>NC_050103.1:15000000-16250000 GCF_902167145.1 Zea mays
CAAAAAGAAAAAAAGTCTTCCTCTTCTCATCACAAAGAGAAGAAGGAAAAATCTTCTTCCCACAAGCCGCATCGGAAAGGCGACAAGCACAAGAGGATGAGGAAAGTGGTCTACTACGAGACCGACACTTCATCAACATCGACCTCCGACTCCGATGCGCCCTCCGTCACTTCTAAGCGCCAAGAGCGCAAGAAGTATAGTAAGATCCCCCTACGCTACCCTCGCATTTCCAAACATACACCTTTACTTTCCGTCCCATTAGGCAAACCACCAACTTTTGATGGTGAAGATTACGCTAGGTGGAGCGATTTAATGCGATTTCATCTAACATCGCTCCACAAAGGTATATGGGATGTTGTTGAGTTTGGTGCACAGGTACCGTCGGTAGGGGATGAGAACTATGATGAGGATGAGGTGGCCCAAATCGAGCACTTCAACTCTCAAGCAACAACAATACTCCTCGCCTCTCTAAGTAGAGAGGAGTATAACAAAGTACAAGGGTTGAAGAGCGCCAAGGAGATTTGGGATGTGCTCAAAACCGCGCACGAGGGAGACGAGCTCACCAAGATCACCAAGCGGGAAACGATCGAGGGGGAGCTCGGTCGGTTCCGGCTTCGCAAAGGGGAGGAGCCACAACACATGTATAACCGGCTCAAGACCTTGGTGAATCAAGTGCGCAACCTCGGGAGCGTAAAGTGGGATGACCACGAGATGGTTAAGGTTATTCTAAGATCTCTTATTTTCCTTAACCCTACTCAAGTTCAATTAATCCGTGGTAATCCTAGATATACCAAAATGACCCCCGAGGAAGTTATCGGGAATTTTGTGAGTTTTGAGTGCATGATCGAAGGCTCGAGGAAGATCAACGAGCTTGATGATGCCACCACATCCGAAGCTCAACCCGTTGCATTCAAGGCAACGGAGGAGAAAAAGGAGGAGTCTACACCAAGTCGACAACCAATAGACGCCTCCAAGCTCGACAATGAGGAAATGGCGCTCGTCATCAAGAGCTTCCGCCAAATCCTCAAGCAAAGGAGGGGGAAGGATTACAAGTCCCGCTCCAAGAAGGTTTGCTACAAGTGTGGTAAGCCCGGTCATTTTATTGCTAAATGTCCTATATCTAGTGACAGTGACCGAGGCGACGACAAGAAGGGGAGAAGAAAGGAGAAGAAGAGGTACTACAAGAAGAAGGGCGGCGATGCCCATGTTTGTCGCGAGTGGGACTCCGACGAGAGCTCAAGCGACTCCTCCGACGACGAGGACGCCGCCAACATCGCCGTCACCAAGGGACTCCTCTTCCCCAACGTCGGCCACAAGTGCCTCATGGCAAAGGACGGCAAACGGAAGAAGGTTAAATCCAACTCCTCCACTAAATATGAATCTTCTAGTGATGATAATGCTAGTGATGAGGAGGATAATTTACGTTCCCTTTTTGCCAACCTTAACATAGCTCAAAAGGAAAAATTAAATGAATTGGTTAGTGCTATTCATGAAAAGGATGACCTTTTGGATTCCCAAGAGGATTGTCTAATTAAAGAAAACAAAAACATGTTAAGGTTTAAAAGGCTTATGCTCTTGAAATTGAGAAATGTGAAAAATTATCTAGTGAGCTAAGCACTTGTCGTGAGATGATTGACAACCTTAGAAATGAAAATGCTAGTTTAAATGCTAAGGTTGATTCACATGTTTGTAATATTTCAATTCCCAATCCTAGAGATAATAATGATGATTTGCTTGCTAGGATTGAAGAATTGAACATTTCTCTTGCTAGCCTTAGAAATGAAAATGAAAAATTGCTTGCTAAGGCTAAAGATTTTGATGTTTGCAATACTACTATTTCCGATCTTAGAGATAAGAATGATATTCTACATGCTAAGATTGTTGAACTTAATTCTTGCAAACCCTCTACATCTACCATTGAGCATGTCACTATTTGTGCTAGATGTAGAGATATTGATGTTGATGCTATTCATGATCACATGATCTTAATTAAGCAACAAAATGATCATATAGCTAAACTTGATGCTAAAATTGCCGAGCACAACTTAGAAAATGAGAAATTTAAATTTGCTCGTAGCATGCTTTATAATGGGAGACGCCCTGGCATTAAGGATGGCATTGGCTTCCAAAGGGGAGACAATGTAAAAATTAGTGCCCCTCCTAAAAGATTGTCAAATTTTGTTAAGGGCAAGTCTCCCATGCCTCAGGATAACGAGGGTTACATTTTATACCCTGCCGGTTATCCCGAGGACAAAATTAGGAAAATTCATTCTAGGAAGTCTCACTCTGGCCCTAATCATGCTTTTATGTATAAGGGTGAGACATCTAGCTCTAGGCAACCAACCCGTGCCAAGTTGCCTAGAAAGAAAACTCCTAATGCATCAAATGATCATGCCATTTCATTTAAAACTTTTGATGCTTCTTATGTGCTTACTAACAAATCCGGCAAAGTAGTTGCCAAGTTTGTTGGGGGCAAACACAAGGGTTCCAAGACTTGTGTTTGGGTACCCAAAGTTCTTGTGTCTAATGCCAAAGGACCCAAAACCGTTTGGGTACCTAAAGTCAAGAACTAAAATTGTTTTGTAGGTTTATGCATCCAGGGGCTCAAGTTGGATACTCGACAGCGGGTGCACAAACCACATGACCGGGGAGAAAAGGATGTTCTCCTCATATGAGAAAAACCAAGATCCCCAACGAGCTATCACATTCGGGGATGGAAATCAAGGTTTGGTCAAAGGACTTGGTAAAATTGCTATATCTCCTGACCATTCTATTTCCAATGTTTTTCTTGTTGATTCTTTAGATTACAACTTGCTCTCTGTTTCCCAATTATGTCAAATGGGCTACAACTGTCTTTTTACTGATGTAGGTGTCACTGTCTTTAGAAGAAGTGATGATTCAATAGCATTTAAGGGTGTGTTAGAGGGTCAGCTGTACTTAGTAGATTTTGATAGAGCTGAACTTGACACATGCTTAATTGCTAAGACTAACATGGGTTGGCTCTGGCACCGCCGACTAGCCCATGTTGGGATGAAGAATCTTCATAAGCTTCTAAAGGGAGAACACATTTTAGGATTAACAAATGTTCATTTTGAGAAAGACAGGATTTGTAGCGCATGTCAGGCGGGGAAGCAAGTTGGAGTCCATCATCCACACAAGAACATCATGACGACCGACAGGCCGCTTGAGCTACTCCACATGGATCTTTTCGGCCCGATTGCTTACATAAGCATCGGCGGGAGTAAGTATTGTCTTGTAATAGTGGATGATTATTCTCGCTTCACTTGGGTATTCTTTTTACAGGAAAAATCTCAAACCCAAGAGACCTTAAAGGGATTATTGAGACGGGCTCAAAATGAGTTCGGCTTAAGGATCAAGAAAATAAGAAGCGACAACGGGACGGAGTTCAAGAACTCACAAATTGAAGGCTTCCTTGAGGAGGAGGGCATCAAGCATGAGTTCTCCTCTCCCTACACGCCACAACAAAATGGTGTAGTGGAGAGAAAGAATCGAACTCTATTGGACATGGCAAGAACCATGCTTGATGAGTACAAGACACCGGACCGGTTTTGGGCCGAAGCGGTCAACACCGCCTGCTACGCCATCAACCGGTTATATCTTCACCGAATCCTCAAGAAGACATCATATGAACTCCTAACCGGTAAAAAGCCCAACATTTCATACTTTAGAGTTTTTGGTAGCAAATGCTTTATTCTTGTTAAAAGAGGTAGAAAATCTAAATTTGCTCCTAAAACTGTAGAAGGCTTTTTACTTGGTTATGACTCAAACACAAGGGCATATAGGGTCTTTAACAAGTCCACTGGACTAGTTGAAGTCTCATGTGACGTTGTGTTTGATGAAACTAACGGCTCTCAAGTAGAGCAAGTTGATCTTGATGAGATAGGTAATGAAGAGGCTCCATGCATAGCGCTAAGGAACATGTCCATTGGGGATGTGTGTCCTAAGGAATCCGAAAAGCCTCCAAGTGCACAAGATCAACCATCCTCCTCCACGCAAGCATCTCCACCAACTCAAAATGAGGATGAGACTCAAGTTGATGAAGGGCAAAATCAAGAAGATGAGCCACCTCAAGATGATGGCAATGATCAAGGGGGAGATGAAAATGATCAAGAAAAGGAGGATGAGGAAGAACCAAGGCCGCCACACCCAAGAGTCCACCAAGCAATCCAACGAGATCACCCCGTCGACACCATCCTCGGCGACATTCATAAGGGGGTAACCACTCGATCTCGTGTTGCACATTTTTGTGAACATTACTCTTTTGTTTCCTCTATTGAGCCACACAGGATAGAGGAAGCACTTCAAGATTCGGATTGGGTGATGGCGATGCAAGAGGAGCTCAACAATTTCACGAGGAACGAGGTATGGCATTTAGTTCCACGTCCTAACCAAAATGTTGTAGGAACCAAATGGGTCTTCCGCAACAAGCAAGATGAACATGGTGTAGTGACAAGGAACAAAGCTCGACTCGTGGCCAAAGGGTATTCACAAGTCGAAGGTTTGGATTTCGGTGAAACCTATGCACCCGTAGCTAGGCTTGAGTCAATTCGCATATTATTGGCCTATGCTACTTACCATGGCTTTAAGCTTTATCAAATGGACGTGAAAAGTGCCTTCCTCAACGGACCAATCAAGGAAGAGGTCTATGTTGAGCAACCTCCCAGCTTTGAAGACAGTGAGTACCCTAACCATGTCTATAGGCTCTCTAAGGCGCTTTATGGGCTCAAGCAAGCCCCAAGAGCATGGTATGAATGCCTAAGAGATTTCCTTATTGCTAATGGCTTCAAAGTCGGCAAGGCCGATCCTACACTCTTTACTAAAACTCTTGAAAATGACTTGTTTGTATGCCAATTTTATGTTGATGATATTATATTTGGGTCTACTAACGAGTCTACATGTGAAGAGTTTAGTAGGATCATGACACAGAAATTCGAGATGTCGATGATGGGGGAGTTGAAGTATTTTCTAGGATTCCAAGTCAAGCAACTCCAAGAGGGCACCTTCATTAGCCAAACGAAGTACACTCAAGACATTCTAACCAAGTTTGGAATGAAGGATGCCAAGCCCATCAAGACACCCATGGGAACCAATGGGCATCTCGACCTCGACACGGGAGGTAAATCCGTCGATCAAAAGGTATACCGGTCGATGATTGGTTCATTGCTTTATTTATGTGCATCTCGACCGGATATTATGCTTTCCGTTTGCATGTGTGCAAGATTTCAATCCGACCCTAAGGAATCACACCTTACGGCCGTAAAACGAATCTTGAGATATTTAGCTTATACTCCTAAGTTTGGGCTTTGGTACCCTCGGGGATCCACTTTTGATTTGATTGGTTATTCGGATGCCGATTGGGCAGGGTGTAAAATTAATAGGAAGAGCACATCGGGGACTTGCCAGTTCTTGGGAAGATCCTTGGTGTCTTGGGCTTCAAAGAAGCAAAATTCGGTCGCTCTTTCCACTGCCGAAGCCGAGTACATTGCCGCAGGACATTGTTGCGCGCAATTACTTTGGATGAGGCAAACCCTGCGGGACTACGGTTACAAATTAACCAAAGTCCCTTTGCTATGTGATAATGAGAGTGCAATCAAAATGGCCGACAACCCCGTCGAGCATAGCCGCACTAAGCACATAGCCATTCGGTATCATTTTCTTAGGGATCACCAACAAAAGGGACATATCGAGATTTCTTACATTAACACTAAAGATCAATTAGCCGATATCTTTACCAAGCCTCTTGATGAACAATCTTTTACCAGACTTAGGCATGAGCTCAATATTCTTGATTCTAGAAATTTCTTTTGCTAGCTTGCACACATAACTCATTTGAATACCTTTGATCATATCTCTTTTTATATGATATGACTAATGTGTCTTCAAGTCTATTTCAAACCAAGTCATAGGTATATTGAAAGGGAATTGGAGTCTTCGGCGAAGACAAAGGCTTCCACTCCGTAACTCATACTTCGCCATCACTCCAAGCATCTCTCTATTCTTTGGGGAGAAATGAGACTTCAAAGCAAAAGGACTTCGTCTTTGGTATAATCTTAACTCATTTACTTATGACCAAAGGGGAAGATAGTACCAAGGGCTCTAATGATTCCGTTTTTGGCGATTCATGCCAAAAAGGGGGAGAAATGAGCCCAAAGCAAAAGGACCGCACCACCACCAATTTCAAAAACTTAGTGTTTTCGAAGAGTATTTATCAAATAGTATCCTATTGTGTTCAAAAAGAGGGAGAAAGTAGTATTTCCAAAATGATATATCAAAACCCTCTTAAACACTAAGAGGAGAATCCCATTTAGGGAGAGTTTTGTTAAGTCAAAGGAAAAGCATTTGAAACAGGGGGAGAAAATTTCAAATCTTGAAAATGCTTTGCAAACTCTTATTCATTTATCTTTGACTATTTGCAAAAGATCTTTGAAATGGATTTACAAAAAGAATTTGCAAAAACAAAACATGTGGTGCAAGCATGGTCCAAAATGCTAAATAAGAAAGAAACATTCCATGCATATCTTGTAAGTAGTTATATTGGCTCAAATTCCAAGCAACCTTTACACTTACATTATGCAAACTAGTTCAATTATGCACTTCTATATTTGCTTTGGTTTGTGTTGGCATCAATCACCAAAAAGGGGGAGATTGAAAGGGAATTAGGCTTACACCTAGTTCCTAAATAATTTTGGTGGTTGAATTGCCCAACACAAATAATCGGACTAACTAGTTTGCCCAAGTGTATAGATTATACAGGTGTAAAAGGTTCACACTCAGCCAATAAAAAGACCAAGTTTTGGATTCAACAAAGGAGCAAAAGGGGCAACCGAAGGCACCCCTGGTCTGGCGCACCGGACTGTCTGGTGCGCCACCGGACATGTCCGGTGCACCAGGGGGACTCAGACTCAAACTCGCCACCTTCGGGAATTTCTAAGGGCGACTCGGCTATAATTCACCGGACTGTCCGGTGTACACCGGACAGTGTCCGGTGCACCAAGGGAGGTCGGCCTCAGGAACTCGCCAGCTTCGGGAAACGCCAACGGCTAGTCCGCTAAAATTCACCGGACTGTCCGGTGTGCACCGGACTGTCCGGTGCGCCTCCGGAGCAACGGTCTTCTCCGCGCCAACGGCTCTCTGTCGCGCATTTAATGCGCGCTCTGCGCGCGCAGGAGTCAGAAACGCCCATGCTGGCACACCGGACAGCAAACAGTACTTGTCCGGTGTGCACCGGACACCCAGGCGGGCCCACAAGTCAGAAGCTCCAACGGTCAGAATCCAACGGCAGTGATGACGTGGCAGGAGGCACCGGACTGTCCGGTGTGCACCGGACTGTCCGGTGCGCCATCGAGCAGACAGCTTCCCAACGGCCACTTTTGGTGGTTGGGGCTATAAATACCCCAACCACCCCACCATTCATTGCATCCAAGTTTTCCACTTCTCAACTACTACAAGAGCTCTAGCATTCAATTCTAGACACACCAAAGAGATCAAATCCTCTCCAATTCCACACAAAGCCCTAGTGACTAGTGAGAGTGATTTGCCGTGTTCATTTGAGCTCTTGCGCTTGGATTGCTTCTTTTCTTTCTCACTTGTTCTTGAGATCACAACTCCATTGTAATCAAGGCAAGAGGCACCAATTGTGTGGTGGCCCTTGCGGGGAAGTTTTGTTCCCGGCTTTGATTTGAGAAGAGAAGCTCACTCGGTCCAAGGGACCGTTTGAGAGAGGGAAGGGTTGAAAGAGACCCGGCCTTTGTGGCCTCCTCAACGGGGAGTAGGTTTGCAAGAACCGAACCTCGGTAAAACAAATCTCCGTGTCTCACTTGCTTATTCGCTTGGGATTTGTTTTGCGCCCTCTCTCTCGGACTCGTTTATATTTCTAACGCTAACCCGGCTTGTAGTTGTGTTTATATTTGTAAATTTCAGTTTCGCCCTATTCACCCCCCCTCTAGGCGACTATCAGTATCCCCCTTTCCCGGTCCCTGTTGCAAGAGATAGAGAAAGAGGAAAAAGGAAAAGGATACGAAATCGAACGACGTGGCGTACCTTTTCTGACGCGGTTATTACGGCGAAGGTGAAGCGTCGCGCGCTCCTCCCGTCAGAGGCGCCGCCTGTCCCGCTGCGGAGTTAATGCGACGGGGCGAGTGGTTGGCGGGGCGGCCGTTGCGCGTGCGCGATCCGTTCGAGGAACGGGTCACGGGTGCACCGTCTTCACGCCGTGGGAGGAGGCTCTCTTGCTGTCCCAGGAGGAGACGTGAGCCTGGCTGACGACGTGGCTGCTGCGCCCGCCCGCCTGCCACCGCCATTACTGCCGACCCACTTTCGGTCGCTTTGACCAACGCGCCAGGTTGGCGCTGCTGGGTCGCCTCGAGTCGCGGCATGGGCTCCGCAACCGAAGAGGCGCGACGGTGGCACAAGTGGCGGTGCGGTTGCCTGCATGCAGCAACTGGCGCGCCGGTTGCTTGACGCGTGGGCCTGGGCTTCCAAGCTGGCGTGTCAGAAGTCGGAGAAGCGCGTCCACCTGGCGCGGTTGCATGCCGCCTGCATGGCTGCCCGCCCCTTCCGCCCGTTGGTCTGGGCAAAAGTGGGGGGTCGCTCGTAACCGCTGGACGGTCGTGCGCACCACGCGTGGCGGTTTGGCTTCTTCTGCCCTGAGCTGGTTTGCATGACATGCGGGACCCAGCCCCCGAGTCGCAGGGGAGGGCCTTGGAGCGTATTGGAGAAGACTCAGCCCTCGGCGTCTGGGGGCGCACGTAGGGAGAGTCGCCTTTAAAAGGAGGGAGACTCCTTTCGGAAGGCAACCATGTCTTCTTCCTCCCTTATGCGTCGTGTCTTTCCATCTTCCAAGCCCCCGGATGGGGGGTATCCGCCGCCTTTCCGCCTCCTCGTTGGAGGAACGCAACTCCATGGGAGTTGGTACCTTTCAGCCATCGTTCGGCTTCAAGGATTTTCATCAGGCAGCCTGGTTGCTCCCTTCCGCCGGTGGCCACCCAAGATGGTGACCTCCAGCTCCTGGATGGGGAGAGGCAAACCAGGCTGTGATCCCGCCCTCAGCATCGGGTGTGTTCGTCATCCTCGCTGGGGCGGGGGTCGAGGCGAGCCGGGGCTCTACCTCGTGTGCGGGTCGGCGAACCACCTCCTCTTCCAGCTTCTGGTGGTGGCAATTGTCCTCCCGCGCTACGACGGAGTCGTCCTCCAGTCATGCCGGGGAAGGCGAACTGTTGCTGTCCAGCTAGGATGCAACATTCCGTCTTCCCCCTCGCATTCGAGGCGAGGACGGCAGCGAGGATCTACCAGAGCGCTTGGGAGCGGCCCGCTCTTTGGCTTTGATGGCTTGTTCGCATCCCTTGAGCGGGACCGCGAACAAGAGCCTTCCGGTGGCCGCGTTCACCTGGGGCCATGGCTGCCGCTGCAGAGGTCGCTGGCGAGCCTCCCGGCGTTCGTCACCCCGCAGGCCCGAGGTCGCTCGTACCCTCGGGGACGGAACCGGAGTTCCGTTTGTGATGGCACCTCGAATGCCGGTGTGTTTGTTCATTGTGGCTGTCGGGGTCTGAACATGTATGTAATTTCGGCACGGAGCCGTGTTTTTTCCTCATTTTCGAGCACTAAGTCTCGCCTGTTGATTATCTGAACCGCTTTACTAAGCATGAGTCGCCCCGTGTCAAGGTGACGAGTGAGGTTTCGTATCCCGGAGGCGTAGGAATCCCTCGGCCCGTTCGGCCTTGTTGTCTGGGGCTCCTCTAGCTTAGTTAAAGAGACCCCTCGGCCGCCCTTCGATGAGCCGAGGCCAGGGGTAGCGATATCAGTATGAACAGAGGCGGAGTTGGCTCGAGAATGGGAACCTGGTTGGCCGGAGCCTAGCCGTGTTGTCCGTCAGCGGAGCCGACGCCAAAGTCGATCCGCCGAGGCCTCGGGTCGGGCTGGCGCCCTTGGAAGCCGGTTGGCCGAGGCCCCAGGGGTAACCGGCCGAGCCGCCTGCTCGGGCCGGATTCCCGGAGTGGTCCCTGGACCGCGTCGCCGTCCGAGGCTGGGTCAGACTTAGCTGAAGACGTCGTCGATGCCGAGGGTGCTACGGCTCCCTTCAGCGTGAAGACCCGAGCCTGCAGGATCAGATCGTCTTGTAGCGTGTGCCTTCTGCGGCCGCCGAGGCCAGAAAACACACCCTCGCCGTGCTTGCGAAGCTGCGTCTTTTTTCCTCTTGTTTCGAGCATCTGGACTCTTCACCCGTCCATGAGGCCCTGTCCCCGACTTAGTCGAGAAAGCTTGAAGGACTGCTTCGGCAGGAGAGCTTCCGAACGTGAAGACTTGTTCGGTCCACGGAGTCGCTTTATCCGAGCGCGAGTTACTTATCGCAGAAGGTGATGAGTGAGGTATCCGTATCCCGGAGGCGTAGGAGTCCCTCGGCTCGGTCAGCCTTGGCTGCTTATGTGTACTCCGTCGTTTCCAGGATCCGCTTTCCGAAGTAGTCAAGAAGCACGAAGTAATCCTGCTAAAAAGAGATCCTTTTTCGGGGAAAAATTCGACGCAGAGGGGGTCTCCCCCCTTTTAGCCCCCGAGGGAGGGTCGGGCTTTGCCGAGGCTAGGCCGACCCTTCCTTGACGACTAAACTTTGCGTAGGTGCGAGGTATATGAACAACTTGGAAACATCTTAAGGGTAGAAGCGACGTAGCTGTTTGATGTTCCAGGCGTTGCCGTAGATCTCGCCTTGATTGTTGGCCAGCTTGTATGTTCCGGGCTTCAGAACTTTGGCGATGACGAATGGCCCTTCCCAGGGGGGCGTGAGCTTGTGCCTCCCTCGGGCGTCTTGCCGCAGCCGAAGCACCAGATCGCCCACCTGGAGGTCTCGGGACCGGACCCCTCGGGCGTGGTAGCGTCGCAGGGACTGCTGGTACCGCGCCGAGTGTAGTAAGGCCCTGTCCCGAGCCTCCTCCAGCTGGTCCAGCGATTCTTCTCGGCTAGCTTGGTTGCTTTGATCGGTGTAGGCCCTCGTCCTCGGGGAGCCGTATTCCAGGTTAGTGGGCAAGATAGCTTCAACCCCGTAGACCAGGAAAAACGGCGTGAAACCCGTGGCACGACTCGGCGTCGTCCTTAGGCTCCAGACCACCGAGGGGAGTTCCTTCATCCACCGCTTGCCGAACTTGTTGAGGTCGTTGTAGATCCGAGGCTTGAGCCCTTGTAGAATCATGCCGTTGGCACGCTCTACTTGCCCATTCGACATGGGATGAGCCACGGCGGCCCAGTCCACCCGGATATGGTGATCCTCGCAAAAATCCAAGAATTTTTTGCCGGTGAACTGGGTGCCGTTGTCGGTGATGATGGAGTTCGGGACCCCGAAGCGATGGATGATGTTGGTGAAGAACGCCACCGCCTGCTCGGACCTGATGCTGTTCAGAGGTCGGACCTCGATCCACTTGGAGAATTTGTCGATGGCGACCAGCAGGTGCGTGTAGCCCCCGGGCGCCTTCTGCAAGGGACCGACGAGGTCCAGACCCCATACGGCGAAGGGCCAGGTGATGGGTATTGTCTGCAGAGCCTGAGCGGGCAGGTGGGTCTGCTTTGCATAGAATTGGCACCCTTCACAGGTGCGGACAATTCTAGTGGCGTCAGCCACCGCCGTTGGCCAGTAGAAGCCTTGTCGGAAAGCATTCCCGACAAGGGCTCGGGGCGCTGCGTGATGGCCGCAAGCCCCCGAATGTATTTCTTGCAGCAGTTCCCGACCTTCGGCGATGGAGATGCATCGCTGGAGGATGCCCGAGGGGCTGCGATGGTAGAGCTCCTCTTCATCGCCCAGCAGGACGAACGACTTGGCGCGTCGCGCTACCCGCCGAGCCTCGACTTGGTCGGGGGGTAGCTCTCCTCGACGGAGATATTGCAGGTACGGGGCCTGCCAATCTCGATCAGGCGTGGCCCCGCTCTGCTCTTCCTCGACGTCCAGTGCCTCGCCCTCGGGGGCCGAGGGTACCTCGGGCTGAGCCGAGGGTACCTCGGGCTGAGCCGAGGGTACCTCGGGCTGAGCCGAGGGTGCCTCGGGCCGAGCTGAGGGCGCCTCGGCTTGAGCCGAGGGTGCCTCGGGCTTGGGCACGTCGTCGATCTTGATAGAGGGTCGATGCAGATCCCGGGAGAAGACGTCCGGGGGGACCGTCGTTCGCCCCGAGGCTATTTTAGCCAGCTCGTCTGCGGTTTCGTTGTAGCGCCGAGCGATGTGGTTGAGCTCGAGCCCGAAGAACTTGTCTTCCAGGCGCCGAACCTCGTCGCAGTAGGCCTCCATCTTCGGGTCGCGGCAGTGGGAGTTCTTCATGACTTGGTCGATGACGAGCTGCGAATCACCGCGGGCGTCGAGGCGTCTGACCCCTAGCTCGATGGCGATCCACAACCCGTTGACCAGAGCTTCGTACTCGGCCACATTGTTGGACGCCGGGAAATGGAGGCGCAGCACGTAGCGCAAGTGCTTTCCGAGGGGCGAGATGAAGAGCAGGCCCGCGCCGGCTCCTGTCTTCATCAGCGACCCGTCGAAAAACATGGTCCGGAGCTCCGGTTGGATCGGAGCCGTCGTCAACTGGGTGTCAACCCATTCGGCCACAAAGTCCGCCAACACCTGGGACTTGATGGCCTTCCGAGGGGCAAACGAGATCGTTTTGCCCATGATTTCCACCGCCCACTTTGCGATCCTGCCCGAGGCCTCTCGGCACTGGATGATCTCCCCCAGAGGGAAGGATGACACCACAGTTACCGGATGAGACTCGAAGTAGTGTCGCAGCTTCCGCCTTGTCAGGATCACAGCATACAGCAGCTTTTGAACTTGTGGGTAGCGGATCTTGGTCTCGGACATCACTTCGCTGACGAAGTAGACCGGCCTCTGAACGGGCAATGCATGCCCTTCCTCTTGCCTCTCGACCACAACCGCGGCGCTAACCACCTGAGTGGTCGCGGCGACGTAGACCAAGAGGGCTTCTCCATCCGCCGGGGGCACCAAGACAGGCGCCTTCGTAAGGAGCGCCTTCAGGTTGCCGAGGGCTTCCTCGGCCTCAGGGGTCCAAGCGAAACACTCGGCCTTCCTTAAGAGGCGGTACAGAGGCAGACCTCTTTCGCCGAGGCGTGAGATGAAGCGGCTCAGGGCCGCGAGGCATCCCATGACCCTCTGTACACCTTTTAAGTCCTTGATGGGCCCCATGCTGGTGATGGCCGCGATCTTCTCCGGGTTGGCTTCAATGCCTCGCTCGGAGACGATGAACCCTAGGAGCATGCCTCGGGGCACCCCGAAGACACACTTCTCAGGATTGAGCTTGACTCCTTTCGCCTTGAGACATCGGAATGTCACTTCAAGGTCGGAGAGGAGGTCGGAAGCCTTCCTTGTCTTGACTACAATGTCATCGACGTAGGCCTCGACTGTGCGACCGATGTGTTCGCCGAACACATGGTTCATGCACCGCTGGTACGTCGCACCCGCATTCCTCAAACCGAACGGCATGGTGACATAGCAGTACATGCCGAACGGCGTGATGAAAGAAGTCGCGAGCTGGTCGGACTCTTTCATCCGGATCTGGTGATACCCTGAGTAGGCATCGAGGAAGGACAGGGTTTCGCACCCAGCGGTGGAATCCACGATTTGATCGATGCGAGGCAGAGGGTAGGGAACCTTCGGACATGCTTTGTTGAGACCAGTGTAGTCTACACACATCCGCCATTTCCCCCCTTTCTTCCTCACAAGCACAGGGTTGGCAAGCCATTCGGGATGGAATACCTCTTTGATGAACCCTGCTGCCATTAGCTTGTGGATCTCTTCGCCAATCACTCTGCGCTTCTCCTCGTCGAATCGGCGCAGAGACTGCCTGACGGGTCGGGCTTCGGCCCAAATATCCAGCGAGTGCTCGGCGACATCCCTCGGTATGCCGGGCATGTCCGAGGGACTCCACGCAAAGACGTCGGCGTTTGCGCGGAGAAAGTCGACGAGCACTGCTTCCTATTTGGGGTCGAGCCCGGAATCGATCCGGACCTGCTTGGTGGTGTCGCCACTGGGGTCAAGAGGGACGGCCTTAACCGTCTCCGCTGGCTCGAAGTTGCCGGCATGGCGCTTCACGTCTGGCACCTCCTTGGAGAGGTTCTCCAGGTCGGCGATGAGGGCCTCGGACTCGGCGAGGGCCTCGGCGTACTCCATGCACTCCACGTCGCATTCGAACGCGTGTTTGTACGTGGGGCCGACGGTGATGACCCCGTTGGGGCCCGACATCTTGAGCTTCAGGTAGGTGTAGTTGGGGACGGCCATGAACTTCGCGTGGCATGGCCTCCCTAGTACGGCGTGGTAGGTTCCTCGGAACCCGACCACCTCGAACGTCAGGGTCTCCCTTCGGAAGTTGGAGGGCGTCCCGAAGCAGACGGGGAGGTCGAGTCGCCCGAGGGGCTGGACGCGCTTCCCAGGGATGATCCCGTGGAAGGGTGCAGCGCCTGCTCGGACGGAGGACAGATCGACGCGCAGGAGCTTGAGGGTCTCGGCGTAGATGATGTTGAGGCAGCTGCCCCCATCCATCAGGACCTTGGTGAGCCTGACATTGCCGACAACGGAGTCGACGACGAGCGGGTATTTCCCCGGGCTCGGCACATGGTCGGGGTGGTCGGCCTGGTCGAAGGTGATGGGCTTGTCGGACCAGTCTAGGTAGACTGGCGCCGCCACCTTCACCGAGCAGACCTCCCGGTGCTCTTGCTTGCGATGCCGAGCCGAGGCATTCGCCGCATGCCCTCCATAGATCATGAAGCAGTCGCGGACCTCGGGGAACTCTCCTGCTTGGTGATCTTCGTTCTTGTCGTCGTCGCGGGCCCTGCCACCCTCGGCGGGTGGCCCGGCCCTGTGGAAGTGACGCCGAAGCATAACGCACTCCTCGAGGGTGTGCTTGACGGGCCCCTGATGGTAGGGGCACGGCTCCTTGAGCATCTTGTCGAAGAGGTTTGCACCTCCGGGGGGCTTCCGAGGGTTCTTGTACTCGGCGGCGGCGACAAGGTCCGCGTCAGCAGCGTCGCGTTTCGATTGCGACTTCTTCTTGCCTTTCTTCTTGGCGCCGCGCGGAGCAGACGCCTCGGAAGCCTCTTCCGATGGGCGGCCCTGGGGCTGCTTGTCCTTTCGGAAGATAGCCTCGACCGCCTCCTGGCCAGAGGCGAACTTGGTGGCGATGTGAAAGGGAAATGTGCCCTTGGGCCATTTCTAAGTATTTTGGTGATTGAGTGCCAACTCAAGTGCTTAAAATGTGAATTTATGCAACGGATGAACAAAGTGCAAATCAAGAGCAAAGGTATGTTTCTAAGTCTTAGTACATTGGTTTTGTGTACTAATATATTTGTCTAAGTGGTAGAAACAGAAAGAAGAAGAGAAGAGAAGACTTGGCTGTGTACAGCCAAGAGGCTGTTTCGGTCTGGTGCACCGGACAGTGTCCGGTGGTGCACCGGACAGTGTCCGGTGGTGCACCGGACAGTGTCCGGTGGTGCACCGGACAGTGTCCGGTGCGCCAGGCTGCCTCGGCCGAAGTGGCCACTCTCGGGAATTCGCCGACGGCGTACGGCTAAAATTCACCGGACTGTCCGGTGTGCACCGGACTGTCCGGTGAGCCAACGGTCGGCCGCGCGATCTGCGCGGGACACGTGGCCAAGCCAACGGTCGGAAGAGGGCACCGGACTGTCCGGTGTGCACCGGACATGTCCGGTGCGCCAACGGCTCCCGCATCTGCAACGGTCGGCTTCGCCATTTAAGGAAAGGAATCGGGCACCGGACACTGTCCGGTGTGCACCGGACTGTCCGGTGCGCCCGACGACAGAAGGCAAGATCAGCCTTCTAGATTTGCTCTTAACGGCTCCCAGCTGCCTTGGGGCTATAAAAGGGACCCCTAGGCGCATGGAGGAGGACACGAAGCAACCTTTGAGCATACTTGATCATCCACACTCAGTCTTTGCGCATCCGTTTGTGATTCTAAGTGATTCGAGCTCTGTTCTTGTGAGAAACTGTGAGATAGTCTTTGAGCTCGATTCTTGGCCGTGTGTGTGCGCATTTCGCTGTGGATTTGTGTGTGTTGCTTCCTCCCTTACTCCGTGTTTCTTTGTGAATCTTAAGTGTAAGGGCGAGAGACTCCAATTTGTGGAGATTCCTCGCTAGTGGGATAAAGATAAGCAAGGCATAACACTGTGGTATTCAAGTGGGTCTTTGGACCGCTTGAGAGGGGTTGATTGCAACCCTCGTCCGTTGGGACGCCACAATGTGGAGTAGGCAAGTTTTGTACTTGGCCGAACCACGGGATAAATCACCGTGTCTCCTCTGTGTTGAATTCTCTGTGATAG
Source organism: Zea mays (assembly GCF_902167145.1). NCBI lineage: Eukaryota > Viridiplantae > Streptophyta > Magnoliopsida > Poales > Poaceae > Zea > Zea mays. The sequence continues at coordinate 15,016,333 of NC_050103.1, forward strand.
TCATATTGTGCAAGATCTCCTCTTTAGCCACTTGGCAATTATTGTGCTAACCCTTAACAAGTTTTTGTGGCTATAAGATTTTACAGGATCACCTATTCACCCCCCCCCCCTCTAGGTGCTCTCAATTGGTATCAGAGCCGTTCTCTTCACAAAGGGACTTACCGCCCGAAGAGATGGATCCTAAGGGGAAGGGAATCGTGATCAACGACAAAGAGAAGGAATCCTTCGTCAACGAGCCGAAGGACGACAAGCCTACCGACTCCGGCTCGGGGCATAGACGGAAGGAAGGGAAGAAGAAGAAGACAAGGCGCATCAAGGAGATCATCTACTACGACGATAGTGATGAGTCTACTTCTTCCCAAAAGGATGATGACAACGACTACAAAAAGACGGTCAATTCGAACTTTTCATTTGATTATTCTCGTATTCAACATAGTTCGAATTCGCATTTGCTTTCCATTCCTCTTGGCAAACCTCCACACTTCGATGGGGAAGACTACGGATTTTGGAGTCACAAAATGCGTAGTCACTTATTCTCTCTCCATCCAAGCATATGGGAGATTGTGGAGAATGGAATGAAATTTGATAGCTCGGATAGTCCTATGCTTATAAATGAACAAATTCATAGAAATGCACAAGCTACTACTGTTCTCTTAGCATCTTTGTGCAGGGAAGAGTACAATAAGGTGAGCGGCTTGGACAATGCCAAGCAGATATGGGACACCCTCAAGATCTCTCACGAGGGGAACGACATCACCATGCTCACCAAGATGGAGTTGGTGGAGGGCGAGCTTGGACGATTCGCCATGATAAGGGGAGAGGAGCCAACTCAAACTTACAACCGGCTCAAGACCCTTATCAACAAAATAAGGAGCTACGGAAGCACGCGTTGGACGGACCACGACGTCGTCCGCCTAATGCTCAGGTCCTTTACCGTTCTTGATCCTCATCTCGTGAACAATATTCGTGAGAATCCCAGGTACACGATGATGACGCCCGAGGAAGTACTTGGAAAATTCGTGAGCGGGCGGATGATGATCAAGGAGGCAAGGTACGTCGACGACGCGTTGAACGGTCCACTCCACGAGCCTCAACCCATTGCTCTAAAGGCAACAAGGAGCAAGGAGTCGCTACCTAGCAAGGTGGCGCAAGTTGAGGCGGCCGGGCTCAATGATGAAAAGATGGCTCTCATCATCAAGAGATTCAAGACGGCGCTAAAAGGTCGAAAGGGACAGCCAAGCAAGGCCAAGACCAAGGGAAAGCGATCATGCTTCAAATGCGGTAAGCTTGGTCATTTTATTGCTAACTGTCCCGAAAATGATAGTGACCAGGAGCAAGGGAAAAATGGGAAGAAAGAGAACAAGAAGGCTTACAAGAAGGCCAAAGGCGAAGCACACCTTGGAAAGGAGTGGGATTCGGATTGCTCTTCGTCCGACTCCGACGACGAAGGACTCGCCGCCACTGCCTTCAACAAATCGGCTCTCTTCCCCAACGAGCATCACACTTGCCTCATGGCAAGGGAAAAGAAGGTAATCACTCGTAATGCTAATACTTATGATTCTTCTAGTGATGATGAATCTAGTGAGGATGAAATTGATTACTCTAGTCTATTCAAGGGATTGGATAGAACTAAGATAGCTAAGATTAATGAGTTGATTGATGCCTTAAATGAAAAGGATAGAATCTTAGAGAAACAAGAAGACCTTTTATATGAAGAACATGATAAATTTGTTAGTGCACAAAATTCACTTGCTCTAGAAGTTAAAAGAAATGGAATACTTTCTTGTGAACTTTCTACTTGTAATGAAACCATTTCTTCTTTAAAAGGTGAAATTAATGTTTTAACTGCTAAACTAGAAGTAGCAAGTAACTCGTGTGTTGAAAATATTACAATTTGCACTAGGTGTAAGGATTTTGATGTTAATGCTTGTAGTAAGCACTTAGTTTCAATTTCAAAACTAAATGATGAGGTGGCTAGTCTTAATGCTCAACTTAAGACTAGCAAGAGTGAAGTTGATAAAATAAAATTTGCAAGGGATGCCTACACGGTTGGTAGACACCCCTCAATTAAGGATGGTCTTGGCTTCAAGAGAGAGGCCAAGAACTTAACAAGCCATAAGGCTCCCATCTTCGTCAAGGGGAAAGGGAAGGCCCCTATGGCTAGTAGTGCTAAAAGGAACCATGCTTTCTTGTACCATGATAGGAGACATGCTAGAAATGCTTATAATGATTTTGATTCACATGTTTATGATTCTCATGCCATGTTTGCTTCTAGTTCTTCCTATAAGCATGATAGAGATATGTGTAAGAGAAATGTTGTGCATATGCCTAGGAGAAATTTTGCTCATGTTCCTAGAAAAGTTGTGAACAAACCTTCCACCATTTATTATGCTTGCAATGATCCCTTTGCTATTTGTAGAAAGGGTAAGAAGGTAATTGCTAGGAAGTTAGGGGCAAAATGCAAGGGAGACAAAACTTGCATTTGGGTCCCTAAGGAAATTTGCACTAACCTTGTAGGACCCAACATGAGTTGGGTACCTAAGTCCCAAGCCTAAATTTGCCTTGCAGGTTTATGCATCCGGGGGTTCAAGCTGGATTATCGACAGCGGATGCACAAACCATATGACGGGGGAGAAGAAGATGTTCACTTCCTACGTCAAGAACAAGGATTCCCAAGATTCAATTATATTCGGTGATGGGAATCAAGGCAAGGTAAAAGGGTTAGGTAAAATTGCAATTTCTAATGAGCATTCTATCTCTAATGTATTTTTAGTAGAGAGTCTTGGATATAATTTGCTATCTGTTAGTCAATTATGTCATATGGGGTATAACTGTCTATTTACAAATGTAGATGTGTCTGTCTTTAGAAGAAGTGATGGTTCACTAGCTTTTAAGGGTGTATTAGACGGCAAACTTTATTTAGTTGATTTTGCAAAAGAAGAGGCCGGTCTAGATGCATGCTTAATAGCTAAGACTAGCATGGGCTGGCTGTGGCATCGCCGCTTAGCACATGTGGGGATGAAGAACCTTCACAAGCTTCTAAAGGGAGAACACGTGATAGGTTTGACTAACGTGCATTTCGAAAAAGATAGACCTTGTGCAGCTTGTCAAGCAGGTAAACAAGTGGGAGGAGCGCATCACAGCAAGAATGTGATGACCACTTCAAGACCCCTGGAGCTGCTGCATATGGACCTCTTCGGACCTGTCGCTTATCTGAGCATAGGAGGGAGTAAGTATGGTTTAGTTATTGTTGATGACTTTTCCCGCTTCACTTGGGTGTTCTTTTTGCAGGATAAGTCTGAAACCCAAGGGACCCTCAAGCGCTTCCTCAGGAGAGCTCAAAATGAGTTTGAGCTCAAGGTGAAGAAGATAAGAAGCGACAACGGGTCCGAGTTCAAGAACCTTCAAGTGGAGGAATTTCTTGAGGAGGAAGGGATCAAGCACGAGTTCTCCGCTCCCTACACACCACAGCAAAATGGTGTGGTAGAGAGGAAGAACAGGACGCTAATCGATATGGCGAGGACAATGCTTGGAGAATTCAAGACCCCTGAGCGTTTTTGGTCGGAAGCCGTGAACACGGCTTGCCACGCCATCAACAGGGTCTACATTCATCGCCTCCTCAAGAAGACTTCATATGAGCTACTAACCGGTAACAAACCCAATGTATCTTACTTTCGTGTATTTGGGAGTAAGTGCTACATTCTAGTGAAGAAGGGTAGAAATTCAAAATTTGCTCCCAAAGCTGTAGAAGGGTTTTTGTTAGGTTATGACTCAAATACAAAGGCGTATAGAGTCTTCAACAAATCATCGGGTTTGGTTGAAGTTTCTAGCGACGTTGTATTTGATGAGACTAATGGCTCTCCAAGAGAGCAAGTTGTTGATTGTGATGATGTAGATGAAGAAGATGTTCCGACGGCCGCTATACGAACCATGGCGATTGGAGAAGTACGGCCACAGGAACAAGATGAACAAGATCAACCATCTTCCTCAACTATGGTGCTACCCCCAACTCAAGACGATGAACAAGTTCATCAACAGGAGGCGTGTGATCAAGGGGGAGCACAAGATGATCATGTGATGGAGGAAGATGCGCAACCGGCACCTCCAACCCAAGTTCGAGCGATGATTCAAAGGGATCATCCCGTCGACCAAATTCTGGGTGACATTAGCAAGGGAGTAACTACTCGTTCTCGATTAGCTAATTTTTGTGAGCATTACTCCTTTGTCTCTTCTATTGAGCCTTTCAGGGTAGAGGAGGCCTTGCTAGATCCGGACTGGGTGCTGGCCATGCAGGAGGAGCTCAACAACTTCAAGAGAAATGAAGTTTGGACGCTGGTGCCTCGTCCAAAGCAAAATGTTGTGGGAACCAAGTGGGTGTTCCGCAACAAACAGGACGAGCACGGGGTGGTGACGAGAAACAAGGCTCGACTTGTGGCAAAAGGTTATGCCCAAGTCGCAGGTTTAGATTTCGAGGAGACTTTTGCTCCAGTGGCTAGGCTAGAGTCAATTCGAATCTTGCTAGCATATGCCGCTCACCATTCTTTCAGGTTGTTCCAAATGGATGTGAAGAGCGCTTTCCTCAACGGGCCGATCAAGGAGGAGGTGTACGTGGAGCAACCCCCTGGCTTCGAGGATGAACGGTACCCCGACCACGTATGTAAGCTCTCTAAGGCGCTCTATGGACTTAAGCGAGCCCCAAGAGCATGGTATGAATGCCTTAGAGATTTCTTAATTGCTAATGCTTTCAAGGTTGGGAAAGCCGATCCAACTCTTTTTACTAAGACTTGTAATGGTGATTTGTTTGTGTGCCAAATATATGTCGATGACATAATATTTGGTTCGACTAACCAAAAGTCTTGTGAAGAGTTTAGCAGGGTGATGACGCAGAAATTCGAGATGTCGATGATGGGCGAGTTGAACTACTTCCTTGGGTTCCAAGTGAAGCAACTCAAGGACGACACTTTCATCTCCCAAACGAAGTACACGCAAGACTTGCTAAAGAGGTTTGGGATGAAGGACGCCAAGCCCGCAAAGACGCCGATGGGAACCGACGGACACACAGACCTCAACAAAGGAGGTAAGTCCGTTGATCAAAAAGCATACCGGTCAATGATAGGTTCTTTGCTTTATTTATGTGCTAGTAGACCGGATATTATGCTTAGCGTATGCATGTGTGCTAGATTTCAATCCGATCCTAAGGAATGTCACTTAGTGGCGGTGAAGCGAATTCTTAGATATTTAGTTGCTACGCCTTGCTTCGGGCTCTGGTATCCAAAGGGGTCTACCTTTGACTTGGTTGGATACTCAGACTCCGACTATGCTGGATGTAAGGTCGATAGGAAGAGTACATTAGGGACGTGCCAATTCTTAGGAAGGTCCCTGGTGTCGTGGAACTCTAAGAAACAAACCTCCGTTGCCCTGTCCACCGCTGAGGCCGAGTATGTTGCCGCAGGACAGTGTTGCGCGCAACTACTTTGGATGAGGCAAACCCTCCGGGACTTTGGCTACAGTCTGAGCAAAGTCCCACTCCTATGTGATAATGAGAGTGCTATCCGCATGGCGGAGAATCCTGTTGAACACAGCCGCACAAAGCACATAGACATCCGGCATCACTTTTTGAGAGACCACCAGCAAAAGGGAGATATCGAAGTGTTTCATGTTAGCACCGAGAACCAGCTAGCCGATATCTTTACCAAGCCTCTAGATGAGAAGACCTTTTGCAGGCTGCGTAGTGAGCTAAATGTCTTAGATTCGCGGAACTTGGATTGAATTGTAGCATACATGTATTTATGCTTTTGATCATGTTCCTTTTTGCATTTTGTTGCTTATTATGGTGCTCAAGTTGTAAAAACATTCCCTGGACCTCACAAGTCCGTTGCAAAGTGATGCACATGTTTAGGGGGAGATGTGTTACAACTTGACCCTTTGAGACTAACCATATGCTTGAGTTTGATGATTTAGTCTCGAAGGAGGATTGAAAGGGAAAAGGTGGACTTGGACCATGAAAGACTTCCACTGCACTCCGATGAGAGGGTAACTAATTCCAAGTTCATCTCATGAAATCTTATTGCCATTTGCTCTTAATTGAAGACTTTGGTGAGGCAATGGGGTTAAAAAGGCCAAGATTGATCCCGTTTTGGTGCTTAATGCCAAAGGGGGAGAAAATAAAGGCCAAAGTGATAAATGGATCAGCTACCACTTGAGAGTTTTTGAAAATAGTAGAATAGAGTTTTTGTTTTGTCAAAAGCTTTTATTGTCTCTATTGTCAAAAGTTGGCTTCTTGTGGGGAGAAGTGTTGATTATAGGAAATAGGGGGAGCTTTTGAAATCTTTGATCGATCTCTTTTGGAATGACTCTCTTTATGCCTCAACATGTGTGTTTGACATAGAAATAGAGATTTGAGTTTGATTTGCAAAAACAAACCAAGTGGTGGCAAAGGATGATCCATATATGCCAAAATTGAATCAAAACCAATTTGAGTTTTATTTGAAGGGTTTTTGCACTTGTTCTAGTTGCTTTATGTTGTGTTGGCATAAATCACCAAAAAGGGGGAGATTGAAAGGGAAATGTGCCCTTGGGCCATTTCTAAGTATTTTGGTGATTGAGTGCCAACTCAAGTGCTTAAAATGTGAATTTATGCAATGGATGAACAAAGTGCAAATCAAGAGCAAAGGTATGTTTCTAAGTCTTAGTACATTGGTTTTGTGTACTAATATATTTGTCTAAGTGGTAGAAACAGAAAGAAGAAGAGAAGAGAAGACTTGGCTGTGTACAGCCAAGAGGCTGTTTCGGTCTGGGGCACCGGACTGTCCGGTGGTGCACCGGACAGTGTCCGGTGGTGCACCGGACAGTGTCCGGTGCGCCAGGCTGCCTCGGCCGAAGTGGCCACTCTCGGGAATTCGCCGACGGCGTACGGCTAAAATTCACCGGACTGTCCGGTGTGCACCGGACTGTCCGGTGAGCCAACGGTCGGCCGCGCGATCTGCGCGGGACACGTGGCCAAGCCAACGGTCGGAAGGGGGCACCGGACTGTCCGGTGTGCACCGGACATGTCCGGTGCGCCAACGGCTCCCGCATCTGCAACGGTCGGCTTCGCCATTTAAGGAAAGGAATCGGGCACCGGACACTGTCCGGTGTGCACCGGACTGTCCGGTGCGCCCGACGACAGAAGGCAAGATCAGCCTTCTAGATTTGCTCTTAACGGCTCCCAGCTGCCTTGGGGCTATAAAAGGGACCCCTAGGCGCATGGAGGAGGACACGAAGCAACCTTTGAGCATACTTGATCATCCACACTCAGTCTTTGCGCATCCGTTTGTGATTCTAAGTGATTCGAGCTCTGTTCTTGTGAGAAACTGTGAGATAGTCTTTGAGCTCGATTCTTGGCCGTGTGTGTGCGCATTTCGCTGTGGATTTGTGTGTGTTGCTTCCTCCCTTACTCCGTGTTTCTTTGTGAATCTTAAGTGTAAGGGCGAGAGACTCCAATTTGTGGAGATTCCTCGCTAGTGGGATAAAGATAAGCAAGGCATAACACCGTGGTATTCAAGTGGGTCTTTGGACCGCTTGAGAGGGGTTGATTGCAACCCTCGTCCGTTGGGACGCCACAACGTGGAGTAGGCAAGTTTTGTACTTGGCCGAACCACGGGATAAATCACCGTGTCTCCTCTGTGTTGAATTCTCTGTGATAGTCATATTGTGCAAGATCTCCTCTTTAGCCACTTGGCAATTATTGTGCTAACCCTTAACAAGTTTTTGTGGCTATAAGATTTTACAGGATCACCTATTCACCCCCCCCCCCTCTAGGTGCTCTCACGATGTCCATCAGCTCGCTCGCCCTGGTGGGGGTCTTGCGACCCAGCTTGCTCACCAGGTCGCGGCAAGTGGTGCCGGCGAGGAACGCGCCGATGACATCCGAGTCGGTGATGTTGGGCAGCTCGGTGCGCTGCTTCGAGAATCGCCGGATGTAGTCCCGGAGCGACTCCCCCGGCTGTTGCCGGCAGCTTCGAAGGTCCCAGGAATTCCTGGGGCGCACGTATGTGCCCTGGAAATTGCCAGCGAAGGCTTGGACCAAGTCGTCCCAGTTGGAGATCTGCCCCGGAGGCAGGTGCTCCAACCAGGCACGAGCAGTGTCGGGGAGGAACAGGGGGAGGTTACGGATGATGAGGTTGTCGTCGTCCGTCCCACCCAGTTGGCAGGCAAGGCGGTAGTCCGCGAGCCACAGTTCCGGTCTCGTTTCCCCCGAGTACTTCGTGATAGTAGTCGGGGGTCGGAACCGGGTCGGGAATGGCGCCCGTCGGATGGCCCGACTGAAGGCCTGCGGACCGGGTGGTTCGGGCGAGGGACTCCGATCCTCCCCGCTGTCGTAGTGCCCCCCACGCCTGGGGTGGTAGCCTCGGCGCACCCTTTCGTCGAGGTGGGCCCGACGGTCGCGTCGATGGTGCTCGTTGCCGAGGTGGCCCGGGGCCGCAGGTGCGGTGTTGCGCGTGCGCCCGGTGTAGACCGAGGCTTCCCGCATGAATCGGGAAGTCGCGGCATGAGGTTCCGAGGGATATCTTTGCCTTCGGGAGGCAGTGCTCTCGGCCCGTCGGGCCGCAGCGCCTTCCAGGAGATTCTTGAGCTCTCCCTGGATTCGCCGACCCTCGGTGGTTGATGGCTCCGGCATCGCGCGGAGGAGCATCGCTGCGGCTGCCAGGTTCTGACCAACCCCGCTGGATGCGGGCGGCGGCCTGACCCTGACATCGTTGGCGACGCGGTGCTGGAGACCTTGGGGCAGGTGACGTATTTCTCCGGCCAGGGGTTGGCCCGCCCATACCTGCCCGACGTCCCGACGGATCGGCTCAAGCGCTCCTGTTCCCTCGTTGAGCCTGGCCTGCGCCTCGCGGACTTGCTCGAGTTGTGGGTCGTAACCCCCCGCCGGAGCGGGGACCACAGCTAGCTCCCGTGGGATGTCGGCGCGAGGCACCGGCCTAGGAAGATCACCGTCCTCCGGCATGCCGAGATGGTTGCCTTCGGAGGGATCCCCTAGCTCGATGTGGAAACATTCGCGGCTTGGGCCGCAGCTCTCGTCGCCAAGGCTGCGGCTTCCGTCGGAACAGTCGGATAGGCAGTAGTTACATGCGGTCATGAAGTCCCGCATGGCACTGGGGTTGCCAAGTCCGGAGAAATCCCAACAGACGCTGGGGTCGTCATCTTCCTCGGACCCAGAGGGCCCGTAGGTCGAGACGTCCGTCAGCCGGTCCCAAGGCGACCGTATACGAAACCCCAGTGGGGTTGCACTCGCCTCAATGAGAGCGCCCGCCAAAGCGAGGTCGTTTGGCGGGTTGAGGCCGAGTCGAAATGACGTAAGATGGGAGTTAGTCGGTACCTTTTGGTCGACGAGGAGCGACGTAGTCACATCGGGGACTGGTTGCACCGTCATCTCAGGTACGAGGGCGACGTCCTGCAGGCTTTCCGCGAGCGCGCCGGCGTCGTCTTCTTGCTCGGGGTCAGCGTGTCGCGGGGGGACGGCGCTTGCCTTCGTCTTGAACACGAGGTCGACGTCCGGCGTGCCTTCCGTCGGGGCGTCGGGGGCGTCGATTCGCTCGACGACCAACAAAGCGCGGCCTCCCGCTTGGCCTTGATGGCCCCGCCTCCTCCTCCGTTGGCGGGGGAGAGAACGGAGCGAGCTCGAATGTTGCTCTTCCACCACGCGGGGAAGATGTCGTCGATTCCGCCGCCGGCGAGCGGGTTGTCGGCCGCCATTGTCGTTGTCGCGCGGCGGTGGAAGAAGTATCATGTCGTAGCTGCCGTCGAAGGACATGAACTCAAGGGTCCCGAAACGAAGCACCGCCCCGGGCCGGAGAGGTTGCTGGAGACTGCCCATCTGGAGCTTTAACGTCAGCACGCAGCAGGCCCCTACCTGGCGCGCCAACTGTCGGCGTTTCGAGACAGGGGGGTCCCTAAGCCGACGAGTGAGTGTGCTGCGTGCCCCAGCCCAGATGGGTCGAGCGCGTGGGCGAGCGCGAAGGGGGGAGAGGCGAGGTGGCCGGAGTCGAGCGTGAGAGAGGTGGAAGTCCCGCGGCCTTCGTGTTCGTCCCGCGCCCAGGTCGGGTGCGCTTGCAGTAGGGGGGTTACAAGCGTCCACGCAGGTGAGGGAAGCGAGTGGCCCCAAGAGAGCGCCTGTCCCGTCCTCGGTCCCGCGCGGCCAACCTCCTTTAAGAAGGCCCTGGTCCTCCCTTTTATAGTCGTAAGGAGAGGATTCAGGTGTACAATGGGGGGTGTAGCAGAGTGCTACGTGTCTAGCGGAGAGAGAGCTAGCGCCCTAGGTACATGCCAATGTGGCAGCCGGAGAGGTCTTGGCACCTTGCTGGCGTGATGTCGTGGCTGTCGGAGGTGCGACGGAGCCTGGCGGAGGGACAGCTGTTGGAGCGGTCGAGTCCTTGCTGACGTCGCCCTGCTTCCGTAAGAGAGCTGGGGGCCGCCGTCGTCACAGAGCTTGTGGAGCGCCATCATTGCCCATCCGGCGGAGCTGGCCGGATGGGACGCCGGTCTTGTTCTCCGTGACCCGAGTCGATTCGGGGTAGGACGATGATGGCGCTTCCTGTTGACGTGGCGGGTCTGTGCCCTAGGCAGGGTGACGTGGGGGCTCCTCCGAAGCCGAGGTTGAGTCTGTCTTCTGTTGCCGAGGCCGAGTCCGAGCCATGGGGTCGGGCGAGGCGGAGGTCGTTCGGCCGAGGCCAGGGCGGAGTCCGAGCCCTGGGGTCGGGCGAGGCGGAGTTTCGTCGTCTTCCGGGTCTTAGCCCGAGTCCGAGCCCTGGGGTCGGGCGGAGCGGAGTTCGCCGTCTTTCGGGTCTTAGCCCGAGTCCGAGCCCTGGGGTCGGGCGGAGCGGAGTTCGCCGTCTTCCGGGTCTTAGCCCGAGTCCGAGCCCTGGGGTCGGGCGGAGCGGAGTTTCGTCGTCTTCCGGGTCTTAGCCCGAGTCCGAGCCCTGGGGTCGGGCGGAGCGGAGTTCGCCGTCTTCCGGGTCTTAGCCCGAGTCCGAGCCCTGGGGTCGGGCAGAGCGGAGTTCGCCGTCTTCCGGGTCTTAGCCCGAGTCCGAGCCCTGGGGTCGGGCGGAGCGGAGTTCGCCGTCTTCCGGGTCTTAGCCCGAGTCCGAGCCCTGGGGTTGGGCGGAGCGGAGTTCGCCGTCTTCCGGGTCTTAGCCCGAGTCCGAGCCCTGGGGTCGGGCGGAGCGGAGTTCGCCGTGGCGCCTTTGGCAAGGCCTGACTGCCTGTCAGACTCACTCTGTCGAGTGGCACCGCAGTCGGAGTGGCGCAGGCGGCGCTGTCCTTCTGTCAGACTGGTCAGTGGAGCGGTGGAGTGACGGCGGTCACTTCGGCTCTGCCGGGGGGGGCGCGTGTCAGGATAAAGGTGTCAGGCCACCTTTGCGTTAAATGCTCCTGCAACTTGGTCAGTCGGTGTGGCGATTTAGTCAGGGTTGCTTCTGAGCGAAGCCAAGGCCTCGGGCGAGCCGGTGATGTGTCCGCCGTAAAAAGGGGGGCCTCGGGCGAGACGGAAGTCTCTCGAGGTCGGCTACCCTTGGCCGAGGCTAGGCTCGGGTGAAGCGTGATCGAGTCACTCGTGTGGACTGATCCCTGACTTAATCATACCCATCAGGCCTTTGCAGCTTTATGCTGATGGGGGTTACCAGCTGAGAATTAGGCGTCTTGAGGGTACCCCTAATTATGGTCCCCGACAATATGCTACACAATACAGAGATGTTGTATAGTAAGAAATGGTCCGACAACAGACCTTACCGTCCGACGATACACAATGGCTGGTAGCTCTTTCTAACGGTTGTCTTGACCTTGGAGGCTATAAACAAGTGGAAGGGTTTAGAACCTAGGTTATAATACTCTTTGTGGTAGACATAATTATAGATGCATATAAGATACTTATTTTTTTTATATGCATTAACTAGAAGATAAATAAAGTCAATAATTTCTTCCCTAATTCATCCTTTTTCTTAGTCGCCATTGTTTCTATCACTGGCTCGTTAACGTAACTGAGCTCAAATGCTACCTCAATCTACTTTATTATGCTAATAAATTGAACCAAGTTAAAGTGATTCAATTAGACCCGAAAAAAAAACTCAAGGCTCACGAGTCTCGAGTGAGTCGAGCTAGCTTGTTCTAGCTCGCGAGCCGGTTCACGAGCTGTGCAAAATTAATTAATCCGCAGAATAATAATGATCATTGGATAATTTTATAGATAATAGGCTCGTTTCTTAGCTTTTGATGATGAATATATGATAATTCAAAATTTAAATTACTCATAACATTGAATATGCTTTTATATTATACATTTATACGTTTTAATTGAATTTATAATATAATAATATTTATTAGGGCTCGCGATCTGTGCAAAATTAATTAATTTGCAGAAGAATAATGATTATTGGATAATTCTATAGATAATATGATCGTTTCTTAGCTTTTAATGATGAAGATATGATAATTCAAAAATTAAATTACTCGTAACATTGAGTGATTATTTTATATTATATATTTATAAATTTTAAATTTATATTTATAATATAATAATATTTATTAAGGTGCGGCTCGCGATGACAAGACTCATTTTTAAGCTCATACAATGGATGAGTTGAGCCAAGCTCGATCAGCCACCGAGCCACATCAAAGCGAGCCGAGGGCTCGTTGCCCACCCTAAATTCGATCATAAATCGAGTGAGCTGGCAAACTGCAATTTTTATTTGTCTACCTATAGCTATGGCCTCTCAAAGCATCTATTTACCCGCTAGCATCTTAGGTGATTAAGGGGTCATTTAAATATACTAGAGTTAATAGTTAGTTAGTTAAAAATATTGCTAATATAAATAGCTGGCTAACAAATAATTAGTTAAATATTAGCTAATTTGCTAAAAAGTTGTTCGGATGTTGTACGGAGCTGTATGTCTAATTGAACTATTAGATATACTGTTTGATTGTCTTCAACTAATATAACAGCTAATTTTTTGCTCGATTGCATTTAAACATGTTCAGTTTAGGCTTGTACTACGAGTACTACCGAGAATTAAATAAATCCGAAGGACGACGGCCCGGTGTCGTCGTTGTCAACCGCCTAGCGAGCAAAACCAAAGAGGACGCCACCAACAAACGCATGAATCGATGCAAAGGTGTGGAGAGAGTTGAGAGGACGGCGTTGTCGTCCAGCCAATGCCTTTTTTACATAATAAATAAAAAAATAAAGCCTTATGTTCCTACTACCTGCTCCGTTCTCGTATTTGTGTTCTGTTAGTTTATTTTTATACTAAAAACGAGAAATAAAAAAGAACGCAGAAAACACTTGATTTCGGACTTTTTTTTTTGGACTTGACTGTGTACTTCCCATCGGCATCGTGGTGGACCATGGATCAAAGTTATGCGAATTTTATTACCCATCCCGGCCCCTCCAAGATTTTTTATGTCTATACATAAAAATCAGTGGGCAATGATTTGAACGGGAAAAGAGAAATTAAGGATTAGTTTGGGAACCTTATTTTTTCAAGATATTTTTATTTTTCTAAAGAAAAATAAACTAATTTTCCTTTAAAAAAATAAAAATTCATTAGAAAAATGAGATTTCCAAACTAGACCTAAAGCGTAATAAAAGCATATGGATTTAGTTGCGTTGACATGGTCAATGCCCGGTTAGTATGAGTATCAGGTGCACGGGTCCCAACTTCCAATCGCATGTTGTTTGGCTGATTTCCATTGGAGTGCGTCATCATCGTGAAAGATAAAGAAAAGAAAATAAAGTGGTGGAAAAGGATAAACTTGGTTCTACGTAGATTCCGGGCTGATCTAGAGACTAGAATCTGTCAAAAATTCGCTATTAGACCTATACTAGTTAGTTGAGTTTGTTGCACTTGCATCACTACGGTTCCTATGTATCATGTAGGCAGATATTGCTTAAATGAGACCGTAATCTAAAACTCATAGATTAGACGAGTGTGAATTTTATTGCAAGGTATATGGTGTGGGGTTAGACAATGCGAGATCAGAGACAATGATGGGACTAGACTATTAATGACTAAAAATAACAGACCAGCCTAAGATATGACCTATTTAATAGTGTCACGGCTTAGCCCGACACGATTGGAAGTGGGTCTATATTGTACTAGGCTGTTTTGTAGATCCGCTCGCCAGCCTAACATGTCACGATTTTTTTTAAAAAAATATCATTATACATATATTTATAATACATATTAAAATAGTATAAACCTATAAGTGGTGCAGTTGTTGTTAGTGGTTTCAAATCTGAGTGAGCGCATATATTTATAGATTTTTCGGGAAGAAATTTCCACTAGAGATATCCTGCAAAAAAATTGCATGCGGCGAGTCTTCATCAGCAGAGCTGACAGAGGTCACCGACTCACTGATAGGCCCCGTTTCAATCTCACGGGATAAATTTTAGCTTTCTGCTAAACTTTAGCTATATGAATTGAAGTGCTAAAGTTTAACTTCAATTACCACTATTAACTCTCCTGTTTAGATTACAAATGGCTAAAAGTAGCTAAAAAAAGCTGCTAAAGTTTATCTTGTGAGATTGGAACAGGGCCTAAGGCATTCTACCTGTGAAACATGCTGGTAGGAAATGCTAGTGTTTTCAACGGCACCTGCGTTCCCAGGTCCAGCAATCATGTGAAGTCAGCTTCGAGATTGCTGCCACGCTGACGCCATAAATTAAGCACCATCTTTTGGGCACCGGCTGCTGCTGCTACCCAGTGATGGGGTATAGCAGACAAACACTGAAAAACAAATTCAACCTTGAAATTGCTGCCGGAATTCTAAGCTATTATTATTATTATTATTATTATTATTATTATTATTATTATTATTATTATTATTATTATTATTATTATTATTATTATTATTATTATTATTTTTATTTTAGCTCAAGCTGACCTTTTCAGTGCCAATTGTTGAGTGCGCCATCCGCATGGCAGCATGCCAGCATCAGGCAGGCAGCCGCAAATGACCAGCTCAACCGGTCAAACTCCGACGATCATATACAACCTCGACAAAGAAAAAACGTACAAAAAAATTCAAGAGGTGAAGAAAGAAAACACAATCCTAAGATCGTGTGGCTGCGGATTCGCTGAGAAGACCTGAAGTGTTAAACGGCGCATGAAAAACTTAGGTATGGTTCGGTTATTTCTATCTCACGTGGATTAGATGAGATTAGAAAAAAAAATATTTTTTTACTTGTTTCAGATTTAAACACACTCGATTGACACAGATTGAGAACAAAACTGCACGTACAGATGTTGGAGCTGAGAAAAGGCTGGCGCTGGAGACACTGCAATTGACTGGTCACTGCTCCTCTAGCTTGTCGCTTGTTGTAGTCGTAGCTGACAGCAAGAGTAGTCCAGGTCAGTGGTCGCAAGGGACCGGCGACAAGAGAGCGCACGCCACGGTAGAGGCGGTCAGCAAGAAAGTTTCCAGTCTAACTAAATTGGTGCCACCAACCATCTTAAGCTCTTGAATGTCCAGTTCATGCATATGCAGCCTCAAAAGTAAAATGCTGACAACCGATAGCTGTACCATCTAGAAATCAATCATAGCGACTGCATAAGGGTTTAGTGACTGAACGTCCAGTTCAAGCATCACAAGCCTCAGATGAGATAAGCAGGGTCATAGGACACGACAGCAGAAAAAGTGTCGAATCGAAATAGTGACTGCATTCACTTCACTTCTGCGTGGACAAATGGGGATAACATCACATGAACCTTAGACTGTATTGAGACAGGACGACGTGAGACAGTGACATAATGCTAAGAAGAAGAAGAAGAAAATGAAATCCATCTTTCGGATTAGAAACTTCGGACAACGGAATCCAAGTTCAACCGCTAAACAGGCACGATTAGTACAGTACAACTGTCTGTAGACATCGAATCACAATGGGCCGACCACCAACAGTGAGCCACCACCACCGCCTCTTCACAGGAACGGAGGGAGAATCACCCACCGGCGAGGGTACTTGGGCCTCCCATCCTTGCCGTCAAACAGCTGCAGAAGAAGTCAAGAAGATGAGCTACGAAATATTCCCGACGGCAGTGGTCAGTACGCAGGGAAATTTGCCAAAGGCTAATGATGTGTACGTATATCATCGGGGTAGTAGCTGCTATATGCTGGGCCTTGTGGAAAGCTAGAAATAAGATGTGTTTTGACAGAGTTGTGATCAAGCCCCCCCTCCTGAAACTGTTTGTCGAGCTGGTGCTCTAATTGTGTCATGGGCAGGTTCGAGCAAACAGGAGCTGCTTGTTATGTGTTCTGAATGTCGTTATGCTGACTATGTTCCTGCGTGGACAAAAACTTCTGTGATGCTTTTGGCTGATTGGTGATAATTTGGGCTGTTAGGTTCTGGTTGCATTAGCTAGTTTGTGTTAGCTGTTAGGTTCTGGTTGCATTAGCTAGTTCTGGTTGCATTAGCTGTTAGGTTCTGGTTCATGGGCAGGTTCGAGCAAATGGGAGCTGCTTGTTATGTGTTCTGAATGTCGTCTATGTTCCTGCGTGAACAAAAACTTCTGTGATGCTTTTGGCTGATTGGTGATAATTTGGGCTGTTAGATCTTTCCTTATGGTAGTCCTTTCCCCCCCTCCTTGTTCTGTCTATGTCAGTATGCTTCTAATGAACTCTGTATTTCTGTTACGCATGTAAAAGAAATGGGGATATCCTCGTATCAAAAAAAAAAGTACGCAGGGAAGAACGGCACTTGCCTTCTTCAGACGGCTGTGCTTGCCGAGCGCCCAGTTGGTCATGATGCCCGCCGCCACGACAAGGAAGACGTAACCTGCCACGGTCTGTGTGGCGATGTTGAAGCCGACCCACTGGTAGATCTCGGTGGTGTAATTGGCGCAGGTCACGATGTTGAACAAGAAACCGCGGGGGATCTGGTACCCGCCGCTGCCGCTTGGGCTCCTGAGGTTCCGCAGCAGGATGTGGCAGTAGAAGTTCGCGACCTGGCAGACGACCCCAAAACCAAACCCAATCTTCATCTGCAGATCACTCACTGGGGTGTACAGCGGGTGGTTGCAGTAGTAAGCAATGTAAGCGCCGAAGGTCCAGTAGTAGGCACAGTTCCTGAAGACGTTCGAGAGCGGCGACGTCGCGTGGCTGAAGCGGTGCACGAAGAACGTCTCCATGATCCGCTTGAAGTAGTGGAAGCACCAGTAGTACATTGCGTAGGTCTGGACAGGGTGCATGGCCCGCTCCCCCTCGTGCCCGAAGTACTTGTAGACGGGCAGATAGTAGAACATGGGGTAGATGATGAGAGGACCCAGGTACTCGAAGAAGAACAGTGTGCTGTAGTAGACCTGTGGCCCTAAATCTTTGAAGACCACTGTCAGTGACCCAGAACCCTTCTCGCAGTATTCTAGCAGGCTGGCCTTCGGACTGAGGACAACTGGCTTCCCGCCTTTTCCAGGTTGAAGGGGGAGGGTGAGCCGCTGCCTAGAAGGATAATACTTCTTAGCTGCATTGTGCAGAGAGACAATCGGTTAGCAGATAATACACATAAGGAGAAAAGCTGTATATCAACAGGGAAGGAAAATGGGACAGGGGAAAAACTACATAAGTGAATGAATCCATGATAAAAAAAATTTCCATCCAACCCAGACAGAGTCATCCATCCAGATCAACATAGGGTCTGTTTGGTTGGATTGTGGCTGTGAAAAAAGTTGTGTACTGTGAGCTGTGAAAAAAGCTGATGTGGGCTGTGAGCTGTTAAAAAGCTAAAAACTGTTTGGTGCAAACCACTAACAGTCGTTAAAAGTTCTTCGATATATGTTTTCACAGTTCCATCCGAAAGTCACTAAAAGCAGGTCCATGGTTGCTTTTAGTTTTGCACTGCGAGAAAATCGACTTTTAGAAAAAGCTGCTTCCTGAATCCAGCCATTTGGTTTGGCTTTTAGGGGGCAAAAGCCAAAGCCAAAAGCTAAACCAAACACACCCATAAAACATTCTAGTAGATGAAATTTCTAACAATGATTTCAAGTCGTCCGACTAATCGTGATTAGTCGGGCTGGTCTCCTGTTTGTGTTCAATTAGGCAGACGACTCGACTAGATGGGCTGGTCGTTCTAGTCGTCCGACTAATCTCCGATTAGGGCGACTAATCGTCCGCTTAGCGTTTCCTAGTCGCTCGGCTAGGGTTTTGGTATTGGGCCATTTTCAGCCCATCTCTAGTATCATTTAGTCTGGCCTCTCCTCTCCTCTGCCCATACCCAGCCGCCAAAACCAGCGTACACGTACACCTCCTCTCTTGCCAGACCTCCAAGCCTTCAGACCTGGTCGCCGGCGGCTACCCCTACGCCCCAGACCGGACATCCAGCTCCGGCGGCCACATAACACCGGCGGTTTCTCACCTTTGCCTCCTGCTGACCTGCTCCACTAGCGCCTCTGGTATTGCAACCCAGACCAGACAACTAGCTCGACGCTGGTTTTGCAAGTCTGTTGTTGCTGCGCAAAAATGTCGTTAGAGGGAGTGTCGTGACACCGACGGCTGTATGGTATCTTTTGTTACCCTAAGGGCATCTGCTACCGTATAGGTTGATTTGAGTATGCTTGTGACTTGCGAGCGCTTGGACCAATCCTTGTCAGTAGTCAGACTTGTAAAACAAAACTCCTTCCTTCTTAATGAAATACGGGCTCCAACCTGCTCGTGAAAAAATATTCAAACACATTTGGCCAATATCTGGAAGTAAATTAACCCTATGCTACAGGTCTAAAAGTTGAGGGCAGAGCACCACACCACCAGGTTGCCATATAGCAGCTCAGCAACCCATGTTAGTAGCATTTGATGCAAAAAATATATATATATTGTACGGCACAACCAACCATACATTATGAGATACTCTCAAGTCTCACCCAACCACATGACAGCAATGAACATGCCAACCCTCTTGAGTGGTCCAACATGAACAATAACTTCTTGTATGTGCCACCTCATTAGGACAGACCCAGTGCTAGGGGCTCCCGCATGAATGGGGTCTGGAAAAGGGATAAACCGAGGCTAACTTTCCTCCGCAAATATGGAGAGGCTGCTCCGAACCCACGACATGGCATGGTGACTTAGTGAGACAGCTCTCACCGTTGCACCATGTCTGTTGTCTGCCCTTCATTATGGAAAGTAAATAGACTAGCATGCTGATCTACTAATCTGCAGTGTACAACTGAGAAGGCGGTGCCTATGAATGTGACAATGAATGCCATAAGGGCACAAGGCACCTCTTAAATTGTCATCACAGACGTGGCTAAAATGTGATAATTCAAGAAGGTTAGCATAGAGATTAGAATCCCAGTGGCACTTGGAGCTTGAAATATATTGGAGGAATGCAGATTCCAGAAACAGTTTCGGGTTCCGTCAAGTAATAGGCTAATAGCAAGAAAGTTTTGACTATATGTATCCCTGAGGCACAGACATATTAAGGAGCATATTCGTGCAAACTGAAAAGTACATACTTTTCTGTCTAAATATGTTTTTTGTCAAAAAACAACCATGCTTACATACTTTGAATTAAACCATAATAAATGTAATAAACGTTGACTGAATGCAGTATGGATGTTATTTGCAAATAATATTAAAAGGCCAATAACATGTCCCAGAGACAACTTCTAGATACTGCTCAACTATCTTCCTGTTCCCATCTAAATAAATTATCCCTTGATATATTTTTTTCACAGATCATGTCAGATAAATGTATTTTGACAAAAAGGAAATAAAAAAACACAAAGGGTGTGAGTTGATGCTGATGGCCAACTCCTTCCTACCTAAACAGATCCTAACGACCTGCAGCACTGAAACCCCAAAATAAATCCCTGCCAAACAGGGCAAACAAGGAGGGCAAGCAATCAAAACGAACCCAGGTTGACTAGAGTCATTGACATGTGGTCATATGGACCGAATTGCAAACACTAGATACTGCTGCAGCCTAGAGGATAAAAAACACACAAATTGCATACCACACCCAAAGGCACTAGTCGTGGCCTTTTAGCACATACATGGAATTCAGGAGAGCAAGATAAACCTGCGACATCACACAAGCATGGGCTGCACTGCAGTTTCATACTGGCCACGCAAGCACTAAAGTTCAGGATTTGCTAGCAAAGTTTGCAGCTACAATTCTCAGGACAAGACGTATAGAAAAGAGGCAATCAAACAGCTCTGTTAGGCGTTAGCAAAGCAGCGCCGAAATGTTTGCAAAGGTCGTTTACTGGTGCAAATGAAAGATAAAAGCGGCCCACAGATTCCCGCTTGCTGAATGACTCTCGCACACCGCACGCTGTAAACACCCCCCGTGTTCGGTCCTTAACTCCAGAACACACGCGTGTTTCTTTGTTGGTTGGTTGCTGCAAGGCATGGATGAATGGAATACGGAAACTGCTGGGTAGTAGAAGCAAGTGCCGAAATGTAAGCAAGCAGGGAGGGAGTCCACTTACTCCTGGCATGGATGGCCTCCTGCAGGTCCGCGACCTTGGCCTGTAAAAAGGAACCCACGAATGAATATGAATCCAAGGTGAAACCTCTACGAGAGATCTCGAACCCCAGAGGAGAACCGAGCCTCCCCCGACGGCAATAAACCCAGCCCCCCGGAGCGAATCAAGAGGCGGCGGGCTGGCGAGCGGGCGGGAGGGAGCACAACGTACCGAGTCCTTGAGGTCGATGCCGCCCTTGACGACCTCCCGGCCGCTCCGGGACACGACCGTGACCTTCATCCTCCCGCCGACGGGAAGCCGCGGCAGCGAGGCGGCAGAGCGGGGAGAGAGACGACTAGATCGTCGAGTGGCTGCCTGCTGCCTGCGGCCGTGGATGCGGGGGAGAGGAGAGGAGAGGAGAGGAGACGGGGGCGGCGAGGGAGTGGACGGGCGGAGGCGGCGTATTTGATCCCGCGGCGGGGCGGGGGAGGGCAGCGTGCAGGTGGGGGGCGTTGGACCCACACCCACCGGAGTTATGTGGCTCAGCATCTTGATGTGGACCGTGTCCACGGCGCCCCACACTCTGAGCAGCAGCAGCATGGACAGCTGAGTAAAGAGGGCCTGCGCTGCGCAGCGTGATCTGGCCGCAGTTGGTTGGGGAGTAGCGCGGGCGGCCCAACGGCCCCCCAACGGTGAGCGACCTCCGTTCAGCTCGGCGGCTGACCCGACGATCATCCCGGGGCAGGGCCCACGGACGGACACGCTCTTGCCGTGCCGCTTCGTCGACCACAGCAGCGGCACCAGCATCAGGTAGAATTGTAGTAACATTCTTATCCTAAAACACACATTTTTCTTTGGAGAAGTAGCGATTTGTACTTAATGCTAGCAGTAGCCTTTAGATGATAGGCTGGTTGGCATTGGAGTACACGAGACAAGAACGAAGAAGAGGAGCATCCAAAGCTCATGGCAACTAAAACCGTCAAGAAGATCACTGGTTCGCTTGGATTTAAGTCGTAATGGATTCTATTGCTGTTATAGTGTTTTTATCTCTATAAATTACAAAAGTTGTAGCAGTCCAAATAGTTATCTTTAATCCAAAGCGAATAACACATTTCATAGTGATAAATGCAGGAGGTTGCAATTACAGAGATGGCTGAATTGGATAGCGGTAGCGGACTTCTCAATGTTTCTACGAGTGATGTTATCATCTGACCGGTTAAATTAATTAGTGTAGTTAAGGGGTAGAGGCGACCGACTTGGGGGTGTAACTCTTCTTGGCATATACTGTACTGTATGTCAGTATGTGTCACGATTATGTTCACTGTGGTTTTGTTCCATATAAGATGTAGGCACTAGTACATTTCTGTCGTTAGGAAAAAAAAAGGGAGCCCAAAACCCATGTGATGTTGACGGTGCACCCAAGTGCCCCTTTAATGCAGATCTCATAGTCTAAATTTTGATCACCTCTGTCTAGGCAGTTTGGGATATGCTCTGTTTCAGGATCCTTTTGCCTCAACGTTAGTCATCTTGCAATTGCAAAGCACTTATTCTGCCCTTGCTATCCTCAAGAATCAAGATTATTGGCTACGATCTACCAAATATTGACTGCAAGACACTTCTCTATTCTCTTTCAAAAAAAAGGCTCCAACAACCAGATGGAAGGTAGGCATTTATTATTCCCATATCATATCATGGTCATTAGGCTTGTAAATTGGCTCTCGAAGTATCTCTACTTCACATCTGCAGACCTGCTTACAATTCATGGAAAATGTTTACAGTATAATACTGTGTCCTTTTTAATGCATTGGCTTATTTGACAAGCATGTTTTTGTAGCTTCATGCCTACTCATATTGGATAAGTAGTGTAGAGACAAGTCACTAATGGAGGGTGTTTCAAGCGAAAAGAAACAAGCCCAGTGATACCTATTACCTGCTATGTTTTTTTTTGGTAAATCTAATTTGCAGTCTCTGTACTGGTCATGTGACAAGTGAATAAAAAAACTGTGTAATTTTCTTGCTTCTAATCTCACTGTACAGGGTTGGAGCTGTCTTGAAAATCTTGGGTGCTAGACACCTGTAATTGGCCTCAAATATCTTACACCAGCTTAATGCCTTAATCACGTTCTCAGATAACTCAGGACATGTTCTCGTTCACCGTTGCAACAGTATGGAGGCTTTACGAAATTCTTTTGACATCTGCATCTGTACCATCTTCGCTTTTCTCTCAGAATTCAGCTGGAAAAAAAACAGCTATTACTGTCGTGATCACAGGGTTACCGTGACCGAGTTGTAGAGATTGAGGAGGGCTGCCGACGGATAGAAGAAATTGCAGCTTTTCTCGGAGAGCTGAAAAAGAGAGGAAGAAAATAGAAAGGGCATGTTCATTCTGCTAAGCACACACGGATGGAATTGGCGCGGGCGGCGGGAAGGCAGTTGCGCAGCTGGAGGCTGCTGCAACAGTGGCAATAACTCCCGCTGCCCACCGGCTCACCTGTCCTTCATCCGCCCCGATCCGAACCCATTCAATTCCAAATTCACAACCCTGCCAGTGGTTGGCCCGCCGCTGCCAAATCGAATCGGACTCCGATCCGTGCAGCCCACCGGCGAGACGGCGAGACGCCGAAGCTAGCACACTTCATGCCATCTGTCTGACGTGATGCGTGTGGCCTCTCTGCTTTTACTGGATCCCTAGCCAGCTCAGGAGAAACTCAGAATAGTACTATAGCCAAGTCCATCCAGTCCTTTCGCGGCGTCTTCCTTGCTCACCGCGGCTCCGGCGATGTCGGCCGCCGGCTCGGCGGCTCTACCTCTCCGTCTACAACTGGGTCGTCTTCTCCGTCTACAACAGCCGCCATCATGGAGGTCAGCTGCTTCTTTTTCCTCGCACATTTTCGTTTAGTGGTACTTTGGTAGTGCACTTCAGTTTGCTCGGTCACAGTAAAACTGCAAACTTGGTTCAATGTTTTTTTTTTTTGCTTAGCTCATGAAGTCTGAATCTACCCTATTAGAATGATTACTGCTTTAAAGCTTAAGTAAGGATACTACAAGCAAAATTATCTTGTGGTTCTTGGTAGGAAGGACTGCTAATCGACTAGATTAATGTGTACCAAAAAAAAAGGTTAGACCCAACAATTACATAAATGTTACTTATGGTCGCAGCAAAATCTTGTAGTGGTTCAAATTCAGTAATATGCTTTTGCTGGGCTCGATAAACTATGTGAAATTTCAAATGCCTTAGTTCAAGCTCATGTTTTACCCACATGAAGATTGTGAGGTAGTACTGATCTTTCTGTGTTTTTTTTTTCTGGTGGTGGCGGTGTTGGTGCTTCAGATTCTTCATGGGCTTGTAGGTATGGTGATGTTGCTGGACTTGTATCCCTTTTGTCTTATCATAGTCAGGCTACTCAAAACAGTACGATACACAAAAATCAGTCTAGATCTTCAGCACATCAGATATTTTATTTTTTATTTGCCAGAAAGTTTCAGAGGAGGGTTAGATATAAGGAAAAATATGCTTTCTTCACTATTGGGGTATCGCCTTTTTGTCACTATTCTGATAAGTTTGTGTTTGTCTTCTTTATAGGGTTGGTGAGGTCTCCAGTCTCTGCAACTCTTCCACAAATTGGATCCAGATTATTCCTCACGTGAGGTGTCTTGTGGAGTTTTCCCGAGGTATCATCACTAGCCAACCTTCATGTTTTCATATATGACATCTATTTTTTAGGAATACATCTTAATTTGTTCATGAACTTTAGAGTTTCCATTTTATAATTTCGTATTTTAGACTAGCTAGATACATATCTATGCGTTGCTTTTTTGCCGGGACCTTGAATTATGACACGGCTCTAGGTCTAAAAGCATTTGCTAGAACTAGAGAACATGCAGTAGATGGCTATGTGACTTTCAGGACGTTAAGATTAGTCAATTATTCAATTTTTAAGTCCGATAATGGAGTAAGCAACTACGAGTGGGCATTGTAACAAGTTTCTACAGCAGGCATATTAGAAAAGGATAAATAGGGCTTTTACCTTTTGCATCCTATTTCAACTTTTTTCTGTTGCGAGTAAACACTTGTATTATTTCTCGACAATGTGAACCTTGTTTTGCAGACCCAGTCACATCTTCTTGCTACTGCCCTGATCATAAGCTGGTCTGTCACTGAGGTACAAATCACTTGATGTGATTCTCTAAATCACTCACTTGTAACCACTACTGAATCCAGTACTTTATTATATGTCACTATAAAACCTAGAGTAAATTTTGTTATGATCTGAATTGCTGGTTTCTTCCAGATCATCAGGTACTCTTTCTTTGCAATGAAGGAGGCATTTGGATCTGCACCTTCCTGGTTATCATGGCTTTGGTAAATTTGGATTTTTCCTCCGAATCTGGAGAGTAATCCTACCACCTTTGCCAAGGAAATTTCCCTTGAACGTGTTTTTGCGTACTGATCGTCTGCACGTACAGCAGCTTTATGCTGTTCTATCCTACTTGTATCTCTAGTGAAGTTGGTCTGATCTACATGGCTTTGCCTTACATGAAGGTACACCGATCCTACTAGAAAACCGAAGAGGTATAGTATGCATGCTGTTCACATCTCATAACTACCATTTTTAACCGTTTTTTCTTGTGGGACCACAATTTCAAGCATCGGTCTTAGGCCCTGTTTGGGAGGGCTTCACTTCAATTATTACAGCTTTGATTTTGCAGCTTCACAATGAAAGCCTCAACAGATTAGTCAGCGGTGTTCAAGAGTGTTTGGTTTGCACATACACTCTACCTTTTATAATACAGTAAATTTGTGTGATTTTTCCTTAAATATCCTTGATGATTAGCGGGTGAAGAAAGAGATCTAAATCGATAAGTCATGTAATCAATGTCATGGTAGGTAATTTTTGTGCAACTTCATGAGAAAGTATGAAAACGGTGTTTTTAAAGCACCCTTCGAGAAGCTTTAAAAATTTTATGAAATTGGTCTCTGGTTTCAGTTTTTTTTTTAAACTATAGCCGGTGGAGGTAAAATAGACTTGAAATTCTTGAAGTGAAGCTCTCCGAGCCATAAGATGCGCAACACATGGAACTTGTCATACGACTACTTGTACCCATCTGTTCTTGCCCTCCTGGTTTATGTTCCAGGTAAGCCTTTCCCTCCTCGACCGCCCTCCTTTTTTTTTCCTGTTTGCTTCAGTGCCTTATAAGAAGAAGGTACGTTGTTTCGCTTTGCAGGTAAGCCTTTCCCTTCTCTCGGCTGCTGCTGTACCGCTTTACTTAGATCTAGCAAACAATGTATGATTATCCTGTGTCCAGGAACATTTTTTATTATGGCAGTTCATCATGTATGATTCTTATATTGAACTTGTTTTCTCTTGAAAAGATGAGATGTGTCTCATTTTATTTTCTCTTTTTTTTTGTGGAAAACGAACATCATCTGAGGAGTTGGATTGCAAAAGACCCCTTCGCTAATCGGAACAAAAAAAAATCCCGTTCGCCGGCTCCTCCCGTCGTGCCCTCGGATATATGGCCATCGATTCTGAGTTCTGGCCACATCAATCCCCGGGATTTAGAGGCTGTTTGTTCGTGGCTAAATATGTCACACTTTGATTAAGGTTAGTCGTTTGAATTGAAGAACTAACCTCAGACACAAAAGTTAGGTAAAGTATGGCAAGTTAGGCATCAAACTAAACAACTCTGTTCCCACCCAC
Organism: Zea mays; assembly: GCF_902167145.1. Classification (NCBI taxonomy): domain Eukaryota; kingdom Viridiplantae; phylum Streptophyta; class Magnoliopsida; order Poales; family Poaceae; genus Zea; species Zea mays. The sequence goes on from NC_050103.1 coordinate 15,042,464, forward strand.
ACTGAACCATCTCAAATCTGCGCCGGCGCCGCCGTAAGGCGCTCTGATCTATTTGGAACCTATGAAATTTCATATCGGGATTCACTTGTTTTGACCAGTCGTTTATCTAACATGGTTTCTGAATTTTGGCTAAAGTTTGATCAAGGGCATGATGAGGAAACAAATAAAATGTATAGAATAAGTTCGCACTTTCAGATCTGAGGGAGAACTCGCGGGCTTGTTTGAACTATAGACTAAAATTCAAATTCAGACAAAACTTCTAATAACGAGTGATCTAAATAATATTTTAGGGCACATACAACCTTATTTAATACCCCTTGTCTCTTGAGAAGTCTCTAAGAGCTTAAATAAAAAAAACACAATCTTCGCAAAGAGTATATCTCTACACGACTCTTTACACATATTGTCTCTTAACTGTTACTGATTTTAATTACAACCCGAGTTTATTAGCCTCTCATCCACCTGAAAAACCGAGCAATGAACTTTAGGTTGTACATGCACTTAGACTTTAATTCCATTTATTCACATTACTTTTAATACACCTTAGCTTTAAATAGCATTTTGTCATCCAAATCGCTTAAAAGAAAATTATTTATGTCAATTGCTATGTACTACGATAGGATCAAGATACTATCAATCTTTCGGGAACCTTTGCACGTTTTTTAGTGCACATACACCACCACATGTTTTTCAGCTCATTCTTTTGGGAACCTCTGCATATTTTCTTTTCCGAGAATACTTTATAGCCAGCCTGAGTTTCGGATCAAACTTGAGTTGCCTTGAATATGCAACAACATTTACTGCATTTTTATAATGAAACTTCCACTGAAAATGGCCTTAGCATAAAAGAAAGGGGGTAGTGTTAACCCTTTTAGTCACAAGTTCTCATCGACTAATTGGCTATACGTATCGGTATATGATGAAATACAAGACATATAAATAAAGAATAGAAGAAAAAATCTTTTGAAGAGCACATTTCCTACCCTACAAGTGTCTGGAATTGAAAGTAAACTATTAGTAAGAAAGAAGATGTTCGGTACTTCGGTCTATGTTTGAGAATGAGCTAATTGTTACATTTAGATTCCATGCATGGATGGTGTGTGTCGCCTGAAAACAAAGAAAGGAGAATTTGCTGGCCATATACTTGGATTTAGCGTGGGTGCCTGGGTGGTGTACTGGTGTCTGGTAACCAGTAGCGGCTAGCAACAGTAATTATTGCCACTTTGCACGTACTGGCCAACTAAGATCATCAGTCTTTTTGATGCGTCTGATTCACATGTTCTAGGCCGTCAAAGCCACCACCTTAAAGCCATGGGCAGCAGCATCTCAGGGTCTTCGTCTTCCTCCCTGCAGCGCTTCAATGGCGGCGGGTGACGACGGGTCGGCGGTTCGGCGGCTCTACCTCTCCGTGTACAACTGGGTTAGCTTCTTCGGATGGTTAGTAGATAGCTAGATCCGCCAATTTCCAGTCATTGAGGTCTCTCTTGGATTGGACGAGCGTTGGCCTGATTTGGGTTCTTGGATCTGAATTCTGCAGGTTGCAGGTGCTGTACCACGTGACCTTGGCGCTGTTGGGTAGCGGCCATCAGGCCGTCTACGCTGCTGTCAAACTGCCACTCCTGTTCTCACAAACTGCTGCCCTAGCAGAGGTAAACTGGTCTTAAGCCTAGTCGCATGTTTTATCGAACGTATTAATGTGATAATTTTAGCGAAGATCACAGGTCTAGGACTCTAGGATTTGAAACTCTCTCGTCTCGTCGATTGTTTTGAAATGGATGTAGAGGTGTTTGGTTTATCGAGACTAAATTTTAGTTTCTCTATTTTATTTATTTTAATTCCTAAATTATAAACAAACGTTTTTGCCCCGCATCACCCTCTTGCATGTGCGGCAGCAGGCCGTCGGCTAGTAGAAGACGCTACGGATTAAAATCAAGCGAACAGGTTAGACAATAATATATAGGCAGTTGTGTTTCCTTTATCTCCACATAAACAATGGATCTAAACATTAAATACTAAACACAGACAAAATCCAATAAAAGCACTATGCAAATATTTTTACTGGATCAGCTACATAATTTTGCTAGAAAGATTATATGTGTCCAAAGGGGCACACTTAGACCCCAGGCCATGTTCAGTTATTCCTACGCCACAGGGGTTAAATGAGTTTGGAAGATTTTAGTAGAACTTTTAACCTAATGTGGATTTAAACCCACTCAATTCCCTCCCATCTATATCTATTGAGATGAAAACGAACAAGTTCTCAATGAAAATCCATCTGTTTGAGTTATTAATACATGTGATAACACTTTTAGAAAAAAAAGGAAACATTGCATCTAATATGTGATGATCATCGACATGACCAGGCATGTATTGGTAAAATAGGTACTAAGATAGACAAGTTTCCATCCGAGACCAAGCCATTAAATTTAATTTTTATCAATATAATGTATGTATGTTTAATGACAGTGTTGGAAGAGAGTTTATTAACAAATAGGAAGACAGTTTGTATCCAATCTTTCAATTTAGTTGTTATTATTACACGTAGTACCCCTGTGTGGTCCTACAAGAAACTTTGTGGAATTCCTTGTATCATCCTAGCCGTGGATTATCAGTGTTTATATTTCTTTGCACATGTACTAATTTACTAAGTAATTGAGTTTCACTGGTGATGCTGTCTCGCTGGTAGCACAGATTCTTCATTCTATTACAGGTAAAAGAGGTTCTTCTTTCTTCCCAATTTATGTTTTTCGATCTTTATCAGGACTGAGACTTTCTAAACAATGAAAATATATCCTCAAAGATTCCAACTTGAAAAATATATATATTTTTTAAAAAAAATTGACTCTCTTGCATTGGTTTTCTTTTAATTTAAAAAAAAACTACGCAACGATGATATGTTGAACTGCTAAAAGGGCTCGTGAGATCTCCAATCAGCGCAACTCTTCCACAAGTTGGTGCGAGGATATTTGTTACCTGGTGCATCGTCTGGAGTTTTCCTGAGGTATCATTAAATTAGCTCTGTTTCATGGTCGGGTTCTGAAGAATACTGTATGTATGTATGTATGTATGTATGATCAGTGTCCACGTTTGTGTTGCAGACACAGTCCCATGTCCTCGTTACTTCCTTGGTCCTAAGCTGGTCTATCACTGAGGTACGACGCGCATACTAAGCGCAAGAAAACGCTGAGCAGATCACCTGCAGCAGCTCTGAGTTCCTAAAAGTTTTTTTTTAAAAAAATAGTAGAAGTGCTATACTGTGAAATTTCATCCGGCCATGGCTGCTTCTACAGTATTCTGTCTCAATGGATTGTAGCTGCAGTAGTCTGGAGCTACAGCTATAGAGCAGCCGTCTGTCCAGAGTATCTTTCATCATAAACAAAAGAAAGAAATATTTGACTGGTTGCAGGTCATCAGATACCCTTTCTTTGGCTTGAGGGAGGCATTTGGGATCACACCTTCCTGGCTCCTATGGCTCAGGTTGGTCGTCCAGGTTCCCAAGACACCCCACTTTCCACCTGCAATTTCTGTTTAGTTGAAGTGATTCCGTTTCCGTCCTTGGTGTTTTCCTAAACCTGTGAAGGTACAGCACGTTCACTGTACTCTACCCTGTTGGGCTGATCAGTGAGCTCGGCTTAATCTTCACTGCCATGCCTCACATGAAGGTGAGTGAGCTGAAGAAACCTGCAGGAGCCCATGCATGCTGCTCATCAGTGTGAGGCTCATCAGCTGGGCAGCGAGTTTGACCTAGTCTTGGCAACAACTTTGCAGGGAAGGTCCTTCTACATCTGCGCTGCACTGACCACTATCTACATTCCAGGTGAGGTGCACCTCCCTCGCTCTACTCCTGTCGCCCCTTCAGCTGCCGATCTTCGTCATCGTCTCTGAGTGTAGGATCAGGATCTGACATGACATGGCGCGCTCTGCTGCATGCTGCTTCTTTTTGGCTCTCAGCGTTCCCGCACATGTACGGTCACATGCTCGCCCAGAGGAAGAAGAACCTGTCCAAGGCGAAAGCCGCATGACGCTCCAGACGAGCCTAGGCCTCACTGTCCCAGACGGAGAGTAACCACTGTCTCTAACCACGGGATGTCAGAGTGCACTACTCTTATCAGGTGGCAATAACACCGGGGTTGTACCAAGGAATATACTGGATAGCTCTTCCATGGGCAAATCAATAATAAATAAAATCACCATTTATATAAGTGGATACTCTTTTTTTTAAAAAAAAATACACATATATCGTTGGAGTTCTTGGTCCAAGTCTATTTACCTTATAATTGATCCAACCCGCTCTTTATAGTAATATAATAGTATGGTGCAAAATGTAAATAATAGAAGTGGAAGAAAACCAATTTAAATCGCTTACCTTTTGCCACTGTATGAAACTATGAATAGAGTCGTAAGAAGAGAGTAAGCTATAGTTACACGTACGCGCGCGCGCATATTATTGTGATCGGTGATTTTTCTGTCTCTATTTTTTTTGTCAAAATTTTACTTTAATTTCAACAATATCTTGCTCATTAAGTTCAGGAACGTTTTATGGTTGAGTAATATCATAAGATACTGTTAGAATCTATACTGTATAGGATCGATTTCTAAGTCCCTAGAATACCAATCCGTAACTGAAAGTAAAACCTTGATGACGTGTAGATCTGATCTACTGATCTACTGAGAGGAACAGGGAAACACACCTTTGTTGTTGGCATCGGGATCCGAGCTGCTGTAGGCTGTCGCGATTCCAAACACTCCGACGCCTAGGCGATGGGGCCTCTGGGGACTGGGGTTTTGGGGCGAGGTACTAGCGTTAGTCTTTCCTGCGACCCCTTAGTCCTATATATAGCGTCGTGTGTCTGGGGGCTCCAACCGAGGTTAGCGTGGGCCCTCCCAATCAAGGGCCCATTTAAAGAGATAGATAGTTGGGTTTAGCCCAATCCGGTCACTGTTGACCAGCTGTAGAGGACACACCCAACAATCTCCCCTTTGTTCTCTACATTCCTTATTCTCAACTTTTCTGGATTCCATCCCTTGACAAGTTTACACATAGAGACCAAGGTGTGACAATGACCGATTAAGTATCATCGCACTCATTGACTACAACATGCTCGCCTGCTTCAGAACGGGAAAAGACTTTATTTGGTTGCAGTCTGTAGCCCCTGTGATTCAAGATCATAGGCACTCCCTTAAACCCATGCCGGCTACGTGATATCTTAACACGTTGGGTGGAAGACCTTTTTGTGAGCGGATCCGCTAGCATCTGCTATGTTCTGTTATGCTCATCTTTTATGGTTTGATCCTGAATCTACTCCTTAACAACATAACACTAAAAGTCAATGAACTTGGCAGCGCCACATGACTTGTTGTTATAGGAGTACGGTACTGCTGGCTCATTATCGCAGTAAATTCTCAGTGGTCGCTCTATGCTATCAACCACTCTTAATCCGGGTACAAATTTCTTTATCTTTATTGCCTGCCCATTTGCCTCATGCATGGTTACAAACTCAGCGTGCATTGTCGACGATGCTCTCGCTGTCTGTTTGCAACTTTTATAAGAAATAACTCCCCCAGATATAGTAAATTTATACCTCGAAGTAGGGAACTAGATCTTCTGTTTGTTAGCATGAGGCCATTTTCGTACCTTGGAGGTACATTAGAGCCTTCTTAACTGCTTAAAAGTGTTCTATGCCTGGGTTGATCTGATATCTCCCAAGCATCCCGGTAGTAAATTCTAAGTCAGGGCGAATATGTATTTGAGCATACAAAATGCTTCTGATAGTAGAAGCATATGGTACTGACTTTATCTAATCTTTCTGACACTGAATCTGGGGACACTGATGATTCCCAAACTTATCACCCTTGACTATTGGCGCAGGCGTGGCCTTACACTGATGCATACTGTACTTCTTTAGTACTTTTCTATGTATGACTTCTGTGAGAGTTCTAATACTTCATTATGTCTATCTCTGTTAAATTATATATTAAAACATAAGAGGCTTCTCCTATGTCTTTTTATATCGAAGTTCGAGGAACGAAAATATTCCGTTTCCGCCAGTAGATCTTTATCACTACTAGCTAAAAAATATGTCATCGACATACAGAACAAGGAAGATATACTTTTTTTTTCCTTAGACTTCGCATAAATGCAATTGTCTTCCTCGTTTCCTTGAAACCAAACTTTCTGATAGTTTGATCAGACTTGATGTACCACTGTCTAGAGAAATGTTTTAATCCTTAAATGGACCTCCATAAGTGACATCGCTTGTTTTCTTTTACTGCTCATGACAAAACCCTTTGGTTGTGCCATGAACACGTTTTCTGTTAACTCTCCATTTAGTGATGTTGTCATTACATCCATCTGATGGAGCTCTAGATCAAATGAGCCACTAGTGTCATAATGATCCGAAATTAATCTTTTGTTAGGACAAGTGAGAAGGTTTCATGGTAGTCAATGCCTTCTCACTGTGTGAACGCCTTGGCCACATGTCCTTGTCTCTTTCTATATTCCCTTTGGAGTCATGCTTGGTCTTCTAGACCCACTAATTTGCGATTCTCATAGCTGTTTCATATGTAGTGGGATCACCTTCTGCATCGATGTCCTCACACATATAAATCTCATCGCTTTCTATGTCTACACTTGTGTAAACTCCATAATCATCAGGAATCGCAGATCGTCTAGACCTTTGAGACCTTCATAAACTTGTTTCTAGTTCTGGTTCGTTCAGGGGCTCCTGCATTGGTGCATCACTTGGCGCGACACTACTACTGTCACGTGAACTCTCCTGTGCAACTGACTTAGAAGAGCCAGATTGTGCAGAAGTTGAAGTGACTTGCTCTGTAGTAGTTGCACTTGGTGATACAATATTTGCAGCAGGGGTTTCACCTCGAGTCGTTACAACCGTTGGTGGAACCACAGCGGGTATCGAGAAGTATGGTTCTTCAACCATCGGAATCGGAACATACGTCCTCTTTTCCTGAAGGTCAACCTCTCTGAGTACCTTACTCCCCTTGATCATGTCATCTTCTAGGAAAATGACATGTCTGGTTTCTATAAACTTGGTTTGTCTACCTGGCCAGTAGAATCTGTAACCCTTTGATCTCTCAGGATAGCCAATAAAATGGCAGCTAGTGGTTCTCTCATCTAGCTTTTCCTGCCTAGGATTAAATATTCTAGCTTCTACTGGACAACCCCATATGTGTAAGTAGTTAAGCGTGAGCTTTCTGCCAGTTCACAACTCATATGGAGTTTTAGCCACTGATTTGCTAGGAACTTTGTTGAGTATTTGCATAGCGGTTTTTAAAGCCACCATCCATAAACTCAATGGTAAGTTAGAGTAACTAAGCATACTCATTACCATGTTCATCAGTGTTCTTCTTACGCCTTTAGGCAACCACATTCTGTTGTGGTTCACCAAATGTTGAATACTGGGCTAGAATACTGTTTTCACTTAGGAACCTCGTGAAAGGATCCTGGGACCTGTCCATACTCAGTATGGTGCCCACAGTACTCCCCCACACGATTTGATATGACAATCTTTGTGTTCAAATCGTGTTGTTTTTCTACGTCAGCCTTGAACTATTTAAACTTGTCTAAATCTTATGATCTGTCCCTTAAAAAAAAGGGTAAATATAATCGTAGCGAGAGTAGTCATCTGTGAAGGACATGAACAAGTCAAACCCATCTACTGTCCTAACTGGAAAAGGACCACATTTATCTATATGAATAATTTCTAACACTCTCGTACTGTGCATGCAATCTTTGCATTGCTCTAAGTCTGTGAAGTCTAGGTGACGGAGAATGTGTCCCTTAACGAGACTTATTTTCTCCCCCTCGAAATATGGCCCAAACGATAGTGCCATAATTTCGACGAGGTTTCTCCATCACATTGTTTTCATACTCCTGCCAATGTTGGCTGATTTGTTTTCTGGTGTATCTAGCACCACTGTGCGAAGATAAATAAAGCATGTCTCGTCAGATGGCGAGACCAACATCTTTATTATCAAAACTGAATAACACACAGTCTCTGTCACCGAAGTGATAGTGGATGTGCTGATTGTCTATTCACGAAACTGAAGTTAAGTGTCTGCTTGCTTTTCGTTAACCACTATAACTGTTTTCAGCCCTCTGGGAGCCTTAGGTTTGTACGGAATTGCATTCTGTAGCATCTATTGCAGGAATTCTGAACACTTTCTATTGTATGCCCTGTCTTCTTGCAATAGAGGCAGGTCTCAGGGGATCTGAGAAACAGTCTGATTGTTGCATATAGAAAACATCGTGATCATGTTTGATCTTATTCTTGAACCTTTCTTAGAGGTCTTGTTCTGTTTGAGGATTCTTAGTTTGGGAAGATTGATAGAATCACTTATTTGACTTATCAACCTTTCCTCCTTCTAGACAAACTATGTCACGAGTTGATCTATATAGCACTTGTCCATTTAGACAGGTGTTTTACTGATCATGAAATGTCTCATATTCTGGAATAGCACCCTCAATAAGATCCTGGATGAGACTCTTATTATGACCAAGTACATTACACTTGGATCTTTTTCAGTTGACCTTATAGATGATGTACTGCGCCATCTTAAGGTCATCCTAAGGTGAGCCTACTGTAGGCTTAGTGGGTTTCTTAAACCACAGTGAGGAATCTATTTCATTCACTGTAGTTATCATTTAAATCTTTTCCCGCCATAAGTGATAATAAATACCACATAGCGGTTTAATATACCTTATCTGACCAACTAGTAGGCCAATATGTGCACTTTTGCAAAGTAAAACAGAAAATATTTAGGACATCTGAAGTAAATACTGAAACATAGAACTTGCATGAATTAAATATTCGACGTTGGTCAAATAATAACCATGTCTGGTCTACAAAAATTTCTTGTTCTAAAATTCTAAACCATCGTTGGATGATCTAGAAAACTTGATTCTTGTATAAAATGTGGCAATAATATTCGACGTTGGTCAAAATATTCAATTACCACAAAAATTCTGAATTTCTATGCACTTAAAGAGAATTAATCCACGTAGGCTTCATAATAAACAATAATGCATAGAAAAACAAATAATAATCTGGTTCTAAAATTCTAAAACCATCGTTGGATGATCTAGAATATATATACTTCTGTTCAAAATGTGGTAACAATATCTAACGTTGGTTAAAATATTCCGTTACCACAAATTTTCTGAATTCTATGCAATTCAAAACAATAATTAATCCACGTTGGTTTCATAATCAACTGAGAATTGCATAAAATATATATAAATAAAAGTACCAAAGTACGTAGCGGAATAAAATAGTCCATAAATATGTCTGTAATTTTCTATAACTAAAAAAAGATAATTCTGAATTTTCTGCACTATTTTTCTTATTTCTTTTCTGGTTTTCTAATTCCAGGAATTAAAAAAAAACCATGAAAAAAATTTGGAGGCCATTTCGGCCTGGGCGGCCTTAAGGCCCAGCCTAGGCGGCCCACTCAAGCGCCAGCAGGGGAGCGGCCGCGCGCCTAGGCCACAACCTGGGCCTGGGCCGCGCTTTTGGCCCATGCGGGGCGCTCTTTACCACCCGCCGAGATTCTGGCCGTTCAGCTAGATCAACGGCTCAGATTCTTGCGCATGCTGGTTATATATTGCGGTAAAATCGGACCCTAGGGAAAAACCCTAACCATTCTACTTCTTTCCCCAGGCGCCACAAAAAAATCTGGCCGGCCGCCAGGATCTATTGGCCGACGGCGCCTCTCCTCCTCTCTCTGTATTCTATTTTCTCTCTCAGCCACGCAGAACTTCAGCCGCCATAAAATTCTGGTTCCTGGCCGACCAATCCCTTCAGCTGGGCTGTGCGCCACAGAGAGATTTTTGCTTCTCACTGTTCTTTTTATTTCTTCTGGCCGCACTAGTACTCGGCCGCCAGGGAGAACCGGTCAATGGCACTGTGCATTTGAACTCGACCGGCACTGTCTTTTCTCTCTGTTCTTGCCTTCAGCTCACCGTCTATTCATTTTTTTAAGGCGTTCTGTTCAGCCGTCGGCAAGCTATCCCTTCTCTCTCTGTTATTGTGCACCGAGCTGCTCTCTGTTTTTATTTAATTATTCCGAGCAGCTCGTGCTAGTGACCTCAGCCGCTGGCCCTATGGAGACTTGAGGACCGGACCCCGCAGACCTTGCCGCTGGTGAGCTCATCCCCGCGCATCCCCGCGGGCGGGTGAGCCGCTGTCGGCTGGGAGCTGACGATGGTCCAAAACGTCGGGTCGAAAAAATTGAGTCGGTTTTATAACCGTCTTCAACCTTTGAACTCGGATCTAGTCCTCATTTACTCGAATCCTCCACTGTGAATGAATGTAAGAAATGGATCTAATGTAATATTCGGGATCGAGTTATGAGTTGATAAAACGTAGATCCGAGATCTTGCGTTATTTCTGTTATTTTTTTCTGTGATGATTTTCTGTACCTTTTCTAATCTGTTCTGCCATCTAGGCCGTGGATGTAAAAGATCCCGAGCCACTGTGATCTCTGTTGACCCAGATTTAAAACTGATTAGGGTTAGGTTATTAAACCCTAACCCTAAAACATCGATCTGTTTTTACTATCTCGAATCTTCTGGGTTTGGCCGAGACCAAATCTCTGTTAGTGGCCAAAACCCTAGATTTAGGGTTAGGTAAACCCTAACCCGAGAGATAAAAAATATTCTTTCTATTTTAATCTATCTGTTCTCGGGTGATAAACGAAAAAAAATAGTTCAATCATGTTGATCTGAGACTTTTCTGTGATCTCATAAAACTGATGCGGATTAGGAGATCTAGGGTTCTTAGGACGGCTCTGATACCATTGTTAGAATCTATACTGTATAGGATCGATTTCTAAGTCCCTAGAATACCAATCCGTAACTGAAAGTAAAACCTTGATGACGTGTAGATCTGATCTACTGATCTAATGAGAGGAACAGGGAAACACACCTTTGTTGTTGGCATCGGGATCCGAGCTGCTGTAGGCTGTCGCGATTCCAAACACTCCGACGCCTAGGCGATGGGGCCTCTGGGGACTGTGGTTTTGGGGCGAGGTACTAGCGTTAGTCTTTCCTGCGACCCCTTAGTCCTATATATAGCGTCGTGTGTCTGGGGGCTCCAACCGAGGTTAGCGTGGGCCCTCCCAATCAAGGGCCCATTTAAAGAGATAGATAGTTGGGTTTAGCCCAATCCGGTCACTGTTGACCAGCTGTAGAGGACACACCCAACAGATACAACTCATTAATGGTGTGTGTCTTGCCTGATTCATCTGTGGCAAGGGATATCTCATTGCCAAATTACCTATAGCTTAAAAGGAATTTCGTCACGGCTCTTAAACACAAGAGGAAAACATATTTGTTGAGAACTTGTTAGATTTTCTTGATGTTGAAAAACCGACAAATGATGGTGTATCTAAGGACCATAAGACACAATCCAGTGCTAATGTCGTATGGTAGGCTAGGAAAAAGAAGGAAAAAGACATATGTCACATTGACCATCAACTAAGAAAAGAAGAAGGTAAACATGGAAGATATCTTCTGCTATGTCTATGGTAAGACTGTACTTCGTCAAAAAATACCATACATTAACTAAGGAGAGCATTATCATTGAAACCTCGGTAAACAGAATTGATATACACTGTAATGTTGCACGGTCTTCATCAATCATTTTGCTTCGTACTCACCACTGACCATGCTACAGTGGTCTCCACTATAAGAAACAATGAGTTTTCTTCTAGCGATTGATGTAGATTTGTAGAGTGTTTGGTTTAAGAAATAAGTTAGTGCATCATCTTCCCACTCCTCACTTTTTTTGTTTGGTTTATGGAATAGAATGAGTTGATCCATCATCATCTCATTTCTCATAGTTAGTTAGTTAGTATTAATATGAGGAATATGATCATCATACCAAATTTGACGAATAGACTCATGATGCACCTCCTCATGTTAGATTAAGTGATTTATTAAACCAAACACTCCACTTAATCTGCTACATGGATAGATATGATGTTTTTCGCCACATATGATTTATTTTTTGTTCAATTATCATTTGTTGTAGGAATTAATTTAATCTTTAAAGTGCGCAATTGCCCAACGTGTATATTGGACAGGAACACTAACATGCATAAGTGGATACCTTTTTTTGTACAAATGAATTAAAGCCTTTTGGGTTTCCGTGTTGATGCTCTGCTTTTCACATGAGGTCTAGTTTCGTCGAATTGTCTCCTGATACGAAAGAAATTAAAAGGTTTATGTGAATGGGGTAGTCACTTGTCATGAATAACAAGAACCAAGAAGGATACACACAAGAAGACTGTTCATCATTTTCGGCGGCTATAGGCCGGCCGCCGAAAACCAGTAATTTTCGGCGGCTAAGTAAGCCACCAAAAATAAAGCATACATTTTGGCGCTTCTACAGAGACCACCGAAAAAAGCCTATTTTTTTTTGTAGCCAACCCAAATTTATTGTACAGTCACCATTTCCTGATATGTATGCAGCTGGGATACTCTATCTCAGGTGGAAAGGAAAAGGTAGTGAAAAGGATAGGCGAGAGAGAGATCAGGCCAGTGACGAAGATGAGGCAGCCACTTGCAATCCCTGCATCCTGGATTGCCTTTTTCTCAGGTATGCTGTGGTTGGCTTTCTAGCTAGCTAGCTCCCTTTCTACCTTCCATACAAGGTCCATCCGTCAATTATGCTCCATGGATGTGTGCGCTTTCCAGATTGTCAAATTCTCATGCTTTCTTTTTCAAGCGGCACAAGTAGCATCGTATTTTATATCTTAGCTGCCACTAATCTTGATTTTGTTCTGTTTACACCTCCAACCTTGCTGAATCTTGGCTGCCATAGTTGTCAGTATATTTAATAGCGTGCTCTTGCATCTGAGTCGAGGGAGAGTGCATGTGTTGTTGTTGTCAATCTGTAAACCGATCGATGCACATAAAAAAAGTATGACACATAGAAGAACTGTGTGTCAATTTATTAAAATAGAAGAAAACAGTCCGATTATTACAAGCCAAACCCACATTGTGGGTTAGTTTTTTTTTCCTTTTTAAAAAAGTACTGCCCTCTAATTTTTTTTTATTTAACGTTGGATAGTTCAATTTTATATTAAATCAAAAAAAAATCGGAGGGAGTAGTACATGTGGACGACTCAAAGGCAGCTTGTAAAGTAGCCTTCAGCATTTCTGCATTTGATCGAACTTAGATAATGGAAGGTGCTTAAGTTTGCAAGTGCTTCAAAACAAGTACTACCGCTTTCGGTGTCGCCTGTGGTTAGTGACATCACACAAATCGGACGTCCAAATCAGTCTGTCACTATTGATAATGCTGATGGCTTGATGCATTTTCTTTTTAACCATCGATTGGAAATCTGAAGCCATGTATTTAGGCAACTGAAACACTACATGACCTGCGTAACCACAGGGCCTGTTTGACTATCATAGACAAGCTTCATAGCATTTTCACCGGATTTCTTATATATATTACGTCTCGTTACTCTAAAAAATATTATGAAACTAATTTAAGATATAGGAGAACACTGCTATAAAAAATTACCTAAAACTTGTCTCTAATAAGAGATGGGGTAATACCTAGTGGCGAAGATTTATCTCTATTAGATTAGATAAGATAAGATATTTGATGAAGATGCTCTTAGTCACTAACCATCGATTCATTTGGTTGTCAAATCTATACTAAAATATAGAATAAAAAGTGCACATCTACCCAATAACAACATATACATATTTTTATATTTTATATACTACACCTAAAGGTCATACATGACACAGCCATGCTAACCAATGTCAGCCCACACGAGGACCCTATCACCACCATCCTCATAAACCAATGTGGGACTTTCGGCTGCTTACTCTGGTGGTATCAAGACAGAGAGGGGAGGAGGAAGGCAGGGGGGGCAGGGGCGGCTATGGTTTGGTGTTGCTCGAGCTGCCTCACGAGAAACAACGCGATGATTAAAATTGTGATTTTTCACTTGGCATATAAAATGTATTTATGCAAATTACATGGTAGATACGTTGAAATCAAACACAAGACCAATTCAAACAGAGCGCAAATCCTTATAAAGATTTGGAACGTGTTTGAACAGCTACCTCATTTAAACAAGGCATATTGTCTATATGATATAAAGAAATCATAGCAACACACAGACACATAAGAGCACCTCCAACGGTGTCTTAAATCAGTGCTTTATCTTAAAATATAGAGCTCAAGTCATAAAAACAGCTTAAACAACGTCTTATTTTATATTTTTATGGAAAAATATAGGGTGCACCATGAGTAACCAAATTACACTATATTTTAGATTAGTGTCCTATGTTTGTTTTCTACATCGTTCTCAACATTTGCTTTCTTAATAATATAATTTACTTATTAAAATACATGATTTAGGATGTAATTGCTGGAGCTCAAATTATTTGTAGTGCCCTAAACACTTTAAATAATGTAGTATTTTATTTTGAAGCACCTTGTTTGAAAATGCTAAATAGAGAGAAAAATCTATTGCTTTTCTACGCTTTTGGTCCGTGTATCCAAGTACTCCAAGCATGTTTATAGCTATCTAAACTTTAGTCCAGCTAACCTTTAGTACAGCTAAACTTTAGTCAAAGATGATCCAAACAAGGCCCTAACAAAAAAGATAAACCACTTTAAAAACTAGAGAAGGCACGTCATCTTTTTTTAAGATAACGATTGTATGTCATGTAGCTAAAGAACGATCACGGTTTGAGTTCAAAAGAAAATTCGGAGGGAGTAGTACATGTGGACGACTCAGGCAGCGAGTAAAGTAGCCTTCAGCATTTCTGCATTTGACCTTAGATAATGGAAGGTGCTTAAGACTGAGCGCAACGGTGAACGCTACCGCGCCCCCTCCCCTTGCATGTCGGCTGTAGGGGGCACCCTATGGCCGCAGCGGTGCCCCCTACAGCGCCCCCTACGTGTCGGTCCCCTTCTCTCTCCCCCCAGATCTAGCGTGTCACTGTTCATCACCCTAAACACTGTGCTGTGGGTCCACGAGTAATTGTTAGTAGATAAAAAATTGATAGTTGATATAGAAAATGATATTTTATAGTGGTAGTGGGGTATAGGGGGAGTATTTAGGGGGAACCGCTGCGGGAGATGAAAAAATAGGGGGGAAAATAGAGGAGAAAAGTGATATAGGGGGAAAAATTTAGAGGTAACGATTGCGGATAGCCTAAGTTTGCAAGTGCTTCAAAACAAGTACTACCGCTTTCGGTGTCGCCTGTGGTTAGTGACATCACACAAATCGGACGTCCAAATCATTCTGTCACTATTGATAATGCTGATGGCTTGATGCATTTCCTTTTTACCATCGATTGGAAATCTGAAGCCATGTATTTAGGCAACTGAAACACTACATGACCTGTGTAACCACAGGGCCTGTTTGACTATCATAGACACAGGGCCGGCTCTAAGGGTATGCGACCGCTTAGGGCTCCCGTTTATTCAGCTTTGTCAGTACCCTAAAACAGGGGTACCCTCTACTGCTGTATAAAAGCACAGTGCCCACACGGCTATTTGTAGTCGCGTGGTAAAAGGGTTGTATGTGGGACCAGGCCATGACTCGCTCAGGCGTCCGGCGACTACTCTGGGCCAGCAACAGCCGACCCCACCACCTGGGGTCCGGTACCGCCGCGTGTCCAGAGAGCTGCACACTCTGGGGCATCATCAGCGGGCCCAGACCCCATGCGGAGGTGTCGAACCCCTGTATATACAGACCAGGCCTTCGGGTAAGGTCCAGGACCCCACGGGCGCGAACCGGACCCCTGAGATAGGATCCGGACCCCTCTGTGTAGGGTCCGGGCCGCTCACATCAGGGATTCCAGGACAGAGAATACCCAGGCCTTAATCAAGGCCAGGCGGGGGTCCAGAGCCGACACTTGTCCGGGCCTTATCGTATACGCTTCTGCTTCCTGCCCAGACGGAGACCCGATGCTGTCACGTGGCCTACTGCACGTGACGTAAGCCAACGGGCGGAGCCTGACGTAAGGCCTCTGGGCTACGCGGCCTCTGCATTTATTGAGGGTAAGGCGCACCGCCTGTCCATTCCACTGGCAGGTGGTGTGCCACCTCTGCATTTAATGAGACATGTCCATTCCGTTGGCAGGCGACGACCTGTCCATTCCGCTGGCGGCGTGCCTGTCCATTCCACTGGCAGGCGGCACGCCCATACTACCGCATGCACTACGCTCATCATTACTTGCACGTTACCAAGGAAGCAGCTGTCACGTATCAATACTGCGTGGACTGCGGATATCATGGCGCCTGGAGGTTGCTCAGGCGTTACTTGCATTAGTTACTCCTATAATGTATTCCTTCTATTATGCTCCTGGGCCCATATGTCGGGGCTCAACATCCTTATATGTGCCTCCCTTGAGCTATAAAAGGGAAGCTACACAACGTTACAAGGCGGACCCAACTCAAGCTCACACGCTCACTAGCTCTCAGACACACATACGCAATACAGCATACACAGTGGTGGTAGGGTTTTACGCTCTGGTGGTCTGAACCACTCTAAACTCTCGTGTGTTCTTCCCGTATCCACTCAACAGGCAAACCGCTAAGGCCCCCTCCTCATCTTAAGATTTAGGGCGAGTGTATTCCGCCACCCAGCCGTAGAATTTTCTCTCCGACAAGCTTATATCCAAATACATATACATTACAAATAAATCTTTATTCTCGTTCTTTTGTTGTGTCTCTTTGATTTTCTGGCAATCATCTCTTTGAGGTCACGCAACAGTCTGCTTGATGACGAATACTAAATATTGATTGACGTGAGAAGGACAGATGGTGTTGTACACTTATGCCTGTCGCGTTGCTTAATTCTAGCCTACCGAAGGGTCAACCCTAATAACCTATGTTGCTTAATCATTGTTTAGTTTGTTGAACTTTGTTTTCAGAAAAATTTGCTCTAATGTATTTAGATTTGGTTTACTGTGCATTTTAAGGTTTAGATTAGTTTGACAAATTAAAAGTAAAAATACTCGCTCTCAAAATTCAAAACAAATGCAGAGTTATATTACATAATTTGTATAATTTTACGACTCATAAAATATTGTAACAGTACATAATTTGTATAATTTTACGACTCATAAAATATTGTAACAGTGTCTCCAATCATATCATTTTAAATAAAATTGTGTAAATCAACTTTTTTATTTTTTAGATATTATTTAAAAGTTAAAAAATAGCAGATTTAAATCTTCATATAGGGTTTCCATATAGATTTTCGCTTAGGACCCCAATGTCAGGACCGGGCCTGCATAGACAAGCTTCATAGCATTTTCACCGGATTTCTTATATTACGTCCCATTACTCTAAAAAATATCGTGAAACTAATTTAAGATATAGGAGAACACTGCTATAAAAAATTACTTAAAACTTGTCTCTAATAAGAGATGGGGTCATGCCCAGTGGTGAAGGTTTATCTCTATTAGATTAGATTAGATAAGATATTTGATGAAGATGTTCTTAGTCACTAACCATCGATTCATTTGGCTGTCAAATCTATACTAAAATATAGAATAAAAAGTGCACATCTGCCCTATAACAACATATACATATTTTTATATTTTATACACTACACCTAAAGTTTATGCATGACATAACGGCTCGGCCATGCTAAACAGTGTCGGCCCACGCGAGGACCCTACCATCACCATTCTCGCAAGTCGATGTGGGACTTTCAACTGCTTACTCTGGTGGTAGCAAGACAGGAGG
Source organism: Zea mays (assembly GCF_902167145.1). NCBI lineage: Eukaryota > Viridiplantae > Streptophyta > Magnoliopsida > Poales > Poaceae > Zea > Zea mays. The sequence goes on from NC_050103.1 coordinate 15,060,217, forward strand.
GGAGGAGGAAAGGGGGTGGGGGCGGTTATGGTTTGGTGTCGCCCGAGCCGCCTCACAAGAAACAACACGAGGATTAAAATTGTGGTTTTTCACTTGGCATATCAATGCATGTATGCAAATTACATTGTTGATGCGTTGAAATCGGACACAAGACCAATTCAAACAGAGCGCAAATCCTTATAAAGATTTGGAACGTGTTTGAACAGCTACCTCATTTAAGCAAGGTCTATCATCTATATGATATAAAAAATCATAGCAATGCACAGGCACATAAAAGCACCTCCAATAGAGCCTTAAATCAGTGCTCTATCTTAAATATAGTGAAAGGGAAATAGGGTCAAACCTTTTCCAATAAGAATTTTGGTGGTTGAATTGTCCAACACAAATAATTGGACTAACTAGTTTGCTCTAGATTATGAGTTCTACAGGTGCCAAAGGTTCACAACAAACTAATAAAAGGACCGAGAAAGGATTCAAAGATAGAGAGCTAAAGTCAGCCGAAGTGTGTCTGGTCTGGCGCACCGGACAGTGTCCGGTGCACCAGGGACTCCAACTCCGAACTGCTCACCTTCGGGAATTCTGGGAGCCACTCCGCTATAATTCACCGGACTGTCCGGTGTAGCACCGGACAGTGTCCGGTGGCGCACCGGATTGTCCGGTGTGCCAGCAGAGCAATGGCTACTACAGCGCCAACGGTCGCCTGCAACAGCAATTAATGCGCTATAGTGCGCGCAGAAGTCAGAGCACGCGTAGGAGACGCACCGGACAGTCCACAGGACCTGTCCGTGCACCACCGGACTGTCCAGTGGCCCAAAAGACAGAAGCTCCAATGGTCAGAATCCAACGGCTGGGTGACGTGGCAGGCGCACCGGACAGTGTCCGGTGGCGCGCCGGACTATCCGGTGCGCCATGCGACAGCAGCCTTCACCAAACGGCTAGTTTGGTGGTTGGGGCTATAAATACCCCAACCACCCACCATTCATTGCATCTAAGTTTTCAGACTTCCTACACCTTACAAGAGCTATAGCATTCAATACAAGACACACCAAAGAGATCAAATACTCTCCCAAGTCCAAAGATCATTCCAAATCAATTAGTGACTAGTGTGAGAGTGACTTGTGTTCATTTGAGCTCTTGCGCTTGGATTGCTTCTTTTCTTCATTCTTTCTTGTGGTCAACTCAATTGTAACCGAGGCAAGAGACACCAATTGTGTGGTGATCCTTGTGGGGACTTTATGTCCCGTTTGATTGAGAAGAGAAGCTCACTCGGTCTAAGTGACCGTTTGAGAGAGGGAAAGGGTTGAAAGAGACTCGGTCTTTGTGACCACCTCAACGGGGAGTAGGTTTGAAAGAACCAAACCTCGGTAAAACAAATCATCGTGTCTTACTTCCTATTTGCTCATGATTTGTTTTTCGCCCTCTCTCTCGGACTCGTTCATATTTCTAACGCTAACCCGGCTTGTAGTTGTGCTTAAGTTTATAAATTTTAGATTCGCCCTATTCACCCCCCCTCTAGGCGACTTCCAATTGGTATCAAAGCCCGGTGCTTCATTAGAGCCTAATCGCTCGAAGTGATGTCGGGAGATCACGCCAAGAAGGAGATGGTGACCGGCGACAAGCCCACTACAAGCCACGGAAAGGCTCCATCGGGAGAGTCCCGCAACAAGGGGAAGGAGAAGGAATCCCTTCACACAAGTCGCATCGGAGTGGAGAAAAGAAAACGAAGATGAGGAAGGTGGTCTACTACGAAACCGACTCATCATCACCATCCACCTCCGACTCCGACGCACCGTCCGTAACTTCTAAGCGCCATGAGCGCAAGAAGTTTAGTAAGATTCCCCTACACTACCCTCGCATTTCTAAACGTACTCCATTACTTTCCGTTCCATTAGGCAAACCACCGGTTTTTGATGGTGAAGATTATAACATGTGGAGTGACAAAATGAGGCATCACCTAACCTCACTCCACACTAGTATTTGGAACGTTGTTGAGTTTGGTGTACAGGTACCATCCGTAGGGGATGAGGACTATGATTCGGACGAAGTTGCCCAAATCTGGCACTTCAACTCACAAGCCACCACAATACTCCTCGCCTCTTTAAGTCGAGAGGAGTATAACAAGGTGCAAGGATTGAAGAGCGCCAAAGAGATTTGGGACGTACTCAAAACGGCGCACGAAGGAGATGAGGTGACCAAGATCACCAAGAGGGAGACGATCGAGGGGGAGCTCGGTCGATTCATGCTTCACCAAGGGGAGGAGCCACAAGCGATGTACAACCGGCTCAAGACCTTGGTGAACCAAGTGCGCAACCTCGGGAGCACAAAATGGGATGACCATGAGATGGTCAAGGTTATTCTAAGATCACTAGTTTTTCTTAATCCTACTCAAGTACAATTAATTCGTGGTGATCCTAGATACAAACTAATGTCTCCTGAGGAAGTGATAGGTAAATTTGTGAGCTTTGAACTAATGATCAAAGGCTCCAAAAAGATCATCGAGCAAGGCGCATCCTCCTCCGTACCTGAAGCACAACCTGTTGCATTCAAAGCAACAGAGGAGAAGAAAGAAGATTCTACTCCAAGTAGAATCCCCATTGGCGCCTCCAAGCTCGACAATGAGGAGATGGCGCTCATCATCAAGAGCTTTCATCAAATCCTTAAACAAAGGAAGGGGAAAGATTACAAGCCCCGTTCCAAGAAAGTGTGCTACAAATGTGGTAAGCCCGGTCATTTCATTGCTAAATGTCCAATTTCTAGTGATAGTGACAGAGGCGACGACAAGAAGGGCAAGAGGAGAGAAAATAAGAAGTATTACAAGAAGAAAGGCGGCGATGCCCATGTTTGCCGGGAGTGGGACTCCGACGAGAGCTCCACCGACTCCTCCTCCGACGAGGACGCCGCCAACATCGCCGTCAACAAAGGGCTCCTCTTCCCCAACGTTGGCCACAAGTGCCTCATGGCAAAGGACGGCAAAAGGAAGAAGGTTAAATCAAAATCCTCAACTAAATATGCAACATCTAGCGATGAGGCTAATTCTAGTGGTAATGAGGATGACTTGTTTACTCTTTTTGCCAACTTAAACATGCAACAAAAGGAAAAATTAAATGAATTAATTAGTGCTATTCATGATAAGGATGAACTCTTGGATAGCCAAGAGGACTTCCTAATTAAAGAAAACAAAAAGCATTGTCGGCGTTTCGACCCCGGGGGGTCCCTGGACCGACGAGTGAATTGTCGCTGCGTGTCCCTGCCCAGATGGGTTGGCGCGGGATGGAACACAAGATGTGGGACAAGCCTTGTATTATCCTGCACTAGGGGTGCCGCTCGCAGTAGGGGTTACAAGCACGTCGCACGAGAGAGAGAGAGAGGGACACAGAGCGTGTCTGCCGCTTCCCTCGCGCGAACCCCCCTCAGGGTGGCCCTGGACCTCCCTTTTATAGAGGCAAGGAGAGAGTCCAAGCGTACAACAGGGGGCGCAGCTATGCGCTAACGTGTCCGGCAGTGGAGTGCCTAAGCCCTGTGTACATGCCAACGTGGCCATTAGGGGAGAGCTTGGGCCCTGTACATGTGATGGCGTGGCCGCCGGAGGAGCGCCTGAGTCCTGTAGGAGCACAGCTGGCAGCGCGGCGAGGATCCTACTGACGTCTCCTTGCTGTCGTAAGGGGCTGAGAGCCACCGGCGTCATGGTGCACGCGGGGCACCATCATTACCCGTCGCCGGGGTAAGCCAGATGGGACGCCGGTCTTGTTCTTCCTAGCCTGAGCGGGCTAGGAATAGGGAAATGATGTATCCCCTGTTAGCGCGGTCAGTCCAAGCCCAGAGTCGGTCGAGGCGGAGACTTCTCTTGAGGCCGAGGCTGGGGTCAGGCGAGGACGCGATTCCTCCCGTGACCGGGGTCGAGGTCGAGTCCGGGGGTCGGGCGAGGCGGAGATCTCCTCCCGAGGCCGGAGCGTGAGGTCAGGTGAGGCGGAAACCTCCTCCTGAGGCTGGAGCGTGAGGTCGGGCGAGGCGGAGCTTCCTGTTGCGCCCGAGGCTTGAGCTCGGTGGTTGATCGTGACTTGTTGTCAGTCATTGCCGGGGTGGCTGACACGGCAGTCGGAGCGGAGCGAGCGGCGCTGTTTTCCTATCATATCAGACAGTAAAGACGAGGGGGCGAAGTGACTGCGGTCACTTCGGCCTAGCCGACTGAGGCGCGTGTGTCAGGATACGGCGTCAGGCATCCCCTGCATTTAATGCGCATGCGAAGCAGTCGGTTGGTGAGGCGGTATGGCCAAGGTTGCTTCACAACGAAGCCTGCCCGAGCCGGGCCTTGGGAGAGCCGAGGGGGCGCCCGCTGTCTGAGGAAGCCCTCGGGCGAGGCATGAACTTGTCTGGGAATACTGTTCCAACCCGAGGCTGGGCTCGAGTGAGATCGTGTCCCTTGGGTAGACGAAGTCTTGGCTTGAACCGCACCCGTCAGTTGGTCTGAGGGTGTTTACCAGCCATGATTAGGAGCATTGGGGGTACCCCTAATTATGGTACCCAACAGTAGCCCCTGAGCCTCGAAGGGAGTGATGGTACTCGCTTGGAGGCTTTTGCCACGTTTTCGGTGAGGGGACCGGCCTTTCTCGGTTTTTGCCTTGTTCTGGTGGGTGCGCGCGAGCGCACCCGCCGGGTGTAGCCCCCGAGGCCTCGGAGGAGTGGTTTGACTCCTCTGAGGTCTGAATGCTTTTCGTGGTGCTTTGGCCGGTCTGATCATTCCCCCATGTGGTCCGGCAGTAGCCCGGGTGCGTGGTCGGGTTCCAGGTTATCAGGCTGGTTTGTTGACGCTATCAACAGTTTTGGCCGTAGCCGGGTGCGAGAGCAGCCCCCGAGCCTCTGCACGGAGCGAGAGGACGATCAAGGACTTTCTCGACTTTTATTATACGCCCCTACGTCGCCTTTCCGCAAGGAGGAGGGGGGGAAGCGCCATGTTGCCCTCGGAGGGCGTCGAACATGGTGTTTCCAGTGAGCTGCTAACGGGTGATCCGAGTGGACGCCCGTGCCCCGATCGTTAGGGGTCGGCTGGTGGCCCAGAGGCGCGCTCCAAAAGTACCTGCGGGTGATTCGCCGGACCTAGACCCCTTCGACAGGGTTCGAGGGCTCGATGCCTCCCTCCGGTGGGATTCCATTACAAATCGTTCCCGCCGGTCTCGAAAATGTCCTAAGGTACCTCGGGAGAGTAGCCCGAGCCTCAGCTATGTATCGAACGTACCCAGAGTCATCCCTCACTCTGCGTGCTCTGGGGCGACTGTCGAACCCTTCCGAGGGGCCAGCCTACGAACCCCTGATCAGTAGTGGGCACGGAGCCCGAGCGCTCTGGGGCGGCTGTCGAACCCTTTCGAGGGGTCAGCCTTCGAACCCCTGATCAGTAATGGGCTTGAAGTCCGAGTGCTCTAGGGCGGCTGTCGAAACCCTTCCGGGGGGCCAGCCTTCGAACCCTTGATCAGTAGGAGGGCTCGGGGCCCGCTTCCTCCGCCGGGAAGGATCCTTTCCACAACATCCCCTTTCCCGGTCCCTGTAGCAAGAGAGAGAGAGGAGGAGGGGAAGGATATGAATTTAAATAAGGTGGCACACCTTTTTTGACGCGGTCATTATGGCGAAGGCAAAGCGACGCCCGCCTCGCCTGCCAGAGGTGTCGCCTGCTTCGTCGGGGAGTTAATGCGACGGGACGGGTGATTCGCGTGGCGCCCGTTGCGCGTGCGAGCCGTTCGAGGAACGGGGCACAGGCACGTCGCCTTTACGCCATGGGAGAGGGCTCTCCTGTCGCTTCAGGAGGGGACACGAGCCTGTAGGTGATTTGGCCGCTGCTTCCGCTCGTCGGCCGCTGCAGTTACTGCCAGTCCACTTTTGACCATGCCAACCGTCGTGCCTACCCCGCGGCTGACTGACCCATGGCCGTCGCCTTTAATTGGCACTGTTGGGTCATGCGCAGGGCTACCTCGAGTCGCGGTACTGGTTCCGCAGTCGAGGAGGCGTAGCATTGGCGCGAGTGGCGGTGTAGCTTCTTGCACGTCGTAACCGGCGCGCCGGTTACATGACATGCGGGCCCGCTTCCTTTGCGCTGGTCCACCGGATGTGGATGGAGCCGAAGGGGCCCACAGTTGCGGTGCAGTTGGATGCTTGTCGCGTGGCAGTCCACCCTTTCGACCACCGGTTTCTGCGAAGATGGGAGAGCGCTTGTAACCGCGGGACGGTTACATGCCTCGCATGCAGCGGTTTGCCTTCTTCGTGCTTTGGATCAGCTCGTATGACGTGTGGGTCCTAGCCCCTGTGTCGTGGGGGGAGAACCCTGGAGGATGTCAGTGGGGATTTCGCCCGTGACGCTAAGGGGTGCAAGCGAGGAGGTTTGCCTATAAAAGGGGGATCGATCCCCTGGGCAGTGGCCATGCCTTCGTCCTCCCCTCATGCCTTGCGCTCTTCCACCTTTTGAGCCCTCGGATGGGGTGCTCCAGCGCCGCCTTACTCTTGCTGTCGTTGGAGGAGCACGGCCTCGTGGAGATCGGCACCTTTCAGCCATTGCTCGGTGAAAGGGAAATAGGGTCAAACCTTTTCCTATTTAATTTTGGTGGTTGAATTGCCCAACACAAATAATTGGACTAACTAGTTTGTTCAAGATTATATTCTACAGGTGCAAAAGGTTCAACACAAACCAATCAAAAGAACAAGTTAGGTCTCAAGAGAAAGGAGCAAGAAGGAAACCGAAGGTTGCCCTGGTCTGGCACACCGGACTGTCCGGTGCACCACCGGACAGTGTCCGATGCACCAGGGTGCTTCAGCTCGAACTCTTCACCTTCGAGTTTCTCAGGTGCCACTCCGCTATAATTCACCGGACATGTCCGGTGCACACCGGACTGTCCGGTGTACCAGCGGAGCAACGGCTATCTGCGCACAACGGTCGACTCTGCAAAGTAAATAGTGCAAATCAGATGTCAGAGCGGACGGTCAGAGGGGCACCGGACTGTCTGGTGCCACATGAGGACAAAGCCTCCAACGGTCGACCAGCTCCAAGACCTAACAGGAGGATGTCGTGGCGGCGCACCGGACACTGTCCGGTGGCGCACCGGACTGTCCGGTGCGCCCATCGCCAGCAGCCTTCTCCAACAGCCATATTTTGTTTGGTGGCTATAAATACCACCCCAACCAGCCACTTCAAGGGTGGGAGTCCAAGCAACATTCCAAGTCATCTAGTTGACATACTCAAGCCCTCCCAACCACATATATTCATTGATCCATCCTATACACAAGATTTAGACCACCACAACCCACACAAGTGCCACAAAAGAGAGAGCAAGCAATTGAGAGCTACTCAATTGAGTTTAGCCCTAGTGCCTTGTGAGATTCATTGAGAGATAGTGTGTGCTACATCCTTGTGTTCATTCGTGCGTGGAGTTTTGACTCCCATTGAACTTCCTCCAAAGTTTTGGAGGCTTGTAAAAGCTAGCAAGAGACACCAAAGAGTGTGGTGGTCCTTGCGGGATCGAGAGTGATCCTTGAGAAGAAGAAGAAGAGCTCGCCGATCCTTGTGTGATCGGTGGAGAGAGGGAAAGGGTTGAAAAAGACCCGTCCTTAGTGGACTCCTCAATGGGGACTAGGCCTTCGAAGGCCGAACCTCGGTAAAACAAATCACCCGTGTCATTTGTGTTTATTGCTTGTGATTTGTTTGCTTTCCCTTACTCTAAGTTTTCTTGTGCTATTATTTGGTGTTGCTTCAAGTTAAATTCTCATTTAGTGAAGCAACACTTCGCAAGAAACAACTTGACTTATTGCTCTTCTCATTTAAGCCCTCTTGCTTTGTTATCATAGACTTATTAGTTGTATTGTCTTATCAATTCCGCATTATTTGAAAGCAATACTCTTTTCAAGCAAGGACTTAGTTTTTATACTCCGATAATTGTATATCTTGTTCTAACCACTAATCAAGGGATCTAGTTGGGGGATAAAGTTTTAATTTTCATGTTTTGCCTATTCACCCCCCTCTAGGCGACTTTCACTCGGCTTCAAGGATTTTCGTCGTGCAGCCCGGCTGCATTCCCTCACCAATGGGCGGTTTGGTGGGGAACAGCAAGCCGGGCTGCGGCCTCCGCCCCACCCTCAGCTTCAAGGATTTTCGTCATCCAGACTGAGGCGGAGGGAGAGCTGAGCCGGGGTTCTACCTCTCGCATGGGCCGACAGGCCGTCTCCTCCTTCAGCATTCAGGGGAGAAGGCGCTCACCGACCTTGTGGAGGGGCGAACTTCGGCAACGCAGGACCGGTCGGCCGCAAGCGTCGTCAGCTCCAGCGTGCCTGGCTCGCTGGCTCAGTTGGCTCTGTCGCGGCCTCCGACGCTGCCTCCTGCCGCTTGATCCGGGCTCGGGCGTCTGTTGCGCCGTGCGCACCGGTGGACCGTCCAAGGCGTCGTACGCAGCATGGGCGGCGTTCATGTTCTTGGATTATCTTGTCCTCACTCCGGCACGGCGCCTCCGCGCAGAGGTCGGGGCCTGCCCGTCCGCGAGGACCTGAGTGGGGATCTGCCGGTACAGGCTGGGGCGTCTGCCATTCGTCGGCGTGGCGCTGGCGTGCAGGTGGCCGCTGTCGTCGGTGCTGAGGTGGTGGCAGCCGGAGAAGGTTTCTCCGCCGACTAGATCATCGGCGCCAGCTGCGGCCGGACCCCCGGCTCTTTGGCTTTGATGGCTTGTCCTCGCCCCTCGATTGGAGACACGGGCGAGGTCCTCGTCACAGCAGCGTCGACCCTGAGGTCATCGCTGCTGCTGTTTAGCTGCCCGAAGTGGGGGTCGTTGTCGCTGCTGTCATGGGTTGCCGGCAGGCCGCTCGGAGTTCGTCATCCCGCGGGCCCCCTGGTATGGAGGTTGTTCATACCCGCGGGAACGAAACCGGAGTTCCGTTTGTAAGGTGATATACCGGGTTTTTGCCGGAGCAGAATGTAACCGCTTCAAGTACTTAGACATTCGTCGTAGGTCGGGAGAACCGCCGAGGGTTCTGCCGATGTCTAAGTCCGTGTAGCATAGTTACCCTAGGTATATATGTTTGTTCTTTGTGGCTGTCGAGGCATGAACATTTGGGTATTTGAGAATGAAGCTGTGTGTCTTCCTCATTCCAAGCGCTGGGACTTGTCTGTTGGCTAGCCGAACCACTTAACCGAGCATCGGTTGCCTTTCGCGGAAGGTGACGAGTGAGGTGTCCGTATCCCGGAGGCGTAGGAGTCCCTCGGCTCTGTCGGCCTTGCCGCTCTAGGCTTCCTTTGCTCAGTTTTCGGAACCCTCAGCTGCTCTGCGATGAGCCGGAGCCGGAGGCAGCGGTGTTAGCACGGACAGACGCGGAGTCGGCTCAGAAAGAAACTTCGTCAGTCCGGGAGATGGCGGCTTCCCAGGCTGAGGAAGATGTGGTAGCAGCCGCTGGAGCTTGGCCAAGACATCTGCTGGCGCGGTGCTGGCGTCCTCCCTTAGGTGGAGGTCCTTTTGCCCGGGTCGCCGTCCGAGGTCGGGCCTGGTTCCGCCGAGGGTGGAATCAACGCCGAGGGTGCTGCTGCTCCCCCTGCCGATGCCCAAACCTGTAGGAACAGTTTGTCTGTAGCATGCACATGCTTTTTCGCGGCCGCCGAGGCCTAAACACTTTATCGTCGTGTTTAAAAAGCCGCGTCTTCTCTCCTCTTGTTTCGAGCATCACGACTTGTCTGTCAATAGCAGAATCGTTTATCCGAACGGGAGTTACTTTTCGCGGAAGGTGATGAGTGAGGTATCCGTATCCTAGAGGCGTAGGAGTCCCTCGGCTCGGTCGGCCTTGCCGCTTACGTGCGCTCTCATTTGGTTGAAGGATTCCATTATTGGTACAGTCGAGAAGGCGCGAAAGTCAGTTTCTACCCGAGTGTTAGGACTTGTTTGGTAGCAGGATCGCTTATCCGAGCGTGAGTTACTTCTCGCGGAAGGTGATGAGTGAGGTATCCGTATCCCGGAGGCGTAGGAGTTCCTCGGCTCGATCGGCCTTGCCGCTTACGTGTACTCTCGTCGTTCTCAGGATCCCGCTATCAATACAGAAGTCGAAAGCACAAAGGTTGTTTTGGTAGAAAATTTTTCCGAGGAAAATTTTGACGCAGAGGGGGTTCCCCCCTTCTAGCCCCCGAGGGAGGGTTGGGCTTTGCTGAGGCAAGGCCGACCCTTCCTTGACGGTTAGACTTTGTGTATGTAAACGAGGTACATGAACGACTTAAAACATCTTAAGGGTAGAAGCGACGTAGCTGTTAGATGTTTGTTGGGGGCCTTCGTCCTCCGAAGGTCCTCAAAAACATGATTTGACAATGTTTTCCGAGTGGATTATGTGAACAGGTATTTTCGGATCCAGAATTATGAATATGGAGCACGGCCAGGACGAAGCCTGAACCAGACGAAGGTCGAGTGTAGCCGAAGCTGTGCGCAGGGAAGCTTCGGCGCGATGGCAGAAGGGGGAACCGACTTAAAGATGAAAAGACTTCGGGGGCCTCGACAGATTTCCATAAGCCGTTAACAAATGTAATGGACATGGATGTAATTTTACGTGGGCTGCGTCCCGCGTCTATAAATAGATGAACAGTACTCCCGTACTGGACACGCTGACTTGGCATTTGCTTTTGGCATCACGCTCGTACTTTCCACCTTCTCTCAGGACCGAAGGTACATTTGTAATTTGGAATCATTTCTGTTTTTCCATGTTAATAAAATAGAAATGATTCTATGGTGATGCTTATATCATATTTCATGCTTTATGTGAGTCCTTCGTCATTACTTGTTATGTTTACGAAGGTATGTCTCTCATGACCTTCGTCCGAGACTCATTATTTCCCGAAGGGACATAATGCTTCGAAGGACGAAGGATTTTAACACTTAACACTTTTTATGTTGCCTTGTTCTTAACTCTTAGCACTTGAGAACAAGTCCCCAACATTGGCGCCCACCTCCGGTGAACTCACTTCCACTTCGAGTCTTCGTGAACACCTTCGGAAGCTATAGACCTTCGCTATGGCGCCGAAGAAAGCTTCAGCGGCTGGGGCTGCAGCACTACAACCGCTGGACCACAACCAGGAGACCGTCTCTCTTCGGGAGGCCAGAAGCCAGAAGAGAAAAGCTGTTAGCCCGACGCTTGAGGAAGAAGAGCTAGATCAACAAATCAGAGAGATGGAGATGCTACATCAACAGGTGCAGAGGAAGAAGGAGAAGGTGGCCCGCCTAGCTGAGTTGCAAAGGCAAATTGACGAAGCTTCTGAGGAAGTTCGCCATCTCACTCACGATGAGCAGAACAGAAGGCCTCATCAGAAAGACCTTCATCAGGAGGGCTTCGTCAACGAAGACGACTGGTATGATAATTTCCATCAGGGAAATTTTGTTTTTGATGATGCTTCTCCTCTGTCTGCTGAGCTGCAGGCTACACCTTGGCCTCCATCCTATAAGCCACCCCAGCTCCCCATGTTTGACGGCCACTCCGACCCGAAGCAATTCTTGATGAGCTACGAAGCAACAGTGTCTTCGTACGGGGGCAACGCTGCAGTCATGGCGAAGTCTTTCGTCATGGCCGTCAGGAATGTTGCTCAGACCTGGTATTCCTCCCTTCGGCCAGGAACAATCACTTCATGGCAGAAGCTGAAGGATATGTTACTGACCAGCTTTCAAGGATTTCAAACGAAGCCGGTTACAGCTCAAGCTCTCTTCCAGTGTATTCAGGATCACGAAGAATACCTTCAGGCGTATGTCCGAAGGTTCTTACGATTGAGGGCGCAGGCACCAACGGTGCCCAATGAAATCGTTATCGAAGCCATGATCAAGGGGCTTCGTCCTGGACCTGCAGCTCAATACTTTGCTCGGAAGCCTCCTCAAACCTTGGAGAAATTGCTCCAAAAGATGGATGAGTACATTCGTGCTGACAATGACTTTCGCCAAAGAAGGGAGGAGGCCTTCAGATTTTCTGAGATGACCAGGGGCTTCGGAGGAAGATACTACCCGAGGCATGTCCGTTCCATTCACAGCACTCAGAATGATGATAAGGGGAGTCAGCAAAACAGGCCGCAGTGCTCCTCACAGGCTTCGGGGCAACAACAAACTTCCTTTCGGCCACCAGCTCCAAGAGGCAGAGGCGCCAGGGGCTTCGGCGGAAGATTCGGAGATCAGCCAAGGAGACTGTTTTGCCTATTCTGTGGAGAGGGCAAGGGCCACACCACTAGGACGTGCCATGTTACAATCCAGAAGCAAAAGGAACTAGCCGAAGCTGCATCTCAACAAGCTCAGTCGAAGCAGGTTATGCATACTGCTTCGTTTCATCCGCCTTATGTCCCACAATACATAGACAACCACCCTGCGGCTTCTGTAGCTTCGGCAAGTCAACCTCAAGCTTCCTGGCAGCAGCCTCCGCCTCCACCTCCATTGCAGCAAGGTCAACAGCCAGAAGGGAGTCAATACGCTCCACAGCAGAGGGACTTCAGAGAACAGTCCGAAGCTCGCACAGTCAACAGCACTGTGCCAGAGTCGAAGCACATTTATTGACATATCCTACCTTTGATAGCAGTCTTTTCTATTCAGTTTTATTTTCTGTGAAGCAAAAAACATTGATAGTTTCCATGTAATAATTTCGTTGTTCCCACGAGAAAAATTTATTTGATTCACAGGCCTAAGTTGCCGAAGCCTAAAATTTCTTCCCTTACCAAGAAGGACCTTCGGACTAAAAATCCTTCGGAGTAACAAAAAGTCGTTCTAAGGAACGCAGAGTAAGTTTATAAAGTCACAAAAAGTCGTTCCAAAGGGAGCGCAGCGTAAGTTTTCTGCTCAGAAGTCGTTCCTAAAGGAATGCAGAGCCTACAGCGAAAAGTCAACGCTGATACCGTCTAAGTAAAAGACGAAGAAGCTCCTAAGGGAGGCTTACAGCGAAAAGTCAACGCTGATACCGTCTAAGTAAAAGACGAAGAAGCTCCTAAGGGAGGCTTACAGCGAAAAGTCAACGCTGATGCCGTCTAAGTAAAAGACGAAGAAGCTCCAAAGACGTTCCTAAGGGAATGCAGAGCTTACGAATATATTTTATGTGTATCTTCGGAACAAATGTCACATGCATAACATAACATCATCACATCATTTTGCATAGCATAAGCATCATACATCATATCGCATTTGGCAAGAGAAGGGGACACTCTCAACCTTCGAAGGGATGCTTTGAAAAAGTGACATTGAAATTGTATAGCTTCGGAATACAGTTTCGGGGAATATTTTCACGAAACATGGGCGAACTTTATCAGATCAATATCAAAGTTGCATAGCTTCGGAAAATAGCTTCGGAAAATGTTTTCACGAGGCATCGATGTCATTCATCAGAATAATTTTGACGAAGGCTATCTTCTTCACGACGCATGAAAAGAAGGGAAGGTGTTTTTTCGCCGAAGGCTCAAAAGTGGTATGTATTTAAAGTTTCATGCATCGTAAAGAATTCAGTAATGAAAAGAGACTTGTATATTACATCCAAATGTACAAAGTGTTGCATAGATTACACTTTAAATGTTTTTTCCAAATAGCACCTAATCCTCCCTCAATACTGCTTTGGCGGCTTCATTCAGAAGTTGGTCAACAACCTTGTCCATGATAGTTTCGGCCATTTGATTAATTTCTTCATCCCCTTTTGTGTGGGGGACGGCAGATCGTCCAACAGTTTCTGAGCGAAGAGAACACTTCTTCAGTACTTTTACAAATCGCGAGCAAAGTTTAAAATGAAAATTACAACGCAACAAGAACGACTAGTTGGTACCTAACTGTCTTTCGGGCTCCCTACTCTTTTCGGCAGCGTCTGCTACTCTTCTAGCATCGTGTATGCCTTTTTCGCTTCTTTCAATGATCTCTCGCGCCATTCCTCGGCCGCCGTCGTTCCAGATATCAGTAAAAAATTTGCCTCCAACTACGCTCGCTTCGGCCGAGGGGTCTTTGATGTCTTCGGAAGACAAGGTAGCTTCGGATTGAGCTAAAAATTTTACATGTTCGCAACCTTTCTTCTCTAAGACGGAAGCAATTCCTCTGGCACCCGAAAAAGCACATATGTCGCCACGACTGTTCAGAATCTCTTCGAAGGCCTCTGCTTCGTGGCTAATCCATTCCAGCGGACCTTCGGGATTGCCTCGAGAGAAATTCTCTTCGCTGGAAAAGGCGCCTACGCTGGCGAAGCTGGATTTAATTTTATTCACACATTCTACAGATTTGACATAGCATTTCCCCTGAGATGTGCGAAGCTCCTTAACTTTTGATTCCAATTTGCTGACCATAAAATCACTAAGTTCTCGTTTCGTTTCCTCAAGCGCGCGCTCCTCTTTAGCTCTAGCCAGCTGTTTCTGAAGATCTTTAATCTCGCGTTTTTGAGCTTCGGCCTGGGCCTTTGAAGCAGCTTCGTCTTTTTTCACTTTATCTACCAGTGTAAGCAGAATTTGATCTTTTTCCAAAGCTTCGTTTCTCAGTCTGATAACTTCGGAGCGTAGGTTATTAAACGCAATTTCATAGCTTTCATCTTCGGCGCTCTTTTGGGCTCTTAGTGCGTTGCTTAGGATCAGGTCCTATACGAAAAAGAATTCATATAAGAAAAAAGGAATGAGTTGCGTAAAGATAAGGGGATTTTTCAAGTGTTTAATTCCTATACCTTCAGGCTGTTGTACGCGAGGCTGTCTGCGAGATCCTCTTTCGTCATGGCGCTTAACCCAGCTTCAAGCTTCGGAAAGCCAATACTTCTGGCCATTTCTCGGCAGACAGATAGCTCTTTGTTGTCAGGCAGGCAGTATAAGAAGTCATCTTCATTCGTTCCATTGAATATTACTGCCCCCTTCGGATATTTTAGTTCCTTTGCATAATGGATGGCTTCATGAGTTTCTTCTTCAGATAGCTCCTTCCCCGAAGCATGTCGTATCATGTAATCACGCATGCTGGCAGGTGCTTCGGGGATGGCGGTGTCAGTTTCTTCAACTAATACTTGTTCTGGAATTTTTATTGCTTCGGCTTCAAAAGGTTGCTCCTTGCAGGGCTCTGAAGGCCCAGCTTCAGCTTTAGCTTGTTGAGCCGAAGCTTCAGTAGAAGCTTCAGCAATTTCAACACTCTTTTTTGGAATTGTGCTTGAAGACTTAATTGTCTCCAAGACGTCTAGTACATTTACCATTCTTTTCCTTTTTGGGGTCACTGATGGCCCCTTTTGGTTTTTTGCTGTTTCAATATTTACTGCAGGACTCAAAACTTCTAATGTTTTTTCCTTAGTCGGCTCTTTCGCTTCTTCCATTTTTTCTGTGGATGGTGCTTCGGCCATCTCTGCAGTTTCTGGCAGCAAGGTTGGCTGTTCAGCTTCGGTGGCCGAAGAAGCTTCTCCGGTGAACTCAGGCACCGAAGCTGGTTCAATATAGCGTGGCCGGTGTGTGAAGACTTTTATCCTCTTTCTCTTTGATTCTGGCTCGCTAGGAGCAGTTGCAGCTTCCCCTTCTGCAGAGGTTGTGTTCTTTCTTTTCTGCCCTCGAGTGGGATAACGATGGTCAGGGTAGACAAACCCAATGGCATCGAATACCCGATTCAGTCTCTTCTTTTTTCGGCCTCCGAAGGCTGCTGACATTGCATTATCTTCAGCCTTCGAGTAGGTCCCGAGTAGCTCATCACTTAAATTTTCAATGCTCTTCAACCAATCATCATCAGGTTCAACGAATTTATCAGCATATTTGAATGTGTATTTCAGTCTAACTAGACCGCCTTCGTCGGGCTCTTTAATGGTCTCCTTCGGCATTTCCCACTTCTCCGCAAGTGGCCATACCCTGAATGCAATGTGTTCTTGGACCAAGTCCCTTGACCCAATAAACGAGCAGACTACCCCAAAGGCCCTTTGGCACTCTTCGGCGGCTTCGTCCATTTCAACCTTCGGCCTCCGAAGGCCGAAGCTTTGCCAAATAGGACGCATAATTATACCTTTGATGTCTTCCCGTCCTGATAAGTCATTCTTCACATAAAACCATTCTGTCATCCAATCCCCGGGCCATCTCTTCCGAAAGGTTGGTACGGGACAGCTTGCCCCGGACCGAGAAACGAAACTGTAGCAGCCAAAGTTGTTATGGTATTGTTCCTTGCCCCAAGGCTTTGTTTCATATAATAATTCATGAACATTACAGAAGCTTCTTGCGTCAGGCTTCAGACCTTGGCTCCTCGCGGCCCACACGAAGATATTTAGCCTTATAATTGCCTCGGGAGTAAGTTGATGAAGATAGACTTCGAAGATTTTCAACACCTCCACGACGAAGCTGCTCAAGGGGAATCGCAGTCCAGCTTTCAAAAAGCTTCGGTACACCACAACTTCATTTTCTTCAGGGTGTGGACAAGTTTTTTCCCCTTCGTCCGCCCTCACAATGGACAGATCCCGGAAATACCTTCCTCTCATGTTAACAAGATGTTTCTCTTTGATAGTTGATTTACCATAAACTGAATGGCTTGGTCGCCAGGGGCGATCTTCGGAGTCTTCGCCACCGCTGTCCACATCATAACTTTCACTGTCACCAGTATCTTCAGACAGTCCCTCCAGAATTTCCTTGGTAATCTTTTCTGTGTTGGACTTCGACATAGCTATAAGAAACCCTAGGTTCTTCTCTTCATCAAGACTCAGCTTCATCTCAGCAGCAGCCTTCTTAGCAGCTTCAGACATCTTCGGAAGCGCTAAAAAACTGTTTTTAAAAAAAGCCGAAGCTTCAAAGCTAAAAACTTAGCAGTGCACAAGAGCTAAAAAATGAATGAGCAGGAGTGGTTGGCCGGAAAGCGTGCGAAATAAGTTTGCGGCATGGCCGTATTTATACGCTTGATGCGTTGAAAGTTGAAAGACCCCACTTGTCATTGAATGTTGCTATTCTAGCAAAGGGAAGGTGTTTTTTCGGACCTTCGGCTCAAGGCCTTCGTCCATATCGCAATCTGAATTTATTATTTACAAATTAATATTGCGAGGGGCTGCTGTTGGGGGCCTTCGTCCTCCGAAGGTCCTCAAAAACATGATTTGACAATGTTTTCCGAGTGGATTATGTGAACAGGTATTTTCGGATCCAGAATTATGAATATGGAGCACGGCCAGGACGAAGCCTGAACCAGACGAAGGTCGAGTGTAGCCGAAGCTGTGCGCAGGGAAGCTTCGGCGCGATGGCAGAAGGGGGAACCGACTTAAAGATGAAAAGACTTCAGGGGCCTCGACAGATTTCCATAAGCCGTTAACAAATGTAATGGACATGGATGTAATTTTACGTGGGCTGCGTCCCGCGTCTATAAATAGATGAACAGTACTCCCGTACTGGACACGCTGACTTGGCATTTGCTTTTGGCATCACGCTCGTACTTTCCACCTTCTCTCAGGACCGAAGGTACATTTGTAATTTGGAATCATTTCTGTTTTTCCATGTTAATAAAATAGAAATGATTCTATGGTGATGCTTATATCATATTTCATGCTTTATGTGAGTCCTTCGTCATTACTTGTTATGTTTACGAAGGTATGTCTCTCATGACCTTCGTCCGAGACTCATTATTTCCCGAAGGGACATAATGCTTCGAAGGACGAAGGATTTTAACACTTAACACTTTTTATGTTGCCTTGTTCTTAACTCTTAGCACTTGAGAACAAGTCCCCAACAATGTTCTAAGTGTTGCTGTAGACCTCGCCTTGGTCGTTGGCCAGCTTGTATGTTCCGGGCTTCAAGATCTTGGCGATGATGAAGGGCCCTTCCCAAGGAGGAGTGAGCTTGTGAAAGGGAATTAGGCTTTCACCTAAGTCCTAAATAATTTTGGTGGTTGAATTGCCCAACACAAATAATTGGACTAACTAGTTTGCCCAAGTGTATAGATTATACAGGTGTAAAAGGTTCACACTCAGCCAATAAAAAGACCAAGTTTTGGATTCAATAAAGGAGCAAAGGGGCAACCGAAGGCACCCCTGGTCTGGCGCACCGGACTGTCCGGTGTGCCACCGGACAGTGCACAGTACCTGTCCGGTGCACCAGGGGACTCAGACTCCAACTCTTCACTCTCGGGAATTCTCGGAAGCCGGCGCGCTAAAATTCACCGGACTGTCCGGTGTGCACCGGACATGTCCGGTGCTCCAAGGAAGCGCGGTCTCCGGAACTCGCCAGCCTCGGGTTCGCGCGGCAACCGCTCCGCTAAAATTCACCGGACTGTCCGGTGTGCCAGCGGAGCAACGGCTTCCTGCGGCGCCAACGGCTCCCTGCGGTGCATTTAATGCGCGCGCAGCGCGCGCAGACGTCAGGCACGCCCATACTGGTGCACCGGACATCAAACAGTACATGTCCGGTGTGCACCGGACACCCAGGCGGGCCCACAAGTCAGAAGCTCCAACGGCTAGAATCCAACGGCAGTGATGACGTGGCAGGGGCACCGGACTGTCCGGTGTGCACCGGACTGTCCGGTGCGCCATCGAGCAGACGCCTCCAGCCAACGGTCAAGTTTGGTGGTTGGGGCTATAAATACCCCAACCACCCCACCATTCATTGCATCCAAGTTTTCCACTTCTCAACTACTACAAGAGCTCTAGCACTTCAATTCTAGACACACTAAAGAAATCAAATCCTCTCCAATTCCACACAAAGCCCTAGTGACTAGTGAGAGTGATTTGCCGTGTTCATTTGAGCTCTTGCGCTTGGATTGCTTCTTTTCTTTCTCACTTGTTCTTGAGATCACAACTCCATTGTAATCAAGGCAAGAGGCACCAATTGTGTGGTGGCCCTTGTGGGGAAGTTTTGTTCCCGGCTTTGATTTGAGAAGAGAAGCTCACTCGGTCCGAGGGACCGTTTGAGAGAGGGAAGGGTTGAAAGAGACCCGACCTTTGTGGCCTCCTCAACGGGGAGTAGGTTTGAGAGAACCGAACCTCGGTAAAACAAATCCGTGTGTCACACTTCATTATTTGCTCGCGATTTGTTTTGCGCCCTTTCTCGCGGACTCGTTTATATTTCTAACGCTAACCCGGCTTGTACTTGTGTTTATATTTGCAAATTTCAGTTTCGCCCTATTCACCCCCCCTCTAGGCGACTATCAATTGGTATCAGAGCCCGGTACTTCATTAGAGCCTAACCGCTCGAAGTGATGTCGGGAGATCACGCCAAGAAGGAGATGGAGACCGGCGAAAAGCCCACTACAAGCCACGGGAGCACTTCATCGGAAGAGTCCCGCACCAAGAGGAAGGAGAAGAAGAAGGACTCCTCCAAACGGAAGGAGAAAAAGTCTTCCTCTTCTCACCACAAAGAGAAGAAAGAAAAATCGTCTTCTCACAAGCCGCATCGGAGAGGAGACAAGCACAAAAGGATGAGGAAGGTGGTCTACTACGAGACCGACACTTCATCAACATCGACCTCCGACTCCGATGCGCCCTCTGTCACTTCTAAGCGCCAAGAGCGGAAGAAGTATAGTAAGATCCCCCTACGCTACCCTCGCATTTCCAAACATACACCTTTACTTTCCGTCCCATTAGGCAAACCACCAACTTTTGATGGTGAAGATTACGCTAGGTGGAGCGATTTAATGCGATTTCATCTAACCTCGCTCCACAAAAGCATATGGGATGTTGTTGAGTTTGGTGCGCAGGTACCATCCGTAGGGGATGAGGACTATGATGAGGATGAGGTGGCCCAAATCGAGCACTTCAATTCTCAAGCAACAACAATACTCCTCGCTTCTCTAAGTAGAGAGGAGTATAACAAAGTACAAGGGTTGAAGAGCGCCAAGGAGATTTGGGATTTACTCAAGACCGCGCATGAAGGTGATGAGCTCACCAAGATCACCAAGCGGGAAACGATTGAGGGGGAGCTCGGTCGGTTCCGGCTTCGCAAAGGGGAGGAGCCACAACACATGTACAATCGGCTCAAGACCTTGGTGAACCAAGCGCGCAACCTCGGGAGCGTAAAGTGGGATGACCACGAGGTGGTTAAGGTTATTCTAAGATCACTTATTTTCCTTAACCCTACTCAAGTTCAATTAATCCGTGGTAATCCTAGATATACCAAAATGACCCCCGAGGAAGTTATCGGGAATTTTGTGAGCTTTGAATGCATGATCAAAGGATCGAGGAAGATCAACGAGCTTGATGATGCCACCACATCCGAAGCTCAACCCGTTGCACTCAAAGCAACGGAGGAGAAGAAGGAGGAGTCTACACCAAGTCGACAACCAATCGACGCCTCCAAGCTTGACAATGAGGAGATGGCGCTCGTCATCAAGAGCTTCCGCCAAATCCTCAAACAAAGAAGGGGGAAAGACTACAAGTCCCGCTCCAAGAAGGTTTGCTACAAATGTGGTAAGCCCGGTCATTTTATTGCTAAATGTCCTATATCTAGTGACAGTGACCGAGGCGACGACAAGAAGGGGAGAAGAAAGGAGAAGAAGAGGTACTACAAGAAGAAGGGCGGCGATGCCCATGTTTGTCGGGAATGGGATTCCGACGAGAGCTCAAGCGACTCCTCCGACGACGAGGACGCCGCCAACATCGTCGTCACCAAGGGACTCCTCTTCCCCAACATCGGCCACAAGTGCCTCATGGCAAAGGACGGCAAAAAGAAGGTTAAATCTAAATCCTCCACTAAATATGAATCCTCTAGTGATGACAATGCTAGTGATGAGGAAGATAATTTGCGTTCCCTTTTTGCCAACCTTAACATAGCTCAAAAAGAAAAATTAAATGAATTGGTTAGTGCTATTCATGAAAAGGATGACCTTTTGGATTCCCAAGAGGATTGTCTAATTAAAGAAAACAAAAAACATGTTAAGGTTAAGAAGGCTTATGCTCTTGAAATTGAGAAATGTGAAAAATTATCTAGTGAGCTAAGCACTTGTCGTGAGATAATTGACAACCTTAGAAATGAAAATGCTATTTTAAGTGCTAAGGTTGATTCTCATGTTTGTAATGTTTCAATTCCCAATCCTAGAGATAATAATGATGATTTGCTTGCTAGGATTGAAGAATTAAACATTTCTCTTGCTAGCCTTAGATTAGAGAATGAAAATTTGATCGCTAAGGCTAGAGATTTTGATGTTTGCAATGCTACCATTTCCGACCTTAGAACTAAGAATGAAATATTGCATGCTAAGGTTGTAGAACTTAAATCTTGCAAACCCTCTACATCTAATATTGAGCATGTTTCTATTTGCACTAGATGTAGAGATATTGATGTTAATGCTATTCATGATCAAATGTCGTTAATTAAACAACAAAATGATCACATAGCAAAATTAGATGCTAAAATTACCGAGCATAACTTAGAAAATGAAAAATTTAAATTTGCTAGAAGTATGCTCTATAATGGGAGACGCCCTGGCATCAAGGATGGCATTGGCTTCCAAAGGGGAGACAATGTCAAACTTAATGCCCCTCCTAAGAACTTGTCTAACTTTGTTAAGGGCAAGGCTCCCATGCCTCAGGATAACGAGGGTTACATTTTGTACCCTGCCGGTTATCCCGAGAGTAAAATTAGGAGAATTCACTCTAGGAAGTCTCACTCTGGCCCTAACCATGCTTTTATGTATAGGGGTGAGACATCTAGCTCTAGGCAACCAACCCGTGCAAAGTTGCCTAGAAAGAAAACTCCTAGTGCATCAAATGATCATGCTATTTCATTTAAAACTTTTGATGCTTCTTATGTTTTGACTAACAAATCCGGCAAGGTCGTTGCCAAGTTTGTTGGGGGCAAACACAAGGGCTCCAAGATTTGTGTTTGGGTACCCAAAGTTCTTGTTTCTAATGCCAAAGGACCCAAAACAGTTTGGGTACCTAAAGTCAAGAACTAAATTTGTTTTGTAGGTTTATGCATCCGGGGGCTCAAGTTGGATACTCGACAGCGGGTGCACAAACCACATGACCGGGGAGAAAAGGATGTTCTCCTCATATGAGAAAAACCAAGATCCCCAACGAGCTATCACATTCGGGGATGGAAATCAAGGTTTGGTCAAAGGATTGGGTAAAATTGCTATATCTCCTGACCATTCTATTTCCAATGTTTTTCTTGTTGACTCATTAGATTACAACTTGCTTTCTGTTTCCCAATTATGTCAAATGGGCTACAACTGTCTTTTTACTGATATAGGTGTCACTGTCTTTAGAAGAAGTGATGATTCAATAGCATTTAAGGGTGTGTTAGAGGGTCAGCTATACTTAGTAGATTTTGATAGAGCTGAACTCGACACATGCTTAATCGCTAAGACTAACATGGGTTGGCTCTGGCACCGCCGACTAGCCCATGTTGGGATGAAGAATCTTCACAAGCTTCTAAAGGGAGAACACATTTTAGGATTAACAAATGTTCATTTTGAGAAAGACAGGGTTTGTAGCGCATGCCAGGCGGGAAACCAAGTTGGAGTCCATCATCCACACAAGAACATCATGACGACCGACAGGCCGCTTGAGCTACTCCACATGGATCTATTCGGCCCGATTGCTTACATAAGCATTGGCGGGAGTAAGTATTGTCTTGTAATTGTGGATGATTATTCTCGCTTCACTTGGGTATTCTTTTTACAGGAAAAATCACAAACCCAAGAGACCTTAAAGGGATTCTTGAGACGAGCTCAAAATGAGTTCGGCTTAAGGATCAAGAAAATAAGAAGCGACAACGGGACGGAGTTCAAGAACTCTAAAATTGAAGGCTTCCTTGAGGAGGAGGGCATCAAGCATGAGTTCTCTTCTCCCTACACACCTCAACAAAATGGTGTAGTGGAGAGGAAGAATCGAACTCTATTGGACATGGCAAGAACCATGCTTGATGAGTACAAGACACCGGACCGGTTTTGGGCCGAAGCGGTCAACACCGCCTGCTACGCCATCAATCGGTTATATCTTCACCGAATCCTCAAGAAGACATCATATGAACTCCTAACCGGTAAAAAGCCCAACATTTCATACTTTAGAGTTTTTGGTAGCAAATGCTTTATTCTTGTTAAAAGAGGTAGAAAATCTAAATTTGCTCCTAAAACTGTAGAAGGCTTTTTACTTGGTTATGACTCAAACACAAGGGCATATAGGGTCTTTAACAAGTCCACTGGACTAGTTGAAGTCTCATGTGACGTTGTGTTTGATGAAACTAACGGCTCTCAGGTAGAGCAAGTTGATCTTGATGAGATAGGTAATGAAGAGGCTCCGTGCATCGCGCTAAGGAACATGTCCATTGGGGATGTGTGTCCTAAGGAATCCAAAGAGTCTCCAAATGCACAAGATCAACCATCCTCCTCCATACAAGCATCTCCACCAACTCAAATTGAGGATGAGGCTCAAGTTGATGAAGGGCAAAATCAAGAAGATGAGCCACCTCAAGATAATGGCAATGATCAAGGGGGAGATGAAAATAATCAAGAAAAGGAGGATGAGGAAGAACCAAGACCGCCACACCCAAGAGTCCACCAAGCAATCCAACGAGATCACCCCGTCGACACCATCCTCGGCGACATTCATAAGGGGGTAACTACTAGATCTCGGGTTGCTCATTTTTGTGAACATTACTCTTTTGTTTCCTCTATTGAGCCACACAGGGTAGAGGAAGCTCTCCAAGATTCGGATTGGGTGGTGGCGATGCAAGAGGAGCTCAACAATTTCACAAGGAACGAGGTATGGCATTTAGTTCCACGTCCTAACCAAAATGTTGTAGGAACCAAATGGGTCTTCCGCAACAAGCAAGACGAGCATGGTGTGGTGACAAGAAACAAAGCTCGACTTGTGGCCAAGGGATACTCCCAAGTCGAAGGTTTGGATTTCGGTGAAACCTATGCACCCGTAGCTAGGCTTGAGTCAATTCGCATATTATTAGCCTATGCTACTTACCATGGCTTTAAGCTTTATCAAATGGACGTGAAAAGTGCCTTCCTCAACGGACCAATCAAGGAAGAGGTCTATGTTGAGCAACCTCCCGGCTTTGAAGACAGTGAGTACCCTAACCATGTCTATAGGCTCTCTAAGGCGCTTTATGGGCTCAAGCAAGCCCCAAGAGCATGGTATGAATGCCTTAGAGATTTCCTTATTGCTAATGGCTTCAAAGTCGGCAAGGCCGATCCTACACTCTTTACTAAAACTCTTGAAAATGACTTGTTTGTATGCCAAATTTATGTTGATGATATTATATTTGGGTCTACTAACGAGTCTACATGTGAAGAGTTTAGTAGGATCATGACACAGAAATTCGAGATGTCAATGATGGGGGAGTTGAAGTATTTTCTAGGATTCCAAGTCAAGCAACTCCAAGAGGGCACCTTCATTAGCCAAACGAAGTACACTCAAGACATTCTAACCAAGTTTGGAATGAAGGATGCCAAACCCATCAAGACACCCATGGGAACCAATGGGCATCTCGACCTCGACACGGGAGGTAAATCCGTGGATCAAAAGGTATACCGGTCGATGATTGGTTCATTGCTTTATTTATGTGCATCTCGACCGGACATTATGCTTTCCGTTTGCATGTGTGCAAGATTCCAATCCGACCCTAAGGAATCACACCTTATGGCCGTAAAACGAATCTTGAGATATTTGGCTTATACACCTAAGTTTGGGCTTTGGTACCCTCGGGGATCCACATTTGATTTGATTGGTTATTCGGATGCCGATTGGGCGGGGTGCAAAATTAATAGGAAGAGCACATCGGGGACTTGTCAGTTCTTGGGAAGATCCTTGGTGTCTTGGGCTTCAAAGAAGCAAAATTCGGTCGCTCTTTCCACCGCCGAAGTCGAGTACATTGCCGCAGGACATTGTTGCGCGCAATTGCTTTGGATGAGGCAAACCCTGCGGGACTACGGTTACAAATTAACCAAAGTCCCTTTGCTATGTGATAATGAGAGTGCAATCAAAATGGCCGACAATCCCGTCGAGCATAGCCGCACTAAGCACATAGCCATTCGATATCATTTTCTTAGGGATCACCAACAAAAGGGAGATATCGAGATTTCTTACATCAACACTAAAGATCAATTAGCCGATATCTTTACCAAGCCTCTTGATGAACAATCTTTTACCAGACTTAGGCATGAGCTCAATATTCTTGATTCTAGAAATTTCTTTTGCTAGCTTGCACACATAGCTCATTTGAATACCTTTGATCATATCTCTTTTATATGCTATGACTAATGTGTTTTCAAGTCTATTTCAAACCAAGTCATAGGTATATTGAAAGGGAATTGGAGTCTTCGGCGAAGAAAAAGGCTTCCACTCCGTAACTCATACGTCGCCATCACTCCAAGCAACTCTCTATTCTTTGGGGGAGAAATGAGCATCAAAGAAAATGACTTCATCCTTAGGGGAGAGAGTAAAAGCTCAAAAGCAAAAGGACCGGATTTCGTCTTTGGTATAATCTTAACTCATTTACTTATGACCAAAGGGGAAGAAATTACTTCGAGGGCTCTAATGATTCCGTTTTTGGCGATTCATGCCAAAAAGGGGGAGAAATGAGCCCAAAGCAAAAGGACCGCACCACCACCTAATTCAAAAACTTAGTGCTTTCCAAAAGTATTTATCATTTGGTATCCTATTGTGTTCAAAAGGGGGAGAAAGTAGTATTTCAAAAATGGTATATCAAAACCCTCTTGAACACTAAGAGGTGGATCTCTTTTAGGGGGAGTTTCGTTTAGTCAAAGGAAAAGCATTTGAAACAGGGGGAGAAAATTTCAAATCTTGAAAATGCTTTACAAACTTTTATTCATTTACCTTTGACTATTTGTAAAAGAACTTTGAAAAGGATTTACAAAAGAATTTGCAAAAACAAAACTCGTGGTGCAAACGTGGTCCAAAATGCTAAATAAAGAAAGGAACATTCCATGCATATCTTATAAGTAGTTATATTGGCTCGATTCCAAGCAACCTTTACACTTACATTATGCAAACTAGTTCAATTATGCACTTCTATATTTGCTTTGGTTTGTGTTGGCATCAATCACCAAAAAGGGGGAGATTGAAAGGGAATTAGGCTTTCACCTAAGTCCTAAATAATTTTGGTGGTTGAATTGCCCAACACAAATAATTGGACTAACTAGTTTGCCCAAGTGTATAGATTATACAGGTGTAAAAGGTTCACACTCAGCCAATAAAAAGACCAAGTTTTGGATTCAATAAAGGAGCAAAGGGGCAACCGAAGGCACCCCTGGTCTGGCGCACCGGACTGTCCGGTGTGCCACCGGACAGTGCACAGTACCTGTCCGGTGCACCAGGGGACTCAGACTCCAACTCTTCACTCTCGGGAATTCTCGGAAGCCGGCACGCTAAAATTCACCGGACTGTCCGGTGTGCACCGGACATGTCCGGTGCTCCAAGGAAGCGCGGTCTCCGGAACTCGCCAGCCTCGGGTTCGCGCGGCAACCGCTCCGCTAAAATTCACCGGACTGTCCGGTGTACACCGGACTGTCCGGTGTGCCAGCGGAGCAACGGCTCCCTGCGGCGCCAACGGCTCCCTGCGGTGCATTTAATGCGCGCGCAGCGCGCGCAGACGTCAGGCACGCCCATACTGGTGCACCGGACATCAAACAGTACATGTCCGGTGTGCACCGGACACCCAGGCGGGCCCACAAGTCAGAAGCTCCAACGGCTAGAATCCAACGGCAGTGATGACGTGGCAGGGGCACCGGACTGTCCGGTGTGCACCGGACTGTCCGGTGCGCCATCGAGCAGACGCCTCCAGCCAACGGTCAAGTTTGGTGGTTGGGGCTATAAATACCCCAACCACCCCACCATTCATTGCATCCAAGTTTTCCACTTCTCAACTACTACAAGAGCTCTAGCACTTCAATTCTAGACACACTAAAGAAATCAAATCCTCTCCAATTCCACACAAAGCCCTAGTGACTAGTGAGAGTGATTTGCCGTGTTCATTTGAGCTCTTGCGCTTGGATTGCTTCTTTTCTTTCTCACTTGTTCTTGAGATCACAACTCCATTGTAATCAAGGCAAGAGGCACCAATTGTGTGGTGGCCCTTGTGGGGAAGTTTTGTTCCCGGCTTTGATTTGAGAAGAGAAGCTCACTCGGTCCGAGGGACCGTTTGAGAGAGGGAAGGGTTGAAAGAGACCCGGCCTTTGTGGCCTCCTCAACGGGGAGTAGGTTTGAGAGAACCGAACCTCGGTAAAACAAATCCGTGTGTCACACTTCATTATTTGCTCGCGATTTGTTTTGCGCCCTTTCTCGCGGACTCGTTTATATTTCTAACGCTAACCCGGCTTGTAGTTGTGTTTATATTTGCAAATTTCAGTTTCGCCCTATTCACCCCCCCCCCCCTCTAGGCGACTATCAGCTTGTGGCGCCCTCGGGCATCCTGTCGCAGGCGAAGCACCAAGTCTCCCACTTGGAAGCCTCGGGGCCGAATGCTTCGGGCGTGGTAGCGCCGCAGCGACTGCTGGTACCGTGCCGAATGTAGTAGGGCAACGTCTCGAGCCTCCTCGAGTTTGTCCAGCGAGTCTTCTCGGCTGGTCTGGTTGCTTCGGTCGTCGTACGCCTTGGTCCTCGGGGAGCCATATTCTAAGTCCGTGGGGAGGACAGCCTCAGTCCCATAGACTAGAAAGAACGGCGTAAAACCCGTGGCGCGGCTCGGCGTCGTCCTCAAACTCCAGACTACCGAGGGTAGCTCTTTCATCCACCGCTTGCCGAACTTGTTGAGGTCGTTGTAGATCCTTAGTTTGAGCCCCTGCAGAATCATACCGTTGGCACGCTCCACCTGCCCATTCGTCATGGGATGAGCTACGGCGGCCCAGTCCACACAGATGTGGTGGTCGTCGTAGAAGTCCAGGAACTTTTTTCGGTGAACTGCGTGCCATTGTCGGTGATGATTGAGTTTGGGACCCCGAACCGATGGATAATGTTGGTGAAGAATGCCACCGCCTGCTCGGACCTGATGCTGTTTAGGGGTCGGACCTCGATCCTCTTGGAGAATTTGTCGATAGCGACCAGCAGGTGCGTGAAGCCCCCGGATGCCTTCTGCAAGGGACCGACGAGGTCCAGACCCCACACAGCAAATGGTCAGGTGATGGGTATCGTCTGCAAGGCCTAGGCGGGCAGATGCGTCTGCTTTGCGTAGAATTGACACCCCCGGCAGGAGCGCACAATCCTAGTGGCGTCGGCCACCGCGGTTGGCCAGTGGAAACCTTGTCGGAAGGCATTCCCCACGAGGGCTCGAGGCGCTGCATAGTGGCTGCAAGCCCCCGAGTGTATTTCTTGCAACAGCTCTTGTCCTTGGGCGATAGATATGCATCATTGAAGGATGCCCGAGGGGCTGCGGTGATAGAGCTCTTTTTCATCACCTAGCAGGACAAATGACTTGGCGCGCCGACCCAGCCACCGAGCTTTGGTCTTGTCGATGGGAAACTCTCCTCGGAGGAGATATTCCAGGTACGGGGTCTGCCAGTTCGGATCTGGCGTGACCCCATTCTGTTCCTCTTTGACGGGCAAGGCCTCCTCCTCGATGGCCGAGGGTGCCTCGGGTGCGGTCGAGGGTACCTCGGGCTCGGCCTAGTGTACCTCGGGCTGGGCCGAGGCTTCCTCAGGCTCGGGCGCGTCATCGATCTTGATGGATGGTCGATGTAGGTCTCTGGAGAAGACGTCCGGGGGAACCGTCGTTCGCCCCGAGGCTATTTTCGCCAGCTCGTCTGTAGTCTCGTTGTACCGTCGGGCGATGTGGTTGAGCTCCAGCCCGTAGAACTTGTTTTCTAGGCGCCGGACTTTGTCGCAGTAGGCTTCCATCCTCCGGTCACGGCAGTGTGAGTTCTTCATGACTTGGTCAATGACAAGCTGCGAGTCACCTCGAGCGTCGAGGCGTCGGACCCCTAGCTCGACAGCGATGCGTAGCCCGTTAACCAGTGCTTCGTACTCGGCCACGTTGTTTGATGCCGGAAAATGGAGGCGAATGGCGTAGCAGAGATGCTTTCCGAGGGGTGAAATGAAGAGCAGGCCAGCGCCCGCTCCTGTTTTCATGAGTGACCCATCGAAGTACATGGTCCAGAGCTCGGGCTGGATTGGAGTTGTTGGTAACTGGGTGTCAGTCCACTCAGCCAGGAAGTCTGCCAAGACCAGGGATTTTGTGGCCTTCCGAGAAGCGAATGATAGCGTTTCGCCCATAAGCTCCACCGCCCGCTTTGCTATCCTACCCGAGGCCTCGCGGCACTGGATGATCTCCCCCAGGGGGAAGGATGACACCACAGTCACCGGATGAGACTCGAAGTAGTGTCATAACTTCTGCCGTGTCAGGATCACTGCGTAGAGCAGCTTCTGGATCTGTGGGTAGCGAGCTTTGGTCTCGGAAAGCACTTCGCTGATGAAGTAGACTGGCCTCTGGACAGGCAGTGCATGCCCTTCTTCTCGTCTCTCGACTACGATCGCGGCGTTGACCACCTGAGTAGTCGCGGCTACGTAGATCAAGAGGGCTTCTCCTGCAGCGGGGGGCACCAGGATGGGTGTGTTTGTAAGGAGCGCCTTAAGGTTTCCGAGGGCTTCCTCGGCCTCGGGGGTCCAAGTGAAGCACTCGGCCTTCTTTAAGAGGCGGTATAGAGGCAAGCCTTTCTCGCCAAGGCGTGAGATGAAGCGGCTTAGAGCCGCAAGGCATCCCATGACCCTCTGTACTCCTTTCAAATCTTTGATCGGTCCCATGTTGGTGATGGCCACGATTTTCTCCGGGTTGGCCTCGATGCCCCGCTCGGAGATGATGAATCCAAGGAGCATGCCTCGGGGGACTCCGAAGACACACTTCTCGGGATTGAGTTTCACGCCTTTCGCTCTCAGACACTTGAATGTCGTTTCAAGGTTAGAGAGGAGGTCGGAGGCTCTCTTCGTCTTGACAACGATGTCGTCGACGTAAGCCTCGACCGTTCTGCCGATGTGTTCTCCGAACACGTGGTTCATGCACCTCTGGTAAGTGGCGCCTGCATTCCTCAACCCAAATGGCATTATGGTGTAACAGTACATGCCAAAAGGTGTGATGAAAGAAGTCGCGAGCTGGTCGGACTCTTTCATCTTAATTTGGTGATAACCTGAGTAGGCATCGAGGAATGACAGGGTTTCGCACCCAGCAGTGGAGTCCACGATTTGATCGATGCAAGGTAGAGGGTAGGGAACTTTCGGACATGCTTTGTTTAGACCAGTGTAGTCTACACACATCCTCCATTTCCCATCCTTCTTCCTTACAAGAACAGGGTTAGCTAACCATTCGGGATGGAATGCCTCTTTGATAAACCCTGCCGCGAGTAGCTTGTGGATCTCCTCGCCTATGGCCCTGCACTTTTCTTCATCAAAACGGCGCAGGGTTTGCTTCACGGGTCGGGCTCCAGCTCTGATGTCCAGTGAGTGCTTGGCGACATCCCTCGATATGCCGGGCATGTCCGAGGGACTCCACACAAAGACTTCGGCGTTTGCGCGGAGAAAGTCAACGAGCACTGCTTCCTATTTGGGGTCGAGCTCGGAGCCGATCCGAACTTGCTTGCTGGCGTCGTTGCTGGGGTCGAGAGAGACGGACTTGACCGCCTCAACTGGTTCGAAGTTGCCGGCGTGCCGCTTCGCGTTGGGCGCCTCCTTGGAGAGGCATTCCAGGTCGGCGATGAGGGCCTCGGACTCGGCGAGAGCCTCGGCGTACTCCACGCACTCCACATCGCATTCGTACGTGTGGCGGTACGTGGATCCGACGGTGATGATCCCATTCGGGCCCGACATCTTGAGCTTGAGGTAGGTGTAGTTGGGGACGGCCATGAACTTGGCGTAGCATGGTCTTCC
The DNA here is from genome assembly GCF_902167145.1 of Zea mays. Lineage (NCBI taxonomy): Eukaryota > Viridiplantae > Streptophyta > Magnoliopsida > Poales > Poaceae > Zea > Zea mays. The sequence goes on from NC_050103.1 coordinate 15,090,943, forward strand.
CAACACCGCATGGTAGGTTCCTCGAAACCCGACGACCTCAAAGGTAAGAGCTTCCTTTCGGAAGTTAGAGGGAGTTCCAAAGCAGATGGGTAAGTCGATCCGTCCAAGGGGTAGGATTCGCTTCCGGGCGCGATCCTGTGGAAGGGTGTCGCACCGGCCTGGACTTTGGACCGATTGACCCCCAAGAGTTCTAGGGTCTCGGCGTAGATGATGTTAAGGCTGCTGCCTCTGTCCATGAGGACCTTGGAGAGCCTAACATTGCCGATGATCGGATCGACGACGAGCGGGTACCTTCCCGGGCTTGGCACGAAGTCGGGGTGGTCGCCTCGGTCGAAGGTGATAGGCTTGTCGGACCAGTCTAGGTAGACTGGCGCCGCCACCTTCGCCAAGCAGACTTCCCGGCGCTCCTGCTTGCGGTGCCGAGCCGAGGCGTTCGCCGCCTGCCCGCCGTAGATCATGAAGCAGTTATGGACCTCTAGGAATCCCTCTTCCTTGCTGCCCTCCTTCTTGTCGTTGTCATGGCCCTTGCCATCCTCCGCCGGGGGGCCCGGTCTTATGGAAGTAGCGTCGGAGCATGACACATTCTTTGAGGGTGTGCTTGATGGGCCCCTGGTGATAGGGGTACGGCTCTTTGAGCATCTTGTCGAACGCGTCGGCCCCTCCAGGAGGTTTCCGAGGATTCCTGTGCTCGGCCGCAGCGACGAGATTCGCGTCTGCGGTGTCGCGCTTCGCTCGCGACTTGTTTTTAGCCTTCTTCTTCGTGCCCCGCTGGGCGGACGCCTCAGGGGCGTCTATCTTCGGCTCCCCCTGAGGCTGCTTGTCCTTCCAGAAGATGGCTTCAACCGCCTCTTGACCCGAGGCGAACTTGGTGGCGACATCCATCAGTTCGCTCGCACGGGTGGGAGTCTTGCGCCCCATTTTGCTCACCAGGTCTCGGCAAGTGGTGCCGGCAAGGAAAGCCCCGATGACATCCAAGTCGGTAACGTTGGGCAGCTCGGTGCGCTGCTTTGAAAACCACCGGATGTACTCTCGAAGGGACTCCCCTAGCTGCTGGCGGCAGCTTCGGAGGTCCCACGAGTTCCCAGGGCGCACGTACGTGCCTTGGAAGTTCCCCACGAAAGCTTTGACCAGATCGTCCCAGTCGGAGATCTGTGCAGAAGGCAGATGCTCCAGCCAGGCTCGGGCGGCGTCGGAGAGGAAAAGGGGTAGATTACGGATGATGAGGTTGTCATCATCTGCCCCTCCCAACTGGCATGCCAGTCGGTAGTCCGCGAGCCACAGCTCCGGCCTCGTCTCCCCCGAGTACTTGGTGATAGTAGTCGAGGCTCGAAAACGGGCAGGGAATGGCGCTCGTTGTATGGCTCGGCTGAAGACTCACGGACCGGGTGGTTCGGGCGAAGGACTGCGATCCTCCTCGCTGTTGCAGCGTCCCCCGCACCTAGGATGGTAGCCTCGGCGCACCTTCTCGTCGAGGCAGGCTCGATGGTCGAGATGATGGTGCTCATTGCCGAGGCGTTCCCGGGCGGCGGGTGCCTCGTCCCGTGTACGCTCGAGATGGACCGAGGCTTCCCGAATGCGCCGGGAGGACACCGCGTGATGCTCCGAGGGATCAGCTCGCCTGTGGGAGGCGGAGCTCTCGGCTCGCCGAACCGCGGTGCCTTCTAGGAGATTCTTGAGTTCGCCCTGGATACGCCGTCCCTCGGTGGTGGATGGCTCCGGCATGGCCCGAAGCAGCATCGCTGCTGCAGCTAGGTCCTGGCCGGACCCGCTGACGGCCGGAGGCAGCGCTGCCCTGGCATTGTCGATGATGCGGCGCTGGATGTCTTGGGCTCGATGACAGGCTTCTCTGGCGAGTGATCGGCCTGCCCACTCCAGTTCGATGCTCTGTCGGAGCTGTACAAGTCAGCCTGCTTCCCCGTCGACCCGGGCCTGTATCTCACGAATTTGCTCGAGCTATATGTCCTGACCCCCCGCAGGGACTGGGACCACAACTAGCTCTCGTGGGATGTCAACGCGAGATGTGGGCCTAGGGGGATCGTCAACCTCTGGCATACCAAGGTGGTTGCCTTCGTTGTGATCTCCTAGATCGACGTGGAAACATTCGCGACTTGGGCCGTAACCCTCGTCGTCAAGGTCATGGCCATCGTCAGAACAACCGGAGAGGCAGTGGTCACATGCGGACATGAAGCCCCGCATGGCACCAGGGTCATTGAGGGCAGAGAAATCCCAACCGGAGTCGGGGTCGTCCTCTTCTTCAGAACCCACCGGTCCGAAGGTTGAGACGGCTGTCAGTCGGTCCTAGGTCGACCACTTGTGGTACCCTGGAAGGTTTGGATACGCCTTTACGAAGGCGCTCACCATAGCAGGGTCGCTAGGTGGATCGAAGCTGAACCAAAAAGGTATGGGATGGAAAACGGACGGTACCTCTTGGTCGTTGGACGGTGGTGAAGTCGCGTCGGGGCGGAGCACACCGTCATCTCAGGTACGAGGGTAACGCCCAGCAGGTCCTTTGCGAGGGTGCTGGCGTCATCAGTCCGCTTGGGGCTGACACGTCGCAGGGAAGTGACACCCGTCGTCGCCTCAGGTGCGAGGGCAATGTCTGACATGTCCCCCGGGGGAGCGCCAGCGTCGTCGACTCGCTCTGGTGCGACAGCCGACAAGGTGAAAGGGAAATGTGCCCTTGGGCCATTTCTAAGTATTTTGGTGATTGAGTGTCAACACAAGTGCTTAAATGTGAATCAATGCCCATGGATGAACAAAGTGCAAATCTAGAGCAAAGGTATGTTTCTAAGTCTTAGTACATTGGTTTTGTGTACTAATATACTTGTTTAAGTATTAGAAACAGGAAGAAGAAGAGAAGAAGAAAGTTGGCTGTGTACAGCCAAGAGGCTGTTTCGGTCTGGGGCACCGGACTGTCCGGTGCGCCCGACGACAGAAGGCAAAGATGGCCTTCCAGATTTGTTCTCAACGGCTCCTAGCTGCCTTGGGGCTATAAAAGGGACCCCTAGGCACATGGAGGGAGACAAAAAAAAGCAACTCTTGAGCATTCTTGATCATCCACACTCAGTCTTTGCGCATCCGTTTGTTATTCTAAGTGATTCGAGCTCCGTTCTTGTGAGAACTTTGAGATAGTCTTTGAGCTCGATTCGCATTTCGCTGTAGATTTGTGTGTGTTGCTTCCCTCCCTTACTCCGTGCTTCTTTGTGAACTTTAAGTGTAAGGGCGAGAGACTCCAATTTGTGGAGATTCCTCGCAAGTGGGATAAAGATAAGCAAGGCAAAACACCGTGGTATTCAAGTGGGTCTTTGGACCGCTTGAGAGGGGTTGATTGCAACCCTCGTCCGTTGGGACGCCACAACGTGGAAGTAGGCAAGTTTTGTACTTGGCCGAACCACGGGATAAATAACTGTGTCTTCTCTGTGTTGAATTCTTTGTGATTGTCATATTGTGCAAGATCTCCTCTTTAGCCACTTGGCAATTATTGTACTAACCATTAACAAGTTTTTGTGGCTATAAGTTTAAGTTTTACAGGATCACCTATTCACCCCCCCTCTAGGTGCTCTCAATTGGTATCGGAGCCGTTCTCTTCAAGAAAGGGACTAACCGCCCGAAGAGATGGATCCTAAGGGGAAGGGAATCGTGATCAACGACAAGGAAAAGGAGTCCTTCGTCAACGAGCCAAAAGATGACTCTGGCTCGGGCCACAGACATAAAGATGGGAAGAAGAAAAAGACAAGACGTATCAAGGAGATCGTCTACTACGACAGCGACGAGTCTACTTCTTCCCACAAGGACGACGACTACGACAAACAAAAGACGGTTAACTCAAACTTCTCTTTTGATTATTCGCGCATTCCGCACAGCTCAAATGCTCATTTGCTCCCCATTCCACTTGGCAAGCCTCCTCACTTTGATGGAGAGGACTACGGATTTTGGAGTCACAAAATGCGTACACACCTATTTTCTCTCCATCCAAGCATTTGGGAGATTGTGGAAAGTGGAATGAAATTTGATAGCTCGGATAGTCCTTCATTTATTAATGAACAGATCCATAAAAATGCACAAGCTACTACTGTGTTGCTAGCCTCTTTGTGCAGGGACGAGTATCACAAGGTGAGCGGCTTGGACAATGCCAAGCAGATTTGGGACACCCTCAAGATCTCTCATGAGGGGAATGATGTCACCTTGCTCACCAAGATGGAGTTGGTGGAAGGCGAGCTCGGACGATTCGCGATGATAAGGGGCGAGGAGCCGACGCAGACATACAACCGGCTCAAGATCCTTATCAACAAAATAAGGAGCTACGGGAGCACGCGATGGACGGATCACGACGTCGTCCGCCTAATGCTAAGGTCATTTACCATTCTTGATCCTCATCTCGTGAACAATATTCGTGAGAATCCTAGGTACACGAAGATGACGCCCGAGGAGGTACTCGGAAAATTCGTAAGCGGGCGGATGATGATCAAGGAGGCAAGATACGTCGACGACGCCTTGAATGGTCCGATCAACGAGCCTCAACCCATTGCTCTCAAGGCAACAAGGAGCAAGGAGGCGTTACCCAGCAAGGTGGCACAAATTGAGGCTACCGGTCTTAATGATGAAGAGATGGCCCTCATCATTAAAAGATTCAAGACGGCGCTAAAAGGTCGAAAGGGACAGCCAAGCAAGGCTAAGACCAAGGGAAAGCGATCATGCTTCAAATGCGGTAAGCTTGGTCATTTTATTGCTAACTGTCCCGACAATGATAGTGATCAGGATCAAGGGAACAAGAGGGAAAAGAAGAAGAACTATAAGAAGGCAAAGGGCGAGGCGCATCTAGGCAAGGAGTGGGATTCGGACTGCTCCTCTTCCGACTCCGACAATGAAGGACTCACCGCCACCGCCTTCAACAAGTCATCCCTCTTCCCAAACGAGCGTCACACTTGCCTCATGGCAAGAGAGAAGAAGGTAATCACTCGTAATGATGTCACTTATGATTCTTCTAGTGACGATGAGTCTAGTGATGATGAAATAGATTATTCTAGTTTGTTCAAGGGACTGGATAGAAATAAAATTGATAAAATCAATGAATTGATTGATGCCTTGAATGAAAAGGATAGGCTTCTAGAAAAGCAAGAGGATTTGTTGTATGATGAGCATGATAAGTTTGTAGAGGCACAAAAATCCTATGCTTTAGAAGTTAAAAGAAATGAAGTTCTTTCTAGTGAATTATCTTCTTGTCATGAAAACATTGCTACTTTAAAGAGTATTAATGATGATTTAAATGCTAAGCTAGAAAAATCTAGTAAATCAACATCTTGTGTAGAACATGTTGTGATTTGCACTAGGTGGAAAGATTTTGACATTGATGCGTGTAGTGAACATCTAGCTTCAATTTCTAAATTGAATGATGAAGTGTCTAGTCTTAATGCCCAACTTAAGACTGGCAAAAGCGAATTTGATAAATTGAAATTTGCAAGGGAGGCCTATACGATTGGTAGACATCCCTCAATTAAGGATGGACTTGGCTACAAAAGGGAAGCCAAGAACTTGACAAGCCATAAGGCTCCCATCTTCATCAAGGAGAAAGGGAAGGCCCCTATGGCTACTAGTACTAAAAAGAACCATGCTTTTTTGTATCATGATAGGAAAAATTCTAGAAATGCTTTTAGAAGTTATGATGCTTTTGATTCACATGCTTATGATTCTTATGCTATGACTGCTTCTAGTTCTCATGTCGTGCATGATAGAAAGGTTTGTAGAAGAAATGTTATTCACAATATGCCTAGGAGAAATGTTGCTCATAGGAAAGTTCATGGACCTTCTACAATTTATCATGCCCTAAATGCTTCCTTTGCTATTTGTAGAAAGGATAGGAAAATAGTTGCTAGGAAGTTAGGGGCAAAATGCAAGGGAGACAAAACTTGCATTTGGGTCCCTAAGGAAATTTGCACTAACCTTGTAGGACCCAACAAGAGTTGGGTACCTAAGTCCCAAGCCTAAATTTGCCTTGCAGGTTTATGCATCCGGGGGTTCAAGCTGGATTATCGACAGCGGATGCACAAACCATATGACGGGGGAGAAGAAGATGTTCACTTCCTACGTCAAGAATAAGGATTCCCAAGATTCAATTATATTCGGTGATGGGAATCAAGGCAAGGTAAAAGGGTTAGGTAAAATTGCAATTTCTAATGAGCATTCTATCTCTAATGTATTTTTAGTAGAGAGTCTTGGATATAATTTGCTATCTGTTAGTCAACTATGTCATATGGGATATAACTGTCTATTTACAAATGTAGATGTGTCTGTCTTTAGAAGAAGCGATGGTTCATTAGCTTTTAAGGGTGTATTAGATGGCAAACTTTATTTAGTTGATTTTGCAAAAGAAGAGGCCGGTCTAGATGCATGCTTAATAGCTAAGACTAGCATGGGCTGGCTGTGGCATCGCCGCTTAGCACATGTGGGGATGAAGAACCTTCACAAGCTTCTAAAGGGAGAACACGTGATAGGTTTGACTAACGTGCATTTCGAAAAAGATAGACCTTGTGCAGCTTGTCAAGCAGGTAAACAAGTGGGAGGAGCGCATCACAGCAAGAATGTGATGACCACTTCAAGACCCCTGGAGCTGCTGCATATGGACCTCTTCGGACCTGTCGCCTATCTGAGCATAGGAGGGAGTAAGTATGGTTTAGTTATTGTTGATGACTTTTCCCGCTTCACTTGGGTATTCTTTTTGCAGGATAAGTCTGAAACCCAAGGGACCCTCAAGCGCTTTCTCAGGAGAGCTCAAAATGAGTTTGAGCTCAAGGTGAAGAAAATAAGGAGCGACAATGGGTCCGAGTTCAAGAACCTTCAAGTGGAGGAGTTCCTTGAGGAGGAAGGGATCAAGCACGAGTTCTCCGCTCCCTACACACCACAGCAAAATGGTGTGGTAGAGAGGAAGAACAGGACGCTAATCGATATGGCGAGGACAATGCTTGGAGAATTCAAGACCCCCGAGTGTTTCTGGTCGGAAGCCGTGAACACAGCTTGCCACGCCATCAACAGGGTCTACCTTCATCGCCTCCTCAAGAAGACTTCGTATGAGCTACTAACCGGTAACAAACCCAATGTATCTTACTTTCGTGTATTTGGGAGCAAGTGCTACATTCTAGTGAAGAAGGGTAGAAATTCTAAGTTTGCTCCCAAAGCTGTAGAAGGGTTTTTGTTAGGTTATGACTCAAATACAAAGGCGTATAGAGTCTTCAACAAATCATCGGGTTTGGTTGAAGTCTCTAGCGACGTTGTATTTGATGAGACTAATGGCTCTCCAAGAGAGCAAGTTGTTGATTGTGATGATGTAGATGAAGAAGATGTTCCGACGGCCGCTATACGAACCATGGCGATTGGAGAAGTGCGGCCACAGGAACAAGATGAACGAGATCAACCTTCTTCCTCAACTATGGTGCATCCCCCAACCGAAGATGACGAACAGGTACCTCAAGTGGAGGCGCTTGATCAAGGGGGAGCACAAGATGATCGAGTGATGGAGGAAGAAGCGCAACCGGCACCTCCAACCCAAGTTCGAGCGATGATTCAAAGGGATCATCCCGTCGACCAAATTCTGGGTGATATTAGCAAGGGAGTAACTACTCGATCTCGATTAGTTAATTTTTGTGAGCATTACTCCTTTGTCTCTTCTATTGAGCCTTTCAGGGTAGAGGAGGCCTTGCTAGATCCGGACTGGGTGTTGGCCATGCAGGAGGAGCTCAACAACTTCAAGCGCAATGAAGTTTGGACACTGGTGCCTCGTCCGAAGCAAAATGTTGTGGGAACCAAGTGGGTGTTCCGCAACAAACAGGACGAGCACGGGGTGGTGACGAGGAATAAGGCTCGACTTGTGGCAAAAGGTTATGCCCAAGTCGCAGGTTTGGACTTTGAGGAGACTTTTGCTCCTGTGGCTAGGCTAGAGTCAATTCGTATCTTGCTAGCATATGCCGCTCACCATTCTTTCAGGTTGTACCAAATGGATGTGAAGAGCGCTTTCCTCAACGGGCCAATCAAGGAGGAGGTGTACGTGGAGCAACCCCCTGGCTTCGAGGATGAACGGTACCCCGACCACGTGTGTAAGCTCTCTAAGGCGCTCTATGGACTTAAGCAAGCCCCAAGAGCATGGTATGAATGCCTTAGAGACTTTTTAATTGCTAATGCTTTCAAGGTTGGGAAAGCCGATCCAACTCTTTTTACTAAGACATGTGATGGTGATTTGTTTGTGTGCCAAATTTATGTCGATGACATAATATTTGGTTCTACTAACCAAAAGTCTTGTGAAGAGTTTAGCAGGGTGATGACGCAAAAATTCGAGATGTCGATGATGGGCGAGTTGAACTACTTCCTTGGGTTCCAAGTGAAGCAACTCAAGGACGGCACCTTCATCTCCCAAACGAAGTACACGCAAGATCTGCTAAAGCGGTTTGGGATGAAGGACGCCAAGCCCGCAAAGACTCCGATGGGGACCGACGGACACACCGACCTCAACAAAGGAGGTAAGTCCGTTGATCAAAAAGCATACCGGTCAATGATAGGTTCTTTGCTTTACTTATGTGCTAGTAGACCGGATATTATGCTTAGCGTATGCATGTGTGCTAGATTTCAATCCGATCCTAAGGAGTGTCACTTAGTGGCGGTGAAGCGAATTCTTAGATATTTGGTTGCTACGCCTTGCTTCGAGCTCTGGTATCCAAAGGGGTCTACCTTTGACTTAGTTGGATACTCAGACTCCGACTATGCTGGATGTAAGGTCGATAGGAAGAGTACATCGGGGACATGCCAATTCTTAGGAAGGTCCCTGGTGTCATGGAACTCTAAGAAACAAACCTCCGTTGCCCTATCCACCGCTGAGGCCGAGTACGTTGCCGCAGGTCAGTGTTGCGCGCAACTACTTTGGATGAGGCAAACCCTCCGGGACTTTGGCTACAATCTGAGCAAAGTCCCACTCCTATGTGACAATGAGAGTGCTATCCGCATGGCAGAGAATCCTGTTGAGCATAGCCGCACAAAGCACATAGACATCCGGCATCACTTTTTGAGAGACCACCAGCAAAAGGGAGATATCGAAGTGTTTCATGTTAGCACCGAGAACCAGCTAGCCGATATCTTCACTAAGCCTCTAGATGAGAAGACCTTTTGCAGGTTGCGTAGTGAGCTAAATGTCTTAGATTCGCGGAACCTGGATTGAATTGTAGCATACATGTATTTATGCTTTTGATCATGTTCCTTTTTGCATTTTGTTGCTTATTATGGTGCTCAAGTTGTACAAACACTCCCTGGACCTCACAAGTCCGTTGCAAAGTGATGCACATGTTTAGGGGGAGATGTGTTACAACTTGACCCTTTGAGACTAACCATGTGCTTGAGTTTGATGATTTAGTCTCGAAGGAGGATTGAAAGGGAAAAGGTGGACTTGGACCATGAAAGACTTCCACTGCACTCCGATGAGAGGGTAACTTATTCCAAGTTCATCTCATGAAATCTTATTGCCTTTTGCTCTTAATTGAAGACTTTGGTGAGGCAATGGGGTTATGAGGCCAAGATTGATCCCGTTTTGGTGCTTGATGCCAAAGGGGGAGAAAATAAAGGCCAAAGCGATAAATGGATCAGCTACCACTTGAGAGATTTTGAAAATAGTAGATTAGAGTTTTTGTTTTGTTAAACTCTTTTATTGTCTCTCTTGTTGAAAGTTGGCTTCTTGTGGGGAGAAGTGTTGATTATGGGAAATAGGGGGAGTTTTTGAAATCTTTGATCAATCTCTTTTGGAATGACTCTCTTTATGCTTCAACATGTGTGTTTGACTTAGAGATAGAGATTTGAGTTTTATTTGCAAAAACAAACCAAGTGGTGGCAAAGGATGATCCATATATGCCAAAATTGAATCAAAATCAATTTGAGTTTTATTTGAAGTGATTTTGCACTTGTTCTAGTTGCTTTATGTTGTGTTGGCATAAATCACCAAAAAGGGGGAGATTGAAAGGGAAATGTGCCCTTGGGCCATTTCTAAGTATTTTGGTGATTGAGTGTCAACACAAGTGCTTAAATGTGAATCAATGCCCATGGATGAACAAAGTGCAAATCTAGAGCAAAGGTATGTTTCTAAGTCTTAGTACATTGGTTTTGTGTACTAATATACTTGTTTAAGTATTAGAAACAGGAAGAAGAAGAGAAGAAGAAAGTTGGCTGTGTACAGCCAAGAGGCTGTTTCGGTCTGGGGCACCGGACTGTCCGGTGCGCCCGACGACAGAAGGCAAAGATGGCCTTCCAGATTTGTTCTCAACGGCTCCTAGCTGCCTTGGGGCTATAAAAGGGACCCCTAGGCGCATGGAGGGAGACAAAAAAAGCAACTCTTGAGCATTCTTGATCATCCACACTCAGTCTTTGCGCATCCGTTTGTTATTCTAAGTGATTCGAGCTCCGTTCTTGTGAGAACTTTGAGATAGTCTTTGAGCTCGATTCTTGGCCGTGTGTGTGCGCATTTCGCTGTGGATTTGTGTGTGTTGCTTCCCTCCCTTACTCCGTGCTTCTTTGTGAACTTTAAGTGTAAGGGCGAGAGACTCCAATTTGTGGAGATTCCTCGCAAGTGGGATAAAGATAAGCAAGGCAAAACACCGTGGTATTCAAGTGGGTCTTTGGACCGCTTGAGAGGGGTTGATTGCAACCCTCGTCCGTTGGGACGCCACAACGTGGAAGTAGGCAAGTTTTGTACTTGGCCGAACCACGGGATAAATAACTGTGTCTTCTCTGTGTTGAATTCTTTGTGATTGTCATATTGTGCAAGATCTCCTCTTTAGCCACTTGGCAATTATTGTACTAACCATTAACAAGTTTTTGTGGCTATAAGTTTAAGTTTTACAGGATCACCTATTCACCCCCCCCCTCTAGGTGCTCTCACAAGGTGCCGCCTCCTGCGTGGCCATGGTTGCCCCGTCTCCGCCTCCTCTGACGAGGAGGGTGTCGGGGACGACTGGAGTGCTCCTCTTCTGCCGCGGGGAGATGCTGTCGTAGAGCTCGCTGCCGCCGGGCGAGTCGAAGACCGTCGTTGTCGTCACGCCGCGGGGGGAGGAGTACCATGTCGTAGCTGCTGTTGAAGGAGATGAACTCGAGACTCCCGAAGCGGAGCACCGTCCCGGACTGGAGAGGTTGTTGAAGACTCCCCATTTGGATCTCAACGGGAAGGTGTTCGTTAACACGCAGCAGGCCCCTACCTGGCGCGCCACCTGTCGGCGTTTCGACCCTGGGGGGTCCCTTGACCGATGAGTGAATTGTCGCTGCGTGTCCCTACCCAGATGGGTTGGCGCGGGATGGAACACAAGATGTGGGACAAGCCTTGTATTATCCTGCACCAGGGGTGCCGCTCGCAGTAGGGGTTACAAGCGCGTCGCGAGAGAGAGAGAGAGAGGGACACAGAGCGGGTCCGCCGCTTCCCTCGCGCGAACCCCCCTCAGGGTGGCCCTAGACCTCCCTTTTATAGAGGCAAGGAGAGAGTCCAGGCGTACAACGGGGGGCGCAACTATGCGCTAACGTGTCCGGCAGTGGAGTGCCTAAGCCCTGTATACATGCCAACGTGGCCGTTGGGGGAGAGCTTGAGCCCTGTACATGTGATGGCGTGGCCACCGGAGGAGCGCCTGAGTCCTGTAGGAGCACAGCTGGCAGCGCAGCGAGGATCCTGCTGACGTCTCCTTGCTGTTGTAAGGGGCTGAGAGCCACCGGCGTCATGGCGCACGCGGGGCACCATCATTACCCGTCACCGGGGTAAGCCAGATGGGACGCCGGTCTTGTTCTTCCTAGCCTGAGCAGGCTAGGAATAGGGAAATGATGTATCCCCTGTTAGCGCGGTCAGTCCAAGCCCAGGGTCGGTCGAGGCGGAGACTTCTCTTGAGGCCGAGGCTGGGGTCGGGCGAGGACGCGATTCCTCTCGTGACCGAGGTCGAGGCCGAGTCCGGGGGTCGAGCGAGGCGGAGATCTCCTCCTGAGGCCGGAGCGTGAGGTCAGGCGAGGCAGAAACCTCCTCCCGAGGCTGGAGCATGAGGTCGGGCGAGGCGGAGCTTCCTGTTGCGCCCGAGGCTTGAGCTCGGTGGTTGATCGTGACTTGTTGTCAGTCGTTGCCGGGGTGGCTGACACGGCAGTCAGAGCGGAGCGAGCGGCGCTGTTTTCCTGTCATATCAGACAGTAAAGACGAGGGGCGAAGTGACTGCGGTCACTTCGGCCTGGCCGACTGAGGCGCGTGTGTCAGGATACGGCGTCAGGCATCCCCTGCATTTAATGCTCCTACGAAGCGGTCGGTTGGTGAGGCGGTATGGCCAAGGTTGCTTCATAACGAAGCCTGCCCGAGTCGGGCCTCGGGAGAGTCGAGGGGGCGCCCGCTGTCTGAGGAGGCCCTCGGGCGAGGCGTGAACTTGTCTGGGAATACTGTTCCAACCCGAGGCTGGGCTCGGGTGAGATCGCGTCCCTCGGGTAGACGAAGTCTTGGCTTGAACAGCACCCGTCAGTTGGTCTGAGGGTGTTTACCAGCCATGATTAGGAGCATTGGGGGTACCCCTAGTTATGGTACCCGACAAGCATGTTAAAGTGAAAAATGCTTATGCTCTAGAAGTAGAAAAATGTGAAAAATTAACTAGTGAGCTAAGCACTTGCCACGATATTATTTCCAACCTTAGAAATGAGAATGCCAATTTAATTGCTAAGGTTGGGAAGCTTGATGTTTGTGATGATTCAATTGTTAGTCTTAGAAATGATAATGCCAATTTAATTGCTAAGGCTAGAGAATTAGATGTTTGCAATGCTTCTATTTCCAATCTTAGAGATGAGAATGATATTTTGCATGCTAAGATTGTTGAATTAAATACTTGCAAACCCTCTACATCTTCCATTGAGCATGTTACTATTTGCACTAGATGTAGAGATATTAATGTTGATGCTATTCATGATCACCTAGCCTTAATTAAACAACAAAATGTTCACATAGCTCAACTTAGTGCCAAAATAAATGAGCATGACTTAGAAAATGAGAAATTTAAATTTGCTAGAAGCATGCTCTATAGTGGGAGACGCCCTGGTATTAAGGATGGCATTGGCTTCCAACAGGGAGACAATGTCAAGCTTAATGCCCCGCCTAAAAGATTGTCTAATTTTGTTAAGGACAAGGCTCCCATGGTTCAGGATAACGAGGGTTACATTTTATACCCTGTCGGTTATCCCGAACACAAAATTAGGAGAATACACTCTAGGAAGTCTCACTCTGGCCCTAATCATGCTTTTATGTATAAGAGTGAGGCATCTAGTTCTAGGCAATCAACCCATGCTAAATTGCCTAAAAAGAAAACTCCTAAAGCATCAAATGATCATAATGTTTCATTTAGAACTTTTGTTGCTTCTTATGTGCTAACTAACAAATCAGGCAAGGTCATTGCCAAGTATGTTGGGGGCAAGCACAAGGGATCAAAGACTTGTGTTTGGGTACCCAAAGTTCTTGTATCTAATGTCAAAGGACCCAAAACTGTTTGGGTACCTAAAATCAAGAACTAAATTTGTTTTGTAGGTTTATGCATCCGGGGGCTCAAGTTGGATCATCGACAACGGGTGCACAAACCATATGACTAGGGAGCAAAAAGATGTTCTCCTCCTACGAGAAAAACCAAGATCCCCAATGAGCTATCACATTCGGGGATGGTAATCAAGGTTTGGTCAAAGGATTGGGTAAAATTGCTATATCACCTAACCATTCCATTTCCAATGTTTTTCTTGTAGACTCATTAGATTATAACTTGCTTTCCGTCTCTCAATTATGTAAAATGGGCTACAACTGTCTTTTTACGGATACAAGTGTTACTGTCTTTAGAAGAAGTGATGATTCAGTAGCTTTTAAGGGAGTATTAGAGAGTCAGCTATACTTAGTTGATTTCAATAGAGCTGAACTCGATACTTGCTTAATTGCTAAGACTAACATGGGTTGGCTCTGGCATCGCCGACTAGCCCATGTTGGAATGAAGAATCTTCACAAGCTTCTAAAGGGAGAGCACATTTTAGGACTAACAAATGTGCATTTCGAGAAAGACAGGATCTGTAGCGCATGCCAAGCAGGGAAGTAAGTTGGTGTTTATCATGCACATAAGAACATCTTGACGACTGACAAGCCACTCGAGCTCCTCCACATGGACCTATTCGGCCCTGTAATACCTAAATTTGTAACTCATATGAAAAGAGAATATTTCCTTTATCTATATGTGTGTACCATCTCTAGTTAATATCACATGTGAATAAACACCATCAAAAGAGGGATTGAATAATTAATAACACCTAAAATAAACCTTTGCATCATATTGGATCTTTGTTTGTGCATTTAAAACCATAATAATATGAACAAAAATAAAATAATAACGAGAAGAGGATTAGAGGAAAGAAGGAAGTAATATCCAATATAAAATAATATTATAATTAAATAAAACCCTCATAATTTGGTATGACCAATATGCTTAATTCAAAGGAGTTTAAATTTGCATTTGAGATTGCATTCAAAATTGGGATTTAAAAGAATTGTAAATAAAAGAAAACAGAAAATAAAAACAAAAGAAAATGGGTGTAGGGAACGGGTGACGCCTAAGAGGGGGGGGGTGAATTAGGACTTCTAAAACTTTTACTAAACTAGGCCACAATTAAATCCCTAGAGCAAAACCTATGCATATAATCAAAACTAGAATGTGCAAACTAGGTTTTGCCTAAGTGTTGCTATCTCTACCGCAAAAGGCTAAGTTTCAATCTACACTAAATAAGTATGACTACAAGATTGAAACTTAAATGCTTAATATAAATGCGGAATGTAAAGAGCTAAGTAGAGAAGCAAACTCTCGTGGATGACGCCGGTATTTTTACCGAGGTATCCGGAACCGCGCAAGGTCCCGACTAATCCTCGTTGGTGCCCCTACGCAAAGGGAAGCCCACGCGAGGGCCAAGCACCACGGTCGAGTAACTCCGTAGAGAGCCGCGGGCCTTCTCCACGCGCAAGTGGTGCTCCGCTTCCGGCTCCTCTCGGACGCTCCCCGCCGTCTCCACTATCGAGCTTCCGGCCGAAACGCCGCGGGCCTCGTTCCCTCCGGTACACGGTGGCGGCCGTGACACAAACGCGGTTGTCACGGTCTCGCAAGACTCTCGCCCCACTTGGTACAATTACAACGACTCACGCAAGAGCCGAGGGGTTGTGAGGTTTATCTAAACTCACTCAACTAACTAGGATTCACCTAGAGCAAGCGCTAAAGCGGTCTAACTAACCTAAGCACTTCGCAAAGCACCTACGCTAATCACCAAGTGATTCTATTAAGCACTTGGGTGTTTGAGCACTTGGAGATATGCACTATGTGTATTGGAATGTTGCTTGGGCTCTCACACTAGAGAATGGCCGGTTGGGGTGGTATTTATAGCCTCCACACCCCCAACTAGCCGTTGAACAGAAAGCAGCAGCTTTCTGTCGTCGGGTGCACCGGACAGTCCGGTGCACCACCGGACACTGAACAGTAGATGTCCGGTGCACGCCACGTCAGCCGACCGTTGGCGCCTGTAGCAGTCGACCGTTGGATCCGACCGTTGCCTTTCTGCCCGTTGGCACACCGGACAGTCCGGTGCTACAGCCAGAGAGCGCCTGTCTGCGGCCTCTCTGCGCAGACTGTCCGGTGCCTCACCGGACAGTCCGGTGCACACCGGACACCGATGTCCGGTGCGCCACCTGGCGCTGGCTGACAGCCCTTTCTTGGATTTCTTCGCTGATTTCTTCGGGCTTCTTTGTTCTTGAGTCTTGGACTTCTATGCATCTTTTTATGTCTTCTTTTGAGGTGTTGCATCCTCATTGCCTTGGTCCAATTCTCTTTGCATCCTGTGAACTACAAACACAAACACTAGAAAACTTATTAGTTCACGGATTGTGTTGTTCATCAAACACCAAAACTCAATTAGCCAAATGGCCCGGGGTCCATTTTCCTTACAATCTCCCCCTTTTTGGTGATTGATGACAACACAACCAAAGCAAGCAAATAATACAAGTATTTGAGTGAAAATATGCAATCTACTTGCTAAGATGCATGATTGTCCCCACAATGTGATATTATGGACTTAAGCCTCCCCCTAACTCCATAATTCACTTACTTCCTATTTTTGGACCATATAACCAAAACCACTTGAAAAGCCATTTGAAGATATAAAATTTTAAATTGGTGGTGTTTGGTGTTTGATATAGTTTTCATTGCTTTGGTCCCTAAACTTCTCCCCCTTTGGCATCAACCACCGAAAAGGAAGACATTAAAAGCATGTAGGAAGTAAATAAAAGCTTGCCCTCATGAAAGATACCACTTGAAGACCATGAAAGATACCACGAGTAGGAGTTCCTCAAAAGATTACTCCCCCTAAATGAGTACTCTCCTTTAGAAAGCATGTGAAAATTAGAGGTGCAATACATGATTTGAAAAGACTAACTTCCCTTATGCATAGGTAACAGAATATGAGTTAGCTATTTATGCATTTTTAGCAACATGGAAGCATATGATATGAAATATAGTCTAGTCAAATATTGGAGAAGACATGTAAATGATACTGAATGTAGTCTCAAAAGATACCAATTGAAGATCAATGGCGAGCTTGAGAGACATGAGAGTTCTTTGAGATTTTGCAGTGGAAGATTGTTGTCTTTCTCCGGGGACTTCATTTTCCTTACAATGAGACTATCACATAAAATAGACTTGAAAAGGTGTTAGTCTCAAAGTGTTAGATTATAGAGTAACCTCCCCCTAAAGGTGTGCATACAAGTTTTGAATACTTGTAGGAGACATGCACTTTGATTTGATATCAAGAGGGGCAAATTATCCATAATCCTAACTTTGGCACATATAAGTTAAATGATACACTTTGTAGAAATCAAAATTTTCAATTGATGCATCATTTACTATGGAGTGATATAAAAGCTATGTGCCGTGCTTAAATAAACATTTTAAGCCATGTAGGTTTGCTTGAGTATATGAGTGAAAAGCAAGCAATCCTACCATATGATTTTCCTAGTATGCATGATTTTGAACAAAAGTACATAACAAATGTAATACTAGGCAAGAAAGGTAAACTAGATAATAGATACCAATTGTAAAAACAAAGAATACAGTAAAACTAGTTACCTTAGTCATGGGTGGGAAATTTGGGTCCAAAGTTTTCTCTAACCCACTTGGCAATAAACTTGATCCAATATGATGTATCCCATGATATACATCCCAATTCTGCCAAGTCTCCAAATTTCCCGATGACCTTCGGTCCACTCACTTCCCTTTCGGGATCCAAACCTTCTTGGTGCTTTTCATGGTTGAAATTATCTCCTTTGGCACCCAGATGCGTTTGGCCCCCTTTCCTTTGTTGGCTTGCTTGTTGGCCTTGATTGCTATCACCTTTCCGTTCTTTTTCTTCTTGATCAAATATGATGTAGCATCCTTTTTGTTCACCTTTTTGATGTAGGTGTTGGAGATTTTGCTTGATGGCTTTTGCTTGAGCTTTTGCCTTTGTTTATCCCCGGTCATCGCCTTGCATTGGAAAGACTTGTGGCCTTCCTTGTGGCATAGCCTACAAATCACAGTTTCTCCCTCTACAGGCTTGTTCACTCCCGCAGTGGTGTTATCCTGTGGAGGTCGGATTTGTTCGGCTTTGCCTTTCTTGTCATACAAAGCCTTGCCAAGGCGAGCCACTTCTTGCTTTAATTGTTCATTTTCCTTTGCAACCTCATCCGAACATGTCTCTACAACAATATTCTCAACAACAACTTGGTTGCAAGGGTTAGAATCATCAATTAAATCAAAGCAGGAAGTAGAAGCATCTTTCTTAATTATTTCAGGTATTTCAACTAAAGATGCTGCTGGGGTGCTACCAATGTTTTCTAGCTTAGTAGTTAGCTCATTATTGTGTATGCTAAGAATTTCCATTTTCTCTAGCAAATTTTCAATAGCTTCTTGAGAGCTAGCTAACTTAGCCTTAAGTTTTTCATTCTTTTTAATAAGGCTATCATCGGTAGCAGTGGATGGAGCACTAGATTCCAATAGCTCAATTTTAGTTGATAGCTCACTAGTTAAGTTTGCAAAAGTTTCAAATTTTTCTAGCAAACCTTTGTAATCATTTTGAGAGCTAACCAACTTATTTTTCAAAGTTTTAAGTTGAGCTTTTTGCTTAGTGCAAACATCCTGGAAAAAATTAACGGCTTCCGCAAGCTCTTCTAGAGAGGCCTTTCCCTCACCTTCATCATCACTACTACTTTCATCACTAGAGGATGGAATGCTTTTGTTACCTCTTGCCATAAGGCATTTGTGTGATGACCGTGATGATCGTGACGAGGATCGGTGGCTGCGCGTCCTTGGAGGCTCATCTTCACTTGAAGAGTCATCCCAAGTTCTAACACTTGTGAGCGCCTTGCCTTTGCTCCTCTCCTTTTTGGGTTTGGCCATATTTGGACAGTTGTCCCTGAAGTGGCCCTTCTCCCCACATGCGAAGCATCCTCTCTTCCTTTGTTTTTTCCTGTCAATGTTAAAGAGAAGATCCTCGACCTGCAGGGGCACACCCATTAGATTAATCTTGCGGATCATCCTCATTAGCTTTCTGACGCGTTGGATTGTTTCTTCGTCCTCGGAGGATGCTGTGCATGGTTGATTATCTTCATCATCATCACTTTCTTCTTCTTCCTCTTCTTCACTTGAGGAACTTGGAGTGGGAGCCTTCTTTTTGCCCTTCCTTTCATCACATGCAAAAGCATATGGCTTTGAGGAAGTTGGCTCCTCTCCCCGATTCATTTTTCGCGACATCTCAAAGGCCGCGATTTTCCCAATCACAATGGTTGGGGTCATGTTGCTCAAGTCCTCCATGTTGTGAAGGATGGTGATGATGCTCCCATATCTTTGTTGTGGTAGCAGGGAGATAATCTTCCTCACAATGTCTGCATCGCCTAGCTTATTAATGCCAATAGAGTTGAGCTCATTGATTATTAGATTCAATCGAGAATACATGTCTCTAACAAGCTCATCATCTTTCATAGCAAAAGAATTATACTCATTTAAGACTAGGCAATGTTTTTGCTCACGGACATTTGATGTGCCGTCATGGAGCTCATGCAATTTTAGCCAAATCTCATTAGCAGTTTTCAAGGTAAATACTTGATTGAAAATATCCATGCTAAGAGATTCATACAAGCAATTTTTGGCTCTAGCATTTAAATGAATTTCTTTTTCCTCACTCGTGGTGGGTTTCTCGGGATTCTTGAGGGGTTTCATCCCATCACGAGTGACTCTCCAAACACCTAGATCAACGGCCTCTAGGTAACAAGCCATTCTAGCACTATAATATGGGAAGTTAGTGCCGTCAAAGTGTGGTGGCCTATGGGTATCCATCACTTCCTCTAAAAAGCGTCGGCTCTTTTAGCGGTGAAGCTAAAGCGTTTCAAATGAGCCAAACCGGGCTCTGATACCAATTGTAGGGAACGGGTGACGCCTAAGAGGGGGGTGAATTAGGACTTCTAAAACTTTTACTAAACTAGGCCACAATTAAATCCCTAGAGCAAAACCTATGCATATAATCAAAACTAGAATGTGCAAACTAGGTTTTGCCTAAGTGTTGCTATATCTCTACCGCAAAAGGCTAAGTTTCAATCTACACTAAATAAGTATGACTACAAGATTGAAACTTAAATGCTTAATATAAATGCGGAATGTAAAGAGCTAAGTAGAGAAGCAAACTCTCGTGGATGACGCCGGTATTTTTACCGAGGTATCCGGAACCGTGCAAGGTCCCGACTAATCCTCGTTGGTGCCCCTACGCAAAGGGAAGCCCACGCGAGGGCCAAGCACCACGGTCGAGTAACTCCGTAGAGAGCCGCGGGCCTTCTCCACGCGCAAGTGGTGCTCCGCTTCCGGCTCCTCTCGGACGCTCCCCGCCGTCTCCACTATCGAGCTTCCGGCCGAAACGCCACGGGCCTCGTTCCCTCCGGTACACGGTGGCGGCCGTGACACAAACGCGGTTGTCACGGTCTCGCAAGACTCTCGCCCCACTCGGTACAATTACAACGACTCACGCAAGAGCCGAGGGGTTGTGAGGTTTATCTAAACTCACTCAACTAACTAGGATTCACCTAGAGCAAGCGCTAAAGCGGTCTAACTAACCTAAGCACTTCGCAAAGCACCTACGCTAATCACCGAGTGATTTTATTAAGCACTTGGGTGTTTGAGCACTTGGAGATATGCACTATGTGTATTGGAATGTTGCTTGGGCTCTCACACTAGAGAATGGCCGGTTGGGGTGGTATTTATAGCCTCCACACCCCCAACTAGCCGTTGAACAGAAAGCAGCAGCTTTCTGTCGTCGGGTGCACCGGACAGTCCGGTGCACCACCGGACACTGAACAGTAGATGTCCGGTGCACGCCACGTCAGCCGACCGTTGGCGCCTGTAGCAGTCGACCGTTGGATCCGACCGTTGCCTTTCTGCCCGTTGGCACACCGGACAGTCCGGTGCTACAGCCAGAGAGCGCCTGTCTGCGGCCTCTCTGCGCAGACTGTCCGGTGCCTCACCGGACAGTCCGGTGCACACCGGACACCGATGTCCGGTGCGCCACCTGGCGCTGGCTGACAGCCCTTTCTTGGATTTCTTCGCTGATTTCTTCGGGCTTCTTTGTTCTTGAGTCTTGGACTTCTATGCATCTTTTTATGTCTTCTTTTGAGGTGTTGCATCCTCATTGCCTTGGTCCAATTCTCTTTGCATCCTGTGAACTACAAACACAAACACTAGAAAACTTATTAGTTCACGGATTGTGTTGTTCATCAAACACCAAAACTCAATTAGCCAAATGGCCCGGGGTCCATTTTCCTTACAATGGGAAAAGAACCTAACTGGGCCGAAAGCACCCTATTCGGCCCACCTAACTCACGCACGCCAGCCCAAGTCGCATCCGCGCCGACGGGTGGGGCCCTCTCGTCAGCCTCTCCCTCTCGACATTCTCTGGCACATGGGACCCGGTTGTCAGCCGCAACCCACTAGTCCCGCTCGCGCTCCGTTTCTTCCGCTGCGCCTTGCGTGTCACTGACATTAGGGGCCACCGTGCAGTCTCTGGACCGCCTTGTGACTCCGTCCTCCCCGCGCTCTCCTCCGCCATAACAAACTACGCAAAGCTCGCCGCCATTGCCGGAAGTCAGGAGCCCTCCCTCCTATCTTGAACCGGGTCCTCGGGGAGATAAGTAGGATCATCCCCGGCTCCTTTTCTTCCCTCATCCACCCCCCTTTTGCGCCGTCGTAGGCCCGAAATCCAATTCGCCGCCGCGCTTAAACCCCATGCGCCAAGCCGAAACCTCGTCTCATCGCTGCTCGGTCGATTGCGGCGGTCAGGGGATATCATCAGCGCGTGGCGAAAGTAGCCGTGGCATCGGGAGGATCGGAAGGTCCGCGGTGGCCGCGGAATTTCTCGCCGAAGTGGAAGAACCACCGCAGTTCCGCCCTTCGTCGTGGCCTACCCTGTCGTCATCTCCACCGCCGGTGAGTACTCTCCTGGATTGTCAGCCATACTATCCTTTACGTGAAACACTGTTCGGATTGGAGATTCTAGCATGGGATCGGTGGTTGGTAATTTCCGGCCATGGCTTCCGCCGTCGGGGTACTGTGCGGCGCCGCCGGCGCAGTGTCTGGTGGGGGATGACCTTGTGGCCGTCTGATCGACTGCGTGTGGCTGAGATCGACTCATGGTGACCTGCCCAGCCGAAAGCGAGAGGGGCCGTCCGATCGGGATCGGATGGCAGTGAGTAGGCTAGGATTCATTAAACCTAGGTCGTTATATCGTGATCCGAGGGCCATCCTCGCTTACCGTGTCAGTGTGGGTACAGTCTAATCTGGGCCACCCATTGTGGATCGTGCGGCCGAGATCTGTCGATACCCCTTCGCGGGTCAAATTTGCACATGCGCCCCTCTATGTTTATAGAATAAACCTGCCATCCATGCCTGGGGTTCTCTGAGTCTTGGAAACACTTACACCGAGACCCCTGCGGTTTTCTGTTATTGAGGCCCAGTCCAGTGGGTTATTAAATCAGAAAAATGAATTGGAAAATGAGTTTTTAATATAAAAACAATTCATAGGATTTGTATAATTCATAGAAAATGCATATAAACTCCAAATTGGTCCATTCCAGTTCCTATAATTTTGTAATATTATTCTCTACCAAATAGTGCCTCTGTTTTGGCATAAAAGACTCATTAAAATTTGTCTAGCACTTAATCTTGTATAAAATGCATAAAACCTTAGAAAATTCATAACTTAAAATTTATAACTCCAAATTTAATGATTCCAGTTCCTGTAATCATATTTTAATGTCTAGATTATTACTGTGTATTTTATTTACATGTTTGGTGTAATGTTAATTTTTGCTATACTATGTATGTATTGTGTCGATGCGAGTAGACGAGCAAGCCACTGTGGAATCTGAAGTTCATCAAGTTGAGATAGCTGAGCAGGAGCTCGTTGAAGGCAAGTTGTGCCCTTGATCACTTCTTTTACCCATTCATGTTCTTATTATTCATAATGATCTGCATAGGTTAATGTTGATGGGACCCAATAGGATACCCTAGATTTGACTATCTTTATACCTTGTTTCACCACTGGTTTTACTACTAAAGTTTTGGGTAGTTCATGCTATTGCTTTATGTGGATTTGGGTATAGAGATATTCATCACTCATTGTTATACTTTTTATTATCTGTTTTATTCTTTAATGTTCATGTTAAGATCATTATGATAATGGGAACATGGAGAACCACCCGGGAAAACAGTGCTACCACAAGGGTTTAATGGGACGCCCTTGGCTGATTAACTAGGAAAGCTAGTGGAGGGCTACCTTACCCGAAAGGGGCAAGGGCAGTAGGGGAGTGGTCAGTGTAGGGAGGTCCTTGGTTGATTTTGCTGCGATGGCGGTCAGGCAAGAACCCTGCATTGGAGCTTCCTATAAACTGTAGCGTGTAGTCTGAAGCTAGTGGAACTTTGTAAAGGCCTCGTAGTGGTACCCTGCCTCGTTTCCTTGGTAGAGGTGTATGGAGTCTGATCAACTCCGTGGCAAATGGGTAACACGACTTGTGGGTAAAGATGCGCAACCTCTGCAGAGTGTAAAACTGGTATACTAGCCATGCTCACGGTCATGAGCGGCACGGACACTCACATGATTAATTTATGGAACTTAAACTTAATCTGTCATTTCATTGCATTTGGGATTATTTTATTATTACTTTTACTTATTATTACTATGGTTTGGTATTTACTTACACTTAGTAACTGCTAATAAAATTTTGACCAACTTATAAAAGCAATGCTCAGCTTCAGCCTTTATTTCATTGATCAGCCTTACACTTCATGAACTCCCACCTTTGGTGAGTTCATGCCACAATATTCCCCACGACTTGTTGAGCTAT
Organism: Zea mays; assembly: GCF_902167145.1. NCBI lineage: Eukaryota > Viridiplantae > Streptophyta > Magnoliopsida > Poales > Poaceae > Zea > Zea mays. The sequence goes on from NC_050103.1 coordinate 15,114,398, forward strand.
GAACGTATGTGAGCTCACTCTTGCTGTCTCAAACCCCCCCACAGGAGAAGAACAGGTGGTCGAAGAGGAGCCGCCTAACACTGAGGCATTCGACTTGATCTAGGTGGCGTTTCTCAGTTGACATTGGCGCCGACGATCCTTAGTTCGTTTTATGTTTATTCTTTTATTTTGTATTAAGTCTTCCGCTATGTAATAAATACTCTGATGTTTTATGACATTTATCTCTATACACTCTGTTATTATATATGTTGTCTTCTTTGGCGCATGTATGAGATGCACCCGGCTTTGTTCCTTAAAGCCCGGGTGTTACAGGCCCGATAGCTTACATAAGCATCGGCAGGAGTAAGTACTGTCTAGTTATTGTGGATGACTATTCTTGCTTCACTTGGGTATTCTTTTTATAGGAAAAATCTCAAACCCAAGAGACCTTAAAGGAATTCATGAGACGGGCTCAAAATGAGTTCGGCTTGAGGATCAAGAAAATTAGAAGCGATAATGGGACGGAGTTCAAGAATTCACAACTAGAAGGCTTTCTTGAGGAGGAGGGCATCAAGCATGAGTTCTCTTCTCCCTACACGCCACAACAAAATGGTGTAGTGGAGAGGAAGAATAGAACTCTATTGGACATGGCAAGGACCATGCTTGATGAGTACAAGACTTCGGATCGGTTTTGGGCCGAAGCGGTCAACACCGCTTGCTACGCCATCAACCGGTTGTATCTACACCGAATCCTCAAGAAGACATCATACGAACTCCTCACTAGTAAAAAGCCAAATGTTTCATATTTTAGAGTCTTTGGTAGCAAATGCTTTATTCTTGTTAAAAGAGGTAGAAAATCCAAATTTGCTCCTAAGGCTGTAGAAGGCTTTTTACTAGTATATGATTCAAACACAAGGGCATATAGAGTCTTTAACAAGTCCACTGGACTAGTTGAAGTTTCTTGTGACATTGTGTTTGATGAGACTAACGGCTCTCAAGTAGAGCAAGTTGATCTTGATGAATTAGATGATGAAGAGGCTCCGTGTGTCGCGCTAAGGAACATGTCCATTGGGGATGTGTGTCCTAAGGAATCCGAAGAGCCCATTCAAGCACAAGATCAACCATCCTCCTCCATGCAAGCATCTCCACCAACTCAAGATGAGGATGAGGCTCAAGATGATGAAGAAGATGAGCCACCTCAAGAAGACGATAATGATCAAGGGGGAGATGCAAATGATCAAGACAAGGAGGATGAGCAAGTTCCAAGGCCGCCACACCCAAGAGTCCACCAAGCAATCCAACGAGATCACCCCGTGAACACCATTTTAGGAGATATTCATAAGGGGGTAACTACTCAATCTCGTGTTGCTCATTTTTGTGAACACTACTCGTTTGTTTCCTCTATTGAGCCACACAGGGTAGAGGAAGCACTTCAAGACTCGGATTGGGTGCTGGCGATGCAAGAGGAGCTCAACAATTTCAAGAGGAATGAGGTATGGCATTTAGTTCCACGTCCTAACCAAAATGTTGTAGGAACCAAGTGGGTCTTCCGCAACAAACAAGATGAGCATGGTGTGATGACAAGGAACAAGGCACGACTTGTGGCCAAAGGGTATTCACAAGTCGAAGGTTTGGATTTCGGTGAAACCTATGCACCCGTAGCTAGGCTTGAGTCAATTCGAATATTACTTGCCTATGCTACTCACCATGACTTTAAGCTTTACCAAATGGACGTGAAGAGTGCCTTCCTCAACGGACCTATCAAGGAAGAGGTCTATGTTGAGCAACCTCCCGGCTTTGAAGATAGTGAGTATCCTAACCATGTTTACAAACTCTCTAAGGCGCTTTATGGGCTCAAGCAAGCCCCAAGAGCATGGTATGAATGCCTAAGAGATTTTCTTATCACTAATGGCTTCAAAGTCGGAAAGGCCGATCCTACTTTATTCACTAAAACCATTGAGAATGATTTGTTTGTATGCCAAATTTATGTTGATGATATCATATTTGGGTCTACTAACAAATCTATTTGTGAAGAATTTAGTAGGATCATGATTCAAAAATTCAAGATGTCTATGATGGGGGAGTTAAAGTATTTTCTAGGATTTCAAGTGAAGCAACTCCAAGAGGGCACCTTCATCTGCCAAACGAAGTACATTCAAGATATTCTTACCAAGTTTGGGATGAAGGATGCCAAGCCCATCAAGACACCCATGGGAACCAATGGACATCTCGACCTCGACACGGGAGGTAAATCCGTAGATCAAAAGGTATATCGGTCGATGATAGGTTCTTTACTCTATTTATGTGCATCTCGACCAGACATTATGGTTTCCGTATGCATGTGTGCAAGGTTCCAAGCCGACCCTAAGGAAGTTCACCTTAGGGCCGTGAAGCGAATCTTGAGATACTTAGTTCATACACCTAAGTTTGGTCTTTGGTACCCCAAGGGATCCTCATTTGATTTATTAGGATATTTTGATGCTGATTGGGCAGGGTGTAAGATTAATAGGAAGAGCACATCAGGGACTTGTCAGTTTCTGGGAAGATCCCTGGTGTCCTGGGCTTCAAAGAAACAAAACTCAGTAGCTCTTTCTACCGCCGAAGCCGAGTACATTGCCGCAGGACATTGTTGTGCGTAATTGCTTTGGATGAGGCAAACCCTTAGGGACTATGGCTACAAGTTTAGCAAAGTCCCTCTCCTATGTGATAATGAGAGTGCTATCCGCATGGCGGATAATCCCGTTGAACACAACCGCACTAAGCACATAGCCATTCGGTATCACTTTCTAAGAGATCACCAACAAAAGGGGGATATCGAGATAGCCTACATAAACACCAAAGATCAATTGGCTGATATCTTTACCAAGCCTTTAGATGAACAATCCTTTACCAAACTTAGGAATGAGCTAAATATTCTTGATTCTAGGAATTTTGATTGATTCTTTGCACACATTGCTCTTTTATATACCTTTGATCATATCTCTTTTTATGTCTATGACTAATGTGTTTTCAAGTATCATCTTATGCTTAGTCATAGATATTGAAAGGGAAATGGAGTATTCGGCAAAGAAGGCGCTTCCACTCAACTCCAATTATATTTGCCGGCACTCCGCTTCGTTCTCCATTTTGGTATAATCTTCACTCATATTTTTGTGTTTGCCAAAGGAGGAGAAAGTTTGAAAAGGGCTTATATCTCACTCACAGGTATCCGCTTTTGGCGATTCATGCCAAAGGGGGAGAAAGTATGAGCCCAAAGCAAAAGGACCGCACCACCACCTAATTTTAAAATGAAGTTTTTAAAATTGATATCTTATTGTGTTCAAAAGGGGGAGAAAGTAGTTCTTCGAAAATTGCAAAACCCTCTTGAACACTAAGAGGAAAATTTTTATTTAGGAGGAGTTTTGTTTTAGTCAAAGGAAAAGCATTTGAAACAGGGGGAGAAAATTTCAAATCTTGAAAGTGCTTTCTTCAATCTTATTCATATACCTTTGACTATTTGCAAAATGATTTTGAAAAGAATTTTACAAAGAATTTGCAAAAACAAAACTCGTGGTGCAAATGTGGTCCAAAATTTTAAATAAGAAGAAAAACCATCCATGCACATCTAGTAGAAATGATTATTGGTTTCATTCCAAGCAACCTTTGCACTTACATTATGCAAACTAGCTCAATTCTGCACTTTCATATTTGCTTTGGTTTGTGTTGGCATCAATCACCAAAAAGGGGGAGATTGAAAGGGAAATAGGGTCAAACCTTTTCCAATAAGAATTTTGGTGGTTGAATTGCCCAACACAAATAATTGGACTAACTAGTTTGCTCTAGATTATGAGTTCTACAGGTGCCAAAGGTTCACAACAAACCAATAAAAGGACCGTGAAAGGATTCAAAGTTAGAGAGCTAAAGTCAGCCGAAGTGTGCCTGGTCTGGCGCACCGGACTGTCCGGTGAACCAGGGACTCCAACTCCGAACTGCTCACCTTCGGGAATTCTGGGAGCCACTCCGCTATAATTCACCGGACTGTCCGGTGTAGCGCCAGACAGTGTCCGGTGGCGCACCGGACTGTCCGGTGTGCCAGCGGAGCAACGGATACTACATCGCCAACGGTCGCCTGCAACAGCAATTAATGCGCTATAGTGCGCGCAGAAGTCAGAGCACGCGCAGGAGGCGCACCGGACAGTCCACAGGACCTGTCCAGTGCACCACCGGACTGTCCGGTGGCCTAGAAGATAGAAGCTCCACCGGTCAGAATCCAACGGCTAGGTGACGTGGCAGGCGCACCGGACAGTGTCCGGTGGCGCACCGGACTGTCCGGTGGCGCACCGGACTGTCCGGTGCGCCATGCGACAGTAGCCTTCACCAAACGGCTAGTTTGGTGGTTGGGGCTATAAATACCCCCAACCACCCACCATTCATTGCATCTAAGTTTTCAGACTTCCTACACCTTACAAGAGCTATAACATTCAATACAAGACACACCAAAGAGATTAAATCCTCTCCCAAGTCCAAAGATCATTCCAAATCAATTGGTGACTAGTGTGAGAGTGACTTGTGTTCATTTGAGCTCTTGCGCTTGGATTGCTTCTTTTCTTCATTCTTTCTTGTGGTCAACTCAATTGTAACCGAGGCAAGAGACACCAATTGTGTGGTGATCCTTGTGGGGACTTTGTGTCCCGTTTGATTGAGAAGAGAAGCTCACTCGGTCTAAGTGACCGTTTGAGAGAGGGAAAGGGTTGAAAGAGACCCGGTCTTTGTGACCACCTCAACAGGGAGTATGTTTGAAAGAACCGAACCTTGGTAAAACAAATTGTCGGCGTTTCGAGACCGAGGGGTCCCTAAGCCGACGAGTGAAATGTCGCCGCGTGCCCCAAACCAGATGGGTCGGCGCGAGGCCGAGCGCGAAGGGGGGAAGTGAGGTGGCCGGAGATGGGCGAGATAGAGGTAGAAATCCCGCGGCCTTCGTGTTCGTCCCGCGCCTAGGTCGGGTGCGCTTGCAGTAGGTTACAAGCGTCCACACGGGAGAGGGAGCGAGCGGCCTTACGCGAGCGCCTGTGTCGTCCTCGTCCCCATGCGGCCAACCCTCTCTAAGAGGGCCCTGGTCCTTCCTTTTATAGGCATAAGGAGAGGATCCAGGTGTACAATGGGGGTGTAGCAGAGTGCTACGTGTCTAGCGGGGGAGAGCTAGCGCCCTAAGTACACGCCATCGTGGCGGCCAGAGAGATTTTGGCGCCCGGTTTGTGTGATGTCGTGGCCGTCGGAGGAGCGCTGGAGCCTGGCGGAGGGACAGCTGTCGGGGCTGTCGAGTCCTTGCTGACGTCCTCTTGCTTCCGTAAGGGGGCCAAGAGCCACCATCGTCAGGGAGCGTGCGGGGCGCCATCATTGCCCATCTGGCGGAGCGAGCCAGGTGGGACGCCGGTCTTGTTCCCCGTAGCCTGAGTCAGCTTGGAGTAGGGTAATGATGGCGCCTCCCGTTGACGTGGCCGGCCCGCGCCCTAGGTTGGGCGATGCGAAGGCTCCTCCGAGGTCGAGGTCGAGTCCGTCTTCCGTGGCCGAGGTCGAGTCCGAGCCCCTAGGTCGGGCGAGGCGGAGGCCGTTGGCTGAGGCCAGGGCGGAGTTCGAGTCCTGGGGTCGGGCGAAGCGGAGTTCGTCGTCTTCTGGGGCTGAGCCCAAGTCCGAGCCCTGGGTCGGGCGGAGCGGAATTCGTCGTCTTCTGGGGCTGAGCCCAAGTCCGAGCCCTGGGTCGGGCGGAACGGAGTTCGCCGTCTTCCGGGGCTTAGCCCGAGTCCGAGCCCTGGGTCAGGCGGTGCGGAGTTCGCCGTCTTCCGGGGCCTAGCCCGAGTCCGAGCCCTAGGTCGGGCGAAGCGGAGTTCGCCGTCTTCCGGGGCCTAGCCTGAGTCCGAGCCCTGGGTCGGGCGAAGCGGAGCTTCCTATGGTGCCTGCGGCCGGGCCTGACTGCCTGTCAACCTCACTCTGTCAAGTGGCACCGCAGTCGGAGCGGCGCAGGCGGCGCTGTCTTTCTGTCAGACCGGTCAGTGGAGCGGCGAAGTGACGGCGGTCACTTCGGCTCTGTCGGCTGAGGGGCGTGCGTCAGGATAAAGGTGTCAGGCCACCTTTGCATTAGATGCTCCTGCGATTTGGTCGGTCGGTGCGGCGATTTGATCATGGTTGCTTCTTGGCGAAGACAGGGCATCGGGCGAGCCGGAAATATGTTCGCCGCTGGAGGGGGGCCTCGGGCGAGGCGGAGATCCTCCGAGGTTGGCTGCCCTTGTCCGAGGCTAGGCTCGGGCGAGGCGTGATCGGGTCCCTCGAATGGACTGATCCCTGACTTAATCGCACCCATCAGGCCTTTGCAGCTTTATGCTGATGGGGGTTACCGGCTGAGAATTAGGAGCCTTGAGGGTACCCCTAATTATGGTCCCCGACAGTAGCCCCCGAGCCTCGAAGGGAGTGTTAGCACTCGTTTGGAGGCTTTCGTCGCACTTTTTTGCAAGGGGACCAGCCTTTCTCGGTTGCGTTTTGTTCCGGCGGGTGCACGCGAGCGCACCCGCCGGGTGTAGCCCCTGAGGCCTCGGAGGAGTGGTTTGACTCCTCCGAGGTCTTAATGCCTCGCGCAATGCTTCGGCTGGTCTGGTCGTTCCCTCATGCGAGCTGGCCGTAGCCCGGGTGTACGGTCGGGTCCCAAGTTCTCGGGCTGGTATGTTGACGCTGTCAACGGTTTGGCCGGAGCTGGGTTTGTGAGAGTAGCCCCCGAGCCTCTGCACAGGGCAAGAGGGCGATCAGGGACAGACTCGACTTTTTTACATACGCCCCTACGTCACCTTTCCGCAAGGAGGAGGGGGAGAGCGCCATGTTGCCCTCGGTGGGCGCCGAACATGGTGTCTCTGGTGAGCTGCAGGCGGGTGATCCGAGCGGACGTCTGTGCCCCATTCGTTAGGGGTCGGCTAGAGGCCCAGAGGCGCGCCCAAAAGTACCTGCGGGTGATCTGCCGGACTCGGTCCCCTGGCGACGGGGTCCGAGGGCTCGATGCCTCCCTCTGATGGGATTCCGTTACAAGATCGTTCCCGCTGGTCTCGGAAATGTCCTAGGGTACCTCGGGAGCGCAGCCCGAGCCTTGGTTATGTATCGAACGTACCCATGGTCATCCCTCGCTCTGTGTCTGAGGCGGCTGTGAACCCTTTGGGGGCCAGCCTTCGAACCCCTGATCAGTAGTGGGCGCGGAGCCCGAGTAGCCTGAGGCGACCGTTGAACCCTTCCGAGGGGCCGGCCTTCGAACCTCTGACCAGTAGTGGGTGTGGAGCCCACGTGCTCTGAGGCGGCTGTTGAACCCTTCCGAGGGGCCAGCCTTCGAACCTCTGATCAGTAGGGAGGCTCGGAGCCTGGTTCCTTCACGGGGAAGGATCCTTTTCGGGTTATCCCCCTTTCCCGGTCCCTGTTGCAAGAGAGAGAAAGAGGAAAAAAGGAAAAGGATACAAAATCGAACGACGTGGCGTACCTTTTTTTTGACGCGGTCATTATGGCGAAAGCGAAGCGTCGCTCGCTTCTCCTGCCAGAGGCGCCGCCTGTCCCGCCGCGGAGTTAATGCGATGGGGCGAGTGGTTCGCGGGGCGGCCGTTGCGCGTGCGTGAGCCGTTCGAGGAACGGAACACGGGCGCGTTGTCTTCACGCCGTGAGAGAGGGTTCTCTCGCTGCCCCTGGATGGGACGTAAGCTTGGCTGACGGTGTGACCGCTGCTCCTGCCCGCCTGCCACCGCCATTACTGCCGGCCCATTTTTGGACGCATTGACCGTCGCGCCAGGCTGGCACTGCTGGGTCGTGCGCTGGGTCGCCTCGAGTCGCGGTATCGGTTCCGCAGTCGAGGAGGCGCGGTGGTGGCGCAAGTGGCGGTGCAGTTGCATGCACGAAGCATTCGGCGCGCCGGTTGCATGACGCGTGGGCCTGGGCCTCCATGCTGGGCGTGTTGGGAGTCGGAGAAGTGCGCCCACTTGGCGCGGTTGCATGCCGCCTGCATGGCTGCCCGCCCTTTCGCCTGCTGGTCTGGGCCAAAGTGGAGAGCCGCTTGTAACCGCTGGGCGGTTGCATGCACCGCGCACGGCGGTTTGGCTTCTTCTGCTCTGGGCCGCTTGCATGACGTGTGGGTCCCAGCCCCCGCGCCGTAGGGGAGGACCTTGGAGCGTGTTGGAGAAGACTCAGCCCACGACGGCTGGGGACGCAAGTAGGGAGAGTCGCCTTTAAAAGGAGGGTGACCCTCTTGGAAGGCGACCATGTCTTCGCGCTCCCCTATGCATCGTGTCTTTCCACCTTCCAAGCCCCCGGATGGGGGATACCCGCCGTCTTTCTGCCTCGTCGTTGGAGGAACGCAACTCCGCGGGAGTTGGTACCTTTCAGCCATCGTTCGGCCTCAAGGATTTTCATCAGCCAGCCCGGCTGCACCCCTCCGCTGGTGGTCACCCAAGACGGTGACCTCCAGCCCCTGGATGGGGAGAGGCAAGCCGGGCTATGATCTTGGTCCCGCCCTCAGCCTCAAGGATGTTCATCATCCTTGTTGGGGCAGAGAGCGAGGCGAGCCGGGGCTCTACCTCCCGCGCGGGCCGGCTGGCCACCTCTTCTTCCAGCTTCTGGTGGTGGCAACCATCATCCATCTCTGCGGAGGAGGCATCCTCCAGCCATGCCGGGGAAGGCGAACTGTTGCTGTCCAGCTAGGATGCAACATTTCGCCCTCTTCCTCGCTTTCGTGGCGAGGACGGGAACGAGGACCTGCCGGTGCGCTTGGGAGCGGCCCGCTCTTTGGCTTTGATGGCTGGTTTGCGTCCCTTGAGCGGGAACGCGAACAAGAGCCTTCCGGCGACCGCGTCCGTCCTGGGACCACGGCTGCTGCTGCAGAGGTCGCTAGCGGGTCACCCGGAGCTTGTCACCCCGCAGACTCCCCGGTGTGGAGGTTGTTCATACCCGTGGGGGTGGAACCGGAGTTCCGTTTGCAATGGCACTTCGAATGCCAGTGTTTTTGTTCATTGTGGCTGTCGAGGCCTGAACATGTACGTAATTTCGGCACGGAGCCGTGTTTTTTCCTCATTTTCGAGCACTAAAACTCGCCTGTTGGTTGTCTGAACCGCTTCACCAAGCGTGAGTCGCCCCGTGTAAAGGTGATGAGTGAGGTATCCGTATCCCGGAGGCGTAGGAGTCCCTCGGCTCGGTCGGCCTTGCCGCTTACGCGCACTCTTTCCCGTCCATGGGGTTCTGTCACCGACGCAGTCGAGAAGGCTCGAAGAATCGCTCCGGCAGAAGGGCTTCCGAACGTGAAGACTTGTTCGGTCCGCGTAATCACTTATCCGAACGTGAGTTACTTATCGCAGAAGGTGATGAGTGAGGTGTCCGTATCCCGGAGGCGTAGGAGTCCCTCGGCTCAGTCAGCCTTGGCTGCTTACGTGTACTCCGTCGTTTTCAGGATCCACTTTCGAAGTAGTCGAAAAGCACGAAAGACATTCTGGCAGAAAAGATCTTTTTTCGAGGAAAATTTCGACGCAGAGGGGGTTCCCCCCTTTTAGCCACCGAGGGAGGGTCGGGCTTTGCTGAGGCAAGGCTAACCCTTCCTTGATGACTAAACTTTGCGTGGGAGCGAGGTATATGAACAACTTGAAAACATCTTAAGGGTAGAAGTGACGTAGCTGTTGGATGTTCCAAGCGTTGCTGTAGACCTCGCCTTGACTGTTGGCCAGCTTGTATGTTCCGGGCTTCAGAACTTTGGCGATGACGAACGGCCCCTCCCAGGGGGGCGTGAGCTTGTGTCGACCTCGGGCGTCTTGTCGCAGCCGAAGCACCAGGTCGCCCACCTGGAGGTCTCGGGACCGGACCCCTCGGGCGTGGTAGCGTCGCATGGACTGCTGGTATCGCGCCAAGTGTAGTAAGGCCTTGTCCCGAGCCTCTTCCAGCTGGTCCAGCGAGTCTTCTCGATTAGCTTGGTTGCTTTGGTCGGCATAGGCCCTCGTCCTCGGGGAACCGTATTCCAGGTCTGTGGGCAAGATGGCCTCGGCCCCATAGACTAGAAAGAACGGCGTGAAGCCCGTGGCTCGGCTCGGTGTTGTCCTCAGGCTCCAGACCACCGAGGGGAGTTCTTTCATCCATCGCTTGACGAACTTGTTGAGGTCGTTGTAAATCCGAGGCTTGAGTCCTTGTAGAATCATGCTGTTGGCACGCTCTACTTGCCCATTCATCATGGGATGAGCCACGGCGGCCCAGTCCACCCGGATGTGGAGATCTTCGCAGAAGTCCAGGAACTTTCTGCCGGTGAACTGGGTGCCGTTGTCGGTGATGATGGAGTTCGGGACCCCGAAACGATGGATGATGTTGGTGAAGAACGCCACCGCCTGCTCGGACCTGATGCTGTTTAGGGGTCAGATCTCGATCCACTTGGAGAATTTGTCGATGGCGACCAACAGGTGCGTGTAGCCCTCGGGTGCCTTCTGCAAGGGGCCGACGAGGTCCAGACCCCACACGGCAAAAGGCTAGGTGATGGGTATCGTCTGCAGAGCCTGAGCGGGCAGGTGGGTCTGCCTTACGTAGAACTGACACCCTTCGCAGGCGCGGACAATTCTAGTGGCGTCGGCCACCGCCGTTGGCCAGTAGAAACCTTGTCGGAAAGCATTTCCGACAAGGGCCCGAGGTGCTGCGTGGTGGCCGCAAGCCCCCGAGTGTATTTCTCGGAGGAGTTCCTGACCTTCGGTGGTGGAGATGCATCGCTGGAGGATGCCTGAAGGGCTGTGGTGGTAGAGCTCCTTCCCTTCTCCCCGCAAGATGAACGACTTGGCGCGCCGCGCCAACCGCCGAGCTTCGGCTCGGTCGAGGGGTAGCTCTCCTCGGTGGAGATATCGCAGGTACGGGGTCTGCCAGTTTTGATCATGCGTGACCCCGCATTGCTCCCCCTCGACATGCAGCGTCTCGCCCTCGGGGGCCGAGGGTGCCTCGGGCCGAACCGAGGGTGCCCCGGGCCGAGCCGAGGGTGCCTCGGACTGTGCCGAGGGTACCTCGGGCTGGGCCGAGGGTGCCTCAGGCTCGGGCGCGTCGTCGATCTTGACGGAGGGTTGATGCAGATCTCAGGAGAAGACGTCCGGGGGAACCGTCGTTCGCCCCGAGGCTATTTTAGCCAGCTCGTCCGCAGTCTCGTTGTAGCGCCGAGCGATGTGGTTGAGCTCGAGCCCGTAGAACTTGTCTTCCAGGCGCCGAACCTCATCGCAGTAGGCCTCCATCTTCGGGTCACGACAGTGGGAGTTCTTCATGACTTGGTCGATAACGAGCTGCGAGTCACCGCGAGCGTCGAGGCGTCGGACCCCTAGCTCGATGGCGATCCGCAACCCGTTGACCAGAGCCTCGTACTCAGCTACATTGTTGGACGCCGGGAAATGGAGGCGTAGCACGTAGCGTAGGTGCTTCCCGAGGGGCGAGATGAAGTGTAGGCCTGCGCCGGCTCCTATCTTCATCAGCGACCCGTCGAAGAACAAGGTCCAGAGCTCCGGTTGGATCGGAGTTGTTGGTAGCTGGGTGTCGACCCATTCAGCCACGAAGTCCGCCAAGACCTGGGATTTGATGGCCTTCCGAGGGGCGAACGAGATTGTTTCGCCCATGATTTCCACCGCCCACTTTGCAATCCTACCCGAGGCCTCTCGGCAATGGATGATCTCCCCCAGGGGGGAAGGATGACACCACAGTTACCGGATGAGACTCGAAGTAGTGTCGTAACTTCCGCCGTGTCAGGATCACCGCGTACAGCAGCTTCTGAACTTGTGGGTAGCGGATCTTGGTTTCGGACAGTACCTCGCTGATGAAGTAGACTGACCTCTGAACGGGCAATGCATGCCCCTCTTCTTGCCTCTCGACCGCAATCGCGGCGCTAACCACCTGAGTGGTCGCGACGACGTAGACCAAGAGGGCTTCTCCGGCAGCTGGGGGCACCAAGATAGGCACCTTCGTGAGGAGCGCCTTCAGGTTCCCGAGGGCTTCCTCGGCCTCAGGGGTCCAAGTGAAGCACTCGGCCTTCCTTAAGAGGCGGTACAGAGGTAGACCTCTTTCGCCGAGGCGTGAGATGAAGCGGCTCAGAGCCGCGAGACATCCCATGACCCTCTGTAAGCCTTTCAAGTCCTTGATGGGCCCCATGCTGGTGATGGCTGCGATCTTCTCCAGGTTGGCTTCGATGCCCTGCACGGAGACGATGAACCCCAAGAGCATGCCTCGGGGTACCCCGAAGACACACTTTTCGGGATTGAGCTTGACGCCTTTCGCCTTGAGACATCGGAATGTCACTTCAAGGTTGGAAAGTAGGTCGGAGGCTTTCCTCGTCTTGACTACGATGTCATCGACGTAGGCCTCGACCGTGCGGCCAATGTGTTCGCCGAACACATGTTTCATGCACCGCTGGTACGTCGCGCCCGCATTCCTCAAGCCGAACGGCATGCTGACATAGCAGTACATGCCGAAGGGTGTGATGAAAGAAGTCGCGAGCTGGTCAGACTCTTTCATCCTGATTTGGTGATACCCTGAGTAGGCATCGAGGAAAGACAGGGTTTCGCACCCAGCAGTGGAATCCAGGATTTGATCGATGCGAGGCAGAGGGTAGGGAACCTTCGGACATGCTTTGTTCAGACCAGTGTAGTCTACACACATCCGCCATTTCCCCCCTTTCTTTCTCACAAGCACAGGGTTGGCAAGCCATTCGGGATGGAATACCTCTTTGATGAACCCTGCCGCCATTAGCTTGTGGATCTCCTCGCCTATAGCTCTGCGCTTTTCTTCGTCGAATCGGCGCAGAGGCTGCTTGACGGGTCAGGCTCCGGCTCGGATGTCCAGTGAGTGCTCGGCGACATCCCTCGGTATGCCGGGCATGTCCGAGGGACTCCACGCGAAGACGTCGGCGTTCGCGCGGAGAAAGTCGACGAGCACTGCTTCCTATTTGGGATCGAGCCCGGAGCCGATCCGGACTTGCTTGGAGGCGTCGCTGCTGGGGTCGAGGGGGACGGACTTGACCATCTCCGCTGGCTCGAAGTTGCCGGCATGACGCTTCACGTCTGGCACCTCCTTAGAGAGGCTCTCCAGGTCGGCGATGAGGGCCTCGGACTCGGCGAGGGCCTCGGCGTACTCCACGCACTCCACGTCGCATTCGAACGCGTGTTTGTACGTGGGGCCAATGGTGATGACCCCGTTGGGGCCCGACATCTTGAGCTTGAGGTAGGTGTAGTTGGGGACGGCTATGAACTTCGCGTAGCATGGCCTCCCCAGTACCGCGTGGTAGGTTCCTCGGAACCCGACCACCTCGAACGTTAGGGTCTCCCTTCGGAAGTTGGAGGGTGTTCCAAAGCAGACGGGAAGATCGAGTTGTCCGAGGGGCTGGACGCGCTTCCCGGGGATGATCCCATGGAAAGGCGCAGTGCCCGCCCGGACCGAGGACAGATCGATACGCAGAAGCCCGAGGGTCTCGGCGTAGATGATGTTGAGGCTGCTGCCTCCGTCCATGAGGACCTTGGTGAGCCTGATGTCGCCGATGACGGGGTCGATGACGAGCGGGTATTTCCCCGGGCTCGGCACGTGGTCGGGGTGGTCGGCTTGGTCGAAGGTGATGGGCTTGTCGGACCAGTCTAGGTAGACTGGCGCCGCCACCTTCACCGAACAGACCTCCCAACGCTCTTGCTTGCGGTGCCGAGCCGAGGCGTTCGCCGCTTGCCCACCGTAGATCATGAAGCAGTCGCGGACCTCGGGGAACTCTCCTGCCTGGTGATCTTCCTTCTTGTCGTCGTCGCGGGCCCTGCCACCCTCCGCGGGTGGCCCGGCCCTGTGGAAGTGGTGCCAAAGCATGACGCACTCCTCAAGGGTGTGCTTGACGGGCCCTTGGTGGTAGGGGCACGGCTCCTTGAGCATCTTGTCGAAAAGGTTGGCACCTCCGGGGGATTTCTGAGGGTTCTTGTACTCGGCGACGGCGACAACTTCTTCTTGCCCTTCTTCTTGGCGCCACGCTGAGTTGAAGCCTCGGGGGCATCTTCCGATGGGCGGCCCTGTGGCTGCTTGTCCTTTCGGAAGATAGCCTCGACCGCCTCCTGGCCGGAGGCGAACTTGGTGGCGATGTCCATCAGCTCACTCACCCTGGTGGGGGTCTTGCGACCCAGCTTGCTCACCAGGTCGCGGCAGGTGGTGCCGGCGAGGAACGCGCCGATGATATCCGAGTCGGTGATGTTGGGCAGCTCGGTGCGCTGCTTCGAGAATCGCCGGATGTAGTCCCGGAGAGACTCTCCCGGCTGCTGTCGGCAGCTTCGGAGGTCCCAGGAATTCCCGGGGCGCACGTACGTGCCCTGGAAATTGCCGGCGAAAGCTTGGACCAGGTCGTCCCAGTTGGAGATCTGCCCCGGAGGCAGGTGCTCCAACCAGGCGCGAGCGGTGTCGGAGAGGAACAGGGGGAGGTTGCGGATGATGAGGTCGTCATCGTCCGTTCCACCCAGTTGGCAGGCCAGACGGTAGTCCGCGAGCCACAGTTCCGGTCTCGTCTCCCCCGAGTACTTCGTGATAGTAGTCGGGGGTCAGAACCGGGTTGGGAACGGCGCCCGTCGTATGGCCCGGCTGAAGGCCTGCGGACCCGGTGGTTCGGGCGAGGGACTCCGATCCTCCCCGCTGTCGTAGCGTCCCCCACGCCTGGGGTGGTAGCCTCGGCGCACCCTCTCGTCGGGGTGGGCCCGACGGTCGCGGTGATGGTGCTCGTTGCCGAGGCGTCCCGGGGCCACAGGCGCTGTGTTGCGCGTGCGCCCGGTGTAGACCGAGGCTTCCCGCATGAATCGGGAAGTCACGACATGATGCTCCGAGGGGTGCCCCTGCCTTCGGGAGGCGGAGCTCTCGGCCCGCCGGACCGCGGCGCCTTCCAGGAGATTCTTGAGCTCTCCCTGGATTCGCCGCCCCTCGGTGGTTGATGGCTCGGGCATCGCACGAAGAAGCATTGCTGCTGCAGCCAGGTTCTGGCCGACCCCGCTGGATGTGGGTGGCGGCCTGACCCTGACATCATCGGCGATGCGGTGCTGGAAGTCCTGGGGTAGATGACGTATTTCTCCGGCCGGAGGTTGGCCCGCCCATGCCTGCCCGACGTCCCGGCGGATTGGCTCAAGCGCTCCTGCTCCCTCGTCGAGCCTGGCCTGCACCCCGCGGATTTGCTCGAGCTGTGGGTCGTGACCCCCTGCCGGAACGGGGACCACAGCTAGCTCCCGTGGGATGTCAACGCGAGGCACCGACCTAGGGAGATCACCGTCCCCCGGAATGCCGAGATGGTTGCCTTCGGAGGGACCCCCTAGATCGACATGGAAACATTCGCGGCTTGGGCCGCAGTCCTCATCGTCGAGGCTACGGCTACCGTCGGAACAGTCGGAAAGGCAGTAGTCGCATGCGGTCATAAAGTCCCGCATGGCACTGGGGTTGCCAAGTCCAGAGAAATCCCAGCAGAAGTCGGGCGCGTCGTCTTCCTCGGACCTAGAGGGCCCGTAGGTCGAGACGTCCGTCAGCCGGTCCCAGGGTGACCGCACACGATACCCCAGAGGGTTTGGACTCGCCTCTACGAGAGCGTCCGCCAAAGCGAGGTCGCTTGGCGGTTCGAGGCTGAATCTGAAAGGCGTGAGATGGGAATCGGTCGGTACCTCTTGGTCGACGGGCAGTGATGAAGTCACGTCGGGGACTGACCACACCGTCGTCTCAGG
Organism: Zea mays; assembly: GCF_902167145.1. Lineage (NCBI taxonomy): Eukaryota > Viridiplantae > Streptophyta > Magnoliopsida > Poales > Poaceae > Zea > Zea mays. Next base: position 15,130,084 of record NC_050103.1, read on the forward strand.
TATGAGGGTGACGTCCAGCAAGCCTTTCGCGAGCGCGCTGGCGTCGTCCGTTTGCCCAGAATCGGCGCGTTGCGGGGAGACGACGCTCGTCCTCGTCTCAAACGCGAGGTCGATGCCCAATGCGCCCCCCGTTAGGGCGCTGGCGCCGTCGACTCGTTCGACAGCCGACGAGGCGCTGCCTCCTGCTTGGCCTTGGCTGCCCCGCCTCCTCCTCCGTCGGCGGGGGAGAGGACGGGGTGAGCTCGAATGTTGTTCTTCCACCACACGGGGAAGACGTCGTCGATGCCGCCGCCGGCGGGCGGGCTGTCGGCCGCCATTGTCGCTGTCGCACGACGGTGGAAGGAGTATCATGTCGTAGCTGCCGTCGAGGGACACGAACTCAAGACTCCCGAAACGGAGCACCGTCCCGGGTTGGAGAGGTTGCTGGAGACTGCCCATCTGGAGCTTGACGGGAAGCTGTTCGTCAACACGCAGCAGGCCCCTACCTGGCGCGCCAACTGTCGGCGTTTCGAGACCAGGGGGTCCCTAAGCCGATGAGTGAAATGTCGCCACGTGCCCTAGCCCAGATGGGTCGACGCGAGGCCAAGCGCGAAGGGGGGAAGTGAGGTGGCCGGAGATGGGCGAGAGAGATGTAGAAATCTCGCGGCCTTCGTGTTCGTCCCGCGCCTAGGTCGGGTGCGCTTGCAGTAGGGGGGTTACAAGCGTCCACACGGGAGAGGGAGCGAGCGGCCTTACGCGAGCGCCTGTCTCGTCCTCGTCCCCGTGCGGCCAACCCTCTCTAAGAGGGCCCTGGTCCTTCCTTTTATAGGCGTAAGGAGAGGATCCAGGTGTACAATGGGGGTGTAGCAGAGTGCTACGTGTCTAGCGGGGGAGAGCTAGCGCCCTAAGTACACGCCATCGTGGCGGCCGGAGAGATTTTGGCGCCCGGTTTGTGTGATGTCGTGGCCGTCGGAGGAGCGCTGGAGCCTGGCGGAGGGACAGCTGTCGGGGCTGTCGAGTCCTTGCTGACGTCCTCTTGCTTCCGTAAGGGGGCCGAGAGCCGCCATCGTTAGGGAGCGTGCGGAGCGCCATCATTGCCCATCTGGCGGAGCGAGCCAGATGGGACGTCGGTCTTGTTCCCCGTAGCCTGAGTCAGCTTGGAGTAGGGTAATGATGGCGCCTCCCGTTGACGTGGCCGGCCCGCGCCCTAGGTTGGGCGATGCGAAGGCTCCTCCGAGGTCGAGGTCGAGTCCGTCTTCCGTGGCCGAGGTCGAGTCCGAGCCCCTAGGTCGGGCGAGGCGGAGGCCGTTGGCTGAGGCCAGGGCGGAGTTCGAGTCCTGGGGTCGGGCGAAGCGGAGTTCGTCGTCTTCTGGGGCTGAGCCCAAGTCCGAGCCCTGGGTCGGGCGGAGCGGAATTCGTCGTCTTCTGGGGCTGAGCCCAAGTCCGAGCCCTGGGTCGGGCGGAACGGAGTTCGCCGTCTTCTGGGGCTTAGCCCGTGTCCGAGCCCTGGGTCGGGCGGTGCGGAGTTCGCCGTCTTCCGGGGCCTAGCCCGAGTCCGAGCCCTGGGTCGGGCGGAGCGGAGTTCGCCGTCTTCCGGGGCCTAGCCCGAGTCCGAGCCCTGGGTCGGGCGAAGCGGAGCTTCCTATGGTGCCTGCAGCCGGGCCTGACTGCCTGTCAGCCTCACTCTGTCAAGTGGCACCGCAGTCGGAGCGGCGCAGGCGGCGCTGTCTTTCTGTCAGACCGGTCAGTGGAGCGGCGAAGTGACGGCGGTCACTTCGGCTCTGTCGGCTGAGGGGCGTGCGTCAGGATAAAGGTGTCAGGCCACCTTTGCATTAAATGCTCCTGCGATTTGGTCGGTCGGTGCGGCGATTTGGTTAGGGTTGCTTCTTGGCGAAGACAGGGCCTCGGGCGAGCCGGAAATATGTTTGCCGCTGGAGGGGGGCCTCGGGCGAGGCGGAGATCCTCCAGGGTCGGCTGCCCTTGTCCGAGGCTAGGCTCGGGCGAGGCGTGATCGGGTCCCTCGAATGGACTGATCCCTGACTTAATCGCACCCATCAGGCCTTTGCAGCTTTATGCTGATGGGGGTTACCAGCTATTAGGAGCCTTGAGGGTACCCCTAATTATGGTCCCCGACACAAATCATCGTGTCTTACTTCCTATTTGCTCACGATTTGTTTTTCGTCCTCTCTCTCGGACTCGTTCATATTTTTCTAACGCTAACCTGGCTTGTAGTTGTGCTTAAGTTTATAAATTTCAGATTCGCCCTATTCACCCCCTCTAGGCGACTTTCATATAGAGCTCAAGTCATAAAAACAACTTAAAAACGTCTTATTTTATAAATTTTTATGAAAAAATATAGGGCGCACCATGAGTAACTAAATTAAACTACATTTTAGATTAGTGTTCTATGCTTGTTTTTAGTGTTCTATGCTTGTTTTCTACATCGTTCTCAACATTTGCTTTCTTAATAATCTAATTTACTTATTAAAATACATGATTTAGGATGTAATTGTTGGAGGTCAAATTATTTTTAGTACCCTAAACACTTTAAATAATGTATTATTTTATTTTGAGGCACCTTGTTTGAAAATGCTAACTAGAGAGTCTTTATCTATTGCTTTTCTACGCTTTTAGGCCATGTTTGGTTTCTTTAGTCTAGGGGCTAAAGTTTAGTTAGGAGACTAAAGTTTAGTCTCTAACATGTTTGTTTCTAGGGGCTAAAAATAATAAGAATATATTAAATGACTCATAAGAAGACTAAAATAGCATTTAACATTCTTCTGTTATTAGTACAATTGAACTAAATAAGGGGTAAATGTGGAATTAATATGGTTTAATCCCTTTTAGCACATATGTGAAGGACTAAAGATTAAATCATTTTAGTCTATATTTTAGTTCTAGTGTTTGGCAAAAAAAGGAACTAAATGGAACTAAAAACTAGAAACTAATCTTTAGTCCCTCTAACCAAACATCCCCTTAGTCCGTGTATCAAGTACTCCAAGCATGTTTATAGCTATCTAAAGTGTAGTCCAGCTAACCTTTAGTACATCTAAACTTTAGTCGGAGATGATCCAAACAAGGCACTAACAAAAAAGATAAACCACTTTAAAAACTAGAGAAGGCACGTCATCTTTTTTTAAGATAACGATTGTATGTCATGTAGCTAAAGAACGATCACGGTTTGAGTTCATGCCCAGCTGCATCTGCTATACTGATCTCGTTTAGCCAAGGATCAAGTCAGCTAGGGACACCTGCGCCTTTTCCTTTCCCTGGACTTGGAGGAGAAGCGAGGAAAGCGGAGCGGGAGGACGAACGCGGTTGCAGGTTGCGACCCGCAATGGACTAGCGGACCCGAACCCGTTGACGGACAGACCCCGGTTGCTGTTGCTGTTGGCGTTGGCCTGGCCCGCTCTCCCTTCTTCTCTGGGCCCTCCCCTCCCGTCGCGTCTTTTCTCCTCCCTTCCCGTATTTTCTGCTCCCCCCTTCTCCCCCGTCGCCGGCGAGAGCTCGGGCGGAGGCGCCACAGCACCCGCAGGAGAGCGTTTCTCCCCGGGAAAAAGGGGGCCCTCCGGAGCGGAGGGCTCTTTCTTCCTCTATTCCCCAAGGTTAGATCAGACGAGGGCCTTCTGTCCCTCTACCTTCTCCCCGACTCCCTCCTCGTCATTCCCGCTTTTCCCATCTACTACACCTTCCCTTTTTAGCACTCCCGTGAGAATTTCTGGGTGGGTAATGGAGTTGTCGAGGTCTTTTCTGCTTTGGTCTGAGGAGGCTTTCTTCATAAGTTGCAATCTGGTGAAGAGGAGATCGAATTGCTGTTGGAGAAATCCCTAGTGATAAAAAGGAGTGATTTTTTTTGTTCATTTGGTCGCCGCGGTTTAGGTTTAGTTTCCTGCGTAATACTATTTGCCGGTGCGAATTTGACGAGCGTTTAAATAACTTTTGAGTTCCATCCGTTTTTTTTTCAGGGCTGCTGCCGCTGGATTGGGCTGAAAGATCTCGGTTCTATTTCCGAAAGAAGGATTTCTCGTCGCGAATCCGGATCTGTCGGTGGTGGGAAGTTGCCTCTTTTATGTGGCGAGGCTGTGAGAAACCCGTGTGCCTCCCATGGACGTGCTGAGCCCTGATTGGCGCACCAGGCGAGAAAGGGGCAGCAGGCAGTAGGTGGTGACAGAGCAGGAAGACGAGGGAGAGGAGACAGACTGTCGGTATAGAAGACATCAAGACAAGCAGGCGACAATAGGAAGGACAAAGGAGAAGGAGAGGAGGGAGCTCTCCATGGGGGAGCCCCTCCTCACCTCCCTCTCCATGGAAAACAGCAACAGCCACCCCTGCACGCTCCTCTCCATGGACCCTGCCGGTTCACGCCCGGCCTCTGCTGAGTCTTCGGGTGGTGGCGGCGCTGCCACCAATGGGGTTGGCAGTGGTGGTGATAGGGAACTCTTCATCGTTCCACGGCGTGAGTCGGCGCACCCAGGCCCGCCAGACATCAACCTCCCGCTCTCTGCAGATCCCTTACCGCCACCTCCGTCGTGGAGCCTCGACACGTTTGACATACTTGATGTCACTCTTGGAACACACAATTATGAGTCCGAGGTCGCGCTTACGCTTCCAAAGTCGACCGGCAACGGCAATGGCAGTGCTACTGCTACTGTCAGTGTCGGCACGAGGAAGTGTGCTAAGAGAGGAGACAGCATCTGGGGTGCATGGTTCTTCTTCAATCACTACTTCAAGCCTGCTCTTGTGGAGAAGCCAAAGGGGAAGGTGACGCGAGACGCGTCTGGGAGCATCTCGGGCTTCGACAAGTCCGATCTACGCCTTGATGTCTTCCTGGTGCAGCATGACATGGAGAACATGTACATGTGGGTTTTCAAGGAGCGGCCCGACAATGCCCTTGGGAAGATGCAGCTCAGGAGCTTCATGAATGGGCATTCCAAGCACGGGGAGCCGTCTTTCCCATTCAGTGCCGATAAGGGCTTTTCCAGGTCACACCGCATGCAGCGAAAGCAATACCGGGGGCTTTCGAACCCGCAGTGCCTTCATGGGATTGAGATCGTGGGCTCACCGAATTTGTCAGCAGTTCCTGATGCAGACTTGAAGAGGTGGGCTGAACTGACAGGCAGGGAACTTAATTTCTCAATACCATCTGAAGCCAGCGACTTCGAGGCATGGAGAAATCTTCCCAGCACTGATTTTGAACTTGACAGGCCACATCCACCGGCAGCAAAGAGTGCCACTCATGGATCTCATAGCCATAAGAAGGGATTGAATGGTTCAGGTCTTAACCTTTCAACTCCACCATCATCAGACGATGGGATGGACCTTTCACCAAAATGTGCCAAACGCCGCAAGGGTTTCTTTGGCCATGGCGTAGAGGAGGACTGTGTGATGGCAAACAATTCTTGTTCTGACAGAGAGCAAGAGGTAGAAGCTCACGCGGGCGAGCCATCATGGATGCACGAGTTCACCGGTGTTGCCAAGCACGCAAGCGGGCCTGTCACTGCTGCCAAGACAATATACGAGGACGAGGAAGGGTACCTAATCGTGGTGAGCATGCTTTTCTCCGACCCGCATAGCGTCAAGGTGTCCTGGAGGAACACGCTCACGCATGGCATCGTGAAGATAACGTGCGTGAGCACTGCCCGGATGCCCTACATCAAGAGACACGACAGGACGTTCAAGCTGACGGACCCTTCCCCCGAGCACTGCCCTCCCGGCGAGTTTGTGAGGGAGATACCTCTGGCCACAAGGATTCCAGAAGACGCGAAGATCGAGGCGTATTACGACGAGACGGGAACTGGACTGGAAATCATGGTCCCAAAGCACCGGGTTGGACCGGAGGAGCATGAAGTTCGGGTGTGCATGAGGCCCCCGCATCTTGGCGACAGCGATCTTGTGCTATCCTAGAACGAGGAAAACAGGTAGCTTTCGGATTTTCCAGTGCCATGTTTATTGCCATGAGATACTCGAACGTAACAGGTGGTGCCATGGATCAGTGAGAGCCATCATATTTGCTGCTAAACATGTAGCTTATAAGTTGAGAAATTCTTTTCCTCCATAAGGCCCCGTTCGGTTAGGCTGGAATAAGACTAGGAACTATTCCAGGTGACCAATTGTTATACTGCAAATTATACAGTTATTCCAGCTGGGATCCTTCCTGGAGTAGATTCCTGAATAACCGAGCGGGCCCTAAAAGTTCTGTGGTTTAGGCGAAAGTTACCTCCTACCTCTGTTAATTCCCCCCCCCCCCCCCCCCTCCCCTCCCCTCTGTACCTCTGTTACACAAGCACATCACTATTGGCGATCTTCCTTGACTATCTGAAAGCTGGCTAGTGTTAAGATTCTGTGTATATTCAGGCGACCAGGTTCGTAATAATGTTGATGGCTACTTCTGATTTTGAGGTTCGGAATCGTGTTGTCGATTTTTCGAGAGTTATTTTGTAATGATTGCTTTAACCATTTTAAAGTGGCAGTCTCACTTTCATCGAGCATTTTAACGTGGCTGTCTCACTTTCACCAGAGATTGGATCAGGACCTTGGTGTGGTCGCCGCTGTATTCGTGATTGATGCAACTCAATAGGGTGCGTCAGTTTCGACTGGTTCCTGCTTGCATCCTGGTACTGAACTACTGACGAGAAACTGGCGTTTTGGCAAGCAGTAAACAGTCTCATGTTTCCTCGACCAGCAGCCTAGCCTGCAGTTTTGCTCGGCGCGGACGCTGCGTCCGGATTGCGACGCGTAACTGACCTGTGCCCAGCAAAGATCTTGAGCAGCAGGATATTTTCTGGCTCTTCAGCGGCTGGCAGTGCGCCATGCATGCCGCCATCTAGTGGAGTTTTTTTTTTTCCCACGAGAGGTCTGTGTAGCGAAAGCAACGTGGAATATGTTTTCAGCGATGCAGCTGTGATTGTTCTCGGTGGACAGGAAGGAGCAGGCGACTGGGATGCCCGAGTGGAATTGGAGACGGGTTTGGTTTCATGGGGTTGTGCTTTGCAGCCGGTGACGTACGTTTCTGCAGCGCTGCCCATGCATCGGAAGGGATCATGACGGCAGGACCAGGTGCTTTCTGAACGTCGATGACTCGATGGTGGTGGCTGAACCGAGTTGGCGAGTACCATTCGGGGTTTCTGAATAGCAATGTGAGCAGAAAAATTCTGCTTGTTCTGGAAAACAAGAACATGTGGACTGAACGGATAGAAATTCTGCTGTGGCAACGGAACTGGTGGGCGTTTATGCAAGTTTTTCGTTGCACTGACGAAATGAAACGGGCGTCCGATTTGAGGTTGTCCATCGAAGAGCGTCCAAAAGAAAGAAAAAAAAAAGTACTAAAAGAGAGCGAGATTTAGGTCCTGAAACCGTAAACTAAACTGAACCGTTACTGTCCCCATTTCAAATTATAAATTATTTTACCCTTTTTAGATAATTAGATATTTTGTTTTTGCTTCATATTTAGACATACGCTATATCTAAACGCGTAGCAAAAGTCATGAATCTAGAAAACTAAAATATCTTATACTTTAAAAAAAGAGAGTAGTTGCTAATAATTAGCTTACGTGAATCAAAACAAGTTCAAATAATAGTTTAACTAATTGTTAGCTACTTCCTCCGGTTCAGTTCGTAATCCATAGTTTAACATAATACGGTTTCTTAAATCACACTTTGGTAATTCATTTATTTTACCATTATATGATCTATGGTTAGAGATTTATGGTTATTGGCACTACATTTGGCTATTGATCTAATAGTATCGAGTTTGCATTATAATATTTAAAAAAAAATTGGTCAATCAAAGATTATAAAATTTGACCCTTGACATATGCAAAATGACTTATAAACTAGACTCAAGGGAATAATACTCAATTAATGAATATTTCCCTAGTTGGGCCAAAATAGGTAACTGTTAATTAACTAATATTATCTACGATCTACTCTCTCAATTCTAAATTATAATTTTTTTGGGTTTTCTAGATTTATGTATTTTATTATACACTTAAAAATACACCATATCTAGATATATATGGAAAGCAATATATCTATAAAAAACTAAAACTTCTTAGAATGGATAGAGCATTAGCTAACTAACAATTATCAATTAATGAATCCAAAAGACGCCCGAAGATCATCTTTGGATTCACTAGTGTTGCGAAAGAGTATCTTTGAGTTGGTTAAGTGGTATGCGTAGCAATTCTTATGTTCTATATTTGACTCGGTCTGAAAGCTGATTCTCTTGGTAGGCATAGGTGAACCACCCTATGGTAGGCGGCCCTTGTGTATGGGGCTAGTCGTGTGGGTTCAGTCTCAAAACATGGGTCAAGACCCAAACCATAGGGGCAGCATCTCCGTGTATGAGGGGGCTAAGTTTCGTATTTTTTCATGGTCGGACTCCAGTTGAGCTTTTTTTAACGAAATACCATGGGGTAGTCTTTCTCCCACCGACCGAATTTTTTATCCACTAGTGCTAATAGTTAGCAATTAAAAGTAGTACTAATAGATCAACTAACTACTCACTCAAGTCCAGTTTATGAATCGAGCACACCAAACAAGTTTCAAATTTCAGTCTTTAATCAATAATTTGTTGAATACATTTTAACTATTGTAATACAAATTTAATATAATTAGATTTATGACCAAATTTCCTATTTAATTGTCATAATATACAATCATAACTATTATAATATAGAATAAATGAATGGTCAACTTATAATTTGGTTGACCATGTCATAATTGATTGTCATATAAATTAGTTCAGAGAGAGTATTAGCTAGAAGGTTGTTAATAGTCAGATTTAAGAGTAACTTTATTAATAGTTGGATCCAGACGATGCTCCCTAATTATTATTTAGCCTTGTCTTTCCATTTCTCGTAATGTATTTTATTACTAAACAAATTGGTGGGATCCTTAAGTTTTGTGAGACCTTGAGTGGCGGCTCTAAAAACATATGTGTCAACTGCCTAAAAAATATATTTCTATGAAAAAATTTTAATATGAAAAAATGTCTCCCTCAGACATGAGTGGAGGTCCATCACCACCGATCATCTTATCTTTAAGAGGTGAAGCCTAATCCAATGAACATAAGGCTCTGAAATTAATTGAAGGATCAAGATACCTAAGATGGGGACAAATTGAGTTTATCTAAATTTTCTTGCACACATTAAAACCTATAATCAAGCCAAACTTCAACCCTTGTATTTAATAGAGTGGTAAAAAAATTTGCACCCTAAGTCTAATCCTACACTAGTATGTCAAGTCTAGTGAAGTAAATACTTTAAATAAATTGCTCAAATGTAAATGCTTAATGCAAAGAAAGGATTAGGAACACATTGATGTTTTGCTGAGGTATCGGAGAGTTGGCACTCCCCCATTAGTCCTCGTTGGAGCACCCACACAAGGGTGCCGCTCCCCTCTGGTCTATGCAAGGACCATGTGCTATATATGAGCTAGTTCTTTGCCTCTCTAGCACGACAAACCGCTCATAACCATGTACATGCTTGAGTTCGGTCACCCACAAGCTCTTTAGGTAATCACCAAACTATCGATCACTACCAAACTTATTAGGTGATGTCAATCACCAATGGTAATAAGCACCAACTCCCACTTGACCAGACCAATTTTTAATGAGGACGGTGAATGCACACAAGCTACTCTCAACACTCTAATGAGGTTGCTAATCAAGTGATTATCAACTCGTAAATCCCTCACTAGGCAAAGGATCTTTCTCACTCTCAAATAGTTCCTTCAATAGTTGAAATGGGCAATAGGCATTATATGGTTGAGTTGGGGTAAAAATAGCCCCAAATAAATAAACTAGCTGTTACAAAACCACTCAGCCTAGTGGGGGTGCACCAATCATGTATAGTGTGCACGAACTCGCTGCGCCAGACATGTTTGATGTTTTCCAGTACTAGTTTCTAAAACTAGCTAGTGAGTACAGTGCTCGAGTGCACAATTGCATATCTGTTTGAGTATCATGTCTAGTGCCATAACTGGTGGCACACCAGAAATGTCCTATGAGTACTTTTTGAAAGGGAAATAGGCTCACACCTTTTCCTAAATAATTTTGGTGGTTGAATTGCCCAACACAAATAATTGGATTAACTAGTTTGCTCTAGATTATAAGTTCTACAGGTGCCAAAGGTTCACAACAAACCAATACAGAGATTAAAGAAAGGGTTCAAATCAAAGGAGCAAAGAAAACCGAAGGCTACCCTGGTATGGCGCACCGGACTGTCCGGTGTGCCACCGGACAGTGTCCAGTGCACCAGGGTGAATCCACTCGAACTGCTCAGCTTCGGGTTTCTGGAATTGCCCTCTGCTATAATTCACCGGACTGTCCGGTGTGCCAAGCGGAGTAACGACTACAGTGCCAACGGTCGACTGCAAAAGTGAACAGTGAATAGTGCGGACTGCGCGCACAGAGTCAGAGCAGGCGCAAGATGGCGCACCGAACAGTGAACAGTGACTGTTCGGTGCACCACCGGGCTGTCCGGTGGCCCACATGTTAGAAGCTCCAACGGTCGAACCCTAACGGTTGGGTGACGTGGCTGGCGCACCGGACTGTCCGGTGTGCCCTTCGACAGCAGCCTTCCCCAACGACCACTTTGGTGGTTGGGGCTATAAATACCCCCCAACCACCAACATTTCAATGCATCCAAGTTTTCAGCCAACACATTCAATACAATAGCTAGTGCATTCAATACAATACACAAATAGAGTGAATCAAAATCTCTCCAAGTCCCAATTCCACTCAAAGCAATAGTGACTAGAAGAGAGAGTTTTGTTGTGTTCTTTTGAGATCTTGCGCTTGGATCACTTTTCTTCTTCCTCTATTCTTATTCCCAAGTTCTTTGTAATCAAAAGCAAGAGACACCAATTGTGTGGTGGTCCTTGTGGGGACTAAGTGTCCCAATTGATTGAGAAGAGAAGCTCACTCGGTTTAAGTGACCGTTTGAGAGAGGGAAAGGGTTGAAAGAGACCCGGTCTTTGTGACCACCTCAACGGGGAGTAGGTTTGCAAGAACCGAACCTCGGTAAAACAAATCACCATGTCATCCTCCTTATTTGCTTGTGATTTGTTTTTCGCCCTCTCTGTCGGACTCGATTATATTTCTAACGCTAACCCCGACTTGTAGTTGTGCTTAAACTTTATAAATTTCAGATTTGCCTATTCACCCCCTCTAGGCGACTTTCAATTGGTATCGGAGCCCGGTACTTCATTAGAGCCTAACCGCTCGAAGTTATGTTAGGAGCTCACGCCAAGAAGGAGATGGTGACCGGCGAGAAGCCCGCCACAAGCCACGGGAAAGCTCCATCGGGAGAGTCCCGCAACAAGAAGAGAGAGGAATCACCTCCCTGCGTCAAGTCGCACCGGAGTGGCGACAAGAAGAAGAAAATGAAGAAAGTGGTATACTACGAGACCGATTCTTCGTCGCCATCCACCTCTGGCTCCGACACGCCGTCCGTCACTTCTAAGCGCCATGAGCGCAAAAAGTTTAGTAAGATCCCCTTACGCTATCCTCGCATTTCCAAACGCACTCCTTTACTTTCTGTCCCACTAGGCAAACCACCGGTTTTTTACGGTGAAGATTATTGTATGTGGAGTGATAAAATGAGGCACCATCTAACCTCACTCCACGCTAGTATTTGGGACATTGTTGAATTTGGTGCGCAGGAACCATCCGTGGGGGATGAAGGCTATGACTCGGACGAGGTAGCCCAAATCCGGCATTTCAACTCCCAAGCCACCACTATACTCCTCGCCTCTCTAAGTCGAGAGGAGTATAATAAGGTGCAAGGGTTGAAGAGTGCCAAAGAGATTTGGGACATGCTAAAGACCACGCACGAAGGAGATGAGGTGACCAAGATCACCAAGAGGGAAACGATCGAGGGGGAGCTCGATCGCTTCATGCTTCACCAAGGAGAGGAGCCACAAGCCATGTACAACCGGCTAAAGACCTTGGTGAACCAAGTGCGCAACCTCGGGAGCACCAAATGGGATGACCATGAAATGGTCAAGGTTATTCTAAGATCACTTGTTTTTCTTAATCCCACTCAAGTTCAATTAATTCGTGGTGATCCAAGATATAAACTAATGTCTCCCGAGGAAGTGATAGGAAAGTTTGTGAGCTTTGAACTCATGATCAAAGGCTCCAAACAAATAATCGAGCGTGGCACCACCTCTACACCCGAGGTGCAACCCGTCGCCTTTAAAGCGACGGAGGAGAAGAAGGAAGAGTCTACATCAAGTAGGCTCCCCATCGACGCCTCCAAGCTCGACAATGAGGAGATGGCTTTAATCATCAAAAGCTTTCGTCAAATCCTCAAGCAAAGGAGAGGGAAGGACTACAAGCCCCGCTCCAAGAAAGTTCGCTACAAATGTGGTAAGCTCGGTCATTTCATTGCTAAATGTCCATTATCAAGTGATAGTGACAGGGGCAACGACAAGAAGGGAAGAAGGAGAAGAAAAAGTATTACAAGAAGAAGGACGACGATGCCCATGTTTGCTGGGAGTGGGACTCCGATGAGAGCTCCACCGACTCCTCCTCCGACGAGGACGCCGCAAACATCACCGTCAACAAGGGTCTCCTCTTCCCCAACATCGACCACAAGTGTCTCATGGCAAAGAACGGCAAAAAGAAGAAGGTAAAATCTGGAGCCTCCACTAAATATGCAACATCTAGTGATGATGAGGATAATTTGCTTGCTCTTTTTGCCAACCTCAACATGCAATAAAAGGAAAAATTAAATGAATTAATAGGAGCTATTCATGAGAAGGATGAACTCTTGGATAGCCAAGAGGACTTCCTAATTAAAGAAAATAAGAAGCATGTTAAGGTTAAAAATGCTTATGCTCAGGAAGTAGAAAAATATAAAAAATTAACTAGTGAGCTAAACACTTGATATGATGTTATCTCAAACCTTAGAAATGAAAATGCCAAATTAATTGCTAAGGTTGAGAAGTTAGATGCTTGTGATGATTCAATTGTTAGTCTTAGAAATGATAATGCTAATTTGATTACTAAGATTGGCAAATTGAATGCATCTCTCTCTAGCCTTAAAATTGAGAATGAAAAATTAATTGCTAAGGCTAAAGATTTAAATGTTTGCAATGATGTTATTTCCAATCTTAGAAATGAAAATGTTTTGTTACATGCTAAGATTGATGAATTAAATGTTTGTAAACCCTCTACATCTACCATTGAGCATGTTACTATTTGTACTAGATGTAGAGACATTAATGTTGATGCTATTCACGATCACCTAGCTTTAATGAAACAACAAAATGATCACATAGCTCAACTTAGTGCTAATATTAATGAGCATGACTTAGAAAATGAAAATTTTAAATTTGATAGAAGCATGCTCTATAGTGGGAGACGCCCAGGCATTAAGGATGGCATTGGCTTCCAACAGGAAGACAATGTCAAGCTGAATGCCCCTAAGAAATTGTCTAATTTTGTTAAGGGTAAGGCTCCCATGGTTCAGGATAACGAGGGTTACATTTTATACCCTGCCGGTTATCCCGAACACAAAATTAGGAGAATTCATTCTAGGAAGTCTCACTCTGGCTCTCATCATGCTTTTATGTATAAGAGTGAGGCATCTAGTTCTAGGCAATCCACTCATGTTTAAATGCCTAAAAAGAAATCTCCTATTGCATCAAAAGATCATAACATTTCATTTAAGACTTTTGATGCATCATATGTTTTAACTAACAAATCAGGCAAAGTAGTTGCCAAATATGTTGGGGCCAAACATAAGGGCTCGAAGACTTGTGTTTGGGTACCCAAGGTGCTTGTTTCTAATGTCAAAGGACCCAAGACCGTTTGGGTACCTAAGAACAAGGCCTAAATTTGTTTTGTAGGTTTATGCATCCGGAGGTTCAAGTTGGATAATTGATATCAGGTGCACAAACCACATGACTAGGGAGAAAAGGATGTTCTCCTCCTATGAGAAAAACCATGATCCCCAAAGAGCTATCACATTCGGGGATTGAAATCAAGGTTTGGTCAAAGGACTTGGTAAAATTGCTATATCTTCTGACCATTCTATTTCCAATGTTTTTCTTGTAGATTCTTTAGACTATAACTTGCTTTCAGTTTCTCAATTATGTAAAATGGGCTACAATTGTCTTTTTACGAATATAGGTGTTACTGTCTTTAGAAGAAGTGATGATTCAGTAACATTTAAGGGAGTATTAGAGGGTCAGCTATACTTAGTTGATTTTAATAGAGCTGAACTCGACACTTGCTTAATTGCTAAGACTAACATGGGTTGGCTCTGGCACCGCCGACTAGCCCACGTTGGGATGAAGAATCTTCACAAGCTTCTAAAGGGAGAACACATTTTGGGACTAACAAATGTTCATTTTGAGAAAGACAAGATTTGTAGCGCATGTCAAGCAGGGAAGCAAGTTGGTGTTCATCATCCACATAAGAACATCATGACGACTGACAGGCCACTCGAGCTACTCCACATGGACCTATTCGGCCCGATAGCTTACATAAGCATCGGCGGGAGTAAGTACTGTCTAGTTATTGTGGATGATTATTCTCGCTTCACTTGGGTGTTCTTTTTGCAGGAAAAATCACAAACCCAAGAGACCTTAAAGGGATTCTTGAGACGGGCTCAAAATGAGTTCGGCATAAGGATCAAAAAGATTAGAAGCGACAATGGGACGGAGTTCAAGAACTCACAAATAGAAGGCTTTCTTGCGGATGAGGGCATCAAGCATGAGTTCTCTTCTACCTACATGCCACAACAAAATGGTGCAGTGGAGAGGAAGAATAGAACTCTACTTGACATGGCGATGACCATGCTTGATGAGTACAAGACTTCGGACCGGTTTTGGGCGGAAGCAGTCAACACCGCTTGCTACGCCATCAACCGTCTCTACCTTCACCGAATCCTCAAGATGACATCATATGAACTCCTCACCGGTAAAAAGCCCAATGTTTTATATTTTAGAGTCTTTGGTAGCAAATGCTTTATTCTTGTTAAAAGAGGTAGAAAATCCAAATTTGCTCCTAAGGCTGTAGAAGGCTTTTTACTTGGTTATGATTCAAACACAAGGGCATATAGAGTCTTTAACAAGTCCACTGGACTAGTTGAAGTTTCTTGTGACATTGTGTTTGATGAGACTAACGGCTCTCAAGTAGAGCAAGTTGATCTTGATGAGCTAGATGATGAAGAGGCTCCATGCGTCGCGCTAAGGAACATGTCCATTGGGAATGTGTGTCCCAAGGAATCTGAAGAGCCTCCACAAGCACAAGATCAACTATCTTCCTCCATGCAAGCATCTCCACCAACTCAAGATGAGGATCAAGCTCAAGATGATGAAAATGAAGATCAAGAGGAGCCACCTCAAGAGGAGGACAATGATCAAGGGGGAGATGCTAATGATCAAGATAAGGAAGATGATGAGGGTCCAAGACCACCACACCCAAGAGTCCATCAAGCAATACAACGAGATCACCCCGTGAACACCATCCTCGGTGATATTCATAAGGGGGTAACCACTCGATCTCGTATTGCTCATTTTTGTGAACATTAGTCCTTTGTGTCTTCTATTGAGCCATACAGGGTGGAAGATGCATTAAGGGATTCAGATTGGGTGTTGGCAATGCAAGAGGAACTCAACAACTTCACAAGGAATGAGGTATGGTATTTAGTTCCACGTCCTAACCAAAATGTTGTAAGAACCAAGTGAGTTTTCCGCAACAAGCAAGATGAGCATGGTGTGGTGATAAGGAACAAAGCCCGACTTGTGGCCAAGGGATATTCACAAGTCGAAGGTTTGGATTTCGGTGAAACCTATGCACCTGTAGCCAGACTTGAGTCAATTCGTATATTACTTGCCTATGCTACTTACCATGGCTTCAAGCTTTATCAAATGGACGTGAAAAGTGCATTCCTCAATGGACCAATCAAGGAAGAGGTCTATGTTGAGCAACCTCCCGGCTTTGAAGATAGTGAGTATCCTAATCATGTCTACAAACTCTCTAAGGCGCTTTATGGGCTCAAGCAAGCCCTAAGAGCATGGTATGAATGCCTAAGAGATTTTCTTATCGCTAATGGCTTCAAAGTAGGAAAAGCCGATCCTACTCTCTTTACTAAAACAATTGCAAATGATTTGTTTGTATGCCAAATTTATGTTGATGATATCATATTTGGGTCTACTAACAAATCTACTTGTGAAGAGTTTAGTAGGATAATGGTTCAAAAATTCGAGATGTCTATGATGGGGGAGTTGAAGTATTTCCTAGGATTTCAAGTCAAGCAACTCCAAGAGGGCACCTTCATCAGCCAAACGAAGTACATTCAAGACATACTCACCAAGTTTGGGATGAAGGATGCCAAGCCCATCAAGACACCTATGGGAAGCAATGGGCATCTCGACCTCGACACGGGAGGTAAATCCGTAGATCAAAAGGTATACCGGTCGATGATAGGATCTTTACTCTATTTATGTGCATCTCGACCGGATATTATGCTTTCCGTATGCATGTGTGCAAGATTCCAAGCCGATCCTAAGGAAGCTCACCTTAGGGCCGTAAAACGAATCTTGAGATATTTAGTTCATACTCCTAAGTTTGGCCTTTGGTACCCCAATGGATCCACTTTTGATTTAATTGGTTATTCAGATGCTGATTGGGCAGGGTGTAAAATTGATAGAAAGAGCACATCAGGGACTTGTCGGTTCTTGGGAAGATCCCTGGTGTCTTGGGCTTCAAAGAAACAAAATTCAGTAGCTCTTTCTACCGCCGAAGCCGAGTACATTGCCGCAGGCCATTGTTGCGCGCAATTGCTTTGGATGAGGCAAACCCTTAGGGACTATGGTTACAAATTAACCAAAGTTCCTCTCCTATGTGATATTGAGAGTGCAATCCGCATGGCGGATAATTGAAAGGGAAATAGGGTCAAACCTTTTCCTAATTGATTTTGGTGGTTGAATTGCCCAACACAAATAATTGGACTAACTAGTTTGTTCAAGATTATACAAAGGTTCAACAGAAACCAATCAAAAGGACAAGTTAGGTCTCAAAATAAAGGAGCAAAAAGGAAACCGAAGGCTGCCTTGGTCTGGCGCACCGGACCGTCCGGTGCACCAGGGTGAATCAGCTCGAACTTTTCACCTTCGGGTTTCCCAGGCGCAGCTCCGCTATAATTCACCGGACTGTTTGGTGTGCCACCGGACAGTGTCCAGTGCACCACCGGACTGTCCGGTGCACCAGCGGAGCAACGGCTATCTGCGCGCAACGGTCGACTCTGATGGATGAACAGTACCGTGGCAGAAGTCAGAGCAGCGGTCAGAGGGGCACCAAACTGTCCGGTGTGACATCGGACTGTCCGGTGCCACATGAGGACAAATGTCACACCCGGTTTTAGAAGGCAAACCGAATGCGAACCATGTACGTGCCAGGATCAGTTATTCACGTACACAGCAGTTACATAATATGGACATCATCACACAGTGCTCAAAATAGTATGAATAAGGGAAATAGTCGATTACATCATACGTCTGAGACGCCCATATAGTTCTTACAATAAATCAAAGTGCGGAAAAGAAACGTAGATAACACGGCCTTCACAGGCAGCCGACTGGGGGTTGCCGCTAACCCACACCTAGAACTCGTCGTAATCTTGGAACTCCTGGAAGTCTCCTTCCACAGCTTCATCTTCTCCTGAGCAGTGGTTGCAATGCTGACAACCTGGGGGGGGGTTTGGTGTGTAGAGCAAGGGTGAGTACACATCAACATACTCAGCAAGCATCCTGTTTGGCTGTAGTGGACTAGCTTTATGTGGGGATAAGTCAAGCAGTTGCTTTTAGTTGGTCAGGTTATTACTTACTAGTAGAAAGCCAAGTTTTAGCATTAACCCAAGTTATTAACCTGATGTACCCTTTCCAAACGGAAAGAATACCACTTACCAGCACCATAATCATAACCAGAACCATCAATCTCATAACCACCTGTACCACAATGTCTCTGATCAAGTACCACTAATCACTGGAGCTCCCTTGGCCGCTCATAACCGCGAGCACGGCTGATATATCAGTTTCATAACACTCTGCAGAGGTTGTGCACTTTACCCACAAGCCGTGATTCCCTCTCTGGCCCGGGCTTGCAAGACCCTTATTCACTCCCGAGGTGAATGGCCAGGGATTCACTACGAAGCCTTTACAAAGATTCCCCGGGGCTGTAGCCACCCGTTAGGTTTCCTAAATGCACCGCACTCCTCCCCAAGGGGCGAACCCAAACTTGGCAGAGCGAGCCGCATACACCGAGCCCCATTGACGGCACGACGGCTAAGTGAACTACACCCCGGATCCTCTAATTATTCAGCTAAGGGCACCCCATTCCACCCTCATGGTTGCACTGTTTTCCCGGGCGGTCATCCATAGAACAGGTCCTTACGGAGAGGCACTCGAGAAACCGCTCGAGCCCCCTTGAAAACCACAAGTATAATCATAAAGAAGAACGGGAAAACAGCGTATCATAGATAATCACATCATGTTCATTGATTAGAGTTGAGCAATAGCATCAGACTAAGTAGTAATAATCCGACCCAAATAGGTAAACAAGGACATGGATAACAAAAGCTAGTCAATCCTTAGGTATAAATGTGTAATGCGGGAGGTGAATTAAAGAATGAATAGGACATAGATAGGTCAAAGGACACTTGCCTCCACCAAACGACTGCTGCTCAGGGGCTTCTCCTGCGAATTCCTCGGGCTCTTCGACCGGATCGTTCTCTATGCGAGCGCAAACATACATACATACATCCACATATTTAATACAAAAGAACAGTACACCATACAAGGTAACAAATAAAGCGAATATGCATCAAGTATGACATTCGATAACGCATTTGTTGTGGCTAGAAAGAAACGGGAAAGGTCTCGCAGGGGGGGGTTAAATCTTATGCACTAACGATCACTTACAAATGGTTCTTAACAAAAGAATTCTGTTACATATATTTATATATACTAATGGAAACCTAATCACTTTTAGTTGATCAACATTGCACAGGGTAAACAATTAACTACGTGAATCAATAGCATAACGGAATTTTAAATTAAACTTCCTATTTCCCATAGCATAAACAGTGATTAGACTACTTAAAATACAGTAATTATGATCACAGAAAGTAAATAAAATAAAAAAAAAATAAAAAAAAACAGAAGGGGGGGGGGGGCGGTTGAACCGGCCCTAGGGCGGTTGAACCGGCCCTAGGCGGGGCGCGCAGGGGCGGCCGAACCGGCGGGGCAGGGGGCGGCGCGGGGGGCGGCCGAGCCGGCCGTGGGGCGGCCGAACCGGCGGGGCAGGGGGCGGCGCGGGGGGCGGCCGAGCCGGCCATGGGGCGGCCGAACCGGCGGGGCAGGGGGCGGCGCGGCCGAGCCGGCCATGGGGCGGCCGAACCGGCGGGCAGGGAGGCGGCCGAACCGGCCATGGGGAAAGGGGAGAGGGGATGGGGGAGGGAGGAGAGGGGGAGGGGGGGAGCTCACCGGAGAGGGGCGCGACGGCGAGGGGCGGCCGGCGGCAGGGGCGGCCGAGGGCGGCGGTTGGGCAGGGGGCGGCGGCGGCTTAGGGCAGGGGTAGGGGCGGCGGCTTAGGGAGAGGGAGAGAAAATGAGAGAGAGGGAGAGGGATTGGGGGGTTTTGGGGAAAATAAAGGGAGGGGGGGGTGGCATGGGCTTTTTGGGCCCAAAGGGGGCGCCAGGGGCGGCTGGGCCGGCCGGGGTCGGCCCACGGCGCGGGAGAGAGAGAAAAAGAAAGGAGAGAAAAAGAGAGGGAGAAAAAGAAAGAAAAGATCTTCTCCTCATTTTCGAAATCCGATCTTTCTACATGAATGCAATTGCGCTTTCAAAGCAATCAAAAGAAATGCAAGGGCGGCATGGTGCATCGAACAACATAAAGTATTTAGGGTTTTTATACGTACGGGAATTCCAAACCGAATCCCGCTAGAACTTTGGAAAAGGTCAAGGTTTAGCGAGGGGAAAAAGAAAAGGAAAAGGTAACGCCCGAATTTTGGCGAGTAAAGAAAAGAAAAAAATTCAACTGCAAAATTCGGGGCGTTACAAACCTATCCCCCTTAAAAGAATCTCGCCCTCGAGATTCAGGGCTGGCTAGCAAAGAGCTCCGGGTACTTGGCCATCAGATCATCTTCACGCTCCCAGGTTGCTTCTTCCTCAGAGTGGTGACTCCATCTGACTTTGCACATTCTGACGGTCTTCCTTCGGGTGACTCTATCTGCAACCTCAAGGATCTGAGCTGGCTTCTCAACATAGGTCAAGTCCTCCTGGACTTCCAGACCTTCCACTGGCAACTGCTCTTCTGGCACACGCAAGCACTTCTTCAACTGAGACACATGAAAGACATTATGCACAGCAGACAAATTCTCTGGCAAACTGAGCTGATAAGCCACTTCTCCTCGTCTTGCAAGAATCTGATACGGACCAATGTAGCGGGGTGCTAGCTTGCCTTTGACTCCGAATCTTCTGACTCCTCTGATCGGTGACACTTTCAGATAAACAAAGTCTCCGACTTCGAAACCCAGCTCTCTTCTTCTTGTGTCTGCATAGCTTCGCTGCCTCGATTGCGCTATCTTCATATTCTCTCGAACCATTTTGATGTTCTCTTCGGCTTCAAGCAAAATATCTGGCCCAAACACCTGCTTCTCTCCAGGCTGATCCCATTGCAACGGAGTTCTGCAACTCCTTCCATACAGCGCTTGAAATGGTGACATCTTCAAACTGGCCTGATAACTGTTGTTATAGGAAAACTCCGCATAAGGCAATCGCTTGTCCCATCCGGACTGATCTTGCAACGCACAGGCTCTCAACATATCTTCAAGAATTTGATTGGTTCTTTCAGTCTGACCATCTGTCTGCGGGTGATAAGCTGAACTGAAATTCAGATGCGTGCCCAAGGCTTCATGCAACTGCTGCCAGAAATGAGAGGTGAACTGCGTTCCTCTGTCTGACACTATCTTCTTTGGCACACCATGAAGACAAACGATCCGAGACATATACAATTCTGCCAATACTGCACTGTTGTAGTTGGTCTTGACAGGTATGAAGTGGGCTGACTTGGTCAAACGGTCCACCACTACCCAAATGGAATCGTAGCCGGCTCGAGTGCGAGGCAATCCGACTATGAAATCCATACCAATTTCATCCCATTTCCACTGAGGGATCTGCAACGGTTGCAACAATCCAGCAGGTCTCTGGTGCTCTGCCTTAATTCTTCGACAACTATCGCACATAGCCACATGCTCTGCGATTTCTCTTTTCATTCCGTACCACCAGAATTTCTTCTTCAGATCCTGATACATCTTCTCACTGCCAGGGTGAATCGAATAAGCTGTCTCATGAGCTTCCTTAAGAATCAACTCCCGAATAGACTGGACATTGGGAACACACAAGCGGTCTTTGAACCATATCACGCCTTCAGCATCTTCTCGAAAATCTTTGCCTCTGCCATCTAGAATCAATCGTCGAATCTCACTGATCTTTTCATCATTCTTCTGCGCTTCTTTGATTTCGCGCTCCAAGGTAGGTTCCAATTCAACTGTAATTCCTCGCGAATTGTTCAGAAATCCGAGACTCAACCTGTCAAACTCTTTGGCCAACTCATAAGGCATCGGACGAGCGACCATCAGATTGACTTGACTCTTTCTGCTCAAAGCATCTGCCACTACGTTTGCTTTGCCGGGATGGTAATGAATCTCCAACTCATAGTCTTTGATCAATTCTAACCATCTTCGTTGCCTCATGTTCAACTCTGACTGAGTGAATATGTACTTCAGACTCTTATGGTCTGTGTAAACATCGCATTTCTGTCCATACAGATAGTGCCTCCATGTCTTCAGTGCGTGAACCACTGCTGCCAACTCTAGATCATGGATTGGGTAATTCTTCTCATGAACCTTCAGCTGTCGGGACGAGTAAGCCACAACTCTTCCCTCTTGCATCAACACACATCCCAAACCTGTGTAACAAGCATCGCAATACACCGAGAAGGGCTTGTGCACATCAGGCAAGACTAGGACAGGCGCTGTTGTCAACTTCTCTTTCAGCGCTTCAAAGGCCTCTTGGCATTTCTGGGTCCACTTGAACTCAACCTTGTTGCCTAGCAACGCTGTCATTGGTTTCGCAATCTTCGAAAACCCTTCAATGAATCGCCGATAATATCCGGCCATTCCAATGAAACTCTTGATTCCTCTAGCATCTGTTGGCGCTTTCCAGTTTAGAATGTCTGCCACTTTCTTCGGATCCACAGCCAATCCTTCTTTGTTGATTATGTGACCCAAGAACAGGACTTCACTGATCCAGAACTCACACTTGCTCAACTTTGCATACAACTGGTGCTCTCGCAATCTCTGCAATACCATCTTCAAATGATCTGCATGCTCTTCTTCGCTTTGAGAATAAATCAGAATGTCATCAATGAATACCACCACAAACTTATCAAGATAATCCATGAATACACTGTTCATCAAGTTCATAAAGAACGCTGGCGCATTGGTCAAACCAAAAGACATCACTGTGAACTCATATAAACCATACTTGGTAATGAATGCCGTCTTCGGAATGTCCGAAGGTCGGATCCTGAGCTGATGATAACCTGACCTCAGATCGATCTTGGAGAACACACTGGCTCCTCTCAACTGGTCGAACAGATCTTCTATTCTGGGCAAAGGATACTTGTTCTTGATCGTGACCTCATTCAAAGCTCGATAATCGATACACATCCTCTTGGTGCCATCTTTCTTTTCTACGAACAAGACAGGGGCGGCCCAAGGCGAGGTGCTTGGCCGGATGTAACCTTTCTCTGACAGCTCATCAATCTGCTTCTTAAGCTCAACCAACTCTGGTCCAGATATTCTGTAAGCTCTCTTAGAGATAGGGGCGGTTCCAGGAAGAAGCTCTATAGCAAATTCAACTTTTCGCTCTGGTGGCATACCCGGTAAATCCTTTGGAAACACATCTGGGAATTCAGACACAACCTTGATACTCTCAATTGGGTCTGCTTCACTGCTATCGACAGCCATCTGATAACAACTTCCTTTCTTCGGCTCAGGTGGGACTAACTCGGTCACCACTTCCTCTCCTAGTGGGGACACCAACTTGATGGTCCTTTTATCACAACTGATAACTGCCTGATACTTATTTAACCAATTCATCCCTAGGATGACATCTATTCCCTGAGTACCCATTACTATAAGGTTGGCGGGAAATGCTATCCCCCTTATTTCCACACTTACATTTAAACAAATGCTATCAGCTCGAATTCTACCACCGGCTGAGTCGATTTGAATGGGGGTTAACATGGTAGTAGTTGGAAGATTATGTGCTTCTACCCATGATGCAGTAATGAAAGAATGTGTTGCTCCAGTATCAAATAACACTTCTGCAATATGGGAATCGACTGGGAACATACCTACTGTCATGTCGGGGGTCTCCTGAACTGCTTCAGCCTCCAAGTGATTCAATCTTCCATGATTATAGCGCGGCTGAGAGCGATTGCCTGCTCCAGGCTGAGGCACATTCTGCTTTGCTGGGGCATTGGGGCCTGACTGCTGCTGGGCTGCCTTCTTCGGACATTGCATCACCCAGTGGCCTTGCTCTCCACAGTGGAAACATGCCCTGTTTCCAACCTGAGCTGGTGCTGCCTGACTGTTCTGCTGATTTGCTGGGGCAGGAAGACGAGGTGCCTGCTGATTCTGCCTTTGGAACTGACCTCCTGACTGATTGCTCTGACGGTTCTGGTACTGATGCTGAGGGTACTGCCTTTGGAACTGCTGATACTGCTGACGCTGCTGATGCTGCTGAGGTGGACGCTGGTTCTGCCTGAACTGCTGAGGTTGATTGCCTGAGAAACGGGGACGGCTGCTGCTTCCAGGCTGGGGTCCACTGATCTTGCGCTTACGATCTTCCATCTCCTTGCGCTTCCTTTCTGTCATGATTGCTCTGTCAATCAGGTGCTGGAATGTCGGGAAGGTGTGGTTCATCAGCTGATACTGCAGAGGGTCAACCAAGCCTCTCAGGAAACGGTACTGTCGCTTGGCGTCGGTGTTGACATCTTCAGGAGCATAGCGAGACAATTGCAGAAACCTGTCTCGATACTCACTGACAGACGATGACCCTTGCTTAAGGGCCAGGAACTCCTCCTTCTTCACTGTCATCAGACCTGCAGGCACATGGTACTGACGAAAGCTACCTCGGAATTCTTCCCAGGTGATGGTGTCGGGGTTGGCATGGGTGGCGAGGTAAGACTCCCACCATGACTGGGCTGCTCCTCTCAACAGACGGGGACCATACAGAACTTTCTCCCTGTCATCGCACTGAGCGGTATGCAACTCCCGCTCCACAGTGCGCAGCCAATCTTCAGCATCCATGGGGTCAGAAGAATGAGCGAACGTTGGTGGATGACCTCTCATGAATTCAGCACGCTTGTCTCTAGGCATCTGAGGCATCTGAGGCTGGGGTGGTGCTTGCTGCTGTTGCTGCTGCTGCTGCTGCTGAATGGCGGCCAGAGTCTGACCGATGGCTTGAACTGCCTGAGTCTGCATCAGAAACATCTGCTCAATCGACATCGGGGGCGGGGGCGGCAGGTGCTGCTGCTGGGGCACCTCATCTTGCGGAGCGGCTCGCTCCTGCTGAGCACGCCTTCCTCCTCTACGCCTGTTCTCTGACATCTGCAGAACGCAACCACACATCAGAACTGATCTGGCAAAGCTTGCAGCATAAGAAAAGAGTATAGAATTCTCCAACAGCACTGAACAGATGAGCATCTTCACTGATCTCCAACACAGACCACACAGCTTCTCAGATAAAGAGGAAAGGAGAATAATGGGTTTCCCAACTATATAACTAACTTTATTGACATAGTATGTAAACCAAAATGCAGGGGATACCCACACTCTGGTGACAATCATTACAAAGATCCAAACCAAACATAGTTCATCATGACAAGCATAAATGCACAGGATATAGCAAACTACCCTGTCTAACTAGAACTAACTAAGACCGAGACTAACGCTAAGACTGAAGCTTCTATGTATATATTTATTTCGTATTAATTACAAGATTCAACTCTAACGATCTATGGTTCTAGGTTTATCTTGGTCTTGCAGGCGGGATTGCCATAAGACTGGTGTCCACGCTGAGGTGAGCGGTACGGGTGCTGAGTCCCAACGGGAGCGGGGGAACCACCGTCCAGAAAACGACGTTCCGCGCGCTCAGCCCGCAGCAGGGCGATCTCAGCACGAGCCCTACTCAGCTCGTCTAGTGCATGGTCCAGCTCCGTGTTTAGCACGGCGGCTAGGTTGACTGTGCTGCTCAACCTAGGATTGCCCTCACCGACGGGTGAGACAATCACGCCTCCTGTGCTGCCAGATGAACGGCGGGGGTAATACTTCAGGTCGAGACCGTCAGCTGCCCCACCGAAAACCGAGCAGTAGTGCGAAAGCGCACGCCGTGCAGCATCTTGCATGGCTGCCTCAGCTGAGTCCCGCTCAGAGATAGAATAGTGCTCTGAACAGGCCTCTGCACCCTGGAGACTGTCCTCCGGGCAGCGCACCAAGCAAGTTGCCTCCCAGCGGTCCGGGTAGACCCCGCGACTATGCTGGTAGACCACACAGCGATACTCGACGGACCAAGTATGCCGGTCAAATGCCCGACGTAGCAGGGTGTCGAGCGCATCATGGAAGTGACACCCGCGAGCAGCGTCGCGAGTGATGGGTCGAGCAACCCATCCTTCCGGCTCAGGGTTAGCAGAGAAGTCGGTGTCGTGGCTCGAGCTGTCGTCGCCTCCTCCGTCGTCTGGGTCTCCTCCAGCAGCTACTCCAGAAGCTGGGGCGCCCAGGGGTGGTGCAGGGGGCGGCTCCAGAGGAAGCACAGGGGAGCAGCTCCTCACAGACTCTATCTCCTGGTGGAGCGAGAAGGAAGAGCTCTGCTGCTCCTGTCGTCGACGCTCCTGCTCCTCACGCAGGCGGTGGTGTAGTCTCTCCAAGTGGCTGGACTGTCCGGCCACGGGACGGCGAAGCGGACGCTCAGCAAGGCGGGAAGGTAAGAAGGGGATGACTGACTTTCGTGCAGTGTGTCTAAGTCGAGCCATCTACAAAAGACATCGCAAGCAAAAGGGTGAGAACAGAATTAATATGACCAGCAAGTAATAAGTAAATGAAGGATCAGAATAAAACACAATTTTTAGCAAGGTATAATATATAGTAGAACATAGGTTTGGTCAGTAGGACCAACTTTTGAAGGGATATCAAAGTCAAGGCAGAGACAGAGGTCTATAATCCTTAGAACGACCATTCTACTCTAGGTTAGCGGTCCTACAGTCAGCACGGCTCTGATACCACTTATGTCACACCCGGTTTTAGAAGGCAAACCGAATGCGAACCATGTACGTGCCAGGATCAGTTATTCACGTACACAGCAGTTACATAATATGGACATCATCACACAGTGCTCAAAATAGTATGAATAAGGGAAATAGTCGATTACATCATACGTCTGAGACGCCCATATAGTTCTTACAATAAATCAAAGTGCGGAAAAGAAACGTAGATAACACGGCCTTCACAGGCAGCCGACTGGGGGTTGCCGCTAACCCACACCTAGAACTCGTCGTAATCTTGGAACTCCTGGAAGTCTCCTTCCACAGCTTCATCTTCTCCTGAGCAGTGGTTGCAATGCTGACAACCTGGGGGGGGGTTTGGTGTGTAGAGCAAGGGTGAGTACACATCAACATACTCAGCAAGCATCCTGTTTGGCTGTAGTGGACTAGCTTTATGTGGGGATAAGTCAAGCAGTTGCTTTTAGTTGGTCAGGTTATTACTTACTAGTAGAAAGCCAAGTTTTAGCATTAACCCAAGTTATTAACCTGATGTACCCTTTCCAAACGGAAAGAATACCACTTACCAGCACCATAATCATAACCAGAACCATCAATCTCATAACCACCTGTACCACAATGTCTCTGATCAAGTACCACTAATCACTGGAGCTCCCTTGGCCGCTCATAACCGCGAGCACGGCTGATATATCAGTTTCATAACACTCTGCAGAGGTTGTGCACTTTACCCACAAGCCGTGATTCCCTCTCTGGCCCGGGCTTGCAAGACCCTTATTCACTCCCGAGGTGAATGGCCAGGGATTCACTACGAAGCCTTTACAAAGATTCCCCGGGGCTGTAGCCACCCGTTAGGTTTCCTAAATGCACCGCACTCCTCCCCAAGGGGCGAACCCAAACTTGGCAGAGCGAGCCGCATACACCGAGCCCCATTGACGGCACGACGGCTAAGTGAACTACACCCCGGATCCTCTAATTATTCAGCTAAGGGCACCCCATTCCACCCTCATGGTTGCACTGTTTTCCCGGGCGGTCATCCATAGAACAGGTCCTTACGGAGAGGCACTCGAGAAACCGCTCGAGCCCCCTTGAAAACCACAAGTATAATCATAAAGAAGAACGGGAAAACAGCGTATCATAGATAATCACATCATGTTCATTGATTAGAGTTGAGCAATAGCATCAGACTAAGTAGTAATAATCCGACCCAAATAGGTAAACAAGGACATGGATAACAAAAGCTAGTCAATCCTTAGGTATAAATGTGTAATGCGGGAGGTGAATTAAAGAATGAATAGGACATAGATAGGTCAAAGGACACTTGCCTCCACCAAACGACTGCTGCTCAGGGGCTTCTCCTGCGAATTCCTCGGGCTCTTCGACCGGATCGTTCTCTATGCGAGCGCAAACATACATACATACATCCACATATTTAATACAAAAGAACAGTACACCATACAAGGTAACAAATAAAGCGAATATGCATCAAGTATGACATTCGATAACGCATTTGTTGTGGCTAGAAAGAAACGGGAAAGGTCTCGCAGGGGGGGGTTAAATCTTATGCACTAACGATCACTTACAAATGGTTCTTAACAAAAGAATTCTGTTACATATATTTATATATACTAATGGAAACCTAATCACTTTTAGTTGATCAACATTGCACAGGGTAAACAATTAACTACGTGAATCAATAGCATAACGGAATTTTAAATTAAACTTCCTATTTCCCATAGCATAAACAGTGATTAGACTACTTAAAATACAGTAATTATGATCACAGAAAGTAAATAAAATAAAAAAAAAAATAAAAAAAAACAGAAGGGGGGGGGGGGCGGTTGAACCGGCCCTAGGGCGGTTGAACCGGCCCTAGGCGGGGCGCGCAGGGGCGGCCGAACCGGCGGGGCAGGGGGCGGCGCGGGGGGCGGCCGAGCCGGCCGTGGGGCGGCCGAACCGGCGGGGCAGGGGGCGGCGCGGGGGGCGGCCGAGCCGGCCGTGGGGCGGCCGAACCGGCGGGGCAGGGGGCGGCGCGGCCGAGCCGGCCATGGGGCGGCCGAACCGGCGGGCAGGGAGGCGGCCGAACCGGCCATGGGGAAAGGGGAGAGGGGATGGGGGAGGGAGGAGAGGGGGAGGGGGGGAGCTCACCGGAGAGGGGCGCGACGGCGAGGGGCGGCCGGCGGCAGGGGCGGCCGAGGGCGGCGGTTGGGCAGGGGGCGGCGGCGGCTTAGGGCAGGGGTAGGGGCGGCGGCTTAGGGAGAGGGAGAGAAAATGAGAGAGAGGGAGAGGGATTGGGGGGTTTTGGGGAAAATAAAGGGAGGGGGGGCGGCATGGGCTTTTTGGGCCCAAAGGGGGCGCCAGGGGCGGCTGGGCCGGCCGGGGTCGGCCCACGGCGCGGGAGAGAGAGAAAAAGAAAGGAGAGAAAAAGAGAGGGAGAAAAAGAAAGAAAAGATCTTCTCCTCATTTTCGAAATCCGATCTTTCTACATGAATGCAATTGCGCTTTCAAAGCAATCAAAAGAAATGCAAGGGCGGCATGGTGCATCGAACAACATAAAGTATTTAGGGTTTTTATACGTACGGGAATTCCAAACCGAATCCCGCTAGAACTTTGGAAAAGGTCAAGGTTTAGCGAGGGGAAAAAGAAAAGGAAAAGGTAACGCCCGAATTTTGGCGAGTAAAGAAAAGAAAAAAATTCAACTGCAAAATTCGGGGCGTTACAACAAAGCCTCCAACGGTCGACCAGCTCAGAGGCCTAACGACGAGGTGACGTGGCGGCGCACCGGACACTATCCGGTGGCACACCGAACTGTCCGGTGCGCCCATCGCCAGCAGACTTCACCAACGGCTAGATTTTGGTTGGTGGCTATAAATACCACCCCAACCGGCCACTTCAAAAAGGGGGAGCCCAAGCAACATTCCAAGTCATCTAGTTGACATACTCAAGCCCTCCCAACCACATATATTCATTGATCCATTCTATACACAAGATTTAGACCACCACAACCAACACAAGTGCCACAAAAGATAAAGCAAGAAAGAGAGAGCTACTCATTTGAGTTTAAGCACTAGTGCCTTGTGAGATTCTTTAAGAGATAGTGTGTGCTACATCTTTGTGTTCATTTGCGCGTGGAGTTTTGACTCCCATTGAACTTCCTCCAAAGTTTTGGAGGCTTGTAAAAGCCAGCAAGAGACACCAAAGAGTGTGGTGGTCCTTGTGGGGTCTTAAGTGATCCTTGAGAAGAAGAAGAGCTCGCCGGTCTTGAGTGATCGGTGGAGAGAGGGAAAGGGTTGAAAAAGACCCGTCCTTAGTGGACTCCTCAACGGGAACTAGGCCTTCGAGGGCCGAACCTCGGTAAAACAAATCACCCGTGTCTCGTGTGCCTATTACTTGTGATTTGTTTGTTCTTTCCCTTTCTAAGTTTTTCTTGCACTACTCTTTTCTAATAATATTTGGTGTTGGTTTGAGTTAAGTTCTCATTTGGTGAAGCAACACTTTGCAAGAAAGAACTTGTGTTATTGCTCTTCTTATCTAAGCCCTCGTGATTTATTCTTATAGACTTATTAGTAGTATTGATTTATCAATTCCGCATTATTTGAAAGCAATACTCTTTACAAGCAAGGACTTAGTTTTTATACTCCGATAATTGTATATCTTGTTCTAACCACTAATCAAGGGATCTAGTTGGGGGATAAAGTTTTAATTTTCAGGTTTCGCCTATCCACCCCCCCTCTAGGCGACTTTCAATTGGTATCAGAGCTAGGCACTTCATATTGAGTCTAACAACTCGAAGTGATGGCTCGTAGAAGATCCCAAAAGAACAAGAAGACAACTCTGAAGGAGAACAAGGAGGTAACTCTTGAGATATTACTTTCCGATTGTTCTAATTATGATCCATGGTCTACTAGAGTGATAAATGCTTTTAGAATCGTAGATCCACAATTAGAACAAATCTTAGACAAGAGTATTATTCCTCCTAGTTATGATAAGAAAAATGCTTCCGAGGAAGATCAAAGATGTATACACTTAAACTATCTAGCTTATGACATCTTAAGTAAATCTCTTAGCAAAGAAGATTATCATGCCTTCATAATGAATTATAATGAATCTATTCGTGATGCGCATGGTATTTGGACTAGAATTAAAACTAAATTTAATGAGTCCAAACATGATAGTTCATATTGTGCTTCTACTTCCTTTGGTATTTGTGAAACTAACCCTTTGAAGGAAGAAGAAGAAGAAAATGAACGATGGAGACCAAACGATGAATCCACCTCTCCAAAAGGTTTGTCTTCCCATTTCGATTCCCACATATGTTGTGTGGCTAATGAAAATGATAACGGAAGCACAAATGAGGATGAGGAGGAAGAAAGAAGCTTCATGCAACTCTACGCTTGCCTAAGCCAAGAAGATAAGGCGGTCATGCTCAAACTTCTAGAAAGAGCGAGAGAACAAAGCGAAGCTCGTCAAATGCTAGAAAATGTTCTCTCCATGAAAATGCTATACTTTGACGAGTTGACTAAAGAACATGAGGAGCTAAAGTGCTCTCATGTTGATTTGGTCCAAAGGTATGAAACTATTTCAATTGAGCAAAATAACGCTTTACATTGTATCGCTCAGTTGGTAAATAGGAATGCCTTGCTTAAGGACCAAGTAGAAAAGCTAAAAGATGAAAATATAGCTTTTCAAGAAAAATATGATATGCTCCTATGTTCTCATAAAAATCTTATGGATGATCATATGATATTAAATATTGCTCATGAGGTTGTGATAGAAAACTTAAAATGCCAACAACCTCACTCATGCACATGTATTCAAATTGAAACTACATTACCATGTGCTAATGCTTGTTGTCCGTCGACAAGCAAATCTTTCTTTGAGCTAGAATTTGCAGGAACAAACGATGATACGTACCAAAAGCTCAAAGAAGAAAATGAGAGGCTAAAAATAAGCTTGACACAACTAAAAGGGAAGTGCATTGCTCAACCTTCTCAAGATAACCGTGATCACATGGTGAAGAAACTTGAGACGGAAACAACCGTTGCATGCACTAAATCCCTTGAAGAAAATGTCAAGGACTTGAGGATTGCCAAGAGGAGGGAGCAAAAGAAGAAAATCAATACCTCTTCCAAAAGCCTCAACCATGCCTCCATAAAAGGTAACATCCAAGGTAATAATCAAGTCACACTTCATACAAAGAGAAATAAGAAGTGTAGTGAATGCTTTGAAAAGGGACACTTGATTAGATCATGTCCCTATATTAAAAATGGCTTGATTATTAACAAGGATGATAAACTTTGTTTTAAATGTTCAAAGAAGGGACACTTTATTAAATCTTGTCCCCATTTGAAACAAAAGGGAATAAGGTTAGAAAAGAAAATATTAACTAACCATGTAGCAAGCAAGAAGCAAGGAAAGAAGAAATCTTCAAAATTTGAGGATCGCCTTTGCTACATATGCCGAAAGAAGGGACATCAATGCAAGGATTGTCCCATTGGTAACAACCCCACTCCTAGCTTGTCAATTAATTCTCATGTAACTAGGCAACCCAAAATTGCAACTTGTGCTAGAAAGGTAATGAGTTTACCTAGCGCTAACACAAAGGACATTTGGGTTCCTAGATCTTTGTTGACTAACCGTGATGGACCCATCAAACGATGGGTACCAAAATATGCTTGACAAGCTTTACAGGAAAAGGAGATGATATGAAGCTTTGGGGTGCTTGAGAAAGCCAATTCAATTTTTATTTACTCAAGTTATCAATCTTCAATGATCTATATCCAAGATTGACCCAAAGTTATTTTGAATTGTTATATCTAAAACTCATATCATCTCGGGGAGGATATTGATGTTGTAGGAATTAAGGAATTAATTCTATGCCGAAAAGTCGAGGCCTACAACATGGAGGAAAGCCAAAGAATGATAACATTTATGTTTTTAAATGCAAGTATATTAAATTATCATTTCTTATGTGTCTTGTGTAGTCACATAGAAAAATAAAGCACTTCAACTGTTTTTAACTTATGTCACCATTCTTTGAAGAAATTCCTCTCATATGGTAGATTGTACACTCATCATTTCCTTACCATAGCAATCTACATGCTTTAAAGCGTTGAAAGTATCCCATGGCATGTTTTACACTAATTATCTTATTATTGACATGATTCTAGATATAGAGAGATATTCCAAGTTCCTAAAAGAATAAGGTGTCATGTAAAGAATTCAAATCCTTATGACACTTATAAAAGGGAAATTCTCTTTATGACTAGAATAGTGTCGGGGACCATAATTAGGGGTACCCCCAAGACTCCTAATCTCAGCTGGTAACCCCCATCAGCACAAAGCTGCAAAGGCCTGATGGGTGCGATTAAGTCAAGGCTCGGTCCACTCAAGGGACACGACCTCGCCTCGCCTGAGCCCATCCTCGGGCAAGGGCAGCCGACCCCAGAGGATTCACGTCTCGCCCGAGGGCCCCCTCAAGCAATGGACGCACCTTCGGCTCGCCCGAGGCCCAGTCTTCGCCGAGAAGCAACCTTGGCCGGATCGCTACACCGACCGACCGTATCGCAGGAGCATTTAATGCAAGGATGGCCTGACACCTTATCCTGACGCGCGCCCTTCAGTCGATAGAGCCGAAGTGACCACAGTCACTTCGCCGCTCCACTGACCGACCTGACAAGAAGACAGCGCCGCCTGCGTCGCTCCGACTGCTGTGCCACTCGACAGAGTGAGGCTGACAACAGCCAAGTCCGGCCTCGGGCGCCATAGGAAGCTCCGCCTCGCCCGACACCAGGGCTCGGCCCCCGTCTCGGCTCCGGAAGACGACGAACTCCGCCTCGCTCGACCCCAGGGCTCGGACTCGGCCTCGGCTCCGGAAGATGACGAACTCCGCCTCACCCGACCCCAGGGCTCGGACTCGGCCTCGGCTCCGGAAGACGACGAACTCTGCCTCGTCCGACCCCAGGGCTCGGACTCAGCCTTGGCCTCGGACGACGGTCTCCGCCTCGCCCGACCCAGGGCTCAGACTCGACCTCGACCTCGGAAGACTGACTCGACCTCGACCTCGGAGGAGCCTCCGCCTCGCCCGACCTAGGGCTCGGACCAACCATGTCATAGGGGGGGCATCATTACCCTACCCTAGCTAGATCAAGCTACGGGGAACAAGACCGACGTCCCATCTGGCTCGCCCCGGTAAACGAATAATGATGGCGCCCCGCGTGCTCCATGACGACGGCGGCTCTCAGCCCCTTACGGAAGCAAGGAGACGTCAGCAAGGACTCGACAGCCCCGACAGCTATCCTTCCGCAAGGCTCCAACGGTCCTCCGATGGCCACGACATCATATGAACAGGGTGCCAAAACCTCTCTGGCTGCCACAACGGCATGTACTTAGGGCGCTAGCTCCTCTCTGCTAGACATGTTAGCACACTGCTACACCCCCCATTGTACACCTGGACCCTCTCCTTACGCCTATAAAAGGAAGGTCCGGGGCTCTCTTACGAGAAGGTTGGCCGCGCGGAGAGGACGGGACGGCGCGTGCAGGCCTCTCGCTCCCTCCCACGCGGACGCTTGTAACCCCCTACTGCAAGCGCACCCGACCTGGGCGCAGGACAAACACGAAGGCCGCGGGTTTCCCCTTTACGCCTATCTCCTCGTTTCCCCCCTTCGTGCTCCGTCTCGCGCCGACCCATCTGGGCTGGGGCACGCGGCGACAATTTACTCGTCGGTCCAGGGACCCCCCACGGTCGAAACGCCGACAGTTGGCGCGCCAGGTAGGGGCCTGCTGCGTGTTGACGAACAGCTTCCTGTCAAGCTCCAGATGGGTAGTCTCCAGCAACCTTTCCAGCCTGGGATGGTGCTCCGTTTCAGGAGTCTCGAGTTCATGTCCCTTGACGGCAGCTACGACATGATACTCCTTCCCCCGCCGCGCGACAGTGACAATGGCGGCCGACAAC
Organism: Zea mays; assembly: GCF_902167145.1. Lineage (NCBI taxonomy): Eukaryota > Viridiplantae > Streptophyta > Magnoliopsida > Poales > Poaceae > Zea > Zea mays. Next base: position 15,164,375 of record NC_050103.1, read on the forward strand.
CCGCCCGCCTGCGGCGGAATCGACGATGTCTTCCCCACGTAGCGGAAGAACAACATTCGGGTTTGTCCCGTCGCCTCCCCCGCCGACGGAGGAGGAGGCGGGGCAACCAAGGCCAAGCAGGAGGCGGCACCTCGTCGGTTGTCGAGCGAGTCGACGGCGCCGGTGCCCCAACAGGGGACACGTCGAGCGTCGACCTCGCGTCTAAGACGAAGACGAGCGCCGTTTCCCCGCAACACGCCAACTCCAAGTGGACGGACGACGCCAGCACGCTCGCAAAGGACTTGCTGGGCGTCACCCTCGTACCCGAGACGACGGTGCAGTCTGCCCCTGACGCGACTTCGTCACCGCCCGTCGACCAGGAGGTACCGACCGATTCCCATCTCGTGCCTTTTGGATTCAGCCTCGACCCACCAAGTGACTTCGCTTCGGTGGAAGCCTTCATAGAGGCGTGTCCAAACCCTCCGGGGTACGGTGTGCGGTCACCCTAGGACCGGCTGACGACCGTCTCGACCTACGGGCCCTCGGGTTCCGAGGAAGATGACGAGCCCGACTCTTGTTGGGATTTCTCCAGACTTGGTAACCCCAGTGCCATGCGGGACTTCATGACCGCATGCGACTACTGCCTTTCCGACTGTTCCGACGGCAGCCGCAGCTTCGGCGACGAGGACTGCGGCCCAAGTCGTGAATGTTTCCACTTCAATCTAGGGGGTCCCGGCGAAGGCAACCATCTTGGTATACCAGAAAACGGTGATCCCCCTAGGCCTGCGCCTCGCGTTGACATCCTTCGGGAGCTAGCTGTGGTCCCAGTCCCTGCGGGGGGTCAGGACGCACAGCTCGAGCAAATCCGCGAGATGCAGGCCAGGCTCGACGAGGGAGCAGGAACACTTGAGCCGTTCCGCCGGGACATCGGGCAGGAATGGGTAGGCCAAGCTCCGGCCGGAGAAGCGCGTCATCTACCCCAGGGCATCCAGCATCGCATCACCGACGATGTCAGGGCAAGGCCGCCACCGGCTTCCAGTGGGGTCGGCCAGAACCTGGCTGCAGCAGCGATACTTCTCCGCGCGATGCCGGAGCCATCAACCACCGAGGGGCGGCGTATCCAGGGAGAGCTCAAGAATCTCCTGGAGGATGTCGCGGTCCGACGGGCCGAAAGCTCTGCCTCCCAAAGGCAGGGATACCCCTCGAAGCATCGCGTCGCAACTTCCCGATTCATGCGGGAAGCCTCGGTCCACACCGGGCGCACGCGCAACACAGCGCCTACGGCCCCGGGTCGCCTCGGCAACGAGCACCACCACCGCAACCGTCGAACCCACCTCGACGAGAGGGTGCGCTGAGGCTACCACCCCAGGCGTGGGGGACGCTACGACAGCGGGGAGGATCGGAGTCCCTCGCCCGAACCACCCGGTCCGCAGGCTTTCAGCCGGGCCATACGACGGGCGCCATTCCTGACCCGGTTTCGAACCCCGACTACTATCACAAAGTACTTGGGGGAGACGAGGACGAAACTGTGGCTCGCGGACTACTGGCTGGCCTGCCAACTGGGTGGAACGGACGATGACAACCTCATCATCCGCAACCTCCCCCTATTCCTCTCCGACACCGCTCGAGCCTGGCTGGAGCATCTGCCTCCGGGGCAGATCTCCAACTGGGACGACCTGGTCCAAGCCTTCGCCGGCAACTTCTAGGGCACGTACGTGCGCCCTGGGAACTCCTGGGATCTCCGAAGCTGCCGCCAGCAGCCGGGAGAGTTTCTCCGGGACTACATCCGACGATTCTCGAAGCAGCGCACCGAGCTACCCAACGTCACCGACTCGGATGTCATCGACACGTTCCTCGCCGGCACCACCTGCCGCGACCTGGTGAGCAAGCTGGGTCGCAAGACCCCCACCAGGGCAAGCGAGCTGATGGATATCGCCACCAAGTTGGCCTCTGGCCAAGAGGCGGTTGAGGCCATCTTCCGGAAGGACAAGCAGCCCCAGGGCCCCCAGCCGGAAGATGTCCCCAAGGCGTCCACTCAGCGCGGCACCAAGAAGAAAGGCAAGAAGAAGTCGCAAGCGAAACACGACGCCGCCGACGCGGACCTTGTCGCCGCCGCTGAGTACAAGAACCCTCGGAAACCTCCCGGAGGCGCCAATCTCTTCGACAAGATGCTCAAGGAGTCGTGCCCCTATCATCAGGGGCCCGTCAAGCACACCCTTGAGGAGTGCGTCATGCTTCGGCGCCACTTTCACAGGGCCGGGCCACCTGTGGAAGGTGGCAGGGCCCACAACGACGACAAGAAGGAGGATCACAAGGCAGAGGAGTTCCCCGAGGTCCATGACTGCTTCATGATCTATGGTGGGCAAGTGGCGAACGCCTTGGCTCGGCATCGCAAGCAAGAGCGTCGGGAGGTCTGCTCGGTAAAGGTGGCGGCGCCAGTCTACCTAGACTGGTCCAACAAGCCCATCACCTTCGATCAGGGCGACCACCCCGACCGCGTGCCGAGCCCGGGGAAATATCCGCTCGTTGTCGACCCCGTCATCGGCAACGTCAGGCTCACCAAGGTCCTCATGGACGGAGGCAGCAGCCTCAACATCATCTACGCCGAGACCCTTGGGCTCCTGCGGATCGATCTGTCCTCGGTCCGGGCGGGCGCGGCGCCTTTTCACAGGATCATCCCCGGGAAACGCGTCCAGCCCCTCGGACAACTCGATCTACACGTCTGCTTCGGGACTCCCTCCAACTTCCGAAGGGAAACCCTCACGTTTGAGGTGGTCGGGTTCCGAGGAACCTACCACGCAGTGCTGGGGAGGCCATGCTACGCCAAGTTCATGGCCGTCCCCAACTACACCTACCTCAAGCTCAAGATGCCGGGCCCCAACGGGGTCATCACCGTCGGCCCCACGTACCGGCACGCGTACGAATGCGACGTGGAGTGCGTGGAGTACGCTGAGGCTCTCGCCGAATCTGAGGCCCTCATCGCCGACCTGGAGAGCCTCTCCAAGGAGGCGCCAGACGTGAAGCGCCATGCCGGCAACTTCGAGCCAGCAGAGACGGTCAAATCCGTCCCTCTCGACCCCAGCAACGACGCCTCCAAGCAGATCCGGATCGGCTCCGAGCTCGACCCCAAATAGGAAGCAGTGCTCATCGACTTTCTCCGCGCAAACGCCGACGTTTTCGCATGGAGTCCCTCGGACATGCCCGGCATACCAAGGGATGTCGTCGAGCACTCGCTGGATATCCTAGCTGGAGCCCGACCCGTGAAGCAGCCTCTGCGCCGATTCGACGAAGAAAAGCACAGAGCCATAGGCGAGGAGATCCACAAGCTAATGGCAGCAGGGTTCATCAAAGAGGTATTCCATCCCGAATGGCTTGCCAACCCTGTGCTTGTGAGAAAGAAAGGAGGGAAATGGCGGATGTGTGTAGACTACACTGGTCCAAACAAAGCATGTCCGAAGGTTCCCTACCCTCTGCCTCGCATCGATCAAATCGTGGATTCTACTGCTGGGTGCGAAACCCTGTCTTTCCTCGATGCCTACTCAGGGTATCACCAAATTAGGATGAAAGAGTCCGACCAGCTCGCGACTTCTTTCAACACACCTTTCGGCATGTACTGCTACGTTACTATGTCGTTTGGTTTGAGGAATCCAGGTGCGACATACCAAAGGTGCATGAACCACGTGTTCGGCCAACACATCGGTTGAACGATCGAGGCTTACGTCGATGACATCGTAGTCAAGACGAGGAAAGCCTCCGACCTCCTTTCTGACCTTGAAACGACATTCCGGTGTCTCAAGGCGAAAGGCGTAAAACTCAATCCCGAGAAGTGCGTCTTTGGAGTACCCCGAGGCATGCTCTTGGGGTTCATCGTCTCCGAGCGGGGCATCGAGGCCAACCCGGAGAAAATCGCGGCCATCATCAACATGGGGCCCATCAAGGACTTGAAAGGCGTACAGAGGGTCATGGGATGCCTTGCGGCTCTGAGCCGCTTCATCTCGCGCCTCGGCGAAAGAGGTCTACCCCTGTACCGCCTCTTGAGAAAGGCCGAGTGCTTCACTTGGACCCCGGAGGCTGAGGAAGCCCTCGGGGACCTGAAGGCGCTCCTCACGAACGCGCCCATCTTGGTGCCCCCCGCTGCCGGAGAAGCCCTCTTGATCTACGCTGCCGCTACCACTTAGGTGGTCAGCACCACGATCGTGGTTGAGAGACGAGAAGAGGGGAATGCATTGCCCGTCCAGAGGCCGGTCTACTTCATCAGTGAGGTACTGTCCGAGACCAAGATCCGCTACCCACAAATTCAGAAGCTGCTGTACACGGTGATTCTGACGCGGCGGAAGTTGCGACACTACTTCGAGTCTCATCCGGTGACTGTGGTGTCATCCTTCCCCCTGGGGAGATCATCCAGTGCCGAGAGGCCTCGGGTAGGATTGCAAAGTGGGCGATGGAAATCATGGGCGAGACAATCTCGTTCGCCCCTCGGAAGGCCATCAAGTCCCAAGTCTTGCCGGACTTCGTGGCTGAATGGATCGACACCCAGCTTCCAGCGGCTCCGATCCAACCGGAACTCTGGACCATGTTTTTCGACGGGTCGCTGATGAAAACAGGAGCGGGCGCGGGCCTGCTCTTCATCTCACCCCTCGGGAAACACCTCCGCTATGTGTTGCGCCTCCATTTCCCGGCGTCCAACAACGTGGCCGAGTGCGAGGCTCTGGTTAACGGGTTGCGCATCGCCATCGAGCTAGGGGTCTGACGCCTCAACGCTCGCGGTGACTCGCAGCTTGTCATCGACCAAGTCATGAAGAACTCCCACTGTCGCGACCCGAAGATGGAAGCCTACTGCGACGAGGTTCGGCGCCTGGAAGACAAGTTCTACGGGCTCGAGCTCAACCACGTCGCCCGACGATACAACGAGACCGCGGACGAGCTGGCCAAGATGGCCTCAGGGCGAACAACGGTTCCCCCGGACGTCTTCTCCCGAGACCTACATCAACCCTCAGTCAATACCGACGACACGCCCGAGCCCGAGAAGGCCTCGGCCCAGCCCGAGGCACCCTCGGCCCCCGAGGGTGAGGCACTGCGCGTCGAGGAAGAGCGGAGCGGGGTCACGCCTAATCGAAACTGGCAGACCCCGTACCTGCAATATCTCCACCGAGGAGAGCTGCCCCTCGACCGAGCCGAAGCTCGGCGATTGGCGCGACGCGCCAAGTCGTTCGTCTTGCTGGGGGACGGGAAGGAGCTCTACCACCGCAACCCCTCAGGCATCCTCCAGCGATGCATATCCATCACCGAAGGCCAGCAGCTCTTACAAGAAATACACTCGGGGGCTTGTGGTCATCACGCAGTGCCCCGAGCCCTTGTTGGAAACGCCTTCCGACAAGGTTTCTACTAGCCGACCGTGGTGGCCGACGCCACTAGAATTGTCCGCACCTTCCAAGGGTGTCAATTCTACGCAAGGCAGACCCACCTGCCCGCTCAGGCTCTACAGACAATACCCATCACCTGGCCGTTTGCTGTGTGGGGTCTAGACCTCTTCGGTCCCTTGCAGAAGGCACCCGGGTGCTACACGCACCTGCTGGTCGCCATCGACAAATTCTCCAAGTGGATCGAGGTCCGACCCCTAAATAGCATCAGGTCCGAACAGGCGGTGGCGTTCTTTACCAATATCATTCATCGCTTTGGGGTCCCGAACTCCATCATCACCGACAACGACACCCAGTTCACCGGCAGAAAGTTCCTGGACTTCTGCGAGGATCACCACATCCGGGTGGACTGGGCCGCCGTGGCTCACCCCATGACGAATGGGCAAGTAGAGCGTGCCAACGGCATGATTCTGCAAGGACTCAAGCCACGGATCTACAACGACATCAACAAGTTCGGCAAGCGATGGATGAAGGAGCTCCCCTCGGTGGTCTGGAGTCTGAGGACAACGCCGAGCCGAGCCACGGGCTTCACACCGTTCTTTCTAGTCTATGGGGCCGAGGCCATCTTGCCCACAGATTTAGAATATGGTTCCCCGAGGGCGAGGGCCTACGACGACCAAAGCAATCGAGCTAACCGAGAAGACTCACTGGACCAGCTGGAAGAGGCTCGGGACATGGCCTTACTACACTCGGCGCGGTATCAACAGTCCCTGCGATGCTACCACGCCCGAGGGGTTCGGTCCCGAGACCTCCAGGTGGGCGACTTGGTGCTTCGGCTGCGACAAGACGCCCGAGGGCGGCACAAGCTCACGCCTCCCTGGGAAGGGTCGTTCGTCATCGCCAAGGTTCTGAAGCCCGGGACATACAAGCTGGCCAACAGTCAAGGCGAGGTCTACAGCAACGCTTGGAACATCCGACAGCTACGTCGCTTCTACCCTTAAGATGCTTTCAAGTCATTCATACACCTCGTTCACACACAAAGTCTAACCATCAAGGAAGGGTCAGCCTTGCCTCGGCAAAGCCCGACCCTCCCTCGGGGGCTAGAAGGGGGAACCCCCTCTGCGTCAAATTTTTCCTCGGAAAAGATCTTTTCTGCCAGAACGTCTTTCGTGCTTTGCGACTACTTCGAAAGTGGGATCCTGAAAATGACGGAGTACACGTAAGCAGCCAAGGCTGACCGAGCCGAGGGACTCCTACGCCTCTGGGATATGGATACCTCACTCATCACCTTTTGCGATAAGTTACTCACGCTCGGATAAGCGATTCCACGGACCGAACAAGTCTTAACACTCGAAATCTCTTCTGCCGAAATGATTTTTCGTGCCTTCTCGACTATATCGATAGCATAATCCTACGGACGAGTAAGAGTACACATAAGCGGCAAGGACGACTGAGCCGAGGGACTCCTATGTCTCTGGGATACGGATACCTCACTCGTCACCTTCCGTGAGAAGTAACTCTCGCTCGGACAGACAATTCTGTTACCGACAGATAAGTCTTGATATCCGAAACAAGAGGAAAAGAAACGCAGCTTTACAACACAACGACAGTATGTTTGGGCCTCGGCGGCCGCAGAAAACATATGCACACTACAAGATAAACAGATCCTGCAGGCTCGGACCTTGACAGAGGGGAAGCAGCAGCACCCTCAGCGTCAACTACACCTTCGGCGAAGTCCGACCGAGCCTCGGACGACAACGCGGTCAGAGGATCTCTGCTCCGAAGGACGACATCAGCACCGCGCCCGGGCCATCGCCGCCAGGGTCTTCTCCAGGAATCCGGCCCGGGCAGACGGCTCGGCCGGCCACCCCGAAGCCTCAGCCAGCGGTCCCCCGAGGACACCAGCTCGGCTCGTGGCTTCGGCAACTTGACTCCGACGTCGATCCCGCCAGTGTACGGCCCGGCCAGGCTCCGACCGACGAAGTCTTCTTTTCGAGCCAACTCTGCCTCTGTCCATGCTAACACCACTGCCTCCGGCTCCGGCTCATCGAAGAGCGGCCGAGGGGTTCCTTTAACTAAGCAAGAGAAGCCTCGGGCGGTAAGGCCGACCGAGCCGAGGGACTCCTACGCCTCCGGGATACGGATACCTCACTCGTCACCTTCGCACGAGGCAGCTCACACTTGGTTAAGCGGTTTAGTTAGCCGACAGGCGAGTCCTAGTGCTCGGAATGAGGAAAAAACAAGGCTTCATGCCAAAAATACATACATGTTCAGGCCCCGACAGCCACAATGAACAGACACCGGCACTCAAGGTGCCATTACAAACGGAACTCCGGTTCCGCCCCCGCGGGTACGAACAACCCCCCACATTGGAGGGCCCGCGGGGCGACAAGGCTCCAGGTGGCTCACCACCGCCCGCTCCGGCAGCAGCGACAACGATCTCCACTCCAGGTGGCCAAACTGCAGCGGTGATGGCCTCAGGGCGGACGCTGCTGCAACAATGCCCTCGCCCACGTCCCCACTCGAGGGGCGAGGATAAGCTATCAAAGCCAAAGAGCTGGAGGCCTGGAGCGCGGATGGTGGCGGTGATCCCGTCGGCGACGAGGACTTCTTCAGCCGCCACCACCTCAGCGCCGACGACGGAAGCCATCTGCCCACCGGCAGATCCCCACTCGGATCCTCCCGGACGAGCGGAGACATGGTTGCCTTTCGAGGGGGTCACCCTCCTTTTAAAGGCAACTCTCCCCACTTGCATCCTCAGCCGTCGCGGACTGAGTCTTCTCCAACACGCTCCAAGGTCTTCCCCCTACGACACGGGGGCTGGGTCCCACGCGTCATGCAAACTGGCCCAGGACAGAAGGAGCCAAAACCGCCGCGCGCGGCGCGCACAACTGCCCAGCGGTTACGAGCATTCCTCCACTTTCGCCCAGGCCAGCGGGTGAAAGGGCGGACCACCATGCAGGCGGCATGCAACCGCATCAAGGGGGCACACCTTTTCGAGTTCGACGCGTTCAGCATGAGGGCCTAGGCCCACACGTCATGTAACCGGTGCGACGGTCACTGCGTACAAGAAACTGCACCGCCACTCGCGCCACTATCGTGCCTCCTCGACTGTGGAACCAGTACCGCGACTCGAGGCAACCCTGCGCATGACCCAGCAGTGCCAACCAGGCACATCGGTCATGGGTCAGTCAGCCACGGGAGAAGGCGCGACGGTCGATACAGCCAGAAATGGGCCGACAGTAATGACGGTGGCAGGCAGGCGGAAGCAGCCGTCACGTCGTCAGCAAGCTCACGCCCCCTCCTGGGACAGCGAGAGGACCCTCTCCCACGGTGTGAAGATGACGCGTCCGTGTTCCGTTCCTCGAACGGCCCGCGCACGCACAACGGCCGCCCCGTGAACCACTCGTCTCGTCGCATTAACTCTGCGGCAGGACAGGCGGCACCTTTGGCAAGCGAAGCAGGCGACACTTCGTTTCCGCCATAATGACCGCGTCAAAAAAGGTGTGCCACGTCGTTCGATTTCGTACCCTTTCCCTTTTCCTCTTTCTCTCTCTTACAACAGGGACCGGGAAAGGGGATACCCCAAAAGGGATCCTTCTCCGCGAAGGAGGCGGGCCCCAAGCCCCATACTGATCAGAGGTTCGAAGGCTGGCCCCTCGAAAGGGTTCAACAGCCGCCTCAGAGCACTCGGGCTCCGCGCCCACTACTGGTCAGAGGTTCGAAGGCCGGCCCCTCGAAAGGGTTCAACGGCCGCCTCAGGCCACTCGGGCTCCGCGCCCACTACTGATCAGGGGTCCGTAAACTGGCCCCCAAAGGGTTCGACAGCCGCCTCAGACGTAGAGCGAGGGATGACCCTGGGTACGTTCGATACATAACCAAGGCTCGAGCTACGCTCCCGAGGTACCCTAGGACATTTCCGAGACCAACGGGAACGATCTTGTAACGGAATCCCACCAGAGGGAGGCATCGAGCCCTCGGACCCCGTCAAAAGGGGACCGGGTCCAGCAAATCACCCGCAGGTACTTTTGGAGCGCGCCTCCGGGCCACTAGCCGACCCCTAACGAATGGGGCACGGGCGTCCACTCGGATTACCCGTTAGCAACTCACTGGAGACACCATGTTCGGCGCCCTCCGAGGGCAGCATGGCGCTTTCCCCCCTCCTCCTTGCGGAAAGACGACGCAGGGGCGTATGTAAAAAAGTCGAGTCTGTCCCTGACCGTCCTCTCGCTCTGTGCGGAGGCTCGGGGGCTGCTCTCGCAAACCCGGCTCCGGCCAAACCGTTGACGGCGTCAACATACCAGCCTGAGAGCTTGGGACTCGACTGTGCACCCGGGCTACGGCCAGTTCGCATGAGGGAACAACCAGACCGGCCGAAGCATCACGAAACGCATTAAGACCTCGAAGGAGTCAAACCACTCCTCCGAGGCCTCGGGGGCTACATCCGGCAGATGCGCTCGCGCGCACCCACCGGAACGAAACGCAACCAAGAAAGGCCGATCCCCTTGCAAAAAAGTGCGACAAAAGCCTCCAAGCGAGTATTAACACTCCCTTCGAGGCTCGGGGGCTACTGTCGGGGACCATAATTAGGGGTACCCCCAAGACTCCTAATCTCAGCTGGTAACCCCCATCAGCACAAAGCTGCAAAGGCCTGATGGGTGCGATTAAGTCAAGGCTCGGTCCACTCAAGGGACACGACCTCGCCTCGCCCAAGCCCAGCCTCGGGCAAGGGCAGCCGACCCTGGAGGATTCACGTCTCGCCCGAGGGCCCCCTCAAGCAATGGACGCACCTTCGGCTCGCCCGAGGCCCAGTCTTCGCCGAGAAGCAACCTTGGCCGGATCGCTACACCGACCGACCATATCGCAGGAGCATTTAATGCAAGGATGGCCTGACACCTTATCCTGACGCGCGCCCTTCAGTCGACAGAGCCGAAGTGACCGCAGTCACTTCGCCGCTCCACTGACCAACCTGACAAGAAGACAACGCCGCCTGCGTCGCTCCAACTGCTGTGCCACTCGACAGAGTGAGGCTGACAACAGCCAAGTCCGGCCTCGGGCGCCATAGGAAGCTCCGCCTCACCCGACCCCAGGGTTCGGCCCTCGTCTCGGCTCCGGAAGACGACGAACTCCGCCTCGCCCGACCCCAGGGCTCGAACTCGGCCTCGGCTCTAGAAGACGACGAACTCCGCCTCGCCCGACCCCAAGGCTCGGACTCGGCCTCGGCTCCGGAAGACAACGAACTCCGCCTCGTCCGACCCCAGGGCTCGGACTCAACCTTGGCCTCGGACGACGGTCTCCGCCTCGTTCGACCCAGGGCTCGGACTCGACCTCGACCTCAGAAGACAGACTCGACCTCGACCTCGGAGGAGCCTCCGCCTCGCCCGACCCAGGGCTCGGACCGACCACGTCACAGGGGGGGCATCATTACCCTACCCCTAGCTAGATCAGGCTACAGGGAACAAGATCGGCGTCCCATCTGGCTCGCCCCGGTAAACGAATAATGACGACGCCCCGCGTGCTCCATGACGACGGCGGCTCTCAGCCCCTTACGGAAGCAAGGAGACATCAGCAAGGACTCGATAGCCCCGACAGCTGTCCTTCCGCAAGGCTCCAACGCTCCTCCGATGGCCACGACATCATATGAACAGGGTGCCAAAACCTCTCTGGCTGCCACGACGGCATGTACTTAGGGCGCTAGCTCCTCTCTTCTAGACACGTTAGCACACTGCTACACCCCCCATTGTACACCTGGACCCTCTCCTTACGCCTATAAAAGGAAGGTCCAGGGCTCTCTTACGAGAAGGTTGGTCGCGCGGATAGGACGGGACGGCGCGTGCAGGCCTCTCGCTCCCTCCCACGCGGACGCTTGTAACCCCCTACTGCAAGTGCACCCGACCTAGGCGCAGGACAAACACGAAGGCCACGGGTTTCCCTTTACGACTGTCTCCTCGTTTCCCCCCTTCGTGCTCCGTCTCGCGCCGACCCATCTGGGCTGGGGCACGCGACGACAATTTACTCGTCGGTCCAGGGCCCCCCGTGGTCGAAACACCGACAAATAGTGAGACTAATGCTCTTATCTAAGTAACCCATGTAGTCTCACTAGTAGAGAATATGTTTCTCTTTGGAGATGCGTAATTTAACATAAAAAGAAAAGTCAATCCAATGATTTATGTTGTTTTGCTTCCTGCTTATATTGGATATGATTCTTCTACATCTATCGCTCTCCATGTTATGAATTAGAAACTGAGCATACTTCAAGGAATAATCTAGTTCATATTATAAAGTTTCCATGCTTTAGTAATCCACTTTTCTTGTCAAAAATGGTTACAAAAGGGAAACTAGTGCTTGTGTTACTAATGACATACCTCTTGAGCTTTCTTATGAAAATCTACAAGAGAGTAAGTGCAAGTTTAAAGCCACAAGCCTCAAAGGATTCTTTTCATCCAAAGGAAGAAAGGTAAAAGCAAAGGTATGGGAACTCATCTTCTTAATCAAATATAGTTCCCATCAATGGTTGTTTACTCTAATTTATCTTATTCTACCTATGTGAAGAATAGATTCGTTGTTGGACCAAAGTCGGCTAGATGTGCACTCAATCTCATTCTCATAAAATGCACTTGTCCATTATAATCTATTTCATGCCTTTGCTATATATGTTCTCATATTGACTTGCTTCTAAGTAATGATTAACGAATTCAATATGAAGAAGTAAATTTCCTATGATTGATCAAAATATTTAAAAAGTGCATATTCCTCTTTCTTAATGATGTGCACTAATGTTAAGAAGTTTACTTCATGTCTATGTGACTTATGGATGATGAATTGTCTTTATTTTCTATCTAAAGAAATCATCATTCATCATTTACTCCCTTGTGCTATTAACATCTCTCTTGAGTATTTTCAATAAGTTTGAAAGGAAAAAGAGTCAACTATAAAGGGAGGACACTCAAATGAAAAAGGAAGACATCAAGAGCAACAACACCTACTTGGATAATGAGATCTTCAAAACATTCAATGGTGTGGTTGTAAGCATTCTAAATCTTTTTCATTGTGAGAATACTAGGCAAAAATTGTTTATTGCAAATTTTTGTAAGCCTTGATCAAATCGAATAGTGCTTCTCCTTATTTGTCCTTAAAAGTGAGTGCATCTATCAAATTCTTTCTTGATGCATATCTTTAGGGGGAGCCTATATCTTGATTATATTGAGACTAGCACTTTATCTTAGTAATCTCATATAGTCTCATGTATGAGAACAAGTTTCTCATAAGGCATGCTACTACATTTCAATCCATCTTGGTAAAATAATGTCACCTTTATCAAGGATTGTAGCTTTCATTGTTAAAGTAGCATATTTACTGGATTCTCCCATTTAAAGCTTGTTTAATGATCTAATGCCTATGTTGTTCCTCTGATCACATCTATTGTGTGTTTGATCATTGAATAGCTTCAATTAACACTTATGCTTCTTAGTGCATCTTGTAACCTGAATCGATATCTCTCTTGATGTGCACTAAGTTAAAAGGAGAATTCATGATACATTTATGCAATTTGTGATCTACTTGATATATAATAACAATGACTTAGAAAAGGATCACTAGTTGTAGAACTCTCTTGTGCAAAATATTTCCATGTATTGTCTTGAGTATTGGTCTTAAGCGACTAAGACTAAGGACAAAGCACAATAAAGAGAGCATCTCTAAGTGAAGGTACAAAAGGGTAAAACAACTTCCTTTCATTTTTACTTGTACCTAAATCTTCCTTTTTCATACTTTCTTTGCATATCTTGTATAAAAGGAAGAGAAAGCATGTTCACGCATTATCCCTGCTTCATACCTAGTTTAACTTCTCAATTACTCATTCTTGCATCTTTGTTAAAACTGGGTGAAGTAATTTTATTGTCAAAGAGCTTAAAGCTTTACCTTGTAACGAGGATAAGCTGCCTTTGTTCCAAAGGTGGATGGTCCTTAAGTCTCTTTGAAATCCTTAAGGGTAAATGCTTGAGATATTTATGACATGCTTTCATAAGTGCATAAACTGTCATGAGCATCACACTAATTCTATGACACAATGCACTTCACATTCTCTATGATATAGACATTATCTCATTAACCTAATTATGTGCACTTGGCATTTAAGACCAAAAATTTGTATTCCTCTCAAAGCATGTATTTAGGGGGAGCAATCTATAGAATTGTTTAAGCTTAATTGACATATCCTTTTAATCATGTCTCTTTCCTTTGGTACATTTGCATATTTCTTATCTCTATTTGTGCCAAGGCTAAGACTAATATGTTTTCATGAGCATATCATGTATTAAGTCTTAGATTGAAAGGGAAATGGAGTATTCGGCAAAGACATCGCTTCCACTCAACTCCATTGGTATTATCCCTCCTTGCCGGTATTCCGCCAGCTCTCCAATTTAGTATAATCTTCACTCATATATTGTTTGACAAAGGGGGAGAGAAAGTAAAAATGGATTATATTTCACTCAAGTATCCGTTTTTGGTGATTCATGCCAAAGGGGGAGAAAGTATTAGCCCAAAGCAAAAGGACCACACCACCACCAATTTAAAAAATTTGAGTTAAGAAAAGATTGTTCAATTAGTGATTTTTCATTCAGTATCTTTTTTTTGATAGAATTTCAAATTGGTTCAACCTCTTCAAAACTAATATCTAAAACCCTCTTGAACACTAAGAGGAGGATTTAATTGAGGGGGAGTTTTGTTTAGTCAAAGGAAAAGCATTGAAACAGGGGGAGAAAATTTCAAATCTTGAAAATTCTTCTCAAAATCTTATTCATTTACCTTTGACTAATTTGCAAAAGACTTTGAAAAGAATTTCCAAAAGAGTTTGCAAAAACAAAACAAATGGTGCAAGTATGGTCCAAAACATTAAATATGAAAAAAGCATCCATGCATATCTTATGAAATATAGATTGGTTTAATTCCAAGCAATCTTTGCACATATATCATGCAAACTAGTTCAATTATGCACTTATATATTTGAAATAGGGTCAAACCTTTTCCTAATTGATTTTGGTGGTTGAATTACCCAACACAAATAATTGGACTAACTAGTTTGTTCAAGATTATACATTCTACAGGTGCCAAAGGTTCAATAGAAACCAATCAAAAGGACAAGTTAGGTCTCAAAAGAAAGGAGCAAAAAGGAAACCGAAGGCTGTCCTGGTCTGGCGCACCGGACCGTCCGGTGTGCCACCGGACAGTGTCCGGTGCACCAGGGTGAATCAGCTCGAACTCTTCACCTTCGGGTTTCCCAGGCAGCTCCGCTATAATTCACCGGACTGTCCGGTGCACCAGCGGAGCAACGACTATCTGCGCGCAACGGTCAACTCTGACGGATGAACAGTACCACGACAGAAGTTAGAGCAGCGGTCAGAGGGGCACCGGACTGTCCAGTGTGACACCGGACTGTCCGGTGCCACATGAGGACAAAGCCTCCAACGGTCGACCAGCTCAGAGGCCTAACGACGAGGTGACGTGGCGGCGCACCGGACACTGTCCGTTGGCGCACCGGACTGTCCGATGCGCCCATCGCCAGCAGACTTCACCAACGGCTAGATTTTGGTTGGTGGCTATAAATACCACCCCAACCGGCCACTTCAAAAAGGGGGAGCCCAAGCAACATTCCAAGTCATCTAGTTGACATACTCAAGCCCTCCCAACCACATATATTCATTGATCCATTCTATACACAAGATTTAGACCACCACAACCAACACAAGTGCCACAAAAGAGAAAGCAAGAAAGAGAGAGCTACTCATTTGAGTTTAAGCACTAGTGCCTTGTGAGATTCTTTGAGAGATAGTGTGTGCTACATCTTTGTGTTCATTTGCGCGTGGAGTTTTGACTCCCATTGAACTTCCTCCAATGTTTTGGAGGCTTGTAAAAGCTAGCAAGAGACACCAAAGAGTGTGGTGGTCCTTGTGGGGTCTTAAGTGATCCTTGAGAAGAAGAAGAGCTTGTCGGTCTTGAGTGATCGGTGGAGAGAGGGAAAGGGTTGGAAAAGACCCGTCCTTAGTGGACTCCTCAACGGGGACTAGGCCTTCGAGGGCCGAACCTCGGTAAAACAAATCACCCGTGTCTCGTGTGCCTATTACTTGTGATTTGTTTGTTCTTTCCCTTTCTAAGTTTTTCTTGCACTACTCTTTGCTAATAATATTTGGTGTTGCTTTGAGTTAAGTTCTCGTTTGGTGAAGCAACACTTTGCAAGAAAGAACTTGTGTTATTGCTCTTCTTATCTAAGCCCTCGTGATTTATTCTTATAGACTTATTAGTAGTATTGATTTATCAATTCCGCATTATTTGAAAGCAATACTCTTTACAAGCAAGGACTTAGTTTTTATACTCCGATAATTGTATATCTTGTTCTAACCACTAATCAAGGGATCTAGTTGGGGGATAAAGTTTTAATTTTAAGGTTTCGCCTATCCACCCCCCTCTAGGCGACTTTCAATAATCCCGTTGAACACAGCCGCACTAAGCACATAGCCATTCAGTATCACTTTTTGCGGGATCACCAACAAAGTGGGGATATCGAGATTGCTTATGTTAGCACCAAAGAACAATTAGCCGATATCTTTACCAAGCCATTAGATGAGAAAACATTTACCAAACTTAGGCATGAGCTAAACATTCTTGATTCTAGGAATTTTGATTGATATTTTGCACACATAGCTCATTTATGTACCTTTGATAATCTCTCTTTCACTTGCTATGACTAATGTGTTTTTCAAGTGCATTTCATGCTAAGTCATAGATTGAAAGGGAAATGGAGTCTTCGGCGAAAACAAGGCTTCCACTCCACTCCATCGAATTATTCATCCTTCGCCGTCACTCCGCATCGCTCTCCAATTTGGTATAATCTTCACTCATATATTTCTTTTTGCCAAAGGGGGAGAGAAAAGTAAAAGGGCTTATATTTCACTCACAAGTATCCGTTTTGGCGATTCATGCCAAAGGGGGAGAAAGTATTAGCCCAAAGCAAAAGGACCGCACCACCACCAATTTCAAAAAATGTAGTATTTTCAATTTGTATTAAAAAAGTTTTTCAATTGGTATCTTATTTATGATATAATTTTAAATTGGTATGACCTCTTCAAAATTAATATATAAAACCATCTTGAACACTAAGAGGAGAATTTCATTGAGGGGAAGTTTTGTTTAGTCAAAGGAAAAACATTTGAAACAGGAGAAGAAAATTTCAAATCTTGAAAATGCTTCTCAAAATCTTATTCATATACCTTTGACTATTTGCAAAAGACTTTGAAAAAGAATTTCCAAAACATTTGCAAAAACAAAATAAGTGGTGCAAGCGTGGTCCAAAATATTAAAATGAAGAAAGCATCCATGCATATCTTATGAAATGTAAATTGGTTTAATTCCAAGTAACCTTTGCACTTACCTTTTTGCAAACTAGTTCAGTTATTGCACCTATATATTTGCTTTGGTTTGTGTTGGCATCAATCACCAAAAAGGGGGAGATTGAAAGGGAAATAGGCTCACACCTTTTCCTAAATAATTTTGGTGGTTGAATTGCCCCAACACAAATAATTGGACTAACTAGTTTGCTCTAGATTATAAGTTCTACACGTGCCAAAGGTTTATAACAAACCAATACAAAGATTAAAGAAAGGGTTCAAATCAAAGGAGCAAAGAAAACCGAAGGCTACCCTGGTCTGGCGCACCGGACTGTCCGGTGTGCCACCGGACAGTGTCCGGTGCACCGGGGTGAATCCACTCGAACTACTCAGCTTCGGGTTTCTGGAATTGCCCTCCGCTATAATTCGCTGGACTGTCCGGTGTAGCACCGAACTATCCGGTGTGCCAAGCGGAGTAACGGCTACAGCGCCAACGGTCGACTGCAAATGTGAACAGTGAACATTGAACAGTGTGGATTGCGCGTGCAGAGTCAGAGCAGGCGCAAGATGGCGCACCGGACAGTGAACAGTGACTGTCCGGTGGCCCACATGTTAGAAGCTCCAACGGTCGAACCCTAACGGTTGGGTGACGTGGCTGGCGCACCAGACAGTCCGGTGCGCCCTTCGACAGTCGCCTTCCCCAACGACCACTTTAGTGGTTGGGGCTATAAATACCCCCCAACCACCAATACTTCAATGCATCCAAGTTTTCAGCCAACACATTCAATACAAGAGCTAGTGCATTCAATACAAGACACAAATAGAGTGAATCAAAATCTCTCCAAGTCCCAATTCCACTCAAAGCAATAGTGACTAGAAGAGAGAGTTTTGTTGTGTTCTTTGAGCTCTTGCGCTTGGATCGCTTTTCTTCTTCATCTATTCTTGTTCCCATGTTCTTTGTAATCAAAGCAAGAGACACCAATTGTGTGGTGGTCCTTGTGGGGACTAAATGTCCCAATTGATTGAGAAGAGAAGCTCACTCGGTCTAAGTGACCGTTTGAGAGAGGGAAAGGGTTGAAAGAGACCCGATCTTTGTGACCACCTCAACGAGGAGTAGGTTTGCAAGAATCGAACCTCGGTAAAATAAATCACCGTGTCATCCGCCTTATTTGCTTGTGATTTGTTTTTCGCCCTCTCTTTTGGACTCGATTATATTTCTAACGCTAACCCCGGCTTGTAGTTGTCCTTAAACTTTATAAATTTCAGATTTGCCTATTCACCCCCCCTCTAGGCGACTTTCACTTTTTTACAACATCTCTATGTATCATGTCTGTTGCCATGTTTGATGGTACACCATACATGTCCAATGTGTAAATTGTGTCTAAGACCAATTATGCAAGCTCTTTGGGTGCTCTGTCCGGTGCACCATATTCAGTGCACATTGTAGATGTCGGTGCTATGCTAGCCGCACTCCTATCGTGTGACCCATATCCAATGCCCATTGGACACATCTAGTGCTACTGCAACACCACCAACTCACTTGTTTCAACCATTTTTCATAGTTGTGTTTTGTTAAAGTATGCTTTAACACTCCTAATAACTAGACTTTCCTAGGTCAAGTTACCTGTTTTATGGCCCCTTTATAGTACGTCCAAAGAAAAAAAGGCCCTATCACTACTCTAAGTATCCAACAACTCCATTGAGACTTAGAACTAGTTGACCTTTAACCCTTCTCACTCATCTTTTGAAAACCAATAATTGATTGCCATAAATAGAGGCATGAATACCATATAAGTCCAATTGTTCTCCATTATTATGACCCAACTCACATTATTTTTGTAAAACACATATTAGTTACAATAATCTTGTGTTTTCATTAATTACCAAAACTCAACGAGGGGCATAGATGCTTTCAGGACCAACAAGAGACTCTATTGCTTAAACTGGTATGAAAATGAACGAGTGGATATCGTTTGGTGCTCATGTTGCTACCCCTTGTAGTGGAGTTTGCTCCTCCCAAGGGTAGTGTAGTGGAAGACGGCGTGGGAGTGATGGTAAAAATCAAACATTTGCCTTTGGTATCATGTTATATTTCATGCACCAACCTTTTGAACATAAAGTTTACAGAATGAGGTGGGTAATCCACTTATAAACTTTAATACTGCAAATAACACTAGTGCCTGAGACTTAGGTGCTCCTCTGACTAGAATAGTAAAGACTTCACCATCTTCAGTGGCATATGCCGACCCCACAACTAGTCACAATTCCTATGACTAGTTAGCTAGAGCGTGAGATAAGAGCTCTAGCGCTAGAGCATGTTAAATAGACAAAGCCTTTTCCGACTAAGATGAGGAGGCACTTCCCATATAGTTTGGGATCACTCCACACACTTCGGCGCTTGACACGATTGTGTAGACCCCTCCATAAAATCCTTTATTTTTAGTTTTTGGTGGTTGACGCTAAAGATGAAGAGGGGACGGGGAGTGTGTGAGATAGGGAGAGGGGGAGAGAGAGATAAGGGGATGATCTTGATCTTGCTATCTTTATGTGTGATACCCTTACGATACTATATTATGTGTTTATATGTTGCTACACATTTTTTTGTTGCATTGTATAATACTTTATGTTGTATGTGTATGGTTGTTGTGACGTGTACTACTCTTTTTGTATTTATATCATATCACTTATGTCTGTTTATGCGCTTACGTTTATATTTCATGCAAACAAGCTTACTTAATCATGTATGTGTTCTTAAACTTTGACATGATATGGACTTGATTTGTATGAATTTGCACTAACATTCCATATCTTAATGCCATAAATCCATGCAAATCAAGTACATAACTGAGCTGAGCACTTGAGCTGCAGAGACTGCAGTAAAATTCAGCAGTGAACCGAACCGTAGTGGTAGTGGCGGTGCGCCAAGTCCACGAGCGCCAAGCGGATAATAAAGCGTCCCCCACCTCCACCTCCTCCTCCAACGACAACCTCCACCTCGCCTTCAACTCCTCCACGCTCCCGTCCTCTCCACCTCTCGCTCCCACCTCCCCCGCCGTCACCACCACCACCACAGCCTCTCCCCCGCAACGCGTTCCTTCCCGGTGCATGAAACCCTAAACCTATACCCCACTCCCCTCCCCGAGCCATCCTCTCCCCCCGCGGCGATGGCCAAGGCGCTGCTCTACTCCTCCCTCCTCCCCGGGCTGCCCCGCGCTGTCGGGAGCAGCCGGAGCGCTGCCGCGAGGCTGCTGCTGCTCCCGCCTCTCCGGCTGCGGCGCGGCCGGCGCGCCGCCTCCGCGTGCGCGGTGAGGGCGGGCCTGCACGGGCTCGACTCCGTCGGCGGGCCCCACCTCCAGGCCGCGCTGGAGCGCGCCGAGGCGGCGCTCTACACGCTCGCCGACGCAGCGGTAGCCGCGGCGGACGCCGCCGCGGGCGCGGGGGACGACGCCGGCCAAGCTGCGGCGGCGGTCCAGAAGAACGGCGGCTGGTTCGGCTTCATCTCCGAGGCCCTCGAGGTCGTTCTCAAGGTAATGATTGCCTAATCAATGGACGGGCCCGCGGCTGCTACCACGTACCGGATTCTTTCTGGGAGAATTGAATGCGCCCGAATTAAGAGTTATGGAAGTGGAGCTTTCTGGAGAGTCGAGGGTGAGGGATGATGGTCGTGGGTCGTCTGCACACTGTACACTGTGCTAGTCTTTAGCTTCCATGCTCTCGTCTCTTGGAACTCGCTGCCACATTGATCCGTGGGCAACTGTGTTTGGTCCTTTACCAATTGGTAGTGTTCGTTTAGGGCTGCGGAGAGCAAGTAGTAGGTGGGCTGGAAGCCTGGAAGCCATGCCGCATCAGATTTATGTTTACGTGGAAGAGAGAGAAATAGAGAGAAGAAAAGTGGACTGCTCACTGATAGCCAAGGACTCCAACGTAATTTGTAAGAGGGAAGAGATAAACCAAACATTAAATATACAACCTACATTATTATATGATTAGACTTTTAATTGGCTACATGTGACATGACAAAGAGTCTGTTTGGTCGGATTGTGGCTGTGAAAAAAAAAGCTGTTGTGGGCTGTGAGCCGTAAAAAAAGGTGGTGTGATCTATGAGTTATTAAAAAGTTAAAAATTATTTGGTGGAAACTACTAAAAGTCGCTAAAAGTTTTTCTATTTATATTTGTCACAGTTTATCCAAAAGCCACTAAAAACAGGTCTAAAGGTGCTTTCAGTTTTTCACAGTGATAAAATCGGCTTTTAAAAAAAAGGTGATTCTTTGTTCCGGTCCTTTGGTTTGGCTTTTGGCTTTTAAGGGATAAAAGTCAAAGCCAAAATCCAAACCAAACACACCCAAAATCATATATCTTGTTAAAGTCGTACATCCTGTTGTGGGTTATATTATTAAAGTTGCTCTTTGAGATAAAATGGGTGTCGAGGAAGACTGCGTAGTTCCACATGCGTGTTTATGCATTTTGCCTCCAAGGCCGTTCACTGTAAATGATAGAATTTCAAAGTTATGTGATGTCATCTCTTACTTCACTAGTTAGAGCGCTAGTTTCATGACACTGAAAGCATTGAAATGCTGATGCTATCCGAGTCCAAACCATACAGGTGCTCAAGGATGGTCTCTCAGCAGTTCATGTGCCGTACTCCTACGGATTTGCCATCATTCTTCTTACTATCATTGTTAAGGCTGCGACATTGCCTTTAACCAAAAAGCAGGTGAATGTTCCAAGCTATTTGAAGAAACCTGTCCCTTCTGTGGTTTCTTGTTACAGATTTGGTGGATTGATTGCTGTGCTTCTCATGTATTTAGGTGGAATCAACTATGGCAATGCAGAATTTACAGCCGCAGCTTAAAGCAATCCAGCAGAGATATGCGGGCAACCAGGTTTGTGCAGATGTTTAACATTTCAATCATCGATGGTGCTCCTTACAAGCTTATTTTAGCATTAACTTTTTCAGATTCACTACTTTGCATATTTTGATTTCCTACTTCTATATAATTTGTATTAGGAAAGGATACAGCTAGAGACTGCTCGGTTATACAGGCAAGCTGGTGTCAACCCTTTAGCAGGTTTCTCGATTTTTTTCCTTCTAAACCATACTGACTATTTTATTTTGTGATTGGTTCCTGAATATGAATCCCTTTGTGTAATATTTGTTTTTTCCTGATGGCTGATACAATCCTCCCTGCCTTGCAAAAACTGTTTTTTTATGACATAGTATCATCATGATCTTATATTTTATCTGACAGGATGTTTTCCAACATTGGCAACAATACCTGTATGGATTGGTCTTTACCAGGCACTTTCAAATGTAGCAAATGAGGTAAGTTTAGTCCAACTACTTTAAGCTTGCTTGATTAAGTGTTTTTTTTGGGCTGAGTGTGTTCTATGATGTGAAGGGGCTATTGACAGAAGGATTTTTCTGGATTCCATCACTGGGTGGTCCTACAACAATTGCAGCTCGGCAAAGTGGTGCTGGGATTTCGTGGCTCTTCCCATTTGTGGTATTGAAATTGATTGCATTAACATATAAATTGGCTGTTTCATTCCTGGTTCTGAAAAATAGTTTGATCTACTGCACTTGAGTGGCCATACTAGTATGTCACAACGTACTCAGTTTAGATTAAACTGATGTGTCGGAACAGTGGCATGTTTCTTTTCATAGTTAGATAGGAAGCACATTCGATGGCATTCAAGCAAACAAAAGCTTTGGCATGTGCATAATTTAAATTCCATGCCTCTTTAGTACCATGGCTGAAATAGTAATTGGTCATGCAGCAATTATATTATTATTGTATATCAGAGCCTGATGATACAATGATCGATAAGCTTTCATGATTGAGGTATGCAGATACGGTAAATGCCTAAAACTAATGCTAACATCTCAACCAATTTATGCAGGATGGCCATCCTCCGCTAGGCTGGTATGACACGATATGCTACCTTGTATTGCCTGTGCTACTTGTTGCTTCTCAATATGTCTCTATGGAGATCATGAAGCCACCTCAGGTGAATGCTTCCCTGTATATCCTTTCGTTGGTTATGATGCCAATTACATGGTTTAACTTAAGATCTATGGTCTGGCACAGAGTGATGACCCGTCACAGAAGAACACACTCCTCGTTTTGAAATTTCTTCCATTTATGATTGGCTATTTCTCTTTGTCAGTGCCATCAGGATTGTCTATTTATTGGTATGTTCATGTCTTTTTTTTCTAACTACAAATATGTTCATATATTCTTGTTGCATATTATGTCGCTAGTTGCTTCAAACAAGATCATGGCCCCTTCCCTGTTCAGTTTTCACTGAATTTTACGATTAATCAAATCCGCAAGTTTTTTTTTGTATTGACTCCATGTTTTCCATTAGGTTCACAAACAATGTCCTCAGCACAGCACAGCAGGTTTGGTTGCGGAAAATGGGAGGAGCCAAGCCTGTAGTGAGTGAGGGGGATAGGAGGATAATTACAGCAGGACGAGCAAAACGCTCTAATGCTCAACCAGCTGGAGAAAGGTGCCTTTGAACTTCATTTTGAATGCTTAAACTTAAACCTCTTCTGTTCTGGATATAATTCTCACACACAATCTCACAAACAGGTTTAGGCAGCTAAAAGAAGAGGAGAGCATGAGAAAAGTCAACAAAGCACTCGCTGCAGGAGACTCAAATGCATCGTCATCAACGTATGACATGGAGGATGAAGAGTCGGATGACGAGACCACAGAAGAGGTACACTCTTCACCTTTTTTTCCCACTATTACAGTTGGGCATTGTGGGGATGAAGAATCATATCGGAAAAAAAACACTTGTCCCTACAGCTCCTAAAGAACGTGAAATTCATCCCCTGTTACTTATATGTAATCATATGCAAGCAGGGAGGGCCCGTGGAGGAAGCATCCAGTACTGGCAGTGACAAGAAGCCTCCAAGTTACTCAGGGAAGAAGGGCAAAAGATCCAAGAGGAAGCGCATGGTGCAGTGATCGTCACAGCTCAATCGGATGCGATTTTCGCCACAACTGGTAAGTGCTATTGACCCTCAGATACTGTTCACGACGAATCACGCCACGGACACAGAGAACTAGGGTTGATCTTCTCCCTTTTACAAAAAAAAAAATGATAGACGGTTCCTTGCTGTTCGTTTCCTCAGTAAATTAAGGTTTTCTGAAACGGGTACCCTCAACAGAAAACATGACAATAGTTTGCCATTGCAGGTTGATTCAGTTGACCAGTTAGGTGCCGCAGTGGATCACGGAGACAGTTTTGGCGGTCTGCTGGAGCCCTATATTTGGGGTGCAGACAAAATGAACAGCTTCCGGGGTCACAGGTATTTGCTGCTAAGCTTATGCAAATGGAGGTAGCTGAGTATATATGCTAGGCCTGAGGGTGAGTGATGGACCGGAGAACAGGAGTCGGGTACGCGTGCAAGCAGAGAGACAGGGTCTGTAGAAGTAGATAAGGTGTAATCTCTCGTCAAGCTGGGTTCCAGAATCTGGATTGTCCTCACCATTCGTATGCATTGCATTGTATTTGCTTTCCTCTTGTAACCTAATGAACCACTGTTTTGGAGGGTATGATCGCGCAAGCTGACAACCATCCAGTCGTATACAAATGAGTTCGAATTCGTCTTGTCAGAACTCGTTAAGAGAATGAACTTGCGCGAGATTTTTTGCATCGCATCGCATGTGCTGTTTACAGAGGCGCAGAATAATCATCGTATATACAGAAGTGGTGGTGTCGGCGAGCGATGACGAAATTGTCGCGCCACCGCTGGAGCATCAAAGGCCCGTCCTACACGTTTTTAGTGGTGACCCAATCCAACCTGACACACGTTTGTGTACTTCTTTCGAAGCTTGTTGCTAGCACGTAACAAACTTTGAAAGAAATCTCGAGGCTTGCAATTTGACTACAGAGGCCGTGTTACCGTGTACATGTCGTACCCAGTCCTCAGTCCTAACATGGCCATGTATACTGTACTAGTTGGGACGGAGCGGCAGCCATGATGTATGATGTATCTAGACCGGTTTTCGTTTTTCCTTCTCTTTGATCTTGCATCTAGCCCGGTTATGTGGCTCCATCCATCCACACAAAAGCTCCGACCAGCGTCCATTGACCTGGCCCCCTCGACCGTCTCGGACTCTCACGGTTATTACACGACCCGTCGGTGACCGCCGTGTTCTTTGTAATCGTGAGGCTCCGTTCTTCAACTCGTCACTAGGTATATGCCTGTGTGTTGCAACGGGTGACACTTGTAGACGCATAGTTCATTGTTTAGTGATGTTATCAACTCACGGGTCACACTTGTGTATGCATAGGTCATTGTTTAGTGATGTTATCAACTGAACTCTGCTTGTCGGGTCGGCACGCAAGGGAGGTGGCATCGGGAGACAGGCTCGGGGGCGGGGCATCGAGTGTGTGCGACCGTGAATCGCGTCGGGAGGCAGGCTCGGAGGCGGCAGGTGGCTGGAGGCCATGGCATGCGGAGTGCTGCGCGATTGGAGCGAGAGGCGGGGAAAAGCTAGAGGAGGCCATGCGTGGATGGTTCTACCAAAAGTGTCGAGTCCATTTGTCGGAGATAGGAAAGGTAGAACCAGACAGGGTCAACCTACCCCTTACCTTCTTCATAGTAGTATAGTTATATACATATACGTTTTTATGGACATACATAAGCCTTGTTTAAATAAGATAGTTATTTAGATAGTTATTTAAACATGTTCCAACAGAATTTGCGAGTAAAGCTTGTTTGGTATTTATACCTTTCCCTCGTGATCTTCTAGACTGCCTTCTTCATCGAGATAAGTAGAGATTGACATATCCTATTTGAATGTGAACCAATCCTATAATTCATTTACCAAATGTATTTTTATATGTGCCTGAAACATTGTGGGTTCCACAACATTGTACAAGCTTGGCTATATTGGGCACCAACTATATATAAAGCTAGTTTATCCATGTCAGCTTCTGTACAACTTTACATTCATATGCTACATTTGCCTGAAAGAACCACGAAGCAAAAAAAGGAACAAAGCCTTTGATTTCCTCTAAACCATGCAACAACCAACATCTTATCTTCTAGCTATATGCCAACTTGTTGAACTTGAATTGATTGTCCCCAAAGCAGGAGAGGCAGCCCTGCGTTTGGTCCTTGGGTTCATGTCGCCGCCCTTGGACATGTCGATCGCCTCCACCATGGACACCACCTCCGCCATCTCGAGACGCTTGTCCAAGTTTGTGTCCCAACATCGCATGTTTGCTAGCGAGCTAGGACAACAACGCAATATCTCAGGCCTCAGGTTTTGTACAAAAGTTTATTTCACCTCAGGCTTTCCATGACAAACATGGCAACGAGGAATGGGACAGAGACATGTCTTTGTTTTCACCTGGTGAACGAAAAGCTGAGATCAGGGTATGGCATGTTACGACGGTATATCTCCCACAGGTAGTTCCCAAAGTTGTACATGCCACACTTCCTATTGTAAGCGTCGCCATTGAGGACCTACACGCATATGCCAAAGTGCATAAGCATCTACATTTATATTGTGTTTTAGGAAAAAAGCATAAGACAATCTCTCTATCATAATCTTATGTTTTAGATGGAATCACTATTACCCGGACTACTGCCAATTATAGGAGCACAAAATAAGGACCTCGCAATATCATTTCCATGCAATAGCGGAAAGGGAAAGTGCATAAAGCAGAAAGGGTGATACACGATGACCCTGGAATCGATAAAACCGATGCAAGAGAAGAGAAAAAGAAAGAATTATTTTATTGTCGTCGAACTTAATCTCTCTGTTTATAAACATTCACGTTTAAAATTATACATCTGTAACGAAAGCATAACATTATGGAGACATTTCCCACATCAATGCATTGTACATAAGATCACAAAACACAAACCTAGCCCTTGAAATCTCCTCTTGTATATCATGCAATCCTTCTCTTATAGCAGGTATCTGCTTGTTCTCAAATCTGATATGCTCTAGCCCCTGGTATAATGACTGAACCTTCACAAACATCTCTTTGTGCAAAGCTTCGAACTCCATCTTTTCAGAACTTAGCACCAACACTTCTTTCATGCCACCCTTGATAATATCCTTGTATTCCATTTCATTATCAGCACTAACTCTAGGAATGGTTTGTTTGGCAAGTATATGGATCTCTTCTTCAATGACAAATAATTCTTGCCTAAGGCCATGAGTATCCTCTAGCACAATAGTATTATCAGCAACAATTCAATGAATCTCTTCACAATGAACTGCAAGTTTCTATTGGAAAGGGAGCAGAGGCATGGGTCCAGGAACTCCTCCAGCTAATGAATTTGGCGAGGAATTTCTTTAGCCATTATTGCTCCAAAGTTGGCAGCCATGTGGTATTCTGATGGTGCCTGCAATGGTGTGGGTAGAAGAGGACACACAACATTTGAATGAATGGATATGTTTGAATAACATGGGATAAAAAATTGAACAGTCTTAAATAGTTAAAATGGCATAAGTATGTGACTGGAATTAGATATGGTAAATAGATTATCATTTCCAAACAAGCATGACTGCATTTTAGTACACAAAACAACATCATACAACATGATTGCACAAACACACCTAAGGTAAAAGTGCAGGTATTTCATAAACCAACAATTAACGGATTAGCTCATTTAACATTTTGTGGCGACTTGCACTTAAATACACTTGGTCACCATGACAGACAACACCATGCAAATTGGGATGCACCTAAGAACTTCGGGATAGAAAATGTAAACTAAGCCATGGGAAATTGAATTTTTAAACATTCATGTTTTGATCTATGGTTCCCTTTATAGTAAGAACCAACTTTCATGTCGAACTATGGTTCCCTTTCCCTCTGTACTAAGAATATAGCATCATTACTTTAATCTAATCAAATTTGTAGAATTCCAGAAGTAGGATCCATGGATAGCTCACTAAATATAACAAATGGGGAAACAAACCATTCCACTTTATTTTCATGCAGTAAAGAAGGATGTACATGACTAAGATAACAAAAGGTTATGATGTATAAACTGGACAGTTAAATTTGTTTTAGGGTAGCTAGAATGCACCTTCCCACATCTAACTTTCCATCTCCAACGATGTGTCCAAAGAGTAAATGAATTATCATTTTGCCAACTGATAAACCAAATTCACTATTGTTGAACTGTCAACCAGTATCTCAAATTTTGAAAGCAAACACTGAGTCATTGATGTCAACATTTGTTTCAGTATAGCTAATTGAATAGATAGCATTAAATAGATCTGTGTTGAGCACAAGTTTTAAGTCTATGTTAAATCTGAATCAAACTATGTGACATAGAAGTTGATGTTTGAACCATGGAATTGTGCTCAACCATAGAAGTTGTTGTTCGAACCTTGTGCAAACATAGGTTTTAGGTTACCATAGAAGCAACATACAAAACAACAGCTTCTTCGGTAACCTTGTGGAACATGCCATACAAAATAGCAGCTTTTTTGGTATGAATCATAGAAGCTGTGGAACCTTGTGCATACAAGCAGCATACAAAACAACAGCCACTATGGATCGATTGGAATCCAAAAGGCACTGAATTTTGTAGCCAACAAAAATATTATAAAGATATCACACTAATTGCATCACACAAAATATAAATTATATATAGCTGACAAGCTTGAAGTTTATTTTATTGGTAAATACAAGTAAATATGATGGAGCTTGGTTGATATCAAACAACAACCAACAGAAATGACAAAATCTTATGATGTTAGAGAGTGCATTGCATCAAGTAAGCTATATAACCTTTGTTTACCCTGTAACAAAATAACATGAACATAAGTAATCTTCTCATGTCAAAACAGACAAAGATCAAGCCTCAAATTAGTGTTGTGTGCTCACTTGCAGTGAAGTCAAAAGTTGCAATATAAGTTAGAAAAAAAATCACCCCTAATGATCACCCCATTGTCCAATCGACATGTTGTTTTGAATTCTGCTTGTTGAGGTTTACCAGCAGGACGCCGATGCTATCAGTTGTAGAGGGCACATAGCTATTTGTTGATTTGTGTTGACTGAAAATGACCAGTCCCAGTCGGATGTTGTAATCTGCTATAAGATTGTGTTTCCTGTCACAGTTTAGACTGCAGAGAATGATGATATACCAACCTGCTTCAGGTACCTTTACTATTAGACAACTTGTACATTAGACATATTAAAAAATCTAATTTCTTTAAGTATAAGACACCATTTTAAGGTGAACTGATATGAGTTCGACCAATGAACTATAGCAGTAAACATATGGTTCATGTCGCTTGGATGATAAAAGTGGAGACTTACAAAGATGATGTTGCCCCTCCTGGATGGGTCCTTGAAGATAGCCTGCGGGTTGCAAGGTGGCAACACATGCCCAAGAGAAAGGATCGTTCCATGTTTGCTAGTAAAACAAACAAAAAAAAGAATGCCTTCAAGCTTGGCTTGCCATGACACTTACTATAGGATGACCTCACTGTCCTCATCGGGTCCTCGCTGGAGCTGGAGTCGTCCTAGTTCCACTTTGGCAGCTTGCTGGGATCGGTCACCGAGCTGGAAAGGGTCTACACCAGCACCCACCAGATCAGTATGATTTTACAATATAGAACAGAGAAAATATAATTATAGTGGTAGTGGTGAGCATGTAGCCTCATTGCATATTTGTACATACATGGAACCACAGATTTATGGGAGAGGGAATTTGAAATATGTGGAACAACGATGATGCACATACCAGCTTTGGATGAATACCTGCAAAGTTATGAATTGCACGAGCTGTGTTGACAGTAGTACGTACTGAGTTACGAAGAAGGTCGACCAGTAAGGTAAATACTAATTGAAATGTGAGGTTATGAAGCTATATTGCATAAACACACTGTTACGTGCTAATATCTGGATGAAGAAATACAAACACATATTCCCTCCATTATATTCTCATTAGGTATTAGAGATACAACTTCAACCACTATCACATCATATTTAATTATAGGTATTGTCGGGGACCATAATTAGGGGTACCCTCAAGACGCCTAATTCTCAGCTGGTAACCCCCATCAGCATAAAGCTGCAGAGGCCTGATGGGTGCGATTAAGTCAGGGATCAGTCCATACGAGTGACTCGATCACGCTTCACCCGAGCCTAGCCTCGGACTCGGGCAGCCGACCTCGAGGGACTTCCGTCTCACCCGAGGCCCCCCTTTTAACGGCGGACACATCCCCGGCTCGCCCGAGGCCTTGGCTTCGCTAAGAAGCAACCCTGACTAAATCACCGCACCGACTGACCGAGTTGCAGGGGCATTTAACGCAAAGGTGGCCTGACACCTCTATCCTGACGCGCGCCCCCCGGCAGAGCCGAAGTGACCGCCGTCACTCCGCTGCTCCACTGACCGGTCTGACAGAAGGACAGCGCCGCCTGCGCCACTCCGACTGCAGTGCCACTCGATAGAGTGAGTCTGACAGGCAGTCAGGCCTCGCCAGGGGCGCCATAGGGAACTCCGCTCCGCCCGACCCCAGGGCTCGGACTCGGGCTAAGACCCGGAAGACGGCGAACTCCGCCCGACCCTAGGGCTCGGACTCGGGCTAAGACCCGGAAGACGGCGAACTCCGCTCCGCCCGACCCCAGGGCTCGGACTCGGGCTAAGACCCGGAAGACGGCGAACTCCGCTCCGCCCAACCCCAGGGCTCGGACTCGGGCTAAGACCCGGAAGACGGCGAACTCCGCTCCGCCCGACCCCAGGGCTCGGACTCGGGCTAAGACCCGGAAGACGGCGAACTCCGCTCCGCCCGACCACAGGGCTCAGACTCGGGCTAAGACCCGGAAGACGGCGAACTCCGCTCCGCCCGACCCCAGGGCTCGGACTCGGGCTAAGACCCGGAAAACGGCGAACTCCGCTCCGCCCGACCCCAGGGCTCGGACTCGGGCTCGGCCCCGGAAGACGACGAACTCCGCCTCGCCCGACCACAGGGCTCGGACTCCACCCTGGCCTCTGCCGAACGACTTCCGCCTCGCCCGACCCAGGGGCTCGGACTCGGCCTCGGCAACGGAAGACAGATTTGACCCCAGCTTCGGAGGAGCCCCCACGTCGCCCGGCCTCGGGCGCGGGCCCGCCACGTCAACAGGGAGCGCCATCACCACTCTACCCCGAGCCGACTCGGGCCGCAGAGAACAAGACCGGTGTCCCATCTGACCAGCTCCGCCAGATAGGCAATGATGGCGCCTCCCAAGCTCCATGACGGCGGCGTCTCTCAGCTCTCTTACGGAAGCAGGTGGACGTCAGCAAGGACTCGACCGCTCCGACAGCTGTCCTTCCGCCAAAGCTCCGTTGCTCCTCCGACAGCCACGACATCACGCCAGTAGGGTGCCAAGATCTCTCCGGCTGCCACATTGGCATGTACTTAGGGCGCTAGCTCTCCCTCCGCTAGACACGTAGCACTCTGCTACACCCCCATTGTACACCTGGATCCTCTCCTTACGACTATAAAAGGAAGGACCAGGGCCTTCTTAGAGAGGGTTGGCCGCGCGGGACCGAGGACGGGACAGGCGCTCTCTTGGGGCCGCTCGCTTCCCTCACCCGCGTGGACGCTTGTAACCCCCCTACTGCAAGCGCACCCGACCTGGGCGCGGGACGAACACGAAGGCCGCGGGACTTCCACCTCTCTCACGCCCGTCTCCGGCCACCTCGCCTCTCCCCCCTTCGTGCTCACCCACGCGCTCGACCCATCTGGGCTGGGGCACGTAGCACACTCACTCGTCGGCTTAGGGACCCCCCGGTCTCGAAACGCCGACAGTTGGCGCGCCAGGTAGGGGCCTGCTGCGTGCTGACGAACAGCTTCCCGTCAAGCTCCAGATGGGCAGTCTCCAGCAACCTCTCCGGCCCGGGACGGTGCTCCGTTTCGGGAGTCTTAAGTTCATGTCCTTCGACGGCAGCTACGACATGATACTCCTTCCACCGCCGTGCGACAACGACAATGGCGGCCGACAACCCGCCCGCCGGCGGCGGAATCGACGACATCTTCCCCGCGTGGTGCAAGAACAACCTTCGAGCTCGCTCCGTCCTCTCCCCCGCCAACGGAGGAGGAGGCGGGGCAACCAAGGCCAAGCGGGAGGCCACGCTTCGTCAGTCGTCGAGCGAATCGACGCCCCCGACGCCCCGACGGAAGGCACGCCGGGCGTCGACCTCGCGTTCGAGACGAAGGCAAGCGCCGTCCCCCCGCGACACGCTGATCTCGAGCAAGAAGACGACGCCAGCGCGCTCGCGGAAAGCTTGCAGGACGTCGCCCTCGTACCTAGGACGACGGTGCAACCAGTCCCCGATGTGACTACGTCGCTCCTCGTCGACCAAAAGGTACTGACTAACTCCCATCTTACGTCATTTCGACTCGGCCTCAACCCGCCTAGCAACCTTGCTTTGACGGGCGCTCTCATTGAGGCGAGTGCAACCCCACTGGGGTTTCATATGAGGTCGCCTTGGGACCGGTTGATGGACGTCTCGACCTACGGGCCCTCTGGGTCCGAGGAAGATGATGATCCCAGCATCTGTTGGGATTTCTCTGGACTTGGCAACCCCAGTGCCATGCGGGACTTCATGACCGCATGTAACTACTGCCTCTCCGACTGTTCCGACGGAAGCCGCAGCCTTGACAACGAGGGCTGCGGCCCAAGCCGCGAATGTTTCCACATCGAGCTAGGGGATCCCTCCGAAGGCAACCATCTCGGCATGCCGGAGGACGGTGATCTTCCTAGGCCGGCGCCTCGCGCCGACATCCCGCGGGAGCTAGCTGTGGTCCCCGTTCCGGCGGGGGGTCACGACCCACAACTCGAGCAAGTCCGCGGGGCGCAGGCCAGGCTCGACGAGGGAACAGGAGCGCTTGAGCCGATCCGTCAGGACGTCGGACAGGTATGGGCGGGCCAACCCCCGGCCGGAGAAATACGTCACCTGCCCCAAGGTCTCCAGCACCGCGTCGCCAACGATGTCAGGGTCAGGCCGCCACCCGCATCCAGCGGGGTCGGTCAGAACCTGGCAGCCGCAGCGATGCTCTTCCGCGCGATGCCGGAGCCATCAACTACCGAGGGTCGGCGGATCCAGGGAGAGCTCAAGAATCTCCTGGAAGGCGCTGCGGCCCGACGGGCCGAGAGCACTGCCTCCCGAAGGCAGGGATACCCCTCGGAACCTCATGCCGCGACTTCCCGATTCATGCGGGAAGCCTCGGTCTACACCGGGCGCACGCGCAACACCGCGCCTGCGGCCCCGGGCCACCTCGGCAACGAGCACCATCGACGCGACCGTCGGGCCCACCTCGATGAAAGGGTGCGCCGAGGCTACCACCCCAGGCGTGGGGGGCGCTACGACAGCGGGGAGGATCGGAGTCCCTCGCCCGAACCACCCGGTCCGCAGGCCTTCAGTCGGGCCATCCGACGGGCGCCGTTCCCGACCCGGTTCCGACCCCCGACTACTATCACGAAGTACTCGGGGGAAACGAGACCGGAACTGTGGCTCGCGGACTACCGCCTGGCCTGCCAACTGGGTGGAACGGACGACGACAACCTCATCATCCGAAACCTCCCCCTGTTCCTCTCTGACACTGCTCGCGCCTGGTTGGAGCATCTGCCTCCGGGGCAGATCTCCAGCTGGGACGACTTGGTCCAAGCCTTCGCCGGCAATTTCCAGGGCACATACGTGCGCCCCGGGAATTCCTGGGACCTTCGAAGCTGCCGGCAGCAGCCGGGAGAGTCGCTCCGGGACTACATCCGGCGATTCTCGAAGCAGCGCACCGAGCTGCCCAACATCACCGACTCGAATGTCATCGGCGCGTTCCTCGCCGGCACCACCTGTCGCGACCTGGTGAGTAAGTTGGGTCGCAAGACCCCCACCAGGGCGAGCGAGCTGATGGACATCGCCACCAAGTTCGCCTCTGGCCAGGAGGCGGTCGAGGCTATCTTCCGAAAGGACAAGCAGCCCCAGGGCCGCCCATCGGAAGAGGCTCCCGAGGCGTCTACTCCGCGCGGCGCCAAGAAGAAGGGCAAGAAGAAGTTGCAATCGAAACGCGACGCCGCCGACGCAGACCTTGTCGCCGCCGCCGAGTACAAGAACCCTCGGAAGCCCCCCAGAGGTGCAAACCTCTTCGACAAGATGCTCAAGGAGCTGTGCCCCTACCATCAAGGGCCCGTCAAGCACACTCTCGAGGAGTGTGTCATGCTTCGGCGCCACTTCCACAGGGTCGGGCCACCCGCGGAGGGTGGCAGGGCCCACGACGACGACAAGAAAGAAGATCACCAAGCAGGAGAGTACCCCGAGGTCTGCGATTGCTTCATGATCTACGGTGGGCATGCGGCGAATGCCTCGGCTCGGCATCGCAAGCAAGAGCGCCGGGAGGTCTGCTCGGTGAAGGTGGCAGCGCCAGTCTACCTAGACTGGTCCGACAAGCCCATCACCTTCGACCAGGCTGATCACCCCGACCACGTGCCGAGCCCGGGGAAATACCCTCTCGTCGTCGACCCCGTCATCGGCGACGTCAGGCTCACCAAGGTCCTGATGGATGGGGGCAGCTGCCTCAACATCATCTACGCCGAGACCCTCAAGCTCCTGCGCGTCGATCTGTCCTCCGTCCGAGCCGGCGCTGCGCCCTTCCACGGGATCATCCCTAGGGAGCGTGTCCAGCCCCTCGGACGACTCGACCTCCCCGTCTGCTTCGGAACACCCTCCAACTTCCGAAGGGAGACCTTGACGTTCGAGGTGGTCGGGTTCCGAGGAACCTACCACGCGGTACTGGGAAGGCCATGCTACACGAAGTTCATGGCCGTCCCCAACTACACCTACCTGAAGCTAAAGATGCCGGGCCCCAACGGGGTCATCACCGTCGGCCCCACGTACAAACACGCGTTCGAATGCGACGTGGAGTGCGTGGAGTACGCCGAGGCCCTCGCCGAGTCCGAGGCCCTCATCGCTGACCTGAAGAACCTCTCCAAAGAGGTGCCAGATGTGAAGCGTCATGCCGGCAACTTCGAGCCAGCGGAGACGGTTAAGGCCGTCCCTCTCGACCCCCTTGGCGACACCTCCAAGCAGATCCGGATCGGTTCCGGGCTCGACCCCAAATAGGAAGCAGTGCTCGTCGACTTTCTCCGCGCAAACGCCGACGTCTTTGCGTGGAGTCCCTCGGACATGCCCGGCATACCGAGGGATGTCGCCGAGCACTCGCTGGATATTCGGGCAGGAACCCGACCCGTCAGGCAGCCTCTGCGCCAATTCGACGAGGAGAAGCGCAGAGTGATTGGCGAAGAGATCCACAAGCTGATGGCAGCGGGGTTCATCAAAGAGGTATTCCATCCCGAATGGCTTGCCAACCCTGTGCTTGTGAGGAAGAAAGGGGGAAATGGCGGATGTGCGTAGACTACACTGGTCTCAACAAAGCATGTCCGAAGGTTCCCTACCCTCTGCCTCGCATCGATCAAATTGTGGATTCCACTGCTGGGTGCGAAACCCTGTCCTTCCTCGATGCCTACTCAGGGTATCACCAAATCCGGATGAAAGAGTCCGACCAGCTCGCGACTTCTTTCATCACGCCGTTCGGCATGTACTGCTATGTCACCATGTCGTTCGGTTTGAGGAATGCGGGCGCGACGTACCAGCGGTGCATGAACCATGTGTCCGGCGAACACATCGGTCGCATAGTCGAGGCCTACGTCGATGACATCGTAGTCAAGACAAGGAAGGCTTCCGACCTCCTCTCCGACCTTGAAGTGACATTCCGATGTCTCAAGGCGAAAGGAGTCAAGCTCAATCCTGAGAAGTGTGTCTTCGGGGTGCCCCGAGGCATGCTCCTGGGGTTCATCGTCTCCGAGCGTGGCATCGAAGCCAACCCGGAGAAGATCGCAACCATCACCAGCATGGGACCCATCAAGGACTTAAAAGGCGTACAGAGGGTCATGGGATGTCTTGCGGCCCTGAGCCGCTTCATCTCACGCCTCGGCGAAAGAGGTCTGCCTCTGTACCGCCTCTTAAGGAAGGCCGAGTGTTTCGTTTGGACCCCTGAGGCCGAGGAAGCCCTCGGGAACCTGAAGGCGCTCCTTACGAAGGCGCCTGTCTTGGTGCCCCCAGCTGATGGAGAAGCCCTCTTGGTCTACGTCGCCGCAACCACTCAGGTGGTTAGCGCCGCGATTGCGGTCGAGAGGCAAGAGGAAGGGCATGCATTGCCCGTTTAGAGGCCAGTCTACTTCGTCAACGAAGTACTGTCCGAGACCAAGATCCGCTACCCACAAGTTCAGAAGTTGTTGTATGCTGTGATCCTGACAAGGCGGAAGTTACGACACTACTTCGAGTCTCATCCGGTAACTGTGGTGTCATCCTTCCCCCTGGGGGAGATCATCCAGTGCCGAGAGGCCTCGGGCAGGATCGCAAAGTGGGCGGTGGAAATCATGGGCGAAACAATCTCGTTCGCCCCTCGGAAGGCCATCAAGTCCCAGGTGTTGGCGGACTTCGTGGCCGAATGGGTCAACACCCAGCTGCCGACAGCTCCGATCCAACCGAAGCTCTGGACCATGTTTTTCGACGGGTCGCTGATGAAGACGGGAGCCGGCGCGGGCCTGCTCTTCATCTCGCCCCTCGGGAAGCACCTACGCTACGTGCTACGCCTCCATTTCCCGGCGTCCAACAATGTGGCCGAGTACGAGGCTCTGGTCAACGGGTTGCGGATCGCCATCGAGCTAGGGGTCAGACGCCTCGATGACCGCGGTGACTCACAGCTCGTCATCGACCAAGTCATGAAGAACTCCCACTGCCGCGACCCGAAGATGGAGGCCTACTGCGATGAGGTTCGGCGCCTGGAAGACAAGTTCTTCGGGCTCGAGCTCAACCACATCGCTCGGCGCTACAACGAGACTGCAGACGAGCTGGCTAAAATAGCCTCGGGGCGAACGACGGTCCCCCCGGACGTCTTCTCCCGGGATCTGCATCAACCCTCTGTCAAGATCGACGACGCTCCCGAGCCCGAGGCACCCTCGGCACAGCCCGAGGTACCCTCGGCCCCTGAGGGCGAGGCACTGGACGTCGAGGAAGGGCAGAGCGGGGCCACGCCTGATCGAGATTGGCAGGCCCCGTACCTGCAATATCTCCGCCGAGGAGAGCTACCCCTCGACCAAGCCGAGGCTCGGCGGGTAGCGCGACGCGCCAAGTCGTTCGTCTTGCTGGGCGATGAGGAGGAGCTCTACCACCGCAGCCCCTCAGGCGTCCTCCAGCGATGCATCTCCATCGCCGAAGGTCAGGAACTCCTGCAAGAAATACACTCGGGGGCTTGCGGCCATCATGCAGCACCCCGAGCCCTTGTCGGGAATGCTTTCCGGCAAGGCTTCTACTGGCCAACGGCGGTGGCTGACGCCACTAGAATTGTCCGCACCTGCGAAGGGTGCCAATTCTATGAGAAGCAGACCCACCTGCCCGCTCAGGCTCTACAGACGATACCCATCACCTGGCCCTTCGCTGTGTGGGGTCTGGACCTCGTCGGTCCCTTGCAGAAGGCGCCCGGGGGCTACACGCACCTGCTGGTCGCCATCGACAAATTCTCCAAGTGGATCGAGGTCCGACCCCTGAACAGCATCAGGTCCGAGCAGGCGGTGGCGTTCTTCACCAACATCATCCATCGCTTCGGGGTCCCAAACTCCATCATCACCGACAACGGTACCCAGTTCACCGGCAAAAAATTCTTGGATTTTTGCGAAGACCACCACATCCGGGTGGACTGGGCTGCTGTGGCTCATCCCATGACGAATGGGCAAGTAGAGCGTGCCAACGGCATGATTCTACAAGGGCTCAAGCCCCAGATCTACAACGGCCTCAACAAGTTCGGCAAGCGATGGATGAAGGAACTCCCCTCGGTGGTCTAGAGCCTGAGGACAACGCCAAGCCGGGCCACGGGTTTCACGCCGTTCTTCCTGGTCTACGGGGCCGAGGCCATCTTGCCCACTGACCTGGAATACGGCTCCCCGAGGACGAGGGCCTACAACGATCAAAGCAACCAGGCTAGCCGAGAAGAATCGCTGGACCAGCTGGAGGAGGCTCGGGACAAGGCCTTACTACACTCGGCGCGGTACCAGCAGTCCCTGCGACGCTACCACGCCCGAGGGGTCCGGTCCCGAGACCTCTAGGTGGGCGATCTGGTGCTTCGGCTGCGGCAGGACGCCCGAGGGAGGCACAAGCTCACGCCCCCCTGGGAGGGGCCATTCGTCATCGCCAAAGTCCTGAAGCCCGGAACATACAAGCTGGCCAACAATCAAGGCGAGGTCTACGGCAACGCTTGGAACATCAAACAGCTATGTCGCTTCTACCCTTAAGATGTTTTCAAGTTGTTCATATACCTCGCACCCACGCAAAGTTTAGTCATCAAGGAAGGGTCGGCCTTGCCTCGGCAGAGCCCGACCCTCCCTCGGGGGCTAAAAGGGGGGAGACCCCCTCTGCGTCGAATTTTTCCCTCGAAAAAAGATCTCTTTTTAGCAGAATTTCTTTCGTGCTTTTTGACTACTTCGAAAAGCGGATCCTGGAAACGACGGAGTACACGTAAGCAGCCAAGGCTGACCGAGCCGAGGGACTCCTACGCCTCCGGGATACGGATACCTCACTCATCACCTTCTGCGATAAGTAACTCGCGTTCGGATAAAGCGACTCCGTGGACCGGACAAGTCTTCACGTTCGGAAGCTCTTCTGCCAAAGTGGTCCTTCAAGCTTTCTCGACTAAGTCGGAGACAGGGCCTCATGGACGGGTGAAGGTACGCGTAAGCGGCAAGGCCGACCGAGCCGAGGGACTCCTACGCCTCCGGGATACGGATACCTCACTCATCACCTTCCGCGAGAAGCAGCTCTCGCCCGCACAAACATCCCTGTTACCGACGGAAAGTCCAGATGCTCGAAATAAGGGGAAAAGAGACGCAGCTTTACAAGCGCAGCGAGGGTGTGTTTTCTGGCCTCAACGGCCGCAGAAGGCACACGCTACAAGACGATCTGATCCTGCAGGCTCGGGTCTTCACGCTGAAGGGGGCCGTAGCACCTTCGGCATCGACGACGTCTTCAGCAAGGTCCGACCCAGCCTCGGACGGCGGCACGGTCCAGGGACTTCTCCGGGAATCCGGCCCGAGCAGGCGGCTCGGCCGGCTACCCCTGGGGCCTCGGCCAACCATCTTCCAAGGGCGCTAGCCCGACCCGAGGCCTCGGCTGATCGACTCCGGTGTCGGATCCGCTAACGGACAACCCGGCTAGGCTCCGGCCAACCAGGTTCCCATTTTCGAGCCAACTCCGCCTCTGTTCGTACTGATATCGCTACCCCTGGCCTCGGCTCGTCAAAGAGCGGCCGAGGGGTCTCTTTAACTAAGCTAGAGGAGCCTCAGACAACAAGGCCGATCGAGCCGAGGGATTCCTACGCCTCCGGGATATGGATACCTCACTCGTCACCTTGACACGGGGCGACTCATGCTTGGTGAAGCGGTACAAATAATAAACAGGCGAGACTTAGTGCTCGAAAATAAGGAAAAAAAACACGGCTCCGTGCCGAAATTACATACATGTTCAGGCCTCGACAGCCACAATGAACAAAAAACCCTGGCAATCGAAATGCCATTACAAACGGAACTCCGGTTCCCCCTCCGCAGGTACGAACAACCCCACTCCATGGGGGAAGGCCTGTGGAGCAACAGAAGACTGACGGGCGGCTCGCCGCCGCCCGTTCCAACTACGACGACAACAACCCCCGCTCCGGATCGCCGAGCCGCAGCAGTGCAGGCCTCAGGGTGGGCGCTGCTGCAATCTTGCCCTCGCCCACGCCGATGCTCGAGGGGCGAGGACAAGTACGAAGAACCGGAGGCCCGGGGCGCGGATGGTGGCGGTGATCCCGTCAGCGACGGGGACTTCTCGAGCCGCCTCCGCCTCGGCGCTGATGGCGGGGGCCACCAGCCCCCCCGGCAGATCCCCACTCAAATCCTCCCAGACGAGTGGGGCACCGGCCTCTGCGCGAGGGCGCCATCCCCGTGCAAAAGCAGGGCCACCCCAGAACACGAACGCCGCCCTAGCAGCGCGCGGCGTCGTGGGTGGTCCTCCCGTGCACACGGCGCGGCAGCCGCCCTCTGGCCGGAGGGGCCGCCGGGAACCCAGCCGACGACTCCGACACGCTGGAGGTGACGACGTCCGCCGTCGATCAGCCCCACGTTGTCTAAGTCCGCGCCGCCCGCAGGGCCAGTGAGCGCCTCCTCCCCCGAACGCTGCGGGAGAAGGTGACCCGCAGGCCCGCACGGGAGGTCGAGCGCCGGCTCAGCCTGGCCCCCACCCCAGCAAGGATGATGAACATCCTTGAAGCTGAGGGTGGGACCAAGATCGCAGCCCGACTTGCTCTTCCCCACCAAGGAACTGGTGGTCATCATCCTGGGTGACCGCCGGCGTGGGGGTGCAGCCGGGCTGGCTGATGAAAATCCTTGAAGCCGAACGATGGCTGAAAGGTACCAACTCCCACGGAGTTGCGTTCCTCCAACGAGGAGGCGGAAAGACGGTGGGTACCCCCCATCCGGAGGCTTGGAAGATGGAAAGACACGACGCATGAGGGAGGAAGAAGACATGGTTGCCTTCCGAAAGGGGTCGCCCTCCTTTTAAAGGCAACTCTCCCTACGTGCGCCCCCAAACGCTGCGGGCTGAGTCTTCTCCAACACGCTTCAAGGCCCACCCCTGCGACTCGGGGGCTGGGTCCCGCATGTCATGCAGACCGGCTCCGAGCAGAAGAAGCCAAACCGCCGCGCGTGGTGCGCACAACCGCCCAGCGGTTACAAGCGACCCCCCACTTTTGCCCAGACCAACGGGCGGGAGGGGCGGGCAGCCATGCAGACGGCATGCAACCGCGCCAGGTGGACGCGCTTCTCCAACTTCTGACACGCCAGCTTGGAGGCCCAGGCCCACGCGTCACGCAACCAGCGCGCCAGTTGCTGCATGCAAGCAGCCGCGCCGCCACTTGTGCCACCGTCGCACCTCTTCGGTTGCGGAGCCTATGCCGCGACTTGAGGCGAC
Organism: Zea mays; assembly: GCF_902167145.1. Taxonomy (NCBI): domain Eukaryota; kingdom Viridiplantae; phylum Streptophyta; class Magnoliopsida; order Poales; family Poaceae; genus Zea; species Zea mays. Next base: position 15,205,129 of record NC_050103.1, read on the forward strand.
CCAGCGCACGACCCAGCGGCGCCAGCCTGGCGTGACGGTCAATGCGGCCGAAAGTGGGCCGGCAGTAATGACGATGGCAGGCGGACGGGAGCAGCAGCCACGTCGTCAGCCAGGCTCACGTCCCATCCAGGGACAGCAAGACAGCCTCCTCCCACAGCGTGAAGACGGTGCGCCCGTGATCCGTTCCTCGAACGGCTCGCGCACGCGCAACGGCCGCCCCGCCAACCACTCGCCCCGTCGCATTAACTCCGCGGTGGGACAGGCGGCGCTTCTGGCAGGAGAAGCGGACGACGCTTCGCCTTCGCCGTAATAACCGCGCCAAAAAAGGTACGCCACGTCGTTCGATTTCGTATCCTTTTCCCTTTTTCCTCTTTCTCTATCTCTTGCAACAGGGACCGGGAAAGGGGGATACCCCGAAAAGGATCCTTCCCTGTGAAGGAACCGGGCCCCGAGCCCCCCTACTCATCAGAGGTTCGAAGGCTGGCCCTCTGAAGGGTTCAACAGTCGCCTCAGATCGCGTGGGCCCGACACCCACTACTGGTCAGGGGTTCGAAGGCCGGCCCCCCGAAGGGCTCCATGGCCGCCTCAGGCTACTCGGGCTCCGCGCCCATTACTGATCAGAGGTTCGAAGGCTGGCCCCCGAAGGGTTCACAGTCGCCTCAGACGCCGAGCGAGGGATGACCAGGGGTACGTTCGATACATAACCGAGGCTCGAGCTGCGCTCCCGAGGTACCCTAGGACATTTCCGAGACCAGCGGGAGCGATCTTGTAACGGAATCCCATCGGAGGGAGGCATCGAGCCCTCGGACCCCGTCGCCAGGGGACCGGGTCCGGCAGATCACCCGCAGGTACTTTTGGGCGTGCCTCTGGGCCCCTAGCCGACCCCCAACGAACGGGGCACAGACGTCCACTCGGATTACCCGCTTGCAGCTCACCGGAGACACCATGTTCCGTGCCCATCGAGGGTAACATGGCGCACTCCCCCCCTCCTCCTTGCGGAAAGGCGACGTAGGGGCGTATGTAAAAAGTCGAGTCTGTCCCTGATCGTCCTCTCGCCCTGTGCGGAGGCTCGGGGGCTGCTCTCGCAAACCCGGCTCCAGCCGAACCGTTGACAGCGTCAACATACCAGCCCGAGAACTTGGGCCCCGACCGTGCACCCGGGCTACGGCCAGTTTGCATGAGGGAACGACCAGACCAGCCGAAGCGTTACGCAAGGCATTAAGACCTCGAAGGAGTGAAACCACTCCTCCGAGGCCTCGGGGGCTACACCCGGCGGGTGCGCTCGCGTGCACCCACCGGAATAAAATGCAACCGAGGAAGGCTGGTCCCCTTGCAAAAAAGTGTGACGAAAGCCTCCAAGCGAGTGCTAACACTCCCTTCGAGGCTCGGGGGCTACTGTCGGGGACCATAATTAGGGGTACCCTCAAGACGCCTAATTCTCAGCTGGTAACCCCCATCAGCATAAAGCTGCAGAGGCCTGATGGGTGCGATTAAGTCAGGGATCAGTCCATACGAGTGACTCGATCACGCTTCACCCGAGCCTAGCCTCGGACTCGGGCAGCCGACCTCGAGGGACTTCCGTCTCACCCGAGGCCCCCCTTTTAACGGCGGACACATCCCCGGCTCGCCCGAGGCCTTGGCTTCGCTAAGAAGCAACCCTGACTAAATCGCCGCACCGACTGACCGAGTTGCAGGGGCATTTAACGCAAAGGTGGCCTGACACCTCTATCCTGACGCGCGCCCCCCGGCAGAGCCGAAGTGACCGTCGTCACTCCGCTGCTCCACTGACCGGTCTGACAGAAGGACAGCGCCGCCTGCGCCACTCCGACTGCAGTGCCACTCGATAGAGTGAGTCTGACAGGCAGTCAGGCCTCGCCAGGGGCGCCATAGGGAACTCCGCTCCGCCCGACCCCAGGGCTCGGACTCGGGCTAAGACCCGGAAGACGGCGAACTCCGCTCCGCTCGACCCCAGGGCTCGGACTCGGGCTAAGACCCGGAAGATGGCGAACTCCGCTCCGCCCGACCCCAGGGCTCGGACTCGGGCTAAGACCCGGAAGACGGCGAACTCCACTCCGCCCGACCCCAGGGCTCGGACTCGGGCTAAGACCCGGAAGACGGCGAACTCCGCTCCGCCCGACCCCAGGGCTCGGACTCGGGCTAAGACCCGGAAGACAGCGAACTCCGCTCCACCCGACCCCAGGGCTCGGACTCGGGCTAAGACCCGGAAGACAGCGAACTCCGCTCCGCCCGACCCCAGGGCTCGGACTCGGGCTAAGACCCGGAAGATGGAGAACTCCGCTCCGCCCGACCCCAGGGCTCGGACTCGGGCTAAGACCCGGAAGACGGCGAACTCCGCTCCGCCCAACCCCAGGGCTCGGACTCGGGCTCTGCCCCGGAAGACGACGAACTCCGCCTCGCCCGACCCCAGGGCTCGGACTCTGCCCTGGCCTCTGCCGAACGACTTCCGCCTAGCCCGACCCAGGGGCTCGGACTCGGCCTCGGCAACGGAAGACAGATTCGACCCCAGCTTCGGAGGAGCCCCCACGTCGCCCTGCCTCGGGCGCGGGCCCGCCACGTCAACAGGGAGCGCCATCACCACTCTACCCCGAGCCGACTCGGGCCGTAGAGAACAAGACCGGTGTCCCATCTGACCAGCTCCGCCAGATAGGCAATGATGGCGCCTCCCAAGCTCCATGACGGCGGCGGCTCTCAGCTCTCTTACGGAAGCAGGTGGACGTCAGCAAGGACTCGACCGCTCCGACAGCTATCCTTCCGCCAAAGCTCCGTTGCTCCTCCGACAGCCACGACATCACGCCAGCAGGGTGCCAAGATCTCTCCGGCTGCCACATTGGCATGTACTTAGGGCGCTAGCTCTCCCTCCGCTAGACACGTAGCACTCTGCTACACCCCCCATTGTACACCTGGATCCTCTCCTTACGACTATAAAAGGAAGGACCAGGGCCTTCTTAGAGAGGGTTGGCCGCGCGGGACCGAGGACGGGACAGGCGCTCTCTTGGGGCCGCTCGCTTCCCTCACCCGCGTGGACGCTTGTAACCCCCCTACTGCAAGCGCACCCGACCTGGGCGCGGGACGAACACGAAGGCCGCGGGACTTCCACCTCTCTCACGCCCGTCTCCGGCCACCTCGCCTCTCCCCCCTTCGCGCTCGCCCACGCGCTCGACCCATCTGGGCTGGGGCACGCAGCACACTCACTCGTCGGCTTAGGGACCCCCCGGTCTCGAAACGCCGACAGGTATATATTCGTGCGTTGCTACGGAATCAATATGATAAAATATATTAATATATAAAAACACTAATTGTTATTTTATACTTTTGTTAGCATCACTAAAAGATGAAAATGATGTACTTTCATCCGCACTAAAATCTGAAATGGACTTCTACTGCAAGCCCGATGCTATCCTCAATTCCAGCTATCGATCTTGCCAATCTTAGCTTATTTTAGATTTCCAGTAAATAAACCAAAAAACATTTAGAATTTAGAAAAGATGAGACTTGATTCAGTATAATAGTTAAACCCGTCACTTATATATGAATGCTCTACCAAGGGAACATTCATGCCACTTTAGCAAATTATCTAGTAATGACTATACTACTGCAGCATTATGAAGCATTCCAATAGCAATATACTTAAGCAACTTTTTCTATCAATAAAACTATGTTTTAAAGCATGCTTGCACAAACCAACCAACCATTTCTTTACCTATTACGTCAATCAGCTTTATAAAGCATTCCAGTAGTACACTGACATGTCTTCATAGCAGTTATTAAAAGACTGCTAAAAATTACGCTCGGGAGAAAAAACAGGTCAATGAAAATTCTAAATAAATACAGATGCAAATAAATCAGTTGCAATGTCATCATACTATTAATCACAATCAGTGAAAATTCTTGATAAATACATATGCAAAATAACCACCAACAAAAGAGAAGTATGAATCTGATGTCTAACCTGACATAGCTACGACACAAACTCATTCATCTAAAACTCTTATCACCTATAATATAGATAAAGCTCTTGATATGACATCCGAAAACAAGTCTTCCCCATAAAGTTTATCATCTTGGACCAACAAAGTTTGTATTAGGGTCATTTTTGGACCATTTTAATGCAAGAAAGAAGCATCGAATGAGATGTAAAAGAACTCAAAGAATGTACATTGTAGATGATGAAACACATCATCCATGTTTCCAAAAGATAAATGAACTGATGGTCACATATAATATATCATACTACATTTTCAACCAAATAAACAAAAGATGTAATATTCCCTCCTTTTATTAGCATAAGACTTATATAACATCAGGCACCGTTGACGTTTGGTTATAACATAAGTACTTTATCAGTTAGGTATTAAAACAATAAAATAAGCAAACAGCTACCTAAACATTAAACTATAAGCTAGTAATACACTACAACAACTATTGTAGCACAGATGGCCCATGAAGAATGTAAGTATGACCCAGCTGAAGAAATGCTCTAGGAACCAAATCTGACACCATTTTTTTTGGAACTGGACAATAAAGTGAATCACGTGATCGAACAACGAACCGCAAATGACATCAAGGTCATGCAGAAGCCTCCAAAAGCATGCTCTTACTAACATCAACCGTAATTATAGTAGTGACCGGAAACTTCTGGTGCTGTCAGACCGGGAACTAAATCTTTGGACCTCCAATCTAGCCATGAGAGTGCTGGTCGCAGCTTGGTTCAGCCAAAATTGTTCCTTATAAACAACATACATGCATTTCATATATCGAGATATCGACAAATAATATTAGCATCACTAAATTTTGGAACAATGCATGTTAGTTTTCTTTTTAATTAAATAATCATGCTTACTGGTCCACGACATCTCATCAGCGTAGTAGTACTACAGACGCTGCTACAAAGTAGCTCTGAGGGAGTCCGACGCATAAATATATGCTGCTGCTAAATGAACTGTTAAAATAATATTGTTTCCAATACTGACTGATTTACATGTACTGTCAGTTGAATTAGGTAAGCCAACTTTTATTTTGCACCGACTGATACTGAGCATAAAGAAAATAGAATTTGGAAGCACAAGCAGATATTCAGACATCAGAGAACCTAATAAACAAAAAAAGAAACAACAGATCAACCTATACTTTGACACGGTTAACTGTGATATGAGCTACATTTTTATGTTGTTGGAATGAACAGCCAATACGATATGCAGACCAAATGTTTAGTGATATTTATTGATGGATACTATTGGCTTTATTGCACAAATGGCTTAAATTTTGAGTAGTGCGTCAATGACAGTAGTAGAGAATAAATTGATATAACCTTAGAAACGTTTGATGAAGTAAGGGCTTCAAGCTCATGTTCATTCGTAAATTCAGAGGAAGATGCCTTGTACCATTGAACCCTGCTAGACCCTTTAGTTCCACTTGTAAGAGTAAGGCAAGTTTTATTTTGCACCATCAGCATCAAGCATGAATAATAGTTCACCATGTGAATAAGCATTCCCTATTAGATCATGCTTCCACAAAAAAGTATAAAGCACCAATTAGTTTTTGTTTGAAACCTAAGAACGATGGAATATCCAGGTTTTCAATACTCACTTTTCGGATGTGCGGTGGGCAGCATGAGCAATTTGGGATGAGTGGACATGGGCTCCTTGTACATCCCGTTCACCGTTGGCACGTCCTTGGCGAGCCCATTCATCGTCAACACCCCCTTTCATCAGTAAAATGTAAATAAAACTGAGAATCAAACTTGCCCGATTGACGTGTGATAAAAATCTATGTGCATTGTGTTACTTAGTCGATAATGCTAACTTTTATTACTTTTTTCTTGTAGGTTTCAGTCTGTGGCATGGTATTGAAAAATCAAATGAGAGAAGGGTCAACAAAAGAGGTGGGGAAGATTATTAAAACATGAACATAAGATTAAATTATTCAAGATTCTAAAAATTACTATCAACAATTCTCTATCCACATGACAAATAAATAAATAAATCCAATAAGAAAGGAGAAAGCACATGAAGAAGAAAGTGGTGATTCATCTGTGTTGTTGACCTAACCTCTGTGCGCAGGTTGCGATTGATGTACTTGAGATGGCTCAGCGTGCGCTGCATGTTATTCTACAGAGATACATATATAGTGAAATTTAACCCAATAAAACATGGAAATTATTTAGACATCTAGATCTCATCATCATCACATGGACATGTGGATAAACAGCGAGCGAGCGAAACAAAAGAGATAAGAGATTTTTATTTAACATCAAGTGATTTTATTGCATGCAAACCTTCCTCACATTTTTAAGTCCATAACAATCAGACCTTTGAATTACATCAGGTCACCTGCAATAGAACAATGACATAACAATTCAGCTACTTCAAGTATCCAGCATAACCAAAAGTAGGTTTGCATGCACAAAACATGCGAGGAAGGGTTCCATGCATGTGCCTATTTATCCAAATTTTCTGTTTTGCACTATGAAGCACTTAGTGCTTTCATGCTGAAACGTCTTCTATTGCCTTGTGAGACTTGTCCATCATTTCTTTCAAACGTTCTTCAGAGGCGTGATAATTATGACATAACGAAACAATCAGATCCACGTCTTTCTCAGTTTGTTTGACTGAATTCAAGCAAACAAAAAACATAACTACAGATGATATGATGAATGAACAATTTAAAAATAGATTCAGAAAGAACAATTACTTATGTGATAAGTGCCATCAGGTCACCAGGTCCTCAAACGAAGCATTAAGAAGAGATGCCACCCAAAAAGCATATACTCAGGAGTATTAGTCGACAATTCAGGATCCTGGTCAGTACTTACACACCTGAGAATACTTCATTATATGCTTTGTGGTAGAACCTGACATTTTGTGAGAATGTCGATGAGAGTTATCATATCATATGAAAGTATGAACCAATAGATAAACTTGTTGAAGTGTATAAGTAGATTGTCTATGAAGTTGAATTGGAGATTCAGCCCCTCCAAGGACGAAGACAAGCTACCAAAGAAAGCTACGCTCTTCTGGGTGACCTTCATACAGCCACACAGCAAGAGGACACGCAGCCTGAGCTGCTTCGTCGCTTCCAAGACCGCGACGTTGTAGTCACTGACCATGCAGTTCGAAAGGCCGAGCTCGATGAGCTTGCTGCAGCTCTCACAGATGGCGAATAGGTTTGCATTAGTGATCTTGATGCATCCCTCGAAACCGAGGTGGCAAGGGAAGCGTCATGGCCTTAACCAAGGCAGAAACAACCGCGTCCGTGAGATTCTCGCAGTTGTTCAAATCAATGTCGACCAGCCCACTGTCTGAGCTCTTCATTAGTGGAAGGAAGCCATTGTCGGTGACTGCACTAAGGCCACTCATATTGATGTTCTCCAGCTGAGGGCAGAACATGCCAACATAGGAAGGTTGGTGTCGGTGAAGCCTGAGCAATCCTTGATGGCCAGGGACTGAAGCGATTTGCATTCTGGAAGCTGTGCAGGTGCAGAGCATATGTCCTTGATCTCGATGCACTTGGACAGAGAGAGGGACTTGAACTTTGGGTTGCAGTTGAGGAAGAAAGCAAGAATGCCCATAAGAGTAACCTTACTGCATCCCTCGATCTGCAAAATCTCCAGGACCTTAGATGATTACGTAAATTCCTTAAGACATCCGTCTGAGACCTTGCTGCACTTCTTGAGGTTAACAAGCCTCAAACTTGGGCTGAACTTGGCGACGGATGTAAGGGCAAGATCCATGAGTCCCGGACAGGAGGCAATAGTCATATGCCTAAGCTTCTTAGGACCAGGACATTCCATCATCCAGAATCCCCTCTCACTGACAGCAGGGAGGCGAGCGAGGGCCAGATCTTTGATTGACTTCCCATAGTACCCAATCACGACAAGATAACATAATTAGTAACGTTCAAACCCTGAAACCGCATCTCCTCTGTATCCCTGGAACGGAGACATGCCGAGCCGCAAAAGACCAAGAACGCACAATCCTGAAACAAGCATCAGACTTTCTCAACGATTTAATCCCAAGTTCAATAGCACATCTATACAAAAAACCAAATCAAGAGAACGACATGCCTTCAATCACATAACAACACCAAAGAGAATCACACAAATCATTCAGGAAGGGCTAGGGTTTGATGTGTTACATCCGGACGTAGGGTTTGTCGTCGAGGCATGACTCGCAGACGATGGTGAAATTTGATCGCTCCCACCCGTTCGCCTGCACGTCCCACAACAGCCGGTGCGCCATCCCCCTCCTCTTCTCCAGCGTCGAGAAGCCGGATGGAAAGAAGCGAAGGGGCTGCGGGCAAGCGAGACGATACCCCGAGCCCGAGTGTCGATTCCCGACCGAATTATCGACGTGCTACCACCACCTCGCTCTCCCTCAGTTGAGCAGATTAGGCCGCGGGCATGAGGCGAGTATGCTCGAGGTGGAGGCGTCGACCACAGGAGGGCAAGGGCGTCATGGAGGAGGAATACTTCATGAAGAGGTGCCATGGCAGAGTTGAGGTCGTGGGAGGGGGCAAGAGTAGCGGGCGTGGAAAGGATGAGGCGGAAGGGCGGCGGCGACAATGGCCTCCGTGAATTTTGCGAGGGCGTGGAAGCAAGGTGGGCATCGAGAATGAGGTGAGGAACCGACGAGTCCGTGCGGGCGGACGGTTGAGCAGATGGGAGGAAGAGACGAGCGAGCGGGACATGGATGGTTCAGATCGATCGAAGGTAGAACGTGGACGCTCCAGATCGATCGAAGGCAGAACAGCAGGCTACTCTTACTGCCTTAATAAATAGTAGAGATTAGCATTTCCGTCAGGACAACGAGGAGGCTCAGACACGCATGCAGCCGTTGACCGCCGCCGACGAGGCAACCGAAGCATGCATGCTGCATGAGCATGGCTGAGCCAGAGGCCTGGCCTCGAGAGGCAGACGTCGAGGCGTGCAAGAAAGATTAGTCACGGTGCCGTGTGCCCGTGTCGGTCTTTTGCGTCCCCGACCACTACGCCCCGAACTTTTCTCTTCTGCGTGTCAATGTTTTTATAATAATTATAAGCATAAAATATAATCTAATTACAAAACTAATTATAATTAAAACTAGGTGGATGCCCGTGCGTTGCAACGGAAACACATAATAATATAACGTAGTCTGAAACAGATATAGAGCTGGAAAGATGGGTCCAGGAAATGAGGCGAACACAGATCCGAATTTTCCAGGATAGTGAAAATGACCCATGATTATTATAGAAAAACATAAGTATTCACATTCTAAGATATAAAATAGCATAAGAGTGGAACGAGGGCGTCCATACTGTCCGTTTCGTGGGCCTCGCTCTTGCCGCTCAAGCACGAAAGAAGTCCCAGCGTCGCGTTCTGGTCCTCGACACCATCCGCGATATGACCTCTCTATAATATATTTTGGCTTCTGTCATGATCGGCGCTTCGTTTTATCTTTAGTTTTCTGTAGTAGCTGATTATAATGTAATATTATTTATAAATTTATCATACTTAAGTATCCATGATACTTATTTGGTATCATAATTAGTATTATTTTATTATATAAATTTAATCATACTTAAAACTACTTTGATCTCTCTAAAAAATATAATTATTTAAACCGTTTTGGAACATAGAATTTGGGACGGAGTATATCACTGCACGCTAGTTTATCTGTACAAGGCAATCTGCAATTGTACAGCGTTGTACAGACTTTTATTATACAAACAGAGTAAAGAGTGCAATACAACATCCGTCATCACACGCACGGGTTAAGCTCGGACGCTCGGCGGCGCCATGTCTGCAGCACAAGGACTGGACACCATGACTGAGCAGTTGTTGAGCTGCATGCAGGAGCGATCAGTAGGTGTCATCGGTGTCTGCCTCTTCCTCGTCGCTCTCCAGCTCTGCCATCTCAGCCAGCAGCGATCAGTAGGTGTCATCGGTGTCAGCGATCAGTAGATGTCATCGGTGTCTATAATCAGTTGCTGAACACATAGAAATAATCGCGCAGTGAAAAGATTTCACTGTTAAAAACCTCACACTATATATCAAATTCAGCAGTGTTCTGCTGCAGACTGGTACACCGTTATCTCGGCCACCACGATCGCGACAGTCGTTGCCATCACGATCGCCACTGGTATACCGTTACTCGCCATTTTTTTTTGCAATGCAATCTTCAGTAATTAACTTTTATGCCTGTAGTTAGAACTTCTGCCGCCGCCGCTGCTGCTTGCGAGTTGCCATCTTTAGTCCTCGAAATGCCTTTCCAAGTCTCAAATCCGCCTCTACCAGTTACTGTCATTATCGATACTACTGTCTCTTTCAACTGTGCTTCGTATGCGTTTCAGGTTGGGTTGCATTCTTCTGGTTTGTTTGGTTTACCGCCAGAGAATGCCTGAGCCTGACGACTAAGCGAAGAACCGGCACCACAAGTCCATGATCTGAGCCAGTTTCTGGGTCGTAGCAGGAAACAGGGAAATGTACTCCATGTTGACGTGTTTGGAGAAGGCCAGCAAAGCTTTTATTTGCGTTGGGCCTTATTTGAGTTGAGCCTAGCCATGAGTTCCACGCTCTCTCCTCTTCCTCTACAGCACTTTGTTAGTCCACAACGCGTGCTACTGCTGCAGCAACAAGGCAACAGACGAAATGATGAATTCTTCTGTTTGTGTCTGGCCGAATGGTGTCCATGAAATGAGATCGCTGCAAGAATTTGCACTGATTTTTTTTATCTCTCTCCACCACCACGGACTGAGGATTGAGGAGACGCCACCCTGATGCTTATCTTCTTCCAGTTCGTAAACAGTAACCTGAACCTGAAACTTGCTCCAATTTAGAACATGAAGCTGAACACTGCCGACAGTTTAGGCCCCTTTGGAACAAAGAAAAATTTTCTTGTGTTTTTGAACTAATTCCTGTGAAATTTCTATACCATGAAATTCCTGCATTCCAAATGATCCAGTTCAGGTTCATGTTCAGACTACCAGCATTGTCATTCTAAAGAACACCATGGCTACGAGTATTTGAACAAACCTGTAATTTGGAAACTTATTCTGTCAAAATCTAAACAACTATGCTTAGGAAGGAATCTTATTGCAGTTTGGAAGCAAACCCAACTACCCTAATTACAACAGCATGACCAGACACCACCTGCTAGCTTCTAGTTAATCGTTCTCGCATGATAGCTGTTTTAGCCTAAAAAGTAGCCCTAGGCCTAGACATATTCCAGAATGCTGCGTTTCTTTCTTTTCAGGTAAAGAAAAATATTTGGGTGGGTCTTAATTAAGAGGTAGTGTGCAAGCAAGATGTCTAGAAAGATAAAAAAAGAAAATACTGAACAGAACAAAAACTCAAAAAGACATCTATGTTTTATTCGGTTTTGTAAAGAGGTGGTCCATCATCATCTCACACCTCAAATTAATGTTTGGTTTAAGTATTGGAATAGGGTGATCTATCATCATCACATTCCTCATATGCACACAAATAGTATATGTATGGAGAATGAGATCATCCCACCAAATTCATATAGGATCACCTGATGATGGACCACCCCATCAAGGATAAGGTGATTCCTCGAACCAAACACCCCATTGATGACACTATTTGATGGGACTGTTAATAATCATCAGCTTGGGAGTATATGGGATGGGAAATTCAAATTTCAAGGCCTTCAAAGGATTACTTCATCATTTCTCCAAAGTTCAAAATGTATTGGTAATCACAGTAAGAGTACATGAACAACAACAACAAAGTCTTTTAGTCCCGAGCAAGTTGGGGTAGGCTAGAGTTGAAACCCAACACAAACCCAACAGTACATTTGAAATCTAAAACATTTCAACCAAAGCAATTACTGCAACATATCCTTGTCTTGCAACATGTTTTTCATGTTGCTCAAAATAATATTCATCAGATTGCAGCTCCAAGTATACTGGAGCATGAATTGTACAAGGCTCAAAAGTTAACCATCCTTTACCATAGCAGAACAAAATAACAAATAATGCCAATTTAATAGTTTTGTATAAACTGTTAGAGAACATACATACACACAAATAAGGTCTTACCTCCAGTTCTGAATGGCAATTCACCATGACATTAAAAATATCATCAAGGCCACCCAACTGCCTTAATGTTTCTTTGAAATTTCCTCCGAGTTCTAACACCATGTCAGATGTATCTGTAAAAATGTTATAGCACTTCAGACTGATGATGTGATGGCAAACCTTGCTACTAAATTAGGTTTATTAAATTAAAAGTAAGAAAAATACTCAAAGTTCTAAATATGACAACAATCAATAACAAGTGAGATAATAACCTGAGAAAATCATCCATGTAATGTTGTAAGATATTACTTATCTTATTATTTAATTTTATTGCTTTGACTAATAAAATCAGACCTAAAGAATCATGATCCAAAATTTTGATTGGAGAATTTACCCTCTAATGCAACAACAGACAAGCACGCCTTTTCCATTGTCAACAAAGCAAGCCACTTTGAACATAGTTCCGGCCTTGTTGTTCTCTTATAATCCCTGTCTGCTGGTTTGATCTCTTTGCAGCTTAAGAAGATTTCTTCAACTTTTGAAAGTATGTCCTCTGAACAAGAGTCCACATCCTTATTGGAACCGTTAAGCATCTGAAATTTACCGATTCCAAGAAGTTTGGAACCTATTGATGGTGCTTTGGCATCAACAACATTCACCGGAGGGTTTAACAATTTGAGGAGGAAATGGACACAAGTTTCTGAAGACAGCAAATTATTGTCTTGGACCTGAATAATAACAAAGGAAACAATAAGCAGAACCCGTATTGAAGTATTACTACCTGAGTTCCACAATCTAGTGCCATCAATCAAATTCTAAAGGTTGACCATTTGTATGCCTGTAAGGTTAGAGTTACATAGATTCACTATATAAAAATATCATTAGAGTTATCATTCGAATGCCTCCATTAAGTTGTACCAATGGATAAAGTTGCATCTCATAGACAATGAAAAGTCAAAAACTTTATTAAGTAGAAAAGAAAGGAAGTGTTTTTTTAGAACAAAAGCAGGAGATCTGTGAGTCATTAAGAAAAAAAGATAAAAGACTTGATATAATATATTGATTGATATATTAATCCGTCGGCGGATGAATCTGTAGTTCATGGATTTGGACAATAGTCGATTAATTTATTAATACACAAAAAATAAAATAAGTAGAGGAGGAGCCTAACCAGCCTAGCACGTACAAGTTTAGAATAGAAAACAAATAAACAATCCAACATCATATTGAGGGAGCTCGTTCATGTCTCCGTGAACAAATAAAAAAATGCTAATATGCTACGGAATTGATAGGCCCTAGATTAGAATAGAATGTTGTGTGCAGTTTACTGCAAAATCAAAACATACCTCAAAAGGCAAAACAATGGATTGGTCCGTTGGTTCCTGATTGGGCTGCCGTCGACGGATGAATCTGTAGTTCATGGATTTGGTCGAAGTCGAAGGAAGAGGTTGGAGCTGTGCCGGAGGCTCTGCTTCTCGAGGACACCGCCGCTTGACCACCGTCCACCGGGATGATGTTCTCGCCCGCATATCCAGTGGGGAATAGATGCCGCCAGCGCCGATTGGTGATGGAGGGGTCGGGTCGGCCCGCGATCTATCCTCGGGTAACGGAGGTGACTGTCTTCTTCATGGAGAAGGCGAGGTCCAGCGGGGAGGACACACGACACGCGGAGAGGATGAGTCGGCTCATGTGAGCATCGATGTCGGCCGTCTCCCACGAGTTTGGCATGGCAGATGTGGTGTCCTCGGCTGCAGGCTCCATGGCTTTATGTGCGCTTGCGATCTTGAGCTAGAGGGCGGAGAGACTGGAGGTAGGGACGAGGGCAGCCATGGAGCCTAGGCATCGGGATCTGGAGGAGGAGAGGCGTTGAGGAGTATTGCGGTGCGTGCGGCGGAGGATGCGGGGGACGTCGAGACGGACGGGCGGGTGGGATGTGAGAGGGGCGTGGGGAGAGGAGAGGCATCGCATGCGCGGAGGGGAGGCGGAGGCACGTCGCGCACGCCGGGAATCGCGGCGTGGTTGGAGCGGCCGAGCGTGCGCGGAATCCGCGGATGCAGCGCGACGCCGGCGGAATCGCGACGTGGCTGGGGTGCGCGGCCGAGCGTGTAGGGAGACAGGGGCGGGGGCAGTCTACATTTGGCCCTTAATAGTTAGTAGAGATACTATAATCAACATTCATAATTAATATTCAAATCGTTTGACGGTGCGACGCTAGCTAAATTTTAGTCGGGAGAGTCAAACACCATCTAAATCGGTTAATATGCAAGTATATTCCATCTTGTTGTCGTCGAGTGCACATATTATTTTTTTGTCCCAATCAATCTTACATCACACACAATGTTTACCGTTCAACCAACCGGTTCTAGCCAACGTTACTTTGCTATGTTCCCCCGCGTACTATTTACTAATCAAACGGTTTACATCATACCGCCTGGAGGGTAGGCGAGAGGGGCTAATATCTCAAGCAAGTCATGTACAAGGCTGTGCCTATTTTGCACTGTATTGTACTATTGTAGAGTGAAGTTTAAAATAATGAGTGTCGTGCTGGAGACAGTCTAATGGCATGTATAGTGGAGAGACACTAAAACGGTTCTTCGAGCACAAAAGATAACTAAGAGACTCTATTATATAATTGAGTGTCTATAAATGTAATGTATTAATAAGAGTTTTTTACATTGGTCCCCTTAATTTCGCCACGGTACTCGTTGCTACCCTTAGTTTTTCTTCTTGCTCAGTTTTACCCAACGCTACTTCCATTTGCTCAGAAATCCGCCTGGCCGCCGTCTCCGTCCATTCTAACGTGACTTACAGCGCGGGCCCACTACGCAGTTCCATCCTTACCTTCGCCGCACGCCCACGCTACGCTGCGCAGCCGCCTCTGCTCTTCCTCCCAACGCGCGACTGGCAGCCTCCCGACTCCAACTCTCCATCTCTCCTTCGCCTGGCAGCCTGCTTCTCGGACCTGTGTCTTCAACGGCCTGGCAGATCACGCCGGGAGGAGCTCCAAGCGACGGATCCGCGGACGAATCGGCGGCGCGGCGCCTGGCGGACGGAACGACGGCGCGGCAGGACTCTTCTTCACCGGCGCGGCGGCCTGCGTCTTCAACCCCTTCGAGTGTTGTTGCTTGCCCTTCGAGTCTGAAGGACGATAGTGCTCCAGCAAAGCAGAAAAAGGCTGACAGCGGCTACACCTTCATCAACCTCGCTACGATTCGACGAATCCGCCCAAGCCCACGCCGGGAGTAGCTCCAATTCGACGAATCCGCCGCCGGGAGTGAGGGAGGAAGCCGCCCGGAAGGACCTGCAGCTGCCCCGTGCCGCCGGCCACAGGCTGCTTCGTGGGGGCGCCCCGTGCCCCGTGCCGCCGGCCACAGGCTGCCAGTCGGCCGGCTCGGCGCGCTCGCTGCAGCGCTCAGCACATCTGGCCACCGGGGACGGCAACGCTCCGGCGCCGGCGGCGGAGGCCAGTTGCTCCTGGTCCGGGGTAAGCTCTCGGTTGACTTTCATTCGTCCAATTAGCGCAGCGTTCACCCTGCACAAAATCCACAATCTTGACCTGCACGATTTTGACAGGGTTATTGTCTTATTGAATCGAGGGCCTGCTGCGCAGCGGCGTCGACGTCAACAGCATTAACCTTGACAGCGACACCGCCCTGCACATCGCCGCGTGCTAGAGCCACCGCGACGTCGTCAGGGTGCTGCTCAGCTTTTTTTGAAGAATTGGTGCTGCTCAGCTGGAAGGCCAACATCGACGCGCGCGACCGCTGGGGAAGCACGGTGAGCCGCCCGCACGCCATTGCCATTTCTCTCAGCTCATGCCATGTACTCTCTATAAATGTTGGCTACTATATGAGTTCTTAAAGTCGTTATTTCCTATGAAATAGGATGGATCATATTATTCCCAATGATGAGGTTGAACCAATAGAAGTAGTTGCTGCACCTGATGATGATGAAAGACAGTATCCTGAGTTTGTTGACAAGTGGGATATGCTAGAATTCGAGGACTATGATGGAGACATTTTCACAGGGGCACAATTTGAATAGACTGATGAAGAGGAGGAGGAGGAAAACATAGCTATGGGGGTGGATGAGCAAGGAGAGGGTGATGATGTACCAAGAAATGATTATGACAGAGATAATCCATCCTTAAAAGAAGGCAGCACATTTGCATCGATGACCGAATTTAGGAATGCAGTTGCTACCTATTGCATCAAAGGTGAGTATGATTATGTAATTGAAAAGAGTGAGCCAACAAGAATGACTGTTCATTGCGCATTTGAGAGGTGTCAGTGGAGGATACATGCTTCCTGTATGCGGAATAGTACAATTATTCAGGTCAAAGTGAATCCATCTCCTCACACTTGTCCAAGTGAAAGAAAAGGGTCACATAAGGTAGCTAAAAGTAGATGGTGTGCAGATGCAGTATTAGAATGGGTGACAGATAACCCATGCATTGGTACAACTGAACTGGTAAAGAAGATTAAAGAGAAATACAACATTTTGGTGCCTTACATGAGAGTGTATTATGGCAAGGAAATGGCTCTTGACAAGATTTATGGCCCATGGAAGGAAAGCTTTAACTTATTATTCACTTTCAAAACTGAAGTGGAGAAGGTGTGCCCAGGTAGTGTTGTTGAGATTGACCATCATACGGTGGATTATAAAGTGAATGGCAAGATTTTGAACAAAGAATGTTTTAGAAGGGTGTTCGTTTCATTCAAAGCATGTTGGAGTGGGTTCTTAGCTGGTTGCAGGCCTTATTTAGCAGTGAATGCAACAGCTCTTTATGGGAGGTTTAGAGGCCAGTTAGTAGCTGCTTGTGCCATTGATGCACATAATTGGCTCTTTCCAGTGGCTTATGGTGTCCTCAAGGCAGAGTCAACAGAAAGTTGGACATGGTTCCTACAGAATTTGCGTCAGGTTATAGGGTTTCCACATGGATTGACTATACACACAGACGCTTGCGAGGGTTTAGAAACTGCAGTGGATTATGTGTTTCTTGTAGTAGAGCATAGGGAATGCATGAGGCATTTTGCTTCAAACTTGGGCAAATCATTCAAGGGAAAGTTGATTGATGACAACTTATGGCCAGCATCATTGACATATAGCCTTAGAAAGCATAACTATCATGTGAATCAATTGTACACAAACTCTAGGTTAAAAATATACATTGAAAGTCATCACAAATATCTATGGGCTAGAAGCAAATTTGGTGAAGGGTGCAAGGTGGACTATGTGAACAATAACTTGGCGGAGTCATTCAATGCATGGATCAGAAAAACAAAGGGGCTTCTGAAAGGGAATTAGGCTTACACCTAGTCCCTAATTAATTTTGGTGGTTGAATTGCCCAACACAAATAATTGGACTAACTAGTTTGCTCTAGTGTATAAGATATACAGGTGTAAAAGGTTCACACTCAGCCAATAAAAAGATCAAATATTGGATTCAACAAAGGAGCAAAGGGACAACCGAAGGCACCTCTGGTCTGGGGCACCGGACTGTCCGGTGTACACCGGACAGTGTCCGATGCACCACCGGACAGTGTCCGGTGCACCAGAGGACTCTAACTCCAACTCGTCACCTTCGGGAAAATCCAGAACCGGCGCGCTATAATTCACCGGACTGTCCGGTGTACACCGGACAGTGTCCGGTGCTCCAACGAAGACGCTGCTCCGGAACTCGCCAGCCTCGGGATTTCACGAAGGCTGCTCCGCTATAATTCACCGGACATGTCCGGTGTGCACCGGACTGTCCGGTGCATCCTCGGAGCAACGGCTACTTCGCGCCAACGGCTACCTACAACGCATTAAATGCGCGCGCAGCGCGCGCAGAAGGCAGACGAGCCCATACCGGCGCACCGGACACTGAACAGTTCATGTCCGGTGCGCCACCGGACGTCGAGGCGGGCCCAGAAGTCAGAACTCCAACGGTCAGAATCCAACGGCATTGGTGACGTGGCTGGGGCACCGGACATGTCCGGTGTGCACCGGACTGTCCGGTGAGCCATCGAACAGACAGCCTCCACCAACGGTCAAGTTTGGTGGTTGGGGCTATAAATACCCCCAACCACCCCACCATTCATTGCATCCAAGTTTTCCACTTCCCAACTACTTACAAGAGCTCTAGCATTCAATTCTAGACACACCAAAGACATCAAATCCTCTCCAAATTCCACACAACGCTCTAGTGACTAGAGAGAGAGATTTGCTTGTGTTCTTTCGAGCTCTTGCGCTTGGATTGCTTTCTTCTTTCTTGATTCTTTCATTGCGATCAAACTCACTTGTAATTGAGGCAAGAGACACCAAACTTGTGGTGGTCCTTGTGGGAACTTTGTGTTCCAAGTGATTAAGAAGAGAAAGCTCACTCGATCCGTGGGATCGTTTGAGAGAGGGAAGGGTTGAAAGAGACCCGGCCTTTGTGGCCTCCTCAACGGGGAGTAGGTTTGCGAGAACCGAACCTCGGTAAAACAAATCCGCGTGTCACACTCTTCATTTGCTTGCGATTTGTTTTGCGCCCTCTCTCGCGGACTCGTTTATATTTCTAACGCTAACCCGGCTTGTAGTTGTGTTTATATTTGTAAATTTCAGTTTCGCCCTATTCACCCCCCTCTAGGCGACTATCAATTGGTATCGGAGCCCGGTGCTTCATTAGAGCCTAACCGCTCGAAGTGATGTCGGGAGATCACGCCAAGAAGGAGATGGAGACCGGCGAAAAGCCCACTACAAGCCACGGGAGCACTTCATCGGAAGAGTCCCGCGCCAAGAGGAAGGAGAAGAAGAAGAGCTCCTCCAACAAAGGGAAGGAGAAGAAATCTTCTTCTCACCACAAAGAGAAGAAGGAGAGATCTTCCTCTCACAAGCCACATCGGAGTGGGGACAAGCACAAGAGGATGAGGAAAGTGGTCTACTACGAGACCGACACTTCATCAACATCGACCTCCGGCTCCGATGCACCCTCCGTAACTTCTAAACGCCAAGAGCGTAAGAAGTTTAGTAAGATCCCCTTACACTATCCTCGTACATCTAGACATACTCCATTACTTTCCGTTCCATTAGGCAAACCGCCAACCTTTGACGGTGAAGATTATGCTAGGTGGAGTGATTTAATGAAATTTCATCTAACCTCAATCCACAAAAGTATATGGAATGTTGTTGAGTTTGGAGCACAGGTACCATCCGTAGGGGATGAGGATTATGATGAGGACGAGGTGGCCCAAATCGAGCACTTCAACTCTCAAGCTACAACCATACTCCTTGATTCTCTAAGTAAGGAGGAATACAACAAGGTGCAAGGGTTGAAGAATGCGAAGGAGATTTGGGACCTCCTCAAGACCGCGCACGAGGGTGATGAACTAACAAAGATCACCAAGCGGGAAACGATCGAGGGGGAGCTCGGTCGCTTTCGACTTTGCCAAGGGGAAGAGCCACAAGACATGTACAACCGGCTCAAGACCTTGGTGAACCAAGTGCGCAACCTCGGGAGCAAGAAGTGGGACGACCACGAGGTGGTTAAGGTTATTTTAAGATCGCTCATTTTCCTTAACCCCACTCAAGTTCAATTAATTCGTGGTAATCCTAGATATACTCAAATGACCCCCGAGGAAGTTATCGGGAATTTTGTGAGCTTTGAATGCATGATCAAGGGCTCCAAGAAGATTAACGAGCTTGATGATCCCTCCACGTCCGAGGCGCAACCGATGGCATTTAAGGCGACGGAGGAGAAGAAGGAGGAGTCTACACCAAGTAGACAACCAATTGACGCCTCCAAGCTCGACAATGAGGAGATGGCCTTAATCATCAAAAGCTTTCGGCAAATCCTCAAGCAACGGAAGGGGAAGGATTACAAATCCCGTTCCAAGAAGGTTTGCTACAAATGTGGTAAGCCCGGTCACTTTATTGCTAAATGTCCATTATCAAGTGACAGTGACAAGGACAACGACAAGAAGGCAAGAGGAGAGAAAAGAAGAGGTACCACAAGAAGAAGGGCGGCGATGCCCACGTGTGCCGCGAGTGGGACTCCGACGAGAGCTCCACCGAGTCCTCCGACGACGAGGACGCCGCCAACATCGCCGTCACCAAGGGACTCCTCTTCCCCAACGTCGGCCACAAGTGCCTCATGGCAAAGGACGGCAAAAGGAAGAAGGTTAAATCTAAATCCTCCACAAAATATGAATCCTCTAGTGATGATAATGCTAGTGATGAGGAGGATAACTTGCTTACCCTTTTTGCCAATCTTAACATGGAACAAAAGGAAAAATTAAATGAATTGATTAGTGCTATTCATGAAAAGGATGACCTTTTGGATTCCCAAGAGGATTTTCTAATTAAAGAAAACAAGAAACATGTTAAGGTTAAAAATGCTTATGCTCTAGAAGTAGAAAAATGTCAAAAACTATCTAGTGAGCTAAGCACTTGCCATGACACTATTGCCAACCTTAGAAATGAAAATGCTAGTTTAATTGCTAAGATTGATTCTCATGTTTGTGATGTTTCAATTCCCAATCCTAGAAATAATGATGATGATTTGCTTGCTAGGATTGAAGAATTAAACATTTCTGTTACTAGCCTTAAAATTGAAAATGAAAAATTGCTTGCTAAGGCTAAGGATTTTGATGTTTGCAAAGCTACTATTTCCGACCTTAGAACTAAAAATGATTTATTACATGCTAAGGTTGTAGAATTGAAATCTTGCAAACCCTCTACATCTAATGTTGAACATGTTACCATTTGTACTAGATGTAGAGATATTGATGTTAATGCTATTCATGATCACATGTCTTTAATTAAACAACAAAATGATCATATAGCAAAACTAGATGCTAAAATTGCCGAGCATAACTTGGAAAATGAAAAGTTTAAATTTGCTAGAAGTATGCTCTATAATGGGAGACGCCCGGGCATCAAGGATGGCATTGGCTTCCAAAGGGGAGACAATGTCAAACTTAATGCCCCTCCTAAAAATTTGTCTAACTTTGTTAAGGGCAAGGCTCCCATGCCTCAGGATAACAAGGGTTACATTTTGTACCCTGCCGGTTATCCCGAGAGCAAAATTAGGAGAATTCACTCTAGGAAGTCTCACTCTGGCCCTAATCATGCTTTTATGTATAAGGGTGAGATATCTAGTTCTAGGCAACCAACCCGTGCTAAGTTGCCTAAGAAGAAAACTCCTAATGCATCAAATGATCATGCTATTTCATTTAAAACTTTTGATGCTTCTTATGTGCTTACTAACAAATCCGGCAAGGTAGTTGCCAAGTTTGTTGGGGGCAAACACAAGGGCTCCAAGACTTGTGTTTGGGTACCCAAAGTTCTTGTTTCTAATGCAAAAGGACCCAAAACCGTTTGGGTACCTAAAGTCAAGAACTAAACTTGTTTTGTAGGTTTATGCATCCGGGGGCTCAAGTTGGATACTCGATAGCGGGTGCACAAACCACATGACAGGGGAGAAGAAGATGTTCTCCTTCTACGAGAAAAACCAAGATCCCCAACGAGCTATCACATTCGGGGATGGAAATCAAGGTTTGGTCAAAGGTCTTGGTAAAATAGCTATATCTCCTGACCATTCTATTTCCAATGTTTTTCTTGTAGATTCTTTAGATTACAATTTGCTTTCTGTATCTCAATTATGCAAAATGGGCTACAACTGTCTCTTTACTGATGTAGGTGTCACTGTCTTTAGAAGAAGTGATGATTCAATAGCATTTAAGGGTGTGTTAGAGGGTCAGCTATACTTAGTAGATTTTGATAGAGCTGAACTCGACACATGCTTAATTGCTAAGACTAACATGGGCTGGCTCTGGCATCGCCGACTAGCACATGTTGGGATGAAGAATCTTCACAAGCTTCTAAAGGGAGAACACATTTTAGGACTAACAAATGTTCATTTTGAGAAAGACAGGGTTTGTAGCGCATGCCAAGCAGGAAAGCAAGTTGGTGCTCATCATCCACACAAGAACATCATGACGACCGACAGGCCGCTTGAGCTACTCCACATGGATCTATTCGGCCCGATTGCTTACATAAGCATCGGCGGGAGTAAGTATTGTCTTGTAATAGTGGATGATTATTCTCGCTTCACTTGGGTGTTCTTTTTACAGGAAAAATCTCAAACCCAAGAAACCTTAAAGGGATTCTTGAGACGGGCTCAAAACGAGTTCGACTTAAGGATCAAGAAAATTAGAAGCGACAACGGGACGGAGTTCAAGAACTCTCAAATTGAAGGCTTCCTTGAGGAGGAGGGCATCAAGCATGAGTTCTCTTCTCCCTACACTCCACAACAAAATGGTGTAGTGGAGAGGAAGAATCGAACTCTATTGGACATGGCAAGAACCATGCTTGATGAGTACAAGACACCGGATCGGTTTTGGGCTGAAGCGGTCAACACCGCTTGCTACGCCATCAACCGATTATATCTTCACTGAATCCTCAAGAAGACATCCTATGAACTCCTAACCGGTAAAAAGCCCAATATTTCATATTTTAGAGTTTTTGGTAGCAAATGCTTTATTCTTGTTAAGAGAGGTAGAAAATCTAAATTTGCTCCTAAAACTGTAGAAGGCTTTTTACTAGGATATGACTCAAACACAAGGGCATATAGAGTCTTTAACAAGTCCTCAGGACTTGTTGAAGTTTCTTGTGACGTTGTGTTTGATGAGACTAACAGCTCTCAAGTAGAGCAAGTTGATCTTGATGAGATAGGTGAAGAACAGGCTCCATGCATCGCGCTAAGGAACATGTCCATTGGGGATGTGTGTCCTAAGGAATCCGAAGAGCCTCCACATGCACAAGATCAACCATCCTCCTCCATGCAAGCATCTCCACCAACTCAAATTGAGGATGAGGCTCAAGATGTTGAACAAGAAGATGAGCCACCTCAAAATGACGGCAACGATCAAGGGGGAGATGCAAATGATCAAGAAAAGGAGGATGAGCAAGAACCAAGGCCGCCACACCCAAGAGTCCACCAAGCAATACAACGAGATCACCCCGTCGACACCATCCTCGGCGACATTCATAAGGGGGTAACTACTAGATCTCGTGTTGCGCATTTTTGTGAACATTACTCGTTTGTTTCCTCTATTGAGCCACACAGGGTAGAGGAAGCACTACAAGATTCGGATTGGGTGGTGGCGATGCAAGAGGAGCTCAACAACTTCACTAGAAATGAGGTATGGCATTTAGTTCCACGTCCTAATCAAAATGTTGTAGGAACCAAATGGGTTTTCCGCAACAAGCAAGATGAGCATGGTGTGGTGACAAGGAACAAAGCACGACTTGTGGCCAAGGGATACTCCCAAGTCGAAGGTTTGGATTTCGGTGAAACCTATGCACCCGTAGCTAGGCTTGAGTCAATTCGCATATTATTGGCCTATGCTACTTACCATGGCTTTAAGCTTTATCAAATGGACGTGAAAAGTGCCTTCCTCAATGGACCAATCAAGGAAGAGGTCTATGTTGAGCAACCTCCCGGCTTTGAAGATAGTGAGTACCCTAACCATGTCTATAAGCTCTCTAAGGCGCTTTATGGGCTCAAGCAAGCCCCAAGAGCATGGTATGAATGCCTTAGAGATTTCCTTATTGCTAATGGCTTCAAAGTCGGAAACGCCGATCCTACACTCTTTACTAAAACTCTTGAAAATGACTTGTTTGTATGCCAAATTTATGTTGATGATATTATATTTGGGTCTACTAACGAGTCTACATGTGAAGAGTTTAGTAGGATTATGACACAGAAATTCGAGATGTCTATGATGGGGGAGTTGAAGTATTTCTTAGGATTCCAAGTGAAGCAACTCCAAGAGGGCACCTTCATTAGCCAAACGAAGTACACTCAAGACATTCTAAACAAGTTTGGGATGAAGGATGCCAAGCCCATCAAGACACCCATGGGAACCAATGGGCATCTCGACCTCGACACGGGAGGTAAGTCCGTGGATCAAAAGGTATACCGGTCGATGATAGGTTCTTTACTCTATTTATGTGCATCTCGACCAGATATTATGCTTTCTGTATGCATGTGTGCAAGATTCCAAGCCGACCCTAAGGAAGCTCACCTTACGGCCGTAAAACGAATCTTGAGATATTTGGCTTATACTCCTAAGTTTGGGCTTTGGTATCCTAGGGGATCCACATTTGATTTGATTGGATATTCGGATGCCGATTGGGCGGGGTGCAAAATCAATAGGAAGAGCACATCGGGGACTTGCCAGTTCTTGGGAAGATCCTTGGTGTCTTGGGCTTCAAAGAAGCAAAATTCGGTCGCTCTTTCAACCGCCGAAGCTGAGTACATTGCCGCAGGTCATTGTTGCGCGCAATTGCTTTGGATGAGGCAAACCCTGCGGGACTACGGTTACAAATTAACCAAAGTCCCTTTGCTATGTGATAATGAGAGTGCAATCAAGATGGCGGATAATCCCGTCGAGCATAGTCGCACTAAACACATAGCCATTCGGTATCATTTTCTTAGGGATCACCAACAAAAGGGAGATATCGAGATTTCATACATTAATACTAAAGATCAATTAGCCGATATCTTTACCAAGCCTCTTGATGAACAATCTTTTAACAAACTTAGGCATGAGCTCAATATTCTTGACTCTAGGAACTTCTTTTGTTAAATTGCACACATTGCTCTTCTATATACCTTTGATCATGTCTTTTTCATATGCTATGACTAATGTGTTTTTCAAGTCTATTTCAAACCAAGTCATAGGTGTATTGAAAGGGAATTGGAGTCTTCGGCGAAGACAAAGGCTTCCACTCCGTAACTCATCCTTCGCCGTCGCTCCAAGAGACTCTCCATCTTTGGGGGAGAGAGCAAAAGGACTTCGTCTTTGGTATAATCTTAACTCATTTATTTATGACCAAAGGGGAAGATAGCACTTAGAGGGCTCTAATGATTCCGTTTTTGGCGATTCATGCCAAAGGGGGAGAAAGTATGAGCCCAAAGCAAAAGGACCGCACCACCACCCATTTCAAAAACTTCGTGTTTTCCAAGAATATTATCAATTGGTATCCTATTGTGTTCAAAAGGGGGAGAAAGTAGTATTTCAAAAATGATATATCAAAACCCTCTTGAACACTAAGAGGAGGATCTCATTTAGGGGGAGTTTTGTTTAGTCAAAGGAAAAGCATTTGAAACAGGGGGAGAAAATTTCAAATCTTGAAAATGCTTCTCAAAATCTTATTCATTTGCCTTTGACTATTTGCAAAAGAACTTTGAAAAGGATTTACAAAAGAATTTGCAAAAACAAAACATGTGGTGCAAGCGTGGTCCAAAATGTTAAATAAGAAAGAAACGATCCATGCATATCTTGCAAGTATTTATATTGGCTAAATTCCAAGCAACCTTTGCACTTACATTATGTAAACTAGTTCAATTATGCACTCCTATTTTTGCTTTGGTTTGTGTTGGCATCAATCACCAAAAAGGGGGAGATTGAAAGGGAATTAGGCTTACACCTAGTCCCTAATTAATTTTGGTGGTTGAATTGCCCAACACAAATAATTGGACTAACTAGTTTGCTCTAGTGTATAAGATATACAGGTGTAAAAGGTTCACACTCAGCCAATAAAAAGATCAAATATTGGATTCAACAAAGGAGCAAAGGGACAACCGAAGGCACCTCTGGTCTGGGGCACCGGACTGTCTGGTGTACACCGGACAGTGTCCGGTGCACCAGAGGACTCTAACTCCAACTCGTCACCTTCGGGAAAATCCAGAACCGGCGCGCTATAATTCACCGGACTGTCCGGTGTACACCGGACAGTGTCCGGTGCTCCAACGAAGACGCTGCTCCGGAACTCGCCAGCCTCGGGATTTCACGAAGGCTGCTCCGCTATAATTCACCGGACATGTCCGGTGTGCACCGGACTGTCCGGTGCATCCTCGGAGCAACGGCTACTTCGCGCCAACGGCTACCTGCAACGCATTAAATGCGCGCGCAGCGCGCGCAGAAGGCAGGCGCGCCCATACCGGCGCACCGGACACTGAACAGTTCATGTCCGGTGCGCCACCGGACATCGAGGCAAGCCCAGAAGTCAGAACTCCAACGGTCAGAATCCAACGGCATTGGTGACGTGGCTGGGGCACCGGACATGTCCGGTGTGCACCGGACTGTCCGGTGCGTCATCGAACAGACAGCCTCCACCAACGGTCAAGTTTGGTGGTTGGGGCTATAAATACCCCAACCACCCCACCATTCATTGCATCCAAGTTTTCCACTTCCCAACTACTTACAAGAGCTCTAGCATTCAATTCTAGACACACCAAAGACATCAAATCCTCTCCAAATTCCACACAACGCTCTAGTGACTAGAGAGAGAGATTTGCTTGTGTTCTTTCGAGCTCTTGCGCTTGGATTGCTTTCTTCTTTCTTGATTCTTTCATTGCGATCAAACTCACTTGTAATTGAGGCAAGAGACACCAAACTTGTGGTGGTCCTTGTGGGAACTTTGTGTTCCAACTGATTAAGAAGAGAAAGCTCACTCGATCCGTGGGATCGTTTGAGAGAGGGAAGGGTTGAAAGAGACCCGGCCTTTGTGGCCTCCTCAACGGGGAGTAGGTTTGCGAGAACCGAACCTCGGTAAAACAAATCCGCGCGTCACACTCTTCATTTGCTTGTGATTTGTTTTGCGCCCTCTCTCGCGGACTCGTTTATATTTCTAACGCTAACCCAGCTTGTAGTTGTGTTTATATTTGTAAATTTCAGTTTCGCCCTATTCACCCCCCCTCTAGGTGACTATCAGCTTCATTTGATGGAGTTGCTAGATAAGATTCGACAAATTCTTATGGTAAAGTTTGAGTTGCGTCAAAGAATTGCACTTGAGAGGTTTCATGGCCACATGATAATCCCAGCTGTGATGAAGACATTGCATGAAAAGACCAGAGGTTTGAAAATGTCTTTCATCAAGCGCAGACCGCTTGAGGCAGAGGTGACAGTGTTGGACAAACAAAAGAGGGAATGGAGATATCCAGTGGACTTATCGAACAGGACATGCACTTGTAGGCAGTGGCAGATTACCGGGCTGCCATGCACCCATGCCCTATTTTTCATTACTTCTCTTCGTGGTGTAGCCAGCGAAATTGATCAATATGTACATAAGTACTACTCTATTGCCAAGTTCAAAGCAACATATGCTGAGAATGTGCCTTCCATAGAGGCAAAACATCAGTGGGAGGTCGTGAATCCTGGTTTCGTTCTCAACCCTCCAATCCAGACTAGAGCACCAGGAAGACCAAGAAAAACTAGAATAAGGTCAAGTGACGAGGGTAGTGGACTTGGACCAAGGAAGAGAAAATGCAAAAGGTGTGGAGGATTAGGACATATTGCGAGAAATTGCAAGAATGCAGTAGATCCAGCTTTTGGAGAGGATCAGCCACTAGAGCCACAATTGGCACTTGATACAACTTTTGGAGATGATCAGTCACTACAACCACTAGAGCCACAAGTGCCACTGGATCAGCCACAAGTGCCACTAGATCAGCCACAAGTGCCACTGGATCAGTCACTACAACCACTAGAGCCACAAGTACCCTCCTCTGTTGGCTCTGTGGTACCCTCCTCTGTCGTGCCTTCCTCTGTTGGCTCCGTGGTACCCTCCTCTGGCGTGCCTTCCTCTACTGCCTCTGTTGTGCCTTCCTCTGCTGCTTCTATCGTGCCCTCCTCTGCTGCTTCTATCGTGCCCTCCTCTGTTGCTATGATAGAGCCCTCTGACCTTGCTTTGGTGCTGCCCTCCATTGCTGCCTCGTCAAGGTTATATTCATCTAAAATATACTTTATTTTTTCAAGTTTCTAAAATTCACATGATTATTTACTATTTTCATGTTTTGTGTAGAGAAAAAAAGGAAGAGAGGAAAAGAGGTTGTAACTGAATGTGCGCGTACAACTGACGACAATCCAACGACTAATACAACGACCAAGGTTATGAAGAAGGCAAAAATCAAGAAAAGGCTCGTTGCGGACTTGTAACTGAATGTGCTCGGTTTAGCTGAATTTGGATGTAACAGAATATGCTCGGTTTGCTTGTGCTGAGATTTGGACTTGTAACTGAATTTAGCTATTTATTTATTTATTTTTGGCTAGGAAGGCATTTAACCCACAAAATAGTAAATAGTCCAAAAAAAGGGACAACTATGGATGAAGTAAGTTTGTAGTGGATAGATGAACAAATTGTACATTTTCCTTGGAAAGAAACCACACAAAACTATAAAATGTAGCTCAAACCATGTAGTTGTAGTCCAATGTCATGAAACTTAGTGAGGTATGTGTCCGTTTGTGAAGCACCTATATTCAAACTTTTGCATAATCCTCTGAATTTTTTACCTTAAGTAAATAAGGCCAAAACATGACTCCATGCCAAGTTTCACTAATTTTTGACCAAATTTGCTATTTATTTATTTATTTATTTATTTTTGGCTAGGAAGGCATTTAACCCACAAAATAGTAAATAGTCCAAAAAAAGGGACAACTATGGATGAAGTAAGTTTGTAGTGGATAGATGAACAAATTGTACATTTTCCTTGGAAAGAAACCACACAAAACTATAAAATGTAGCTCAAACCATGTAGTTGTAGTCCAATGTCATGAAACTTAGTGAGGTATGTGTCCGTTTGTGAAGCACCTATATTCAAACTTTTGCATAATCCTCTGAATTTTTTACCTTAAGTAAATAAGGCCAAAACATGACTCCATGCCAAGTTTCACTAATTTTTGACCAAATTTGCTATTTATTTATTTATTTTTGGCTAGGAAGGCTTTTAACCCACAAAATAGTAAATAGTCCAAAAAAGGGACAACTATGGATGAAGTAAGTTTGTAGTGGATAGATGAACAAATTGTACATTTTTCTTGGAAAGAAACCACACAAAACTATAAAATGTAGCTCAAACCATGTAGTTGTAGTCCAATGTCATGAAACTTAGTGAGGTATGTGTCCGTTTGTGAAGCACCTATATTCAAACTTTTGCATAATCCTCTGAAATTTTTACCTTAAGTAAATAAGGCCAAAACATGACTCCATGCCAAGTTTCACTAATTTTTGACCAAATTTGCTATTTATTTATTTATTTTTGGCTAGGAAGGCATTTAACCCACAAAATAGTAAATAGTCCAAAAAAAGGACAACTATGGATGAAGTAAGTTTGTAAAGGTTAGATGAACAAAAGGTATACTTTTCAAGGGGAAAAACAAAAAAAGTAAGAAATGTAGCTCAAACTTTGGAGTTGTAGTTCAATGTCCCGAAACTTAGTGAGAGATGTGTCCGTTTGTGAAGGACCTACATTCACACTTTTGCATAATCCTCTGAATTTTTTACCTTAAGCAACTAAGACCAAAACATGACTCCATGCCAAGTTTCACTATTTATTGACCATATTTACTATTTATTTATTTATTCTGGCTAGGTAAGGCAATTAAACCACAGAAATTAGTAAATAATCCTAAAAATGGACACCTATGCATGAAGATAAACTTGTTTTTGAACCTTGTTTTTGACCATATTCATATAAACTTGTTTTTGAACCTTGTTTTACATACTTATAAGCCAAACTGGGAACATATAGATAGTTTTGTTTCCTCTAACTTCACACAAGATATGGCATAGTGTAATGGTAATCTGGTTCTCACACTGTGGGAGGTCCTAGGTTCGATCCATGGCTGTAGCGCAGTATGGAACCTGTTTTTTTGGATTTTTCGACAGAATCATGTAACCTCCATTTTTTTGCATGGAATCTGTTTTTTTGGATTTTTCGACAGAATCATGTAATGTCCATTTTTTTGCGGTATGTCTCCTGAATCAAATCTCATGACACCAGAATTCAAATAAATTTGTCTCCCACTAGATTTAACACTAAAAGATCATGGCACACAAATTCCACACTAGAATGCCATCACATACTCAATTCACCACCACAAATGTCCATCACAATTCAACATCACAAATGTTCAGCACAGGTTCACCATGAATCCCATATTTAGCGCTTACAATTATAGTTCATCACAAAGAAAAGGAATAGAATAAAAATCATAGAAGCATAAAAGGCTCCAAACATCTTCTTCAACTCAACCATGTTGTCCTTTATCTTCTTCAACTCGACCATGTTGTCATTCATCTTCTTCAGTTCGGCAGCAAATTTGTCCTAGTTCGTAGTCACATTTGCTCGTTCATCCCACATATTAGACGCCATCATCTCCTCAGAGCCACCCACCACCCCTGCCCCTTCAAGCATCTTGACATAATCGTCCATCCACATGAAAAAATTGCATATTTTAACAACCTAAACAATCCAAATAGGGGTTCACAATTCAGCAGTAAGCACAAAAATGAAATCAACCGTAATGGATAAAACAAGGATGGACCTTATTATCTCGATATGACTTGCTTTCACACTTCACGAACTCTCGACCAA
Source organism: Zea mays (assembly GCF_902167145.1). Lineage (NCBI taxonomy): Eukaryota > Viridiplantae > Streptophyta > Magnoliopsida > Poales > Poaceae > Zea > Zea mays. The sequence continues at coordinate 15,235,574 of NC_050103.1, forward strand.
AGTTGCCGTTCTCCCACCTTTTCGATCTTAGTCTCACGAGCGACTCTGACCTTTCGCATTTGGGGCAGCGGATCAGCGACACCGGACCATAACTGGGCCATCCTTGTCCTCCATTGGAGGAGCCGCTTGCCCGCGACATGCGTGAATCCATGCTAGTAAACACAAACAGTTTAGCATTTGAGTTAGCAACAACTGTTATATCACAACAATGAGTTAGCAACAACTGTTATGTCACAAACAGGACCAACTAGAGGACTGCAGGCGGCCGAACCCTAAACCCTTGGAGGACTGCAGGCGGCCGAACTCAAACCCTAACCTGGAGGCACGAAGCGCGGGGCGCGGACCAACTCGAGAGGCTGGAGGCACGGAGCAGCGGATCCCTCCCGGCGGCGTCTTCCTCCTTCCCGGCGGGGCGACCGGATCCGCGGACTGGAGGCAAGCGTGGGGCGCGGACCAACTCAAGAGGCTAGAGGCAGGCGACGTCTTCCTCCTTCCCGGCGGGCCGCCCCCACGAAGCAGCGGGTCCCTCCCGGTGGGGCGGCCGGATCCACGGACTGGAGGCACGGAGCGCGGGAACAGAGCGCGCGGACTGGAGGCACGGGGCGACCGGATCCGCAGACTCGAGCTCGGCGTGGCGGCTCCAGATCCGTCGCGAGGACCTCGAACTCGAGATCCGCCGCCCAGCTCTGGCCAGGCGCTTGCTCCCTCCCGCGGCGGGCGTGGCAGCTCCTACCAATGGCGTGGTGGGTGGGCGGCGGCGCGGGCGCGGTTCCTGGGCGGCGGCCGGTTGAGGGCTCGGGCGCGGGCGCGGTTCCTATGCTGTCGAGTGGAGTGGGGATTTTTTCGCAGTGGGCCCGACCTGTAAGACACGTGAAAGTAGACGGAGACGGCGTCCAGGCGTATTTGTGAGCAACGGGAACGAGAATCGGGTAAAACTGAGCAAGGACAAAAACTAAGGGTAGCAACGAGTACCGTGGCGAAACTAAGGTGACCAATGTAAAAAACCCTATTAATAAATATAGAAGTAAATGTGTTTGTATAGCATCAGATCGATAGAACAGACGACAAATTCGTACAGTGGGAAGTGATGCGTCGGTTGCTACTTGAGTTACGAGTCAGATGCGTCTCTTCACGAAGAGATGACTCCATGATTTTTTTGCAAATACTACTTAAATACCTTAAGAGTCTCTATATTAAATACTACAGTATATGTCCTAATCGTGCTAATAGTTCAGTACTCCCATTGGCCGGATGGCGCTGTCCTTATAATTGCAGCTCCAATCCCCCCACCCAGGCCCAGCACAAAGGGACCGAGCTCTCGCCAGTCGCCATCCAAGAATCTCCTTCCTCTCCTCCTCTCGCGTCCTGTCCAAGGATCCGGCCGGCAAGGATCTCCGGGGCGCGCGAGCAGCCATGGCCGCGAACGGAGAGGATTTCCGGGGCCCTCTCCTGCTTGGAGCGCGAGACGACGGAGCGGCCTGGTGGGGCCGTGACGACGCCGGCCCTCCGCGAGGCCGCCGGAGCAGCAGCCGCCCGTGGACGGCGCTGGCCATCGCCGCGGCGCTCCTCGCCCTGGCGGGCGTCGTCTTCCTCCTCAGCTCCAGTAGCTACGGGGGCCGTCCCGGTCCCGGTCCCGGTCCCGGCGCCTCCCGCGCCGCCGCCGCCGCGCGGCGGAGCCCGCAGGAGGTGGAGTCCGCGGTGGGCGCGGCGGCGGCGGACGACGCGCGGTGCTCGGAGGTGGCCGCCGCGGCGCTGCGCGCGGGCGGGCACGCGGTGGACGCCGCCGTGGCCGCCGCGCTCTGCCTCGGCGTCGTGCACCCCATGTCCAGCGGCATGGGCGGCGGCGCCTTCGTCGTCGTCCGGGACGCCGCCGCCTCCGGCCAGGCCGTCGCCTTCGACGCCCGGGAGGCCGCGCCGGCCGCCGCCACGCCGGTACGTGCGCCCTGCAACTGTAATGCACGTCGCCCCCCCCCCCCCCCCCCCCCCCCCCCCCCCCCCCCCCCCCCCCCCCCCCCCCGCCTCTGCCTCTGCTCGTCACTGGCTGTTAGTTAGAACTAGAAGCCAGCAAGAGCCGAGCGGGAGGAGGCTAGTCGTCGCGATCGCGAGCGAGGAGAGGAGACAGATTGTGGGGCCGCGTGACACCTGGACGGCACCAGTAGGACGCCTGGGCCCAAGTGTGTTGGGTCGTCCGCGTGTCGCTGTCGGGTGGGCCAGGCACGCTTACCCTAGTGATAGACTGATAGGCTCGCGCACGGCGCACGGCACGGGTCACTGAAGCTGATACGACCAGAATCCTTTTTTTAGGAGACAGATTCCGTCGCAAAGATAAGCAACTTCAGCATTTGCTGTATATTATCTATCCATACTATAAAAAACGCTCACTTATTTTTCTTCTCCCTTTCAGAGCACAGCCATGAAAGCGCATATATCACATATGCATTTTTTAAGATGTTTCAAAAAAAATTAACAAAAAAGAGAAAAAAAAGTGAGTTACATACTATCTAGAAGTCATAAAACTAATATTTATAAAATCATAGGATAAAACTTCCCATTGAAAACGAGTTGTTTCGTCAATGTTTTATTTTATTTTATTTTATTTTGTATGATATGTCGACCAGTCATAAAACTCTCCGTCAAGACTTGTCTAAGAGCCATATTAGGATACAGCGGCAACTTACTAACTAGCAGCCAAAACTATCTCCAGCGTACCATGGTAAAAAACATGTGTTGAACTTGAACTACTACGGCAGCTTTATTTTGCAAACCCTACCATGTAATAGCAGCTAGCTCCATAGATTCCTGAAACATTTTTAGTTAGAGCAGAGTTTATGGAGCTACATCTGTTAAATTGAAACATTTTTAAGTACAGCAGTTCCAAATAGACCTTTAAAAGGTGGATGTTTTTTAGCTAAACATTCAACTAGTGGTTAGCCAACTAGCTAGCTAAGCTAAGAACACAGTCGATTTATTAAACTACACGACAGATGACAGAACAACAAATTTCTTAGGTGACATCATCCGATATTAATACATATTGATGGACACACTACTCCACGTTATGTGTTGCTATATGGTACTGAATCCGTTCTTGAATATCTGTCGCTCTCAACAAAAAAAAAGAATAGAGGGAGTAGTACTTTCCAATCGTGTTTTCATGTTAAAGTTGACAAGATCATCTTGTGCGATCGACCACGACGTTGCGTACGATCGCAAGAAACAACGAGATAAATAAATAAATATCAGCATTGCTGAATAGTGACGTTTCGTACGCTTATCCTCCAATAAACGACTCCTGCAACCCAAGGATCATCAGTGGCCTACTCGGCTTTACAGTTCAGAATGTATCTCTTCTCCCACCGGGTGCGATCAGCCTTTTGTTTACTTACTTTATTTATAGCCACGTGGTTCAGCCACGCCCGCGATCTGAGCAGTGCAGACTGACCCAAATGTTTTTCTTACAATTTGTTAGAAGCATAAAATTATTTTAGTTTAAAATATAAATAGAGTCTGATTTTAGTCTAATCCGATCCTTTAATTTATAGGTCTCATTTCGTTTTTTTAATTTGTCGCTTTTTTAAAAAAAATTAGCAGATCAGAAGTATTCGAGAACGATAGTATAAAATTTAAAGTCCATCATTAGGTGGTAGGTACCAGTGTCGCGAGGGATCGGAGAATGTGTACCAGTTTCTTTATATATATATAATTGGAATGCTTCGCATGCGCTAGTTTTTTTTTTCTGCCAAAGTATTTGCCCTGCTCTGGAATCTGTATTAATAATTTTAGATAGCAGAGCCGGCAGCGGCAGGTAACCCATCTTTATATTGGCAAGTTGCTTCATGCTTGTATCCCGTCGTTTTGTGGGACGGCTTCGGAACATTCTCCGTCCAGTGTCTTTTTTAATCACATAAAATATACACTTAACGTTCCAAGTGAAAAATAATCACCGTCTTTGGCACGTAATTTCCAGCAGTCCGGAAAATTGTGCACGGAAACATCTCTCAAAAAAAAAGAGAAATATTTTTTTTTGAACGAAGCAAAACAGCGCGCTCTTTCTGACTGCAGCTCTCCGCGTGTGTTTGTGCTGGTGCCAACTCCAGGACATGTACGCGGCGGACCCGGCGGCCAAGTACAGGGGCGCGCTGGCCGCGGGCGTCCCGGGCGAGCTGGCGGGGCTCCACGCCGCGTGGTCGCGGTACGGGCGGCTGCCGTGGCGGGACCTGGTGGCGCCGGCGATCCGCCTCGCGCGCGACGGCTACGAGGTGGTCCCGTACCTGGCCCGCGCGCTGCAGGAGTGCGAGGGCGACGTGCTCGCGGACCCCGGCCTGCGCGCCGTGTTCGCGCCGGGAGGGCGCCGGGTGCTGGCGGCGGGGGAGACGTGCCGCAACCCGGCGCTGGCGGCCGCGCTGGAGCGCGTGGCGGAGGAGGGCGCCGCGGCGCTCTACGGCGGCGCCGTCGGGGAGGCCCTGGTCCGCGACGTCAGGGCGGCGGGCGGGGTCCTGACGGTGGACGACCTCAGAGGGTACAGGGTGGAGGTGGGCGCCGCCTTGCGAGCCGACGCCATGGGGTTCACCTTCCTCGGCATGCCGCCGCCGTCCAGCGGCACCCTCGGGATGGCGCTGGTCAGTGCTTGCTTTGCTCCTGCTCTGCAAGGGGTTCGATCCAAACGCAAGCGACGTGCACTTATTTGTTCGTTTCTTGGTATCATGCATTTGTATGATGACCAATGCAGATCCTGAACATCCTGCAAGGGTACAGCTCGCTCGAGTTCTTGAAGGAGCTCCTTGGCATCCACCGCGTCATCGAGTCCATCAAGCACATGCTAGCCATCCGGATGGACCTCGGCGACCCCGACTTCGTGGACGTGACCAGCGACGTCGCCGAGATGCTGTCCACGACATTCGCCGACAAAGTCCGGCAGAGGATCGTGGACAACACGACGTTCCCTCCCGGCTACTACTTCCCCAAGTACGTATGCCTAATTTGGCGTTGCGGATTCTATCGGTCGCAGCCTTGCAGCCAGCGGGCATCACTCATTCCTGTTCTGGTTATTGGCGGCAATGGCATCAGGTGGAGCCAGCTGGACGACCACGGCACCAGCCACCTGTGCGTGGTGGACGGCGACCGGAACGCGGTGGCGATGACGACGACCGTCAACGCATACTTCGGCGCCAAGGTGCTGTCTCCGTCGACGGGCATCGTGCTGAACGACGAGATGGACGACTTCTCCGTCCCCGCGAAGCGCACGCCGGACCGCCTCCCGCCCGCGCCGGCCAACTTCATAGCGCCCGGGAAGCGGCCCCTGTCCTCCATGACGCCGCTGATCATACTCAAGGTATCTCTATTCTATTCGCCGCGTGCCGTCTGGCTTGCACTGCATGAGCCCGACGTTGGTCGTCTGAGTCTGACGGCACGAGCACGCACGTCTCGCTCCGTACCGAAGCTGAAAGCCGTTGAGCTGTGCGCGCAGGACGGTGAGCTCGCCGGCGTCCTCGGAGGCAGCGGGGGCACGAACATCATCGCCACGGTGGTCCAGGTGTTCGTGAACCACTTCATCGTCGGCATGGACCCTCTGGCGGCCGTCCAGCATCCCAGGGTGTACCACAAGGTACCGAAACAACCAGGACGCGCGCCATGGCAAACCCTGCCTCGTACGTTGGACGGACGAGTGGCTGACTGAGCAATGTGCTGTTCCTATATATCCTGCAGCTGATCCCGAACGTCGTGACGTACGAGAACCAGACAGTGGGCGACGGCGAGGTGATCGCGCTGGGCGGCGCGGCGAGGGCGTTCCTGGAGGAGAGGGGCCACCGGCTTCGCAGCACGGACTCGGGCGCCGTGTGCCAGTTCATCGTGCACGAGCTGGCGGAGCCGCCGGCCGCGCCCGGACACGGCGTCTTCCGCGGGAGGCTCACCGCCGTGAGCGACCCCAGGAAGGGCGGCAGCCCTGCGGGGCTGTGATTGTGATGGAGGCTGGTGCGCGTGGATAGTTGCGCCTTCCGATCCAACTTTCGTGCGTGGATCTCATCTCCTCCCTGTAGATAGATAGAAAGATTCATAGACATATCATGCATTGTTTCCTGTCCAGCATTCGCATGGAGAGTAGACGAAAAGGACATATATAATTCATCTCTTGTTTATGTATATTGCCTAGATGGGAATCCATCAAACTGCTTTCGTGAACTAGTGGACATGCACGACCAGTGAAAGTTTCGAGAAACAATAGTGAACATTTGAGAGAATTTATATGTAACAGGTGACGAGATTTAATATAATGTCTATTTGCAACAAGAGTTCGCTGATGCATTCATGTAATGGATGATAAGAATTTAGAGAGATAAAGTGTGTATTTACAACAGAAATTGGTTGCTAAGCACATCCCTTGCGATCCTTTTTTCTTCTGTACAAATAGAATCGGCTCCATAAGGTGAAGAATTCGGACGAATGTACCCGGCCTCTTGTAATTCCGTTAATTGCTTATTAAGGTCCTTTAGTTCTTCTAAGGACATCCTGTATGGCCGTTTAGAAATAGGAGCAGTCTCAGGTAAGAGATCAATGACAAACTCAACTTCTCTATCTGGTGGCATCCCTAGTAACTCCTCTGAAAGGACATCCGGAAAATCCCTAACCACACGGATGTTGTCACCAACAAACTTCCCATCTACTAAGAATGCCGCTAGTCTAGTGGCGGTAGTTACTGCAATTCCAACTTCAATTTTTTCTCCTTTGGAACTGAATTTTTTCTCCTTTGGAACTGGTGAGCTCTATGGTTTCTTTAGCACAGTGTATAAACTGTGACACCCCAGGTGTCAGTTTCGTGTTATGACGGGAGATTAATTCTAATCTCGGATGCTCAGTAAAAATTTCTCTTTCTCGCTCGCGTATGTATCTGATTATCCAGATTATTCATTCACATTTCGCCGAATTCGGAGCTATTCGATCTCGACGAATACCGAATTTGGAGCCTGTTGAAACTTTTATTTCTCGGAACGAATGCAAACTCGGAAATCATTCTCGAATTTTAAATCTCATCTGAAGCTCATTTAATCAAACTCTCAACGACTGTTATTTGATCTGTGTCCGAATCCAACTCCTCGAACTTCGATCGATGTCCGACTATTTTATCCGGGTCCGTATTCTCCAACGGGATACTCTGTACGTCGCCCTCTAATTAATTCTTATCCGACTCGACTCATACCTCTATGTTCGATCCCGATTTAAAAATCAACCTCAGCGATAATTTTAAATATCGCGATTTATCTCTTTCAATCATAAATCCAAAAGCCAGTCATATCTTAAGACGATTTATTTTCAAATCTTGCGTAGTGAATTATTGCCGAGCGAATTCAAATCCAACTCTCGGCCGAATTGATCGCTCAATCGTCCGTTCGACGAAATTCTAGTTCGCTCTGTTTTGTGACTGACGAAACCCGCAGGAACATTTTTATTCCGGAAAATAAATTTAGCGCGACCCGAATTGGGATTTTGGGCCAAGCCCATTCTAGCCCAATTGGCCCACTAAAGAACCCTAACCCTAGGGCTCCTTCTATAAATAGGATCCCTCTCCCCTTGCACTTGGCAATTTTGCACTACCACCCCTAGCCGCCAGCAGCCTTCTCTTCCCACACTCTTCTTCCTCCTCCGGTCGTGCATCAGCCCTGCACTTCCCTCCACGGCGCCACTTCCTTCTCCCCCATGGCCGCGAGCTCTCTCCTCCAGCTGCTCGACGCCCCCAGCTTCTTCTCCCTCGCGCAACAGCAGCCGACCATCTCCCTCAGCACAACCGAGCTCCCTCCCAAGGACAACGTCCCTCCCCTGCTGCTGCTCGCCCTTTCCCTCCCCTACGCAGGTCTGCTCCACCCATGGCGCCCAGAAAATTTCAGCCGACTCCCTGTCTTCTTCTCCCCACGGTAGCAGGCATGGAGGTTGGCTCCTCTCTGCATGGCAGCCGAGCTTCCATAGATGGCGCCCTCCTCCCTCTGTCCCTTGCTGTAGGAGCTCCCTTGGTGCAGCCGACGCCCTGCACAGCGCCCCTTCTTCCTCCCTGCTCGCAGCGGCAACAATCTCCAACGACTTCCTTGCTCCATGGCTGGCGCCCAGCAGCAGCCCTACGCAGCGCCGCTGCTCCATCCCCTCCCCAGCGCCCCTCTTTTCTTCTACCTCTGGCCGGTCTTTTCTGCGCAGCAAGACGCGCGCTGCAGCAACACCGTTCTTCGCCTTGCGTCGTCGTCGAGTTTCACCATTCCCCTCCCCCAAAACAGCAAGACCACAACAGCCCCGGATTCCCTCCGTGTCGCTTGCATGCCACCCGCTTGATGTATTGCACAGCCACATTGTCACTGCTCGTTGTCCGTCAACGCGCAACCCCTCTGTTTTCCCCGTTGGCGCAGCAGCCCCGACGCCTCCGCGCTCTGCGGGCTCGCTGTTTTATAAAGCACAGTGAACAGCACGCCGTCGATACTCGCCGGTTGTTTGCTGTTTTTGCGCAGCCCTGTCGTCGTCGTCGTTCACCCCGGTGAGACCGCGACGCTCCTTGTTCGATTCCGCATCGACATTATTTTCCTATGATTAATTATGTATGTGTGCTGCTTTGTTTTATTTTTGTGGAGGAGAGAACCCCGTGTTTTGCGTGGAGAAGAAGGCAAGCCGCTCGACGCTCGTCGATGTTCGTAGCGATGCACAAATCGGAATCGTCGTCGTCCTCACAAACACCGATTGGGTTTGTTTATGGTGAGCCAATGCATGTCGCTCTCGATCGACTCGATTAGTTATTTTGAATGGATGTGTGTAAAATGTTTCGATTATGCGCATTGGTAGGATCGCGTTTGCGATTGGAGAGCAAGAGGTTAATTGATGTGCGCGATTTGTAGTTGTCTAATTATGTTTTGGTCGATGATGTGCATGTGGTTATATGTGTGTGAAAGTATAATTGTATGAATGGACGCGTGTAGGGAAGAAAATGAAATAGAAAAGAACTCGGGTATTTTTATTTTGATAGGAAAATATGTGATGCGTTGTTTGATGCGAAAACTAAGTTACAAAATGTGGATTTTGTTTTGGGAAATGCATCGATATGTGTTTATGTGAAAAGTGTATTTGTTTTAAGCAATGTGACGGGATTCGTAATTTTAGAGGGGATATATTTATTGATGTGGTGAGTAGTTTAGAGAATGCTAGTTTGCGTGGAGGATGTATCGTTAAGACATGAGTGTCGGAGTTCATTTATATTAGTGGTCGCGCCACATTGAGTGAAGTGTCTCGAGTGCACGCCATAATGTGGTTGTATGCGAGACAGGGTTATGCATATGATGAGTTTAGTAAAAAATTCCATCGGTGTCAGTTGTGTTAAGTTGAAGTTTATTTGTGCATGTAAAGTAGTAAGGTATTTAATGCTTACGACTCTTAGTCGATGGTAGAAATTGTCTTGGCTTAAATAGAGAGGTGGTGACATGCCAGAGTAGTCATCGCTTTCTCTATATTTATAGGTCAAGTCATGACGATGCGTATTATGCGCTCGTTAAATTAGGCTTCGCATGTAGTGTATGATTGTGCTCACGATTTCGAGTAGACACTTCATGTAAGTCAAGTAGGTTTGTGATACAAGGATGTAATGGAGTTAGTTGTTTTAGGCTAATTATTGAAATACCCGGTTCGTAGGATAAACATGTAAGCGTTCATGATTTGGGAAGTAAATGTGTGGTGATTGCGATTTGGAGATTTGTGGTTTACGATTCATATGAGTTGGTCGGTGTGCACATATACTTGTGAATCTGTGGGTTTATAAAAATGTTGTAGTATATGTTGTGTCTCGGATTGCGGCAATAAAAGGCAAGTTGACGTGTATGTTATTTAGCGGCGATGTCGTTGCTCTAGTTAACCGAATTGTTAGATGACGTGGTTAAGCTCGTAATCACGGTGAATTGCTTGTTGTAGTCTAGATATGTATGGTTACGGTCGCGGGTAAAAAGTAGTAGTGTTCATATGATGTCTAAGCTAAAATGCAAATTAGTGTGTGAAGGGCGCATCGATACATGTATATGTACCGGGTCTGATGATTGTGGTGAATGCGTTTGTTAAATGAATGTGGTAATTTTAGTGCACTAAATGACTTAAATAAAAATTTCAAGTCGATTTGTTGATTTTAATTGATTGTCTTAACTCGAATAAATAGTAAAGCGTTAGAGTAATTCAAGTCTCTCGAACGCGGCGATTCTTGAATTATATAGGAGCTGAAATTTATTGATTGCTGTTTTGGACTGCACGCACTGTTTTAGTTGTGCTGCATGTTTGATGAACTAAATTGTGTTTTCTGTAGATATGTGCTATAGAAAATTGGTAGATAACTTTATTATCTTGCTGGTGTTAAAATTTGACAGCCATAGGTCTGACAGTTTAGGAGTTATGCTTTTTACAAATTCAGTAACTGAATCTGTCCAAATTCTGTACAGATTTCAGAAACTGCACTGTTTGCTTAAGTTAATGTTACAATATGTTCATGGTGTGTTGTGTGGAGTTGTGTGGAGTTTGGAGAGGATTTGATCACTTGAGTGTGTCTAGAATTGAATGCTAGAGCTCTTGTAAGTAGTTGAAGTGGGAAAACTTGGATGACTTGAATGTGGGGTGGTTGGGGGTATTTATAGCCCCAACCACCAAACTAGCCGTTTGGTGGTGGCTGACTGTCGTATGGTGCACCGGACAGTCCGGTGCACACCGGACATGTCCGGTGCGCCAGCCACGTCACCAGGCCGTTGGGATTCGACCGTTGGAGCTGCTGACTTCTGGGCCCGCCTGGCTGTCCGGTGTACACCGGACATGTACTGTAGATTATCCGGTGCACCGTCTCGCGCGTGCCTGACTTCTGCGCGCTTCTGGCGCGCATTAAATGCGCCTGCAGGTGACCGTTGGCGCGAAGTAGCCGTTGCTCCGCTGGCTCATCGGACAATCCGGTGAATTATAGCGGAGCGAATTCCCGAGACTGGCGAGTTCCAGAGCCGCTCTTCCTTGGGGCACCGGACACTGTCCGGTGTACACCAGACAGTCCGGTGAATTATAGCGGAGCGCCTCTGGATTTTCCCGAAGGTGATGAGTTTGACTTGGAGTCCTCTGGTGCACCGGACTCATGCTTGCTTCCCTGCTTGGCATGCGCTACAAATCCTGTCTTTCTCAAAATGAACATTTGTTAATCCTAAAATGTGCTCTCCCTTTAGAAGCTTATGAAGATTCTTCATCCCAACATGTGCTAGTCGGCGATGCCAGAGCCAGCCCATGTTAGTCTTAGCAATTAAGCAAGTGTCGAGTTCAGCTTTATCAAAATTCACTAAGTATAGCTGACCCTCTAACACTCCCTTAAATGCTATTGAATCATCACTTCTTCTAAAGACAGTGACACCTACATCAGTGAATAGACAGTTGTAGCCCATTTTGCATAATTGAGATACAGAAAGCAAATTGTAATCTAAAGAATCTACAAGAAAAACATTGGAAATAGAATGGTCAGGAGATATAGCAATTTATCCCAATCCTTTGACCAAACCTTGATTTCCATCCCCGAATGTGATAGCTCGTTGGGAATCTTGGTTTTTCTCGTAGGAGGAGAACATCTTCTTCTCCCCTGTCATGTGGTTTGTGCACCCGCTGTCGATTACCCAGCTTGAGCCCCCGGATGCATAAACCTACAAAACATCTTTAGTTCCTGACTTTAGGTACCCAAATGGTTTTGGGTCCTTTGGCATTAGAAACAGGAACTTTGGGTACCCAAACACAAGTCTTTGACCCCTTGTGCTTGCCCCCAACATATTTGGCAACTACCTTGCCGGATTTGTTAGTCAGAACATAAGATGCATCAAAAGTTTTGAATGAAAAGCTATGTTCATTTGATGCACTAGGAGTTTTCTTCTTAGGCAACTTAGCACGGGTTGGTTGCCTAGAGCTAGATGTCTCACCCTTATACATGAAAGCATGGTTAGGGCCAGAGTGAGACTTCCTAGAATGAATTCTCCTAATTTTGTCCTCGGGATAACCGGCAGGGTATAAAATGTAACCCTCGTTATCCTGAGGCATGGGAGCCTTACCCTTAACAAAGTTGGACAATTTCTTAGGAGGGGCACTAAGTTTGACATTGCCTCCCTGTTGGAAGCCAATGCCATCCTTAATGCCAGGGCGTCTCCCACTATAAAGCATACTACGAGCAAATTTAAATTTTTCATTTTCAATTTCATGCTCGGCAATTTTAGCATCTAGTTTTGCTATATGATCATTTTGTTGTTTAATTAAAGCCATGTGATCATGTATAGCATTGACATCAACATCTCTACATCTAGTACAAATAGAAGTGTGCTCAACGGTAGATGTAGAGAGTTTGCAAGATTTTAATTCTACAACCTTAGCATGCAATATATCATTCTTAGTTCTAAGGTCGGAAACAGTAGCATTGCAAACATCAAAATCTTTAGCCTTAGCAATTAATTTTTCATTTTCATTCCTAAGGCTAACAAGAGATAAGTTCAATTCTTCAATCTTAGCAAGCAAATCATCATTATCATTCCTAAGATTGGGAATTGAAACATTACAAGCAATAGAATCAACCTTAGCTAACAAATTAGAATTCTCATTTCTAAGGTTGTCTATAGTCTCATGGCAAGTGCTTAGCTCACTAGATAATTTTTCACATTTTTCAACTTCTAGAGTATAAGCATTTTTAACCTTAACATGCTTTTTGTTTTCCTTGATTAGGAAGTCCTCTTGGTTGTCCAAGAGATCATCCTTCTCATGGATGGCACTAATTAATTCATTTAACTTTTCTTTTTGTTGCATGTTTAGGTTGGAAAAAAGAGTGCGTAAGTTATCTTTCTCATCACTAGCATTTTCATCACTAGAAGACTCATATCTAGTGGAGGACTTAGATTTAACCTTCTTCTTTTTGCCGTCCTTTGCCATGAGGCACTTGTGGCCGACGTTGGGGAAGAGAAGTCCCTTGGTGACGGAGATGTTGGCGGCGTCCTCGTCGTCGGAGGAGTCGCTAGAGCTTTCGTAGGAGTCCCACTTCCGACAAACATGGGCATCGCCGCCCTTTTTCTTGTAGTACCTCTTCTTCTCCTTTCTTCTCCCCTTCTTGTCATCGCCCCTGTCACTGTCACTAGAAATAGGACATTTTGCAATAAAGTGACCGGGCTTACCACACTTGTAGCAAACCTTCTTGGAGCGAGGTTTGTAGTCCTTCCTCCTCCTTTGTTTGAGGATTTGGCGGAAGCTCTTGATGACGAGCGCCATTTCCTCATTGTCGATCTTGGAGGCATCGATTGGTTGTCTACTTGGTGTAGACTCCTCCTTCTTCTCCTCCGTCGCCTTGAATGCAACCGGTTGAGCTTCGGACGTGGAGGGACCGTCAAGCTCGTTGATCTTTCGTGAGCCCTTGATCATAAATTCAAAGCTCACAAAATTCCCGATTACTTCCTCGGGAGTCATTAGTGTATATCTTGGATTACCATGAATTAATTGTACTTGACTAGGGTTAAGGAAAATAAGAGATCTTAGAATAACCTTAACCACCTCGTGGTCATCCCACTTTTTGCTCCCGAGGTTGCGCACTTGATTCACCAAGGTTTTGAGCCGGTTGTACATATCTTGTGGCTCCTCCCCTTGGCGAAGACGGAAGCGACCGAGCTCCCCCTCGATCGTTTCCCGCTTGGTGATCTTGGTGAGTTCATCACCCTCGTGCGCCATCTTGAGCACGTCCCAAACGTCCTTGGCGCTTTTTAGTCCTTGCACCTTGTTGTACTCCTCCCTACTTAGAGAGGCGAGGAGTATGGTTGTAGCTTGGGAGTTGAAGTGCTCGATTTGGGCCACCTCGTCCTCATCATAATCCTCATCCCCTACGGATGGTACCTGTGCTCCAAACTCAACAACATTCCATATACTTTTGTGGAGTGAGGTTAGATGAAATTTCATTAAATCACTCCACCTAGCATAATCTTCACCGTCAAAGGTTGGCGGTTTGCCTAATGGAACGGAAAGTAATGGAGTATGTCTAGAAGTACGAGGATAATGTAAGGGGATCTTACTAAACTTCTTGCGCTCATGGCGCTTAGAAGTTATGGAGGGCACGTCGGAGCCGGAGGTAGAAGGTGATGAAGTGTCGGTCTCGTAGTAGACCACCTTCCTCATCTTCTTTATTTTGTCGCCACTCCGATGCGACTTGTGGGAAGAAGTCTTCTTTTCCTTCTTCTTCTCCTTGTTGCGGGACTCTCCCGATAGAGCTTTCTCGTTGCTTGTAGTGGGCTTTTCGCCGGTTTCCATCTCCTTCTTGGCGTGATCTCCCGACATCACTTCGAGCGGTTAGGCTCTAATGAAGCACCGGCTCTGATACCAATTGAAAGTCGCCTAGAGGGGGGTGAATAGGGCGAAACTGAAATTCTCAAAAATAATCACAACTACAAGCCGGGTTAGCGTTAGAAATATAATCAAGTCTACGAGAGAGGGTGCAAAACAAATCGCAAGCGAATAATGAGTGTGACACGCGGATTTGTTTTACCGAGGTTCGGTTCTCGCAAACCTACTCCCCGTTGAGGTGGTCACAAAGACCGGGTCTCTTTCAACCCTTTCCCTCTCTCAAACAGTCCCTCGGACCGAGTGAGCTTTTCTTCTCAATCACTTGGAACACAAAGTTCCCAAAAGGACCACCACATGATTGATGTCTCTTGCCTCAATTACAAGTGAGTTTGATCGCAATAAAGAATCAAAGAAAGAAGAAAGCAATCCAAGCACAAGAGCTCGAAAGAACACAAACAAATCTCTCTCACTAATCACTAGGGCGTTGTGTGGAGTTTGGAGAGGATTTGATCACTTGAGTGTGTCTAGAATTGAATGCTAGAGCTCTTGTAAGTAGTTGAAGTGGGAAAACTTGGATGACTTGAATGTGGGGTGGTTGGGGGTATTTATAGCCCCAACCACCAAACTAGCCGTTTGGTGGTGGCTGACTGTCGTATGGTGCACCGGACAGTCCGGTGCACACCGGACATGTCCGGTGCGCCAGCCACGTCACCAGGCCGTTGGGATTCGACCGTTGGAGCTGCTGACTTCTGGGCCCGCCTGGCTGTCCGGTGTACACCGGACATGTACTGTAGATTGTCCGGTGCACCGTCTCGCGCGTGCCTGACTTCTGCGCGCTTCTGGCGCGCATTAAATGCGCCTGCAGGTGACCGTTGGCGCGAAGTAGCCGTTGCTCCGCTGGCTCACCGGACAATCCGGTGAATTATAGCGGAGCGAATTCCCGAGACTGGCGAGTTCTAGAGCCGCTCTTCCTTGGGGCACCGGACACTGTCCGGTGTACACTGGACAGTCCGGTGAATTATAGCAGAGCGCCTCTGGATTTTCCCGAAGGTGATGGGTTTGACTTGGAGTCCTCTGGTGCACCGGACACTGTCCGGTGGCACACCAGACAGTCTGGTGCGCCAGACCAGAGGTGCCTTCTGTTATCCCTTGCTCTCTTTGTTGAACCCCATACTTGGTCTTTTTATTGGCTAAGTGTGAACCTTTGGCACCTGTATAACTTGTACACTAGAGCAAACTAGTTAGTCCAATTATTTGTGTTGGGCAATTCAACCACCAAAATCATTTAGGAAATAGGTGTAAGCCTAATTCCCTTTCACAGTGGATGCTCGCCAAGCGAGTACCTCCCCCAGCAAACACTATCTAAGTGTTAAATTAAAGGCAAGCCCCGGTTTTATGCATAACCGTTATATATATGCTATTTTACTACACTTAATGTTTGTAGGCTTGTACTGTGCACTTAAGTGTAGGAGTTGAATGAAACCCTAGTTGCATGAACTCAGGATTCCTTTTTGTGATGGATACTAGTATGCTAGGTCGAGTAGCTGCTATACTAATTAGGGATCTCGGTAGAAGTCGAGTGATTTTTCTAGCACTCGCGCGAGGTCAGGAATTGGTTGTATCCATTTTGATATCGTAATGATGATAGTCTGTGGACAACGGTCCATGGGGATGCGTTGTCTACGAGACGGAAATTGGAATAAGGATTAAGGTGTGGTACCGTGTGTCAAGCGTTTGAACGTACTAAGCACATGCCGAGAAATATGGTAAATCGGTAAGCCTAGTACCTGATTGAACCTGGCAGTGGACTTTACCCCTCACGCGACCTGAGACGTGGTCTCCCATTCCGGTTATGGTGGGTACAAGTGCGGTCACTGCACGACGGCAGTCGGGGTCAGTGAGGCATTTTACGCCAAGGCGGTGAGCCCTGATCTGCTGACGGGGAATCGATGGGGACGGTTGATGTGTGTGGGGGCGGAGTGCCTCGCCACGTCGTGTGTTTAGGTTTACCTTGCAAGGTTTAAAAACTCGATTCGAATCGTCTGCTTCTCGTGGCTAATGAGACTGCTTGATCCATGCTGCTACATTGAGTAATAAGTGGAAATGAGTTGACTGGCAAAAAGGTTGATTGCTTAAAAATGTTTGATATCATGTATGAGTAGCTAGGTACTCATCTAGTTTAAAAAGGATCATACTAAAACTTGAAAAGCTAAAACATGATTTTAGACTCAGCTAGTGCTTTTGGCAACCAAACCCCTCAGCCAAACAGCTGCATGTCTAGAGGTAGAGGAGTAGACTCCTCACACCGGGTAAGTCTAGCTGAGTATTAGTATACTCAGCCTTGCTTGTGGCATAATTTTTGCAGGTACCTCCTTGAATTTTGGTTGATGGTGTGACTTGGCCTCCATCCCTGCCACCGGGATAGACGGTCGAGTGGGTTAGTGCTTCCGCAGGAGAGGACCGGGAGGAGTAGTGTGGCCAGGCTTCGCCATGTTACTCGGTTCTTCCCCGTTAGTTATTTCCGCTGCATTAAAATTTATGGTTATTATTTCTGAAACTCCGATAATGTAATCACTAATGATACTTATTAATTTGTTGTATTATGCTTTATTGTATTTCTCTGTGCCTCACCTTCGAGTGAGCTAGTGGTATTCGATCCTGGTAAGTGGCCTTGTCGGACTAGATCCGAGGGACTGACGTTTTATTCCTATTTAAGTGTGGTCTAGCCTCTAAGGCGGGACTTAGGCACTTAAGTTGGAATAATTCGGGCGGTTCCGCCACAGCTGGTATCGGAGCGAATACCAGTACAGAGAAGTCAATAAGTCATGATTACCAACCTTTTCTAAAGTAAAACTTGCTTAGAAACCAAAGTTGGATAGATATCAGGACGATAAGGATAGACCTAGGACGTGAAGCCTTAGGAAATAGATGGGTAGCTAGGTGGCTATTTATATAGGCCATAAAGGCTACTAATACTATTAATAGGGATGCTGTAGAAGCACCCGAAAAATTAGTTAGGTCTGAGAAGACGACTAGAATGAGCATGCATCATGATTGTCGCATTATAATTTTCTCTTGTGCATCAACATGCTTCTCTCATCTTTATTCCAATAATAAGAACTTGTGAATAATGTGATGTATTGTTATGTCAGGAAACCTAAGAAATGCCTTATCTCTTGTCTAATTGGTAAGTCTTGCTAGGTTGTGTTAAGTGTTTCTCTTGCCTTGCTATCTAGGTGGTATTGAAATTGTTCAACCCTTTTTGCAAAAAAAATGTTGTTTGTTTCCTCATGAAAGACCCCCTCCAAACAACCTTGTGGTTAGCAAGTGAAACCCTTAAAAAAATCAAATCACATGCTTGTGTTGGTATTTTCTGACCCTTGAGTGTTTTACCCTTGAATTTACACTTGCACAACTTATAGACCACCACAACTTGACCGCTAGACCAACCCAAGTCTCCTTGTGCACTCGTGTATGTTAAATAAATAAATAAATAAAACCTTGATTGGGTCTAGTTGCGCAAACCATATGCAAGCCATGTTTCTTTCCATAAATCCTTGCCCCTAAAACTTCATAGCAATTCTGTTGATCATCCTAGCTGATTCTGTTTGCCTACCTCTCCTTTCGCATGGACCTAGTAATCTTTTTCCTTGTGAATTATGTTGTGCCTTTATCATCCAAATCTCTGGATCCTTCATCGATTCTGCCCTATTATCTGGTTATCTGCTATAACCCGTTCTCAAGTATCGGATGTTGATCTCACCAAAATCTCTCATTTCTGATCATTCTCATACTCGTTCTCCGAGGACCACGACGCTTGTTTTATCAACTTATCTCTAAACGACATATCCATGTGGATTAATTGATGTTGCTGTTATCTTTGGATCTCTCATGTCTCTAAAAGCTTATCAATCTCGATCTCATGGTTGGTTCCTTCTCATATCAAATCTCGTATCAATCTTTGGCTAATAATCCACATGATGATCAAGAAATAGTTCTTAGAGTGAAGAAAATTCTCATGTGATGCTCTTTTTGCCAGTAACCTCTGCTTCAATTCTGGTCACATTCTTATTTTCTGAGCCATACTGTCACGGGCTCCATCTATCTGTGCTATGTGGATTTCTTATTGTTGTGTTTAGTAATGGTGTTGCGACTAAACGACCGATGGTGCCACGACGAAACCGAGAGCCTACTATGGTGCACACATGGTTGAGCTGCTCGACACGCGTTGGTATCATGGTTAGTAGTGTGATCCATTACGAAACTATACTGATGTGCTATCTTTTGTGGACCTTATCTCAAAGTGGTCGCTGTATTTTGTCTCGATATGTCGCGATATTCTAACCAAATCTATCTTCAAGTATCTCATCAGATCTCATCTCATGAATTTGCATCCATCTCCAGCCTGGGAGTTACATGCTTCTCCACCCTTAAAGATCCTCATCCGAATCTCGGGAAGAGATTCTTTTAAGGGGGGAAGGCTGTGACACCCCAGGTGTTAGTTTCGTGTTATGACGGGAGATTAATTCTAATCTCGGATGCTCAGTAAAAATTTCTCTTTCTCGCTCGCGTATGTCTCTGATTATCCATATTATTCATTCACATTTCGCCGAATTCGGAGCTATTCGATCTCGACGAATACCAAATTTGGAGCCTGTTGAAACTTTTATTTCTCGGAACGAATGCAAACTCGGAAATCATTCTCGAATTTTAAATCTCATCTGAAGCTCATTTAATCAAACTCTCAACGGCTGTTATTTGATCTGTGTCCGAATCCACCTCCTCGAACTTCGATCGATGTCCGACTATTTTATCCGGGTCCGTATTCTCCAACGGGATACTCTGTACGTCGCCCTCTAATTAATTCTTATCCGACTCGACTCATACCTCTATGTTCGATCCCGATTTAAAAATCAACCTCGGCGATAATTTTAAATATCGCGAGTTATCTCTTTCAATCATAAATCCAAAAGCCAGTCATATCTTAAGACGATTTATTTTCAAATCTTGCGTAGTGAATTATTGTCGAGCGAATTCAAATCCAACTCTCGGCCGAATTGATCGCTCAATCGTCCGTTCGTCGAAATTCTAGTTCGCTCTCTTTTGTGTACTGACGAAACCCGCAGGAACATTTTTATTCCGGAAAATAAATTTAGCGCGACCCGAATTGGGATTTTGGGCCAAGCCCATTCTAGCCCAATTGGCCCACTAAAGAACCCTAACCCTAGGGCTCCTTCTATAAATAGGATCCCTCTCCCCTTGCACTTGGCAATTTTGCACTACCACCCCTAGCCGCCAGCAGCCTTCTCTTCCCACGCTCTTCTTCCTCCTCCAGTCGTGCAGCAGTCCTGCACTTCCCTCGACGGCGCCACTTCCTTCTCCCCCATGGCCGCGAGCTCTCTCCTCCAGCTGCTCGACGCCCCCTGCTTCTTCTCCCTCGCGCAACAGCAGCCGGCCATCTCCCTCAGCACAACCGAGCTCCCTCCCAAGGACAACGTCCCTCCCCTGCTGCTGCTCGCCCTTTCCCTCCCCTACGCAGGTCTGCTCCACCCATGGCGCCCAGAAAATTTCAGCCGACTCCCTGTCTTCTTCTCCCCACGGCAGCAGGCATGGAGGTTGGCTCCTCTCTGCATGGCAGCCGAGCTTCCATGGATGGCGCCCTCCTCCCTCTGTCCCTTGCTGTAGGAGCTCCCTTGGTGTAGCCGACGCCCTGCACAGCGCCCCTTCTTCCTCCCTGCTCGCAGCGACAACAATCTCCAGCGACTTCCTTGCTCCATGGCTGGCGCCCAGCAGCAGCCCTACGCAGCGCCGCTGCTCCATCCCCTCCCCAGCGCCCCCCTTTTCTTCTACCTCTGGCCGGTCTTTTCTGCGCAGCAAGACGCGCGCTGCAGCAACACCGTTCTTCGCCTTGCGTCGTCGAGTTTCGCCATTCTCCTCCCCCAAAACAGCAAGACCACAACAGCCCCAGATTCCCTCTGTGTCGCTTGCATGCCACCCGCTTGATGTATTGCACAGCCACATTGTCACTGCTCGTTGTCCGTCAACGCGCAACCCCTCTGTTTTCCCCGTTGGCGCAGCAGCCCCGACGCCTCCGCGCTCTGCGGGCTCGCTGTTTTATAAAGCGCAGTGAACAGCACGCCGTCGATACTCGTCGGTTGTTTGCTGTTTTTGCGCAGCCCTGTCGTCGTCGTCGTTCACCCCGGTGAGACCGCGACGCTCCTTGTTCGATTCCGCATCGACATTATTTTCCTATGATTAATTATGTATGTGTGTTGCTTTGTTTTATTTTTGTGGAGGAGAGAACCCCGTGTTTTGCGTGGAGAAGAAGGCAAGCCGCTCGACGCTCGTCGATGTTCGTAGCGATGCACAAATCGGAATCACCGTCGTCCTCACAAACACCGATTGGGTTTGTTTATGGTGAGCCAATGCATGTCGCTCTCGATCGACTCGATTAGTTATTTTGAATGGATGTGTGTAAAATGTTTCGATTATGCGCATTGGTAGGATCGCGTTTGTGATTGGAGAGCAAGAGGTTAATTGATGTGCGCGATTTGTAGTTGTCTAATTATGTTTTGGTCGATGATGTGCATGTGGTTATATGTGTGTGAAAGTATAATTGTATGAATGGACGCGTGTAGGGAAGAAAATAAAATAGAAAAGAACTCGGGTATTTTTATTTTGATAGGAAAATATGCGATGCGTTGTTTGATGCGAAAACTAAGTTACAAAATGTGGATTTTGTTTTGGGAAATGCATCGATATGTGTTTATGTGAAAAGTGTATTTGTTTTAAGCAATGTGATGGGATTCGTAATTTTAGAGGGGATATATTTATTGATGTGGCGAGTAGTTTAGAGAATGCTAGTTTGCGTGGAGGATGTATCGTTAAGACATGAGTGTCGGAGTTCATTTATATTAGTGGTCGCGCCATATTGAGTGAAGTGTCTCGAGTGCACGCCATAATGTGGTTGTATGCGAGACAGGGTTATGCGTATGATGAGTTTAGTAAAAAAATTCCATCGGTGTCAGTTGTGTTAAGTTGAAGTTTATTTGTGCATGTAAAGTAGTAAGGTATTTAATGCTTACGACTCTTAGTCGATGGTAGAAATTATCTTGGCTTAAATAGAGAGGTGGTGACATGCCAGAGTAGTCATCGCTTTCTCTATATTTATAGGTCAAGTCATGACGATGCGTATTATGCGCTCGTTAAATTAGGCTTCGCATGTAGTGTATGATTGTGCTCATGATTTCGAGTAGACACTTCACGTAAGTCAAGTAGGTTTGTGATACAAGGATGTAATGGAGTTAGTTGTTTTAGGCTAATTATTGAAATACCCGGTTCGTAGGATAAACATGTAAGCGTTCATGATTTGGGAAGTAAATGCGTGGTGATTGCGATTTGGAGATTTGTGGTTTACGATTCATATGAGTTGGTCGGTGTGCGCATATACTTGTGAATCTGTGGGTTTATAAAAATGTTGTAGTATATGTTGTGTCTCGGATTGCGGCAATAAAAGGCAAGTTGACGTGTATGTTATTTAGCGGCGATGTCGTTGCTCTAGTTAACCGAATTGTTAGATGACGTGGTTAAGCTCGTAATCACGGTGAATTGCTTGTTGTAGTCTACATATGTATGGTTACGGTCGTGGGTAAAAAGTAGTAGTGTTCATATGATGTCTAAGCTAAAATGCAAATTAGTGTGTGAAGGGCGCATCGATACATGTATATGTACCGGGTCTGATGATTGTGGTGAATGCGTTTGTTAAATGAATGTGGTAATTTTAGTGCACTAAATGACTTAAATAAAATTTGCAAGTCGATTTGTTGATTTTAATTGATTTTCTTAACTCGAATAAATAGTAAAGCGTTAGAGTAATTCAAGTCTCTCGAACGCGGCGATTCTTGAATTATATAGGAGCTGAAATTTATTGATTGCTGTTTTGGACTGCACACACTGTTTTAGTTGTGCTGCAGGTTTGATGAACTAAATTGTGTTTTCTGTAGATATGTGCTATAGAAAAGTGGTTTATAACTTTATTATCTTGCTTGTGTTAAAATTTGACAGTCATAGGTCTGACAGTTTAGGAGTTATGCTTTTTACAAATTCAGTAACTGAATCTGTCCAAATTCTGTACAGATTTCAGAAACTGCACTGTTTGCTTAAGTTAATGTTACAATCTGTTCATGGTCATTATAATAAAGTTGTAGGTGCTTTTCTTATCTTGCTTGTGTTAAAATTTCATAACCACAGGCCTAATAGTTTAAGAGTTATGAATTTTACAAACTGCTTGTTGTGTTCTGTCCTCTGTCAGAACAGATTTCGAAAACTGTAATGTTTGATTTGATTAAAACTAGAATAACTTCTTGGTGATTGTAAAAGTTATGTAGTGTTTTTCTAAGCTTTCCAAAAAGTCTTGGATCACTATTTTTGGTGATCTGGAGATTAAGTTATGGATGTTTAAAGTCTGAAGACTGAATCTGTCCAATTCTGGACAGCAAAGCCTTCTAGTGTATTTTGTCCTTAGTTAAATATTGAATCACCTTAAGATGTTTATAAATGATATGTAGACTATTTTATTAACTTTACAGAAAGTCTAGGATCACCTTGTTTGGATGTCTAAATCTTCAGTTATGAATTTTTAAAGTCACAAGTCTGAATCTGTCCAAATCTGGACAGAGCTGTTGTATTGGCTGTTTTAACCTTTCTAAGTGTTGAATCTTGTTGAGATGACAATACCAAAGTTGTAGAGCACTTTTTAAGCTTTCCAGAAAATCCTAGTTTGCTATTTTTGGATTAATATTTGAAGAGATATGATTGAAACAAGTAACTGTTGTGCTGCTCTCTTAATCATGTTGATTGTGATTGATTACTCTACTCTGTTGTGTTTGTCTTGAGTGACTGCTTGCTTGTTTTGGTGTTAAGTGCATATGAGTAACAATGATAGTAACTACTATAATTAGGTTATATGTAAGTAACTAGTGCACGTTCCTAAGTAGTAAATTAAATTGTTGAAGTCTAGTAAGTAATTAGCTTCAATCAACATCAATTTAGCAAGTGCCACTATATGGACAAAAAACAAAATTAATGAGATGTTATTATTTCTAATAATTGTGCTGCTAATCTGAGTATTACTAAATACCAACCTCAATAGATTAGTATAATAAGCAGTGTGATTAGGCTATCACTTTCTTGTGTGCCCTTGGATGTATGCTTGCATTAGAGTATTGCGAACAATTGTAAAACCCGATTAAGTAACTATTCCTTTTTAACTAAGTCAGTCTATGTGTAAGTCATCGTAAATTATATGTACTTAACTAGTTTAATCATAAGTAGCCAATGAACGATTAAAGTGAACATGGTAAATGCTTGTACTCGTGATGTCGTGTTTGTGTGGGTCAAATATAGGAAATGTTCGTCGTCTTTCCAGTAATGCTGACTTGTTGTGCCCAATGACGTATAGATAGCTAGCGTTAACGTATGGATGTTTATGTGTCTTACTAGTTAATGTTAGTTCGCTATCATGTACTTAAAGTATCTTGTGCTATTTCATTATATTCATACATATGCACCTTGCATCTCATTTAGGACCGAGAGATGACGATCGTGCAAGTGATGTGGTGCCACCCACAAGATGCAGTCGGTGGACGACCCAAAGAAGGATGGACATAACCAGTGGATGCTCGCCAAGCGAGTACCTCCCCCAGCAAACACTATCTAAGTGTTAAATTAAAGGCAAGCCCCGGTTTTATGCATAACTGTTATATATATATGCTATTTTACTACACTTAATGTTTGTAGGCTTGTACTGTGCACTTAAGTGTAGGAGTTGAATGAAACCCTAGTTGCATGAACTCAGGATTCCTTTTTGTGATGGATACTAGTATGCTAGGTCGAGTAGCTGCTTTACTAATTAGGGATCTCGGTAGAAGTCGAGTGATTTTTCTAGCACTCGCGCGAGGTCAGGAATTGGTTGTATCCATTTTGATATCGTAATGATGATAGTCTGTGGACAACGATCCATGGGGATGCGTTGTCTACGAGACGGAAATTGGAATAAGGATTAAGGTGTGGTACCGTGTGTCAAGCGTTTGAACGTACTAAGCACATGCCGAGAAATATGGTAAATCGGTAAGCCTAGTACCTGATTGAACCTGGCAGTGGACTTTACCCCTCACGCGACCTGAGACGTGGTCTCCCATTCCGGTTATGGTGGGTACAAGTGCGGTCACTGCACGACGGCAGTCGGGGTCAGTGAGGCATTTTACGCCAAGGCGGTGAGCCCTGATCTGCTGACGGGGAATCGATGGGGACGGTTGATGTGTGTGGGGGCGGAGTGCCTCGCCACGTCGTGTGTTTAGGTTTATCTTGCAAGGTTTAAAAACTCGATTCGAATCGTCTGCTTCTCGCGGCTAATGAGACTGCTTGATCCATGCTACTACATTGAGTAATAAGTGGAAATGAGTTGACTGGCAAAAAGGTTGATTGCTTAAAAATGTTTGATATCATGTATGAGTAGCTAGGTACTCATCTAGTTTAAAAAGGATCATACTAAAACTTGAAAAGCTAAAACATTATTTTAGACTCAGCTAGTGCTTTTGGCAACCAAACCCCTCAGCCAAACAGCTGCATGTCTAGAGGTAGAGGAGTAGACTCCTCACACCGGGTAAGTCTAGCTGAGTATTAGTATACTCAGCCTTGCTTGTGGCATAATTTTTGCAGGTACCTCCTTGAATTTTGGTTGATGGTGTGACTTGGCCTCCATCCCTGCCACCGGGATAGACGGTCGAGTGGGTTAGTGCTTCCACAGGAGAGGACCAGGAGGAGTAGTGTGGCCAGGCTTCGCCATGTTACTCGGTTCTTCTCCGTTAGTTATTTCCGTTGCATTAAAATTTATGGTTATTATTTCTGAAACTCCGATAATGTAATCACTAATGATACTTATTAAATTTGTTGTATTATGTTTTATTGTATTTCTCTGTGCCTCACCTTCGAGTGAGCTAGTGGTATTCAATCCTGGTAAGTGGCCTTGTCGGACTAGATCCGAGGGACTGACGTTTTATTCCTATTTAAGTGTGGTCTAGCCTCTAAGGCGGGACTTAGGCACTTAAGTTGGAATAATTCGGGCGGTTCCGCCACATAAACTGTCTTTGCCTTTCTTAACCATGACATACCAAGGATCACGTCTATACTGCTCTCTTCTAACACTATAGGGGTAGCCATCTGGGTTAGAAACAAAGGGTAAGAAAGAATAGTAGACAAGGCAGGTGATTACGAATCAAGTTACTTTGGGGGATTTATTAGCTAAGCAGATTGGTGTTTTATGTAGTAATGTTATTTCATTATCTTATGGTAGTACATGCTAAGATGTCCATATATAATATTTCAATTAATCAAAGAAGCAATATAGACATTTATCATCAGAACAATCAACCAACACTTTTAAATAGAGAAAATAGTTTTAATTTCGTATTAGGTTCCCTATCTCTTAAGAATGTCATAAATGTAGGATTCCAAAGTGTGAAACCCATCTTGTCTTAGAGTAGAAAAGATAAGAGTAATCAGAGTATGACAGCAAAAGGTGAGACATGATCAAGATAAGGTAAGTATATAATGAATCAGAGTAAGGTAAGTAGATAAGGGTTTTGTCCATTTCTATCTAGGTTTCGTCCTACAGTCAACATTTCCTCTGATACTACTTCTGTCACACCCGGGCTTTAAGGGACAAAGTCGGGTGCATCTCATACATGCGCCAAAGAAGACAACATATATAATAATAGAGTGTATAGAGATACATGTCACAATATAATCAGAGTACTTATTACATAGCGGAAGTCTTACAAAAATAAATGATAAAATAAAGCGAACTAAATATTATTCCCTGACGCCACAAAGCTGACTAGGAGACGCCACCTAGATCAAGTCGAAAACCTCAGTATTAGGTGGCTCCTCTTCGACCACCTACTCTTCTCCTGTGGGGGTGTGAGACAGCAAGAGTGAGCTCACACATATTCATCACTCAACAAGTTGTGGGGAATAATGTGCATGAACTCACCAAATGTGGGAGTTCATGTGAAGTCTAAGGCTGATCAATAACATAAAGGCTGAAGCTGAGCATTGCTTTTATAAGTCGGTCAAAATTTTAATAGCAATTACTAAGTGTAAGTAAATACCAAACCATAATAATAATAAGTAAAAATAATAATAAAATAATCCTAGATGCAATGAAATGACAAATTGAATTTAAGTTCCATAAATTAATCATGTGAGTGTCCTAGCCGCTCATGACCGTGAGCACGGCTAGTATACCAGTTTTACACTCTGCAGAGGTTGTGCATCTTTACCCACAAGTCGTGTTACCCATTTGCCACGGAGTTGATCAGACCTCATACACCTCTACCAAGGAAGCGAGGCAGGGTACCACTACGAGGCCTTTACAAAGTTCCACTAGCTTCAAAAAACCCGCTACAGTTTATAGGAAGCTCCAGTGCAGGAATCTCTCGCCTGACCGCCATCGTTGCAAAAACAACCCAAGGACCTCCCTACACTGACCACTCCCCTACTGCCCTTGCCCCTTTCGGGTAAGGTAGTCATCCACTAGCTTTCCTAGTTAATCAGTCAAGGGCGTCCTATTAAACCCTTGTGGTAGCATGGTTTTCCCGGGTGGTTCTCCATATTCCCATTAACATAATAATATTATCATGAATAGTAAATAATAAACATATAATAATAAGTATAACAATGAGTGATGAATATATCTATACCCAAAGCCACATAAAGCAATAGCATGTACTATCCAAAAAATTAGTAGTAAAACCAGTGGTGAAACAAGGTATAAAGATAGTCAAAATCTAGGGTAACCTATTGGGTCCCATCAAAATTAACCTATGCAGATCATTATGATTAATAAGAACATGAATGGGTAAAAGGAAGTGATCAAGGGCACAACTTGCCTTCAACGAGCTCCTGCTCAGGAGTCTCTACCAGCTGAACCTCAGGATCTTCAGTGACTTGCTCGTCTACTCGCATCAATACAAACATACATAGTATAAAGCGAAAATTAACATCACACCAAACATGTGAATAAAATGTACAATAAAAATCTACACAATAAAATAAGATCCTAGGAACAGGAACCATTAATTTTGGAGTTATAGGTTTTAAGATATGAATTTCTGAAGGTTTTATGTATTTAATACAAGATTAAGTACTAGATAAAATTTAATGTGCCTTTCATGCTAAAACAGTGGCACTAATGGATAGACAATAATATTACAAAAATTTAGGAACTGGAATGGACCAATTTGGAGTTCATATGGATTTTCTACAAATTAAACAAGTTTTAACATTTATTTCTGCATTAAAAATCGGTTTCTGTGATTATTTCCTATTTTCCCAAGTCTCTGGATTAGGCCTCAAATACAGAAAAGTGTAGGGGGCACGGAGGAAGAATCCCCAGGCACAGTGAACAATCCCAGTGAATTGCGGACTAATTTTATAAAAACAGTGGGGTTCTTATGCTATTCGGCCCTAGCGAAGGGGTATCGGCCAACACAGGCCATCCGATCGAGTTTGGACCGACGAGATTAGATCCGGATCAACCCGAACCGGTACGCAACCCTAGCCTTATGATCTGCGATCAATGGACCGCGCTCAACATAACCGAGATCAACGCGCCACCCTCGGATCATGGATCAACGGTCGCGCGCGCTCGGCCGAAACGGTACGCTCGGCTTCTAATCTAAACTGTAGGGAACCGGTCCAACGGCACGAGATCTACCCGCTTCCTTCCTGGCGAACAGACACAACGGAGGCCATACTTGTTGTGGCGCCATAGCCGGACACCGCGATTCAAGCGTTCTAGCATCCTATCCTTCAATCAACTGGTGGAAATTGTAGTGTTGGACAACGCAAAATGGAGAAGCCTGCACTCACCGGAGATGGCGCACGTCCAGGGGGGTCGGTCTACGGTGGAGTGCGGTCCCGTGGTGGCTTGAAACTACGACGAGGAATTCACCAGAGCTCCCTGCCTCAGCCAACGCGATTCCTCCGCAGTAGCAACCCACGCACCCAGGTGATCCGTCCAGGCCCCTCGCGAGTCCCGGAGCGGCAGTGTAGAAACGAGTCCTCGGCAGCGGCGGCGAACAGGTGTTGTGGCGCTGCCAGGAAACAACGGTGAGGCTCAGGTCGGTGCTAGGTGATGGAATAGGGTAGGGGGTGCGGCGTAGAGTAGTTGAGGAGGAGACGGGGACGATTGGGGTTTTAACCCCCGGTTGGTTTCGGTCAGCGGCGCTTTTTGCGGGGGAGGATCCGAGCAGGTCCGCACGAGCCACGCCTCGACCGGAAGGTAGTTGACGGCTCTGACGGTAGGCCCCACCGGTCACACACAGCGCGAAGGAAGCGAGCGCAAGAGGGAATAGCGGCTTGCGGCTGACAGTTGGGTCCCGCGCGTAAGTGAGTCCGGGCGGGCGGGCGTGGCGTTGGGCTGGCAGGGGATGAAGCGTAGAGTGGGCCAAATTGGTAGTTCTGGCGGCCCATATGAGGTTTTGTCTTTTTCTTTTATTTATTCATTTTTTCTATTTCCTTTCCTCCCTTTCCAATTCAAATTTAAATCCTAGTTTAAATTTAAACTTGTGACAAACTTATCTTCAAATTATATTGTGAGATTAGAAGTACTAATTTTAGAAATATAATTATACATATATTATTTATATTTTCATACCCTTTCTTTTCCTCTTCTTTTTCCTCAAAACCTCTTCATTAATATTTTATTTTTATTCATATTATTATTGTTTTAAATGCACAAACAAGAATCCAATATGATGCACTGGTTTATTTGTGTCTTAGTGAAGTTTTACTCATTTTTAAACATGATCAGTCACATGTGATGATAAATAGAGATACACTCACCTATATAAAGGAAAACAATTGCTCCTTTTATTCATCCTTACAATTTGGGTCTTACACTTTGCTGAGTGCGGCACTCGGCAAAAGGCTTCTTTACCGAGTGCCCCACTAGTAGAAAAAGGCTCAACGCCTGCGGGACGATATATTTTTACAGACGAATCCGGTTATCTACCGACTGTGTTATTTTTAGTGGCGGATTCTTAAGAAAACCGCCACTAGAAATCGTATTTTTAGAGGCGGTTCCTTAAGAAAACCGCCAGTAGAAATCCATGATTTCTAGTGGCGGTTCTCTTAAGGAACCGCCTGTATAAATCGATTTCTAGTGGCGGTTTTCTTAAGGAACCGCCACTAGAAATCATTTTTATCCTTAATTTTTCGAGTTTTTCAAACGACCTCGTATGACAAAACCACCAAAATAAAAGTTGTAGATCTTTAAAAGTTATGAAACTTTGTAGTTAACAACTTTTTTATTTGAACTCATTTCGGTTCTTAAAAATTGAATCTAAGAATGTCAAATTTAAAATTCAAATTTTGCAAACTAACTCGGATGAAAACAGTGTCAAAATAAAAGTTGTAGAACTTCAAAAGTTATTTAACTTTGTAGTTGACAACTTTTTTATTTGAATTC
This sequence comes from Zea mays, assembly GCF_902167145.1. NCBI lineage: Eukaryota > Viridiplantae > Streptophyta > Magnoliopsida > Poales > Poaceae > Zea > Zea mays. The sequence continues at coordinate 15,265,431 of NC_050103.1, forward strand.
GTTTAGGGTCTCAAATAAGCAATTTACACTCAAATGGTTGTAATATGTGGACAAAACAACTACAAACTAGATACAAAGCATATCATAGACGGAGTTGTAGTGGAGGGTACGCGCGAGGGTGAGGTTGAAGGTTCGATTACTAACAACCGCGTAGCGCGCGAATTTCGCGCAGAAAATGCCGCGACTTGCGAGTTGCGACTGAGACGGGTGGGCCCCCTAATAAAAATATTTTTTTTACTATTTTTAAAATCTGTTTTATGTTTCCTGGAAACGATTTGCACTGGCGGTTTTATTACGTCGACCGCCCCGCCTGTAAAAAATGATGTTTTTTACTAGCCCCTAGCACTGGCGGTTACGATAAACGCCACTAAAAATTAGGTTTACGACCGCCACTATAGAGCTTCTCTGTACTAGTGCCCGACAAAAAACACTCGGCAAAGCGCCGAGCACTCGTCAAAGAGCCAGATTCCGGTAGTGCTACCTATGCACGAACACAGAATATAATTATACGTATTATATAGAGAAGATATCCATCCTTGTTTCGTAGATGGAACTTCACATAGAAGTCACCCACATCAATACTACCGATGTCAAAAACTTCCATATTTACACCAAGCAGGATGCCTCCGGACCTACCGTGAGGTTTCGACAAGTGCCATAAGAAGTCCCGACCAGCACAAATATTATTCAATGTACTTTGTGTGAAATCATTTTTTCCTGTTTCGAGTAACGCAATGAAGTCTAGCTTCTCTTTCTTACTAGTATCGGAAAGGAACCTGAATTTAGCCAAGTCACCAAGACCTCTGCGGAGCAATCAAAAGATGGAGGGTCGAGGAGCTTAGGAGCTCGTGCGATGGCACGGGCGCCCCCCGGCGGCGGCAGCCCCGTCGTCGCGTTGGCCGTTCCGGCGGGCGATGTGGCTTCCTCCGGCGGAGGTCTGGACGCGAAGGTTCGCCTGAGCTTTGGCAAGCCGCGCCGCCGTGGGGTGGGCCGCCGGCTTACGCTGGCTCCAGCTCCGGCTGAGCATGATGTTCCCGGAGTCGTTTTTGGCTTTGGGACTCCGGTTGATGAGTTAAGCTCTGCCGAAGAGGATGAAGATGGGGGGGTTGGTGACGGTTCGTCGGCGGCGTGGATGGGGACTGGTGCTCGGAAGATGGCGGCGCGGCGGCCATGGCGAGGGCCGCTTCCGCCGGCTAGGGTGTCCCCACACCTCACTTTGGCGGACGTTCTGGCCAGGGCGCGGACTTTCCATGGTCATGCTGGCCGTGGGCATGCCCCTGGTGTCTTGTTAGCACACGCCTCGACTTCCTCTCCGGCGCATGCTTCGGCTTCCTCTCCGGCGCCGTCTTGCGTTTCTGCTGGGGGACGGACGGTCTCGTCGTTCCTCGCGTCGCGACCAGGCATGCGGGTGCTCGGAGATCGGTCTGCTGGGCCGGGCCGAGCCATTGTAATTTGCGTTGAGGGAAGAAAAGCCCATTTCACCTTCACGGACGGTCTTTGCGGCTTGTTTGGGAACGCGGGGCGCCCGAGGGGTTTCTCTTCTCCTGCTCGCGCGCCGTCGGACGGTGTCCATCCGCTTGCCTCGGCCATTCAAGTCGCGGCCTCCTCGCCATTGGAGCCGGTTGTCGTGCAGGCGAAGTTCGGGGCGAAGACGAAGTCCGTTGTTGCCATGGATCGCCGCGGTGCTGGAGGCCATGGTCGGGGCTCGGACCGCGACGTCGCATGTCAGGGTCGGGGCGGGGGTCACGGCGTGGATCCCGGTCTGTTCCATGGCGGCGGCGGCGGCGAGTTTCAAGGAAGCAATCTCGGTTTCGATCCAGGATACGGTGGCGATGATCGTGACCGTGGCTGGCAGCGGGGTGGTTTCCGGCCGCGTGGCTCCCGTGGCTTCGCTCCTCGTCGCGGGGTTTCGCTGGCCGACGATGGCACGACGCTCGGGCTGGCCACCGTGGCCATCAGTCCTGGGACCCTGCAACGGCGGGCAGGGGCTACCGCCCTGTTCAGACTGTCCAGGCGGCTGCTAGGCTCCCGCCTGCTCCTGCTCCTGGGATGGATGATGCTACAGCAGCTGCTGCTGTCACCGTGCCGGCGTTAGTCGTCGGCTCTGATGCTGCTGCAGGTGCTTGGAACCAGGAGACAGTGGCGGGAGATAGGGAGGTGCACAGGACAGGGAAGAAGGAGAAGAACTGTAGCCGCTGTGGTTTGAAGGGGCACTTGGGTGCTGAGTGCTCTACCAAGTTGTATTGTGTAATTTGTGATGGCCATGATCATGTCAACCACCATTGCCATTTGCTCAAGCAACCTCGACCCGTGGCACATGTTGTCGGATATGCGGTGTCTGGCTTGGGTTTCTACCATATACCTCATCCGCCACTCTCCAGGAAAAAGGATTCCAAAACAGCCCTTGTTTCGGTTGTTGGTAGTAATCTTTCGGGTGATCAGTTGGTGGCGCAATTGCAGCGTATTGTTTCAAGCAAGTGGAATTGGGAACCTGTTGTTCATGAGCAGAACTCTTTCATTGTCGCGTTTCCATCTAAGAATGAGCTACAGAGGGCCATTGCATTTGGGGGTGCGGATGTCCGTGATAAAGATGTGCCCATGGGGACAAGGATGCAATTTGAGGAATGGCATGAGGAGGAGGAAGGTTTTCTGTTACCTAAGGTTTGGATTCGGGTCACTGGAATAAGGAAAAAATTGAGAGAATTTTTGAATCTCTGGGCCATTGGGTCTATGCTTGGGTCTACACAAACGGTTGATATGGAAACTACTCGCAAGAACAATTTTGGCCGGGTGTTGGTTGCTGTGTTGGATCCCAAGTTGTTGCCGACAAAATTGGATGCTGTTATCGGCGACCACTACTTTGAATTAAGATTCGAGGTCGAATCTGTGGGCTTTGATGAAAACGGTGATGAAGTGAACCAGAATTTTGGGGATGGAAATGATGGCGACAATGAGGACATGGATGAAGATGATTCCAATGATAGCAGTAGCTTGGACAGAGAGGGGAAGCGCTCTAAGAAGGACCTCTCTGGCAACCAAAATGGAAGTGACAATTCTATGGGAATGGGTGGGGCTGCCCCTGGTGGCACCTCTGCAGCCCCTGTTTTGGCACTTGAGCATGGAGTAGATACGGAGGAAAAAATCAGGAAAATGGCAAATGAAATTATGGATATGGTCGTGGATATGTCGCTTGACTTTTGTGTTGACAAAGTTCTCGCGGAGGAAGGTGGCGAATACTTGGAAGGAGCAGCTGATGGCATTTCTATTGACATGGTGGCTGAATCTCCCACTGTTTGTCCCATGAAGGTTGTGATTGGTGGCTCACTAGATGGTGTGCTGGTGGACAAATTGCCTACTGCGTTTTCTGTGGTTGGAGGGGTATCTGATGATGGTGTGTGCGGTGGTGGATCTCCTTCTGAGGCCTTGTTGTTGGCTGATACTGAGGCCACAATGGTGGCTGCTGATCTGGTGCAGGAATCGCATCCTAGTCGGTCGCGGGAATGCCTTGCGGTTTATGCGCGCCGTGGGGCTATCTCTGAGCCGCCTTGCTCCAGGAGGGGGCTGCAGCAGCCTGGACTTGGCGCCCTCTCATCAGATATGCTGGTGGCCGCTGCGGGGATCAAGGAGGTGGTGTCGCAGCCTACACATTCAAGCCCAAGGCTTGCGGGCGGGGCTGACCACCACATTTTGGAGAAGGCCAAGCTGAGGGCTGCATGGAGGAATCTTGACGGTCCAGGTAACTCCATATCCTCTGGCCCTTTCTCTCTTCCTAATGATGTTATCTCTACTATGGTTAGCAATCTAGGGGTATCCCTAGGTTCTAATCAAAAACAAGTTTCAGATTCAGTTTCTCTTTTAAATAGACTTGAGCTCCACAATTCTGAACCCCAATTAGATAGTAGCACGTTTTTTTTCTGGTTCAGAGTTTGTACATTGTGATAATGATGAGGTGGACAAGTATGAATCTGACAATCTCACTCTCGGACACTTATGTGGTGACTTTGTGGAGGAGGTTATGGATGAGGACAGTGATCACCTAAGTTGTGATTTCCACACTGTCTTTAAGAAAAATAAATCAAAAGGCTCCTCAAGAAGCAAAGGTAGCATAAAAATAAAGTTGGTTAAGAAACATAAAAGGTGTACAAAATGAAAGGAATTTTTTGGAATAGCAGAGGTCTTGGTGACTTGGCTAAATTCAGGTTCCTTTCCGATACTAGTAAAAAAGAGAAGCTAGACTTCATTGCGTTACTCGAAACATGAAAAAATGATTTCACACAAAGTACATTGAATAATATTTGTGCTGGTCGGGACTTCTTATGGCACTGGTCGAAACCTCACGGTAGGTCCGGAGGCATCCTACTTGGTGTAAATATGGAAGTTTTTGACATCGGTAGTATTGATGTGGGTGACTTCTATGTGAAGTTCCATCTACGAAACAAGGATGATGGCTTTAGTTGGGTTCTGGTGGCGGCCTATGGGGCTGCACAAGATGAATTCAAGGAATCTTTTCTGGCTGAACTGGTGCAAACTTGTGCCAAAGAAAACCTGCCGCTTATTGTTGGTGGTGATTTTAATATCATTAGAAACCAACATGAAAAAAATAATGATAACTACAATGATAGATGGCCTTTCCTTTTTAATGCAGTCATTGATAGCTTGGATCTCCGGGAATTGGGATTATCAAATCGGAAATTCACTTGGGCTAACTCTAGAAGCGTACCCACCTTTGAGACTCTTGACCGTATCTTGGTTACTACCGAGTGGGAGTCAAAGTATCCTTTGACAACGGTTCAAGCTTTGACGAGAGAAATTTCTGACCACACTCCACTGCTCATGAACACGGGAAGTGGAACCCACTCATGCAATCAGCCTCCTTTTAAATTTGAGCTCGGCTGGTTTCTGAGAGAAGGTTTCTCGGATATGGTGGCATGGGTTTGGAAAAATGAGAATAGAGGTTGGACCCCTCTGCAAAAATGGCAGTTCAAAATTCAAAGACTACGCCAATTCCTAAGGGGTTGGGCGAAAAATACCAGTGGTGCATATAAAAAAGAAAAAGAGCAAATTATTAAGAAGACTGATGATTTAGACAAAAAGGCCGAAACGCAGATGCTTACTGCTCAAGAACTTGACTTAAAGCAGTGTCTAAAGCAGCGTCTAGCTCACATGCTAAGAGAGGAAGAAATTAGATGGTACCAAAGAGCCAAAACAACTAAGTTGTTACAGGGTGATTGTAATACTAAGTACTTCCAGCTGGTAGCAAATGGGAAACATAGAAAAACGAGGATATTCCGGTTAGAACAAGAGAACTGCACTATTGAGGGTGATGAAAATCTTAAAAGATTTATCACTATCTATTACAAGGGCCTCTTTGGTGCATCAGAACCCAACCATTTTTCCATGGTTGAATCGGTCAGAGACGATATCCCACAGGTAACGGACCTGGAAAATGAAATTCTTACTTCACCATTTATGATGGATGAAGTCAAGAAGGCAATCTTCCAGATGGAACATAATAAGGCACCAGGACCTGATGGCTTCCCAGCTGAATTTTATCAAGTCTTCTGGGACGTAATCAAAGACGATTTACTATGCCTCTTTCTTGAGTTCCATAAGGGAAATCTGCCCCTATACTGTCTCAACTTTGGTATAATTACTTTACTCCCCAAGCTAAAAGAGGCCAAACAAATTCAACAATTTAGACCTATATGCCTGCTTAATGTGAGCTTTAAGATTTTTACCAAGGTAATGACGAACCGTGTGGCTCTAGTAGCACAGAAAGTCATTAAGCCTTCTCAAACTGCTTTCATGTCAGGAAGAAACATTATGGAGGGAGTCGTTATTTTACACGAGACGATCCACGAGTTACACAGGAAGAAGCTTGATGGCGTCGTACTAAAACTCGACTTTGAGAAGGCCTACGACAAGGTCAATTGGTCCTTTCTCCAACAAGCTTTGCGCATGAAAGGCTTTTCCCCCCAGTGGTGCAATTGGATCAGCCAAATTGTCAAGGGCGGTAGTGAAAGGGAAATGTGCCTTTGGGCCATTTCTAAGTATTTTGGTGATTGAGTGCAAACACAAGTGCTTAAATGTGAAAATATGCCCAAGGATGAACAAAGTGCAAATCACAAGTTAAGGTATGTTTCTAAGCCTTAGTACATTGGTTTTGTGTACTAATATATTTGTCTAAGTGTTAGAAACAGAAAGAAGAAGAGAAGAGAAGACTTGGCTGTGTACAGCCAAGAGGCTGTTTCGGTCTGGGGCACCGGACTGTCCGGTGGTGCACCGGACAGTGTCCGGTGGTGCACCGGACAGTGTCCGGTGCGCCAGGCTGCCTCGGCCGAAGAGGCAGCTCTCGGGTTTTTCTCCGGCGACTTCGGCTAAAATTCACCGGACTGTCCGGTGTGCACCGGACTGTCCGGTGAGCCAACGGTCGGCCGGGCCAACGGTCGGCCGCGCGATCGGCGCGCGACACGTGGCCGAGCCAACGGTCGGAAGGAAGCACCGGACTGTCCGGTGTGCACCGGACTGTCCGGTGCGCCAGATCTGCAACGGTCGGCAACGGTCGGCTTCGCTTTTTATGGAAACAAATCGGGCACCGGACAGTGTCCGGTGTGCACCGGACTGTCCGGTGCGCCACGAGACAGAAGGCAAAGATGGCCTTCCAGATTTGTTCCCAACGGCTCCTAGCTGCCTTGGGGCTATAAAAGGGACCCCTTGGCGCATGGAGGAGTACACCAAGCATTCCTACAACTCTTCTAAGCACCAAGACATCAATCTCACGCATTCGTTTCATTGTGATAGCATATAGAGCTCTTGTGGAGTTGTGAACTCTTTGTGTTGCGTTGCGAGCTCTTGTTGCGACTTGTGTGCGTGTTGTTGCTCTGATTTTCGAGTCTTGTGTGCGTTGCTCATTCCCACCTTACTCCGTATTCTTTGTGAACTCAATTGTAAGGGCGAGAGACTCCAAGTTGTGGAGATTCCTCGCAAACGGGAAAAGATCAAAGGAAAGAAAAACACCGTGGTATTCAAGTTGATCATTGGATCACTTGAGAGGAGTTGAGTGCAACTCTCGTCCGTTGGGACGCCACAACGTGGAGTAGGCAAGTTTTGTACTTGGCCGAACCACGGGATAACCACCGTGTCAACTCTGTGATTGCTTTCTTGTGGTTATCGTGTTTTGAGTTCTCTCTAGCCACTTGGCCATACTTGTGCTAACCCTTAACAAGTTTTTGTGGCTTAAGTTTTGAACTTTTACAGGATCACCTATTCACCCCCCCCCCCTCTAGGTGCTCTCAATTGGTATCAGAGCCGTTCTCTTCAAGAAAGGGACTAACCGCCCGAAGAGATGGATCCTAAGGGGAAGGGAATTGTGATCAACGACAAGGAGAAGGAGTCCTTCGTCAACGAGCCAAGGGATGACAAGTCCAATGACTCGGGCTCGGGCCACAAGCGAAGAGATGGGAAGAAGAAGAAGACAAGACGCATCAAGGAGATCGTCTACTACGACAGCGATGAGTCCTCTTCTTCCCAAAAGGACGACGACTACGACAAACAAAGGAAACCGGTTAATTCTAACTTTTCTTTTGACTACTCTCGTATTCCGCATAGTTCAAATTCACATTTGCTTTCCATTCCACTCGGCAAGCCCCCACACTTTGATGGGGAGGACTACGGATTTTGGAGCCACAAAATGCGTAGTCACCTATTCTCTCTCCATCCTAGCATATGGGAGATTGTAGATAGTGGAATGCACTTTAATAGTTCGGATAGTCCTATATTCATTAATGAGCAAATCCATAAGAATGCACAAGCTACTACTGTTCTTCTAGCCTCATTGTGCAGGGATGAATATAATAAAGTGAGTGGCTTGGATAACGCCAAGCAAATCTGGGATACCCTCAAGATCTCTCATGAGGGAAATGACGCTACCTTGCTCACCAAAATGGAGTTGGTGGAGGGCGAGCTTGGACGGTTCGCGATGATAAGGGGCGAGGAGCCAACTCAAACATACAACCGGCTCAAGACCCTTGTCAACAAAATAAGGAGCTACGGAAGCACGCGATGGACGGACCACGACGTCGTCCGACTAATGCTCAGGTCCTTTACCGTTCTTGATCCTCATTTGGTGAATAATATTCGTGAGAATCCAAGGTACACCAAAATGTCGCCCGAAGAAGTACTAGGAAAATTCGTCAGCGGGCGAATGATGATCAAGGAGGCAAGGTATGTGGACGACGCCTTGAATGGACCGATCAACGAGCCGCAACCTTTTGCTCTCAAAGCCACAGGGAACAAGGAGGCGCTACCCAGCAAGGTGGCGCAAATTGAGGCGGCCGGTCTTAATGAAGAAGAAATGGCCCTCATTATCAAGAGATTCAAGACGGTGCTAAAGGGTCGCAATGGACAGCCAAGCAAGACTAAGACCAAGGGGAAGCGATCATGCTTCAAATGCGGTAAGCTTGGTCATTTTATTGCTAACTATCCTGATAATGATAGTGACCAGGAAAAGGGGAACAAGAGGGAAAAGAAGAAGCATTACAAGAAGGCAAAGGGCGAGGCGCATCTAGGCAAGGAGTGGGACTCGGATTGCTCCTCGTCCGACTCCGACAATGAAGGACTCGCCGCCACCGCCTTCAACAAATCAACCCTCTTCCCCAACGAGCGTCACACATGCCTTATGGCAAGAGAGAAGAAGGTATGTACTCGCAACTCTACCTATGCTTCTTCAAGTGAGGACGAATCTAGTGATGAGGATGAAGTAGATTATTCATGTTTGTTCAAGGGCTTAGATAGATCTAAGATAGACAAAATTAATGAATTAATTGATGCCTTGAATGAAAAGAATATACTTTTAGAAAAGCAAGAGGATTTGTTGTATGAAGAGCATGATAAATTTGTTGAGGCACAAAAATCCTATGCTTTAGAAGTTAAGAGAAATGAAATGCTTTCTTTTGAACTATCTACTTGTCATGAAACCATTTCTACTTTGAAAGGTGTCAACAATGATTTAAATGCTAAATTAGAAGTAGCAAACAAATCCAATTCTTGTGTAGAACATGTTGAAATTTGTACTAGGTGTAAAGACTTTGACATTAATGCTTGTAGTGAACACCTAGTTTCAATTTCCAAGCTTAATGATGAACTGGCTAGTCTTAATGCTCAACTTAAGACTAGCAAGAATGATTTCGATAAGCTAAAATTTGCAAGGGATGCCTACACAATTGGTAGACACCCCTCAATTAAGGATGGACTTGGCTTCAAGAGAGAAGCTAAGAACTTAACAAGCCATAAGGCTCCCATTCCCGCCAAGGAGAAAGGGAAGGCCCCTATGGCTACTAGTGCTAAAAGGAACCATGCATTTTTGTATCATGATAGAAGACAAACTAGAAATGTAAGTCATGATGCTTATGATTCATATGTTTATGATTCTCATGCCATGTTTGCTCCTAGTTCCTCTTATGTGTATGATAGAAATGTTACTAGGAGAAATGTTGTTCCTAAAAGAGATGCTATTCATCATGTGCCTAGAAGGAATGTTATTCATGCTCCTAGGAAAATAGCAAATGAACCTTCTACAATTTATTGTGCTTTGAATGCTTCATTTGCAATTTGTAGAAAGGATAGAAAAGTAATTGCTAGGAAGTTAGGGGCAAAATGCAAAGGTGATAAAACTTGCATTTGGGTCCCTAAGGAAATTGTGACTAACCTTGTAGGACCCAACAAGAGTTGGGTACCTAAGTCCCAAGCCTAAATTTGCCTTGCAGGTTTATGCATCCGGGGGTTCAAGCTGGATTATTGATAGCGGATGCACAAACCATATGACGGGGGAGAAGAAGATGTTCACCTCCTACGTCAAGAATAAGGATTCCCAAGATTCAATCATATTCGGTGATGGGAATCAAGGCAAGGTAAAAGGGTTAGGTAAAATTGCAATTTCTAATGAGCACTCTATCTCTAATGTGTTTTTAGTAGAGTCACTAGGATATAATTTACTATCTGTTAGTCAATTGTGCAATATGGGATATAACTGTCTGTTCACAAATATAGATGTGTCTGTCTTTAGAAGAAGTGATGGTTCACTAGCTTTTAAGGGTGTATTAGACGGCAAACTTTATTTAGTTGATTTTGCAAAAGAAGAGGCCGGTCTAGATGCATGCTTAATGGCTAAGACTTGCATGGGCTGGCTGTGGCATCGCCGCTTAGCACATGTGGGGATGAAGAACCTTCACAAGCTTCTAAAGGGAGAACACGTGATAGGTTTGACTAACGTTCAATTCGAAAAAGATAGACCTTGTGCAGCTTGTCAAGCAGGGAAACAGGTGGGAGGCTCTCATCACACCAAAAATGTGATGACGACATCAAGACCCTTGGAGATGCTGCATATGGACCTTTTTGGACCCGTCGCCTATCTGAGCATAGGAGGAAGTAAGTATGGTTTAGTTATTGTTGATGACTTTTCCCGCTTCACTTGGGTGTTCTTTTTGCAGGATAAGTCTGAAACCCAAGGGACCCTCAAGCGCTTCCTCAGGAGGGCTCAAAATGAGTTTGAGCTCAAAGTGAAAAAGATAAGGAGCGACAACGGGTCCGAGTTCAAGAACCTTCAAGTGGAGGAGTTCCTTGAAGAGGAAGGGATCAAGCACGAGTTCTCCGCTCCCTACACACCACAGCAAAATGGTGTGGTAGAGAGGAAGAACAGGACGCTCATCGACATGGCGAGGACGATGCTAGGAGAGTTCAAGACTCCCGAGTGCTTTTGGACGGAAGCCGTGAACACGGCTTGCCACGCCATCAACAGGGTCTACCTTCATCGCCTCCTCAAGAAGACGTCGTATGAGCTACTAACCGGTAACAAACCCAATGTATCGTACTTTCGTGTATTTGGGAGTAAATGCTACATTCTAGTGAAGAAGGGTAGAAATTCTAAGTTTGCTCCCAAAGCTGTAGAAGGGTTTTTGTTAGGTTATGACTCAAATACAAAGGCGTATAGAGTCTTCAACAAATCATCGGGTTTGGTTGAAGTCTCTAGCGACGTTGTATTTGATGAGACTAATGGCTCTTCAAGAGAGCAAGTTGTTGATTGTGATGATGTAGATGAAGAAGATGTTCCGACAGCCGCTATACGAACCATGGCGATTGGAGAAGTGCGGCCACAGGAACAAGATGAGCAAGATCAACCCTCTTCCTCAATTATGGTGCATCCCCCGACTCAAGACGATGAACAGGTTCATCATAAGGAGGCGTGTGATCAAGGGGGAGCACAAGATGATAACGTAATGGAGGAAGAAGCGCAACCGGCACCTCCAACCCAAGTTCGAGCGATGATTCAAAGGGATCATCCCGTCGATCAAATTCTGGGTGACATTAGCAAGGGAGTAACTACTCGATCTCGATTAGTTAATTTTTGTGAGCATTACTCCTTTGTCTCTTCTATTGAGCCTTTCAGGGTAGAAGAAGCCTTGCTAGATCCGGACTGGGTGTTGGCCATGCAAGAGGAGTTAAACAACTTCAAGCGCAATGAAGTTTGGACACTGGTGCCTCGTCCCAAGCAAAATGTTGTGGGAACCAAGTGGGTGTTCCGCAACAAACAGGACGAGCACGGGGTGGTGACGAGGAACAAGGCTCGACTTGTGGCAAAAGGTTATGCCCAAGTCGCAGGTTTGGACTTTGAGGAGACTTTTGCTCCTGTGGCTAGGCTAGAATCAATTCGTATCTTGCTAGCATATGCCGCTCACCATTCTTTCAGGTTGTTCCAAATGGATGTGAAGAGCGCTTTCCTCAACGGGCCAATCAAGGAGGAGGTGTACGTGGAGCAACCCCCTGGCTTCGAGGATGAACGGTACCCCGACCATGTGTGTAAGCTCTCTAAGGCGCTCTATGGACTTAAGCAAGCCCCAAGAGCATGGTATGAATGCCTTAGAGATTTCTTAATTGCTAATGCTTTCAAGGTTGGGAAAGCCGATCCAACTCTTTTTACTAAGACTTGTGATGGTGATTTGTTTGTGTGCCAAATTTATGTCGATGACATAATATTTGGTTCTACTAACCAAAAGTCTTGTGAAGAGTTTAGCAGGGTGATGACGCAGAAATTCGAGATGTCGATGATGGGCGAGTTGAACTACTTCCTTGGGTTCCAAGTGAAGCAACTCAAGGACGGCACCTTCATCTCCCAAACGAAGTACACGCAAGATCTGCTAAAGCGGTTTGGGATGAAGGACGCCAAGCCCGCAAAGACTCCGATGGGGACCGACGGACACACCGACCTCAACAAAGGAGGTAAGTCCGTTGATCAAAAAGCATACCGGTCAATGATAGGTTCTTTGCTTTACTTATGTGCTAGTAGACCGGATATTATGCTTAGCGTATGCATGTGTGCTAGATTTCAATCCGATCCTAAGGAATGTCACTTAGTGGCGGTGAAGCGAATTCTTAGATATTTAGTTGCTACGCCTTGCTTCGGACTCTGGTATCCAAAGGGGTCTACCTTTGACTTAGTTGGATACTCAGACTCCGACTATGCTGGATGTAAGGTCGATAGGAAGAGTACATCGGGGACGTGCCAATTCTTAGGAAGGTCCCTGGTGTCATGGAACTCTAAGAAACAAACCTCCGTTGCCCTATCCACCGCTGAGGCCGAGTATGTTGCCGCAGGACAGTGTTGCGCGCAACTACTTTGGATGAGGCAAACCCTCAGGGACTTTGGCTACAATCTGAGCAAAGTCCCACTCCTATGTGACAATGAGAGTGCTATCCGCATGGCGGAGAATCCTGTTGAGCACAGCCGCACAAAGCACATAGACATCCGGCATCACTTTTTGAGAGACCACCAGCAAAAGGGAGATATCGAAGTATTTCATGTTAGCACCGAGAACCAGCTAGCCGATATCTTCACTAAGCCTCTAGATGAGAAGACCTTTTGCAGGTTGCGTAGTGAGCTAAATGTCTTAGATTCGCGGAACTTGGATTGAATTGTAGCATACATGTGTTTATGCATTTGATCAGGTTCATTCTGCATTTTGTTGCTTATTGTGGTGCTCAAGTTGTACCAACACTCCCTGGACCTCACAAGTCCGTTGCAAAGTGATGCACATGTTTAGGGGGAGATGTGTTACAACTTGACCCTTTGAGACTAACCATTTGCTTGAGTTTGCTTGATTTAGTCTCGAAGGAGGATTGAAAGGGAAAAGGTGGACTTGGACCATGAAAGACTTCCACTGCACTCCGATGAGAGGGTAACTAATTCCAAGTTCATCTCATGAAATCTTATTGCCATTTGCTCTTAATTGAAGACTTTGGTGAGGCAATGGGGTTAAAAGGCCAAGATTGATCCCGTTTTGGTGCTTGATGCCAAAGGGGGAGAAAATAAAGGCCAAAGCGATAAATGGATCAGCTACCACTTGAGAGATTTTGAAAATAGTAGGATAGAGTTTTTGTTTTGTCAAAAGCTTTTATTGTCTCTTATTGTCTCTATTGTCAAAAGTTGGCTTCTTGTGGGGAGAAGTATTGAGTATGGGAAATAGGGGGAGTTTTTGAAATCTTTGATCAATCTCTTTTGGAATGACTCTCTTTATACTTCAACATATGTGTTTGACTTAGAGATAGAGATTTGAGTTTGATTTGCAAAAACAAACCAAGTGGTGGCAAAGGATGATCCATATATGTCAAAATTGAATAAAACCAATTTGAGTTTTTATTTGAAGTGATTTTGCACTTGTGCTATCTACTTTATGTTGTGTTGGCATAAATCACCAAAAAGGGGGAGATTGAAAGGGAAATGTGCCTTTGGGCCATTTCTAAGTATTTTGGTGATTGAGTGCAAACACAAGTGCTTAAATGTGAAAATATGCCCAAGGATGAACAAAGTGCAAATCACAAGTTAAGGTATGTTTCTAAGCCTTAGTACATTGGTTTTGTGTACTAATATATTTGTCTAAGTGTTAGAAACAGAAAGAAGAAGAGAAGAGAAGACTTGGCTGTGTACAGCCAAGAGGCTGTTTCGGTCTGGGGCACCGGACTGTCCGGTGGTGCACCGGACAGTGTCCGGTGCGCCAGGCTGCCTCGGCCGAAGAGGCAGCTCTCGGGTTTTTCTCCGGCGACTTCGGCTAAAATTCACCGGACTGTCCGGTGTGCACCGGACTGTCCGGTGAGCCAACGGTCGGCCGGGCCAACGGTCGGCCGCGCGATCGGCGCGCGACACGTGGCCGAGCCAACGGTCGGAAGGAAGCACCGGACTGTCCGGTGTGCACCGGACTGTCCGGTGCGCCAGATCTGCAACGGTCGGCAACGGTCGGCTTCGCTTTTTATGGAAACAAATCGGGCACCGGACAGTGTCCGGTGTGCACCGGACTGTCCGGTGCGCCACGAGACAGAAGGCAAAGATGGCCTTCCAGATTTGTTCCCAACGGCTCCTAGCTGCCTTGGGGCTATAAAAGGGACCCCTTGGCGCATGGAGGAGTACACCAAGCATTCCTACAACTCTTCTAAGCACCAAGACATCAATCTCACGCATTCGTTTCATTGTGATAGCATATAGAGCTCTTGTGGAGTTGTGAACTCTTTGTGTTGCGTTGCGAGCTCTTGTTGCGACTTGTGTGCGTGTTGTTGCTCTGATTTTCGAGTCTTGTGTGCGTTGCTCATTCCCACCTTACTCCGTATTCTTTGTGAACTCAATTGTAAGGGCGAGAGACTCCAAGTTGTGGAGATTCCTCGCAAACGGGAAAAGATCAAAGGAAAGAAAAACACCGTGGTATTCAAGTTGATCATTGGATCACTTGAGAGGAGTTGAGTGCAACTCTCGTCCGTTGGGACGCCACAACGTGGAGTAGGCAAGTTTTGTACTTGGCCGAACCACGGGATAACCACCGTGTCAACTCTGTGATTGCTTTCTTGTGGTTATCGTGTTTTGAGTTCTCTCTAGCCACTTGGCCATACTTGTGCTAACCCTTAACAAGTTTTTGTGGCTTAAGTTTTGAACTTTTACAGGATCACCTATTCACCCCCCCCCTCTAGGTGCTCTCAGGTAGTGTCGGTATCAAAGTCAATGACGACATAGGCCACTACTTTCAAACAAAGAAAGGACTTAGACAAGGTGATCCTCTGTCTCCGATCCTCTTTAATATCGTTGCGGACATGTTGGCCATTTTAATTGAGAGAGCAAAGAATACTGTTGACTTAGTAGGATTAGTACCACACTTAGTGGATGGAGGACTCTCTATACTTCAATATGCTGATGATACTATCCTATTTATGGAACATGACCTCGATAAGGCCAAAAACCTTACACTAGTGTTAAGTACTTTTGAGCAGCTATCGGGTCTTAAAATAAACTTCCATAAGAGCGAGCTATATTGCTATGAAGAGGCTAAAGATTTTGAGCATGAATATGCAAATCTTTTTGGGTGCAAAACTGGTTGTGTTCCCTTTAAATACCTTGGAATCCCCATGCACCATAGGAAGTTATCAAACAACGACTGGAAGATAATTGAGGAAAAATTTCAGAAAAAACTCAGTAGTTGGAAAGGAAAATTTTTGTCAGTAGGGGGTAGGCTAGTTCTGATTAATTCTATGCTTACTAGCCTTGCCATGTATATGTTGTCTTTCTTTGAGATACCGAAAGGTGTGCTTAAAAAACTCAACTACTATCGCTCACGTTTCTATTGGCAATGTGATGAACACAAGAAGAAATACAGGCTCACTAAGTGGAGCATCTTGTGTAGGCCTACAGACTGTGGGGGTTTAGGCATCCAGAATTTGGAAACCCAAAACAAGTGTCTTTTGAGTAAGTGGCTTTTCAAGTTAATTAATGAGGAAGGCATTTGGCAAAATCTTCTAAGAAGGAAATATTTGTCACATAAAAACCTTGCCCAAGCTCAAAGACAGCCCGGGGATTCCCATTTCTGGTCTGGACTCATGAAAGTGAAAGACCAATTCTTACATTACGGACGTTTCAAAGTTCATAATGGAAAGGAAACTAGATTCTGGGAGGACAACTGGGTTGGTGATAGGTGTCTTAAAATCGCCTATCCTAACCTCTATCAGATTGTGCGCAAAAAGTTCGCAACGGTAGCCGAGGTGCTAAGCACCACACCGCTAAATGTGACCTTTCGAAGGGCGTTAACGGGCGTTAACTTGGAGTCGTGGTACAAATTGGTGGCATGTGTCCTCAGCACTAGCCTTACAGGTGATAGGGACATTTTTATTTGGAATTTACACAAAAGTGGGGTATTCTCAACACACTCTTTCTATAGGGTATTGATTTGTGATGGTATTGTTCCACTTAAGTCCCCAATCTGGAAGATTAAGATACCACTTAAAATTAAAATTTTCCTGTGGTACATCAAAAATGGAGTTACTCTCACTAAAGATAACCTTGCAAAGCGGGATTGGAAAGGAAATCTAAAATGTTGTTCGTGTAGTTCTCTAGAGACTATTGAACATCTTTTCATCCAATGTCACTTCGCCCACTTTATTTGGAATACAATACATATCACCTTTGGAATTCAACCTCCCTCTAGCACCCACGACTTGTTTGGTTCTTGGCTTGCTGGTTTTCGGCCAGCATTTAGAAATCAGATTTGTGTAGGTTTTTCTGCTATCTGTTGGGCTATATGGTTGAATAGAAATGATATGGTGTTCAATTGCGCCAAGGCTAACACTTTCATGCAGGTTATTTTCAGGGCGACATATTGGGCACGTTCTTGGTCGCTGCTGCTTAGAGACGAGGACGCGAGGACCGATCTGAACAGGGCATGCCGCTTATTGGAGTCGGTCGTTATGGAGGTGTTCGCTAAGTTTGGGTGGAAGTTCTCAAATAGAATTGCGGCCTAGTCGTCTAGCTGTCTTGGGTAAACTTGGTTTTTTGAGTCTGTTTGTGAGCCTAAGCGCTTGTTGGATGTATCGATACGCTGTGTACGCTGTCTTGGATGGTGTAGAGGCTGGGACCTTATTTCTGTTCCATTATCTAAAAAATACATGCCGAAAATGTCGAGGCCCTCCTCCTCCTTACTTTAAATTCAAAAAAACGTTCATCGATCAGTGCCTCGTGAATCAGACGATCAGACACAAAACTCAGCAAATTATTTACGTGATTCCGGCCGCAAGAAATTGAATTAATACACGCATCCGCATCGCCTAGTTCGCTACGCTGTGGCGAGAATGGGCGGGTTGGCGTAGGGTCCCCTGAGCCAGCCATCGGCGACGCGGTGGTACGCCGCCTCGGTGAGGTGGACGCCGTCCCAGTTGACGTACGCCGACGGGTTCGGGCAGGCGGCCACGCCGGGCATCCCGCACGCGGCGCTCAGGTTGAAGTTGTACTTGCCGCCGCCACCGCCGCAACAGTCTCTCAGCACGGAGTCGAAGCCGAAGCGCGCCGGCGCGGCCGCGAAGGCGATGACGGGGCCGTACAGGTCGGCGTAGGTGACGAGCGCGCCGGGGTACCTGCCGCCCAGCGTCGTCAGCGCCTGACTCAGCTGCGCGTTGTGGTCCCTGGATAGCTCGTTCATTCCCTTGAGGCACCCCGTGTCGGTCTCGTAGTCGGCGGGGTCCTGGCTCGCCAGCAGCACCAGGTTCCCCGGCGCGCAGCCCATCGGCGAGATCCCCGACACCACGACCGCGGTGGCGCCGTCGTTGATGAGCTTCTGCATGCATGCATCATGCACACGACGGCAATAGTGGTGGAGTGTGAGTGATCGGCGCCTTGCGTTGATGTGCGAATGTGCGATCGAGAGGGCATATGGACCATGCAAAATTAAGCACAATGCATGCATGTCAGCTACAGTTGGTATGGTATACGTGCCTCCGTGGCAGCGACGATTGTTGCGATGATCTGAGGCACGTAGGATTGCGCTTCGGCGACGCTTTTGCCGCCGACCACCATGACCCCGTAGTCGTTCCAGCCCAGCTCGCCCACGACGAACAGCGCCTTCGCGAAGTAGTCCTTGCATGCTACAGAGAGCGCAACACATGCATCGGCAATGTGATGATATAGGATGATGGCGTCGTACGTGGCGTCTCAAACGGCGACGGCGGCCGGATCAGTTACGTACCTTGGGGTGAGCCGCAGAGCGCGGGTTTCATGGCATCGAACCAGCCCAGCTCGTCAGCGAGGGAGATGTTGTTCGGAGGAGGCACGGCACCGCCGGCGACGGCCAACTGCGGGTAGAGCGCTGGGCTCGTAGTGCTCGTCTTCAGCGCCGTGGCGCCAGCCACGGCGAAGTTCGCGCCTTGCTTGAAGCTCTGGTCCTTCGCCAGCGAGGGCGGAAGGAGAGGTAGCCCCAGTGCCTGGGCTGTGTACATACACCGAACGTCGAACGGGCAACGAATTAATCGATCGATCGGCATTGCCGGCGTCGAGCGAGATAAGGAGCGGATAATGGAACTATAGATGCTCGATCGCCGTGGAAGAGACTCACCGATGAAATCTATGACCAGTCTGCCGTCGGAGAGGCGCCCGGCCGGATGGCCGAAGAAGGTCATCCCGAACGGCGGCTTGTTGATCCACAGATCCGCCGCCGCCGGGCCGTAGAGGATGATCTTGTTGCCGGTGTCGGTGTAGGAGTCGCCGAAGCTAAAGATCGAGGTGTACTGGGCTTGCATCGAATAGGAGAAGCTGGAGAGTAGCAGAGAGATTTGCAGGCAAAGGATTACGTGCTGCATTGTTCTTTGTCCTGACGAACAACAAAGGGCTGCTTTCTGTACTTCTCAATCTCAAGACAAAAGACAGAGAATACTTCCGAAGAACTTGTATCTGAGTCTTTTTATAGAGAACATTTGGCGGATCATCAATGACTTCCTTACTATTTGAAACGGAAATAACTAAACAGAGAATAAGATCTTATGTGCGTTTTTGGCATCTGGTCATTGAAAATTATAAAGTATAGCCATAAGCTGTATATATACTATAAGTATTGTCTACATGAATGTAAATACTAATAGCATTTACTATTTTTATTCCATATATCGCCCTTCCCTGTCGATTTGTTATGATTTTCTCTTCCTTGTTTTCTTCTTCTACAAAACTTTTAAGAGGAAAGCTTCAAGTCAATATCTAGAACCCCAGGATTGGCGCAGCTTTCTCAGCCCTTGGCACAGTGTGAGCAGCTCGCCAGCTCCTGCTCGGGTGGCCACTGGCCACAGGATCATCCTTCTTCCTTCCTGCATGCAGGCGACACAGTGGGCTCTTATTTGTTCTTACGAATTAGGCCCAACTAAAACCAACGAGGTAACACAGGCCTGCTGCAGGTATGATTTTTTTCCCTTCGTCTAGTACTTGCGAGTGTTAGGCTGCCAAAAACATAACTCCAGCGGCGTTCCTATTATATCCCTCAGATTTAAGTGAGTTCTTGATCCAACCCTCATTAAGCTATCTGGAGCAGTCTTACTTATTAAAACTCCTATTTCAAACTCCACTATATAAATTAACAACATAATTTATAGTGTAAAAGATATGAAACAATATTTTGCACTGTGATATGCGCAGTCTGCTGACCATAGCCTTATTGGGGCCTTTGCAGGAAGAACTGCAATCACCGTTTCATCGTTTTCCTGCACGACATCTCTCCTCGTTCACTCCTCATGCCAAGCGTTTCCTACCTGCATCTAGGGTGGCAATGAGTTCTAAATTTCACACTATATAGTTTAAGGATCGAAGCAAATTAGGATCGAACTTCATTTCTATCCATTTTGAACAAAAATTATCAAAGGTCCTAACTTATTGTGAACAAACATTTAGATCGTGATCCATTATCACCCCTACCTGCATCCCTCGCTAGCACACGCCGCTCGCATACCCGTTGTCATGTATATATGATAGGTTACATCGATAGATACTAGAGTCCATTCCGTTCGGTACCGTGCAATTAGCACTAGGTGTAGCTCTCTACACTTGATTGTAGTTTATAGTACTGAAAGGGAAATGTGTACTTAGGTTATTTCTAGTTGTTTTGGTGATTATATGCTCAACACATTACTATAGACTAACAACTTCACATCTGAGCATGAGCACAGATGTTTGTAAAGGCAAATTAAGAAATATAAGGAAAAATGCATTTTGGAGCATAATGCAAATCCCATTGCATTGAAGGAACAAAGGTATCACTATCGGAATTCGGCTTTTTGTCGAGTGTCAAATGATTTGCCAAGTGTTTTTTTCGGGCATTCGGCAACGAAGCTTTTTGCCGAATGCCAAGCAAAAAACCCTCGGTAAAAAAACATTCGACGAAAAACTCTTTGACGAGTGTTTTTTTTGCACTCGACAAAGAGTCTTTGCCGAGTGTTTTATTTTTGAACACATAAATTATACATATAGATGGTCCTAACTGTCATAGACACGAGATGACATAATAACATAAACCTAAAAGTGAGGGTGGCAAAATAACAAATTTCTCCTCCGGTAGTCAGGCTACGTGGGCCCCACCCCCACCTTCTCTGGACGTCTGGTGGGCTATGTACGGAACACTTCAGCATGCGACCTCTCCTGCAGCGGGCCGGCCCATTTCTACACACCAGTCCATCCCGCTTTCTGTTCAGAGATCTCGGACGTTGGACCTGAGGCCCGAGCCGGGTAGCCGAGCAAAGCGAGAGCTCCCCTCTCCCTGTCTCCTCGTCTGTGACTGTGCGCCGCCATCGCCCGTCGACCAGCGCCGTCCGCCCGCTCGAAAACTGAGACGCACGCTGCCCGCGCATCGCCGTGGCCTGCTCCAGTCTGTGGAAAAGTGACGAACCAACTCGGGGAATTCTACTCTCGAGGCCGCCACCTCCGCCTCCGCCTCCAGCCCTCCACCGACTACTGTCTGGAACTGGAAGTGTACCACTACTATTCAATTGGCCCTAGCCCTCGCATAGCACGATGCCGCCGCCGCTGCTTGAGTTCGCGATCCTCGCCACTGCCTGCAGGTTCAGCAAGCCCCTTACCGGTACGCATCGTGTCCACCTCCTTCCTCTTCTCATTGCCCGAGGAAACTCTACTATCTAACGAGTTCATCGTTCACGCGATGGAATCCTCTGTCCAACTGCAAAATATTCCAATTTCTGCTCTATGGAGACGGGGACTAATCCGCTGCCGATGCTGGTGTTTGTGCGCAGTTCTCAGGAGGCTTGGCGTTCTTGGCCCACCAACCGTTCGACGCAATGCCGCAGAGGCGTTCGTGCCTTCACCGTTTCGCCAGGTTGTCGTTCAGAGTGGAAAGCTTCTTGGGACACCAAGGTTCTGCCACACCACTGCCGGCATGTCAGAATGTCTCCCGGACGTCTACGCCAGTCAGGTACTGAAGGTTCTCAAGTCCACCAGTGCTGACAACACGGATCTCAGCGGTGCTCTTCATCAGTTCGCGGTCCACATGGATGAGGATATTATCCTCATGGTCCTCCAGAAGCAGCGGTCCAACTGGCAGGTCGCCCTGGCATTCTTCAACTGGGCGGCAACCCTGCCGGGGTATGCCCACGGGTCAAGGGCCTACACCGAGATGCTGGACATTCTTGGGCGGATGAAGAAGGTCAGACACATGAGGCAGCTGTTTGACGAGATTCCTGAGGAGCGACGTCAGGTGGTCGTGACGAATAAGATGTTTGCCGTGCTGTTGAACCGGTACGCTGGTGCGCACAAGGTGCAGGAGGCGATAGAGGTGTTCTACTTGAGGAAGGATTACGGGTTTGAGCTTGACTTGGTCGGGTTCCAGATACTACTGATGTCGCTGTGCAGGTATAAGCATGTCGAGGAGGCGGAGGCGCTGTTCCGTGAGAAGAAAGATGAGTTCCCGCATGTCACAAAGAGCTGGAACATTATACTAAATGGTTGGTGTGTCAAGGGAAGCCTGAGGGACGCTCAAAGGATTTGGAATGATATCATTGCATCTAAGGTTGAACGAGACCTATTCACCTTTGGTACGTTCATAAACGCATTGGCCAAAAATGGCAGAATTAGTGCCGCGGTGAAGCTGTTCAAACAGATGTGGGAGAAAGGGATCAATCCTGATGTTGCGATTTGCAATTGTATCATCGACCAGCTGTGCTTCAAGAAAAAGATTCCAGAAGCACTTGAGATTTTTGGTGAGATGAATGACCGGCTTTGTCAAGCCGATGTGGCTACCTACAACACTTTGATAAAATACATGTGTAAGATAAAAAGGATGGAGAAAGTTTATGAACTTTTGGATGACATGGAAGCAAAGGGCTGCCCTCCAAACAATAGGACATACTCCTACATTCTGAAGACGACTGAGAAACCCAAAGATGTCATTGCCTTGATGCAGAGGATGGAGCGAACCGGCTGCAAATTGGATTCTGATATATACAACTTGATATTGAACCTTTATATCAAATGGAAATATGAGAAGGGGATGCAACAGATATGGGATGAGATGGAGAGAAGAGGGTCAGGCCCAGATCAGCGGTCGTTTACTATTATGGTTCATGGTCTTCATTCCCAAGGCAAGCTCGATGAGGCTCTGCAGTATTACACAACAATGAAGTCTAGAGGGATGATTCCAGAACCTAGGACCAAGATACTGGTGAAAGCTATGCACATGAAGAAGGACGGGGCTGCCACTGAAGATGACTCGGCAAGTATGGCAGGGAAGCATCTAAAATTGGATCATCGTTCAAGACTATTCAATGTTCATAGATAGTCTGCTTCCAGGTCTTTGTTCTATAATCTGAGCAGGGGATGCTGTCCATATAGGTTTATGGGTTGAAAGAAAGAAAAACAGTTCTTTTTTCTATGGGTGTCTAAATCACAATGGCTGCACCTTGGGCTAAAAAGAATCATCAGCATAGATTCATTGGCAATATGATTTCTCAGTAACTTTTGCTCAGACTTTCAGTGCCAGGGTATGTTTTTCCCCTTCAAATATCTAATATAGGATCTGTATTGCAAGTACTGTTTTTTTTTTACATGCTTGTAGTCTGAAGTATATATACGGATATGTCATGGACCTTCGGTCCATGGGGATAGCTGTCTTCTCCGGCGAGGTTATACCCCTCTGCCGCAGGCTTGGTTCTAGGGTAGCAGCCCTAGACGCTTGAGAGGGTCATTGCAAGGGAGAGAGATTGGTTTGATAATGATCTTGCTTGATTTATTCCCTGCTGCTATGCGGCTTATAAATAGCCCTATGGCTAACCAACTTCTCCTACAAACTCTCAACTAACTCCTACTTTCTTGGACTTATCTTATACTAACCAACTCTCCACAATTCTCTCATCCCAATCTTATTCTCTAGCCTTATCCCAGCTCATCTCAATCTTATTCTCTAGCCTTATCCTAGCCTGGCTGTTGCGTCTCGCTCCCTATGATGCCCATGACATCTCCCCCTCCCTTGAGGACCAGCTTGTCCTCGAGCTGCCATAGACTTACATGACACGACTTAAGGTTAAGCCTTTTACATCTCGGCTTAACTTTATTATTTAAGACGAAAATACAAAATAATTGTGGAACTAAAATATAAATTTGAACTGCAGCTATGTCCTCCTGTCCTCCTGGATCCCAAGGAAAGAGCTGAACTGCGGACTTCACGTTGGATGAAAGGTGAAGGAGGAACCAGCCCGTTCTTATGTTGGGTCTGTCTAGCACCAAGGCAGTTGCCCGAATGAAGGAGACGACCCTCTTTGGCCGTGCAGGGGGGCTGCATACCCAGAACTCGACTTCTGCAGGGGGTTCAAAAAGTATAGACGAGACCTGGTGGTTGGGCGCGCAGGGTGCGAGTTGGTGCAGCGATGAGCTGATCAGCAAGTGCAGCTTCCGCACCGCCCGCCTAACAAGGAAGCCGCGCACTGCGGCTTGCAGGCGCACCATGGCCTGCTCATGTGATGATGGCCATGGGGTGGCCCTGGAGGCCACAGCAAGGTGCTTCTCCCCACGAAGGGACTGTACCTGGCGGCGTGCCAGGAACCCTCGCGCTGCCGCCTGAAGCCGCACCGCTGCTTGGAGTTCCTTCTCTGTCTTCTCCTTGTAGCGGTGGAACATCACAACGAATTGATCCCACTTCTCTTCGAGACGGCCAAAACTCTCTTCGAGCCGAGTGAATGCATCTGGAGTTGGTGAGGGCGGGTGGGAGGGCGTTGCGGCGGCTAATGGCGCGGCGACTGGTGGTGGTGAGGGATGAGCGGCTGGTGGTGGTGAGGATAACCTGGAGCTGATACCAGGTGTCATGGACCTTCGGTCCATGGGGATAGCTGTCTTCTCCGACGAGGTTATACCCCTCTACCGCAGGCTTGGTTCTAGGGTAGCAGCCCTAGGCGCTTGAGAGGGTCATTGCAAGAGAGAGAGAGAGATTGGTTTGATAATTGATCTTGCTTGATTTATTCCCTGCTGCCATGCGGCTTATAAATAGCCTTATGGCTAACCAACTTCTCCTACAAACTCTCAACTAACTCCTACTTTCTTGGACTTATCTGATGCTAACCAACTCTCCACAATTCTCTCATTTCGATCTTATTCTCTAACCTTATCCCAGCTCATCTCAATCTTATTCTCTAGCCTTATCCCAGCCTGGCTGTTGCCTCTCGCTCCCTATTATGCCCATGACATCTCCCCCTCCCTTGAGGACCAGCTCGTCCTCGAGCTGCCATAGACTTACCTGACACAACTTAAGGTTAAGCCTTTTACATCTCGGCTTACCTTTATTATTTAAGACAAAAATACAAAATAATTGTGGAACTAATGGGGATAGCTGTCTTCTCCGGCGAGGTTATACCCCTCTGCCGCAGGCTTGGTTCTAGGGTAGCAGCCCTAGGCGCTTGAGAGGGTCATTGCAAGAGAGAGAGAGATTGGTTTGATAATGATCTTGCTTGATTTATTCCCTGCTGCTATGCGGCTTATAAATAGCCCTATGGCTAACCAACTTCTCCTACAAACTCTCAACTAACTCTTACTTTCTTGGACTTATCTTATACTAACCAACTCTCCACAATTCTCTCATCCCAATCTTATTCTCTAGCCTTATCCCAGCTCATCTCAATCTTATTCTCTAGCCTTATCCTAGCCTGGCTGTTGCGTCTCGCTCCCTATGATGCCCATGACATGATATTTGTTCGTTTCATCTGCTATGTTTGGTTGTGTGTCTAGTTGTTGCCAGCACATGATGCAGCAGATAGCTTCAGAAGGTCTGACAACATAAGCAAGTGCATGGCTGCTGAACAGGATTACGTGCGATAGGTTGCAGCTGATGGATTTTGTGAGATCGCATGAGCGAGCCGCTGGACGTGTGAGTAGCCTCCCTGGACCTCCACGCAGGCAGCTTCGAGCGAGGCTTCTGCAGCCGTAAAATCTGGAGAGGCAAATGGTGGACCGTCCTCTTTGTCCGTGTGGGACCTTTTGGAGACGGGAGTGGCACTCAGCATCCAGCATAAGGAAGGAAACAAGAAGGTTCCATCCCCTGAACTGCATTGTGGAGGTTTGCATGACCTTGACCTTCGCGCCGACCGACGCCGCACGCTGGCTGGAGCATGCAGGTCAAAGATCGAAGGAGGCAGCGTGCAGCGACGTCTCACCAGTCACCATCACCACACCACTAGACCGCGAATCAGATGCGATGCATTTGCATGCTGCATGCATTATAGCACGCTCCCATCATTATCGTTAATAAATACAGCAAGTTGCTCGCTCCCATGCTCTGACTCTAACTGAGAAAGGCTAGACCCTCTTTTCTTTTTTCTTTTTGGATAAGTACAAGGCAAGGCCTTCGTCTGAACAACAGCCAGCTCGTGGCAACTCTCCAGGCTCCAGCACAGCACCACCATGGCATTGCGTGCCATGAGCCTGCTGCTGCCTGCTGCCACCTTCGTCATGGTTGCAATGGCCTCCTGGGGAGCGCACGGTGGTGCCAGCGACAGCGATGATGCCAGTTCTCTACTTGCCTTCAAGGCAGAGCTCGCTGGCAGCGGCTCCGGTGTGCTGGCCTCCTGGAACGGCACCGCCGGCGTCTGCAGATGGGAAGGCGTGGCGTGCAGCGGCGGCGGCCAGGTGGTGTCGCTGAGCCTGCCCTCCTACGGGCTCGCCGGCGCGCTCTCCCCGGCCATCGGGAACCTGACGTCCCTGCGGACGCTGAACCTGAGCTCTAACTGGTTCCGCGGGGAGGTCCCGGCGGCCATCGGCCGCCTAGCGCGTCTGCAGGCGCTGGACCTGAGCTACAACGTCTTTTCCGGTACGCTGCCCGCCAACCTCAGCTCCTGCGTCAGCTTACAGGTGCTGAGCCTCAGCAGCAACCAGATCCATGGCAGCGTCCCTGCCGAGCTCGGCAGCAAGCTCTCGAGTCTTCGGGGGCTCCTGCTGGCCAACAACAGCCTGGCGGGCGCCATCCCAGGATCGCTCGGTAACCTTTCGTCCCTCGAGTACCTTGATCTGACAGAGAACCAGCTCGATGGTCCGGTGCCCCACGAGCTTGGCGGCATCGGAGGCCTCCAGTCCCTTTACCTCTTCGCGAACAGCCTGTCGGGTGTGCTCCCACGGTCCCTGTACAACCTGTCCTCGCTCAAGAACTTCGGGGTAGAATACAACATGCTGTCTGGAACTCTCCCTGCCGACATCGGCGACAGGTTCCCCAGCATGGAAACTCTTAGCTTCTCTGGCAACCGGTTCAGCGGAGCTATCCCGCCTTCGGTCTCCAACCTCTCCGCTCTCACGAAGCTTGACCTCTCCGGAAATGGCTTCATCGGGCACGTGCCTCCTGCCCTGGGGAAGCTGCAAGGCCTCGCTGTCCTGAACTTGGGCAACAACCGGCTAGAAGCCAACGATAGCCACGGGTGGGAGTTCATCACTTCCCTGGCAAACTGTAGCCAGCTTCAGAACCTGATCCTTGGCAACAACTCCTTCGGTGGTAAGCTGCCAGCTTCAATCGCCAACCTATCGACGGCTCTCGAAACTCTCTATCTGGGAGACAACAGGATCTCTGGGCCTATTCCATCGGACATCGGCAATCTGGTTGGTCTGAAACTACTTGAGATGGCAAACATCTCCATCTCCGGAGAGATCCCGGAGAGCATTGGGAGGCTGAAAAACCTGGTTGAACTGGGCCTTTACAACACCAGCTTGTCAGGCCTCATACCTCCCTCGCTCGGAAACCTTACACAGCTCAACAGGCTCTACGCATACTACGGAAACCTAGAGGGACCCATTCCGAGCAGCCTCGGAAACCTGAAGAACGTGTTCGTCTTTGATCTGTCAACAAATGCACTCAACGGTTCGATTCCCAGAGGGGTGCTGAAGCTTCCTCGGCTTTCCTGGTACTTAGACCTGTCATACAACTCGCTATCTGGTCCACTCCCAGTGGAAGTCGGCGGCTTGGCAAATCTTAACCAGCTGATTCTGTCGGGAAACCGGCTGTCGAGCAGCATACCTGACAGTATCGGGAACTGCATTTCACTGGATCGGCTGCTGCTGGATCACAACTCGTTTGAGGGAACCATACCTGAATCCCTGAAGAACTTAAAAGGTCTCGGCTTGCTGAACCTGACCATGAATAAGCTGTCTGGTGCAATTCCTGACGCTCTGGCCGGTATCGGCAACCTGCAGCAGCTGTATCTAGCACACAACAACCTTTCGGGTCCGATTCCAGCAGTTCTGCAGAACCTGACGCTGCTGTCAAAGCTGGATCTGTCCTTCAACGATCTCCAGGGCGAAGTGCCAGAAGGGGGTGTTTTCGCGAACGCAACGGCCTTGTCAATCCATGGAAACGACGAGCTTTGCGGCGGAGCCCCTCAGCTACGTTTAGCTCCATGCTCCGAGGCTGCCGCGGAGAAGAACGCGAGGCAGGTGCCAAGGTCGGTCGTGGTCACTCTCGCATCACTCGGCGCGCTTGGATGCTTAGGTTTAGTAGCTGCTCTTGTCCTTCTGGTCCACAAGAGGTGCCGCAGACAGAGGAAGGCAAGCCAACCCGTTTCCTCGGCGATCGATGAACAGTTCGGGAGGGTCTCGTACCAAGCGTTGTCGAATGGAACCGGTGGTTTCTCGGAGGCGGCTTTGCTCGGGCAAGGGAGCTACGGCGCTGTTTACAAATGCACTTTGCATGATCATCAGGCTGGTAACACCATCACCACGGCTGTAAAGGTGTTCAACGCACGACAGTCCGGGTCTACCAGAAGCTTCGTGGCCGAATGCGAGGCCCTGCGGAGGGTCCGTCACCGCTGCCTCATGAAGATCGTCACCTGCTGCTCGAGCATCGACCACCAGGGTCAGGAATTCAAGGCGCTGGTTTTCGAGTTCATGCCCAACGGCAGTCTGGACGACTGGCTGCATCCGGCATCTGGAGCACACCCGCTGAACAACACGCTCAGCCTGGCCCAGAGACTGGACATCGCTGTGGACGTCTCGGATGCCCTGGAATACCTTCACAACCAGTGTCAGCCACCGATTATCCATTGCGATCTCAAGCCGAGCAACATCCTGCTTGCGGAAGACATGAGCGCTCGGGTTGGAGATTTCGGCATATCGAAGATCCTTTCCGACGACACTAGTAAAGCTCTGCTAAACTCAATCAGCTTCACTGGACTAAGGGGCTCGATCGGTTATGTTCCTCCAGGTAACAGAGACTCCTTCCGTCTTTAGCTTCCATTCTGCCATGTCTAGCTAGCTATCTGAATCCAAATTCAACTGATGTCTGAAACCTGAATGACGCTGCAGAGTATGGCGAGGGTCGATCTGTCTCGGCTCTTGGGGACGTCTACAGCCTCGGGATACTGCTGCTCGAGATGTTCACCGGGAGGAGCCCTACCGACGGCGTGTTCCAAGGCTCGTTGGACCTCCATCGCTTCGCCGAGGCTGCCCTCCCAGACAGAGCCTCGGAGATAGCCGACCCGTCCATCTGGCAGCACGACGAAGCCACCGCAAAAGATCCTGCAGACGCTGCCGCGTTGAGGAGCCGGAGCGAGGAGTGCTTGGCTTCAGCGATCCGGCTCGGCGTCTCCTGCTCGAAGCAGCAGCCGAGAGAGCGGGTGGCGATGCGGGATGCCGCTGTGGAGATGCGTGCGATTAGAGACGCGTACCTCAGGGTTGCCAGCTAGCTGGTTGAATGGAGGTGTGGGCACACAAGCATCTTGCTCTGATCGATTTTCGGTGTTCAAAATCCGAAGCAGCAAAGCTGGATGTCCAGCTCTGAAGTAAGAGAGTGTTTGAATGGACTACAGTTAATAGTTAGTTAGCTAAAAAATTGCTAGTAGAATTAGCTAGCTAACAAATAGATAGCTAGCTATTAACTAATTTACTAAAAATAGCTAATAGTTGAACTATTAGCTAGCGTGTTTAGATGTCTCCAATTAATTTTAGTTATTAACTATTAGCTCTAGTGCATTCAAACACTTCCTAAATCTTCGTACGGTTTAGAAAATTCATTCATAGTTATGAGAAATGCAAAATCAACACATTTGTATTTGTTGTTATGTCCTCTGTCCTAAATTATATATGGTTCTAGTTTCTTTTAAAGAGCCAAAGCATCCTAAATTTAATAAACTATATAATAAA
Organism: Zea mays; assembly: GCF_902167145.1. Lineage (NCBI taxonomy): Eukaryota > Viridiplantae > Streptophyta > Magnoliopsida > Poales > Poaceae > Zea > Zea mays. The sequence goes on from NC_050103.1 coordinate 15,294,874, forward strand.
ATCATTATATTTATGATAGCGAAAAGAACTCTAGTGGTCTAGCCTAGTTGTTAATGGCTTTCGAGTAGCATCTCAAAGTTCTATAGTTCTATGTTCGATCTCCTTTGAGAGTGAATTTCCAAACTTTGTTAAAAAAATTTCTCGTGTTCCATCCGCTCTCGGGTTACGATGTCTTATGCACCACTCTCCGGTTGGTCTGTTGCAGATTAGACGGGGTTTTGGAATTTTTTCGCATAGGACCATTGTTTCAGTTTTTTCTTAATATAATACTGAGAGAGCGATTTTTCCCTATCCGACTGATTACTCTTTGTGATCAGATCATCAGTCAGCTGTGAAAACGTTTTCCTAGCAGGTGAAATTGGGAGTTCAAGGTGCGTACCGATATCCAAATTTATTTAATGTGTTGCGCAAGAAACAAACAAATGTGGTGGGAGCACTTAAATTCTACACCTTTTAATGTGGAATGGCAAAGTTTTATTTATTAGATTAAACAAGGATATGGATATTTTTATCTAGAACCTAAATAAAAACGGCTTGTTCTCTATGAGGTCCATGTGTTACTGTTTTTGCTACTTCAAACACTCGTTTGCCAGTGCGCTGAAATGTGATTCTGTAGGGCTACAAAATTGGAACACTATGTTCGTACACACATTTCCACTTTTGGGTACTCTAGTATTCACTCTCAGTACATATAGATTAGAGTACCAAAACAAAGCCGTATACACGGTCTCAGGCTTCTTACACAGTTACCTAGATGCAGTAGGTTTAGGCATCATTTGCGGTGTGGAAGTTTAAGAATGCGGAAGAAGCCGTGATTTATCGACTCCGGCATGGACATTGTTGTTTTGCTATTCCGGTGCTTCAAATGTAAACATATGCAGACTGTTAAAGGAGTGACAATGATTTTGAGTCACTCATCTAACTTAATGAACAATCTCCACAGAAAGGAGTGATGTATTATGTTTTTCACTTAGATTCCTTCATAATAATTTGCGTAGCAACTAACTGAACTACTAAGCACAAGATTTATTAACTAACAGTAAGATGATTCAGCTGAAGCGTATTTTAAGCAAGAGATGTTTCTGCTACTCGAGTTCTGTGACAAGAGATCTGGCAAACTTGCAGTAGGAATCTCTGATATCATGCATTTGGATGGCTGCGACCTGTATCGGCGTCCTCTCTCTTGGCTGCTTCTTTGAGCAAGAAACTCCGAGAGCGACGACAGAAACCAAGCAGTTCTCAGTTTCAGCTGTGGCGACATGGTTGGTGTTTGTGTGCAACCACATTTTTGCATCGGCTATCTCCCAGATTCTCTCTGGGAGAGCATCCTCTGAAAACCTGTGCAAGTCCAATGATCCTCTGAACATCTCATCAGTTGGGCTCCTTCCCGTGAACATCTCAAGCAACAGTATGCCCACGCTATAAACATCTCCAAGAGTCGAAACACAAGACCCTTCACCGTACTCTGTTATATATATTACGGAAAAAAGAATCGATCAAAAACCAACCAGTTTTATACAAGAAACAAGGAACAATGAATAGAAACCCAAACACACGTATAGTTTCAGTCACCTGGAGCAACGTAGCCGATGGAGCCTCTTATTCCAGCTGTGCTGCTTGAATTCTGCAGGGTGTTACTTCTTGCAATCTCTGGAAGGATCCTTGATATGCCAAAGTCTCCGACCCGGGCACTCATGTCCTGTGCGAGAAGGATGTTGCTTGGCTTGAGATCGCAGTGAACGATTGGTGGCTGACAGTGGTTGTGAAGGTAATCCAGACCGTCCATGACATCTACAGCAACGTTGAGCCTCTGTACGATGCTAAGAGTGTTACTCACTGTGGGCATGCTGCTAGTGCTAGGTTTTGGATGAAGCCAGTCACCTAGGCTACCATTTGGCATGAACTCAAAAACCAGAGCCTTGAACTCCCGGCCCTGGCGGTCGATGCTCGAGCAACACGTGATGATCTTCATGAGGCAACGGTGACGCACCCTTCGCAGCGCCTCGCACTCGGCCACAAAGCTTCTACTAGATCCAGATTGCTCGAGGTCGAAAACCTTGACCGCGGCAAGAGTAGTCCCCTCCTCGTCTTGAAAGGAGCATCTATAGACTGTCCCAAAGCTTCCTCTACCGAGCAAGTTGGTCTCTGAAAACCCGCCGGTTCCGTTTTCTAATGCATGGTAAGAAACCTTTTCGTACTGTTCCTCGATCATTGGTGGCCGGAACGAGCTCTGCTTGACCCTTTGTCGTCTGCGCTTCCAGTAGATCAACCCAAAGACAAGTGCCATAAAGGCCAGAAACAGGAACGCTGATGTTGTTGCTAGAGCTATCGTAAGAGACTTGACCCGCCTCTTCTTGCTTCCTTTCTTCAGAGAGTTCTTGCGGCATGGCTGTAAACGAAGCTGAGGTATGCCGCCACAAAGCCCACTGTTCCCGGCGACTGAAAAGTTTCGGGAAATCCTGAATATTCCTCCCTCTGGCACTTGGCCTTGTAGACTGTTGAAGGACAGATCTAACTCTGACAGTGATGTCAAGTTCTGCAACGACGTTGGGATCGGCCCTGACAAGTTGTTGTGTGCTAGATCCAGTTGCTGAAGGTTGCGAATGGCACCGATGCCTTCTGGAATAGTGCCGGATAGCTTGTTCATGGACAGGTTGAGTGCGAGTAGATCCGTCATATTCTTGAGAGACTGGGGTATCTCCCCCTCCAATGAGTTATCCTCCAACCAAAGCCCCTGCAGCATGATGCACTCCCCGATGCTGTCAGGTAGCTCGCCGGATAGCTGGTTTCCAGATAGATCCATGCTGTTAAGGTTCACCAAGCTACCGACTTGAGGAGGAAGAGGGCCTGACAGCGAGTTAGACGACAAGTCCAAGTACTTGGAGAGGAGTGGCAGTTCGAAAACCTCTGCGGGGATCGAACTGTTGAGACGGTTATTAGCTAGATCAAGGGATATTAGGTTCTTCAGCTGTCCGAAGCTCGTTGGAATTGCGCCCTCCAGGTTGGCATGCTGCGCGTACAGCTCAATCAACCTCGAGAGGTTTCCGATGGATGTCGGTATGAGGCCTGACACCTGAGTGTTGTACAGACCTAACCGAGCCAAGTTTCCTAGCTTGCCCATGCTGTCCGGAAGCACGCCGGAGACGGACGTGAACCCCAGACCGAGGAGTTCAAGGCTGGCCAGGTTGCCGATGGCTGAGGGGATGCTTCCGGATATCCCGTCGTTGTATTCTAAACGGAGGATCTGCAGGGCCGTCGTCGAGAGGTTGCCTACCGAACCTGGCAGCCGCCCTGTGAAGCTGTTGTCGGCGATGTTTAGATCCTGGAGCTGGGTACAGTTTGACAGGGAAGCCATGAATTCCCACCCGTTTCTGTCGTCTGCTTCCAGCTCGTTTTGGAACAAGTACAGGAGCTGCAGACCTCTGAGTCTCCCCAGCGCCGGAGGCACGCGCCCGTGGAGCATGTTTACAGAGAGCTCGACCCGCTGGAGCGTCGTGAGGTTAGTGAGCGAAGCGGGGATGGATCCCGTGAACTGGTTCCAAGAGAGGCTAAGGATCGACATGCTGGGAAATCTGCTGCCGATCTCGGCGGGGATGGTACCATTGAGCTTGTTCGCTTGGATCTGCAGTCTTTCCAGCGACGACAGGTTGTACAGAGAGCGTGGGGGCTCGCCGGAGAGGTAGTTGAAGGCGAGGTCAAGTCTCGTGAGGCCTACGATGCTGCCGAGGCTACGAGGGATGGCGCCCTGTAGCTGGTTGAATGCGAGGGACATGACACGAAGCGACGACAGGTTGCCTATGGACTCCGGTACGGTGCCAGTGAGGTTGTTTCGAAACAGTATGAGCTCCTCGAGGCGTGCGAGCTTGTTGCCGAGCTCAGAGGGCAGGCCTCCGCGGAGGTGGTTGGACTGGAGGCGCAAGTCCACCAGGCTGGTGCATGAGCTTAGGTTGGCGGCGGAGAGCTTACCGGAGAAGGCGTTGTAGCTTAGGTCAAGCGCACGGAGGTGGCGCAGGCGGCCGAGGCTCGCGGGGATGGCGCCGCTGAGGGCGTTGGAGCTCAGGTTGAGAAGCCTCAGGGACGAAAGGTTACCAACCGCCGGGGAGAGGACGCCGGTGAGCCCGCGAGAGGGTAGGAACAGCGCCACCACTCGACGCCGCCTGCCGCTGCCTCGGCACCTCACCCCTTCCCAGCTGCAGTACCCGCCGCCGCCGCCTGCGCTACCGTTCCACGAGGCAAGTACGTCTCCATAGCCGCCAGGCCCGCCATGGACCGCCGCGACCTTGATGGCGTCAAGTGCGGCCTCGTCGTTGGCCTGTGTGGCCGCCGCGAGAGTCCAAAGCAGGCACATGGAGGCGGACAGCACCAGCAGGTTCACTGGGTCTCGGTGCTTTACCATGTCAGCCGGCGTCGAGTATTGACTGAGACTGACTGGGTGATTGACTGGGTGTGCGGAGACGGAGAGGGTCCGCTGCGCTCCAAGATGGTATGCGAGCTGCTCTAAATATATAGGTGTGCGCCTGCATTGTCAAAGTGGTGGGGACCTACATGCATTTACCAGGATCGAACGTCGAATCCATTTAGATTTTAAAGAAATGAAATTCATTAGCCCACTCGGCTCCGATTGTCTTCGTTAAAAAAAAACTAGCCAATTCAATAACAAATTGACTAGTCATCTACGGCAGCCAGGAGCGGAGCCAGGATTATAGTATAAAAGGGGTCGAACAATTCATCAAATATTATAAGATAAAAAAATATTATAGAATATATAAACATGTGCATACTAATTTACGTATAGCATAGATAATAAATTAATAAAAAAAGACTTACACCATATAATTGTATATTAATTAACTCCAACAAAGGTCAATTAATTTGCTTTTACGATGATCATTCAAATTAAAAGCTTTGATTATATCACGAGAGTTGATTATAGCTATCAATTCCATATGAATATAGATTATGAAGTAACTTCACACAAAATAATCTTCCATTTATTTCGTAGATGTGTCTTCATAAGTTTTGTAGCTAAAAGGCTCTCTTCGTGATTGCAGTTGAGACCAGAAGAGTGTCCATTAACCTTAATAATCCATAAACTATTTTATATATGAAATTTTTACACAATTTGACAAGACTTTTTATCAAATCGACAAGTGATCATAATGTATTTGGTTTTAGATGGTTATATATTCAAGGTGAAGCACAAAATTTGACGTGCACATCAACTATCCACTGACAACTTTGGGCTGAAATTTGCGACAAATTTTATGCTTAAAATATGTGATTTTTTTTACTTGGATACAAATTTATTTTAACAAAAAAATCTATATTTCATATTGTGTCATTATAAATATATAGTAAATTTTATTGCTCGCCCCCTTGTCTCCGGATCCATAAACATGTTATGTTATGCCAAGGATAACCCATATAAGGCTAAAAATCTTACTAGCCGTAGAGTATTACATGTAGCATAGTTTCAAAGAAAACATATATAACGATATCGTTTTAAAAGCTCAAACAATATGTAAAAATTGATGCTAGAAAAAGTACCAAATAAAGAGTCTTAGACGATAAAAAAAATATATCTTAATCATCTTACACCATTTGTGCCGACATCTTTGGTATAAAAAACATGCGGTCCTTTTTGTTGATCCACATCTTTTAATTAGTTTTGGCATTACTCTTTGACGTGTCTTTCTTATCATATATTTTCTATTCTAGCGATGTACCTTATGTAACCTAAGATATAGAATGTTGTATTGCAAAGCAAGTTCAATGGATAATGAAAACCATCAAATTCAATCCTTCTTGTCGTTGTGAACGTCACTGTTGGGGGCCTTCGGCTTCCGAAGGACCTCAAAAACATGATTTAACAATGTTTCTGGAGTAAAGTACATTAACAGGTATCTTCGGACTCGGATCAGAGCCACGGTATGAAGAAGCACAAAGAACACGAAGGTTGGCGCAAAGCCGAAGCTGCGTGTAGAAGAGCTTCGGGACAGCGGCGGAAAAGGAAACCGACTTAAAGATGAAAAACCATATTAGACCTCGAAGAATTATCATAGAGTTATTGATAAATGTAAAGGGTATTAATGTAATTTTGCATGGGCTGTGACCCGTGTCTATAAATAGGTGAATAGTATCCCCGTACTGTTCACGCTGACTGGGCATTCACTTTTGCGTCACGCCTGTACTTTTCTCCTTCAAACCGAAGGTACACTTGTAACTTATTCTTGTTCAAATAAGCAATAAAAAGAAGAAATAGAATAATAATAATATTTACAATAATTGTGTCACTTTCTATATTTTGTTTAAATGTTCTTCATTTTCTATTATGATTATGAAGGTATGACCTTCATAACTTTCGTCCTAAATTCACTATGTCCGAAAGGAAATAATGATTTGTAGGACGAAGGACCTTTTGATATTTAACATTTTGTGTTGCCTTGTTCTTGATTTATAGTATTTGAGAACAAGTCCCCAACATTGGCGCCCACCTCCGGTGAACACACTTCTATTTTTGAGTCTTGAACACTTTCGGCAAGCATCACCTTCGTCATGCCGCCGAAAAAAGCTTCAGCGACAGGAGCTGGTACTTTACAGCCGCTGGATCCCAATCAGGATGTCCTTTCTCTTAGAGAGGCCCGAAGCCAGAAGAGGAAGGCTGTTAGTCCAACACCTCCGGAGGATGACCTGGATCAGGAGATCCAAAACCTGGAGATCCTTCAGCAATAGGTGCAACGCAAGAAGGAGAAGATGACTCGTCTAGCTGATCTTCAGAGACAGATAGACGAAGCTTCTGAAGAGGTTCGTCATCTTGTTCAAGATGATCAAAGCCGAAGGCCTCCACGCAGAGAGCTTCATCAGGAAGGCTTCCACAATGAGGATGACTGGTATGAAGATTTTCATCATGGAAACTTTGCTTTTGATGATGCTTCTCCTCTCTCAACAGAATTGCAGGCTACACCATGGCCACAGTCTTACAAGCCACCCCAGCTCCCCATGTATGACGGTCACACAGACCCGAAGCAATTCCTAATGAGCTATGAAGCAACCATATCTTCGTATGGTGGCAATACGACAGTCATGGCAAAATCTTTTGTCATGGCCGTCAGGAGCGTTGCTCAGACTTGGTACTCTTCTCTTCGGCCAGGGACAATCACTTCTTGGCAGAAATTGAAGGATATGCTGATAACTAGCTTCCAAGGGTTTCAGACGAAGCCAGTCACCGCTCAGGCTCTCTTCCAGTGTACCCAGGACCATGAAGAGTACCTTCAGGCGTATGTCCGGAGGTTTCTGCGCCTGAGGGCACAGGCGCCAACAGTGCCCAATGAAATTGTCATCGAGGCCATGATTAAGGGGCTTCGGCCGGGACCATCAGCGCAGTACTTTGCCAGGAAGCCACCACAAACGTTGGAGAAGCTGCTCCAGAAGATGGACGAATACATTCGAGCTGACAATGACTTCCGCCAAAGAAGGGAGGAAGCATTCAGGTTCTCTGAAATGACCAGGGGCTTCGGAGGAAGATTTCACCCGAGGCATGTTAGGTCAATCCATAACTCTGCTCAAACTGATGATCGAGGGAGCCAGCAGCAAAGGCCACAACACTCTTCACAAGCTTCGGCCCAACAACAAAGTTCTTTTCGGCCGCCAGCGCCAAGGGGCAGAGGCGCCAGGGGCTTCGGGGGAAGGTTTGGAGACCAGCCAAGAAAAATATATTGCCTATTCTGTGGTGAAGACAAGGGCCACACTACCAGGATGTGCCATGTTACCATCCAGAACCAGAAGGAAATAGCGGAAGCAGCAGCGCAACAGAGTCAGCCGAAGCAGGTCATGCATACTGCTTCGTATCACTCACCTTATATTCCAGAATATGTAGGCAACCACCCTGCAACTTCTGTTGCTTCGGCGAGCCAACCCCAAGCATCTTGGCAGCAACCTCCACCGCCACCGCCGACCCAGCGAGGACAACAGCCAGAAGGGAGTCAGCACAATCATCTTCAGAGGGATTTCAGAGAGGAGTCCGAAGCTCGCACAGTCAACAGCACTGTGCCAGAGTCGAAGCACATTTATTGACAAATATCCTACCTTAACAGCAGTTCTTTTTCATTTTCTACATTCACTATTACCCTTTTGGTTAATAAGGAACAATTATGAAGAGTTTAAATGTCTTTTATTTAATTTCAATTCCTTGTAATACTTTCGTCTTTTACCATAATAAAAATATGTTTTTTCCATAGGCTTGAGTTGCCGAAGCATACGAACTTATACTGATTTGAAGGACCTTTGTATTATCAAAAATTTGATCTAACGGACACAGTACAAATTGTTCGAAGCAGTAAAAAGTCGTTCCTAAGGGAGCGCAGTGTAAGTTTTCTAAACCTACAGCGAAAAATAAACGCTGATTCCGCTGAAAGTAAAAGGCGAAGAAGCTCCTAAGGGAGGCTTACAGCGAAAAATAAACGCTGATTCCGCTGAAAGTAAAAGGCGAAGAAGCTCCTAAGGGAGGCTTACAGCGAAAAATAAACGCTGATTCCGCTGAAAGTAAAAGGCGAAGAAGCTCCTAAGGGAGGCTTACAGCGAAAAGTCAGCGCTGATATAAAAAGTGTGTGTGCTTTATTACAGGGATATGTATCTGCGACACAAATATCATTTTGCATAACATAACATCATCACATCATTTTTGCATAACATAAGCATCATACAACATAATGCATCTGGAACAAGAAGGGGATACAGTGTTGACCTTCGGAACATATTTTGGAAAAGAGAAAATCGTGCTAAGGCACAAGACAAATCGAGATGAAGTGTAGCCTCATCGGAAACGCAACACAAAACTTTTTTATAGCTTCGGAAAATATTTCACGAAGCTTGGACATTTTTCATCAGAGAAGTAAGCGAATTCTTGTGATATAGAAATGATTTTCTTCACGAAGCATGAAAAGAAGGGAAGGTGTTTTTTCGCCGAAGGCTCAAAGAATGGTATGTATGCAAAGTTTCATGCATCGTAAAGAATTAAACTATAAATAGATTATATATTACATTTAAAGTTACAATATATTACACATTTTTACGTTTCAAATGTTTCTACAATGGCATTCAATCCTCTTTAAGCACTATCTCTGCAGCTTCATTCAGTAGTTGGTTGACAACCTTGTCCATAATGGCTTCGGCCATTTTTCTAATTTCATCGTCCCCCTTCGGGTGGGGCCCGGAGATGCCTCAGCAGGTTCTGAGGGAAGAAAAGATATGGCTATATTACTATTACAAACCGAGAATAGAGTCTGGAATTAAAATTACAGCATGATAAAAACCACTAATTAATACCTATTTGCCCTTCGGGCTCTGTACTTTTCTCGGCAGCTTCCGTTACTTTTCTAGCATCATGGATGCCTTTTTCACTCCTTTGAATAATTTCTTGCGCCAATTCTCGGCCGCCGTTATCCCAGATATCGGTAAAGAATTTCCCACCGACCATGCTTGCTTCGGGTGAGGGGTTTTTAATGTCTTCAGAGGACAAGGTAGCTTCGGACTGCGCTAAGGATTTTACATGCTCGCAGCCTTTCCTCTCCAAAACAGTAGCAATCCCCCTAGCACCCGAAAAAGCGCAGATGTCACCACGGCTATTCAGGATTTCCTCGAAGGCCTCTGCTTCGTGACTGATCCATTCCATTGGACCTTCAGGATTGCCTCTTGAAAAATTCTCTTCACTAGAGAATGCGCCAACGCTGGCGAAGCTAGATTTTATCTTTTTGACGCACTCTATGGATTTAACATAGCATTTTATCTGGGATGCACGAAGCTCTTTAACACTTATCTCTAAATGATTGGCCAATTGATCACTAAGCTCTCGTTTTGTTTCTTCAAGTATACGCTCTTCTTTAGCTCTAGCTAGCTGTTTCTGGAGATCTTTAATTTCACGTCTTTGGGCTTCGGCCTGGACCTTTGAGGCAGCTTCGTCCTTTTTTACCTTGTCCACCAATGTAAGCAGAATTTTATCCTTTTCCAGAGCTTCATTTCTCAGTTTAATAACTTCTGATCGTAGGTTGTTGAATGCAATTTCATAGCTCTCGTCTTCGGCATTCTTTTGTGCTCTCAATGCGTTGCTTAGAATTAAACCCTATATGTAAAAAAAGAGGTTGGTATAAGAATAAAAGAATGAGTTACAAATTATAAAATTTGTAAACATCCAATTCCCATACCTTCAGGCTATTGTACGCAAGACTATCCGCAAGATCCTCCTTCGTCATAGCACATAATCCAGCTTCGAGTTTCGGAAACCCCATGCTTCTAGACATCTCCCGGCAGACAGATAATTCTTTATTGTCTGTTGTGGACTTGTTCTCAAGTGCTAAGAGTTAAGAACAAGGCAACATAGAAAATGTTAATTGTTAATTCCCTTCGTCCTCCGAAGCATTATTTCCCTTAGGATATAATGACTTGCGGACGAAGGTCATGAAGGACATACCTTCATAAATTCATCAAATAATGACAAAGGATGAAATATAAAGAATGTAAAAGAAAACATGAACAATCAATTATTATTATTGAGCATGAATAAAAATATTATTGAACAACAAGTGTACCTTCAATCGGAAGGAAATGACAGTACAAGCGTGACGCAAAAAGCGAATGCCAAGTCAGCGTGAACAGTACGGGGATACTGTTCACCTATTTATAGACACGGGACACAGCCCTTACAAAATTACATTCATGCCCTTTACATTTGATAATAACTCTATAGTAGTCTATTGAGGTCTGAATAGCCTTTTTATCTTTAAGTCGGTTCCACTCTTTGCTGTCGCGCCGAAGCTTTCCTGCTCGCACCTTCGGCTCTGAATCAACCTTCGTATTATTCCGGTCCACTGCAATGCCGACTTTTAGTCCGAGGATACCTGTTTACACATTGTACTGCAGGAATACTGTTAAATCCTGTTTTTGAGGACCTTCGGACGCCGAAGGTCCCCAACAGTAGCCCCTCGCAATATTAATTTGTTTGAAATAATAAATTTAGATTGCGATATGGACGAAGGCTTTACGCCGAAGGTCCGAAAAAACACCTTCCCTTTGCTAGAATAGCAACATTCAATGACAAGTGGGGTCTTTCAACTTTCAACGCACTGAGCGTATAAATACGGCCATACCGCAAACTCATTTTGCACGCTTTCTGGCCAACCACTCCCGCTCACTCAATTTTTAGCTCTTGTGCACTGTGATTTGCTAAGCTTTTAGCTTTGAAGCTTCGGCTTTGAAAACAGTTTTTTAGTGTTTCCGAAGATGTCTGAAGCTGCTAAGAAGGCTGCTGCTGAGATGAAGCTGAGTCTTGATGAAGAGAAGAACTTAGGATTTCTTATAGCAATGTCGAAGACCAACACAGAAAAAATCACCAAGGAGATTCTGGAAGGGCTGTCTGAAGATACTGGTGACAGTGAAAGTTATGATGTGGACAGCGGTGGCGAAGACTCCGAAGATCGCCCCTGGCGACCAAGCCATTCAGTTTATGGTAAATCAACTATCAAAGAGAATCATCTTGTTAACATGAGAGGAAGGTATTTCCGAGATTTGTCCATTGTGAGGGCCGACGAAGGGGAGAAGACTTGTCCACACCCCGAAGAGAATGAAGTCGTAGTGTTCCGAAGCTTTTTGAAGGCTGGGCTGCGATTGCCCTTGAGCAGCTTCGTCGTGGAGGTGCTGAAGATTTTTGAAGTCTATCTTCACCAACTTACCCCCGAGGCAATCATAAGGCTGAATATCTTCGTGTGGGCCGTGCGAAGCCAAGGTCTGAACCCTGATGCAAAAAGTTTCTGCAATATGCACGAATTATCATACGAGACAATACCTTGGGGTAAGGAACAGTATCACAATAACTTTGGCTGCTACAATTTTGTTTCTCGGTCTGGGTCAAGCTGCCCCGTGCCAACTTTTCGGAAAAGATGGCCCAGCGGCTGGATGACAGAATGGTTCTATGTAAAAAATGATCTGAAAGCACGAGAAGACATCAAGGGTATAATTATGCGCCCTATTTGGCAAAGCTTCGGCCTTCGCAGGCCGAAGGTTGAAATGAATGAAGCTGTCGAAGAATGCCAGAGAGCCTTCGGCATTGTCTATTCTTTTATAGGAACAAGGGACTTAGTACAAGAGCATATCGCCTTCAGGGTGTGGCCGCTTGCAGAGAACTGGGAAATGCCACAAGAAACCATTAAAGAGGCCGACGAAGGTGGACTTATCAGGTTTAAGTACACTTTTAAGTTTGGAGATAAATTTATTGAGCCAGATGATGAGTGGTTGAAAAGCATTGATAATTTAAGTGATGAGCTGCTTGGGACCTACTCGAAGGCCGAAGATACTGCGATGTCAGCAGCCTTCGGAGGCCGAAAAAAGAAGAGGCTGAATCGGGTTTTTGATGCCATCGGGTTTGTCTACCCTGACTATTGCTATCCCACTCGAAGGCAGAAAAGAAAAAACACAACCTCTGCAAAAGAAGAAACTGCAGCTGCTCCTAGCGAGCCAGAACCGAAAAGGAAGAAGATAAAGGTTCTTACGCATCGGCCGCGCTATAATGAACCAGCTTCGGTGCCTGAGTTTACCGGAGAAACTTCTTCGGCCGCCGAAGCTAAAAAACCAGCCGAGCCAACTTTGATGCCAGAAGTCGCAGAAACGGCCGAAGTGCCAACAAAGACAAAATTGGAGGAATCAAAGATATTGTTACCAGAAACGAAAGAGAAGGCCGAAGCGCCATTTACAGAAAAAATGGAAGAGGTAAAGGAAGCAACTGAGGGCTCCAAAACATCAGAAGTTTTGAGTCCTACAGCAATTATTGGGGCAGCAAAAAATGAAAAAGTGCCAGCCGTAACTCCGAAGAGAAAGAGAATGGCTAATGTGCTAGATGTACTGGAAACGATTATATCTTCGAGCACACCTCCGAAGAAGGCTGCTGTTACTTCTGAAACAACAGCTGAAATTTCTGGTTCTACAGCTCCAGAGCAAGAAATTGAAGCCGAAGCTGGGCCCTCAGAGCCCGCAAAGGCAAACGCCTTGGAAAGTGAGGCAGAAAAAATAACAAAGCCAACTTTTGTTGAAGAAACTGGTGTTGCTACCCCCGAAGCATCCCCCAAAATTCGTGATTATATTTTTCGTCATGCTTCGGGGAAAAAATTATCAGAAAAAGAAGAACAAGAGGCCCAGTATTATGCCCAAAAGTTGAAATATCCAAAGGGGGCGTTGATATTTAATGGCAGTGGAGAAGAAGATTTCTTGTATTGTCTCCCCGACAGCAAGGAAATTTCTGTCTGTCGGGAGATGAGCAGAAGCTTCGGATTCCCAACCTTAGAAGACGGACTTTCGGTGCTGTCAAAGAACGATCTGGCTGACAGCCTAGCTTACAACAGTTTAAAGGTGCGACAAATGGAATTCTTGTATTTTTTGTTGAGTTTAAAATTTTTCGTTTGTTTAAAACTATTGACACAGATATATTCCTGTTTGCAGGGCCTGATACTCAGCAATGCCCTCAGGGCACAGAAAGATGCTGAGGACGAAGGATGTACTATAGCCCTGAGCAACCTTCGTTCCGAAGTAATTGAACTGAGGAACGAAGGTCTTGAAAAAGATAAAATATTATACTCATTGATAAATAAAATAAAGGAAGACGAAGCTACTTTTAAAAGTCAAGCTGAAGCTCAGAAGCGTGAAATTGAAGACCTTCGGAAACAACTGGCCAAAGCCAAGGAAGAACGCGTACTTGAAGAGACAAAGCGTGAACTGAGCGATCAATGGGCAGATCACCTAGAAGTGACTGTTGAAGAGCTTCGTTCGTCCAAAAAGAGATGCTACAACAAATCTATAGATTGCGTTAAGAAATTAAAGGCTAGCTTCGCCAAGGTCGGCGCATTCTCAAGTGAGGAAAACTTTTCGAGAGGCAATCCCGAAGGTGTTATTGAATGGATTGACCACGAAGCTGAAGCCTTCGAAGAAATTTTAAATAGCCGAGGAGATATATGCGCCTTCTCTGGCGCCAGAGGGATTGCCACCATCTTAGAGAAGAAGGGCTGCGAACATGTAAAAATTCTAGCACAGTCCGAAGCTGCCTTGTCCTTTGAAGATACAAGAGATCCTTCGGCCGAAGCTAGCATAATTGGTGGAAAGTTTTTTACCGATATCTGGGATAATGGTGGCCGAGAAATGGCCGGAGAAATTATTCGAAGAAGTGAGAAGGGCATTCACGATGCTAGAGAAGTAGCTGAGGCTGCTGACAAGAGCGCAGAAGCCGAAGGTCAATTAGGTACTAAATAATAGTTTTTATCGTGTTGTAATCTTTAGGCTTTAAGATCTGTTTGCGATTTGTGATAGCAATGTAGCCGTGTCCTGCTTCAGATCCGACTAAAGCGCCTTCGGACCCTCAGCCAAAGGGGGACGACGAAATTAAAAAGATGGCCGAAGATATTATGGACGAAGTCGTCAATCGGCTCCTGAATGAGGCTGCAGAAGTCGTTTTGAGAGAGGATTAAACATTTTTGTAAAAAACTTCTGAAAAGTAATATAGTGTAACATCTTGTAACCCCGAATGTAATATATCTATTTTTGTTACTCAATTCTTTACGATGCATGAAACTTTACACACATACCGTTTTTGAGTCTTTGGCGAAAAAACACCTTCCCTTCTTTTCATGCTTCGTGAAGAAGAATTACCATTTATCACAACAATATCCGAAGTATCCTGAAAGAGTGTTGAAGCTTCGTAGAAACATGCTTCAAGGCTATACTTCAGAAATCAATATTGTTGCTCCTTGTGACTTGGCATGATTTGCCCCTTTTTCAAAGCATTTTCCCGAAGATTGATATCATATTTCTTTCTTATGCCACATGCAGTATGATGTATGATGCTTATGTTATGCAAAGATGATGTGATGATGTTATGCTATGTAAGGTGATATCCCGAAGGTACACGCATATCTGCGCGATAAAACACATAATCTTTTTGTGAATCAGCGTTGACTTTTCGCTATAAGCCTCCCTTAGGAGCTTCTTCGCCTTTTACTTCAGCGGAATCAGCGTTGACTTTTCGCTGTAAGCTCTGCATTCCCTTAGGAACGTCTTTGGAGCTTCTTCGCCTTTTACTTAGGCGGTATCAGCGTTGACTTTTCGCTGTATGCTCTGTATTCCTTTTGGAACGACTTTGGAGCAGAAAACTTACACTGCGCTCCCTTCGGAGCGGCTTTTTGTGACTTCGTCAAACTTACTCTGCGTTCGTTAGAACGACTTTTTGTTGCTTCGAAGAATTTTTGATAGTTCGAAGGTCCTTCTTATTATCACAAGTCTTTGAATTTCGATCAATTTAAGCCTGTGGAGAAAACAACATATTTTTTGTAGGAATTAACGAAACTAATTACACGAAACCTAAACAATGTCCTTTATTACAGAAAATAAAACTGAATGAAAAAGATTGCTATTAAGGTAGGATATTTGTCAATAGATGTGCTTTGACTCTGGCACGGTGCTATTGACTGTACGAGCTTCGGACTGCTCTCTGAAGTCCCTCTGGTGTGGGGTATACTGGCTCCCTTCTGGCTGCTGGCCTTGCTGCAACGGAGGTGGAGGCGGAGGCTGTTGCCAGGAAGCTTGAGGCTGGCTCGCCGAAGCAACAGAAACTGCAGGATGATTACCCACATATTCTGGGATGTAGGGCGAATGATACGAAGCTGTATGCATGACCTGCTTCGGCGGAGCCTGTTGTGCTGCTGCTTCAGCTATTTCCTTTTGCTTCTGAATAGTAACATGGCACATCCTGGTAGTATGGCCTTTGTTCTCACCGCAGAATAAGCAAAAGATTCTTCTCGGTTGGTCGCCAAATCTTCCTCCGAAGCCCCTGGCGCCTCTGCCTCTTGGAGCTGGAGGTCGGAAGGAGCTTTGTTGTTGCCCTGAAGCCTGTGAGGAGTATTGTGGCCTTTGTTGCTGACTCCCTTTATCATCATTCTGAGTAGAATTGTGAATTGACCTGACATGCCTCGGGTAAAACCTTCCTCCGAAGCCCCTGGTCATTTCAGAAAACCTGAAAGCCTCCTCCCTTCTTTGACGAAAATCATTGTCAGCTCGAATGTATTCGTCCATCTTCTGGAGCAGCTTTTCCAGCGTTTGTGGTGGCTTCCTGGCAAAATACTGTGCTGACGGCCCTGGCCGAAGCCCCTTGATCATAGCCTCAATGACAATTTCATTGGGCACTGTTGGCGCCTGTGCCCTCAGTCGTAAAAACCTTCGGACATATGCCTGAAGGTACTCTTCATGGTCCTGGGTACATTGGAAGAGAGCCTGAGCAGTGACCGGCTTCGTCTGAAACCCTTGAAAGCTAGTTAACAGCAAATCCTTCAGCTTCTGCCATGAAGTGATCGTTCCTGGTCGAAGGGAGGAATACCAGGTTTGAGCAACACTTCTGACAGCCATAACGAAAGATTTGGCCATGACTGAAGCATTGCCACCATACGAAGACACTGTTGCTTCGTAGCTCATCAAAAACTGCTTCGGATCTGAGTGGCCATCAAATACGGGGAGCTGAGGCGGCTTGTAGGACGGAGGCCAAGGTGTAGCCTGCAGCTCAGCGGACAAGGGAGAAGCATTATCAAAAACAAAATTCCCATGATGGAAATTGTCATACCAGTCATCTTCGTTGGGAAAGCCCTCCTGATGAAGGTCTTGATGTTGAGGCCTTCGGTGTTGCTCATCCTGAGCAAGATGACGAACTTCTTCAGAGGCTTCGTCTATCTGCCTCTGCAGTTCAGCTAGCCTGGCCATCTTCTCCTTCTTGCGTTGAACCTGCTGCTGAAGGATTTCCAGATCTTGAATCTCCTGATCTAGATCATCCTCCGGAGGTGTTGGACTGGTAGCCTTCCTCTTCTGGCTTCGTGTCTCTCTAAGAGAAAGGACGTCTTGATTGGGGTCCAGCGGCTGCAGCGTGCCAGCCCCTGGTGCTGAAGCCTTCTTCGGCGGCATGACGAAGGTGATGCTTGCCGAAGGTGTTGAAAAGCTCAAGAAATGGAAGTGAGTTCACCGGAGGTGGGCGCCAATGTTGTGGACTTGTTCTCAAGTGCTAAGAGTTAAGAACAAGGCAACATAGAAAATGTTAATTGTTAATTCCCTTCGTCCTCCGAAGCATTATTTCCCTTAGGATATAATGACTTGCGGACGAAGGTCATGAAGGACATACCTTCATAAATTCATCAAATAATGACAAAGGATGAAATATAAAGAATGTAAAAGAAAACATGAACAATCATTTATTATTATTGAGCATGAATAAAAATATTATTGAACAACAAGTGTACCTTCAATCGGAAGGAAATGACAGTACAAGCGTGACGCAAAAAGCGAATGCCAAGTCAGCGTGAACAGTACGGGGATACTGTTCACCTATTTATAGACACGGGACACATCCCTTACAAAATTACATTCATGCCCTTTACATTTGATAATAACTCTATAGTAGTCTATTGAGGTCTGAATAGCCTTTTTATCTTTAAGTCGGTTCCACTCTTTGCTGTCGCGCCGAAGCTTTCCTGCTCGCACCTTCGGCTCTGAATCAACCTTCGTATTATTCCGGTCCACTGCAATGCCGACTTTTAGTCCGAGGATACCTGTTTACACATTGTACTGCAGGAATACTGTTAAATCCTGTTTTTGAGGACCTTCGGACGCCGAAGGTCCCCAACATTGTCTGGAAGGCAGTATAGGAAATCTTCTTCGTTCGTCCCATTGAACACTAGTGCCCCCTTCGGATATTTCAATTCTTTGGCATAGTGATTAGCTTCAAAAACTTCTTCTTCCGATAACTTTTTCCCCGAAGCATGACGCACAATATAATCGTATATTTTGGAAGATGCTTCGGGGACAGCAGTATCAATTTCTTCGACCAAAGTAGGCTTTGACATTTTCATTTCTTCAGTTGCCCTTGCAATTTTTGCTTCTTCTGCTACCAAAGGTATTACCTTGGTTGGTTCTGAAGGCCCGGTTTCAACTTCAGTCTGTTGCTTCGGAGCCTTAGCAACGGATACTTTAGCAAGCGCCTCAGAAGTTTCAGCAGTTTTCTCTGGGGTTGTGCTTGGAAGTTTAATTGTTTCCAAAACATCTAACACATTAACCATTCTTTTTCTTTTTGGGGTCACTGTTGGCCCCTTTTTAATTTTCGCTGCTTCAATTCCTTCTGAAGGACTTAAAATTTCTGATATTTTCGTTCCCTCAGTTGATGCTTTTGCTTCTTCCATCTTTTCTATCGATGGCACTTCGGCCAGCTCTTTGGTTTCTGGTAACAGAATCTTTGGTTCATCCAATTCTTTTGTTGTTGGTTCTTTGGCCAGCTCTTTGGCTCCTGGCAGCGGAGTTGATTCCTTAGCTTTGGGGGCCGAAGACGCTTCACTGCCGAGTTCAGGTACTGTGGCTAGTTCAATGTAACGTGGCCGGTGTGTGAGAACTTTCACCCTTTTTCTCTTCGGCGCTGGCTCGCTAGGAGCAGCTGAAGCAGTTTCTTTCGCAGAAGCCGTACCTTTCCTTTTCTGCCCCCGCACTGGATAATGGTAGTCGGGGTACACGAACCCAATTGCATCAAAAACTCGGTTCAGTCTTTTCTTTTTTCGGCCTCCGAAGGCTGCTGATAATGCAGTATCTTCGGCTTTCGAATATATCCCAAGCAATTCATCACTTACAGTCTCAATGCTCTTTAACCAATCATCATCTGGTTCAACGAACTTGTCTCCATACTTGAACGTATACTTCAGCCTGACTAGCCCACCTTCGTCAGTTTCTTTAACAGTTTCTTTTGGCATTTCCCAATTATCTGCAAGAGGCCATACTCTGAAGGCAATGTGTTCTTGTATTAAATCCCTTGTCCCAATAAAAGAGCAGACTACGCCGAAGGCCCGTTGGCATTCTTCGGCTGCTTCATCCATTTCTACCTTCGGTTTCCGGAGTCCGAAGCGCTGCCAAATGGGGCACATGATGACATCCTTAATATCCTCTTGAACCTTCAAATCATTTTTTACATAGAACCATTCTTTCATCCATTCTCCGGGCCATCTCTTACGAAAGGTGGGCACGGGACAGCTTGATCCAGAGCGAGCGCCGAAGCTGTAGCAGCCAAAGTTGTTATGATATTGCTCTTTACCCCAGGGCTTCGTTTCATATAACAATTCATGTATATTGCAAAAGCTTTTCGCACTTGGCTCTAGACCCTGACTCTTCACAGCCCAGACGAAGATTCCCATTCTTATTATTGCTTCAGGGGTAAGTTGATGAAGGTAAACCTGATATATTTTCAGAACTTCTACCACGAATCTGCTTAGAGGGAATCGTAGCCCAACTTTTAAAAAGCTTCGGAAGATAACGACTTCATCATCTTCGGGAGTTGGCACAGTTCTTTCTCCAGCATCTGCTCTCACAATGGACATATCTCGAAAGTATCTCCCCTTCATGTTTTCAAGATGACTTTGCCCAATAGTTGATTTTCCGAAGACTGAATGGCTTGGTCGCCATGGCCGATCTTCGGAATCTTCACCCCCACTGTCTGCATCGTAACTGTCACTATCACCAGTATCTTCAGATAAACCTTCTAAAATCTCCCTTGTAATCTTCTCCGTATTCGTCTTTGCCATTGACTCAAGAAAACCCAGATGCATCTCTTCAGAAAGGCTCAGCTTCATTTCGGCAGCAACCTTCTTCTTCTCAGACATTCCTTCGGAATTCTTGCCTCTCGCTTCCGAAGCTTAAAACTAGGGAGGCAACCAAATATTTGTAGGCACAAAACTATTTGAGCAGGTAAAACAGATGGCAAGAGAGCGTGCCAAATAAATTGTGGCGAGCCCCTATTTATAAACCCATTATGTCGGAGACTGGAGGGTCCCATTTGCCAATGACTGTTGCTATTCTAGCAAGCGGAAGGTGTTTTTCGGACCTTCGGCTCATAGCCTTCGTCCATTTCGCAATCTGAATTTATCATTCTAACAAATTAATATTGCGAGGGGCTACTGTTGGGGGCCTTCGGCTTCCGAAGGACCTCAAAAACATGATTTAACAATGTTTCTGGAGTAAAGTACATTAACAGGTATCTTCGGACTCGGATCAGAGCCACGGTATGAAGAAGCACAAAGAACACGAAGGTTGGCGCAAAGCCGAAGCTGCGTGTAGAAGAGCTTCGGGACAGCGGCGGAAAAGGAAACCGACTTAAAGATGAAAAACCAGATTAGACCTCGAAGAATTATCATAGAGTTATTGATAAATGTAAAGGGTATTAATGTAATTTTGCATGGGCTGTGACCCGTGTCTATAAATAGGTGAATAGTATCCCCGTACTGTTCACGCTGACTGGGCATTCACTTTTGCGTCACGCCTGTACTTTTCTCCTTCAAACCGAAGGTACACTTGTAACTTATTCTTGTTCAAATAAGCAATAAAAAGAAGAAATAGAATAATAATAATATTTACAATAATTGTGTCACTTTCTATATCTTGTTTAAATGTTCTTCATTTTCTATTATGATTATGAAGGTATGACCTTCATAACCTTCGTCCTAAATTCACTATGTCCGAAAGTGTCGGGGACCATAATTAGGGGTACCCTCAAGACGCCTAATTCTCAGCTGGTAACCCCCATCAACATAAAGCTGCAGAGGCCTGATGGGTGCGATTAAGTCAGGGATCAGTCCATACGAGCGACTCGATCACGCCTCGCCCGAGCCTAGCCTCGGACAAGGACAGCCGACCCCAAGGGATTTCCGTCTCGCCCGAGGCCCCCTCCAACGGCGGACACGTCTCTGGCTCGCCCGAGGCCTTGCCTTCGCTAAGAAGCAACCCTGACTAAATCGCCGCGCCGACCGACCGAGTCGCAGGAGCATTTAACGCAAAGGTGGCCTGACACCTTTATCCTGACGCGCGCCTCCCGGCAGAGCCGAAGTGACCGTCGTCACTTCGTCGCTCCACTGACCGGTCTGACAGAAGGACAGCGCCGCCTGCGCCACTCCGACTGCAGTGCCACTTGACAGAGTGAGACTGACAGGCAGTCAGGCCCTGCCAAAGGCACCATAGGAAACTCCGCTCCGCCCGACCCAGGGCTCGGACTCGGGCTAAGCCCCGGAAGACGGCGAACTCCGCTCCGCCCGACCCAGGGCTCGGACTCGGGCTAAGCCCCGGAAGATGACGAACTCCGCTCCGCCCGACCCAGGGCTCGGACTCGGGCTAAGCCCCGGAAGACGGCGAACTCCGCTCCGCCCGACCCAGGGCTCGGACTCAGGCTAGGCCCCGGAAGACGGCGAACTCCGCTCCGCCCGACCCAGGGCTCGGACTCGGGCTAGGCCCCGGAAGACAGCGAACTCCGCTCCGCCCAACCCAGGGCTCGGACTCGGGCTCAACCCCAGAAGACGACAAACTCCGCTTCGCCCGACCCCAGGGCTCGGACTCCAGCCTGGCCTCTGTCGAACGACCTCCGCCTCGCCCGACCCAGGGGCTCGGGCTCGGCCTCGGCCATAGAAGACAGACTCGACCTCGGCTTCGGAGGAGCCTCCACGTCGCCCGACCTAGGGCGCAGGCCAGCCACGTCAACAGGAAGCGCCATCATCACCCTACCCCGAGCCGACTCGGGCCGCAGAGAACAAGACCAGTGTCCCATCTGGCTAGCTCCGCCAGATAGGCAATGATGGCGCCCCGCAAGCCCTGTGACGACGGCGACTCTCAGCTCTCTTACGGAAGCAGGAGGACGTCAGCAAGGACTCAACCGCTCCGACAGCTGTCCCTCCGCCAGGCTCCGTTGCTCCTCCGACAGCCACGACATCACACCAGCTGGGTGCCAAGATCTCTCCGGCTGCCACATTGGCATGTACTTAGGGCGCTAGCTCTCCCCCGCTAGACACGTAGCACTCTGCTACACCCCCATTGTACACCTGGATCCTCTCCTTACGCCTATAAAAGGAAGGACCAGGGCCCTCTTAGAGAGGGTTGGCCGCGCGGGGACGAGGACGAGACAGGCGCTCTCTTGGGGCCGCTCGCTTCCCTCACCCGCGTGGACGCTTGTAACCCCCTACTGCAAGCGCACCCGACCTGGGCGCGGGACGAACACGAAGGCCGCGGGATTTCCACCTCTTTCACGCCCGTCTCCGGCCACCTCGCTTCCCCCCTTCGCGCTCGCCCACGCGCTCGACCCATCTGGGCTGGGGCACGCGGCACATTCACTCGTCGGCTTAGGGACCCCCCGGTCTCGAAACGCTGACAGTTGGCGCGCCAGGTATGGGCCTGCTGCGTGTTGACGAACAGCTTCCCGTCAAGCTCCAGATGGGCAGTCTCCAGCAACCTCTCCGGCCCGGGACGGTGCTCCGTTTCGGGAGTCTTGAGTTCATGTCCTTCGACGACAGCTACGACATGATACTCCTTCCACCGCCGCGCGACAACGACAATGGCGGCCGACAACCCGCCCGCCGGCGGCGGAATCGACGACATCTTCCCCGCGTGGTGGAAGAACAACATTCGAGCTCGCCCCGTCCTCTCCCCCGCCAACGGAGGAGGAGGCGGGGCAACCAAAGCCAAGCGGGAGGCCGCGCTTCGTCGGCTGTCGAGCGAATCAACGTCCCCAGCGCCCCAACGGGGGGCGCGTCGGGCGTCGACCTCGCGTTTGAGACGAAGGCGGGCGCCGTCCCCCCGTGACACGCCAATCCCGAGCAATTGGACGACGCCAGCGCGCTCGCGGAGAGCTTGCAGGACGTCGCCCTCGTACCTGAGACGACAGTGCAATCAGTCCCCGACGTGACTATGTCGCTCCTCGTCGACCAAAAGGTACCGACTGATTCCCATCCTACGTCATTTCGACTCAGCCTCAACCCGCCTAGCGACCTTGCTTTGGCGGGCGCTTTCGTTGAGGCGAGTGCAACCCCTCTGGGGTTTCGCACGCGGTCGCCTTGGGACCGGCTGACGGACGTCTCAACCTACGGGCCCTTTGGGTCCGAGGAAGATGACGATCCCAGCATCTGTTGGGATTTCTCTGGATTTGGCAACCCCAGTGCCATGCGGGACTTTATGACCGCATGTGACTACTGCCTCTCCGACTGTTCCGACGGTAGCCGCAGCCTCGACGACGGGGACTGCGGCCCAAGCCGCGAATGTTTCCACGTCGAGCTAGGGGATCCCTCCGAAGGCAACCATCTCGGCATGCCGGAGGACGGTGATCTCCCTAGGCCGGTGCCTCGCGCAGACATCCCGCGGGAGCTAGCTGTGGTCCCCGTTCCGGCGGGGGGTCACGACCCACAGCTCGAGCAAGTCCGCGGGGCGCAGGCCAGGCTCGACGAGGGAGCAGGAGCGCTTGAGCCGATCCGCCGGGACGTCGGGCAGGTATGGGTGGGCCAACCCCCGGCCGGAGAAGTACGTCACCTGCCCCAGGGTTTCCAGCACCGCGTCGCCAACGACGTCAGGGTCAGGCCGCCACCCGCATCCAGTGGGGTCGGTCAGAACCTGGCAGCCGCAGCGATGCTCCTCCGCGCGATGCCGGAGCCATCAACCACCGAGGGTCGGCGAATCCAGGGAGAGCTTAAGAATCTCCTGGAAGGCGCTGCGGTCCGACGGGCCGAGAGCTCTGCCTCCCGAAGGCAGGGATACCCCTCGGAACCTCATGCCGCGACTTCCCGATTCATGCGGGAAGCCTCGGTCTACACCGGGCGCACGCGCAACACCGCGCCTGCGGCCCCGGGCCACCTCGGCAACGAGCACCATCGTCGCGACCATCGGGCCCACCTCGACGAAAGGGTGCACCGAGGCTACCACCCCAGGCGTGGGGGACGCTACGACAGCGGGGAGGATCGGAGTCCCTCGCCCGAACCACCCGGTCCGCAGGCCTTCAGTCGGGCCATCCGACGGGCGCCGTTCCCGACCCGGTTCCGACCCCAACTACTATCACAAAGTACTCGGGGGAAATGAGACCGGAACTGTGGCTCGCAGACTACCGCCTGGCCTGCCAACTGGGTGGAACGGACGACGACAACCTCATCATCCGCAACCTCCCCCTGTTCCTCTCCGACACCGCTCGCGCCTGGTTGGAGCACCTGCCTCCGGGGCAGATCTCCAGCTGGGATGACTTGGTCCAAGCCTTCGCCGGCAATTTCCAGGGCACGTACGTGCGCCCCGGGAATTCCTGGGACCTCCGAAGCTGCCGGCAACAGCCGGGAGAGTCTCTCCGGGACTACATCCCGCGATTCTCGAAGCAGCGCACCGAGCTGCCCAACATCACCGACTCGGATGTCATCGGCGCGTTCCTTGCCGGCACCACCTGCCGCGACCTGGTGAGTAAGTTGGGTCGCAAGACCCCCACCAGGGCGAGCGAGCTGATGGACATTGCCACCAAGTTCGCCTCTGGCCAGGAGGCGGTCGAGGCTATCTTACGAAAGGATAAGCAGCCCCAGGGCCGCCCATCGGAAGATGCTCACGAGGCGTCAACTCCGCGCGGCGCCAAGAAGAAAGGCAGGAAGAAGTCGCAAGCGAAACGCGCCGCCGCCGACGCGGACCTTGTCGCCGCCGCCGAGTACAAGAACCCTCGGAAGCCCCCCGGAGGTGCTAACCTCTTCGACAAGATGCTCAAGGAGCCGTGCCCCTATCATCAGGGGCCCGTCAAGCACACCCTCGAGGAGTGCGTCATGCTTCGGCGCCACTTCCACAGGGTCGGGCCACCCGCAGAGGGTGGCAGGGCCCGCGACGACGACAAGAAGGAAGATCACCAAGCAGCAGAGTTCCCTGAGGTCCGCGACTGCTTCATGATCTACGGTGGGCATGTGGCGAATGCCTCGGCTCGGCATCGCAAGCAAGAGCGCCGAGAGGTCTGCTCGGTGAAGGTGGCGGCGCCAGTCTACCTAGACTGGTCCGACAAGCCCATCACCTTCGACCAAGCTGACCACCCCGACCACGTGCCGAGCCCGGGGAAATACCCGCTCGTCGTCGACCCCATCGTCGGCGACGTCAGGCTCACCAAAGTCCTGATGGACGGGGGCAGCTGCCTCAACATCATCTACGCCGAGACCCTCAGGCTCCTGCGCGTCGATCTGTCCTCCGTCCGAGCAGGCGCTGCGCCCTTCCACGAGATCATTCCCGGGAAGCGCGTCCAGCCCCTCGGACGACTCGACCTTCCCGTCTGCTTCAGAACGCCCTCCAACTTCCGAAGGGAGACTTTGACGTTCGAGGTGGTCGGGTTCCGAGGAACCTACCACGCGGTACTGGGGAGGCCATGCTACGTGAAGTTCATGGCCGTCCCCAACTACACCTACCTGAAGCTCAAGATGCCGGGCCCCAACGGGGTCATCACCGTCGGCCCCACGTACAAACACGCGTTCGAATGCGACGTGGAGTGCGTGGAGTACGCCGAGGCCCTCGCCGAGTCCGAGGCCCTCATCGCCGACCTGGAGAGCCTCTCCAAAGAGGTGCCAGACGTGAAACGTCATGCCGGCAACTTCGAGCCAGCGGAGACGGTTAAGGCCGTCCCTCTCGACCCCAGTGGCGACACCTCCAAGCAGATCCGGATCGGTTCCGGGCTCGACCCCAAATAGGAAGCAATGCTCGTCGACTTTCTCCGCGCAAACGCCGACGTCTTTGCGTGGAGTCCCTCGGACATGCCCGGCATACCGAGGGATGTCGCCGAGCACTCGCTGGATATTCGGGCCGGAGCCCGACCCGTCAGGCAGCCTCTGCGCCGATTCGACGAGGAGAAGCGCAGAGTGATAGGCAAGGAGATCCACAAGCTAATGGCAGCAGGGTTCATCAAAGAGGTATTCCATCCCGAATGGCTTGCCAACCCTGTGCTTGTGAGAAAGAAAGGGGGGAAATGGCGGATGTGTGTAGACTACACTGGTCTCAACAAAGCATGTCCGAAGGTTCCCTACCCTCTGCCTCGCATCGATCAAATCGTGGATTCCACTGCTGGGTGCGAAACCCTGTCCTTCCTCGATGCCTACTCAGGGTATCACCAAATCCGGATGAAAGAGTCCGACCAGCTCACGACTTCTTTCATCACGCCCTTCGGCATGTACTGCTATGTCACCATGCCGTTCGGTTTGAGGAATGCGGGCGCGACGTACCAGCGGTGCATGAACCATGTGTTCGGCGAACACATCGGTCGCACAGTCGAGGCCTACGTCGATGACATCGTAGTCAAGACAAGGAAGGCTTCCGACCTCCTCTCCGACCTTGAAGTGACATTCCGATGTCTCAAAGCGAAAGGCGTCAAGCTCAATCCCGAGAAGTGTGTCTTCGGGGTGCCCCGGGGCATGCTCTTGGGGTTCATCGTCTCCGAGCGAGGCATCGAAGCCAACCCGGGGAAGATCCCAGCTATCACCAGCATGGGGCCCATCAAGGACTTAAAAGGCGTACAGAGGGTCATGGGATGTCTCGCGGCCCTGAGCCGCTTCATCTCACGCCTCGGCGAAAGAGGTCTGCCTCTGTACCGCCTCTTGAGGAAGGCCGAGTGTTTCGCTTGGACCCCAGAGGCCGAGGAAGCTCTCGGGAACCTGAAGGCGCTCCTCACAAAGGCGCCTATCTTGGTGCCCCCAGCTGATGGAGAAGCCCTCTTGGTCTACGTCGCCGCGACCACTCAGGTGGTTAGCGCCGCGATTGTGGTTGAGAGGCAAGAAGAGGGGCATGCATTGCCCGTTCAGAGGCCAGTTTACTTCGTCAGCGAGGTACTGTCCGAGACCAAGATCCGCTACCCACAAGTTCAGAAGCTGCTATATGCAGTGATCCTGACGAGGCGAAAGTTGCGACATTACTTTGAGTCTCATTCGGTAACTGTGGTGTCATCCTTCCCCCTGGGGGAGATCATCCAGTGCCGAGAGGCCTCGGGCAGGATCGCAAAGTGGGCGGTGGAAATCATGGGCGAGACAATCTCGTTCGCCCCTCGGAAGGCCATCAAGTGCCAGGTATTGGCGGACTTCGTAGCCGAATGGGTCGACACCCAGTTGCCGACGGCTCCGATCCAACCGGAGCTCTGGACCATGTTTTTCGACGGGTCGCTGATGAAGACGGGAGCCGACGCGGGCCTGCTCTTCATCTCGCCCCTCGGGAAACACCTACGCTACGTGCTACGCCTCCATTTCCCGGCGTCCAACAATGTGGCTGAGTACGAGGCTCTGGTCAACGGGTTGCGGATCGCCATCGAGCTAGGGGTCAGACGCCTCGACGCCCGCGGTGACTCGCAGCTCGTCATCGACCAAGTCATGAAGAACTCCCACTGCCGCGACCCGAAGATGGAGGCCTACTGCGATGAGGTTCGGCGCCTGGAGGACAAGTTCTACGGGCTCGAGCTTAACCACATCGCTCGGCGCTACAACGAGACTGCGGACGAGCTGGCAAAAATAGCCTCGGGGCGAACGACGGTTCCCCCGGACGTCTTCTCCCAGGATCTGCATCAACCCTCTGTCAAGATCGACGACACGCCCGAGCCCGAGGCACCCTCGGTCCAGCCCGAGGTACCCTCGGCTCAGCCCGAGGCACCCTCAGTTCGGCCCGAGGCGCCCTCGGTTCAGCCCGAGGTACCCTCGGCCCCCGAGGGCGAGACACTGCACGTCGAGGAGGAGCAGAGCGGGGCCACGCCTGATCGAAATTGGCAGACCCCGTACCTGCAATATCTCCGCCAAGGAGAGCTACCCCTCGACCAAGCCGAGGCTCGGCGGGTAGCGCGACGCGCCAAGTCGTTCGTCTTGCTGGGCGATGAGAAGGAGCTCTACCACCGCAGCCCCTCGGGCATCCTCCAGCGATGCGTCTCCATCGCCGAAGGTCAGGAACTCCTGCAAGAGATACACTCGGGGGCTTGCGGCCATCATGCAGCGCCTCGAGCCCTTGTCGGGAATGCTTTCCGGCAAGGCTTCTACTGGCCAACGGCGGTGGCTGACGCCACTAGAATTGTCCGCACCTGCGAAGGGTGCCAATTCTATGCAAAGCAGACCCACCTGCCCGCTCAGGCTCTGCAGACGATACCCATCACCTGGCCCTTTGCTGTGTGGGGTCTGGACCTCGTCGGTCCCTTGCAGAAGGCGCCCGGGGGCTACACGCACCTGCTGGTCGCCATCGACAAATTCTCCAAGTGGATCGAGGTCCGACCTCTGAACAGCATCAGGTCCGAGCAGGCGGTGGCGTTCTTCACCAACATCATCCATCGCTTCGGGGTCCCAAACTCCATCATTACCGACAACAGCACCCAGTTCACCGGCAGAAAATTCTTGGATTTTTGCGAGGATCACCACATCCGGGTGGACTGGGCCGCCGTGGCTCATCCCATGTCGAATGGGCAAGTAGAGCGTGCCAACGGCATGATTCTACAAGGGCTCAAGCCTCGGATTTACAACAACCTCAACAAGTTCGGCAAGCGATGGATGAAGGAACTCCCCTCGGTGGTCTGGAGCCTGAGGACAACACCGAGCCGAGCCACGGGTTTCACGCCGTTCTTCCTGGTCTATGGGGCCGAGGCCGTCTTGCCCACTGACCTGGAATACGGCTCCCCGAGGACGAGGGCCTACAGCGATCAAAGCAACCAAGTTAGCCGAGAAGACTCGCTGGACCAGCTGGAAGAGGCTCGGGACAAGGCCTTACTACACTCGGCACGGTACCAGCAGTCCCTGCGACGCTACCACGCCCGAGGGGTCCGGCCCCGAGACCTCCAGGTGGGCGACCTGGTGCTTCGGCTGCGGCAAGACGCCCGAGGGAGGCACAAGCTCACGCCCCCCTGGGAGGGGCCATTCGTCATCGCCAAAGTTCTGAAGCCCGGAACGTACAAGCTGGCCAACAGTCAAGGCGAGGTCAACGGCAACGCTTGGAACATCCAACAGCTACGTCACTTCTACCCTTAAGATGTTTTCAAGTTGTTCATATACCTCGCACCCACGCAAAGTTTAGTCATCAAGGAAGGGTCGGCCTCCCCTCGGCAAAGCCCGACCCTCCCTCGGGGGCTAAAAGGGGGGGGGGACCCCCTCTGCGTCGAAATTTTCCTCGAAAAAAGATCTCTTTTAGCAGAATATCTTTCGTGCTTTTTGACTACTTCGAAAAGCGGATCCTGAAAACGACGGAGTACACGTAAGCAGCCAAGGCTGACCGAGCCGAGGGACTCCTACGCCTCCGAGATACGGATACCTCACTCATCACCTTCTGCGATAAGTAACTCGCGTTCGGATAAAGTGATTCCGCGGACCGAACAAGTCTTTACGTTCGGAAGCTCTTCTGCCGAAGCGATCCTTCGAGCCTTCTCGACTGAGTCGGTGACAGGGCCTCATGGACGGGTGAAAGTACGCGTAAGCGGCAAGGCCGACCGAGCCGAGGGACTCCCACGCCTCCGGGATACGGATACCTCACTCGTCACCTTCCACGAGAAGCAACTCTCGCTCGCACAAACATCCCTGTTACCGACAAAAAAGTCCAGATACTCGAAATAAGAGGAAAAGAGACACAGCTTTACAACGCAGCGAGGGTGTGTGTTCTGGCCTCAGCGGCCGCAGAAGGCACACGCTACAAGACAATCTGATCCTGCAGGCTCAGGTCTTCACGCTGGAAGGGGGCTGTAGCACCCTCGGCATCGACGACACCTTCAGCGAGGTCCGACCCAGCCTCGGACGGTGACGCGGTCCAGGGACTTCTCCGGGAATCCGGCCCGAGCAGGCGGCTCGGCCGGTTACTCCTGGGGCCTCGGCCAACCATCTTCCAAGGGCGCCAGCCCGATCCGAGGCCTCGGCTGATCAACTCCGGCATCGGCCCCGCTGACGGACGACACGGTTAGGCTTCGGCCAACCAAGTTTTCATTTTCGAGCCAACTCCGCCTCTGTTCGTGCTGATATCGCTACCCCTGGCCTCGGCTCGTCGAAGAGCGGCCAAGGGGTCTCTTTAACTAAGCTAGAGGAGCCTCAGACAACAAGGCCGATCGAGCCGAGGGATTCCTACGCCTCCGGGATACGGATACCTCACTCGTCATCTTGACACGGGGCGACTCATGCTTGGTGAAGCGGTTCAGATAACCAACAGGCGAGTCTTAGTGCTCGAAAATGAGGAAAAAACATGGCTCCGTGCCAAAATTACATACATGTTCAGGCCTCGACAGCCACAATAAACAAAGAACCCTGGCATTCAAAGTGCCATTACAAACGGAACTCCGGTTCCCCCTCCGCAGGTACGAACAACCCCACTCCATGGGGGAAGGCCTGCGGAGCAACGGAAGACCGACGAACGGCGCGCCGTCACCTGCTCCAGCAGCGGCGACGACGACGACTTCTGCTCCGGGGGGCCGAACAGCGGCAGCACTGACCTCAGGGCGGATGCTGCTGCCAGGAGGCCCCCGCCCATGCCAAAACTCGTAAGACAAGGACGGGCAGAAGGCCGTAGAGTTGGAGGTCGGTCCGTGGCCTGCCTTGGCTATCACGCTGGCGGAAGAACCTCTTCCAGCTGCCGCGGCAGACGCCAGCGCCGCGAGCGGCTCCGAAGCCACTCGCGTCCGAAAGCCGGGCACGTTGCAGCTGCCAGCGCCACGGACGACAACCGCCCCTCCCCCCCATCACTGAGTGAAGGAGCGGGCCACCGCCCACGCAGGGGCCGACCCCAACTCGGCACACTCCCCTCCCCTGCCTTGGTGATGAAAATCCTTGAGGCAGAGGGAGGGGGAGAGGCCGCAGCCCGGCTCGCTTTCCCCCACCATCAAGCTGGAGGTCACCATCTTGGGTGACCGCCGGTGGAGGGGTGCAGCCGGGCTGCATGACGAAAATCCTTGAAGCCGAACGATGGCTGAAAGGTACCAACTCCCGCGGAGTTGCGTTCCTCCAACGATGAGGTGAAACGACGGCGGGTTCCCCCCATCCGGGGGCTTGGAAGGTGAAAAGACGCGATGCATAAGGAAGGGAGAAGACATGGTCGCCTTCCGAAAGGGGTCGCCCTCCTTTTAAAGGCAACTCTCCCTACGTGCGCCCCCAAACGTCACGGGCTGAGTCTTCTCCAACACGCTCCAAGGCCCTCCCCTGCGGCGCGGGGGCTGGGTCCCGCATGTCATGCAAACCGGCTCAGAGCAGAAGAAGCCAAACCGCCGCGCGTGGTGCACACAACCGCCCAGCGGTTACAAGAGACCCCCCACTTCTGCCTAGACCAACGGGCGGAAGGGGCGGGCAGCCATGCAGGCGGCATGCAACCGCGCCAGGTGGACGCGCTTCCCCGACTCCCAACACGCCAGCATGGAGGCCCAGGCCCACGCGTCACGCAACCAGCGCGCCGGATGCTGCATGCAAGCAACTGCACCGCCACTTGCGCCACCACCGCGCCTCTTCGGTTGCGGAACCAATACCGCGACTCGAGGCGGCCCAGTGCACGACCCAGCAGCGCCAGCCTGGCGCGACGGTCAATGCAGCCAAAAGTGGGCCGGCAGTAATGACGGTGGCAGGCGGGCGGGAGCAGCGGTCACGTCGTCGGCCAGGCTCACGTCCCATCCGGGGGCAGCAAGAGGACCCCCTCTCACGGCGTGAAGACAGGGCGCCCGTGATCCATTCCTCGAACGGCTCGCGCACGCGCAACGGCCGCCCTGCCAACCACTCGCCCCGTCGCATTAACTCCGCGGCGGGACAGGCGGCGCTTCTGGCAGGAGAAGCGGGCGACGCTTCGCCTTCGCCGTAATAACCACGCCAAAAAAGGTACGCCACGTCGTTCGATTTCGTATCCTTTTCCTTTTTTCCTCTTTCTCTATCTCCTGCAACAGGGACCGGGAAAGGGGGATACCCCGAAAAGGATCCTTCCCTGTGAAGGAACCGGGCTCCGAGCCCCCCCTACTGATCAGAGGTTCGAAGGCTGGCCCCCCGAGGGGTTCAACAGCCGCCTCAGATCGCGTGGGCCCTACACCCACTACTGGTTAGAGGTTCGAAGGCTGGCCCCCCGAGGGGTTCAACAGCCGCCTCAGATCACGTGGGCCCTACACCCACTACTGGTCAGAGGTTCGAAGGCCGGCCCCCCGAAGGGCTCCACGGCCGCCTCAGGCTACTCGGGCTCCGCGCCCATTACTGATCAGGGGTTCGAAGGCTGGCCCCCAAAGGGTTCATAGTCGCCTCAGACGCCGAGCGAGGGATGACTAGGGGTACGTTCGATACATAACCAAGGCTCGGGCTGCGCTCCCGAGGTACCCTAGGACATTTCCGAGACCAGCGGGAGCGATCTTGTAACGGAATCCCATCGGAGGGAGGCATCGAGCCCTCGGACCCCGTCGCCAGGGGACCGGGTCCGGCAGATCACCCGCAGGTACTTTTGGGCGTGCCTCTGGGCCCCTAGCCGACCCCCAACGAACGGGGCACGGACGTCCACTCGGATTACCCGCTTGCAGCTCACCGGAGACACCATGTTCGGTGCCCATCGAGGGTAACATGGCGCTCTCCCCCCTCCTCCTTGCGGAAAGGCGACGTAGGGGCGTATGTAAAAAAGCCGAGTCTGTCCCTGATCGCCCTCTCGCCCTGTGCGGAGGCTCGGGGGCTGCTCTCGCAAAACTGGCTCCGGCCGAACCGTTGACAGCGTCAACATACCAGCCCGAGAGCTTGGGCCCGGACCGTGCACCCGGGCTACGACCAGTTCGCATGAGGGAACAACCAGACCAGCCGAAGCATTACGCAAGGCATTAAGACCTCGGAGGAATGAAACCACTCCTCCGAGGCCTCGGGGGCTACACCCGGCGGGTGCGCTCGCGCGCACCCACCGGAACAGAATGCAACTGAGAAAGGCTGGTCCCCTTGCAAAAAAGTGCGACGAAAGCCTCCAAGCGAGTGCTAACACTCCCTTCGAGGCTCGGGGGCTACTGTCGGGGACCATAATTAGGGGTACCCTCAAGACGCCTAATTCTCAGCTGGTAACCCCCATCAGCATAAAGCTGGAGAGGCCTGATGGGTGCGATTAAGTCAGGGATCAGTCCATACGAGCGACTCGATCACGCCTCGCCCGAGCCTAGCCTCGGACAAGGGCAGCCGACCCCGAGGGATTTCCGTCTCGCCCGAGGCCCCCCTCCAACGGCGGACACGTCTCCGGCTCGCCCGAGGCCTTGCCTTCGCTAAGAAGCAACACTGACTAAATCGCCGCGCCGACCGACCGAGTCGCAGGAGCATTTAACGCAAAGGTGGCCTGACACCTTTATCCTGACGCGCGCCTCCCGGCAGAGCCGAAGTGACCGCCGTCACTTCGCCGCTCCACTGACCGGTCTGACAGAAGGACAGCGCCGCCTGCGCCACTCCGACTGCAGTGCCACTTGACAGAGTGAGACTGACAGGCAGTCAGGCCCTGCCAAAGGCACCATAGGAAACTCCGCTCCGCCCGACCCAGGGCTCGGACTCGGGCTAAGCCCCGGAAGACGGCGAACTCCGCTCCGCCCGACCCAGGGCTCGGACTCGGGCTAGGCCCCGGAAGACGGCGAACTCCGCTCCGCCCGACCCAGGGCTCGGACTCGGGCTCAACCCCAGAAGACGACGAACTCCGCTTCGCCCGACCCCAGGGCTCGGACTCCGCCCTGGCCTCTGCCGAACGACCTCCGCCTCGCCCGACCCAGGGGCTCGGGCTCGGCCTCGGCCATAGAAGACAGACTCGACCTCGGCTTCGGAGGAGCCTCCACGTCGCCCGACCTAGGGCGCAGGCCAGCCACGTCAACAGGAAGCGCCATCATCACCCTACCCCGAGCCGACTCGGGCCACAGAGAACAAGACCGGTGTCCCATCTGGCTAGCTCCGCCAGATAGGCAATGATGGCGCCCCGCAAGCCCTGTGACGACGGCGACTCTCAGCTCTCTTACGGAAGCAGGAGGACGTCAGCAAGGACTCAACCGCTTCGACAGCTGTCCCTCCGCCAGGCTCCGTTGCTCCTCCGACAGCCACGACATCACACCAGCTGGGTGCCAAGATCTCTCCGGCTGCCACATTGGCATGTACTTAGGGCGCTAGCTCTCCCCCGCTAGACACGTAGCACTCTGCTACACCCCCATTCTACACCTGGATCCTCTCCTTACGCCTATAAAAGGAAGGACCAGGGCCCTCTTAGAGAGGGTTGGCCGCGCGGGGACGAGGACGAGACAGGCGCTCTCTTGGGGCCGCTCGCTTCCCTCACCCGCGTGGACGCTTGTAACCCCCTACTGCAAGCGCACCCGACCTGGGCGCGGGACAAACACGAAGGCCGCAGGATTTCCACCTCTCTCACGCCCATCTCCGGCCACCTCACTTCCCCC
This sequence comes from Zea mays, assembly GCF_902167145.1. NCBI lineage: Eukaryota > Viridiplantae > Streptophyta > Magnoliopsida > Poales > Poaceae > Zea > Zea mays. The sequence goes on from NC_050103.1 coordinate 15,329,072, forward strand.
CTTCGCGCTCGCCCACGCGCTCGACCCATCTGGGCTGGGGCACGCGGCACATTCACTCGTCGGCTTAGGGACCCCCCGGTCTCGAAACGCTGACAGAAAGGAAATAATGATTTGTAGGATGAAGGACCTTTTGATATTTAACATTTTGTGTTGCCTTGTTCTTGATTCATAGTATTTGAGAACAAGTCCCCAACAGTCACCTTCACCAGGGTTTGCCCCTCAAACTTGCTTGGTCTGCCTTTCGGTGACATAGTGCATGCTGAGGGTAACACGTGTGTCGTAGGCCCTACCTAGACGTCGTCATATCAGGGTGCACGATATCTGGAGTTCCTTGGTCATGTCGTCGTCGCCTCAATCATGGGGGCGGCGCAGACGGCCTCCGTCCGCCAGCTGACTCCCCTTGAAAAAGAGGTGGCTTGCATGGAGGCGTCATGGTATTGGTACCGTTGGGTGTCCACGTGCTCGATCAGCCCCTGGAGCTCAAGGTATGTGGTCTTCGCCTAAGGGTCCTCTAGCTCCATAATTGCCCACAACATATTACCATCGTGACAATGATGTTTTGGCCGGCATACGGAAAGTATAGTGGCCCACCGCTTCGTCCTACATCAACATCGTTGTAGGAGGGGTGACGTTGGGCGCATGTGCCCTTAATACAGATATTGGCGAATTTCTCCCTATAAATTCGGTCTTCCCTTATTTGTGGGCCTCTACATCGAGTCATCTCTCACCACACCACCACTAAGTCTGAAGACACCTTGCCATTGCCATCGCAAGCAACAATGGTGCCCTATCTTCTCAGTGATTATATCTGAAACCAAAACTTTGTTATTCATTATTCTTGACTATTCAACTAGTAGAATACACATCCATGTTTTCCTTTTTCTTGTGGTCCATAATGTCTACATCGTTTAGGGTTTAGGGTCATGGCTCGAAGTAGTTTGGTTTAGTGTTATTTTAACAAGGACATCCATTGTTATTAAATTCAACAATAAACCCTAATTTTTCTATTTAATATGTTTTTCATAGGAATCATGCTAAGATGGATCACTGTGAAATAAATAAAAAGTTGAATTACGAACTAGGCCTTAGCTAGGCAGGAAATAAGAAAATACATCCAACTACAAACTAGCCCTTGAGCTATAAGTGATGTATTATGAGCGATGCATTGGTAAACTAGCCCTTAGAATTATGAGCTAGTTGAATATATTTTTTATTTTATGTGCTAAGGGCTAGTTTGTGGCTAAGGGCTAGTTCATGAACGATGTGACCAAGTGAATCCACCAATAATTTGTCTATTTATCACTTTGCGTCCTTGTCACTTTTGTTCAATAGCTATGGGTGATGTTTCACTTAGATGTAATTTTCCATTGCCTGTCTTAAAGCCTAGTTTATATACAATGTATGTTGACACAACACCTGTGGGGGACAGATATCCCCCGAGTCCACTGGAAGGCTAAAAGACCTCGCGAAAGGCCTGCGGGCCCAATAATTCGCAAGGCCATCCCTTCGTGGGCCTGGGGAGGCACGTCCGGTAAAGTGGATTGACACAGGCCCAGATGGACCAATGAGTTTGAACGGCAACCGCAACAAGGATCTGACCTTCCCGCGCAGGGGCCCCATACATCGGAACAGAGCGGAGATAGGTCGGCAGAATTATAGGAAGATAGGTTTAGTCGGTTCACTATTACTTAGGCTCACATTGTTATCATATCCACATGTAATGCCCCACGGTCGAGTATGTAAGGCCTAGGGGGCATCCCCTCAAAAATATATCTCACTACTTAGCCATCCACCTAGTTCTCTAAACATCCTCGATACTAGAGAACCTCCTTGTAACCCACCACACAAAGTATTCACGCCAGGACGTAGAGTATTACGCATCTCAAAGCGGCCCGAACCTGTATCAAATTGTCCATTGTCTCTTGTGCATCTAGCGCGAACCATCAAGCTACAGTCGGTAACACCGTCCTACTCCAAAAAGCACCTCGAGGGGCAACCCTGGGTGCGCGGTCGGGCCCAAAACACCGACAGCTGGCGCGCCAAGTAGGGGGTGTCACTGATCCAAGCTAGCTCAATGGCCATCACTTTCTAGCGCAAGATCGTCCTCTGCCCCGGGTCCACATTCTGCTTCGGAACCATCTCATCTGTGGTAGATGAAGAAGGAACTCTACATCGCATCGCGGATCCACCAGAGAGAGAGCCTTCCTCAACAAACTCCGGAAAAGCTAGAGTGAAGCAGGAAAAAGCGCAACCTCCGGCGCCCCGAACAAAGACTCCCTCCTACAAGCCAGGGGCAGAGGGTCCATCAACCCGGAGAACTCCGCTGTCCACCTCTTCCACAGAGACGTGGACACAGATCACTAGGAGAAAGGAGGCGAACAAGGTCAAGGATCATCAAACTGCTCTTCTGGTACCTCCGCCCTCAAAGGAGAACAAAAAGAAGCTCGTCACTACAACGATTTCGTTCTACCCCGACGTCCTCTTCATCGGGGGAAGAGTATAATCGAATCCAGTCTCCAACAATGAACCAACCGCGCCAGGAGAAGAACCTCTTCAGCGGGAATCTCGCCGACGAAGGAATAGACGCTGAAATATTCGGCGACATCACGAAGCCAGAGAGCGGACCCGGTGCAGCCCGTGTCACGAGACGAGGTCTCAGAGATGGGAGAGACTCCAAAAGAACGGGTCTTCAGGGAAAGGAGGAATTCCCGAAGACGTGATCGTCGCCAAGCTCAAGAGTAGGCTGAGCAGGAAGCGAGACAACGCCGAGAGAATCCACTCTTCGGACGAAACCTGAACCCTGACTTCACCCAAGCCATGAACACACCGAGTGAGGTCGGTGGAGTATTGGCCCGGATAGCCGATGGCCTCCCCCGGACTCCGGACGCCGAGGGCTATCGGTGGCTATTCACTCGGGCAGCACCTTCTACCTCTCGCTCATCCACCGAGTGATCTACGACACGCCATCAATAGTCGGCGAGACGCACGGAGCTCCATCAACGCCTCGCGCGAACGATTACACGAGAACGAGATCCGGCGCTGAGAAGAATATGACCGGTACCACGGCATCCCTGCGTGGAGTCAGGCCACCAGAACCGAGTCGGCAACGGCTTCGACTGGTGGCACGACCCGGAGACGGTCGAGGCACCACGACAACAACTCCCCTCCTCGGGACAGACATCATCATCGACGACAGGAGGACATGTGTGGAGTATCGGCGCTCACTCCACGCCTCAGGGCCATTCAATGGCCCCCTAACTTCAAAGTCTCCAACGTTGACAAGTACGAGCCTAAGCAGGATCCGGGAGGCTGGTTGGCCGTCTACACCACTACCGCCCGAGCTGCTGGGGCAACCGAAGATGTGATGACCGCATACTTGCCTATCGTCCTCGGGCAGGATGCACTGCAATGCCTGCGACACCTACCCCGACACTGCATTGACGACTGGAGCGACTTCAGTTGACGCTTCACCGCCAACTTTCAATCTCTCTCCGACAAACCGGCGCAGCCATGGGACCTCAAATCCATCAAGTGCCAAGGGGATGAAACTCTCCGGTCATACCTCAAGAGATTTCAGACCATGAGAAATCGTATCCCTGAGGTCGCGGAAGCGGCAGTGATCGAGGACTTCTACTGGGGATCTAATGATTCAGCATTCGTCCGAGCCATACTGCAGAAGGGCCGACTACCTCCGAGCAGCTATTCTGAGAAGCCGACCTCTACATCACCACCGACGAACGAGCTCAGGACCTCATCGGAGGAGCAAAGCCTGCACCGACGGCACCGCGACACAACACGAACCAACAACCCGACAAACGTTGGGAGAAGAGGCCTCGTGAAGAAGTCCACACCGCCGGACCACCCGCCTCTCGCGCCCGAGGAGGACCTCGCGGAGGCGAACGTATGTTGGACGACATCCTCGACGCCCAGTGCCCGTACCACAAGGACATGCACCACACCCTCCAGAACTGCAGAGACTTCAAGCACTCCGTGGGGAACGACCGACCCTTCCAACCTCTGCCACCTCCCCCACCACGAGGAGGACCTAGAGAACCTCGACAACCCCAACAGCAGGAGGGGGGAGGAGGCGGAGCATTCCCGCGCGTCGACGGAGAAGTCAACGTCATCTTCGGCGGACATGGGTCGCAAGAAAGCAAGAGGCAACAAAAGCTCAACGACCGTCAGATACTGGTGGCGACCACTGGTCCTCCCGCCCTGTATCGATGGTCCGAACACCCGATCACCTTCACTCGGGCAGATCAGTGGCTCAACTTCGACCACCCAGGCAAGTACCCGCTCCTCGTCGATCCAGTGATCCGAGAAAGCAGGGTAAAAAAGGTATTAGTGGATGGGGGAAGCAGCATCAACATCACCTTCCTCCGGACGCTTCAAGGCTTGGAGGTTCCCCTCAAAGAGCTCCATGAGTCGGACACTCCTTTCTTCAGCATCGTGCCGACTGAGGGAGAATATCCACTGGGACACATCTACATGCCGGTCACCTTCAGAACTCCGGAAAACTACAGAACCGAGTTCCTGAGGTTCGAAGTGGCGAACTTCGATTGCGGATACAACGCCATCATCGGCAGGCCTAGATTGGCGAAGTTCATGGCCATATTCCACATTATACGTACATGATATTGAAGATGCCAGGACCACAAGGAATCATAACTATGCACGCTGACTTCCAAGACACCGCAGAGTGTTTCCGAGTGGCCATTCAGGCGGCCCTCACCACCAAACCATTGGCGACTTCTTCTGCGCAGGCGAACTCAAAGCCTGAGGAAGACCTCACGGTACCCGCGAATGAAGCTCAATCCGTGACCTCTATACGGCCGACTAAAGAAACCAAGAGAATCAACCTCGGGTTCGCCGATGAACGCAAGACTACCATCATCAGTTCCAGCCTGGATGACAAATAGGAAGGCGCACTCGTCCAATTTCTACAAGATAACCGAGACGTATTCGCATGGCAACCTTCGGATATGCCGGGAGTCCTGAGAGAACTGGCCGAGCACAAACTAAAGGTCTACCCCCAGGCGAGACCGATCCGACAGAAATTACGTCGTTTCACGCCCGATAAGAGAGAAGCCATCCGTGCAGAGCTGGCTCGCTTGGTCGCGACATGATTCATTAGAGAAGTGTTACATCCCGAGTGGTTAGCAAATCCTGTTCTTGTACTCAAAAAGAATAAAGTGGATTGGCGCATGTGTGTCGACTATACGGATCTCAACAAACATTGTTCGAAGGATCCCTTCAGACTTCCTAGAATAGACCAGGTGGTAGACTCAACCGCCGGGTGTTCTATGTTGTCTTTCTTAGATTGCTATTTCGGATATCATCAGATCAGCTTAGCAAAAGAAGACGAGGAAAAAACAGCATTCATCACCCCGTTCGAAGCCTTCTGCTATACCTCCATGCCATTTGGCCTCAAAAACGCTGGAGCGACTTACCAGATGGCTATTCAGACATGCTTAGCCGACCACTGGGGCAGGCATGTGGAAGCTTATGTGGATGACATGGTGATCAAGACAGAAAACTCAGAAAATTTCATTGAAGATTTACAGCTGGTTTTCAACAGTCTGTGGCGGTATCGATGGAAGCTTAATCCTGAAAAGTGTGTCTTTGGAGTACCAGCGGGAAAATTGCTTGGGTTTATTGTCAGTCACCGGGGAATTGATGCTAATCCAGAAAAGATTGAGGCTATCATGAGAATGGAGGCACCACGATCACAGAAGAAAGTACAAAGACTTACTGGATGCATGGCAGCCCTAAGGAGGTTCATATCAAGGCTGGGAGAAAAAGGCCTACCATTCTACAAGTTGCTCAAGAAGGTGGACAAGTTTCAGTGGACTTCAAAGGCTTAGGAAGCTCTAGACGCACTGAAGAAATTCCTGACAACACCACCAGTGCTAAAGCCGCCGCGCCGAGCCACACCGAGTCAACCGGCCGGAGATCTGCTATTATATATCTCTTGCACGACTCACGTGGTAAGCACCGCGTTGGTAGTCGAGCGAGCATAAGAAGGACATGCATACCCAATACAACACCCCGTCTATTTCATCAGTGAAGTCCTGGGTCCCTCAAAGAAGAAATATCCTCAAGTTCAAAAACTATTGTACACAGTACTTCTAACTGCACGCAAGCTCCGTCACTACTTTGACGATCACAAAGTCATAGTAGTCACTGGATTTCCAATAGGGGATATTCTCCACAATAAAGAGGCCATCAGAAGAATAGCCAAGTGGGCCTACGAGTTGGGAGCTCACAACATTGAGTTTCGACCTCGTACTGCAATCAAGACTCAAGCACTAGTTGACTTCATATCAGAATGGACCGAGCAACAAGTGCCAGATAACCCGGAGACTGCAGAAGTATGGCGGATGTATTTCGATGGCTCGTTGAAGCTGAAGGGGGCAGGCGCAGGGATCCTCTTCATTGCACCTGGAGGTGAAAAACTCAAATATGCTCTTCAGTTATTATTATCAGCGTCCAATAATGCAGCAGAATATGAAGCTTTAATTCATGGACTGAACATTGCCATATCACTGGGCATCAAGAGACTGATGGTATATGGAGATTCACTGGTGGTCATAAGTCAGATAAACAAAGAGTGGGGTTGCTCGAATGACTCCATGGGGAAATACTGCACCGTCGTCCGAAAGCTAGAAGACAAGTTTGAAGGGCTAGAATTTCATCATGTGGAGAGAGATCGCAACACGGCAGCTGATGCATTGTCAAAGCTAGGATCCAGTCGGACTCAGGTCCCGCCTGGAGTTTTCGTCCAAGAAGTACTGTGCCCGAGCATTTCATTAGATCGGGTAGAAGAGTGCAATATTCTGAGCCAACCAGAGTCAGATCCTGATGACTGGAGGGAACCAATCATCAGATACATAAAGAATGAGGAGGAGCCAAATGATAAAAATGCAGCAGAGCGCCTCGCAAGACAGTCAACTCACTACACTCCCATTGGGGAAACACTATACAGAAGGGGCGCGACAGGAGTCCTCATGAAATGCATTCTTTTGGCTACTGGGAAGCAACTGCTAGATGAGGTCCACGCTGGGCAATGCGGGATACACGCAGCATCCAGGACTCTGGTTGGGAAGGTCTTTAGGTCCGGTTTCTACTGGCCAACGACAAAGAGTGATGCAGCCGAGTTAGTCTAGAGGTGCGAAGCTTGTCAATACTTATCAAAGCAGCAGCATTTACCAGCACAACAACTGCAAACCATACCTGTAACATGTCCGTTCGCGTGCTGGGGACTGGATATGGTTGGACCCTTCAAGATGGCTCAAGGAGGATACACTCATGTACTGGTTGCTATCGACAAATACACTCATGTACTGGATATGATTGGACCCTTCAAGAAGGCAGTGGAATTCATACAGAACGTAATATTCAGGTTCGGAATACCGAACAACATCATAACTGACCTAGGATCTAATTTCACTAGTTCGAAGTTCTTTGATTTCTGCGAACAAAAAAGCATCCAGATCAAATATGCATCAGTGGCACACCCAAGAGCCAACGGGCAGGTAGAAAGAGCCAACATAATGATATTGGAAGCACTCAGAAAGAAAGTCTTCGACAAGAATGAAAAGTTCACAGGAAAGTGGATCAGAGAGTTGTCGTATATGGTCTGGAGCCTAAGAACTCAACCCAGCCGAGCTTTGCATGGAAACACTCTCTTCTTCATGGTTTATGGTTCGAAGGCAGTGCTACTTGCTGATCTCAAGTTTGGGGCACCAAGATTGATCTTCGAAAACATAGCTGAAGCTGAAGGTACTAGACTGGAGGATATTGATATACTAGAAGAAGAGCGGTTGAATACAGTAATTCAGTCAGCAAGATACCAACAGACTCTGAGACGCTATCATGATAAGGCCATACGACATCGATCCTTCGTAGTGGGAGATCTTGTCCTCCGCCGAATTCTAACAGGGGAGAGACGGCACAAATTGTCGCCACTATAGGAAGGGCCATACATAGTAGCGGAAGTCACTCGGCCTGGATCATATCGTATTACTCAAATGGATGGCACGGAAATAGGGAACTCATGGAATATAGAGCATCTCAGGAAGTTTTACCCCTAGCTAGATTTCAAAAGCTATTGGGACGACATTGTATTCTGAAATTGAGAGATACACCATCAATAAAATGACTTCATTCTCAAAGGCACTCGAATTGTTTATTATCAATCTGCCTACTTACTCGACTCAGGGTGACCACTATACCCTACAAACGGAGTAATTGGCTTAAGTCGGCAATGACTTAAGGAGGTGTGACATGCTCACGCTTACTTAACCTAGGGTGACCACTATGTCCTATTAACGAAACAATCGGCTTAAGTCGGCAATGACTTAAGGCGGTGTGACATGCTCATGCTTACTTACCTTAGGGTGACCACTATGCCCTAGTAACGGAGCAATCAGCTTAAGTCGACAATGACTTAAGGCGGTGTGACATGCTCAAGCTTACTTACCTCAGGGTGACCACTATGCCCTATTAACGGAGCAATCGGCTTAAGTCGGCACTGACTTAAGGCGGTGTGACATGCTCACGCTTACTTAACTCAGGGTGACCACTAGACCCTACCAACGGAGCAGTCAGTTTAAGTCGGTAGTAACTTAAATCGGCATGACATGCTCGCGACTACTCGATTCAGCATAAGCACACTTGTGAATTGTTTGTCTTAGGGCGATCTCTATGCCCCGTGAAACAGGAAGAAGTTTCAAAACCATCACACTGCACGTACTTCTGCAATCATAACGACCGTTGAGTTCAAACAACAGAAAAATAATAATAGCGTTTAGTACCGAGAACATTTTCTAATAGAATATTCAAGCACATTGACCACATACGCAATGCATTCAGTGTTTCTACTTAGTAATGTTTTTCTTAGGAGCGACTGATGAAGAAGGGCGACTCGAAGAGTCAGGAGCAGCGTTGACATCAGCAATTATGTCGTCAGGAACAATCACACCCGGTCTTCTCATCAAGATCCGCCCCGCGTGAATGGCTTTGTCCATAGCCTTGTCGCGCTGAGCCTTCAAAGTGGTGGAGGTGTCTTCAGCAGCCTTGATAGCCAGCCGAGCAGTTTCTAACTCCTGGACGGCTGATCTTTTGGAAGCGCGCATATCCTTGATGACAGAATCTTTGCTTGACACCAATTGCCTAACACGAATGAGTTCATCCTGGGACTCTTGCAGCTTGTAACGATGATTATCCAAGTCTGCCATGGTAAAGCGATGGCTCCTCTCCAAGATAGTCAAAGAATTGTTGGCGTCGCGATACAACCTATCAAGGTTATCGCGAGAAGCTGCAAGGGCACGTTTTTCTTCCTGCAGACAAGAATCAGCTCTCAAATACCCAGTGGGCAGTAAGAACACATCAGAGAAAGTCAAAGCAAACTTACCTCGTTAGCCACCCTTTTAGAGTCAAGCTGAGCATTGAGAGAGGAATTCAATAAGTTGGCGTCGTCTAAAGAAGCATAAACTCGAGCCAGGTCCATCTGACCTTGAGAGTACTTCTCCTCGAGCTCATAGTACCGCCGGACCATATCTAGCAAGAAATGGTTGAAGAAGGACACTCAGTAAAAAGCAGACTAATCAAGTGGCCAAAGAGGAAACAGAGGCTCTAACCAGCATTTGTCATCTCTAACTCAGATACCCACCGCTGAAGTAGCACTGGATTCCAATGCATCAGAGACAGAGCTCTTTCTGGGACAGAAGCACCCTGTGATCTCAGCTGATCAGCCATCTCGTCAACCAAAGCCTGGTATTGAAAATAAGTGAGTGCAAAGACAATATTTCGCCCGAAGTTTAGCCAGATCAGGAAAAACCAAGTTACCTGAAGATTGGAGAAGAATGAAGGAAGCCCCAAATCATGAGAAACCAGTTGGTGACTCGATGAGGGAATATCAGCCGAGGCAATCTGAAGAGCATCATTGGAGATCAACTCAACATCACCAGCAGGAATCAAAACTCTAGTGTTGGGTGTGCCGGTCTCTATGGCGACTTCCTGATTTGAAGCACCTGCTGCTGCCATGCAATCAGAATGTGGAGGAGAAGACCCGACGTGGACATTCATGGAGGTATGAGAAGGAGAGCTCGCTCGGACACCCTCAGGGGCTTGGTCGCAGCCTGCATTGCCCATTGGAGCCGGATCACCACCGGCAGCACCCTCGGGGGCTGGGTTGCAGCTCGCACTACCCACCCGAGCCGGATCATTGTCGGCAACACCCTCGGGGGCTGGGTAATCGCTGGTGCCATCCTTGGGGACCGGGTTCTCTATAACAGCCACCTCTAAGGCTGAAACATTCTCAGTTACCTCCATGGGAATGGAGCAACCTAGACCAGCTTCTTGACTCTGAAGACCGCACTCCAAGGTCGATGAGGCTCGAGACGCTGCTCAGGATAACTCTAACCCCACATCCGGGATGTCAGTGCAAACGTCCATCATACCACCATCTGCTGGCTCGGACAGCAGATCTTCAAGAACCATATCCTCGAGAGCCTGATCAAAATTTGCTATGGACAACTCTTGCAGACCAACGAGTGTAGACAAGGCCGGAGAAGGAATATCACTACTCCCCCTACTGACCAGGTAGCGCCGACTGTTTTTCCGAATTAAGGGGATTTCCTCCTCCTCTCCCTCATCCTCGTCAACAATACGAACAACACACCCATTGGGGTCAGTGCTGGCCGGATTACACCCATTGGGATTAGCATCATCAAGGTCACACCCATTGGGATCAGCATCATCAAGGTCACACCCATTGGGTCAGCGTCAGCAGGGTCACACCCATTGGGATCAGCTCCAGTAACAAGTTCCACTGGCACTTCCTCAGCAGCAGGAGCAGAAGGGCCGACATCCTGATTCAAACATGACACTCGCCGAAGCCTCCTCTTTTTCTTCTTCTTCCCCTCGGCAGGAGCAGTTAGATGACTGGCCGGGCGAAGGCGCTTCGGGTGAGCACCATCAAATTTTTGAGCAGTCAAGGTCTTTTCAGTCTCGGGGACAGTTGCAATAGCTATGGTTTCAGCAGGGACGGAATCAGATGAATCCTCAGCCAACATGTCTAGCATAGCACTTATCTTTGCATCACTCGGGTTTATAGGCATCTCAAAGTGAACTTGCCTTTCATCGTTGGGGAGATCACCAAATGAAGCAACCGGAGCCTCGACTTCTTTGAGAGAGGGTTGCACTCTAAGACCTAGGCCACTGTCGCTAGCAGGAGGATTGGACACAAAACTGAAAAAAGTCTTGGAAGGTGGCAGATTCCAGGAAGAATATGCAACAGGAGCACCAATATTCGACACTTTGCCTCTAAGGATCATCTCCAACCGGCTTACCAAATCCATAGCAGGAATCCTCCTGTTGGTAACCCGGGTTGAATCAGTGACACCACTATACAAATAAGCCAGGTATGCTCTGTCCTTCAGTGGCTGAATGTTCTTAAAAACAAAGTCTGCAACTACCGCATCGGCAGTCAGACCTCTCTCCTTCAACAAACCAACTTCGGCAAGCAGAACCCTGGACTCAACTATCTCCAAGTCTGTGGGGGATTCAGTCCAACTTGGAGCACGAACATCTGGTTGCCTCCCTGACCGAGGGGCAGGGACTTGCCATGATTCTCCACAATAAACCACTCCAAGCGCCATCCTTTGATGATGTCCTTGAGTGGGATGTCGAGGTACTCTGTCTTCCTTCCACGGCGCATCTCCAAACTCGCGCCACCCATGAGCTGGTGCTGCCCCCCGGCCATTCTAGACCGACAATGATATAGGTACTTCCACAAGCCAAAATGTGGCAGAATTCCGAGATAGGCTTCACACAAGTGAACAAAAACAGAAACTTGCAGAATGGAGTTGGGATTCAGATGAGTTAGATTCAGATGGTAGAAATCAAGGAGACCGCGAAAGAAAGGAGAAATAGGAAGAACAAGGCCATGGATGAGGAAAGGAACGTAAATAACAGACTCGTGTGTGTCCTCCGTCTGGACAGTAACCCCACGACAGATCCACCAAGAGCAAAGCTCCTTTGGGGGAAGAACTCCGACAGAGACAAGATGAAGAAGGTCCGACTCGGAAACAACAGACATGTGATTACCTGCAAAAGGCAATTGACTGTTGGGATCAATGGGAGGAATAATCGCAGCGGTGGAATTCTGGCTCTTTCGGTTGGGTGCCATCTCAATCTCGCCTGTGAACTGAGCGGAAGTGAGATCAAAGGGAAACAGAGGAGGTCTGGAAGCAAAAAGTAAGGCTAGGGCTCATAAAGCAGAGGCGTGCGACAGCACGGTACAAATGGGGTTTTCCCGGGCCAAGCACCAATTCTAAAAGTGCCCCGTCATCACTCGGTTGTTACTTCTAAAATGCCGACGTGGCTCGATATAACTCAGCGGTTAGTTCTAAAATGCTGACGTCACCGGTCTTCACTCGACTGTTACCTCTAAAACGCTGACATGGTTCGATATAACTCGGCTGAAGCGCTGACGTTACTGGTCTTCACTCGGCTGTTATTTCTAAAACACTGACATGGCTCAGTATAACTCGGTCGTTACTTCTAAAACGCCGATGTCACACGTAATCACTCGGCTGTTATGTCTAAAACGCCGAGATGGCTCAAAAGGACTCGGTTACTTTAAACACAAATACAGTTGATCGGCCAATTGCAAAAGAAACGCTGGAAAAGCAAGAAACACGCACAAAACGAGGATAAGTCTTCTTCATTATATAAGGAGGGGAAGTATTTTCACAAACTTAAAAACCAACTCATTATGAGTTGATTTTCTTCCCACTATTCAGTACATTACACTAATACATTACATTTCACTATGCTATACTACTAACTACTACTACATTATTCTACTAATACTACTTCTACTACTATACTAACATCTAAGCCAGTGGTGCCTAGCCACTGGCCTTGCCGCTGCCACTGTCGCCCTTGCCGCTGCCGCTGCCGCTGTCGCCCTTGCCGTCGCCCTTGCTGCCGTCGCCACCGCCATCGCCGTCGCCCCCGTCGCCCTCACCGCCGTCGTCGCCATCGCTCCCCTCCTCAGACGAGTCAGAGGAGTCCCCCTTGTCTGAGGAGACTTCCGACTCATCCGAGCCCTCGAGCCCAGCGCGCTCGACGGCCCGGATGTATGTCCACACCTTCGCTGCAATCCCCTGGGAATCGTCTGAGTCATCAGACGATGCCAGGGGAGAGGCGTGGACCGACGACCCTTCGGACTCAGAGGAGAACTCCTCCTCCGAGTACTCGGAATCGCCGAAGTCCTCCGAGGGAGGAGTCGGCTCGCGCTTCCGTTTGTCGTCGGAGTGGTGCGACGAACTTCTGCCCTTCTTACTCTTGCCCAGGTGGAGTAGAAGAGAAGAGAATAAGCAACAAGCGACAGAAAGATGTGTGAAGACGACAGTGAAGCAAGCACACTATTTATAGAAGAAGAAGGCAACCGCTCACCTCCTACCACGGTCACTGAACAGTCGCAAATATTTAATAAGCAATTCAAATCGTCTGGAAACAAGTCAGGTGGCTGGCGTCGTTCCACATAACACGACACCCATTGGGACTCAAGTCAACTGCTTGGACGATATGATTACACTCGCGGTCACGTCAAGTTACTACTCAGGAGCAGTTTGCTAAATGCTCAGCGCACCAAGCCGTCCCTTGCCTACACCCATTGGGGGGACGTCCAGGAATTTTCAATAGATTTTCCCAAGCAGTCACATCCGCACAGTATACGCAATGAATGTATCAAGACAGAAGGAAGATATCAACGTAGATCAGAGGAAAGCCAAAAATAGCCGATGAGGTACAAGTCTAATCAATAGAAGCATTGAAGCATGAAGTGATATGAAGACTAGCCAAACGCCATCTACCGAACGTCCAATCTGTAGCAGATCAAATAAATTTCAGACTTAACAAGATATGGGCAGATCGCATGCTCGATCTCGAAGGCAAAATTGTATTCTGACTTCTAAAGCATAAAGTTGATGATATAATGCTGATTTCTAAGGCATTCGACGAAAAGGAAAGGATGATTTGTAAAAAACAGCGTGGGATGAAGACCTTCGAGTGGATTATTTCAGTAATCCACTCAAAGCTCGGGGGCTACACCCATTGGGTGCACCTTCGGTGCACCCAATGAATCATCAACCCCAAAAGACAGAATGCTGATTTCTAAAGCATAAAATGAAAATAAAACAATGTTGACTTCTAAAGGCATGAGTTAAAGATAAAAATAATTTCTGAGAAGACTTGAAATGAAGACCTTCGAGTGGATTATTTTCAAAAATCCATTCGAAGCTCGGGGGCTACACCAATGAATCTTGAATTCCAAAGAGCAGAATGCTGATCTCCAAAGCATAAACCCAAGACAGAGCACCGACTTTTGAGGAATAAAGCGAAGGCCAATGAATAATGGCAGAAGAAAACAACAGAAGATCGTTCTCATCGAGTCACTCAGAGTCCAGAAGCAACGGCTCGACAGACTTATTTTCAAGGCATTTCTTATCAAAATCAAAAACTGCAAGCTGGACCTAGAATCTTTGGGTCGTTTATTTCAAAATCAACCCAAAGATTGGGGCTTATGGGGACAGATATCCCCCGGGTCCACTGGAAGGCTAAAAGACCTCGCGAAAGGCCTGCGGGCCCAATAATTCGCAAGGCCATCCCTTCGTGGGCCTGGGGATGCACGTCTGGTAAAGTGGATTGACACAGGCCCAGACGGCCCGATGAGTTTGAACGGCAACCGCAACAAGGATCCGACCTTCCCGCGCAGGGGCCCCATACATCGGAACAGAGCGGAGATAGGTCGACAGAATTATAGGAAGATAGGTTCAGTCAGTTCACTATTACTTAGGCTCACATTGTTATCATATCCACATGTAATGCCCCACGGTCGAGTATATAAGGCCTAGTGGGCATCCCCTCAAAAACATATCTCACTACTTAGCCATCCACCCAGTTCTCTAAACATCCTTGATACTCGAGAACCTCCTTGTAACCCACCACACAAAGTATTCACGCCAGGACGTAGGGTATTACGCATCTCAAAGCGGCCCGAACCTGTATAAAATTGTCCACTGTCTCTCGTGCATCTAGCGCGAACCATCGAGCTACAGTCGGTAACACCGTCCTACTCCAAAAAGCACCTCGAGGGGCAACCCTGGGTGCGCAGTCGGACCCAAAACACCGACAACACCGGCGTGGAAGGACACTTTGAAGAAAGGAAGAAACTAGTCCCTTTTAATTTAATAAAGTGTCCCACCTTTAAATTTAATATAATAATAGTTATTATCAATATTTTTTGCATACCATAGTGTATAAGGTTGTGCCACGAACCAGTATACTTGTAAGGACGAGCCCTAAAATATCAGATCAAGAACATCTAAATTAGACTGGGCAGGGATCTCATAGTAAAAATTTAGACTATACTGTTGAGAACTACGTTACCCTGGATCACCAGATCCGCTCCCTTCCCTCCCGTCAGCAGTAGAGACACAAGAAGCTGTAGAGGACCCGTCTCCCTTCCCATAAGCACGACAGAGGAAACACACGAGATACAGGATATAGGGTTGGGCCTCTGGCCTCTTTCTCTTCTCTATTCCATATTATATATATATACGTGATAGCCCTCAGGGGCATATTCGGTATTTGCCCACATAACCCTTCATTAGGGTTTCTCAACACTCCCCCTTGGGCAAATATCGCGACCAACACATGCCTCGTTAAAACTCCGAAAAACCCAGTGGGAAAAATGTGGAGAAAGAGTGCATGGTGATACAAATTGCATTTGCACTTTTTTGCCTCGTTAAAAACCTCATATGAGAAACTTCAAGAAAACTCACCAAGGGAAAAAGAGTACAACAACTGTCATCGTGACAGATTTCGATCATCTGGGATCTAGATTCTATCGAATCTTCTACAATGGCTAACTTTAGAAATGTGCTCCCCCTGATCCTTGTACAACTGTATCAATAAGGCAAAACATCTTCTTCTGAAAGTATATGCACATAAAGATTTAGCAAACGGATTGCATATCCTTGCAAGGACTATTTCAGGAACTTTACCTCTACTCACTTCTAGGATATACGAGGTAAGTGCACGTATCAATGTAAATAAGCCACTTTGACTGATGGTGTTCGATCAACTGGATCTATATATTTGATAGAAAGTTCCATAAAGGTTCACATATTGATCATCGAGAGCACCTAGAGGGGGTGTGAATAGGTGATCCTGTAAAATTCAACACTAAATAGCCACAAAACTTAGTTATAGAAGGGTTAGTGCGACTAAGTAGTTGAGAAGCGAGTTCTTGTGGACAAGACAATCACAGAGAAAGCAATCACAAGAGACACGTGATTTTATCCCGTGGTTCGGCCAAGTAACACTTCCCTACTTTCACGTTGTGGCGTCCCAATGGACGAGGGTTGCACTCAACCCCTTTCAAGTGATCCAATGATCAACTTGAATACCACGGCTTTCTTCCTTATAGTTTTCTTCCCGTTTGCAAGGAATCTCCACAAGTTAGAGCCTCTCGCCCTTACACTATTGATCATAAAGAACGCACAAGAGTAAGGTTGGGAAGAGCAACACACACAAGACTCAAATACGCAGCACAACCACGCACACAAGTCACGACTTGAGCTCGAAACACAACGCACGGAGTTCACAACTCAAATGGAGCTCAAATCACTATCACAAAGAATCGAATGCGTGAAATTGGAGTCTTAGTGTCACACCCGGATTTCGGGGCACCAAGACCCGGGCGCGAACATAATCACCAGGTGTGCTGGGACCAAGTCTCACACATATGATGAATCATGGCACAGGATTGAATGTCATATCTTTACTACATAACAGGAGTTCTATACAAAATAAATAAATAATTACATTATAAAGAGACAACGGTCCAGCAACCCAAAGTTGACTGGGAGACGACGACCTAGACCTCTCACGAACACATCTCAGCATCCTCCATGCGCCTCATCCTGTGGTACCTGTTCTTGACCTATGGGGGGGTGTGAGACAGCAAGAGTGAGCTCACATACATTCATCGCTCAACAAGTTGTGGGGAATAATGTGCATGAACTCGCCAAAGGTGGGAGCTCATGAAGTGTAAGGCTTACCAAAGAGGATGGTTAGAGCTGAGCATTGCTTTTAAAGTTGGTCAAAATTTTATTAGCAGTTACTAAGTATAAGTAAATACCAACCCAATTAAATAGTAGAACAAAAGTAACAACATCACCTGTGATGCAATGCATATGACAAATTGAATTTAGGTTCCATAATTTAATCATCAGAGAGTCCTGAGCTGCTCATGACCGTGAGCTCGGCTAGTATACCAGTTTTACACTCTGCAGAGGTTGTACCCTTTACCCACAAGTCGTGTATCCCATGTCGCCAGGGTTAGCTAGACCCTTAGACACTACCGAGGTGAATGGCTAGGGATTCACTACGAGGCCTTTACAAAGTTCCACTAGCTTCCGAAAACCCGCTACAGTTTATGAGAAGCGCACTTGCAAGAATCCCCCGTCTGACCGCCATCGCAGCAAAATCAACCCGAGAACCTCCTTGCATGCAACTCCCCTACTGCCCTTGCCCCTTTCGGGTAAGGTAGTCTTCCGCTAGCTTTCCTAATTAATTAGCCAAGGGCGTCCATAAACCCTTGTGGTGGTACGTGTTTCTCAAGTTAAGCTCTATGTTCCAATTAACATTAATGATCTTGACATGAACATAAATATAATGACAAAAGAATTGGAACATAGATATAATAAATAATTATCCCAAAACCATGTAAAGCAATAACAAACTACCCAAGTGATTCAGGGGTAAACAAGGTAATGAGATAAACAATCTAGGGTGACCTATCGGGTCCCATCAAAATTAACCTATGCATGAATAAATGATATTAAAGAACATTATTGGGTAAAAAGTGGTCAAGGGCACAACTTGCCTGACACTTGAGAATCCAGGTACCAACTTGCTTTTCAGATGACACAAGTCCTCGCGCTAGTCGTAGCAATACAAACAAACATGGTATAGATAAAATTAACATCACACCAAACATAAGTACAAACTGAATAATAATGATCTACACGTTGCTACGAGATCGTGGGAACGAGAACCACTAAAATCGGAGTTACGATTAAGGAGTTATGAATTTCCGAAGGTTTTATGTGTTTGGTACGGAAATAATTAAGTGGTCAAATTTAATATAGTTTTCATGCTAAAACAGAGTCATTAAGTTCTAAACAATATTAATACAAAATTATAGAAATTGGAACGGGTCAAAAACGAGTTAAAATGAATTTTATATGATTACACAAGTTCTAGTATTTATTTTTGCATTAAAAATAAATTCCTATTTCATTTTCCCTGATTTTCTAATTTCTTGGACTGGGCGCAATATTTACAGAAAATACAGGGGTCTCGGGATAAAAGTTCTTAAGACTCAGGGCACAGTGGAGAGGGACGGCGGGTTTATTTTAACTTTGCCCAGGGTTCCTTTAGCAAAATTGACTCGGCTGAAGGGTACGCACGGATCCTGATCGTCCGATCAAAAATGGACAGCCACGATTAGAATTGAGCCGCGGTGAACCGGTACGCACAAGGGACCCTCGGATCTAGATCTGACGGTCCCGGTTTAATGAATCCCAGAGTTATGACCATCATCCGATCTCGATCGGACGGTTCCCGTTACCCCAACCCGAAACGCTACACAGTCACCACATCCGGCCGTCAAAAAGAGATCCAACGGTACTCCGCCATCGTCTTTGACGCGCCCTGTTTCCCCTCCGTCCGCCGCAGCCCGACCATGATGGAAAACCCCACACCGGTGATGACCGCCCCGACCAGACGGCGCACCCAAAACTCAATTAAAAGGTTCTACACCATGCCCACAACGAGGCACATCGATCTAGTGAAGCAATTTTTGCGCCCTCGCAGTGAGGTGGTTTGACCACGGAGTCGTGCGGACCACGACGGTGCTTAAAGTTGCGGCCAGCAATTTGCGTGGCTAGAGCGACCGTACACCTACGAGTCTCGGCACTATGCTTCAAGGGACAACGAGCGAATTGTAAAGCGGTTCCTTACCGGCGGCAATACGACGTAGGCAACAGGTCGTGGTGCGGCGGAGATCCACAACGGACTTCGGCTATCTCGGTAGCGACGGCGACGACAGACCTAGGGGAGCTGTGGAGCGAAGAGGGCAAGGGATCGTGGGGGGGGGGGGGCGAGTCGGCGCGGGGCCCACGTTACTTATACTACGGCGCACGCACGGGCTAGCGGCGAAAACGTCGGCGGTGGTTTAGCTCGGACTCCGTTTTTCTCGCGAGGAGGAAGAACGCGCAGTTCACATACGGTGTATGACCGCGTGGACCCACACATCAGTGGTGTTTGAGACGAGCGCGCAAGAGACAGACGAGCGGGGGCCAGCTGTCGGCGCAAGGAATCCAGTAGGGCCGAGGGGAGGAAGCGAAGAAGTGGGCCAAAAGTGGTGCGACTGGCCCAATTAGGTTAGGTTTGCTTTCTTATTTTTTAAATTTAATTTTATTTTTCCTATTCTATTTCCAATTGAAATTCACTTTTGAATCTGAGTTTGAATTTTTCTATTCAAACCAAAATGCACAATCAAAATCCAGCATGATGCAATATTCATTATATATATATATTCATAAATATATTATCCTACATAAACAATTGCTTTTGAATATGTAGCACACATGCAATTATTTTAAGAGAAATAGTTTATATTGCATGATCTCTAAAAAATGTTCTCCTCATTAATATTTATAAACTTCAATAAAGGCTAATTCATATAAGAATCTTTTTATTGATTTATTTGTTATAGAACTTTTATTTAAGGAGGTGTGACTTTAAATGTTATGGGAATTCCAAAGAAGAAAGAAAGAAAAGAAAAAAATCTAATTCAAGTTCTTTGATTTTTTTACTATATTCTCAAAAATGAGATTTAGGGTGTTACACTTAGGATGCTTAGTGAATGCTTAGGTGACTCCTCCATGCGCCTAGGGGTCCCTTTTATAGCCCCAAGGCAGCTAGGAGCCGTTGAAGACAAACTTGGAAGGCGATTCCTTCCTTCTGTCGAGTGGCGCACCGGACAGGTCCTGTAGACGGTCCAGTGCGCGATCTCCTTCCAAATCAGGCGCATCCGACCGTTGCTCCTCTGGGCTGATTGGCGCATCGGACACTGTCCAATGCACACCGGACAGTCCGGTGCACCAGCTGACCGTTGGAGCAGTCCACGTGTCGCGCAAAGATTGCGCGGCCGACCGTTGGCGCAGGCGATCGTTGGCTCACCGGACAGTCTGGTGCACCACCGGACAGTCCGGTGAATTATAGCCACGTCGCCCTTTTGCTTTTCCCGAGGGCGACGAGTTCGCCGCGGATGACTCATCGGACAGTCCGGTGCACCACCAGATGGTCCGGTGAATTATAGTCGTACGTCGCCGTCGAGTCCCGAGAGCGGCCTTTTCACGTGGACCAGCCTGGCGCACCGGACACTGTCCGGTGCACCACTGGACAGTCCGGTGTGCCAAGCTGAGCTGGAGTTGGCTGCACCGAGCCAAGTCTTTTCGGTTTCTTTTCTTGTTGTTTCTAGCACTTAGACAACCTCATTAGTATTAAAAAACAAATGTACTAAGTCTAGAATCATACCTTGTCTTTGATTTGCATCTTTTGCTTGTTTAACACATAAAGAGTTCAAAACATTTGTGTTGGACACTTAATCACCAAAACACTTATAGAAATGGCCCAAGGGCACATTTCCCTTTCAATCATCAAGCTCACGCCTTCAGGGCAAAGAAAATGACATTTATTGTCTCACGATATGATCAATATAAGCATTCGCTCCCCCTGACGATGACATATGTCAAAGTCGTTATCCCTCATAACTCAAGCATATTCTTCAAGATATATGTCTCATTGTTCATCTGGAATAACGAGAATTGATGAGGTTGGGGTACTATCATTTTCTATCTTACACCACAATTTATATGTAGCTGTGCAAAGCAAATAACATGTCCTTCAATAGGACTTAGGGAATAATATAGTTGCAATAGTATATATTCTAAATATGACACATCGCTCCAGGCGTTCATCCTTTGCAACATCAATGATGGTGTAACAAAAGTCCATCAAAGATCGTAATCCATCAAGGATTTTTCATCGATCGGATAAATCGTTATAGTCTGTCATTCTGTCACAATGGGGATATTTTGCCAGTAACACCTAAACCTTATAGGTTTCTGCCATCAGGGCTTTAGAGGATACCGTAATTCCACATCTAGTGGAAATTATCATGAGTAAAACTCATGGAATGCACATGTGCTTATTCGGTAAACTTCAAGTCCTTTCGTACCTCATCTTATTCCTTTTTGGGTCTGTATGGGTCTTTATCCCTTTATAGGGATTATCAAACTTTGGTGTTTAACACAGACTTTATTTCTTCTGGAAAGGTTCCATTAAGGAACTATAATCTCATCTAGGAGATATTCTCTCTACATAGGAGAGTGTTCATTCGTCAGGAATGTATTATTCGGTACAAGATTTATATGTTGCATATTTATATTTCAAATATATGAGTCCTCCTAGGATCTCTTGATAGATCTTAAGAATCCTATTAACTGCATATTTTAATTCATGCCATTTGCCAGATATATTACATAGTAGAACAATGTTTATTCAACACATATGTGGGATGGATCTCTCACAAGACCACTTGAACCATCGCATTCACCACACATTATTTCATTAGTGCCCATAAATGACCGAACTTCAAGCTCGCGACTTTCATTTTGCGATTATTGGTTCAGCCTCGATTGCATTTATCAATGACCCGATAAGAGAGCTTAAAGCACTCATGTCTAGGACTTTGTTTTGGATCCCTTTGCAATCTATAGAGGCAAGATAGGTGTCGACACATTTATCTCCCACATTTAATAATGATCTTCGTCATTTCCCAAAAACAAAAGATTAATTGTTCAGTATTCCTAGCCCAATGATATTGCGCGCATTGTTAGAAATTTCATCAAGATGAACCTCTCCGTGAGGCAAATCACCAGCAGGGCGAGTTCATCGGAGGAGAGTTATTACAAATCACGTGAATCTGCAATCAGAACATATGCTTTGACTAAGGCCGATGGATCATATTCGCAGGCGTCCCCGAGAATAGATCAAATGCCAATAAGTCAAATGTGGATATGATATTAATCCCGGGTATATCCACATCTACATGAGGTAGAAGCATTCAAACCAATATGGTTACTCCTCAACGATTTCTGGCGAACTCTATATACACAGGAGTACACTCCGAACGACGGGTTCAGTTTGGCTTTTGTGCGTTTAATAGAATATTGAGGCATTACACTATATGGGCATTCCTCCCCCTAACGCCGAGATATTCTAAAAGCATACAGATAAAATCCTCAACCACAATCATCTAGTTTGTGGCCAATGTATGCTATTGTGGTGATTTATTTGGGAAATCTTACGCACATTACATATAGGGGTTTTATGCAGTGAGCTTTGGACTTAGATTAATGTAGTGGCATGAATACTACATATTTGTCCTTCAACATGAAGGGTTAGTCTCAACATCCAGCGAGACACGCAACAACAAGTTGCTTCATGGTTACAATTCTGCAAACTTATTGTTATTACTACCAAATGCATAGTCAATCATTAAGATTTAGACTGATATGCACAACACTATTTTATCCATAAGGGTCCTTCAGGGGCTCATGCATACCATTCGTTTGGAGCCATTAGTTGACTTCAGATCAACAAGTAAAATGACCATCAGGGTCTAACGCTCACAAAGTCATTCACTGGTTGCATTGTGCTTTTAAGAACATAGGAAAAATGTGTGTGTTTATATTGGTAGTGAAGTGCACGACATCATGCCAATGCTGCCAAGCAAAGATTTTTATATGCAGAGATGTATAGTCCAGCTCGTTTTTATCACTGCCCATAGTTTACCCAATTACTCATACTGCTCTGAAATTGGGTATCAGTTTATGCAACATTTTTAGGTATAATAATTTTGAGAGAGAACTTATAACAATAGTTAATTATTTGTGGTGTTGCTAGCAGGGCAAACATTTCTCCTCATATTATATACCAAATTGTTCTATATAGCATTATTTTGATCTCTTCATTGTTCAGCAAGAAGAGAAGCTTTGGAATAGAATAGGCAAGGCCAAGAATTCATTTTATCTGGGAAAATCACCATATATAGCTAGCTTTTGGTGAAGCAAATGATGATAACTGCTTGGCAAGAACAAAACAATACTGGTATCTGCCTAGGATCCATCTTCAACAACAGATAATACTGCTCTCATACGAAGAAATCATCAGGAGTAGAGAGGATACAATAGGTCTCTACAAGATATTCATATTTCTATCACAAATTATCATCACTAGTAGTCTAGTGGTCAAGACATATGACTCTTCTAGCCCCGAGGACCAAGAACATGTTAATGTCTAATTTAGCTTCAAGCTCTGTGGTGATGTGGGATTTCATAGTTATTTGTCTACTCTTCTCACTTCTGGTAGATCGAAGGTAGATAATGGTAAGCATGCCAAAAGGGTGGAATTCAGTGTAGTTCGGCTACATAAACCCCAGGTATGTGTCCATTCAGGACCGACCTTTACCATTTAGCTTACAGTGTATACCAAACTTGTCAAAGGACTATCCCGAGTTAATTCAGTGACTATAAGTATTTACAATTCCGAGAGATGTATGCGACACAAGCGTAGAGGTTCTAGATAGAACGAGTAAAGTGGTTCGACGGGAACACACTATGGTTTTCACACCAACATAGTGAAAATTTTCTCAGAATAACCTCTTAGTATACTCACAACTTCGTGTTGCTGGCGATTACATGTCCTTTTATCTCATAGTTTGCTTCATGTCATTTAGCGACAAAGAGAGCAATGTGCTAACATCTGGTTGAGCAATGTATGGCTGAGATTTATAGTCTTAAATTATTTGGTAAGGCCTTTTGCTTACTAATAGAATCCCAATTTGTGATGTTTTCTGTGCCAAAAAGGCTTTCATGCATTAATATTGAATTTCTTCAGGTTACTCCGGGTAAAAATTTATGCACGAGGAGAGAGAGCAGAGATTTAACTTATCTGTGTTTCACTGTGTTTCAATTTAATTTCCTAGATTTAATATAGTTGTTATGACCACTTGCGATATATATAAATATACGATGCCACACAACACAATCAAACAAAATATAGAGCGAAAACAAAATTATTTACGAAGGTTGCACATAATGTGACTTCAGGACCTTGAACAACCCACCACAATCCACGCGAGTACAAGCTCTAGCGTATCTAGCGTCAACGCGTGTGCGGCCATCATGACTACGACAGTATAGCAAGCCTTCGTAATAAGCGCAATAGGCACAATTATGGCTCGGTAATCGGGGTACACGATAAGTCCACGCAACGTACGCAACATGCACAATTGTGGTTCGCGGCAGACAGACAGTGCCTACAGGGCATGCGAAAAATACGTGACTCAGTGATGACGGTTCGACTCAACGGGAGCTGTCCGAATAAACGAGAGTGTTATATAGCAATAACATAACGCAGCCAAGTTCGTATGACACAAATACTGTGTCGTGTTGCCAGGGCGCAGCCAATGCATAGCTGATGCCATAACTCAGTCGATTAATAACGCAGCCTGATCGGCGTGTCCGAGTACCCACTATACAATTTAATCGTTCATCGTGAGTTTAAAAGCTCAACACAATTAGAGATGGCCAAACGGGCCGCCCGGCCCGGCCCGGCCCGGGCCCGGTGAAGCCCGGCCAAAAACCGGGTCGGGCCTGCTGTGCCATCGTGCTCAAGTTTCTGTCCAAGCCCGGCCCGCAGCGGGCCTAAACGGGCCGGGCCGGCCCGTTTAGCACGAAAAAAACGGGCCGAAAAGCGGGTTAAACGGGCCGGTAAGCACGTTTTAGTGTAAAAAAACCGGGCTTAACGGGCTTAGAGGTAAACGGGCCGTGCCGGGCTAGCCCGCCGTGCCTAGTTTCCTGTCCAAGCCCGCCCGCTTATTCTACCGTGCCGGGTTCGGACCGGGCCCAAAAAGCGGGCTTCGTGCCGGGCTCACGGGCCTCGTGCTTTTTGGCCATCTATAAACACAATATAAATATTTAGAGCGATTTAAGAATGCATAATATATCCTTCATATCTTTCTGCTAATTATTTACTACGGAAATAAAAGCAGAAAAATAATACCAGATTTAATCCATAAACATAACACATCTGGTGTAAAAAAATGTTCTCATATTTAAGCACACATTTTTTTCTATTAATTATTTGCGACTAGAAATAAATAATTAAAGTAGAAATCGAACCATTCTTGATTCTATTTATTATTTTCATTAGGAAAATAGGATAAAATAGCATGAAGCATGTATATAAACTAAAACATGTATAATGGAAAGATATTTTTTTTCTTCCACCGCTCGCAAGTTTCTTATGCACGCACCTCTAGTCAATCAGCTACATGTAGGCATGCGGCTTTGGCTTTGTTTTTTTTCTTTCTCAGTCACCATAATAATAGGCAACCCCTTTGACCAAGTACGGAAAAAAAACCGCCAGTGGCTTGCATGCAGCATGCAACTATTCATACGGCGTGGCAGGAAGACGTCGTGCTCAGTCTCCAGCAGGGCGCGGGGGCGCAGAAAGGAATCCCGCGGATCGGCGGGTGCGCGCATGCAGCCACGCGACTTGCATGCAGCATGCAACCATTTATACGGCGTGACAGGAAGACGTCGTGCTCATTCTCCAGCAGGGCGCGGGGGCGCGGAAAGGAATCCCGCGGATCGTCGGGTGCGCGCATGCAGCCACGCGACTTGCATGCAGCATGCAACCATTCATACGGCGTGACAGGAAGACGTCGTGCTCAGTCTCCAGCAGGGCGCGGGGGCGCGGAAAGGAATCCCGTGGATCGGCGGGTGCGCGCATGCAGCCACGCGACTTGCATGCAGCATGCAACCATTCATACGGCGTGACAGGAAGACGTCGTGCTCAGTCTCCAGCAGGGCGCGGGGGCGCGGAAAGGAATCCCGCGGATCGGTGGGTGCGCGCATGCAGCCACGCGACTTGCATGCAGCATGCAACCATTCATACGGCGTGACAGGAAGACGTCGTGCTCAGTCTCCAGCAGGGCGTGGGGGCGCGGAAAGGAATCCCGCGGATCGGCGGGTGCGCGCATGCAGCCACGCGACGTGGGAGTGGTGGGACCCGCGCATGGCCGTTTTGACCGCTGGGGCAGAAGGCCAATAGCAGGGACGCGGCACCAACTTTCGCCGCCGCCCCTATCTCCAGGCTTGCACTTTTTTCTCGTGACTTGTTACTGGATGCGCTTGCTTTGCTGGAGCTCGCGGTGTCATCGATCAGCATCCAAATCTGGATGCCTAGCTAGCGCGACCTGACCATCTTCTAGTGAGAGCTAGCTGCCACGGGTGCGCGCGCTTCCGGCACGGACGCAACACCATGATGGAGACAACAAGTTGGTGGCGCACAGATCACACCAGCGGATCAAGAAAACATACCGCTCGATTGCGTAGAGGGAGAATCGAAGGTTGTCGCGTAGGACAGTTCGGCTAGGCCAAAGACCTGCCGGCGTGACGAAGAGTTGATGCAGATCTAATCTCGCAGCAACATTGAGGTAGAGCGTGTTGATAACGTGTTGAGAACTACGTTACCACGGATAACCAGATCCGCTCTCTTCCCTCCCGTCAGCAGTAGAGACGCAAGAAGCTGTAGAGGACCTGTCTCCCTTCCCATAAGCACGATAGAGGAAACACACGAGATATAGGATATATGGTTGAGCCTTTGGTCTCTTTCTCTTCTCTATTTCATACGAGAGATACATGTTATATATATATTGTCGGGGACCATAATTAGGGGTACCCTCAAGACGCCTAATTCTCAGCTGGTAACCCCCATCAGCATAAAGCTGCAAAGGCCTGATGGGTACGATTAAGTCAGGGATCAGTCCACACGAGTGACTCGATCACGCTTCACCCGAGCCTAGCCTCGGCCAAGGGCAGCCGACCTCGAGAGACTTCCGTCTCGCCCGAGGCCCCCCTTTTTTACGGCGGACGTACCACCGGCTCGCCCGAGGCCTTGGCTTCGCTCAGAAGCAACCCTGACTGAATCGCCACACCGACTGACCGAGTTGCAGGAGCATTTAACGCAAAGGTGGCCTGACACCTTTATCCTAACACGCGCCCCCGGCAGAGCCGAAGTGACCGCCGTCACTCCACCGCTCCACTGACCAGTCTGACAGAAGGACAGCGCCGCCTGCGCCACTCCGACTGCGGTGCCACTCGACAGAGTGAGTCTGACAGGCAGTCAGGCCTTGCCAAAGGCGCCACGACGAACTCCGCTCCGCCCGACCCCAGGGCTCGGACTCGGGCTAAGACCCGGAAGACGGCGAACTCCGCTCTGCCCGACCCCAGGGCTCGGACTCGGGCAAAGACCCAGAAGACGGCGAACTCCGCTCCGCCCGACCCCAGGGCTCGGACTCGGGCAAAGACCCGGAAGACGGCGAACTCTGCTCCGCCCGACCCCAGGGCTCGGACTCGGGCTAAGACCCGGAAGACGGCGAACTCCGCTCCGCCCGACCCCAGGGCTCGGACTCGGGCTAAGACCCGGAAGACGGCGAACTCCGCTCCGCCCGACCCTAGGGCTCGGACTCGGGCAAAGACCCGGAAGACGGCGAACTCCGCTCCGCCCGACCCCAGGGCTCGGACTCGGGCTAAGACCCGGAAGACGACGAAACTCCGCCTCGCCCGACCCCAGGGCTCGGACTCCGCCCTGGCCTCGGCCGAACGACCTCCGCCTCGCCCGACCCCATGGCTCGGACTCGGCCTCGGCAACAGAAGACAGACTCAACCTCGGCTTCGGAGGAGCCCCCACGTCACCCTGCCTAGGGCACAGACCCGCCACGTCAACAGGGAGCGCCATCATCGTCCTACCCCGAATCAACTCGGGTCAAGGAGAACAAGACCGGCGTCCCATCCGGCCAGCTCCGCCGGATGGGCAATGATGGCGCTCCACAAGCCCTGTGAAGACGGTGGCCCCCAGCTCTCTTACGGAAGCAGGGCGACGTCAGCAAGGACTCGACCGCTCCAACAGCTGTCCCTCCGCCAGGCTCCGTCGCACCTCCGACAGCCACGACATCACGCCAGCAAGGTGCCAAGACCTCTCCGGCTGCCACATTGGCATGTACCTAGGGCGCTAGCTCTCTCTCCGCTAGACACGTAGCACTCTGCTACACTCCCCATTGTACACCTAGATCCTCTCCTTACGACTATAAAAGGGAGGGCCAGGGCCTTCTTAGAGAAGGTTGGCCGCGCGGGACCGAGGACGGGACAGGCGCTCTCTTGGGGCCGCTCGCTTCCCTCACCCGCGTGGACGCTTGTAACCCCCCTACTGCAAGCGCACCTGACCTGGGCGCGGGACGAACACGAAGGCCGCGGGACTTCCACCTCTCTCACGCTCGACTCCAGCCACCTCGCCTCTCCCCCCTTCGCGCTCGCCCACGCGCTCGACCCATCTGGGCTGGGGCACGCGGCACACTCACTCGTCGGCTTAGGGACCCCCCTGTCTCGAAACGCCGACAGTTGGCGCGCCAGGTAGGGGCCTGCTGCGTGCTGACGAACAGCTCCCCGTCAAGCTCCAGATGGGCAGTCTCCAGCAACCTCTCCGGCCCGGGGCGGTGCTTCGTTTCGGGACTCTTGAGTTCATGTCCTTCGACGGCAGCTACGACATGATACTTCTTCCACCGCCGCGCGACAACGACAATGGCGGCCGACAACCCGCCCGCCGGCGGCGGAATCGACGACATCTTCCCCGCGTGGTGGAAGAGCAACATTCGAGCTCGCTCCGTTCTCTCCCCCGCCAACGGAGGAGGAGGCGGGGCCATCAAGGCCAAGCGGGAGGCCGCGCTTCGTTGGCCGTCGAGCGAATCGACGCCCCCGACGCCCCGACGGAAGGCACGCCGGACGTCGACCTCGCGTTCAAGATGAAGGCAAGCGCCGTCCCCCCGCGACACGCTGACCCCGAGCAAGAAGACGACGCCGGCGCGCTCGCGGAAAGCCTGCAGGACGTCGCCCTCGTACCTGAGATGACGGTGCAACCAGTCCCCGATGTGACTACGTCGCTCCTCGTCGACCAAAAGGTACCGACTAACTCCCATCTTGCGTCATTTCGACTCGGCCTCAACCCGCCAAACGACCTCGTTTTGGCGGGCGCTCTCATTGAGGCGAGTGCAACCCCACTGGGGTTTCGTATGCGGTCGCCTTGGGACCGGCTGACGGACGTCTCAACCTACGGGCCCTCTGGGTCCGAGGAAGATGACGATCCCAGCATCTGTTGGGATTTCTCCGGACTTGGCAACCCCAGTGCCATGCGGGACTTCATGACCGCATGTGACTACTGCCTATCCGACTGTTCCGACGGAAGCCGCAGCCTTGGTGACGAGAGCTGCGGCCCAAGCCGTGAATGTTTCCACATCGAGCTAGGGGATCCCTCCGAAGGCAACCATCTCGGCATGCCGGAGGACGGTGATCTTCCTAGGCCGGTGCCTCGCGCCGACATCCCACGGGAGCTAGCTGTGGTCCCCGCTCCGGCGGGGGGTTACGACCCACAACTCGAGCAAGTCCGCGAGGCGCAGGCCAGGCTCAACGAGGGAACAGGAGCGCTTGAGCCGATCCGTCGGGACGTCGGGCAGGCATGGGCGGGCCAACCCCTGGCCGGAGAAATACGTCACCTGCCCCAAGGTCTCCAGCACCACGTCGCCAACGATGCCAGGGTCAGGCCGCCGCCCGCATCCAGCGGGGTTGGTCAGAACCTGGCAGCCGCAGCGATGCTCCTCCGCGCGATGCCGGAGCCATCAACCACCGAGGGTCGGCGAATCCAGGGAGAGCTCAAGAATCTCCTGGAAGGCGCTGCGGCCCGACGGGCCGAGAGCACTGCCTCCCGAAGGCAGGGATATCCCTCGGAACCTCATGCCGCGACTTCCCGATTCATGCGGGAAGCCTCGGTCTACACCGGGCGCACGCGCAACACCGCGCCTGCGGCCCCGGGCCACCTCGGCAACGAGCACCATCGACGCGACCGACGGGCCCACCTCGACGAAAGGGTGTGCCGAGGCTACCACCCCAGGCGTGGGGGGCGCTACGACAGCGGGGAGGATCGGAGTCCCTCGCCCGAACCACCCGGTCCGCAGGCCTTCAGTCGGGCTGTAACACCCTGAATTTGGGGGTATAAAATTTCTTTGCTCATATTCACAAATTCAGGTGTTACTTCCTTTTCTCATCCTTCCTAATTCTTTTCTCTCTCATTTCTATAGGAGCTAAGTGCTTATTTTACTTGTAATTATAGTCTATTATGTTAAACCCTAGTGGAGTATGAATTGTTGCATCATGTTGAACCCTAGATTTCACTTTTGTTTGGTGCATAATTCTCAAAAGGTCTAATTTGAATTTGGGGCTCATTTGAATTTGAATCAAATAGATTAAATAAAAGAAAAGGGAGAAACAATTCAGAATAAAAGAAAAAGGTAAAGAAGCCCAACCCAGCCGCCCCCTCGGCCTTTCGGCCCAGCCGGCCCATCTCTCGCGCGCGCGCCTCCCTGCCCTTCTCTCTCTGCGCAGCGGGCCCCACCTGTCGGCGCTCCCGCCTTCCGCGCACCCGCCCCCTTCTCTCTCTGCTCGTCCGGCCCCACCCGTCGGCGCCCGCTTTCCCCGTGCGCGCTCGCTCCCTCGCTCTCTCTGCTCGCGGGCCCGGGCTGTCAGCCCCGTCTTCCTCGCGTAACCGCCGCCCGAGCTGCTCACGCCCGCCTTCCCCGCGCCCACGTCGCGCGTGGAACTCGCCCCACCTCGCCCCTGGCCACTTGAGCCCCGAACCCCGCTCGCCCTCACCCCCTCCCCCATTTGCGCCCCAGTAGACTCTCTCTCCCCCTCCCTATTTCTCTCTGCCCGCGCTCACCCGTCGTCCGCCGTGCAGCCGCCACCGTCGACCCGAGTCTCCGTCTCGTCCCCGTCACCGCCGAGGAGTCCCCGGAGCCCGCCTTGAGGTAACGGACCTCTCCCGCCCCTATCGCCCCTTGTTTTGCTCTCTGTTGCTCTTGATTGCTCGCCGGAGTAGAATAGCCCCGCCACCGAGCCGCTCCGCCGTGAACCGCCCCCCTCCGGTGCCCCTGCCCCGACCCAGACCCCACCGGAGAACTCCCCGCGCCCTCCCTGACCTCCCCGACCACTCGGATTGCCCCAGAGCCCCGCCAGTCGCCCGCGCCCCTCGTCTCCGGCGAGCCCTCCGCCGCGGGGACGAGCGCCGCCGCCCCAGCTAGCCGTAGGGGAAGCCCAGGCCGGCCACCCGATCCCCACCATCCATCCCAGATCGGGCGGCCTCGTTTTAATTTGGCCAAGCCCAATCCTGGCCGTCCGCCGGAGATCCAGCGGCCCAGGCCCGTTTCCCCCTCACCCCGTCTCTCTGCCCGCTAGGCCCCGCTTGTCAGCTCGCCCGCGCGCCCGCGCTGTCCGCCCGGCCCCGCCTGCCAGTCGCTCGCGCCCGCGCTGTCCGCCCGGCCCCGCCTGTCAGCCGCTCCCACCGCCGCGCGCTCACGCGCCCGCCCGCAGGATCTAATCCTGACCGTCGATCTGAGATCCAACGGCTGTAGTAGCCCGATACCCTTTCGCCCGCGCGTTTTCTTAAAGAACCCCCCTGTTTTCTGGAAATTGCGCCCGCCGTCCCTGGTTTCTCGCAGTTAAGTCCCTGGCCCTTTTATTTAATTAAAAATAAGTCCTTAGGGTATAATTTTAACCCCTAAACTTGTAAAATTCATAACTTTGTCATATGAACTCCAAATTAGGTGCTTCAAATTGCAAAATGTTCATAATATCATTATCTATCTGTTTATGCAATGTTTCCCTGCTGTTTCCATGTATTAATTAATAGCTAATCACTAGGAAAGGATTAAGACTAATGAAACCTTATTTAAGATAATTGGAAATGAGTAGACTTTAATAAAAGTTGGATTACTTAAGTTTGTAGACTTAAACACTTAAGTTTAGAAACTCAAACCAGATAATTATTTAATCCCACCACCAACTTAGACCTGATTAGTGGATAGTGAATCACTTTGTGTAACCCTCTACCCCCAGACCTAGGGAACTTTAGAGTACCTATCCCTTTTCTGTTATGAACTTGTGACCCCTCTCTGCTGCATATGTTTGGTATATTGTTTTTGTTTGTTATTTTCCCAAGTGCATAGTGTGAATGATTGCTTTGCGTAGACAACGAGCAGTCTGTGTTTCCCGAGGCAGTTGCAGAGGAAGTCCCTGAGCAGCAGTTTGGTGAAGGCAAGTGTCCTCTGTCCCACTATGTCCTATTCATTTATAACTTACTACCCCGCATTACTTACTTGAAACCTAAGGATTGACTAGCTTTACACTTTACTTTGTCCTTGATGACCTACTAGGTTATTATGGTTAGCACTTTGCTACTGCTTTAACATAATCAATGAACATGATGTGGCTATTTATGATACTGTTATCCTGATGATGTTGATGATCTTGTGATACTCTAGGGGGCTCAGGCTGTTTCCTGAGTACCTCTCCGTAAGGACTGGTTCGTTGAGAGACCACCCGGGATAACAGTGCAACCATGAGGGTGAAATGGGATGCCCTTAGCTGATTAATTAGATGAACTAGAGGTGTAGTTGCTTAGCCGTCGTGCCGTCAATGGGGTCCAGGCACAGTGCTTGCTCTGCCGAGGCTGAGTGCCGAGGTTCTTTCGTTTTGCTCTTTGTTAGTCACTCTCCTGCGGGGAGGGGTACTGTGTTTATCAAACTGGAGAAACCTAACGGGCAGCTATGATCTCTAGGGAATCTTTGTAAAAGCTACGTAGTGATGCCCTGCCGGACCACCTAGGTAGTGGTCAATGGGGATTAGCTCTCCCCGGGTAGAAAGGGAATCATGACTCATGGGTAAAGTGTGCAACCTCTGCAGAGGGTAGTGAAACTGGTATATCAGCCGTGCTCACGGTTAAGAGCAGCCTTGGGATCCTCTTTGATTAGAGATACAGATGGTTCGAGATACAATGGTTATGATATGGTTTTGGTTCGACTATGATGATGTTGTTCCTCGATGAGGAAATGGTTTACGGGTTGGTTAATGCTAAAATCTGGCTTCTACTAATGATAAATACTTGACCAACTAAAAGCAACTGCTTGAGCCTAACCCCTCATAAAGCTAGTCCACCTCAGCCAAACGGGACATTTGCTGAGTACGTTGATGTGTACTCATCCTTGCTTTACCACAAAACACCAGGTTGCCCGCATTGTAATCACTGCTCAGGAGAAGGCGAAGCCGTGGAAGGAGACTTCCAGGAGTTCCAAGACTACGATGAATTCTAGGTGTGGGTTGGCGGTAACCCCCAGTCAGCTGCCTGTGAAGGCCTTATCTTTACTGCGTTTCGCTTAGCACTTTGATTTAACTTGTTAAGACAATGACTATGTGGATGTCTATGACTCTATGATGTAATAAGTACTCTTTTATGTTATTATGCGAGCATTGTGTGATGATGTTCATTTATGTAATCGCTGTGTACGTGAGTTCTGATCCTGGCACGTACATAGTTCGCATTCGGTTTGCCTTCTAAAACCGGGTGTGACATAAGTGGTATCAAAGCCCATGCTGACTGTAGGACCGCTGACCTAGAATAGCACTGGTCGTACTAAGGACTATTGACCCTTCCCCTCACCTTGACATCTGATGTTACTTCAAAAGTCGGTCACCTCGACCAACCCTATATTTTATTATCTATCTATACAATACCTTGTTAAAATTTTTATCTTATTCTGTCTTTGGTTTATTCACTTGTCATATTAGTTCTGCTCTTACTCTTATGCTTACGGTGTCTTTTGTAGATGGCTCGTCTTAGACACACTGCACGTAAGTCGGTGATTCCTTTCCTGCCGTCTCGACTTGCGGAGCGTCCTCTGCACCGCACCGTGTCCGGACAGTCGAGTCACCTGGAGAGGCTGCACCACCGCCTGCGTGAGGAGCAGGAACGCTGGCGCCAGCACGGAGAGCAGCAGGGCTCTTCTTCCTCACCCCAGCAGGAGGTGGAGACCGTGAGGCCCCGTTCCTCTGTTGCCCAGCTGGAGGCGCCCCTTGTTCCACCGCGGGACGTCCCGGCTGTTGGAGGAGCTGTTGGAGGAGCTACTGGAGGAGACCCCGACGACGACGACGACTCAGACCACAGCACGGAGTCTTCTGAGCCGCAGGAGGCGGAAGGATGGGTCGCCCGACCCATCACCCGTGACGCCGCTCGCGGTTGTCACTTCCACGACGCACTCGACACCTTGCTGCGCCAGGCTTTCGACCGGCACACCTGGTCGATCGAGTATCGTTGTGTAGTCTACCAGCACAGTCGCGGGAGGTACCCGGACCGCTGGGAGGCTACCTGCCTAGTTCGCCGTCCGGAGGATGACCTCCGGGGTGCGGAGGCCGTTTCGGAGCACTATTCCATCTCCGAGAGGGACACTGCAGAGGCGGCTATGCAGGATGCAGCACGGCGTGCACTCTCTCAGTACTGTTCTTTGTTCGGTGGCGTGGCCGACGGTCTTAACCTTCGGTACTACCCCCGCCGCCCTACTGGCAGCACAGAGAGTGTGGTTGTTTCACCTGTTGGTGAGGCTAACCCTAGGTTGAGCAGCACAGTCAACCTAGTCGCAGTGCTTAACACGGAGCTGGATCACTCTCTGGACGAGCTAAGCAGGGCTCGAACGGAGATTGCGGAGTTGCGTGCTGAGTTGGCAGAGCGCCATCACCAGGAGGGTGGTTCTCCCGCTCCTGTTGGTACTCAGCACCCATACCGCTCACCGCCACGTGGTCACCACACTTATGGTTCCCCTGTCTGTAAGACCAGGATAGATTTGGATCCTTAGATCGTTAGAGTCGGAGTTTGTAATAATCCTTAAGTCAGATGTCTCAGTCTTAGGTAGTCAGCTTAATTTGCTTATCAGTTGCTTCCATTTAGTTTAGTTTGCTTATCAGTTGTTTGCATGCTTGTTATGGTGAACCTGTGTTGGATTTGGATCTTTGTAATGACTGTAGCCAACATGTGGGTTTCCCCTGCAGTTTGGCTTAGCTAGTAATATTAATGAAGTCAGTTGTTTAGTTGGGAAGCCATTTACTCTTACTTTCCTTTCTTATCTGAGAAGCTGTGTTGAATCATGAATGAGGATCAGTGAAGCTCTTTGTTCACTCAGTGTCATGAAGAATTCTGTATTCTCTTTTCTTATGCTGAAGGGTTGTAAGATCAATGCTGATGTATGAATGTCTTCCACAGATGTCTGACAACAGGCGCCGATGCAACAGGCGTGCTCAGCAGGAGCAGCATGACCAGCAGGAGGAACAACAGAGGCAGCCTCCCCCACCACCCCCGATGTCAGTGGAGCAGATGTTCTTGATGCAGACCCAGGCAGTGCAGGCCATTGGGCAGACTCTGGCAGCCATGCAGCAGGCTCAACAGCAACCTCAACCCCAGTTGCAAGTGCAGATGCCCCAGATGCCACGAGACAAGCGTGGTGAGTTCATGAGAGGGCACCCTCCTACCTTCGCCCATTCTGCTGACCCCATGGATGCAGAAGACTGGCTGCGCGCAGTGGAGAGGGAACTGCGCACCGCCCAATGCGACGACAGAGAGAAGGTTCTGTATGGTCCCCGCCAGCTGAGGGGAGCAGCCCAGTCCTGGTGGGAGTCCTACCTCGCCACACATGCTGACCCCGAAGCCATCACCTGGGAGGAATTCAGCGAGAGTTTCCGTCGGTACCATGTGCCGGAGGGACTGATGATCGTGAAGAAGGAGGAGTTTCTGGCTCTGAAGCAGGGATCCCTGTCTGTTAGTGAGTACCGAGACAAGTTTCTGCAGCTGTCTCGTTACGCACCCGAGGATGTCAACACTGATGCCAAGAGGCAGTACAGATTCATGAGAGGTTTGGTGGATCCCCTGCACTACCAGTTGATGAATCACACCTTCCCCACCTTCCAGCACCTGATCGATAGGGCAGTCATGACTGAGAAGAAGCGTAAGGATATGGAAGATCGGAAGCGCAAGATGAGTGGACCCCAGTCTGGAGGCATCAGCCGTCCACGTTTCTCAGGCAGTTCATCTCAGCAAGGCAGACCTGGTCACCCACAGGGATATCAGAATCAGAATCAGCGTCCGCATCAGCAGCAGTTTCAGAGGCAGTACCCGCAGCAGCAGCAGCAGTACCGTCAGCACAGCCAGCAGGGAGGTAATCAGTATCAGAAGCAGAACAACCAGGCACCTCGCCTTCCTGCCCCAGCAGCGAATCAGAGCAACCAAGCAGCCCCAGCACAAGGAGGAGGCAGAGGATGTTTCCACTGCGGAGATCAAGGCCACTGGGCGATGCAGTGCCCAAAGAAGACGGCTCAGCAGCAGACCAACCCCAATGCTCCCGCAAGGCAAGGTGTACTGCAGCCGGCAGCAGGCAATCGTAACCAAGCGTACAACCGTGGAAAGGTGAACCACTTGGAGGCCGAAGCGATCCAGGATGCACCAGATGTGGCAGTAGGTATGTTCTCAGTCGAATCTCATCCCGCAAAAGTGCTATTTGATACTGGTGCAACTCATTCTTTTGTCACTGCAACATGGGTAGAATTGCATAACATCTCAGTAGAGGCAATGGTGCCACCCATGAGGATTAATTCGGTTGGTGGCAAGGTGCAAACAGATAAAATATGTTCAAACATAATGGTGGAAATAAGGGGGATAGGATTCCCCAGTGACTTAATAGTAATAGGCACCCCTGGGATAGATGTCATTCTAGGGATGAATTGGTTAATGAAGTATGAGGCAAATGTTAGTTGTGACAAGAGGACCATAACATTGAAGTCCCCGTCAGGAGAAGAGGTAGTGGCCGAGCTAAGGATGCCTAAGTCAGAAGAAGGAGTCTGTCATCAGATTTCAGTTGATAGTAAGGAGCCCAACCCGCTCGAGACTATCAAGGTTGTGTCGGACTTTCCGGATGTGTTTCCCGAGGAGCTAACGGGCATGCCGCCCGAAAGAAAGGTTGAATTTGCCATAGAGCTTATCCCTGGTACCGCCCCCATTTCAAAAAGAGCCTATCGAGTGTCTGGACCAGAATTGGTGGAACTCAAGAAGCAGATAGATGAGATGTTAGAGAAGGGTTACATCAGGCCAAGTACCTCGCCTTGGGCCGCTCCAGTGTTGTTTGTAGAGAAGAAAGATGGTACCAAAAGAATGTGCATAGACTACAGAGCCTTGAATGAAGTCACTGTCAAGAACAAGTACCCCCTGCCAAGGATAGAAGATTTGTTCGACCAGCTCAGAGGTGCCAGCGTATTCTCGAAGATAGATCTAAGATCTGGTTACCATCAACTCAGAATCCGACCCTCGGACATACCGAAGACGGCATTCATCACCAAGTATGGGTTATATGAGTTCACAGTTATGTCCTTTGGTTTGACAAATGCGCCAGCCTTCTTTATGTACCTGATGAACAGTGTGTTCATGGATTATCTAGACAAGTTTGTGGTAGTGTTCATCGATGACATTCTCATATACTCTCAAAGTGAGGAAGATCATGTGGAGCATTTGAAGATGGTATTGCAAAGACTTCGAGAGCATC
Organism: Zea mays; assembly: GCF_902167145.1. NCBI lineage: Eukaryota > Viridiplantae > Streptophyta > Magnoliopsida > Poales > Poaceae > Zea > Zea mays. The sequence continues at coordinate 15,366,813 of NC_050103.1, forward strand.
AGTTGTATGCCAAGCTGGGCAAATGCGAGTTCTGGATTCATGAAGTCTTATTTCTGGGTCACATCATAAATCAAGATGGGTTAGCAGTGGATCCAAAGAAAGTAGCAGATATCCTGAACTGGAAAGCACCGAAGGATGTTCGTGGGATCAAGAGCTTCATTGGAATGGCTGGGTATTATAGGCGTTTCATTGAAGGTTTCTCGAAGATTGCTAGACCAATGACAGCGTTGCTAGCGAAGAAAGTTGAGTTTAAGTGGACTCAAAAGTGTCAGGAAGCATTTGAAGAACTGAAGAATAGATTGACTACAGCTCCTGTGTTAGTCCTGCCTGATGTCCACAAGTCATTCTCAGTGTATTGCGACGCTTCTTACACCGGATTGGGATGTGTGCTGATGCAAGAAGGGAGAGTTGTAGCATACTCATCTCGACAGCTGAAGATCCATGAGAAGAATTACCCCACACATGACCTGGAATTGGCAGCAGTGGTTCATGCTTTAAAGACCTGGAGACATTACCTGTATGGGCAGAAGTGTGACATCTACACAGATCATAAGAGTCTGAAGTACATATTCACCCAGTCAGAGTTAAACATGAGGCAGCGAAGATGGTTGGAACTGATCAAAGACTATGAGTTGGAGATACATTACCATCCGGGCAAAGCCAATGTTGTTGCAGATGCTCTGAGCAGGAAAAGTCAAGTCAATATGTTGGCCTCGCACCCAATGCCGTATGAGTTAGCCAAGGAGTTCGACAGACTGAGCCTCGGTTTCCTGAACAGTACGCAAGGAGTAACAGTGGAATTAGAGCCCACCCTAGAGCGGGAGATCAAAGAAGGGCAGAAGGATGATGAAAACATCAACAAGATCCGACAGCTGATCCTAGAAGGAAGAGGCAAAGACTTTCGAGAGGATGAAGAAGGGGTAATCTGGTTCAAGGACCGATTGTGTGTTCCCGACCTCAAACCTATTCGGGAACTGATCCTCAAGGAAGCTCATGAGACAGCCTACTCCATACACCCGGGAAGTGAGAAGATGTACCAGGATTTAAAAAGGAGGTTTTGGTGGTATGGTATGAAAAGAGAGATCGCAGAATATGTCGCCATCTGTGATAGCTGTCAGAGAACCAAAGCGGAGCATCAGAGACCCGCCGGACTGTTGCAGCCATTGCGGATTCCTCAGTGGAAGTGGGATGAGATCGGGATGGATTTTATAGTTGGCCTACCTCGTACCCGGGCCGGCTACGATTCCATCTGGGTGGTTGTGGACCGCTTAACAAAGGTGGCCCATTTCATACCTGTGAAGACAACATACACCGGAGCAACGTTAGCTGAGTTATACATGTCACGAATAGTCTGCCTTCATGGTGTGCCGAAGAAGATAGTGTCAGATCGAGGAACGCAGTTCACATCTCATTTTTGGCAGCAGCTACAAGAAGCTTTGGGCACACATTTGAACTTCAGCTCAGCTTATCACCCGCAGACAGACGGCCAGACTGAAAGAACTAACCAGATCCTAGAAGATATGTTGAGAGCCTGTGCGTTGCAAGACAAGTCAGGATGGGATAAAAGGTTACCTTATGCAGAATTCTCCTACAACAATAGTTACCAGGCCAGCTTGAAGATGTCACCGTTTCAGGCACTCTACGGACGGAGTTGCAGGACTCCGCTGCACTGGGACCAGCCTGGAGAGAGGCAGGTGTTTGGCCCCGACATCTTGCTTGAAGCCGAAGAGAATATCAAAATGGTTCGGGAGAATCTGAAGACAGCCCAGTCAAGACAACGAAGCTATGCGGACCAAAGGAGAAGAGAACTGAGTTTTGAAGTGGGAGACTACGTCTATCTGAAGGTGTCACCTATCAGGGGAGTCAGAAGGTTCGGAGTCAAAGGCAAGCTAGCACCCCGGTATGTCGGACCATATCAGATTCAAGCCAAGCGTGGAGAAGTGGCCTACCAGCTCAACCTACCAGAGAGTTTGTCAGCAGTGCACAATGTGTTCCATGTGTCGCAATTGAAGAAATGTTTGCGAGTACCAGAAGAGCAGTTGCCAGTGGAGGGCTTGGAAGTCCAAGAAGATCTGACCTACATAGAGAAGCCAACGCAGATTCTGGAGTTTGCAGACAGAGTCACCCGGAGGAACACCATCAGAATGTGCAAAGTCAGATGGGGTCACCACTCGGAGGATGAAGCAACCTGGGAACGAGAAGATGACCTGAAGGCCAAATACCCTGAACTCTTTGCTGACCAACCTTGAATCTCGGGGCGAGATTCTTTTAAGGGGGATAGGTTTGTAACACCCTGAATTTGGGGGTATAAAATTTCTTTGCTCATATTCACAAATTCAGGTGTTACTTCCTTTTCTCATCCTTCCTAATTCTTTTCTCTCTCATTTCTATAGGAGCTAAGTGCTTATTTTACTTGTAATTATAGTCTATTATGTTAAACCCTAGTGGAGTATGAATTGTTGCATCATGTTGAACCCTAGATTTCACTTTTGTTTGGTGCATAATTCTCAAAAGGTCTAATTTGAATTTGGGGCTCATTTGAATTTGAATCAAATAGATTAAATAAAAGAAAAGGGAGAAACAATTCAGAATAAAAGAAAAAGGTAAAGAAGCCCAACCCAGCCGCCCCCTCGGCCTTTCGGCCCAGCCGGCCCATCTCTCGCGCGCGCGCCTCCCTCCCCTTCTCTCTCTGCGCAGCGGGCCCCACCTGTCGGCGCTCCCGCCTTCCGCGCACCCGCCCCCTTCTCTCTCTGCTCGTCCGGCCCCACCCGTCGGCGCCCGCTTTCCCCGTGCGCGCTCGCTCCCTCGCTCTCTCTCTGCTCGCGGGCCCGGGCTGTCAGCCCCGTCTTCCTCGCGTAACCGCCGCCCGAGCTGCTCGCGCCCGCCTTCCCCGCGCCCACGTCGCGCGTGGAACTCGCCCCACCTCGCCCCTGGCCACTTGAGCCCCGAACCCCGCTCGCCCTCACCCCCTCCCCCAGTTGCGCCCCAGTAGACTCTCTCTCCCCCTCCCTATTTCTCTCTGCCCGCGCTCACCCGTCGTCCGCCGTGCAGCCGCCACCGTCGACCCGAGTCTCCGTCGCGTCCCCGTCACCGCCGAGGAGTCCCCGGAGCCCGCCTTGAGGTAACGGACCTCTTCCGCCCCTATCGCCCCTTGTTTTGCTCTCTGTTGCTCTTGATTGCTCGCCGGAGTAGAATAGCCCCGCCGCCGAGCCGCTCCGCCGTGAACCGCCCCCCTCCGGTGCCCCTGCCCCGACCCAGACCCCACCGGAGAACTCCCCGCGCCCTCCCTGACCTCCCCGACCACTCGGATTGCCCCAGAGCCCCGCCAGTCGCCCGCACCCCTCGTCTCCGGCGAGCCCTCCGCCGCGGGGACGAGCGCCGCCGCCCCAGCTAGCCGTAGGGGAAGCCCAGGCCGGCCACCCGATCCCCACCGTCCATCCCAGATCGGGCGGCCTCGTTTTAATTTGGCCAAGCCCAATCCTGGCCGTCCGCCGGAGATCCAGCGGCCCAGGCCCGTTTCCCCCTCACCCCGTCTCTCTGCCCGCTAGGCCCCGCTTGTCAGCTCGCCCGCGCGCCCGCGCTGTCCGCCCGGCCCCGCCTGCCAGTCGCTCGCGCCCGCGCTGTCCGCCCGGCCCCGCCTGTCAGCCGCTCCCACCGCCGCGCGCTCGCGCGCCCGCCCGCAGGATCTAATCCTGGCCGTCGATCTGAGATCCAACGGCTGTAGTAGCCCGATACCCTTTCGCCCGCGCGTTTTCTTAAAGAACCCCCCTGTTTTCTGGAAATTGCGCCCGCCGTCCCTGGTTTCTCGCAGTTAAGTCCCTGGCCCTTTTATTTAATTAAAAATAAGTCCTTAGGGTATAATTTTAACCCCTAAACTTGTAAAATTCATAACTTTGTCATATGAACTCCAAATTAGGTGCTTCAAATTGCAAAATGTTCATAATATCATTATCTATCTGTTTATGCAATGTTTCCCTGCTGTTTCCATGTATTAATTAATAGCTAATCACTAGGAAAGGATTAAGACTAATGAAACCTTATTTAAGATAATTGGAAATGAGTAGACTTTAATAAAAGTTGGATTACTTAAGTTTGTAGACTTAAACACTTAAGTTTAGAAACTCAAACCAGATAATTATTTAATCCCACCACCAACTTAGACCTGATTAGTGGATAGTGAATCACTTTGTGTAACCCTCTACCCCCAGACCTAGGGAACTTTAGAGTACCTATCCCTTTTCTGTTATGAACTTGTGACCCCTCTCTGCTGCATATGTTTGGTATATTGTTTTTGTTTGTTATTTTCCCAAGTGCATAGTGTGAATGATTGCTTTGCGTAGACAACGAGCAGTCTGTGTTTCCCGAGGCAGTTGCAGAGGAAGTCCCTGAGCAGCAGTTTGGTGAAGGCAAGTGTCCTCTGTCCCACTATGTCCTATTCATTTATAACTTACTACCCCGCATTACTTACTTGAAACCTAAGGATTGACTAGCTTTACACTTTACTTTGTCCTTGATGACCTACTGGGTTATTATGGTTAGAACTTTGCTACTGCTTTAACATAATCAATGAACATGATGTGGCTATTTATGATACTGTTATCCTGATGATGTTGATGATCTTGTGATACTCTAGGGGGCTCAGGCTGTTTCCTGAGTACCTCTCCGTAAGGACTGGTTCGTTGAGAGACCACCCGGGATAACAGTGCAACCATGAGGGTGAAATGGGATGCCCTTAGCTGATTAATTAGATGAACTAGAGGTGTAGTTGCTTAGCCGTCGTGCCGTCAATGGGGTCCAGGCACAGTGCTTGCTCTGCCGAGGCTGAGTGCCGAGGTTCTTTCGTTTTGCTCTTTGTTAGTCACTCTCCTGCGGGGAGGGGTACTGTGTTTATCAAACTGGAGAAACCTAACGGGCAGCTATGATCTCTAGGGAATCTTTGTAAAAGCTACGTAGTGATGCCCTGCCGGACCACCTAGGTAGTGGTCAATGGGGATTAGCTCTCCCCGGGTAGAAAGGGAATCATGACTCATGGGTAAAGTGTGCAACCTCTGCAGAGGGTAGTGAAACTGGTATATCAGCCGTGCTCACGGTTAAGAGCAGCCTTGGGATCCTCTTTGATTAGAGATACAGATGGTTCGAGATACAATGGTTATGATATGGTTTTGGTTCGACTATGATGATGTTGTTCCTCGATGAGGAAATGGTTTACGGGTTGGTTAATGCTAAAATCTGGCTTCTACTAATGATAAATACTTGACCAACTAAAAGCAACTGCTTGAGCCTAACCCCTCATAAAGCTAGTCCACCTCAGCCAAACGGGACATTTGCTGAGTACGTTGATGTGTACTCATCCTTGCTTTACCACAAAACACCAGGTTGCCCGCATTGTAATCACTGCTCAGGAGAAGGCGAAGCCGTGGAAGGAGACTTCCAGGAGTTCCAAGACTACGATGAATTCTAGGTGTGGGTTGGCGGCAACCCCCAGTCAGCTGCCTGTGAAGGCCTTATCTTTACTGCGTTTCGCTTAGCACTTTGATTTAACTTGTTAAGACAATGACTATGTGGATGTCTATGACTCTATGATGTAATAAGTACTCTTTTATGTTATTATGCGAGCATTGTGTGATGATGTTCATTTATGTAATCGCTGTGTACGTGAGTTCTGATCCTGGCACGTACATAGTTCGCATTCGGTTTGCCTTCTAAAACCGGGTGTGACACGGGCCATCCGACGGGCGCCATTCCCGACCCGGTTCCGACCCCCGACTACTATCACGAAGTACTCGGGGGAAACGAGACCGGAACTGTGGCTCGCGGACTACCGCCTTGCCTGCCAACTGGGTGGGACGGACGACGACGACCTCATCATCCGTAACCTCCCCCTGTTCCTCTCCGACACTGCTCGCGCCTGGTTGGAGCACCTGCCTCCGGGGCAGATCTCCAACTGGGACGACTTGGTCCAAGCCTTCGCTGGCAATTTCCAGGGCACATACGTGCGCCCCGGGAATTCATGGGACCTTCGAAGCTGCCGGCAACAGCCGGGGGAGTCGCTCCGGGACTACATCCGGCGATTCTCGAAGCAGCGCACCGAGCTGCCCAACATCACCGACTCGGATGTCATCGGCGCGTTCCTCGCCGGCACCACTTGCCGCGACCTGGTGAGCAAGCTGGGTCGCAAGACCCCCACCAGGGCGAGCGAGCTGATGGACATCGCCACCAAGTTCGCCTCTGGCCAAGAGGCGGTCGAGGCTATCTTCCGAAAGGACAAGCAGCCCCAGGGCCGCCCATCGGAAGAGGCACCCGAGGCGTCTGCTCCGCGCGGCGCCAAGAAGAAAGGCAAGAAGAAGTCGCAATCGAAACGCGACGCCGCTGACGCGGACCTTGTCGCCGCCGCCGAGTACAAGAACCCTCGGAAGCCCCTCGGAGGTGCAAACCTCTTCGACAAGATGCTCAAGGAGCCGTGCCCCTACCATCAGGGGCCCGTCAAGCACACCCTCGAGGAGTGCGTTATGCTTCGGCGTCACTTCCACAGGGCCGGGCCACCCGCCGAGGGTGGCAAGGCCCGCGACGACGACGAGAACGAAGATCACCAAGCAGGAGAGTTCCCCGAGGTCCGCGACTGCTTCATGATCTATGGAGGGCATGCGGCGAATGCCTCGGCTCGGCATCGCAAGCAAGAGCGCCGGGAGGTCTGCTCGGTGAAGGTGGCGGCGCCAGTCTACCTAGACTGGTCCGACAAGCCCATCACCTTCGACCAGGCCGACCACCCCGACCATGTGCCGAGCCCGGGGAAATACCCGCTCGTCGTCGACCCCGTTGTCGGCAACGTCAGGCTCACCAAGGTCCTGATGGATGGGGGCAGCTGCCTCAACATCATCTACGCCGAGACCCTCAAGCTCCTGCGCGTCGATCTGTCCTCCGTCCGAGCAGGCGCTGCGCCCTTCCACGGGATCATCCCTGGGAAGCGCGTCCAGCCCCTCGGGCGACTCGACCTCCCCGTCTGCTTCGGGACGCCCTCCAACTTCCGAAGGGAGACCCTGACGTTCGAGGTGGTCGGGTTCCGAGGAACCTACCACGCCGTACTAGGGAGGCCATGCTACGCGAAGTTCATGGCCATCCCCAACTACACCTACCTGAAGCTCAAGATGCCGGGCCCCAACGGGGTCATCACCATCGGCCCCACGTACAAACACGCGTTCGAATGCGACGTGGAGTGCGTGGAGTACGCCGAGGCCCTCGCCGAGTCCGAGGCCCTCATCGCCGACCTGGAGAACCTCTCCAAGGAGGTGCCAGACGTGAAGCGCCATGCCGGCAACTTCGAGCCAGCGGAGACGGTTAAGGCCGTCCCTCTTGACCCCAGTGGCGACACCACCAAGCAGATCCGGATCGGTTCCGGGCTCGACCCCAAATAGGAAGCAGTGCTCGTCGACTTTCTCCGCGCAAACGCCGACGTCTTTGCGTGGAGTCCCTCGGACATGCCCGACATACCGAGGGATGTCGCCGAGCACTCGCTGGATATTTGGGCCGGAGCCCGACCCGTCAGGCAGCCTCTGCGCCGATTCGACGAGGAGAAGCGCAGAGTGATCGGCGAAGAGATCCACAAGCTAATGGCAGCAGGGTTCATCAAAGAGGTATTCCATCCCGAATGGCTTGCCAACCCTGTGCTTGTGAGGAAGAAAGGGGGGAAATGGCGGATGTGTGTAGACTACACTGGCCTCAACAAAGCATGTCCGAAGGTTCCCTACCCTCTTCCTCGCATCGATCAAATCGTGGATTCCACCGCTGGGTGCGAAACCCTGTCCTTCCTCGATGCCTACTCAGGGTATCACCAGATCCGGAAGAAAGAGTCCGACCAGCTCGCGACTTCTTTCATCACGCCGTTCGGCATGTACTGCTATGTCACCATGCCGTTCGGTTTGAGGAATGCGGGCGCGACGTACCAGCGGTGCATGAACCATGTGTTCGGCGAACACATCGGTCGCACAGTCGAGGCCTACGTCGATGACATCGTAGTCAAGACAAGGAAGGCTTCCGACCTCCTCTCCGACCTTGAAGTGACATTTCGATGTCTCAAGGCGAAAGGAGTCAAGCTCAATCCTGAGAAGTGTGTCTTCGGGGTGCCCCGAGGCATGCTCCTAGGGTTCATCGTCTCCGAGCGAGGCATTGAAGCCAACCCGGAGAAGATCGCGGCCATCACCAGCATGGGACCCATCAAGGACTTAAAGGGTGTACAGAGGGTAATGGGATGCCTCGCGGCCCTGAGCCGCTTCATCTCACGCCTCGGCGAAAGAGGTCTGCCTCTGTACCGCCTCTTAAGGAAGGCCGAGTGTTTCGCTTGGACCCCTGAGGCCGAGGAAGCCCTCGGCAACCTGAAGGCGCTCCTTACGAAGGCGCCTGTCTTGGTGCCCCCGGCGGATGGAGAAGCCCTCTTGGTCTACGTCGCCGCGACCACTCAGGTGGTTAGCGCCGCGATTGTGGTCGAGAGGCAAGAGGAAGGGCATGCATTGCCCGTTCAGAGGCCGGTCTACTTCGTCAGCGAAGTGCTGTCCGAGACCAAGATCCGCTACCCACAAGTTCAAAAGCTGCTGTATGCTGTGATCCTGACAAGGCGGAAGCTGCGACACTACTTCGAGTCTCATCCGGTAACTGTGGTGTCATCCTTCCCCCTGGGGGAGATCATCCAGTGCCGAGAGGCCTCGGGCAGGATCGCAAAGTGGGCGGTGGAAATCATGGGCGAAACGATCTCGTTCGCCCCTCGGAAGGCCATCAAGTCCCAGGTGTTGGCGGACTTCGTGGCCGAATGGGTCGACACCCAATTGCCGACGGCTCCGATCCTACCGGAGCTCTGGACCATGTTTTTCGACGGATCGCTGATGAAGACAGGAGCCGGCGTGGGCCTGCTCTTCATCTCGCCCCTGGGTAAGCACCTGCGATATGTGCTGCGCCTCCATTTCCCAGCGTCCAACAATGTGGCCGAGTACGAAGCTCTGGTCAACGGGTTGCGGATCGCCATCGAGCTAGGGGTGAGACGCCTCGACGCCCGCGGTGATTCGCAGCTCGTCATCGACCAAGTCATGAAGAACTCCCACTGCCGCGACCCGAAGATGGAAGCCTACTGCGACGAGGTTCGGCGCCTGGAAGACAAGTTCTTCGGGCTCGAGCTCAACCACATCGCTCGGCGCTACAACGAAACCGCAGAAGAGCTGGCTAAAATAGCCTCGGGGCGAACGACGGTCCCCCCGGACGTCTTCTCCCGGGATCTGCATCAACCCTCTGTCAAGATCGACGACGCGCCCGAGCCCGAGGTACCCTCGGCTCAGCCCGAGGCACCCTCGGCGCAGCCCGAGGTACCCTCGGCCCCCGAGGGCGAGGCACTGGACGTCGAGGAAGAGCAGAGCGGGGCCACGCCAGATCGGGATTGGCAGGCCCCGTACCTGCAATATCTCCATCGAGGAGAGCTACCCCCCGACCAAGTCGAGGCTCGGCGGGTAGCGCGACGCGCCAAGTCGTTCGTCTTGCTGGGCGATGAAGAGGAGCTCTACCATCGCAGCCCCTCGGGCATTCTCCAGCGATGCATCTCCATCGCCGAAGGTCGGGAACTGCTGCAAGAAATACACTCGGGGGCTTGCGGCCATCACGCAGCGCCCCGAGCCCTTGTCGGGAATGCTTTCCGGCAAGGCTTCTACTGGCCAACGGCGGTGGTTGACGCCACTAGAATTGTCCGCACCTGCGAAGGGTGCCAATTCTATGCGAAGCAGACCCACCTGCCCGCTCAGGCTCTGCAGACGATACCCATCACCTGGCCCTTCGCTGTATGGGGTCTGGACCTCGTCGGTCCCTTGCAGAAGGCGCCCGGGGGCTACACGCACCTGCTGGTCGCCATCGACAAATTCTCCAAGTGGATCGAGGTCCGACCCCTGAACAGCATCAGGTCCGAGCAGGCAGTGGCGTTCTTCACCAACATCATCCATCGCTTCGGGGTCCCAAACTCCATCATCACCGACAACGGTACCCAGTTCACCGGCAAAAAATTCTTGGATTTTTGCGAGGATCACCATATCCGGGTGGACTGGGCCGCCGTGGCTCATCCCATGACGAATGGGCAAGTAGAGCGTGCCAACGGCATGATTCTACAAGGGCTCAAGCCTCGGATCTACAACGACCTCAACAAGTTCGGCAAGCGGTGGATGAAGGAACTCCCCTCGGTGGTCTGGAGCCTAAGGACGACGCCGAGTCGTGCCACGGGTTTCACGCCGTTTTTCCTGGTCTACGGGGCTGAAGCTATCTTGCCCACTGACCTGGAGTACGGCTCCCCGAGGACGAGGGCCTACACCGACCAAAGCAACCAAGCTAGCCGAGAAGACTCGCTGGACCAGCTGGAGGAGGCTCGGCACAGGGCCTTACTACACTCGGCGCGGTACCAGCAGTCCCTGCGACGCTACCACGCCCGAGGGGTCCGGTCCCGAGACCTCCAAGTGGGCGATCTGGTGCTTCGGCTGCGCCAAGACGCCCGAGGAAGGCACAAGCTCACGCCCCCCTGGGAAGGGCCATTCGTCATCGCCAAAGTTCTGAAGCCCGGAACATACAAGCTGGCCAACAATCAAGGCGAGATCTACGGCAACGCTTGGAACATCAAACAGCTACGTCGCTTCTACCCTTAAGATGTTTTCAAGTTGTTCATATACCTCGCACCTACGCAAAGTTTAGTCGTCAAGGAAGGGTCGGCCTAGCCTCGGCAAAGCCCGACCCTCCATCGGGGGCTAAAAGGGGGAGACCCCCTCTGCGTCGAATTTTTCCTCGAAAAAGGATCTCTTTTTAGCAGGATTTCTTTCGCGCTTCTTGACTACTTCGGAAAGCGGACCCTGGAAACGACGGGGTACACGTAAGCAGCCAAGGCTGACCGAGCCGAGGGACTCCTACGCCTCCGGGATACGGATACCTCACTCATCACCTTCTGCGATAAGTAACTCGCGCTCGGATAAAGCGACTCCGTGGACCGAACAAGTCTTCACGCTCGGAAGCTCTCCTGCCGAAGCAGTCCTTCAAGCTTTCTCGACTAAGTCGGGGACAGGGCCTCATGAACGGGCGAAAGTACGCGTAAGCGGCAAGGCCGACCGAGCCGAGGGATTCCCACGCCTCTGGGATACGGATACCTCACTCGTCCCTTCCGCGAGAAGCAACTCTCGCTCACACAAACATCCCTGTTACCGACAGAGAGTCCAGATGCTCGAAACAAGAGGAAAAAAGACGCAGCTTCGCAAGCACGGCGAGGGTGTGTTTTCTGGCCTCGGCGGCCGCAGAAGGCACACGCTACAAGACGATCTGATCCTGCAGGCTCGGGTCTTCACGCTGAAGGGAGCCGTAGCACCGTCGGCATCGACGACGTCTTCAGCAGAATCCGACCCAGCCTCGGACGGCGACGCGGTCCAGGGACTCCTCCGGGAATCCGGCCCGAGCAGGCGGCTCGGCCGGTTACCCCTGGGGCCTCGGCCAACCGGCTTCCAAGGGCGCCAGCCCGACCCGAGGCCTCGGCTGATCGACTTTGGCGTCGGCTCCGATGACGGACAACACGGCTAGGCTCCGGCCAACCAGGTTCCCATTCTCGAGCCAACTCCGCCTCTGTTCATACTGATATCGCTACCCCTGGCCTCGGCTCATCGAAGAGCGACCGAGGGGTCTCTTTAACTAAGCCAGAGGAGCCCCAGACAACAAGGCCGATCGGGTCGAGGAATTCCTACGCCTCCGGGATATGGATACCTCACTCGTCACCTTGACACGGGGCGACTCACGCTCGGTAAAGCGGTTCAGATAATCAACAGACGAGACTTAGTGCTCGAAAATGAGGGAAAAACACGGCTCCGTGCCGAAATTACATACATGTTCAGGCCTCGACAGCCACAATGAACAAAAAACACCGGCACTCGAGATGCCATTACGAACGGAACTCCGGTTCCCCCTCCGCAGGTACGAACAACCCCACTCCGAGGGGGAAGGCCTGCGGAGCAACGGAAGGCCGACGAATGGCGCGCCGTCACCTGCTCCAGCAGCGGCGACGACGACGACTTCTGCTCCGAGGGGCCAAGCAGCGGCAACGCTGACCTCAGGCTAGATGCCGCCGCCAGGAGGCCCCCGCCCATGCCAAAACTCGTAAGGCAAGGACGGGCAGAAGGCCGTAGAGTTGGAGGTCAGTCCGTGGCCGGCCCCGGCTATCTCGCCGGCAGCAGAACCTCTTCAAGCTGCCATGGCGGATGCCGGCACCACGAGCGGCTCCGAAGCCCCTCGCGCCCGAAAGCCAGGCACGCTGCAGCTGCCAGCGCCACGGACGACGGCCGCCCTTCCCTCCGATCACTGAGTGAAGGAGCGGGCCGCCGCCCACGCGGGGGCCGACCTCAACTCGGCGCACTCCCCTCCCCAGCCCTGGTGATGAAAATCCTTGAGGCTGAGGGAGGGGCAGAGGCCGCAGCCCGGCTCGCTTTCCCCCACCATCAAGCCGGAGGTCACCATCTCGGGTGACCGCCGGTGGAGGGGAGCAGCCGGGCTGCGTGATGAAAATCCTTGAAGCCGAACGATGGCTGAAAGGTACCAACTCCCGTGGAGTTGCGTTCCTCCAACGAGGAGGCGGAAAGGCGGCGGATACCCCCCATCCGGGGGCTTGGAAGATGGAAAGACACGACGCATAAGGGAGGAAGAAGACATGGTTGCCTTCTGAAAGGAGTCTCCCTCCTTTTAAAGGCAACTCTCCCTACGTGCGCCCCCAGACGCCGCGGGTTGAGTCTTCTCCAACACGCTCCAAGGCCCTTCCCTGCGACTCGGGGGCTGGGTCCCGCATGTCATGCAAACCGGCTCAGGGCAGAAGAAGCCAAACCACCGCGCGTGGTGTGCACGACCGTCCAGCGGTTACAAGCGACCCCCCACTTTTGCCCAGACCAACGGGCGGAAGGGGCGGGCAGCCATGCAGGCGGCATGCAACCGCGCTAGGTGGACGCGCTTCTCCGACTTCTGACACGCCAGCTTGGAAGCCCAGGCCCACGCGTCAAGCAACCGGCGCGCCAGTTGCTGCATGCAAGCAACCGCACCGCCACTTGTGCCACCGTCGCGCCTCTTCGGTTGCGGAGCCTATGCTGCGACTCAAGGCGACCCAGCGCACGACCCAGCAGCGCCAGCCTGGCGCGTTGGTCAAAGCGACCGAAAGTGGGCCGGCAGTAATGGCGGTGGCAGGCGGGCAGGCGCAGCGGTCACGTCGTCAGCCAGGCTCACGTCTCATCCTGGGACAGCAAGAGAGCCTCCTCCCACGGTGTGAAGACGGTGCACCCGTGACCCGTTCCTCGAACGGCTCGCGCACGCGCAACGGCCGCCCCGCCAACCACTCGCCCTGTCGCATTAACTCCGCGGCGGGACAGGCGGCGCCTCTGACGGGAGGAACGCGCGACGCTTCACCTTCGCCGTAATAACCGCGTCAGAAAAGGTACGCCACGTCGTTCGATTTCGTATCCCTTTCCCTTTTTCTCTTTCTCTATCTCTTGCAACAGGGACCGGGAAAGGGGGATACCCCGAAAAGGATCCTTCTCCGCGAAGGAACCGGGCTCCGAGCCCCCCCTACTGATCAGGGGTTCGAAGACTGGCCCTCCGAAGGGTTCAACAGTCGCCTCAGATCGCGTGGGCCCGACACCCACTACTGGTCAGGGGTTCGAAGGCCAGCCCCCCGAAGGGTTCCATGGCCGCCTCAGGCTACCCGGGCTCCGCGCCCATTACTGATCAGGGGTTCGAAGGCTGGCCCCCGAAGGGTTCACAGTCGCCTCAGACACCGAGCGAGGGATGACCAGGGGTACGTTCGATACATAACCGAGGCTCGGGCTGCGCTCCCGAGGTACCCTAGGACATTTCCGAGACCAGCGGGAACGATCTTGTAACGGAATCCCATCGGAGGGAGGCATCGAGCCCTCGGACCCCGTCGCCAGGGGACCGGGTCCGGCAAATCACCCGCAGGTACTTTTGGGCGTGCCTCTGGGCCCCTAGCCGACCCCCAACGAACGGGGCACGGACGTCCACTCGGATTACCCGCTTGCAGCTCACCGGAGACACCATGTTCGGTGCCCATCGAGGGTAACATGGCGCACTCCCCCCCTCCTCCTTGCGGAAAGGCGACGTAGGGGCGTATGTAAAAAGTCGAGTCTGTCCCTGATCGTCCTCTCGCCCTGTGCAGAGGCTCGGGGGCTGCTCTCGCAAAAACCGGCTCCGGCCAAACCGTTGACAGCGTCAACATACCAGCCCGAGAGCTTGGGCCCCGACCGTGCACCCGGGCTACGGCCAGTTCGCATGAGGGAACGACCAGACCAGCCGAAGCGTTACGCGAGGTATTAAGACCTCGAAGGAGTGTAACCACTCCTCCGAGGCCTCGGGGGCTACACCCGGCGGGTGCGCTCGCGCGCACCCACCGGAACAAAATGCAACCGAGAAAGGCTGGTCCCCTTGCAAAAAAGTGCGACGAAAGCCTCCAAGCGAGTGCAAACACTCCCTTCGAGGCTCGGGGGCTACTGTCGGGGACCATAATTAGGGGTACCCTCAAGACGCCTAATTCTCAGCTGGTAACCCCCATCAGCATAAAGCTGCAAAGGCCTGATGGGTACGATTAAGTCAGGAATCAGTCCACACGAGTGACTCGATCACGCTTCACCCGAGCCTAGCCTCGGCCAAGGGCAGCCGACCTCGAGAGACTTCCGTCTCGCCCGAGGCCCCCCTTTTTTACGGCGGACGTACCACCGGCTCGCCCGAGGCCTTGGCTTCGCTCAGAAGCAACCCTGACTGAATCGCCACACCGACTGACCGAGTTGCAGGAGCATTTAACGCAAAGGTGGCCTGACACCTTTATCCTGACACGCGCCCCCGGCAGAGCCGAAGTGACCGCCGTCACTCCACCGCTCCACTGACCAGTCTGACAGAAGGACAGCGCCGCCTGCGCCACTCCGACTGCGGTGCCACTCGACAGAGTGAGTCTGACAGGCAGTCAGGCCTTGCCAAAGGCGCCACGGCGAACTCCGCTCCGCCCGACCCCAGGGCTCGGACTCGGGCTAAGACCCGGAAGACGGCGAACTCCGCTCCGCCCGACCCCAGGGCTCGGACTCGGGCAAAGACCCGGAAGACGGCGAACTCCGCTCCGCCCGACCCCAGGGCTCGGACTCGGGCAAAGACCCGAAAGACGGCGAACTCCGCTCCGCCTGACCCCAGGGCTCGGACTCGGGCTAAGACCCGGAAGACGGCGAACTCCGCTCCGCCCGACCCCAGGGCTCGGACTCGGGCTAAGACCCGGAAGACGGCGAACTCCGCTCCGCCCGACCCCAGGGCTCGGACTCGGGCAAAGACCCGGAAGACGGCGAACTCCGCTCCGCCCGACCCCAGGGCTCGGACTCGGGCTAAGACCCGGAAGACGACGAAACTCCGCCTCGCCCGACCCCAGGGCTCGGACTCCGCCCTGGCCTCGGCCGAACGACCTCCGCCTCGCCCGACCCCATGGCTCGGACTCGGCCTCGGCAACAGAAGACAGACTCAACCTCGGCTTCGGAGGAGCCCCCACGTCACCCTACCTAGGGCACAGACCCGCCACGTCAACAGGGAGCGCCATCATCGTCCTACCCCGAATCAACTCGGGTCACGGAGAACAAGACCGGCGTCCCATCCGGCCAGCTCCGCCGGATGGGCAATGATGGCGCTCCACAAGCCCTGTGACGACGGCGGCCCCCAGCTCTCTTACGGAAGCAGGGCGACGTCAGCAAGGACTCGACCGCTCCAACAGCTGTCCCTCCGCCAGGCTCCGTCGCACCTCCGACAGCCACGACATCACGCCAGCAAGGTGCCAAGACCTCTCCGGCTGCCACATTGGCATGTACCTAGGGCGCTAGCTCTCTCTCCGCTAGACACGTAGCACTCTGCTACACTCCCCATTGTACACCTGGATCCTCTCCTTACGACTATAAAAGGGAGGGCCAGGGCCTTCTTAGAGAAGGTTGGCCGCGCGGGACCGAGGACGGGACAGGCGCTCTCTTGGGGCCGCTCGCTTCCCTCACCCGCGTGGACGCTTGTAACCCCCCTACTGCAAGCGCACCTGACCTGGGCGCGGGACGAACACGAAGGCCGCGGGACTTCCACCTCTCTCACGCTCGACTCCGGCCACCTCGCCTCTCCCCCCTTCGCGCTCGCCCACGCGCTCGACCCATCTGGGCTGGGGCACGCGGCACACTCACTCGTCGGCTTAGGGACCCCCCTGTCTCGAAACGCCGACATATATATATATATATATATATATATATATATATATATATATAGACGTGATAGCACTCAGAGGTATATTCGGTATTTGTCCATATAACTCTTTATTGGTGTTTCTCAACATATACTACTTAAAACAAAGAAATGAGTGGGGCTTGTGCCCTCAGCCCCTCACTCGGCCTTATTTGAGTCCGCCCCTGTCAATTGTGACGGCGGTTGATGGTCAAGGCACCACCAAGCACTTACGAACGGCTACTCAGCGTGATCAAGACGCTGGCCTAAATAATAATAATACTGTCAATTAATATATATTTGCACGCAACAGTGATTAGCGGCCCCACCAGTATGGCGACGACTTAAAGACTTTGACTTGTTGACTTGGGTCCTCAGTAATGGAGCACGACCAGACCACACGTCCCACACCCACTTATCAATTGGTTCTCATCTAGTAGCCAAAGGCGATGTTCGTCTTGTGCAACCATTTTCTCTATGTTTCTAGAAGTTGACAGAAAATTGATGTTTCTCGTTCTGCTTATTATCTGAACTCTAACATTACTCGATTATGAATTATAACTTATTTTTCCTCGTGGCAGACCAACAAGACTGGACAGGATATCATGCATGGCCACTAATGAATTATCGATGAAGCTCTTGATCGACACCAAAGAGGCTCAGAAAGTCTGCTTTGCTGAGGCTGGGAACGACGTTGTCGTGTTCCTCTCCACGCTCTTGTGCCTCCCTGTGACTGTGAGCACCATAATCAGCTTGGTTACCAAGGAGCGAATGGTAGTTACCTATTAAAGCTACTGAACGGATCAAGGGCAAATCAGCTATAATCTCTTTAGTCAGCTGAAGAACTGGTCTTTTCGCTTGCTACAAAGCAAAATAGATGGATACATGGACTTGCCTTGTTGTGTTACTTATTTTTTTTCTTGCAGTGATTGAATAATTTAACTAGGCTGTTGATTCCTTATACGTTTCAATTTTCAGTTGACAGATACTGAACTGGAGAGGAGGAGGAGGGGGGGGGGGCGAAAGAAAAAACAAGTCCTTATTAATTTGCATTTATCATTGTCAAAACTTTTGCATGTCTTTGTCATGATTCTAGGTGCTCAATAAACTTCACATTTGCATAGGATAGTACTTTAGTTTAATGATCCTCCTCATCGTCCATTATACCAGGACCAACTTCAAGGGCTTTTGTTCAGCGAGTTTCTGCAGGTCTTGTCATCCTAGGAACCATCACCTGCAGTTGCTTGGAATTCAGCTGCCCAACCTTCGACGCAGCTAACCAGGCTGATTTCAGCTTCAGCTAAGATCCGGAATTGCAAGCGGACTCATGCAGGCTGCAGCTTATTCTGAAACGAATTCTACTTTTCATACAGTATTTTGTTTCTATAAATTGCAGCTACAACAGTTCGAACAAAACTGGTTTAAAGCCACAGCTAATAAGCTAACATCAGCGGTCGATCATTAACAGCCCAATTGGTTGCCTGCACCATTGGCATCTGGCTCACGCCATCCTGCACCGATTGATACGCACATTTTTTACTTCCCCACACATGCAGGCCAACGAAGGTATAAAGATCTAGCCTGCATCTACGCGCACAGGTTCAAACGTTGCCATACAGCCAACCAACCACAGGTCCAGCCATGGTCAATGCATGTATGGGGCCTGGACCCAGTAGCCCGGCCAACCAATCATGCAGTAAGAGTTCGTTCTTCTGGGGAAGGTATGGCTTTCCTACTCACCAATAACCCGGCACTTCCCAGCGACAACATGCAGCCACAAAACATCATCTTTTACGGTCTCTCATATCCATCATTTAAAGGTTCACAAAAATAGATTAAAATTTGTAAATTAACCTTTTAATAATTTGTTTTTATTCTATTTATATGGACGAGCAGAAAGTGAATGTGAGAGCCTGCAAAAGTGTTTCTTTGCATCCGGATGCAAATAATTTTTTTTTCCAACAACCAGACCACCAACCGGGAACTTAGGGTAAACAACGACAGCGGCTTGATGAATGAAAAACACAAACGAAAAGGCGACCAGACGCCAAACTCGACGAGGACGACTCCTCTACCATAAGGTCAGGCCGCAGCACCGGTCACTTCTCACTTCCGGTGTAGAAACCGCTTCAAGATCTGCATCAGCTCCTCGTTCGCCTGGCCCCACCTAAGGACCGAGAAGCCGTGCTGCTCCCCCGGGAACTCGGCGAGCTCCACGTCCTTGCCCATCTCCCTGAGCCTCGCCGCGTAGAGCAGGACGCGGTCGCGGAGCACGTCGACCCCGGGCGCCTCGACGAGCACGGGCGGCAGCGCCACGGGCTCCAGGCCGGGGCTGCCGGGGCCGAACGGGTTGGCCAGCGGGTGGTCCATGCTCGCCCCGACCGGGAGCGCCATGCGCCAGAGCTGGTCGGACATGGCGACCGTCAGCGAGACGCCGTCCGGCGGGGCCGACTCGGTCGCCGTGCGCTCGACGCCGCCGAGGAACAGGGACAGGAGGACGAGCCCCGCGAGGCGCGCCGGCGCCAGGTCGACCTGCCCCGAGCCGGCCCGGACCGCGAGGTGGTGGGCCAGGTTGGCGCCGGCGGAGACGCCCGACAGGAACGTCCGCGCGAAGTCGGCCGACTCCGCGAGCCACTGCTCGACGCCGGCGCCGGCGCCGCCCGCGCCGGCGAGCGCCGCTTGCCCGCGCAGCCAGGCCAGGAACGTCGCGCCGTCCTCGATCGCCGCCGGGAGGCGGTGCTCGGGGGCGAGCCGGTACTGCACGGAGAGGACGAGCGCGGGGAGGTCGGCCGCGAGGCGTCGGCGCAGGTAGTCGGCCCCGCCGAGCTCGTCGTAGGAGCCGACGCAGTAGCCGCCTCCGTGGAAGTGCACCAGCACCGGGAGCTTGCTGTCCCCGGCGTCCGCCGTTGGCCTGTACACGCGGACCTTGAGGCCGCGCGCCGCGTCGTACACGGCGTCCTTCCACTGAACCCCCGGGACGTCCGGGAAGGGCTTCGGCGGCAGCAGCGCCGCCTCGTCGCCGCGGACGACGGTGCCGTCGCTAAGGAGCTGGATGGCCCCGAAGAAGTCCTCCACGACGTGCGGCGCTGTGTCGCCGGACATGTTGGTTGGTTGGTTGGTTGGTTGGTGGTGATCGTCACGAGCTCACGATTGGCTTTGGATCTAGGTGGTTGTGTGGATGAACTGAAGAGGAAGAGTGAGGTGAAATCCAAGGTCCTCGCTGTTTGTCTACTGGCGCACTCGCATTATCTTTATGGATTCGGATCCGCGTCATCGCGCGGCGCAGAGGCATGTGGACATGTTAGTGGGCAGTGCGTTGACCGCCTCATTTGGGCTTCTTTTTGCTTTACCATAATGAGGTTTTATATGGGCCGATGTTAGATTAGGTTGGGCCAGTACGCGTGGGCCAGAAAATAAGCTTAACATTCCAGGCCATCTTGCGGAATGTTTATTTGATGGTGGCACCGTCGCATAAAGCCAAGTGAAAAAAACTCTATGGCGGTTATTCATTCGACTACAGACGCTGAGACGCAGACGGTGTCCAAATCCAAACTTGCCATGCTCTATACTCCTACATAGACCATGTGATTGATTACCTGTACTGTCTGTTCTTACAAAGTAAATTGTTTTAAGATCATTTAGCTGCACCCACATATATGCGAACCTGCACGTAGGCCGGTAGACAAACAACCATCCAATCATGTGCAGAGAGAATCAAGCGAAGTAAGGTTTCAAGAACCAGACGTTTTTATTAAACTAACTGACCAAACACCATTTCACTTTAAAAAAAAACCAAAGTGACCAAACAGCAAACGCCAGCTTATTCTGCACTAGTAGTTTCACTCCACGCCGTTCTCTGTGTAAACAAAGCGCCGCACGACTCGGATGAGTTCGTCGGTGCCCTCGCTCCAAGGCTGGCGGGAGAAGAAGGCGTGCTCCTGCCCCTCCAAGACGTAGACCTCCACGGGCTTCCCCATCTCCCGGAGCCTCGCCGCGTAGCGCAGCACGCGCTCGTGGAGGAAGTCGCGGCCGGCGGACACCACGAGCACCCGTGGGAACGCCACGGGGCCTAGCGCGCGGCTGTCGGGGCCGAACGGGTTCGTGGCGGGGTGGTCCATGGTCGCGCCGGCCGGGAGCGACAGGCGCCACATCTTGTCGGCCATTTCGGGCGTGAACGGCGCACCGGGCGGCGGCGAGGCCTCCTCGGCCGCGGTGCGCACGGCCCCGCCGAAGAACGGCGTCAGCAGGAGGTACCCGGCGACGCGCAGCGGCGCGAGGGCGAGGGCGAGCTGGCCGCCGGACGACCCGTGCCTCACCGCGACGTGGTGCGACATGTTGGCGCCGGACGACTCGCCGGCGACGAACACGCGGGTGAAGTCGGCCGACTCGGCGAGCCACGGATGGCGCTGCTCGCGTAGCCAGGACAGGGCGGCCGCGGCGTCGTCGATGGCGGCGGGGAGGCGGTGCTCGGGCCCGAGGCGGTAGTCGGCGGAGATCACGACGGCGGGCAGCTCCGACGCGAGGCGGAGGCTCCCGGCGTGGAAGTTGGGCTGCGAGAACGTCCCCAGACAGAACCCGCCGCTGTGGAAGTACATGAGCACCGGCAGCTTCTTCTTCTTCTCCTCCTCCCTGGCGGCGTCACCGGCGGTGGCGGTGGCCGCGGCCGGACGGTACACGCGTAGGCTGAGGCCGTGCGCGGCGTCATACACGACGTCCTCCCACTGGACGCCCGGGACGTCAGGGAAGTGCTCGCCGGACGGTCGCAGCACGGCGGGGTCGGAGCGGACGACGGTGCCGTCGCTGAGAAGCTGGATGACGCCGCGGTAGTCCTCGACGACGCGTGGTGCCGGAGCACTGGACATGGTGCTCGACTCGACTGCGTGAAACGGCAGTTCACCGATGATCCAAGGTTTCAAGAATTGAAGGTGTATCTTGTATTCCTGCCATTTATATAAAAGGGAAACTACTACTGCAGCTAGTTGCAGTTGCAGTCGTCGTTATGACTTGTCAAAAGATCGTTTTGTGTACACCGAACTCAGGTGGCGGTGGTGAGTGTGCAAGCTGTGGTAGGTTTGGGCTCCGATGGGAATTGCTTGGGGTGGAAGAAAAGAGAAGTGTACATGATGACACGATGCATATATTAAATCAATCTAAAGTTGACAATCAAGGTTCAATACGTACGTATACCATAACAATGAAGGTTTAATATGTGCACCATGTGCACCACAGACTTCCATGTACTAATGATATTTTTTTCCGGCTGAGAAATTTATAAATCTCACATAGACTCGTGTATCAAAGAGGCATTCCCGCTATTGTTACACCAAATTCATACAGGTCCTGGCAGTATTGTTTTCGAGCCCGATATACTTTCAGCCCATAGTGATAATAAATATTTTGGATCATCGAAATGGTGCTTCCCAGCCCATCCTCGGACCGATGTAGCCCATGTTATGCTAAACTGTCATGTTAGGAGGAAGATGAATAAGTTTATTAAATTTAGGATCTATGAAGTGGCAGAATCCTTCCACCGGGACGACTCGACTTCACATTGATTTGGACGATTTTCACCAAATTAATTCTCAACTGGTTTAGAAGCGAAGCGTTTAGCTGCCAGAAATTAATTCTCACGGCCAGAATCCGATTTTAAGCTGAAACAAATATCCCTTTGTTTGCATATGCTGGACCAGACAAAGCGAAGCTCTATTGGTAGGTCGAAATAAGGAAAATGTAAGAGTAATTAATCCTAACAGTTTACTCCTATTCAACAGGATTTGTCCGTTCTATGTTGTGTCAAACTTTAAGGGCATGTTTGGTAACAAGTGAATCAGAGGGGATTGAAGGGCTAGAATCTTTTACTATTTGGTTTCCAAACGAACCCTAAATGCAAGGTAGACCCTTTATCTCTCTATGTGTGTCAGACTATACATGTGTTCTCTGAGCAAAGTAACCAGTCAATTGCTCAGGCTATTTGCTTGGCTTTCATGTCTTTTTCGCATGTTTCCCTTCGCCTCGGTAACGCGCGGGCTACAGTGGGGAGTCATGATGAAAGCAGCCCCAGCGACATAGGGAGTCAATGGTCTTGCATCGGTAAAGCGCGAGTTACTGTGCGGCCTGCGTACTGCGGACGGACCGCCTACCAATTGGGCGGGCAGGTACACGTCTTGTCCGTAGTTAATGCAGAGGTGCTTCACACCTTAAGCCTGACATCAGGCTTTCCCCGATAGCTTACGTCACGCGTCGTAGAACACGTGACAGCACTAGGTCTCGTGTTGTGTGGGGACTGGTGACTGGGACCGCCCTTCCACGTGATAGCTCCGAACCGCTCTTGGCTGGGGGTCTGGAAGGCATTCGGGGGAGGCCTCGTTTTCTCCGATGTTGGCCAGCACGTGGCAGCACCGGACCCCCTTAGGGTAGAGATTCGGGTGTCCCGCCACGAGGGTTAGGGCCATTTTCGGGGGTCTGACCCCCGGGCATAGGTTCCAAGAGCCCTCTTCTTCAAGGCATGTGGCGAACCTGGACCCCTTCGCTGTGGTTCCAGAGCACTGATTATAGGTGTTGGTCTTCACCCGAAACCAGTGACCTTACTAGGCAGGCGCAACCAATGGGCTAGGACGGACCATCATTAGCATGGTGACTAAGGGTAGTCCGGAGGGTCCGTCTTGATCTAGATTAGTGGGTAGCCCAATCTTAAGGTACCGATAGGTATTATTTCCACAAATAATCAATTTAGGAATCCTTCTACTTATTTCTTCGAATTTCAATTTGAATTCCACTTTCAAAGTTTAAATCTGATTTTTTAAACTACCAACATCACAATTTATTTATTTATTTTAGAAATAAAAAATATTATAAAGGTAAGGAATCAGATTTAAGATGGTTAACTGAGAGCACCTAGAGGGGGGGGGGGGGTGAATAGGTGATCCTGTAAAAAACTTGAAACTTAATGCCACAAAACTTGATTAGGAGTTAGCACAATAAAGCCAAGTGGCTAGAGAGGAGTTCTTGCAAAACACAATAACCACAAGACGATCAACACAGATAAGTACAGTGGTTTATCCCGTGGTTCGGCCAAGTCCAACACTTGCCTACTCCACGTTGTGGCGTCCCAATGGACGAGGGTTGCACTCAACCTCTCTCAAGCGGTCCAAAGACTCACTTGAATACCACGGTGTTTTGCTTTGTTTCACTATATCCCGTTTGCGAGAAATCTCCACAACTTGGAGCCTCTCGCCCTTACAATTTGATGTTCACAAAGAAGCACGGAAGTAAGGATGGGATGACCAACGCACACAAGACACAAAATCAGAGCACAAATACGCACACAAGTCACAACTCGAGCTCACAACACAACCCGAAGAGTTCTCTACTCAAATGGAGCTCTAGTTGCTATCACAAGGAATCAAATGCGTGGAATTGGAGCCTTGGTGCTTAGGAATGCTTAGAGAATGCTTGGTGTTCTCCTCCATGCGCCTAGGGGTCCCTTTTATAGCCCCAAGTCAGCTAGGAGCCGTTGAGAGCATTCCAGGATGGCAATTCTTGCCTTCTGTCGCCTGGCGCACCGGACAGTCTGGTGCACCACCGAACACTGTCCGGTGCGGATTTCTTTCCTGTTTTGGCGCAGCTGACCGTTGGCGATTTGGAGTCGTTGGCGCACCGGACAGTCCGGTGCCACCTTCAGACCGTTGGCCCGGCCACGTGTCACGCGCGGATTGCGCGGCCGACCGTTGGCTCGGTCGACCGTTGGCTCACCAGACAGTCCGGTGCACACCGGACAGTGCGGTGAATTTTAGCCGTACGCCGCCGATGAATTCCCGAGAGCGGCCTTTTCACCAGAGCCAGCCTGGCGCACCGGACACTGTCCGGTGCACCACCGGACAGTCCGGTGCTCTCAGACTGAACTGTCTTTGGCTGAACAAAGCCATCTATTTTCCAAATTGATTTCTCCTGTTTCCAGTACTTAGACACAATACATTAGTCCTTAAAACAAAGTACTAAGTCTTAGACACATACCTTTATGTTGATTTTCACTTTGTCCATCATTTGGCATAGATTAACACATGACCACTTGTGTTGGCACTCAATCACCAAAATACTTAGAAATGACCCAAGGGCACATTTCTCTTTCAATCTCCCCCTTTTTGGTGATTTATGCCAACACAACAAAAAACAACTAAAAGAAGTGCAACATCAATGCAAACGAAAACACAAATTTGTTTTGATTCAAATTTGGCATATTTGGATCATTCTTTGCCACCACTTAGTTTGTTTTTGCAAATCGAACTCAATTTCCTATCTCTAAGTCAAATTCACTTGCAGAGACATAAAGAGAGGTATTTCAAGAGAAATTGATCAAAGATTCAAAAACTCCCCCTTTTTTCCATAATCAAGCATTCTCCCCACAAGAGACAGACTTTTAGCACTAAGAGACAATAAGAGTATTTTGACAAAACAAAACTCTACTATTTTCAAAATTCTCAAGTGGTAGCTGATCCATTTGTTGCTTTGGCCCTTAATTTTCTCCCCCTTTGGCATCAAGCACCAAAACGGGATCATTTTTGGCCTTTAAACCTCATTGCCTCACCAAAATTGTCAATTAAGATCAAAAGGCAATAAGAGACACTGAGATGAACTTGGAGTAAGTTACCCTCTCATTGGAGTGCAGTGGAAGTCTTTCATGGTCCAAGTCCATCTTTCCCTTTCAATCCACTTTTGAGACTAAATCAAGCAAGCCCAAACACATGGTTAGTCTCAACGAGTCAAGTTGTAGCACATCTCCCCCTAAATATGTGCATCACTTGCAATTTGACTTGTGAGGTCCGGGGAGTGCTTGTACAACTTGAGCACCATAAATACACAACAAAATGCTTAAGGAACATGATCAAGGCATAAAAACACATGTATGCTATAAATCAATCCAAGTTCCGCGAATCTAAGACATTTAGCTCACAACGCAGCCTGCAAAAGGTCTTCTCATCTAGAGGCTTGGTGAAGATATCGGCTAGCTGGTTCTCGGTGCTAACATAAAACACTTCAATATCTCCCTTTTGCTGGTGGTCTCTCAAAAAGTGATGTCGGATGTCAATGTGCTTTGTGCGGCTGTGCTCAACAGGATTGTCCGCCATACGGATAGCACTCTCATTGTCACATAGGAGTGGGACTTTGCTTAGATTGTAGCCAAAGTCCCTGAGGGTTTGCCTCATCTAAAGTAGTTGTGCGCAACACTATCCTGCGGCAACGTACTCGGCCTCAGCGGTGGATAGGGCAACAGAGGTTTGTTTCTTAGAACTCCACGACACCAGGGACCTTCCTAGAAATTGGCACGTCCCTGATGTACTCTTCCTATCGACCTTACATCCAGCATAATCGGAGTCTGAATATCCAATTAAGTCAAAGGTAGACCCCTTTGGATACCAGATCTCGAAGCAAGGCGTAGCGACTAAATATCTAAGAATTCGCTTCACAGCCACTAAGTGACACTCCCTTGGATCGGATTGAAATCTAGCACACATGCATACACTAAGCATAATATCCGGTCTACTAGCACATATATAAAGCAAGGAACCTGTCATGGACCGGTATGCTTTTTGATCAACGGACTTACTGAAAGGGAATTAGGCTTACACCTATTTCCTAAACTGATTTTGGTGGTTGAATTGCCCAACACAAATAATTGTATACTCCTATATTTGTATATCTTGTTCTAACCACTAATCAAGGGATCTAGTTGGGGGATAAAGTTTTAATTTTCAGGTTTCGCCTATCCACCCCCCTCTAGGCGACTTTCACTTACCTCCTTTGTTGAGGTCGACGTGTCCGTCAGTTCCCATTGGAGTCTTTGCGGGCTTGGCGTCCTTCATCTCAAACCGCTTGAGCAAGTCCTGCGTATACTTCGTTTAGGAGATGAAGGTGCCGTCCTTGAGTTGCTTCACTTGGAACCCAAGGAAGTAGTTCAACTCGCCCATCATCAACATCTCAAACTTTTGAGTCATCACCCTGCTAAACTCTTCACAAGACTTTTGGTTAGTAGAGCCAAATATTATGTCATCGACATAAATTTGGCACACAAATAGGTCACCATCACATGTCTTAGTAAAAAGAGTTGGATCGGCTTTCCCAACCTTGAAAGCATTAGCAATTAAAAAGTCTCTAAGGCATTCATACCATGCTCTTGGGGCTTGCTTAAGTCCATAGAGCGCCTTAGAAAGCTTACACATGTGGTCGGGGTACCGTTCATCCTCAAATCCAGGGGTTGCTCCACGTACACCTCCTCCTTGATTGGCCCGTTGAGGAAAGCGCTCTTCACGTCCATTTGAAACAATCTGAAATAATGGTGAGCGGCATAGGCTAACAATATGCGAATTGACTCTAGCCTAGCTACAGGAGCAAAAGTCTCCTCAAAGTCCAAACCTGCAACTTGAGCATAACCTTTTGCCACAAGTCTAGCCTTGTTCCTTGTCACCACTCCGTGCTCGTCTTGTTTGTTGCGGAACACCCACTTGGTTCCCACAACGTTTTGCTTGGGACGTGGCACCAGTGTCCAAACTTCATTTCTCTTGAAATTGTTGAGCTCCTCCTGCATGGCCAACACCCAGTCTGGATCTAGCAAAGCCTCTTCTACCCTGAAAGGCTCAATAGAAGAGACAAAAGAGTAATGCTCACAAAAATTAACTAATCTAGAGCGAGTAGTTACTCCCTTGCTAATATCACCCAATATCTGGTTGTCGGGATGATTCCTTTGAATCGTCGCTCGAACTTGAGTTGGAGGGGCTTGAGGTGCTTCTTCCTCCATAACGTGATCATCTTGTGCCCCCCCCTGATCACATGCCTCTTCTTGATAAACCTGCTCATCATCTTGAGTTGGGGGTTGCACTATTGTTGAGGAAGAAGGTTGATCTTGTTCCTTGTGTTCCTGCGGTCGCACGTCTCCAATCGCCATGGTGCGTATTGCGGCCGTTGGAACATCTTCCTCATCTACATCATCAAGCTCACTTTGCTCTCTTGGAGAGCAATTAGTCTCATCAAATACAACATCGCTAGAGACTTCAACCAAACCCGATGATTTGTTGAAGACTCTATACGCCTTTGTATTTGAGTCATAACCTAACAAAAACCCTTCTACAGCTTTAGGAGCAAATTTTGAATTTCTACCTTTCTTTACCAGAATGTAGCATTTACTCCCAAAAACTCGAAAATACGAAACGTTGGGTTTGTTACCGGTTAGAAGCTCGTATTACGTCTTCTTGAGAAGGCGATGAAGGTAGACCCGGTTTATGGCGTGGCAAGCCGTGTTCATAGCTTCTGACCAAAACCGCTCGGGCGTCTTGAATTCTCCAAGCATTGTCCTCGCCATGTCTATGAGTGTCCTGTTCTTCCTGTCTACCACACCATTTTGTTGTGGTGTGTAGGGAGCGGAGAACTCGTGCTTGATTCCTTCCTCCTCAAGGTACTCCTCCACTTGAAGGTTTTTGAACTCGGACCCGTTGTCGCTCCTTATCTTCTTCACCTTGAGCTCAAACTCATTTTGAGCTCTCCTTAGGAAGCGCTTGAGGGTCCCTTGGGTTTTAGATTTGTCCTGCAAAAAGAATACCCAAGTGAAGCGGGAAAAATCATCAACAATTACTAAACCATACTTACTTCCCCCGATGCTGAGGTAGGCGACGGGTCCGAAGAGGTCCATATGCAACAGCTCCAGGGGTCTTGATGTGGTCATCACATTCTTGCTATGATGCGCACTTCCCACTTGTTTACCTGCTTGACAAGCTGCACAAGGTCTATCTTTTCAAAATGCACATTTGTTAGACCTAACACATGTTCTCCCTTTAGAAGTTTGTGAAGGTTCTTTATCCCCACATGTGCTAAACGGCGATGCCACTGCCAGCCCATGCTAGTCTTAGCAATTAAGCATGCATCTAGACTGGCCTCCTCTTTTGCAAAATCAACTAAGTAGAGTTTGCAGTCTAATACACCCTTAAAAGCTAATGAACCATCACTCCTTCTAAAGACAGACACATCTATATTTGTGAATAAGCAATTATATCCCATATTACATAATTGACTAACGGACAACAAATTATATCCAAGCGATTCAACTAAAAACACATTAGAGATAGAATGCTCGGAAGAAATTGCTATTTTTCCTAGTCATTTAACCTTGCCTTGATTCCCATCACCGAATATGATTGAGTCTTGGGAATCTTTGTTCTTGACGTAGGAGGTGAACATCTTCTTCTCCCCCGTCATGTGGTTTGTGCATCCGCTGTCGATAATCCAGCTTGATCCCCCGGATGCATAAACCTGCAAGGCAAATTAGGCTTGGGTCTTAGGTACCCAACTCTTGTTGGGTCCTACAATGTTAGTAACAATTGCCTTAGGGACCCAAATGCAAGTTTTATCTCCCTTGCATTTTGCCCCTAATTTTCTAGCGACCACCTTCTTATCCTTTCTACAAATAGCAAAGGAAGCATTGCAAGCATGATAAATTGTAGAAGGTTCATTACTTGTTTTCCTAGGTACATGAACAACATTTCTTCTAGACATAACACTTTTCTTAGCCAAATTTCTTTCATGCATAATGGAAGAACTTGAAGCAAACATGGCATTTGAATTACAACTCCTATTATAATGAACATTTCTAGAATATCTCTTATCACCATAAATGAAAGCATGATTCTTTTGACTACTATTAGTCATAGGAGCCTTCCCTTTCTCCTTGGCGGGAATGGGAGCCTTATGACTTGTTAAGTTCTTGGCTTCTCTCTTAAAGCCAAGCCCATCCTTAATTGAGGGGTGTCTACCAATCGTGTAGGCATCCCTTGCAAATTTTAGTTTATCAAATTCACTTTTGCTAGTCTTAAGTTGGGCATTAAGACTAGCCACTTCATCATTTAACTTTGCAATAGAAACTAGGTGTTCACTACAAGCATCAATATTAAGATCTTTACACCTATTGCAAATCACAACATGTTCTACACAAGAGTTAGATCTATTTGCTACTTCTAGTTTAGCATTTAAATCATCATTAATACTTTTTAAACTAGAAATTGTCTCATGGCAAGTAGATAGTTCACAAGAAAGCATTTCATTCCTTTTAACTTCTAAAGCAAGAGATTTTTGTGCCTCTACAAATTTATCATGTTCTTAATACAAAAGATCCTCTTGCTTTTCTAACAATCTATTCTTATCATTCAAAGCATCAATCAATTCATTGATCTTATCGATTTTAGTTCTATCTAAGCCCTTGAACAAACTAGCGTAGTCTATTTCATCATCGCTAGATTCATCATCACTAGAAGAAGCATAAGTAGAGTTTCGAGTGTTTACCTTCTTCTCCTTTTCCATGAGGCAGGTGTGATGCTCATTGCGGAAGAGGGACGGTTTGTTGAAGGCGGTGGCGGCGAGTCCTTCGTCGTCGGAGTCGGACGAAGAGCAATCCGAATCCCACTCCTTTCCAAGGTGTGCCTCGCCTTTAGCCTTCTTGTAAACCTTCTTGTTCTCTCTTTTCCCATTCTTTCCTTGTTCCTGTTCACTATCATTATCGGGACAGTTAGCAATAAAGTGACCAATCTTACCACACTTGAAGCAGGAGCGCTTTCCCTTCGTCTTGCTCCTTTTGGGATGCTCCTTGCGACCCTTTAGCGCCGTCTTGAAGCGCTTGATGATGAGTGCCATTTCTTCCTCATTGAGCCCCGCCGCCTCAACTTGTGCCACCTTGCTAGGTAGCGCCTCCCTGCTACTTGTTGCTTGAGAGCGATGGCTTGAGGCTCATGAATTGGACCATTCAATGCCTCATCGACGTATCTTGCCTCCTTGATCATCATCCGCCCTCTTACGAACTTTCCAAGTATTTCTTTGGGCGACATCTTGGTGTACCTAGGATTTTCACGAATATTGTTTACAAGATGTGGATCAAGGACAGTGAAAGACCTTAGCATTAGGCGGACGACGTCGTGGTCCGTCCATCGCGTGCTTCCATAGCTCCTTATTTTGTTGACGAGGGTCTTGAGCCTGTTGTATGTTTGGGTTGGCTCCTCCCCCCTGATCATTGCGAACCTTCCTAGTTCGCCTTCCACCAACTCCATCTTGGTGAGCATGGTGACGTCGTTCCCCTCATGTGAGATCTTGAGGGTGTCCCAAATCTGCTTATGGTACTCATCCCTGCACAATGAGGCTAACAACACAATAGTAGCTTGTGCATTTTTATGAATTTGTTCATTGATGAACATGGGACTATCCGTGCTATCAAAGTGCATTCCATTTTCTACTATCTCCCATATACTTGGATGGAGAGAGAACAAGTGGCTACGCATTTTGTGACTCCAAAATCCGTAGTCCTCTCCATCGAAGTGAGGCGATTTACTGAGGGGAATGGAAAGCAAATGAGCATTGGAATTTTGCGGAATACGAGAATAATCAAAGGAAAAGTTTGAATTAACCGTCTTCCTTTTCTCGTAGTCGTTGTCGTCGTCGTCCTTTTGGGAAGAAGAGGACTCGTCGCTGTCGTCGTAGTAAACGATCTTCTTGATGCGCCTCTTCTTGTTCCCGTCCTTCTTCTTATGACTTGAGCCCGAGTCAGTGGGCTTGTCGTCTTTCGGCTCATTGATGAAGGACTCCTCCTTGTCATTGATCACTATCCCCTTTCCCTTAGGATCCATCCCTTCGGGCGATTAGTACCTTTCTTGAAGAGAACGGCTCTGATACCAATTGAGAGCACCTAGAGGGAGGGTGAATAGGTGATCCTGTAAAAAACTTGAAACTTAATGCCACAAAACTTGATTAGGAGTTAGCACAATAAAGCCAAGTGGCTAGAGAGGAGTTCTTGCAAAACACAATAACCACAAGACGATCAACACAGATAGGCACAGTGGTTTATCCCGTGGTTCGGCCAAGTCCAACACTTGCCTACTCCACGTTGTGGCGTCCCAATGGACGAGGGTTGCACTCAACCCCTCTCAAGCGGTCCAAAGACCCACTTGAATACCACGGTGTTTTGCTTTATTTCACTATATCCCGTTTGCGAGGAATCTCCACAACTTGGAGCCTCTCGCCCTTACAATTTGATGTTCACAAAGAAGCACAGAAGTAAGGATGGGATGACCAACGCACACAAGACACAAAATCAGAGCACAAATACGCACACAAGTCACAACTCGAGCTCACAACACAACCCGAAGAGTTCTCTACTCAAATCAAGCTCTAGTTGCTATCACAAGGAATCAAATGTGTGGAATTGGAGCCTTGGTGCTTAGGAATGCTTAGAGAATGCTTGGTGTTCTCCTCCATGCGCCTAGGGGTCCCTTTTATAGCCCCAAGGCAGCTAGGAGCCGTTGAGAGCATTCCAGGAAGGCAATTCTTGCCTTCTGTCGCCTGACGCACCGGACAGTCCGGTGCACCACCGGACACTGTCCGGTGCGGATTTCTTTCCTGTTTTGGCGCAGCCGACCGTTGGCGATTTGGAGCCGTTGGCGCACCGGACACTGTCCGGTGCACACCGGACAGTCCGGTGCCCCTTTCAGACCGTTGGCCCGGCCACAAGTCATGCGCGGATTGCGCGGCCGACCGTTGGCTCGGCCGACCGTTGGCTCACTGGACAGTCCGGTGCACACCGGACAGTCCGGTGAATTTTAGCCGTACGCCGCCGCCGAATTCCCGAGAGCGGCCTTTTCACCAGAGCCAGCCTGGCGCACCGGACACTGTCCGGTGCACCACCGGACACTGTCCCACTACTACAGGAAACCTCTGTACAGGCGGTCCGGTTAGCCTCTACACAGACGGTTCCATGAACTGCTTGTGGTGCACCGACTGTGATGTAAAACAACATCACAAGTGGTCAATCAAAAATCGCCTGTGAAGACAGACATCACAGGCGGTCCAGTTCAAAGGAACCGCCTATGATAGACACACATCACAGGCGGTTTTTAATATAAGTCCGACTGCATACAATATAAATCACAGACGGTTTTTTAATATACAGATTCATATACAGAATTTTCAAACAGATTATACACAGATTTCATGCACAGATTCACACAGATTGCATACACAGATTTATACATATCAAGTTCCATAATACACAGATTCATCCACATATCAAGTTCCATCATCATACACAGATTTATACACATATCAAGTTCCATAGACAACTAAACATCTCAAAGTTCCATAGACAACTAAACATCTAAAGTTCCTA
Source organism: Zea mays (assembly GCF_902167145.1). Taxonomy (NCBI): domain Eukaryota; kingdom Viridiplantae; phylum Streptophyta; class Magnoliopsida; order Poales; family Poaceae; genus Zea; species Zea mays. The sequence goes on from NC_050103.1 coordinate 15,399,277, forward strand.
ACTAAAGACCTAAACACTGTGTGATATTGTGTACAAACTTAGTTCTAGGAATTGTTGCAAATTTCCATTTGTATTGTAGAATAGCCCTTGTTGATGAAGAACTTCACGGCGCATAAAGTAAAGCAAGTCTCTTACAACCTTAGCCACGCCGATGGAAACCATATCTCTTTCTAACCATTCAGCATTGATCTTGGATTTAGGAACCTGCAATGAAAGCAAAAAACAAGCAGTGCTAAGAGTAATGTGATGAGCAACAATATAACATAAAAATTGCAACATAGACAATGATAGCGAACTTACATCCTCACGATTGACCATGTAATGGAAGGTGACACGACACCATTCGCATACATAATAACCGCACAGGACAGTACCTGGAGGTTGTTTGTCACCATATGGAAATAATGATATTGACAAATTAGGCTTGTCCTCTGGATGTTCACCGCCAAGATCTTTCCAATAAAAACGGTATGCACTGCATATAAGAATAGCATTGTGAGATTAAGAATACATTTGTTAAGTTGTAATAAGTACAAGTGTGCAGTAATAATCATACTTCTCTAAAATCTTCAAGAAGTCATTATACATAGCCTTTTCCATTCTCAGTGAGTCGAAGACCACGACTTTACCATCCTTTGGAAAGATCATGATACAAATGTAGTGGTCACTATATAGACATAGACGAAAACACATGTTAAGATCACGATTGCCATAATTTATAGTTCAAAATTAAACCATGTCGATAACTTACTTAAAGTGGTGCAGAGCTATTATTAAGTCCTTGCCATGTTGTACATGATTATACATGGCTCGTCCAATGTATGCCGCCATTACCTTCATTTTCTTTCTCTGATTCTGTTTGACGGCTTTCTCAAATTCAGCATCGTCCAAGTCTTTGTATTCTTCTCCATGCCTCCGAGCAACTACTTTGTAGCGAGCTTGGGATATCATCAACGGGTCAAGAAACCCTGTCTTAAGTTGTTTCTTCTTATCATCCATGTATTGCATCCTACGTGTAATAGTGTTAATCGTTAGACTCTCGTTTATGTGTGCGTGTACAAAACTAACAAATATGAAAGTTTAGAGGTACTTACAAGCAAAAGAGGGTTAAGTAGTTGGTTTCCATCTTTTGTCGGTGGTACAACGACCAGAGATCGTCAAAGAATAAATGCCGCACAGGATCTATATGATCATTGCTCCAAAATGCATCTTCTGGCACAACAAATGTGAAGTCCTCGAGTTTGTATTTGTTGCTAGCCACCATGTACCACTCATGCATTCTAATCTCTGGAGTCGACAACTTAGAAAGTTGCACCGTCGTCAAGAACGACCTCCCATTCACAAATTTTGGAGGAACATCCTCCTTCTTGTATACCGAGATATTGGTTTTAAGACGTAATTATTCTCGAGTATGAATCATTCCATCTTCTTCCCATACTTCGAAATTGTCTATTTGGGACCGTGTGCCTACTCCATGAGATGCTGATTCCGCTTTTGATTGATTTGTCATAACTCTCTGCAATTTATGCAGGTAGCGTGCCACTGATTCTGACGGTTTCTTGACATCGTCAGTGGCGATTCGCTTATGAATTTTCTTTGAAATAGTTGGCCCTTCAACATTGGTGCCAACGTTTGGTTCCTTTTTGATGTTGACGTCGACATTCTGAGGAACAATTTTGTCTACGTCCCCCTCGTCGAGTTCCTTCGCAAGAGGCGATATGATTGTTTCAACGATTTTTTTGGAGGTCGGTGTCATATTTTCCTGCACCATGGGGTGTGGAATGATCGAACTATCTTTTTGTTGCATTGGTGTTGAATTCGGCTCATCACCCAACTTGATGTCGCGTCGATGCCAAAGGACCAACTCGTTCATTGCCTCCTGCAAAGTTATGATCCGCTCAACTGGAAAATCTATCTCCCAATCTTCACAACCACTGTCTGTGATTTCTAGAACTTGGACCACAACATAGTGTGGCGGGACAGGATTATCCTTGTAGTTAACAAGTCCTGGTTTTACCAAACCAGTAGCAACTTGCTTTATTTTTGTCCCAGATCGATTGATTGGAATATGAAGAAAGCAAGGCTTGTCCTCAACAATATCGTCTATAGGGTACTTGGTCAAGTCTTGCATAGATCCTACGCTGCTAGGGACTATAGGTGGACTCATGTGGCTTGGCTTGAGTTCAAATGATATGCATTCTGTTTTCTTCATTTTGTTCATCACGTCATTAATAGCCTTTTGTACCCTTTCATCAATAGTCTCTTCAAGGGTCCTTTTCGACTTCTCATGTTTCCTATATGACGACGCATACTCTGGAAACGCCTCTCTCCAGGAAATCTTAGAAGAGATTCCCCGAGCCCGTCCAGTGTGTTCAGGATTGCCTAGTGCTGCAGTTAGTATGTCATTCTCCCTCCGAGGCTTAAATTCTCCTTTTTTCTCTTATCTGCATATTCTTGAATTTTTGTCGAAACTTCGCCTACCAATTCTGGATGCAAAAGTTTGTCGTCCTCACTCAAACCTACCCGACCTAAGATCCAACAAATAGCTCGCTCATCGATATCTTTTAATATTGGGTCCAAAGTGCCGTTAGCTATAGCTTCCTCGATTATCCTGTTCCACTGCACAACTTTATGGTGATATCCGGTTGACCCCAGGCGATGGGGGTGTTTGTTCATCTTCGCTCTCTGAGAATTAGTTTCGTCCAGTTCTTTGGCCTTCAGTTCGGTCTTCTGACGAACAAATTCCTCCCACTGAGCTTGAGTGATTTTCCCCATTTTCTTGGGCGGAGGAACCTTATTCTTCTTAACAAATTCCCTATTCATCTCGGCCTTCCACCCACAAAACATCTTGGCCATAGCAGAGAGCATCGACTTCCTTACTGCATCCTCTGTGCCTTTTGGGAACTTGAATGACTCAGACAACTTAGCCCATAGCTTATTGCGGGTGTCTTCATCTAAATCCTTCCATTTTTGAAGTGTGATTGACACTATATCTCTAACAGTAGACCCGTAGGAATTTCGAAACTTTGTAACCACGTCAAGTGGTTCTTCAGGAAACCCCTCTGCATTTAGTTTTGTTACGTACATAACTGCACCTTCTTTCATCTGATTCGGACCTCGTCGCCCTCGTTTCCGCTTATGTGAAACGGATGATTCAGGCATCGGAGCATCCTCCGTGTTTCGTGTAGAACATGCATCCTCTTTCTTCTCTTCATTTGAAATCTATATAGTGAAATTAATGGCCTTTCATATATGAACATTATTTTAGAATATAGTCGACATATTTCTATTTACCTCTTCATCGTTGGGAATATAGTCGGCATCAAGCTCATCTGATGTTTTTTTCTTCCTTGGAGGTATAGGAGTACAAGGATTGTCGTCACTAGAACTATCCTCCCCGCTCCCTTCACCGGAGCTGCTCGTTGTATGCCATTCAAGTTTGGTCGCGTCTTCATCAACTTTGTTAGACGCACCGGTGCAGACCACATCCATACTAGGCTGCTCGTTGTCTGCCATTCAAGCTGGTTTCATCGATAAAGGGATATACTGTTAGTCTGATATACTGGTTCCATCAATAAGGGAACTTGGAGAAAAGGTGATTCAAAAGAAATCGAGCCCAAACCCGCCTCCGGGGCAGGATCGGGCCGGGAAGCACGGAGCAGATAGAAGTGCACTTCCCAATGCAGTAGACAGAGAAGGCATGGCTGTGATGTTATAATGCTGAAGGACCCCAAGATGAGATTATGCCCTGTCGTCCACCACTGCCCGTTATTTGTGGGCTTCATCGAGGGCGGGAAACATTTGGTGACATCAAATGACCTTCGGGCTGGGGACGTCTGCGAGCTTGTTAAGGGGCCAGACGATGGTGAGTCGGTGTACTCTGTCCGGATGTGTGGTCACAAAATTTAAAGCCGCCCCGGCTTCATCTGTGCGCTTCTCTTCTCTTATGTCGGCTACTAAGATCACTTAGCACCCCACCTAAGAGAAGAGAAGCACACACATGAAGCCGGGGCGGCTTTAAATTTTGTGACCACACATCCGGACATAGTACACCGGCCTACCATCGTCTGGCCCCCTAACAAGCTCGCAGACGTCTTCAGCCCGAAGGTCGTTTGCTATCACCAAATGTTTCCAGCCATCGGTGAAGCCCACAAATAACGGGAAGTGGTAGACTACAGGGCTTAGTCTCTTCTTAGGGTCCTTCAGCATTATAACATCACATCCATGCCTTCTCTGTCTAACTGCATTGGAAAGTGCACTTCTATCTGCGAGCTTGCTTCCCGACCCGATTCAGGCATTCCGCCGATGCCATTCTCCATATAAGTCCCAAACAGAGAATAGGGATGAGGTAGTCAAGATTGTAGGCGCTAGTGCTCAACTACTAGCATCTATAGATATGGACACAAGTCCAAATTTGGTGCTACTCGGCACCATCAATATCACTAGAAAAAAAGTACATCAAAGAGATCCACTTCCCAATAGTACTCGAAGATAGTTCATTGACTTGACACTCTCTAAGAGGTTCATACAAAATACATTATCTCTAAGAGTGAAACCTACGATACTCATATCGTGTTGTTTAGGACTAAACATCAACAACCCCTTGACTGGTCGCTATCATACTCAATTCCAAAATATTTTTCCAATATGTCGGCTTGAGTAAGGAGATCTGGGCTTGGGAGTTCCTCCAAATCATCTGCAGCTTCATCATCTTTAGCATATTGCAGGGCTTCATCTTGAATAATTTTAGCCCTCTTGAAGTCAGCATACTTTTTGATGGACAGAGCACACTTCTCAAGCATGTCGCATACATCTCCAATTTGAAACAAAGTGGTCTTAAGTGTGTACACTGATTCCGGTTCACTAGTATCCACAACCCCATCAGTCACTAGACTGCGAATGATGTCAACATGTGTCTCGATGACTCGAACTGAGGTCTCAACCATGTCAAGTGGCTCTTTTTCCATCTCTGAAACTGAAAATGACCAAGTCTCACAATCAAAAGAACAAAGGCAACAAAGGCAGGGATCAGAGGGAAAAAGAAGTCAAAGAACCCAGCTATTGGTGATGTGGTATCTTCCAGTAATTGATCGCTTAAAACGTTTGTTCTCAAATCCTAGAGAGGCTGAGCTTATGCGTTGGCATGCTGAAAATCGCAAGCAGAATAACAAACAGATTCGACACCCTGCTGATGCATCACAATGGAAAAATTTCGATCTTATGTATCCTGAGTTTGCCAAAGAAACCAGAAATGTAAGATTTGCTTTGGGTACAGACGGAATGAATCCATTTGGTGAAAAAAGAAGTGTACATAGCACCTGGCCCGTGACTTTAACGATGTACAACCTTCCATCATGGCTGTGTCACAAAAGAAAGTACATTATGTTGACTATTCTTATTCAAGGTCCGAAATCAGCTGGTGTTGATATTGATGTGTTCCTAGAACCTCTTATGGAAGATATGACAAAGCTCTGGAATGAAGGAGTTAGAATATGGGATGAGTATTGCCATGAGTATTTCAACTTAAGAGCAATTATATTTGTTACCATCCATGATTCTCCCAGTGGCGCCACACTATCAGGGCAAAAGACTAAAGGAAAGAATGGTTGTGTAGTGTGCGTCGATGGAACTGCTTCCATGTACCTTAAATCATCCAAGAAGTTGGTGTTCATGGGACACAGACGGTTCTTGATGAAGCAGCATAAGTACCGAAAGATGAAAGCGGAATTTAACAATCAACTGGAAAGTGAAGGTGCACCAAAGCCTTATAGTGGGAAACTTGTTTTTGAAATTGTAAAGAACATTCATGTTGTATTCGGAAAGGGAAAAAACAAAGGAGAAAAGAGAAAGAGAACTGACCCTTCAACTTACACAACTTTCAAGAAGCAATCAATTTTTTTCAAGTACCTCCCATACTGGAAGGATATGGAAATTTGCCACAGCATTGATTTGATGCATGTAACAAAAAATGTTTTTGACAGCATCATTGGAACCTTGCTGGTCATGCCGAGTAAGACAAAAGACGGACTCAAATCACGCAATGATCTAGTAGATCTTCAAATCAGACCGGAACTTCATCCAGTGGATAGTGGCAAAGGGAAGCCTTACCTCCCCCCAGCTAGCTACAACTTTTCAGTTGAGGAGAGAACAAAGATTTGCAAATGTTTGCGTGGGGTCAAAGTGCCCACAGGTTTCTCATCCAATATCAGCAGACTAGTCAGGATGAAGGGCTTGTCTCTATTTGGCTACAACTCTCATGACTGCCATGTGATGATGACGGTGTTCCTCCCAATTGCGGTAAGAGCCCTCGAAACAGAGCATGTCAAAGTTGTCATCACACGCTTGTGTTACTTTTTCAATGCGGTTTCACAAAAAGTAATAGCTTTAGAAGACTTGGACTATCTAAAGGCATACATCATCGAGACTATGTGCAAGCTTGAAATGTGTTTTCCTCCATCATTTTTTGATATGCAAGTACACCTAATCATACATCTCGTGGATCAGATAAAAATATTAGGGCCACTATATTTACATCATATGTTTCAATTGGAGCGATACCTGGGAGTATTAAAAGGTTATGTGCGAAATCGCGCTCACCCAGAGGGTTCAATCATGGAGGGATACACTACAGAAGAAGTGATTGAGAGCTGTATAGATTACATCAGTGACGGAACAATGATAGGTGTGCCTATACCTAAACATGAGGGTAAACTATGTGGGAGAGGGAGAATGGGCAAGAAAACTTTTCGCATTGAGGATTACAAGCTAGTACATTGTGCTCATGGTAGTGTACTACAACATCTCACGATAGCCGAGCCTTACATAGAGGAACACCTGGATGAGCTTCGTAAAGAAAATCAGAACCGCACAGAGGACTGGATCATGAGGGAGCACAAACATCGTTTCAGCGAATGGTTAATGGACAAAAACATCCCATTCGGAGACCCTTTGGAAGAGAAAACAATGAAGAATTTGGCTTCTGGGCCATCGTGTTTTGTGACATCATGGCAAGCATATGACATCAATGGGTACACATTCTACACTAAATCAAAAGACATGAAAAGTGTTGCACAAAATAGCGGTGTTCGTATCGATGCTTTTGACCTACATGGACAGAAGACCACATATTTTGGATTCATAGAGGAAATATGGGAACTTGATTATGGCCCAAGCATGAAAATACCCTTATTTAAGTGCCAATGGGTACAACATCCCGTGGGGGTGATAGTGGATAACTACAGACTCACACTGGTAGACTTAAAGAAAGTAGGATATAAAGATGACCCGTGGGTTCTCGCCGAATGTGTTGCACAAGTGTTCTATGTACTCGATCCAGCAGATGAGAAGATGCATGTAGTTATTTCTGGAAAGCAAAAAATTGTTGGAGTTGAGAATGTGGGAGACCAAGATGAGGAATACAATAAGTATGAAGAATTGTTCGTCTTTAACGGTCCAGAGAGAATCAAGCGTGTGGAAAAGAAAATTGATAAGAACTTAAAGCCATACATGCGGAAAAATGGTAGTTCATGAAAAATTGTATGAATCAAATTGTATTTGTTATCATGTATGATCGACTATGAATTGTGGTTGCCAATTAATTTAAAATCTCTCTAGTTATCTATGTGTGCTATTATAATTCATTTAAATTGTATTTGCATATTATTGTTAAAAATTAAATATTAATTCATTTAAATTGTATTTGCATATTTCTGTTAAAAATTAAATATTAATTCATTTAAATTGTATTTGCATATTTCTGTTGAAAATTAAAATTATTTTCATATTTAAATTGTATTTTCGTATTTTTACAATCACAGGCGGTTTTTTCTTAGGGTCCGTTTGTGAAAAGGATAGAGCACCACAGGCGGTCCTAAACAAAAACCGCTTGTGATACTATTACATCACAGGCGTACTGAACCGCCTGGGACATCACAGGCGGTTTTCTAACCGAACCGCCTGTGATGTAAAAAGCCTACCGCTTGTATAGAGCCAAATTGTACTAGTGTCCGGTGCACCACCGGACACTGTCCGGTGCTCCCAGACTGAACTGTCTTTGGCTGAACAAAGTCATCTCTTTTCCAAATTGATTTCTCCTGTTTCCAGTACTTAGACACAATACATTAGTCCTTAAAACAAAGTACTAAGTCTTAGACACATACCTTTATGTTGATTTTCACTTTGTCCATCATTTGGCATAGATTAACACATGACCACTTGTGTTAGCACTCAATCACCAAAATACTTAGAAATGACCCAAGGGCACATTTCCCTTTCATTAACAATGTGGGATGATGATCAAATCGACATTAAAACTCTAGTACTCGATGCGATTTACAATTTCACGGTTAATATTTTTTTACTTAAAATCATTTAGAATATAAAAACACGGTATAAGATTTAGAGTTATGTAGTTAAAAAAGAGTAACATCAGCTGTAAAATTACAAGTGTCACGTAGCTCAAAATATGATATTGATGTTGGAAATAACATAAACGTTGAGGTATTAAATTTGAATCCTGAACACACACATATTTTCCATTTTTTTTGTCACTGTCTAGTTCAGAATCAACAATGATATGTAAGGCAAACCTACTCACTGGCGAATCGCCGCACTGATTACTAATACGACGTGGTAGTGCTGATACAAAATATAGCACAGCCGATGAAAACAAAAATATTAAGCACTACTTTGCCTGTGCATTACCAGTCCCACGCCTGCATGTAGAAGTAGAACTGAAAACCAGAAAGAAAATCTAATTGCTTATTTTGCCTCTCTACAAAACTCTTGCATTAGGTTCTTGTTCCAAACTGCGCACACCTTTTTTTTGTTATGTTATCATTATTGAGTAATGGTAGAAATGCTGTTTGGAACAGGGGCAAGGTATATATCATATAGGAGTATATGCATATATACACACCAGGGTTTACCATCCCATTTTCAACCGGTTTACCGCACCCTTCTGAAAACAGTTTCTCGTCGAAAACCGCCAATAATCTCGAGCGATTTAAATTTTCAAATTTGAATTTCTGGATTTCGCTATTTCTCACCGAAAACCGCTACATCCTGACCAGTTTTCGTTCCTTTTTCACCGAGAAACGTAATTTAGTTAGAAAAAAATAAAAAAAATGATAGAATTTGTTTGTAAATAGTTAAAATCACGGCGGTTTTCGGTAGTTTCTCGCCAAGAAACACAGAGAACCGAGCAGATCTCGCTGCTTTTGCGGCGGTTTATTTTTGACGTCGGGTTTGGAACAAATCGAATTTATTTTTTAGACAAAAAATGAATTTTGTAAAATAATATATTTCTGACCTCCTGATAACCTTTAGTTTTTTATATAATTTTTCCGATTTTTATGTTTTTTTTTAATTTAGCGCTGGATTTCGATTTCGCTGTGTACTGATAACGGGAAAAGGTAGCGGTTTTCGAGATTTACAATAACCCTGATTATACACACACCATATCAGACAGAACATTCACTCGATCGAAATACCGATCACACAAAGAAAACGCAGTGCACCCTCGGCACACGACGTACTACAAGCATGCATGCATGTCTGCATGAGATCGAACACGTATACTAGCCACGTCATCACGTCCCAATATTATTCATTATTGGTCTAGCAATAGTAATATACTAACTAGCTCACTACTAGCAATGCAAGCACACCGATGAAGGCGCACGGACGGACGGCTCCGTCCGATGAGTCGGCGTGGTTGCATCGATTCGCCGCGACGGTTGTTGGCAAGTGCCGTTGGCACGTGCTAGCTAGTGCTACTACGGGGAGTCGTCGGACGCGCAGCAGTTCGGCCCCGGCCTGCAGCAACCATCGACGGTGCCCACGCCAGCCGCCGCGTGTGGCAGAGCCGCCGGGAGGAGGACGCTGCTGGTTCTCAGCAGAGCTCGCGGCACGGCCGCCGCAGCGCCGGCGCTCGTCTCGGCGCCGGAGATGAGTACCACGCACACGAGAGCTACGACTAGCAACTTCTTGGAGACCTGCATGCCAGCTGTTTCTTATTCTCGGGATGTCCTGCCTTCTGCTTAAGCATGGACGAGTGCTGTTGAAGTGATGGTGCCTGCCTTTTATTGAGAACAGGAAGCTATTTTCATGCGATGCGATGCGATGCGATTGAAGAAATCGCTTTGAACTACTGACCTAGCTAGTCGCGACAAGCCACGGACGGGCGCCCCGAGATGGTCTGCAGTTTGCTCCGCCCGCAGCGCACCGGCGCTGCCACGCCCACGCGCATGAAACAATCCCAAGCCTCGACCTTCGTTGAGAGCGAAGCAGGCCTTTAGCAAGATAAGTGTCACGGCAGCCCCCCTCTCACACGGTCTACATCACGTTAGGACCAGCACTCATAAATTGCACTTCTATTTATCGAGTAGAGTTTAAAATATATAATGAAGATGGGTGTTGAGCACCATTTTGAGACCGGCGGACGGTCCGGTCCTAAGGCCGGACGGTCCGCGCATGCGCAGAGCAGTTTAGGGTTCCAAGTTTTGTGCTACGGTTGTTATCTAAATTCGCGGAATTCGCTCAGAAATTAGTTCGTAAAGGGTCCAGCCCCCCTCCTCTATATATAGAGAGGCATACGGCCGATTTGAAACGACGAATCGAATCTTCAATCAATACAATTTACATTTTATCCTAGGAGTAGTTCTAGTCTAGTTTAGGTTTAGTCTTCCAATCCCCAAATTCTCCGCCTCTTCTCGACTCTACGTCGATTAGAGGAGTCTAGGTCGGTCTACCCGAGCCTAGACACCACCTAGGATCTCTCCTCCCCGACGGGGTCCCTCCCGGGAGCGAGATCCAGGCGCCGCCGGCGATCTTCCGCCGCTTCTGCGCACGCGCGGACCGTCCGACCGTCAGGCAGGGAACCCGAGTTCCTGCGCCAGGTCGCGGACCGTCCGCGCCTGACCAGAGAGCACCGCCGCCTCACGTCAGGTCGCGGACCGTCCGGCCCTGTGCCGCGGACCGTCCGCGTCTGACCAGAGAGCATCGCCGCTGGTTCTTTTGAAGTGATTGGCGCCTCCAAAAGGGTGTCAACATACTTTTTGGTGACTCCACTGGGAAAGACAAATATAGAGGCATCAAATCGGCCCTCAATGGCCGGTTCAAGGGATAGCTCTGATATTTCCCCAAGCAACATCATAGAGCCGACTTGGGAAACCTTGTCGGCTGACGAACAGCTCCAGTTTGAGGAGCACAAGGAGCGTATGATCTAGGAGGCAAAAGCAAAATTCTTGGCCAACTTCAAAGTGGACAGGAACAACAAGGTCGTTCGACATCGGGCGACGGATCCGGCTTCGCTCCAACCAACACCAGATATCCCCAATGTAAGTAATACCAACGAGCTACAATCTCTTAGAAATTATGTAGAAGAGCAACGTGAACAAATGCAGAACATCATAGGGGGTATGCAAAGCGATTTTAAGAGATTAGTACGTGCATTTGATGAATCTAATATCGCAAATTTTCCTTCGCACGAGGTTGAGTTAGGGGGTAACACACGTAATACATCGGCTACAGGTTGTCACGACCAGTCACAACCCCTTTATGGGATGCCGATGGACAGATACCCTGAGCAACCGCAAATCGGCAGCAAATCAGCCGATCTGCACATGCCCGGACCGTCCGCACGTGAGCGCGGACCGTCCGGGCCAGCAACAGTCGGGCCTATTTTTAATGAGTTACCTAGATATGCGCCCGAGCCACCACATACGACACAAAATCTAAACTACCCAGTCGGACGGTCCGCATACAACGACGGACGGTCCGCATATAATCACGGACGGTCCGGGCCAATGTCCGGACAGTCCGCGCATGACCTTTTTCAGGAGGATTGTTACCTGAATCCTCACCCGTCCCAGCAACACTTCCCATCACACTATGCAATGCACCAGCCCATTAATTCAAGATCCAGAGCCCAGGAAAGCTTTCTGGCCCCACCTAGAAGGCCGGAAAGAAATGATCAAACCTATGAACCATATAGGGCAAATGGAAATGCACCACGTAGCTCAAGCCAATGGGGGGAGAGACAACATACTAACATCCAGCCAACCCCACCTATGTTTGACCAGAGAGCCGGTGGTCTCGCACCGGCTGCCATTGATATAGTGAGGGAAGAAATAGCCAGGGCGTTCCGAGATAAGCTCGGAGTAAGCATGGTCCCTGGGGGGCAATCGTATCGGAAACCTTATGACAGCCGATTTGATCACCACCCATACCCACAGGGAACCAGGATACCCGAATTCGCAAAATTTTCGGGTGATCAAGGAAAGAACATGTGCGAACACATAGGCCAGTTTTTAGCACAATTAGGAGAATTGGCCGACACCGAGGCATTTCGCGTACGTTTATTTTCATTATCTCTAACGGGAACCGCGTTTGCATGGTACACCACTTTACCTTCTAATTCCATTTCATCATGGGGGGATCTAGAACAAAAATTTCATGATCATTTTTTCTCCGGTGACTATGAGTTGGATTTGGTAGATTTAGTGTCATTGCGACAAGCAAAAGATGAATCAGTTAATGATTACATCCGGAGATTCCGAGATACAAGAAACCGATGCTTCCAAATTCATTTAGCAGAAAAACAGCTAGCGGGATTAGCCTTTAACGGTCTACGATATTATTTAAAAGAAAGATTAGAAGGCATCCAATTTTTTACACTAGCACAATTACATCAGAGAGCTTTGGCTTGTGAAAGCCAAAGCAAAGAAACTTGTCGGCGTTCCGAGACCGGGGGGTCCCTGAGCCGACGAGTGAATGTCGCCGCGTGCCCCAGCCCAGATGGGTCGAGCGCGAGGGCGAGCGCGAAGGGGGGAGAGCGAGGCGGCCGGAGACCGGCGTGAGAGAGGTGGGAATCCCGCGGCCTTCGTGTTCGTCCCGCGCCCAGGTCGGGTGCGCTTGCAGTAGGGGGTTACAAGCGTCCACGCGGGAGAGGGAGCGAGCGGCCTCCAGCGAGCGCCTGTTCTCGTCCTCGTCCCCGTGCGGCCAACCCTCTCTAAGAGGGCCTTGGTCCTTCCTTTTATAGGCGTAAGGAGAGGATCTAGGTGTACAATGGGGGGTGTAGCAGAGTGCTACGTGTCTAGCGGAGGAGAGCTAGCGCCCTAAGTACATGCCGTTGTGGCAGCCGGAGAGATTTTGGCACCCAGCTGGTGTGATGTCGTGGCCGTCGGAGGAGCGATGGAGCCTGGCGGAGGGACAACTATCGGAGCGGTTGAATCCTTGCTGACGTCCTCTTGCTTCCGTAAGGGGGCTGAGAGCCGCCGTCGTCACAGAGTATGCAGGGCGCCATCGTTGCCTATCTGGCGGGGCGAGCCAGATGGGACGCCGGTCTTGTTCCCTGCGGCCCGAGTCAGCTCGGGGTAGGGTGATGATGGCGCCTCCTATTGACGTGGCTGGTCTACGCCCTAGGTTGGGCGATGTGGAAGCTCCTCCAAAGCCGAGGTCGAGTCTGTCTTCCGTGGCCGAGGTCGGGTCCGAGCCCCAGGTTCGGGCGAGGCGGAGATCGCCGGCTGGTGCCGAGGCGGAGTCCGAACCCTGGGGTCGGGCGAAGCGGAGTTCGTCGTCTTCTGGGGCCGAGCCCAAGTCCGAGCCCTGGGTCGGGCGAGGCGGAGATCGTCGTCTTCTGGGACTTAGCCCGAGTCCGAGCCCTGGGTCGGGCGAGGCGGAGGTCGTCGTCTTCCGGGACTTAGCCCGAGTCCGAGCCCTGGGTCGGGCGGAGTTCGCCGTCTTCCGGGACTTAGCCCGAGTCCGAGCCTTGGGTCGGGCGGAGTTCGCCGTCTTCCGAGGCTTAGCCCGAGTCCGAGCCCTGGGTCGGGCGGAGTTCGCCGTCTTCCGGGACTTAGCCCGAGTCCGAGCCCTGGGTCGGGCGGAGCGGAGCTTCCTATGGTGCCTTTGGCCAGGCCTGACTGCCTGTCAGTCTCACTCTGTCAAGTGGCACCGCAGTCGGAGTGGCGCAGGCGGCGCTGTCCTTCTGTCAGGCCGGTCAGTGGAGCGACGAAGTGACGACGGTCACTTCGGCTCTGCCGGCTGGGGGGCGCGCGTCAGGATAAAGGTGTCAGGCCACCTTTGCATTAAATGCTCCTGCGACTTGGTCGGTTGGTGCAGCGATTTGGTCAGGGTTGCTTCTTAGCGAAGACAGGACCTCGGGCAAGCCGGAAATATGTTCGCCGCTGAAGGGGGGCCTCGGGCGAGACGGAAATCCTCCGGGGTCGGCTGCCCTTGTCCGAGGCTAGGCTCGGGTGAGGCGTGATCGAGTCCCTTGAATGGACCGATCCCTGACTTAATCGCACCCATCAGGCCTTTGCAGCTTTGTGCTGATGGGGGTTACCAGCTGAGAATTAGGAGCCTTGAGGGTACCCCTAATTATGATCCCCGACAGTAGCCCCCGAGCCTCGAAGGGAGTGTTTGCACTCGCTTGGAGGCTTTCGTCGCACTTTTTTGCAAGGGGACCAGCCTTCCTCGGTTGCGTTTTGTTCCGGTGGGTGCGCGCGAGCGCACCCGCCGGGTGTAGCCCCCGAGGCCTCAGAGGAGTGGTTTCACTCCTTCGAGGTCTTAATGCCTTGCGTAGTGCTTCGGCTGGTCTGGTCGTTCCCTCATGCGAGCTGGCCGTAGCCCAGGTGTACGGTCGCGTCCCAAGTTCTCGGGCTGGTAAGTTGACACTGTCAACGGTTCGGCCGGGGCCGGGTTTGCGAGAGCAGCCCCCGAGCCTCTGCACACAGCGAGAGGGCGGTCAGGGGTAGACTCGGCTTTTTTACATACGCCCCTGCGTCGCCTTTCCGCAAGGAGGAGGGGGGAAAGCGCCATGTTGCCCTCGATGGGCGCCGAACATGATGTCTCCGATGAGCTGCAAGCGGGTAATCCGAGTGGACGTCCGTGCCCCGTTCGTTAGGGGTCGGCTAGGGGCCCAAAGGCACGCCCAAAAGTACCTGCGGGTGATTTGCCAGACCCGGTCCCCTGGTGACGGGGTCCGAGGGCTCGATGCCTCCCTCTGATGGGATTCTGTTACAAGATCGTTCCCGCTGGTCTCAGAAATGTCCTAGGGTACCTCGGGAGCACAGCCCGAGCCTTGGTTATGTATCAAACGTACCCATGGTCATCCCTCGCTCGGCGTCTGAGGCGGCTATGAACCCTTCGGGGGCCAGCCTTTGAACCCCTGATCAGTAATGGGTGCGGAGCCCGAGTAGCCTGAGGCGGCCGTGGAACCGTTTCGAGGGGCCGACCTTCGAACCTCTGACCAGTAGTGGGTGTAGGGCCCACGCGATCTGAGGCGGCTGTCGAACCCTTCCGGGGGGCCAGCCTTCGAACCTCTGATCAGTAGGCGGGCTCGGAGCCTGGTTCCTTCTCGGGGAAGGATCCTTTTCGGGGTATCCCCCTTTCCCAGTCCGTGTTGCAAGAGAGAGAAAGAGGAAAAACGGAAAAGGATACGAAATCGAACGATGCTGCATACCTTTTTTTTGACGCGGTCAGTACGGCGAAGGCGAAGCGTCGCTCGCTTCTCCTGCCAGAGGCGCCGCGTGTCCCGCCGCGGAGTTGATGCGACAGGGCGAGTAGTTCGCAGGGTAGCCGTTGCGCGTGCGTGAGCCATTCGAGGAACGGGTCACGGGCGCGTTGTCTTCACGCCGTGAGAGAGGGTTCTCTCGCCGCCCCCGGATGGGACGTAAGCTTGGCTGACGACGTGACCGCTGCACCTGCCCGCCTGCCACCGCCATTACTGCCGGCCCGTCTTCGGCCGTATTGACCGTTGCACCAGGCTGGAGCCGCTGGGTCGTACGCTGGGTGGCCTCGAGTCGCGGTACTGGTTCCGCAATCGAGGAGGCGCGGTGGTGGCGCAGGTGGCGGTGCAGTTACTCACACATAGCAACCGGCGCACCGGTTGCATGACACGTGGGCCTGGGCCTCCATGCCGGGCGTGTTGGGAGTCGGAGAAGTGCGCCCACTTGGCGCGGTTGCATGCCGCCTGCACGGCTGCCCGCCCTTTCGCCCGTTGGTCTGGGCAAAAGCGGAGAGTCGCTTGTAACCGCTGGGCGGTTGTACGCACCGCGCACGGCGGTTTGGCCTCTTCTGCTCTGAGCCGGCTTGCATGACGCATGGGACCCAACCCCCGCGCCGTAGGGGAGGACCTTGGAGTGTGTTGGAGAAGACTCAGCCCGTGACGGCTGGGGACGCAAGTAGGGAGAACCGCCTTTAAAAGGAGGGTGACCCCCTTGGAAGGCGACCATGTCTTCGCGCTCCCTTATGCATCGTGTCTTTCCACCTTCCAAGCCCCCGGATGGGGGAGATCCGCCGTCTTTCCGCCTCGTCGTTGGGGGAACACAACTCCGTGGGAGTTGGCACCTTTCAGCCATCGTTCGGCTTCAAGGATTTTCATCATGCAGCCCGGCTGCACCCCTCCACCGGTGGTCACCCAAGATGGTGACCTCCAGTTTGATGGTGGGGGAAAGCGAGCCGGGCTGCGGCCTCTGCCCCTCCCTCAGCCTCAAGGATTTTCATCACTAGGGCTAGGGAGGGGAGTGAGCCGAGTTGGGGTCGGCCCCTGCGTGGGCGGTGGCCCGCTCCTTCCCTCAGTGATCGGGGGGAAGAGCAGGAGTCGTCCGTGGCGCTGGCGGCTGCAGCATGCCTGGCTCTCGGACGCGAGTGGCTTCGGAGCCGCTCCCGGCGCCGGCGTCTGCCACGACAGCTGGAAGAGGTTCTTCCGCCGACGAGCCTGCCGGCGCCATCCGCGGACCGACCTCCAACTCTACGGCCTTCTGCCCGTCCTTGCCTCACGAGTTTGGGCACGGGCGGGGGCCTCCTGGCAGCAGCATCCGCCCTGAGGTCATCGCTGCTGCTGTTTGGCCCCCCGGGACAGAAGTCTTCATCGTCGCCGCTGCTGGGGCGGGCGACGGCGAGCCGTTCGTCGGTCTTCTGTTGCTCCGCAGGCCCCCCATTGAGTGGGGTTGTTCGTACCTGCGGAGGTGGAACCGGAGTTCCGTTCGTAATGGCACTTTGGATGCCAGTGTTTTTGTTCATTGTGGCTGTCGTGGCCTAAACATGTATGTATTTTCGGCACGGAGCCGTGTTTTTTCCTCATTTTCGAGAACTAAGACTCGCCTGTTGTTTGTCTGAACCGCTTCACCAAGCGCGAGTCGCCCCGTGTAAAGGTGACGAGTGAGGTATCCGTATCCCGGAGGCGTAGGAGTCCCTCGGCTCGGTCGGCCTTGTTGTCCGAGGCTTCTCTAGCTTAATTAAAGGAACTCCTCGGCCGCTCTTCGATGAGCCGAGGCCAGGGGTAGCGGCGTCAACATGAACAGAGGCAGAGTTGGCTCGAAAAGGAAACCTGGTTGGCGGGAGCCTAGCTGGGTCGTCCGTTAGTGGGACCGACGCCGGAGTTGACCAGCCGAGGCTTCGGGTCGGGCCGACGTCCTTGGAGGACAGCTGGCCGAGGCCCCGGGGTGACCGGCCGAGCCGCCTGCTCGGGCCAGATTCCCGAGAAGACCCTGGCAGCGATGGCCCGGGCGTGGCGATGACGTCGTCCTTCAAAGTGGAGATCTTCGGACCGCGTCGCCGTCCGAGGCTAGGTCGGACCTTGCCGAAGGTGTCGTCGATGCGGAGGGTGCTGCTGCTCCCTTCAGCCGTCAAGATCCGAGCCTGCAGGATCGGATTGTCTTGTAGCGTGTGTTCCCTGCGGCCGCCGAGGCCAAAACACACCCTCGCCGTATTGTAAAGCCGCGTCTCCTTTCCTCTTGTTTCGAGTATCTGGACCTTTTTGTTGGTAACAGAAATGTTTGTGCGAGCGAGAGTTGCTTCTCGCGGAAGGTGATGAGTGAGGTATTCGTATCCCGGAGGCGTAGGAGTCCCTCGGCTCGGTCAGCCTTGCCGCTTACGCGCACTCTCACCCGTCCATGGGGCTCTGTCACCGACGCAGTCGAGAAGGCTCGAAGAATCACTTCGGCAGGAGAGCTTCCGAACGTGAAGACTTGTTCGGTCCGCGGGATCACTTATCCGAACGTGAGTTACTTATCGCAGAAGGTGATGAGTGAGGTATCCGTATCCCGGAGGCGTAGGAGTCCCTCGGCTCGGTCAGCCTTGGCTGCTTACGTGTACTCCGTTGTTTTCAGGATCCACTTTCGAAGTAGTCAAACAGCCCGAAAGACCTTCTGGCAGAAAAGATCTTTTTTCGAGGAAAACTTCGATGAAGAGGGGGTTCCCCCCCATTTAGCCCCCGAGGGAGGGTCGGGCTTTGCCGAGGCAAGGCCGACCCTTCCTTGATGACTAAACTTTTGCTGGGCGTGAGGTATATGAACAACTTGAAAACATCTTAAGGGTAGAAGCGACGTAGCTGTTGGATGTTCCAAGCGTTGTCGTAGACCTCGCCTTGACTGTTGGCCAGCTTGTACGTTCCGGGCTTCAGAACTTTGGCGATGACGAACGGCCCCTCCCAGGGAGGCGTGAGCTTGTGCCGCCCTCGGGCGTCTTGTCGCAGCCGAAGCACCAGGTCGCCCACCTGGAGGTCTCGGGACCGGACCCCTCGGGCGTGGTAGCGTCGCAGGGACTGCTGGTATCGCGCCGAGTGTAGTAAGGCCTTGTCCCGAGCCTCCTCCAGCTGGTCCAGCGAGTCTTCTCGGCTAGCTTGGTTGCTTTGGTCGGTGTAGGCCCTCGCCCTCGGGGAGCCGTGTTCCAGGTCTGTGGGCAAGACAACCTCGGCCCCGTAGACTAGGAAGAACGGCGTGAAGCCCGTGGCTCGGCTTGGCGTTGTCCTCAGACTCCAGACCACCGAGGGGAGTTCCTTCATCCATCGCTTGCCGAACTTGTTGAGGTCGTTGTAGATCCGAGGCTTGAGCCCTTGTAGAATCATGCCGTTGGCACGCTCTACTTGCCCATTTGACATGGGGTGAGCCACGGCGGCCCAGTCCACCCGGATGTGATGATCCTCGCAGAAGTCCAGGAACTTTCTGCCGGTGAACTAGGTGCCGTTGTCGGTGATGATGGAGTTCGGGACCCTGAAGCGATGGATGATGTTGGTGAAGAACGCCACCGCCTGCTCGGACCTGATGCTGTTTAGGGGTCGGACCTCGATCCACTTGGAGAATTTGTCGATGGCGACCAACAGGTGCGTGTAGCCCCCGGGTGCCTTCTGCAAGGGGCCGACGAGGTCCAGACCCCACACAGCAAAAGGCCAGGTGATGGGTATCGTCTGCAGAGCCTGAGCGGGCAGGTGGGTCTGCCTTGCGTAGAACTGACACCCTTCGCAGGTGTGGACAATTCTAGTGGCGTCGGCCACCGCCGTCGGCCAGTAGAAGCCTTGCCGGAAAGCATTCCCGACAAGGGCTCGAGGCGCTGCGTGATGGCCGCAAGCCCCCGAGTGTACCTCTCGCAGGAGTTCCTGACCTTCGGCGATGGAGATGCATCGCTGGAGGATGCCAGAGGGGCTCCGGTGGTAGAGCTCCTTCTCATCTCCCAGCAAGACGAACAACTTGGCACACCGTGCCACTCGCCGAGCCTCGGCTCGGTCGCAGGGTAGCTCTCCTCGGTGGAGGTATTGCAGGTACGGGGTCTGCCAGTTTTGATCAGGCGTGACCCCGCTTTGCTCCCCCTCGACGTGCAGCGTCTCGCCCTCGGGGGCCGAGGGTACCTCGGGTTGAACCGAGGATACCTCGGGCCGAGCCGAGGGTGCCTCGGAATGATCCGAGGGTACCTCGGGCTGGGCCGAGGGTGCCTCGGGCTGGGCCGAGGGTGCCTCGGGCTGGGCCGAGGGTGCCTCGGGCTCGGGCGTGTCGTCGACCTTAACGGAGGGTTGATGCAGATCCCGGGAGAAGACGTCCGGGGGAACCGTCGTTCGCCCCGAGGCTATTTTAGCCAGCTCGTCCGCAGTCTCGTTGTAGCGCCGAGCGATGTGGTTGAGCTCGAGCCCGTAGAACTTGTCTTCCAGGCGCCGAACCTCATCGCAGTAGGCCTCCATCTTCGGGTCGCGGCAGTGGGAGTTCTTCATGACTTGGTCGATGACGAGCTGTGAGTCACCGCGAGCGTCGAGGCGTCGGACCCCTAGCTTGATGGCGATCCGCAACCCGTTGACCAGAGCTTCGTACTCAGCCACATTGTTGGATGCCGGGAAATGGAGGCGTAGCACGTAGCGTAGGTGCTTCCCGAGGGGCGCGATGAAGAGTAGGCCTGCGCCGGCTCCTATCTTCATCAGTGACCCATCGAAGAACATGGTCCAGAGCTCCGGTTGGATCGGAGCCGTCGGTAGCTGGGTGTCGACCCATTCAGCTATGAAGTCTGCCAAGACCTGGGACTTGATGGCCTTCCGAGGAGCGAACGAGATCGTCTCGCCCATGATTTCCACCGCCCACTTTGCAATCCTACCCGAGGCCTCTCGGCACTGGATGATCTCCCCCAGGGGGAAGGATGACACCACAGTTACCGGATGAGACTCGAAGTAGTGTCGCAGCTTCCGCCGCGTCAGGATCACCGCGTACAGTAGCTTCTGAACTTGTGGGTAGCGGATCTTGGTTTCGGACAGTACCTCGCTGACGAAGTAGACTGGCCTCTGAACGGGCAACACATGCCCCTCTTCTTGCCTCTCGACCACAATCGCGGCGCTAACCACCTGAGTGGTCGCGGCGACGTAGACCAGGAGGGCTTCTCCGGCAGCTGGGGGCACCAAGATAGGCGCCTTTGTGAGGAGCGCCTTCAGGTTCCCGAGGGCTTCCTCAGCCTCAGGGGTCCAAGTGAAGCACTCGGCCTTCCTTAAGAGGCGGTACAGAGGTAGACCTCTTTCGCCGAGGCGTGAGATGAAGCGGCTCAGAGCCGCGAGGCATCCCATGACCCTCTGTACGCCTTTCAAGTCCTTGATGGGCCCCATGCTGGTGATAGCTGCGATCTTCTCTGGGTTGGCTTCGATGCCCCGCTCGGAGACGATGAACCCCAAGAGCATGCCTCGGGGTACTCCGAAAACACATTTTTCGGGATTGAGCTTGACGCCTTTCGCCTTGAGACATCGGAATGTCGCTTCAAGGTCGGGAAGGAGGTCGGAGGCTTTCCTCGTCTTGACTACGATGTCATCGACGTAGGCCTCGACCGTGCGGCCAATGTGTTGGCCGAACACATGGTTCATGCATCGCTGGTAAGTCGCGCCCGCATTCCTCAAGCCGAACGACATGGTGACATAGCAGTACATGCCGAAGGGTGTGATGAAAGAAGTCGCGAGCTGGTCGGACTCTTTCATCCTGATTTGATGATACCCTGAGTAGGCATCGAGGAAAGACAGTGTTTCGCACCTAGCAGTGGAATCCACGATTTGGTCGATGCGAGGCAGAGGGTAGGGAACCTTCGGACATGCTTTGTTGAGACCAGTGTAGTCTACACACATCTGCCATTTCCCCCTTTCTTTCTCACAAGCACAGTATTGGCAAGCCATTCGGGATGGAATACCTCTTTGATGAACCCTGTCGCCATTAGCTTGTGGATCTCCTCGCCTATGGCTCTGCGCTTCTCCTCGTCGAATCAGCGCAGTGGCTGCTTGACGGGTCGGGCTCCGGCTCGGATGTCCAGCGAGTGCTCGGCGACATCCCTCGGTATGTTGGGCATGTCCGAGGGACTCCACGCGAAGACGTCGGCGTTCACGCGGAGAAAGTCGACGAGCACTGCTTCCTATTTGGGATCGAGCCCAGAGTCGATCCGGATCTGCTTGGAGGCGTCGCCGCTGGGGTCGAGGGGGACAGACTTAACCGTCTCCGCTGGTTCAAAGTTGCCAGCGTGACGCTTCACGTCTGGCACCTCCTTAGAGAGGCTCTCCAGGTCGGCGATGAGGGCCTCGGACTCGGCGAGGGCCTCGGCGTATTCCACGCACTCCACGTCGCATTCGAACGAGTGTTTGTACGTGGGGCCGATGGTGATGACCCCGTTGGGGCCCGGCATCTTGAGCTTCAGGTAGGTGTAGTTGGGGACGGCCATGAACTTCGCGTAGCATGGCCTCCCCAGCACCGCGTGGTAGGTTCCTCGGAACCCGACCACCTCGAACGTCAGGGTCTCCCTTCGGAAGTTGGAGGGTGTTCCGAAGCAGACGGGAAGGTCGAGCTGTCCGAGGGGCTGGACGCGCTTCCCGGGAATGATCCCATGGAAGGGCGCAGCGCCTGCCCGGACAGAGGACAGATCAACATGCAGGAGCCCGAGGGTCTCGGCGTAGATGATGTTGAGGCTGCTGCCTCCGTCCACGAGGACCTTGGTGAGCCTGACGTCGCCGATGATGGGGTCGACGACGAGCGGGTATTTCCCCGGGCTCGGCACATGGTCGGGGTGGTCGGCTTGGTCAAAGGTGATGGGCTTGTCGGACCAGTCTAGGTAGACTGGCGCCGCCACCTTCACCGAACAGACCTCCCGGCGCTCTTGCTTGCGGTGCCGAGCCGAGGCATTCGCCGCCTGCCCACCGTAGATCATGAAGCAGTCGCGGACCTCAGGGAACTCTCCTGCCTGGTGATCTTCCTTCTTGTCGTCGTCGCGGGCCTTGCCACCCTCCGCAGGTGGCCCGGCCCTGTGGAAGTGGCGCTGAAGCATGACGCACTCCTCAAGGGTGTGCCTGACGGGCCCCTGGTGATAGGGGCACGGCTCCTTGAGCATCTTGTCGAAGAGGTTGGCACCTCCGGGGGGCTTCCGAGGGTTCTTGTACTCGGCGGCGGCGACAAGGTCCGCGTCGGCGGCGTCGCGTTTCGCTTGCGACTTCTTCTTGCCCTTCTTCTTGGCGCCGCGCTGAGTTGACGCCTCGGGAGTATCTTCCGATGGGCGGCCCTGGGGCTGCTTGTCCTTTCGGAAGATAGCCTCGACCGCCTCTTGGCCGGAGGCGAACTTGGTGGCGATGTCCATCAGCTCGCTCGCCCTGGTGGGGGTTTTGCGACCCAGCTTGCTCACCAGGTCGCGGCAGGTGGTGCCGGCGAGGAATGCGCCGATGACATCCGAGTCGGTGACGTTGGGCAGCTCGGTGCGCTGCTTCGAGAATCGCCGGATGTAGTCCCGGAGAGACTCTCCCGGCTGCTGTCGGCAGCTTCGGAGGTCCCAGGAATTCCTGGGGCGCACATACGTGCCCTGGAAATTGCCGGCGAAAGCTTGGACTAGGTCGTCCCAGTTGGAGATCTGCCCCGGAGGCAGGTGCTCCAACCAGGCGCGAGCGGAGTCGGAGAGGAACAGGGGGAGGTTGCGGATGATGAGGTTGTCATCGTCCGTTCCACCCAGTTGGCAGGCCAGACGGAAGTCCGCGAGCCACAGTTCCGGTCTCGTCTCCCCCGAGTACTTTGTGATAGTAGTCGAGGGTCGGAACCGGGTCGGGAACGGCGCCCGTCGGATGGCTCAGCTGAAGGCTTGCAGACCGGGTGGTTCGGGCGAGGGACTCCGATCCTCCCCGCTGTCGTAGCGTCCCCCACGCCTGAGGTGGTAGCCTCGGCACACCCTCTCATCGAGGTGGGCCCGACGGTCGCGGTGATGGTGCTCGTTGCCGAGGCGACCCGGGGCCGCAGGCGCAGTGTTGCGCGTGCGCCCGGTGTAGACCGAGGCTTCCCGCATGAATCGGGAAGTCGTGGCATGAGGTTCCGAGGGGTACCCCTGCCTTCGGGAGGCAGAGCTCTCGGCCCGTCGGACCGCGGCGCCTTCCAGGAGATTCTTGAGCTCTCCCTGGATTCGCCGCCCCTCGGTGGTTGATGGCTCCGGCATCGCGCGAAGAAGCATTGCTGCTGCCGCCAGGTTCTGGCCGACCCCACTGGATGCGGGTGGTGGCCTGACCCTGACGTCGTCGGTGATCCGGTGCTGGAAGCCCTGGGGTAGATGACGTATTTCTCCGGCCGGAGGTTGGCCCGCCCATGCCTGCCCGACGTCTCGACGGATCGGCTCAAGCGCTCCTGCTCCCTCGTCGAGCCTGGCCTGCACCCCGCGGATTTGCTCGAGCTGTGGGTCATGACCCCCCGCCTGAACGGGGACCACAGCTAGCTCCCGTGGGATGTCAACGCGAGGCACCGGCCTAGGGAGGTCACCGTCCTCCGGCATGCCGAGATGGTTGCCTTCGGGGGGACCCCCTAGATCGACGTGGAAGCATTCGCGACTTGGGCCGCAGTCCTTGTCGCCGAGGCTACAGCTACCGTCGGAACAGTCGGAAAGGCAGTAGTCGCATGCGGTCATGAAGTCCCGCATAGCACTGGGGTTGCCAAGTCTAGAGAAATCCCAACTGATACTGGGCTCGTCGTCTTCCTTGGACCCAGAGGGCCCGTAGGTCGAGACGTCCGTCAGCCGGTCCCAAGGTGACCGCATACGAGAGCGCCCGCTAAAGCGAAGTCGCTAGGTGGGTTGAGGCTGAATCCGAAAGACGTGGGATGGGAATCGGTCGGTACCTTTTGGTCGACGAGCGGCGATGAGGTCACGTCGGGGACTGACTATGCCGTCATCTCAGGTACGAGGGTGGCGTCCAGCAAGCTTTTCGCGAGCGTGCTGGCGTCGTCCGCTTGCTCGGGATTGGCGTGTCGCGGGGAGACGACGCTCGCCTTCGTCTCAAACGCGAGGTCGACGCCCGGTGCGCCCCCCGTTGGGGCGCTGGGGCCGCCGACTCGCTCGACAGCCGACGAGGCGCTGTCTCCTGCTTGGCCTTGGTTGCCCCGCCTCCTCCTCCGCCGGCGGGGGAGAGGACGGGGTGAGCTCGAAGGTTGTTCTTCCACCATGCGGGGAAGACGTCGCCGATTCCGCCGCCGGCGGGCGGGTTGTCGGCCGCCACTGTCGTTGTCGCACGGCGGTGGGAGGAGTATCATGTCGTAGCTGCCGTCGAGGGACATGAACTCAAGACTCCCGAAACGGAGCACCGTCCCGGGTTGGAGAGGTTGCTGGAGACTGCCCATCTAGAGCTTGACGGGAGGCTGTTCGTCAACACGCAGCAGGCCCCTACCTGGCGCGCCAACTGTCGGTGTTCCGAGACCGGGGGGTCCCTGAGCCGACGAGTGAATGTCGCCGCATGCCCCAGCCCAGATGGGTCGAGCGCGAGGGCGAGCGCGAAGGGGGGAGAGCGAGGCGGCCGGAGACCGGCGTGAGAGAGGTGGGAATCCCGCGGCCTTCGTGTTCGTCCCGCGCCCAGGTCGGGTGCGCTTGCAGTAGGGGGTTACAAGCGTCCACGCGGGAGAGGGAGCGAGCGGCCTCCAGCGAGCGCCTGTTCTCGTCCTCGTCCCCGCGCGGCCAACCCTCTCTAAGAGGGCCCTGGTCCTTCCTTTTATAGGCGTAAGGAGAGGATCCAGGTGTACAATGGGGGGTGTAGCAGAGTGCTACGTGTCTAGCGGAGGAGAGCTAGCGCCCTAAGTACATGCCGTTGTGGCAGCCGGAGAGATTTTGGCACCCAGCTGGTGTGATGTCGTGGCCGTCGGAGGAGCGATGGAGCCTGGCGGAGGGACAGCTGTCGGAGCGGTTGAATCCTTGCTGACATCCTCTTGCTTCCGTAAGGGGGCTGAGAGCCGCCGTCGTCACAGAGTATGCAGGGCGCCATCATTGCCTATCTGGCGGGGCGAGCCAGATGGGACGCCGGTCTTGTTCCCTGCGGCCCGAGTCAGCTCGGGGTAGGGTGATGATGGTGCCTCCTGTTGACGTGGCTAGTCTATGCCCTAGGTTGGGCGATGTGGAAGCTCCTCCGAAGCCGAGGTCGAGTCTGTCTTCCGTCGCCGAGGTCGGGTCCGAGCCCCAGGTTCGGGCGAGGCGGAGATCGCCGGCTGGTGCCGGGGCGGAGTCCGAACCCTGGGGTCGGGCGAAGCGGAGTTCGTCGTCTTCTGGGGCCGAGCCCAAGTCCGAGCCCTGGGTCGGGCGAGGCAGAGATCGTCGTCTTCTGGGACTTAGCCCGAGTCCGAGCCCTGGGTCGGGCGAGGCAGAGGTCGTCGTCTTCCGGGACTTAGCCCGAGTCCAAGCCCTGGGTCGGGCGGAGTTCGCCGTCTTCCGGGACTTAGCCCGAGTCCGAGCCCTGGGTCGGGCGGAGTTCGCCGTCTTCTGGGGCTTAGCCCGAGTCCGAGCCCTGGGTCGGGCGGAGTTCGCCGTCTTCCGGGACTTAGCCCGAGTCCGAGCCCTGGGTCGGGCGGAGCGGAGCTTCCTATGGTGCCTTTGGCCGGGCCTGACTGCCTGTCAGTCTCACTCTGTCAAGTGGCACCGCAGTCGGAGTGGCGCAGGCGGCGCTGTCCTTCTGTCAGGCCGGTCAGTGGAGCGACGAAGTGACGGCGGTCACTTCGGCTCTGCCGGCTAGGGGGCGCGCGTCAGGATAAAGGTGTCAGGCCACCTTTGCATTAAATGCTCCTGTGACTTGGTCGGTTGGTGCAGCGATTTGGTCAGGGTTGCTTCTTAGCGAAGACAGGACCTCGGGCGAGCCGGAAATATGTTCGCCGCTGAAGGGGGGCCTCGGGCGAGACGGAAATCCTCCGGGGTCGGCTGCCCTTGTCCGAGGCTAGGCTCGGGTGAGGCGTGATCGAGTCCCTTGAATGGACCGATCCCTGACTTAATCGCACCCATCAGGCCTTTGCAGCTTTGTGATGATGGGGGTTACCAGCTGAGAATTAGGAGCCTTGAGGGTACCCCTAATTATGGTCCCCGACAAAACTGCTAAAGCAATTCGTCATAACGTACATATAGTACAGTGCGATCAAAGTAGTTCAGATGACGAGTCAACAGAAATATATGCTGCTGAAATGGTTTGGCCAAAGCAGGCCAAATCTTCAGCTTGTGCTTCCTTACAGCCGGTTCAAAAGAAACGGCAAGAGGAGGTAAAGTTTACATTTAATGTTGGTAAATGTGATAAAATATTTGATGAGTTACTTAAAAATGGCAATATTAAAATAAATCACACTGTTCCATCCGCCGACGAGCTGAAACGTCGTGCATACTGCAAGTGGCATAACTTATTTTCTCATGCCACTAATGATTGTAATGTATTCCGTCGACAGATTCAATCGGCCATTAACGAAGGACGATTGAAATTTCAGGAAATGCAGGTGGACACGGAGCCCTTTCCGATGAACATGATCGACTTTGAGGGCAAGAAAGTCCTGACTCGGCCAAACGCAGTCGATGAAGGCAAAAGCAAAAAGATAGTCATCGGCAATGCAGGAGAGGCCGGTGGGAATATTAAAATTTCTTGCAGGAAAGTGGTGGCCGAGAAGACTCATGATGGAGGGGAGACCCTGAAAGTGACCATCACAGCCTCCAGTACTGGGGGGCAAACACAGATAGGGAGACAGGCGCAAGAACCCGTTCTACGCATCGCGGACGGTCCGCCATCCAGACGCGGACAGTTCGAAGCTTCTCCGAACGGTCCGAAGGACACCAGCGGACGGTCCGGCCATGCCCAGGACTCACAGCGGCCACGTACCTTCAAACCACGACGACCAGAGATAAGTACGTGGAAAACAAATACATTCAAGGCAGCTGGTCGGTTGGTCAAAGCTGGCCCAACTTTTGATCAATTATTGTCTAAATACGTAAAAAAGAAGGTCGACCACAGTGACCGGCCAGCAAAGCGACCCCGCTCACCCATTCATGAGCAACGTCAGGTCAGGCCGATTGGACCACCCTACCAATCGGAAGAAATGAAAGGTCATACTGTACAATTGAGACCTAACATACCGACATGGACACCTCCACCCCCTTATCCACCTATGTCATATCCATACACATATTTACCTCCACCATATGTCCCAAATCAAATGTGGGGCATGCCACCATACCCATTTGGGATGCCAAAGTACCCCGCCTGGGGGGCACCCCAAACATCTGTTTTTGACAGGCTGACACCACCAGTACAAGATCGATTGAGCACCGCTCAATCCGGTCACCAGGCACAGACCCAACAGGATTGCCGGACTACTCGGCCTCCAAGACCGACCAATCTGGCAGGGGGCATGTACCTGCAGCAACCAAAAGGACAACAAAGAAGGACGCCATCAAAATAGGTACTGCAGATGTTGTCATACAGGAAGATAATAAAGGGCCGATGATTTTTGGTGAGTCGACCAACACAACCAAAAAAGAAGATACGGCTACCATCAAAACAGTCGATCCAAAATACTCCATGCCTCGATGGTGCCCAGCGGGATTGACACGGTCCCAAAAGCGGAAATTACAGCGCCTAAGAGCAAAGGAGAGCCAGGAAAAGGAGGCGGAAAAGATATTCAATGACACACATCCACAGTACCCGCCACCGCAAAAGAAATGGAGACCAAAGGCCATTGAGGAAAAACAAATAGCCACAAAAATAGAAAATGAAACAACACTTGTACAACACCCTGCAGGTATGGCAGGTAGTCTGGCCAGCAAGACTGGGCAATCTGCACCAGGCGCGGACCATCCACCCCCGGAGTCCGGACCGTCCGCACCACACCAGGAAGCCTCCAACGACACGCCAACATCAATGGAAGAAGATGACCTGCTGGGAGAAGACTTGGTCGACTACGAGGCTTCTCCAGAATGCCCAGGTATGGATGTAAATGTTATTACATTTTCTGCGGATTGTACTATTATCAGCGACGATGAACCTGTTGTTGCCCAGTTTGAGTTTGGTCCTAAAGAAGCCGCCTTTACTAAACCAAAGGAATCGGTAAATCATTTAAAGCCGCTCTTCGTGCGCGGTCACATTGATGGAATATCGATTGCTAAGATGTTGGTAGATGGAGGGGGGCTGTAAATCTAATGCCTTATTCATTATACAGATAATTAGGTAAACAAGATGACGAACTTGTCAAGACCAACATGACCCTCAGCGGTGTTGGGGATAGTTCGATTAAAGCCAGGGGAGTCACGTCCGTTGAATTAACCATCGGGACTAAGACCCTTGCTGCTGCATTCTTCGTCGCTGATGTAGAAGGAAATTACAGTTTAATTCTAGGCAGAGATTGGATTCATGCCAATCAATGTATACCTTCTACATTACATCAAATGCTAATACAATGGGTAGGCGATGATGTAGAACAAGTACATGCTGATGTATCGGCCTGCATCGTTGTGGCCGATGCCCCTGTACTCTGGACTTATGAGACTGCTACATGTCTCACAGGAGTAGATTTTTCTGATTTCAGTTCATAAGTATAGATAAGAAAGGTTTCATTCCTGTAATGCTAGAGCCGATGGAGAATCGGCTAAATCCTAAATAAAGTTTAAATGATGAATACACACAAAGTTCATAAGTCTTTGATCACGGACAGTTCGGCTCTCAAAGTCGTATGGTCTGGTCTTTCACAAAATAGTTCGGACTTTAAGACCGAACATCTACCGCAGCGAAAAGATAGTATTACGGATGATCCGGTCCCCGAGACCGGAAAGTCCGCCATCACACAAAGATCATCTGATTCCTCTGTGGGGGACATGATAGAGGAATTCAGAGATCTTGATAAACTAGGACAGGGGTTTACATCGGCCGATCCTTTGGAGGAGATTGACATAGGAGATGGTAAAACTCCAAGGCCGACTTTTGTAAACAAGGCCCTGAAGACTGACCCTAGAAATGAGATGATCGGTCTATTGAAGGAATATTCAGATTGTTTTGCTTGGAATTACATTGAGATGCCTGGACTAAGCCGAGAGATCGTCGAACATCGGCTGCCTATTAAGTCTGGCTTTAGACCTTTCAAGCAGAAAGCTAGAACATTTCGTCCAGATCTTCTCCCACGAATCAAGGACGAAATCCACCGGCTACTAGAAGCTAATTTTATTAGACCTTGCAGATACGCAGAGTGGGTCTCCAATATTGTGCCGGTGGAGAAGAAAGAGTCAGGTAAGCTTAGGGTATGCATTGATTTTCGTAATTTAAATAGAGCAACTCCTAAAGATGAATATCCCATGCCCATAGCCGACACATTAATCAATAATGCATCAGGAAATAGAATTATTAGCTTTCTTGATGGTAATGCCGGATATAACCAGATTTTCATGGCCGAAGAGGATGCGTCTAAAACGACCTTTATATGTCCAGGCTTCATTGGTTTATTTGAATGGGTTGTCATGACATTCGGTCTTAAAAATGCTGGTGCTACTTATCAGAGGGCTATGAATCTGATCTTCCATGAGTTGTTAGGAAACACTGTGGAGGTCTACATTGATGATATTGTAGTCAAATCGGCTGAGTTTAGTTCTCATATAGCTGATTTGCGCAAAGCCTTTGATAAAATGCGTCGGTATGGTTTGAAAATGAACCCACGTAAATGTGCTTTTGGAGTGTCGGCTGGTAAGTTTTTAGAATTTGTCATACATGAACATGGTATAGAAATAGACCCTGACCGAATCAAGTCTATTCGGAATGTGGGACCTCCGACTTGTAAGGTCAAAGTGCAGAAGTTTCTCGGCAATGTGAATTATTTGCGAAGGTTTATTTCTAACCTAGCCGGGAAGATTGATGCCTTCACCCCTATCCTTCGGCTTAAGAATGATGTCGAATTCACTTGGGGGGCAGAGCAGCAGGAAGCATTTGATCTCATTAAAAAATACTTGTCTTCGGCTCCCGTGTTAAAAGCACCACAAGTAGGAGCACCATTCAGATTATACATTGCAGCTGAAGACAAGGTTATTGGGGCTGTTCTGACACAAGAAACTGAAGGAAAGGAGCATGTGGTGACATATCTAAGTTGAAGGCTGGTGGATGCTAAAACAAGGTACACTTTTATTGAGAAATTATGCTTATGCTTGTTTTATGCATGCACCAAATGTAGATGTTATTTACTGTCTAGTCATTGCACTGTTTCTGGTCAAGCCGATGTGATCAAATACATGTTGCATAACCCAATTATGAGTGGTAGAATTGGTATATGGGCTTATGCACTCATAAAATATGACTTGGCTTATGAACCATTGAAATCTATGAAAGGCCAAGTCGTAGCGGATTTCATTGTAGAACATCGGATTAATGGTATTCATAAACTAGACGTGTCATACCTTACTATTACTCCCTGGACTTTATATTTTGATGGATCGGTTTGCAATGAAGGGCAAGGAATTGGCATCGTACTTGTTTCACCAAGTAATGTCTCCTTCGACTTCTCTAGCCGATTGAAAACTTATTGCACTAATAATTTTAAATTGTATGGGAGTAAAACATGTGAAGGCATTTGGTGATTCTCAGCTGGTCGTCCAACAAGTGTTAGAAGAATATCAATGCTTTGATGGCACTCTGAATAGTTACCTTGAAAAATGTTGGAGCATAATCCATTCTTTTGACGAATTCAGTATTCGGCATATTTCGAGAGTTAAGAATCATAGAGCTAACAATCTGGCACAAGATGCATCAGGTTATCGGATAAAGCGATGAAGATTTCACAACACTGAAAATCTGATAACCGGTGCCGGGCCAATCCCCCAGGTCGCGGACCGTTAGTGTCGAGACGCCGGACCATCCGGGGTTACCAGAAATGTTCTCTGAATTGATTCGGCTGATAATGAAGCCGATGCAAGTGATTGGAGGACGCCTATACTTAATTATTTACGAAATCCCAGTATCAGGACAGATAAGAACATTCGGCGTACATCTTTCAAATATGTCTTGATGAGTGATGAACTCTACCGCCGAACAGTCAACGACGTTCTGCTTAAGTGCTTGGGCCCAGATGATGCTATATTGGCCATGGCCAAAGTACATGAAGAAATTTGTGGTACCCACCAATCGGCTCCAAAGATAAAATGGCTCTTGCGAAGGTCTGGTTTTTATTGGCCTAACATGATAGCCGATTGTTTCAAGTACTACAAGGGTTGCCAAGTGTGTCAAAAATTCGGCGACCTACAGTTGGTCCCTGCAGCCGAATTACATCCTATCATCAAGCCTTGGTCGTTCAGAGGATGGGGATCATACTTTATTGGAGAAATTCTTCCTTCATCATCAAAAGGGCATCAGTTCGTGTTAGTTGCCACTGACTATTTCACCAAATGGACTGAAGCCGTTGCTCTGAAGAACATGACACACAAGGAGGTAATTGAGTTCATAACTGAGCATATTATTCATAGATTCGGCATTCCCCAGACCTTGACTACAGATCAAGGGACTTCTTTTATGTCAAAAGAGGTACGTGAATTTGCTGAATTATACAGAATTAAGTTGCTTAATTCATCTCCATATTATGCTCAGGCCAATGGACAGGCTGAGTCTAGTAATAGGACATTGATTAATTTGATAAAAAAGAAGGTATCTGATAATCCTAAACATTGGCATAAGATTTTGTCTGAAGCTTTATGGGCTCATAGAATATCTAAACATAGTGCTACTAAAGTATCTCCTTTTGAGCTTGTCTATGGGCAGGAAGCAGTGTTGCCTGTGGAAATAAGTTTGAATGCTGTCTGGTTTGCCAGACAAAATGATCTAACTACTACTGATTATTATAATTTAATGATGGATAATATTGATGAGGTGACCGACAAGAGGATGATAGCTTTGAGAGCAATAAAAAAGGACAAGATCATGGTAGCCAGGGCCTACAACAAGAAGGTCAAAGCAAAATCATTTCAAGTAGGAGACTTGGTGTGGAAGACCATTCTGCCTCTAAGGAATAAAGACCGGAAGTTCGGGAAATGGTCGCCAAGCTGGGAGGGTCCTTATAAAGTAAAACAGGTGATGTCTGGTAACGCCTATTTGCTACAAACATTACAAGGCAATGATTTGCCCAAGGCTTTGAATGGGCGTTTCCTCAAACAGTACCATCCTAGTATGTGGCAAGATGCCTAAGAGAACAGATGTAATCACATCGAGTTAGTTGCTTTTGGTTTGCTCAGCTCCACCAAAAGGCAGGGGGCATATGTTGAGCACCATTTTGAGACTGGCGGACGGTCCGGCCCTAAGGCCGGACGGTCCGCGCCTGTGGGCCGGACGGTCCGCGCATGCGCAGAGTAGTTTAGGGTTCCGAGTTTTGTGCTACGGTTGTTATCTAAATTCGCGGGATTCGCTCGGAAATTAGTTCGTAAAGGGTCCAGCCCCCTCCTCTATATATAGAGAGGCATACGGCCGATTTGAAACGACGAATCGAATCTTCAATCAATACAATTTACATTTTATCCTAGGAGTAGTTCTAGTCTAGTTTAGGTTTAGTCTTCCAATCTCCAAATTCTCCGCCTCTCCTTGACTCTACGTCGATTAGAGGAGTCTAGGTCGGTCTACCCGAACCTAGACACCACCTAGGATCTCTCCTCCCCGACGGGGTCCCTCCCGGGAGCGAGATCCAGGCGCCGCCGGCGATCTTCCGCCGCCCCTGCGCACGCGCGGACCGTCCGGCCCTAGGGCGCGGACCGTCCGGCCGTCAGGCAGGGAACCCGAGTTCCTGCGCCAGGTCGCGGACCGTCCGGCCCTGTGCCGCGGACCGTCCGCGCCTGACCAGAGAGCACCGCCGCTGGTTTTTTTGAAGTGATTGGCGCCTCCAAAAGGGTGTCAACAATAGGTAAGCTATTTTAGATATTACAACGCCGGAACACACGACGAAAAGTTCTGACTTAAAAAGCTATCTACCCTCCGTGTTAAAAGACCCAGCGAACTAGTACCTCCGCAGACACCACACCTGCTATAACACCCTCGATCGCCTCGTCATACTCATACCCTTAGACCAAACTCTCAAAAGCTTCCGACGGCACGCCTTGAGAAAGGTCGACAGAGGAACAAAGATCAACCTCAGTGTGAAGCTGGACGACAATGAAAGCGTTGCTCATGTGTCACGCCGCGAGGCCATATGCTCTGGGTAACCTCATCAACCCGATGATGAAGCTCCCTCAGCTTCGCACCCTAATAAAAAAGCGAAAGAAAAAAAAGGGGTTGTCAGTCCCCGTAGGGAGCTCGAGCTAGCAGGCTTGCCAGTCAGATATCGATCGCGTTCAGGGCCGTCAATGACACAGCCAAACACACTTGAAGCTCCTTCGTCGCTAAAAGCGGGATAGCTTGGGGCTCAGTGCTTGACCCGACAACCGGCGAGGACCCGATAGGTGGAGAGGAAGTGACGATCCTTCGCCATGACAGACGAAAGACCGTCGACGGAGAGCGAGAGAGCTATGACCCTTGCCTGAAGGATGGGTCCGAGGACACCGACCCATGATCCAATTCTTGACCGCACGATCGAGGACCCATGGGAGATGAGGACAAGGAAATGATTCCCCTCGAGACATATGCACAAGATGTCCCCCTAAACAAGATCACAAGACATGAAAAAAATGACTAGAAGAGAAGAAATGTGATCACTAATTTCTGAGCGGCTTTACCCTGCCTCCGAGAGAAGAAGGTGCCTTTTTTGCCTCCCTTATGGGACACACTCGGTTGTAGGACGCTTGCCACGGTCCATGAGTCGGTAGGAAAGCGCGGAAGGACTCGGGACAAGGCCTTTCTTGGAAAGCTTTCATGAGCGCTTCTTCTGAAAGCTAGGAAGAAGTGTGTTGGTGACTTGTTCTCAAATGCTTCAAATTAAGAACAAGACAACATAAAATGTTAAATATTAATGACCTTCATCCATTGAAGCATTATCTCTCCAATGATATAATGAACTTCTGACGAAGGTCATAAGCAAAAATCATGAAGGTCATACCTTCGTGATTAGAATTGTGAAGTAATGAAAGATGAAATATAAAATATAAGACATAAAGGAATAATATATCAAAACACATAAACTTATTCATATATTTCATTATGTAAATTCAGATATTAAAACATAACATTTTGTCACATTTATACCTTCGTCTTGACAGAAGACAATGATCCAAGTGTCGCGTGCAAGTGATTACAAGATTGCGTGAACAGTACAGGGATACTGTTCATCTATTTATAGGCACAGGGCGCAGCCTGTGTGAAATTACATTTATGCTCTTCACAATCGATTACAACATGACACAAACTATCATGGGTTTATTGGTCATTTCATCTTTAGGTCGGTTCACTCCTTCGTCTTGAGACATGTCACTATGCCG
The DNA here is from genome assembly GCF_902167145.1 of Zea mays. Taxonomy (NCBI): domain Eukaryota; kingdom Viridiplantae; phylum Streptophyta; class Magnoliopsida; order Poales; family Poaceae; genus Zea; species Zea mays. Next base: position 15,434,176 of record NC_050103.1, read on the forward strand.
AAGCCTTATAGAAGATAGCTTCGGTATTGCTTTTGAGAGGATCCGCTGAAGGTGTTTCTTTCTTCAGGATCTTCGGCTACGAAGCATACCTCCAACAGTAGCCCCTTCGCGGTGCTAGATCGTTTTTCGTAACGAGCTTGATTCGTGAAAAAGTCTCTTAGGCTTCGGGATGCCGAAGATCCGAAAAACACCTTCCCTGAGCTCGTTGCCAAGAAACGATTAAAATAATCCGAGCGCGAGATGGCCCCGCCATGCAGCAGTTACGCGCGTCCTGGCGATTCACCTTCTCGGGCTCTGTGGCCCACCGCTCAGTGGGTGCGAGCGGCTATTTGTCCGGTGCTGTCGGGTACCGTAATTAGGGGTGCCCCCCAAGACTCCTAAACTCGGCTGGTAATCACCATCAGCGCAAACTGCAGAGACTGATGGGTGCAATTCAGGTCAAGGCTCCGTCCACTCAAGGGACGCATCTCGCCTCGCCCGAGCCCAACCTCGGGCGGGAACAGTAGTCCCGGACGGATTCACGCCTCGCCCGAGGGCCTCCTCAAGCAACGGGCGCACCCTCGACTCGCCCGAGGCCCAGCTCGGGCAGGCTTCACGGTGAAGCAACCTTGGCCAGATCGCCTCGCCAACCGACCGTATCGCAGGAGCATTCAATGCGAAGATCACCTGACACGCGTGCCTCAGTCGGCAGGGTCGAGGTGACCGCAGTCACTTCACCCTCCCACTGACTGACCTGACAGGAAAACAGCGCCACTCGTCCCTCTCCGACTGCTGTGCCACCCGCCAGGGTGAGGCTGACAGCAGCTGAGTCCAGCCTCAGGCGCCACAGGAAGCTCCGCCTCGCCCGACCCCAGGGCTCGGCCCCCGCCTCGGCCTCGGAAGGTGGACTCCGCCTCGCCCGACCCCAGGGCTCGGCCTCGACCTCGGAAGGTGGTCTCCGTCTCGCCCGACCCCAGGGCCCGGCCTCAACCTCGACCTCGGGCGGAATCGCGTCCTCGCCCGACCCCGGCCTCGGCCTCAGGAGGAGTCTCCGCCTCGCCCGACCTTGGGCTCGGAGCGACCACGCCGTAGGGGGTACATCATTGCCCTACCCCTAGCTAGCTCAGGCTACGGGGAAACAAGACCGGCGTCCCATCCAGGCTCGCCTCGGTAACAAGTAATGATGGCTCCCCGCGTGCGCCCATGACGACGACGGCTCTCAGCCCCTTACGGAAGCAAGGAGATGTCAGCAAGGTCCCGACAGCCCCGACAGCTGTGCTTCTACAGGGCTCAAGCGCTCCTCCGACGGCCACGACATCGCATGCACAGGGCTCTAGCACCTCTCCGACAGCCACGTTGGCATGTACATAGGGCTCTGGCTCCTCTCTGCCGGACACGTTAGCATATTGCTACACCCCCATTGTACACCTGGACCCTCTCCTTACATCTATAAAAGGAAGGTCCAGGGCCCTCATACAGAGGGTGGTCGCGCGGGAGGACGGGCTGACGAACAGGCTCTCTCTCTCTCTCTCCCTCGCGAACACTTGTAACCCCCTACTGCAAGCGCATCCACTCTGGCGCAGGACAACACGAAGTCATGGTTTTCCCCCCTCTGTGTTCCGTCTCGCGCCAACCCATCTGGGCTGGGGCACGCAGCGACAATTTACTCGTCGGTCTAGGGACCCTCCGGGGTCGAAACGCCGACATTTGGCGCGCCAGGTAGGGGCCTGCTACGTGTTGACGAACAGCTTCCCGTCAAGTTCCAGATGGGTAGTCCCCAGCAACCTCTTCAGCCCGGGACGCTGCTCCATTTCGGGAGTCTCGAGTTCATGTCCCTCGACGGCAGCTACGACATGGTACTCCTTCCTCCACCGCGCGATAGCAACAACGGCGGCCGTTAGCCCGCCCGGCGGCGGCGGACTCGACGACGTCTTCCCCCCATGGCGGAAGAGCAGCATCCGGGTCTGTCCCGTCACCTTCCCCACCACAGGAGGAGGAGGCGGGGCAACCGTGGCCAAGCAGGAGGCGGCGTCTCGTCGGCTGTCGAGCGGGTCGACGACGCCGGCGCCCCAGCGGGGGACACGTCGGGCGTTGACCTCGCGCCTGAGACGAAGACGAGCGCCGTTTCCCCACAACACGCCAACCCCAAGCGGACAGATGACGCCAGCATGCTCGCGAAGGACTTGCTGGGCGTTAGCCTCGTACCTAAGATAACGGTGCAGTCCGTCCCCTACGCGACTTCGTCACCGTCCATCGATCAAGAGGTACCGTCCGTTTTCCACCCTGTGCCTTTTAGATTCAGCTTCGATCCACCAAGCGATCCCGCTTCGGTGAGCGCCTTCATAAAGGCATATCCTAACCTTCCGGGGTACCATATGTGGTCAACCTGGGACCGACTGACGGCCGACTCGACCTACGGGCCCCCGGGTTCCGAGGAAGAAGACGAGCCCGACTCTGGTTGGGATTTCTCTGGGCTTGGTAATCCCAGTGCCATGCGAGACTTCATGACCGCATGTGACTACTTCCTCTCCGATTACTCCAATGATAGCCACAGCCTTGACGACGAAGGTTGTGGCCCAAGTCGCGAATGTTTCCACGTCGATCTAGGGGGTCACAACGAAGGCAACCACCTGGGTATGCCGGAGGACGATGATCCCCCTGGGCTTGCGCCTCGCGTTGACATCCTACGGGAGCTAGCTGTGGTCCTAGTCCCTGCGAGGGGTCAGGACACACAGCTCGAGCAAATCCGTGAGATGCAGGCCAAGCTCGACGAGGAAGCAGGACAACTTGTGCAGCTCCGGCAAAACATCGGGCAGGAGTGGGCAGGCCGAGCACTAGCCGGAGAAGCGCGTCATCAGGCCTAGGACGTCCAGCGTCGTATCACTGACGACGCCAGGGCAAGGCTGCCCCCGGCTTCCAGTGGGGTCGGCCAGAACCTGGCTGCAGCGGCAATACTACTCTGAGCGATGTCGGAGCCATCCACCACCGAGGGGCGACGTATCCAGGGATAACTCAAGAATCTCCTGGAGGATGCCGCGGTCCGACGGGCCGAGAGCTCTGCCTCCCGAAGGCAGGGGTACTCCCCGGAGCATCGCGCCACGACTTCCCGATTCATGCGGGAAGCCTCGGTCCACACCGGGCGCACGCGGGACGCGACGCCTGCAGCCCTGGGTCACCTCAGCAACGAGCACCACCGCCACGACCGTCGAGCTCACCTCGACGAGAAGGTGCGCCGAGGCTACCACCCCAGGCATGGGGGACACTACGACAGTGGGGAGGATCGGAGCCCCTCGCCCGAACCGCCCGGTCCGCAAGCTTTCAGCTGGGCCATACGACGGGCGTCGTTCCCGACCCGTTTCCGAGCCCCGACTACCATCACCAAGTACTCAAGGGAAACTAGACCAGAACTGTGGCTTGCGGACTACCAGCTGGCCTGCCAGCTGGGTGGAACGGACGATGACAACCTCATCATCCGCAACCTCCCCTTGTTCCTCTCCGACGCCGCCCGAGCCTGGCTGGAGCATCTAACTCCTGCGCAGATCTCCAGCTGGGACGACCTGGTCAAAGCCTTCGCCGGAAACTTCTAGGGCACATACGTGCGCCCTGAGAACTCTTGGGATCTCCGAAGCTGTCGCCAGTAGCCAGGGGAATCCCTGCGAGACTACATCCGGCGATTTTCGAAGCAGCGCATCGAGCTGCCCAACATCACCGACTCAGATGTCATCGGCGCGTTCCTCGCCGGCACCACTTGCCGCGACCTGGTGAGCAAGCTGGGTCGCAAGACTCTTACCAGGGCGAGCGAGTTGATGGACATCGCCACCAAGTTTGCCTCTGGTCAGGAGGCGGTCGAGGCCATATTCTGGAAGGACAAGCAGCCTCAGGGACGCCAGCAGGAAGACGTCCCCGAGGCGTCCGCCTAGCGCGACACGAAGAAGAAAGCCAAGAAGAAGTCACAAGCGAAACGCGATGCCACCGACGCAGATCTTGTCGCCGCCACCGAGCACAGGAACCCTCGGAAGCCTCCCGGAGTGGCCAACCTGTTCGACAAGATGCTCAAGGAGTCGTGCCCCTATCATCAGGGTCCCGTCAAGCACACCCTTGAGGAATGCGTCATGCTTCTGCGCTACTTCCATAAGGCCGGGCCCCGGCAGAAGGTGGCAGAGGCCACGACAACGACTAGAAGGAGGGCAACAAGGCAGAGGAGTTCCCCGAGGTCCACGACTGTTTCATGATCTATGGTGGGGAAGTGGCGAACGCCTTGGCTCGGCACCACAAGCGGGAGCGTCGGGAGGTCTGCTTGGTGAAGGTGGCGGCGCCAGTCTACCTAGACTGGTCCGACAAGCCCATCACATTCGACCAAGGCGACCACCCTGACCGCGTGCCAAGCCCAGGAAAGTACCCGCTCGTTGTCGACCCCATCATCGGCAACGTCAGGCTCACCAAGCCCAGGAAAGTACCCACTCATTGTCGACCCCATCTTTCGCGCTTTTCGACTGCTTCGATAGCGGGATCCTGAAAACGACAGAGTACACGTAAGCGGCAAGGCCGACCGAGCCGAGGGACTCCTACGCCTCTGGGATACGGATACCTCACTCATCACCTTCTGCGATAAGTAACTCACGCTCGGATAAGCGATTCTGCTGACTGAACAAGTCTTAACGCTCGAAAACTTTTCTGCCAGAACGATTTTCGTGCCTTCTCGACTATATCGATAACAGAATCCTACGAACGAGTAAGAGTGCACGTAAGCGGCGAGGCCGACCGAGCCGAGGAACTCCTACGCCTCCAGGATACAGATACCTCAGTCATCACCTTCCATGAAAAGTAACTCTCGCTCGGATAAACGATTCTGTTACCGACGAACAAGTCCTGATACTCGAAACAAGAGGAAAGGAAACGCAGCTTTACAACACGACAATAATATGTTTGGGCCTCGGCGGCCGCAAAAAACATACGCATACTACAAACAAACTCTCCCTGCAGGTTCAAACATCAACAGAGGGAGCAGTAGCACCCTCGGCGTCGTCTCCACCTTCGGCGGAATCTGACCCGGCCTCGGACAGCAATACGGGCGGAAGGATCTTCACCTCGAAGGATAAAGCCAGCACCAAGCTCGGGCCATCACAGCCAAGGTCTCCGTAAGGGTCTCGACCCGGGCAAACACCTCGACCAGCCGCTCTATAGCCTCAGCCAGCTGTCCCCCGAGGACATCAGCCCGGCTCATAGCCTCGGCAGCCTAACTACGGGGTTGATCCCGTCAGCGGATGGCCTGGCCAAGCTCCAGCCGCCGCTGCTGCACCCCTTCGGCCAGGGAGGCCACGTGCTCCCGGACCAACGAAGCTTCTTCTCGAGCCGACTCCGCCTCTGTCCACACTGACACCACTGCCTCCGGCTCCGGCTCATCGCAGAGCAGCCGAGGGTTTCTTTAACTGAGCAAGAGAAGCCTTGGGTGGCAAGGCCGACCGAGCCGAGGGACTTCTACACCTCCGGGATATGGATACCTCACTCGTCACCTTCCACACAGGGCAACTCACACTCGGTTAAGCGGTTCAGCTAGCCGACAGGCGAGTCCTAGTGCTCGAAATGAGGAAGAAACACGGTATTACACTCAAATACCTAGATGTTCAGGCCCCGACAGCCGCAATGAACATACACCGGCACTCAAGGTGCCATTACAAACGGAACTCCGGTTCCACTCCCGCGGGTATGAGCAACCTCCACACCGGAGGGCCTGCGGGACGACAAATTCTAGGTGGCTCGCCGCCGCCCGCTCCATCAGCAGCGACAACGACCTCCGCTCCGGGTGGCTAAACAGCAGTAGCGATGACCTCAGGGCAGACGCTGCTGCGACGAGGCCCTCGCCCGCGTCCCCACTCGAGGGGCGAGGACAAGCTATCAAAGCCAAAGAGCCGGAGGTCAGTCCGCGGGTGGCGCCGATGGTCTCGTCGGCGGAGAAACCTTCTCCGGCTGCCACCACCTCAACAACAAGATGAAGGCAATGCGGGCGCTCCCCATCCGGGGGCTCAGAAGGTGGAGGGATGCGATGCATGAGGGAAGTGCGAAGACATGGCTACCACCCGGGGAGTAGATCCCTTTTTAAAGGCAGCTCTCCCCACTCGCGTCCTCAGGCGCCGTGGACTAAGTCTTCACTGACGTACCCCAGGATCCTCCCCCTACGACACGAGGGCTGGGTCCCACGCGTCATGCAAGTTGGTCCGGGACAGAAGAAGCCAGACCGCCGCGCGCGGAGCGTGTAACCGCCCCACGGTTACAAGCACTCCTCCATCCTCGCCGAAACCAACAGTTGAAAGGGCAGACCGCCATGCAGGCGGCGTGCAACCGCACCACGGAGACGCACCCCTTCAACTTCGACGCATCCAGCGTGGAGGCCCAGGCCCACACGTCATGTAACCGTCGCGCCGGTTACTACGTGCGAAAAACTGCACCGCCACTTGCACCAATACCGCGCCTTCTCGACTGCGGAACCGGTGCCGCGACTCGAGGCAACCCTGCGCATGGCCCAACAGTGCCAACCGAGCACATCGGTCATGGGTCAGTCAGCCACGGGAGAAGGCGCGATGGTCGATATGGCCAAAAGTGGGCTGACAGGAATGGTGGCAGCAGGCGAGCGGAAGCAGCGATCAAATCGTCTGCAGGCTCACGTCCTCTCCTGGAGCAGCAGGGGAGCCCTCTCCCACGGTGTGAAGACGACGCGCCCGTGTTCCGTCCCTCGAACGGCTCGCGCAACGGCTGCCCCGCGAACCACCCATCCCATCGTATTAACTCCGCGGCAGGGCAAGCGACACCTTTGGCAGGCGAAGCGGGCGACGTTTCACCTCCGCCATAATGACCGCGTCATAAAAGGTGCGCCACATTGTTTAAATTCGTATCCTTTTCTTCTTCCCCTTTCTCTCTCTTGCTATAGGGACTGGGAAAGGGGATATTTCGAAAGGGATCCTTCTCCACGAAGGAAGCGGGCCCCGAGCCCTCCTACTGATCAGGGGTTCGAAGGCTGGCCCCTCGGAAGGGTTCGACAGCCGCCCCAGAGCACTCGGGCTTCAGGCTCATTACTGATCAGAGGTTCGAAGGCTGGCCTCTCGGAAGGGTTCGACAGCCGCCTCAGAGCACTCGGGCTCCGCGCCCACTACTGATCAGGGGTTCGAAGGCTGGCCCCTCGAAGGGTTCGACAGCCGCCCCAGAGCACGCAGAGCGAGGGATGACTCTGGGTACGTCCGATACATGGCCGAGGCTCGGGCTACGCTCCCGAGGTACCCTAGGACATTTCTGAGACCAGCAGGAGCGATTTTGTAACGGAATCCCATCAGAGGGAGGCATCGAGCCCTCGGACCCTATCAAACGGGACCGGGTCCGGCAAATCACCTGCAGGTACTTTTGGAGCGCGCCTCTGGGCCACTAGCCGACCCTTATCGAACGGGGCACGGGCGTCCACTCGGATCACCCGTTAGCAACTCACTAGAGACACCATGTTCGGCGCCCTCCGAGGGCAACATGGCGCTTTCCCCCTCCTCCTTGCGGAAAGGCGACGAAGGGGCGTATGATAAAAGCCGAGTCAGTCCTTGATCGTCCTCTCGCTCTGTGTAGAGGCTCAGGGGCTGCTCTCGCAAACCCGGCTCCGGCCAAACCGTTGACAGCGTCAACAAACCAGCCCGAGAACTTGGAACCTAACCATGCACCCGGGCTACGATCAGATCGCATGAGGGAACAACCAGACCGGCCGAGGCATCACGAAAGGCATTAAGACCTCGGAAGAGTCAAACCACTCCTCCGAGGCCTCGGGGGCTACACCCGGCGGGTGCGCTCGCGTGCACCCACCGGAACAAAATGTACCCGAGAAAGGTCGGTCCCCTTGCAAAAAAGTGCGACAAAGCCTCCAAGCGAGTACCAACACTCCCTTTGAGGCTCGGGGGCTACTGTCAGGTACCGTAATTAGGGGTACCTGACAGTACTGCTCTCTCTCTCTCCCTCGCGAACGCTTGTAACCCCCTACTGCAAGCGCATCCACTCTGGCGCAGGACAACATGAAGTTGCGGTTTCCCCCCTCTGTGTTCCGTCTCGCGCCAACCCATCTGGGCTGGGCACGCAGCGACAATTTACTCGTTGGTCCAGGGACCCCCCGAGGTCAAAACGCCGACAGGTGCGGAAGACTTGACGATTTACCTTCCCACCTGCGACACTATATAAACAGACGGGTAGGTGTGAAGTTACCACAACATTCATTGCTATTGCACTGTTTTGCTGCCAAAAATTTGACCATAGCCGAAGCTTGCTTACTGCATCATCAACCGAAGCTATTCATTTTGCTCAAGCTTCGTAACAAGAAAGAGCTTCGGCAAAGTTAAAAAAAATCAACTTCATCAAAAAACAAGAAATTCAATCATCAGATGGCTAGGGTACGCTCAACAGCTAGGGTTACTCGCGACGGAGAGGAAGCCGAAGGTGCCGAAATCGCTCCAATCTCTAAAGTGATGCAACGGTCAGGGCTGGTAGTATCGGAGGATGCACCTACCACTGAGGCTGAGCAGGTTGATGCTGAGGAAATTGAATCTGAAGATGATTACAGTGCCATGCCATCTAAACCTAGCCACTTGGAGTTTGGGAAATCCACCGTTACCGAAGGTGATATGTCTAAGCTGATGAAGCTGGGCTATTTCAGTGAAGCAAAAAAGGAGCTGGTTCGTTTTGGCTGAGAGGAAATTACTCCAAAGCCGGAAAAGGATGAGGTGGTAGTGTTCAAAAGCTTCTTTAAAGCAGGATTAAGATTTCCTTTGAATGGGATGATTGCTGACGTTTTGAAGAAGTTTGGGATTTATCTTCATCAACTAACTCCTAACGCCATCCTTAGGCTTAGTGTCTACATCTGGGCCCTCCGAAGCCAGGGGGTAGAACCATTTGCCGAAGGCTTCTGCCGAGTGTATGAGCTTCATTATCAAACAAAAGCCAGAGAAGATGAGCTGCATGAAAACTTAGGCTGCTACAATTTTGCTTATCGCAAAAATACAAAGTTTCCAGTTATCAGCTATCGTACCAAGTAGCCAGCTGGCTGGAAGACCGAATCGTTTTACGTCAAAGTTGATGAAGAAAAGGAGAAGCTGGTCCAAAGTCCACTGGAATTAATCTTCGGAGAAACCAGGCCCCAGTGCAACATGACACCGAAGAGTCCAAGCCAAATTGCACTGGGCGAATTTCGAGTTATTGCGGAGCATATTGGCACTAGGGATCTGGTGCAAGAATTCTTGGCTTTTAGAGTGTTCCCAACTTTGAAAGAGTGGGACATGCCGAAGCTCAAGGGAGAAAAGAAAAAGGGGGAACTTGTTCGGCTGCCCTACTATTATAAATTCAAGAAACATTTCAAAGTACCTTGCCAAGAATGGTTAGACACAATTGAAGTTATGTGCAACTACATTTTTGGCAATTATTCTAAAAAAGAAGATCAACTAATGACTACAGCCTTCGGCACTCGTCCGAAGCGAAGGTTAAACCGAGTAATGGATGCTCTGAACTTTGAGTACCCTGACTATGAGAGACTGGACCGAGGCGCTGAAGGACAGAAGAGAAAGAGAGTTGCCAGCGTCCTGAATAAAGAAGATGCTAAATTGGTGAAAGATGTTGAAGAAAAACTAAAAAAGAGAAAGCTGAGGCCTGAGCCGAAGACAGATGCTTCGAAGAAAAGAAAGGTTGCGGCTCCGAAGCAGAAGGCAACTGATATAGAAGAAGAAACTGATGCAACACCTTCTGCCACCGACGTGGAGGAAATCTTAAAGGTAATGACTGAATCTTTGCCTAACAAGCTAAGTCCACTAGGGCCGCATCTGACGAAGCTTTTTTAGAAGGAAAAGGAGCCCTCGATAACGAAGAAAGGAGCTGGGCCGAAAAAACGAAGAATTGTTATAGTGACAGAAGTTATTGAAGGGACACCACCAGCAGCTTCGGCTTCGAAGGCACCAGCTGTTGAGAGCACAACAGCTACCGAAGCTGCACCTACTGAAGCTGTGGCTGCCGAAGCTGCCACAGCCGAAGATGTACACTTAGAAGGCACACTTTCTAACATTGATAAGATACTTCTAGACATGGCCACAGAAGAAGCTGCCACAGCCGCTGAAGAAGCCATGGCTACAGTACTTGAGAAGGAGAAGGAAATAGCTGAAGAAGCTTCAGAAGAAGAAAACTTTAACTTTTAAAACTTAATTGGGCAAGAATTGTCGGAGGTTGAGAAAGGAGAGTTGAGAGAATACACCATATCCTGCGGGTATCAACCAGGGGCACTACTCTTCGGCGGTGTTGACGATGAAAAAATGGGCTGCGTCCGAGATCAAATCGGAGCGAAGGTTATCGGTACTCTGTCAAAGAGTATTGGTTTCCCGAAGCTTGAGACTGACAGAAGCCGCTACCGACGACAGCATCTTGTCGGTAGTTTATTCTATTCTAATTTCAAGGTAAAAACTTTTCTTCAACTTTTTATTGTTTTAAAAAACGAAGGTGTTTTCTAACGAAGGTTGCTTGTGCACAGAGTATGTTGTTGAGTAAAGCTTTGAGAATGCAACAAGATCTTGAAGGTAAAAAATATGAAGTTATAATTGAGGGTTTAGAAAGCAAATTAAAAGATCAAGCAGCTGCTCTTGAAAAGAAGGGTTTCGAGCTTCAGACAACAGAAGGTTTATTGGCAGAACTTGAAGCTAAAATTGCTAAGTTAAATACGGAGCTTCTCTCGAAGTCAGAAAGCTTCGAACAGGAGAAGCAGAAGTTAAATGCCAAATTTAAGACTGAGGTCGAGAAAAGTTTGAATCTGCAAAAATCATTGACAGAGCTTCAAAACAAATGTCTGGATTTTAGTAGCTGATGTGTACAACGGCTGAAGCAGATCTTCAATTCGGTTGGAGCCAGCTGTGAAAAATTTAGTCCTTTGACTGAAGACTTGCCAGGGGCCTTCGAACATATCGAGGGTGAAATTGATGACCTTGATGAAATTATAGCCGGACATGGTGACTTTTGTGCCCTGGTAGCTTCTCGGGGCACAGCTGTCGCCTTCCAGAAATCTGGTTGCACACATGGAAAGGTCGTCAATAGACCTAACTTTAGTTTATCACCAGTGGATCTGGTTGATATTCCCAAGTCTTTCCCGAAGCATAGGAAACAGGTTTATAAAACTAGTATGGACGAAGGGTGGACGAAGCATAGCTGGTGACGAAGCTCGAAGTCATCTTAAGCCGGTAACAAAATCATACCTTGTACTTACCTTTTTCTTTAAACTTGAATTTTCCTTATAATACTTCAATATATACAGGATGACGAAGCTGAGGAGCAAGTTGACGAAGCTGAAGAGCACAAAGCCGAAGCTTAATAGATAATGATGAAGCTTGAATAGATAGCTGTGGAAAAAACTCAAGAACTCTTGTAATAACCTTTGTAAAGAATATTGTAATCTAAGAATTATATCTTACTCTGTAAATTTTGTCCATACCTTGTAATATATTTTTACCTTTCCATCAACATATGAAGTGCTTCGATGTAACAAAACTTGTACTTGCATTGAATTGCTTTGCTGTGGACGAAATTAGCATTTTTTGAGCCGAAGGCGAAAAACACCTTCCCTTCTTTTCGTACACAACGAAGCATAAAACTACTTCTTTTTCTCTTTTTGCCAAAGCCTTATTTTTAGAGCCGAAGCATCCGCCTGTGTCTGTATGTTATGATGATGATGATCCTATGTATGTCTAAATGAATGTTTATGAATGCAAATGTATAATGTAATGTGTCGTGCAAATGAATGTCCAAACACACATACGAAGCCACAACCATAGCCTTCATTCCCTTGGAAATGACCGAAGTCTCTTTGCCGTTTATTTTTCGACTTCACCGTTTATTTTTCGGTGTATCAGCGCTGACTTTTTGTTGTAAGTTCTGCATCCCCTTAGGAACGCCTTTTGAACTTCTTCGCCTTCTATTTCGGCGGTATCACATTGACTTTCCGCGCTTCGCCTTATATTTCGGCGAAATCAGCGTTGACTTTTCGCTGTAAGCTCTGCATTCCATTTGGAACAACTTTTGAGCAGAAAACTTACTGTGCGCTCCCTTAGGAACGGCTTTTGAGCAGAAAACTTACTCTGCGCTCCCTTAGGAACGGCTTTTTGTAGCTTCGTCGTGCTCTGCATCCCCTTAGGGACGACTTTCGAGCTTCTCCCTGCTTTTTCTTTTTTACCTGCACTCGATGGTGCATGCTCAGTTTTTACATTTACATTCTTGGGGGATTTTGCTCTCGTAGAGCTGAATTAGAAAAAGGGAAATTACATGCTATGACCCCATTAAAAACCTTTCTCCCCCTTCGAAAAGGAAAAGGGTGCCATAGGAAAAATAAAAAGGTTACATCAAGATAAACATAATATCGCCGAAGCTCATCCGCATTCCAAGATCTAGGAATGTCGTTGCCGTCCATATCCTTTAGTCTGTAAGAGCCGGGTCTTGACGAAGATACTACCAGAAAAGGTCCTTCCCACTTCAACTGTAGCTTGCCTACTATATCTGGGTTGGCAACTCTCCGAAGCACCAAATGCCCTGGCTTCATGTTCTTTAGCCGGACTTTTCTGTCACTCCATTTTATTGTTTCGGCTTGGTATTTATTGATATTCTCCACGGCTTGAAGCCTGATTCCTTCTATAGCATCTTTTGCCACAGAATAATTAGCTTCGTCTTCTACCGAAGCCACTGTCCTTATTGATCATGCCTTAGCTTCTTCTGGGGTTATTGCTTCGTCACCAAACAGTAATTTGAATGGTGTAAAGCCTGTTGACCTTGATATTGTTGTGTTGTGGCTCCACACCACTTTGATCAATTCATCTGGCCACTTTCCTCTGGGCCGATTGAAGATTAACTTCATTATTTCCATCATTATAATGTCATTAGCTCTTTCAACAAGTCCATTTGACTCTGAATGTCTGACCGATGAAAAATGAATCTTCGTGCCAATTTGTTCACATAATTCTTTGAAAGCTTCAGCATTGAATTGTGTCCCGTTGTCCACAGTAATAGCCTTCGGCACTCCGAAGCGACAAACAATATTTTGCCAGAAAAAATCCTGGACAGTGACGAAGTTGTTGTGGCTAAAGGCTTCGCCTCAATCCACTTGGAAAAATACTCTACCACCACCACAACATATTTTAGATTTCCTTGTGCTGGTGGAAGTGGACCTAGTAAATCGAGGCCCCACCTTTACAGCGGCCAAGTGGGCTGTATTAACTGAGTGAGAGATGAAGGATGCTTCTGGTCTCTTGCACATTTTTGACAGCCTTCACATTTTTGGACTAATTCTACTGCATCCGAAGCTGCCTTCGGCCAATAAAATCCTTGTCGAAAAACTTTTCCCAACAGGGGCCTAGATCCAATGTGAGATCTGTCGGGGACCATAATTAGGGGTACCCTCAAGACTCCTAAATCTCAGCTGGTAACCCCCATCAGCACAAAGCTGCAAAGGCCTGATGGGTGCGATTAAGTCAAGGATCGGTCCATTCGAGGGACGCGATCACGCCTCGCCCGAGCCCAGCCTCGGACAAGGGCAGCCGACCCCGGAGGATCTACGTCTCGCCTGAGGACCCCCTCCAGCAACGGACACACCTTCGGCTCGCCCGAGGCCCAGTCTTCACCAAGAAGCAACCTTGGCCAAATCGCCACGCCAACCGTCCAAATCGCAGGGGCATTTAATGCAAAGGTGGCCTGACACCTTTATCCTGACGCACGCCCTCCAGTCGACAGAGCCGAAGTGACCGCAGTCACTTCGCTGTTCCACTGACCGGTCTGACAAGAGGACAGCACCGCCTGTGCCGCTTTGACTACTGAGCCACTCGACAGAGTGAGGCTGACAGCAGCCAAGACTGGCCTCAGGCGTCATAGGAAACTCCGCTTCCCGATCCCAGGGCTCGGACTCGGGCTCAGCCCCGGAAGACGACGAACTCCGCTTCGCCCGACCCCAGGGCTCGGACTCGGGCTCAGCCCCGGAAGACGACGAACTCCACTTCGCCCGACCCCAGGGCTCGGACTCGGGCTCAGCCCCGGAAGACGACGAACTCCGCTTCGCCCGACCCCAGGGCTCAGACTCGGGCTCAGCACCGAAGGACGACGAACTCCGCTTCGCCCGACCCCAGGGCTCGGACTCAGCCCTGGCCTCAGCCGGCGGTCTCTGGCTCGTCCGACCTAGGGGCTCAGACTCAACCTCGACCTTGGAAGACAGACTCGACCTCGACCTCGGAGGAGCCTCCACCTCGCCCAACCTAGGGCACGGACCGACCACGTCGACAGAAAGCGCCATCATTACCCTACCCCGAGCTGACTCAGGCTACGGGGAACAAGATCGGCGTCCCATCCGGCTCGCTCCACTATACGAGTAATGATGACGCCCCGCATGCCCTGTGACGACGGCGGCTCTCAGCCCCCTTACGGAAGCAAGAGGACGTCAGCAAGGACTCGACAGCCCCGACAGCTGTCCTTCCGCAAGGCTCCAGCGCTCCTCCGACGACCACGACATCATACGAACTGGGTGCCAAAACCTCTCCGGCTGCCACGATGGCATGTACTTAGGGCGCTAGCTCTCCTCCGCTAGACACGTTAGCACACTGCTACACCCCCATTGTACACCTGGATCCTCTCCTTACGCCTATAAAAGGGAGGTCCAGGGCCCTCTTACAGAGGGTTGGCCGCGCGGGGAAGGACGGGACGGCGCTCGCGCAAGGCCGCTCGCTCCCTCCCGCGCGGACGCTTGTAACCCCCTACTGCAAGCACACCCGACCTGGGCGTGGGGCTAACACGAAGGCCGCGGGTTCCACACTCCCACGCCTGGCTCCCTCCGGCTGCTTCTCCCCCTTCGCGTTCCGCCTCGCGCCGACCCATCTGGGCTGGGGCACGCGGCGACAATTTACTCGTCGGTCCAGGGACCCCCTGGGGTCGAAACGCCGACAGTTGGCGCGCCAGGTAGGGGCCTGCTGCGTGTTGACGAACAGCTTCCCGTCAAGCTCCAGATGGGCAGTCTCCAGCAACCTCTCCGACCCGGGACAGTGCTCCGTTTCGGGAGTCTTGAGTTCATGTCCCTCGACGGCAGCTACGACATGATACTCCTTCCCCCGTCGCGTGACAGCGACAATGGCGGTCGACAACCCGCCCGCCGGTGGGGAAATCGACAACACCTTCCCCACGTGGTGGAAGGACGACATTCGGGCTTGTCCCATCCCCTCCCCCGCCGACGGAGGAGGAGGCGGGGCAACCAAGGCCAAGTAGGAGGCGGCACCTCGTCGACTGTTGAGCGAGTCGACGGCGTCGGCGCCCCGACGGAGAGCGCGTCGAGCATCGGCCTCGCGTCTGAGACGAAGACGAGCGTCGTCTCCCTGCAACACACCGACCTCAAGCAAACGAACGACGCCAGCACGCTCGCGAAGGACTTGCTGGGCGTCACCCTCGTACCTGAGACGACGGTGCAGTCAGTCCCCGACGTGACTTCGTCACCGCCCGTCGACAAAAAGGTACCGACCGATTCCCATCTCGCGCCTTTTGGATTCGGCCTCGACCCACCAAGCAACTCCGCTTCGGTGGACATTCCTGTAGAGGCGAGTCCAAACCCTCTGGGGTATCGTGTGCGGTCACCCTGGGACCGGCTGACGGTCGACTCGACCTACGGGCCCTCAGGGTCCGAGGAAGATGGCGAGCCCGACCTTTGTTGGGATTTCTCCGGACTTGGTAACCCTAGTGTCGTGCGGGACTTCATGACCGCATGCGACTATTGCCTTTCCGACTGTTCCGACGGTAGCCGCAGCCTCGGCGACGAGGACAGCGGCCCAAGTCGCGAATGTTTCCACGTCGATCTAGGGGGTCCCGGCGAAGGCAACCATCTTGGTATGCCGGAGAACGGTGATCCCCCTAGGCCTGTGCCTTGCGTCGACATCCTTCGGGAGCTAGCTGTGGTCCCCGTCCCGGCGGGGGGTCCTAACCCACAGCTCGAGAAAATCCGCGAGATGCAGGCCAGGCTCGACGAGGGAGCAGGAACGCTTGTGCCGATCTGCCAGGACATTGGGCAGGAATGGGCGGGCCTACCTCCGGCCGGAGAAGCGCGTCATCTCCCCCAGGGCATCCAGCACCGCATCGCCAACGACGTCAGGGTAAGGTCGCCATCGGATTCCAGTGGAGTCGGCCAGAACCTGGCTGCAGCAGCAATGCTTCTCCGCGCGATGCCGGAGCCATCAACCACCGAGGGGTGGCGTATCCAGGGAGAGCTCAAGAATCTCCTGGAGGACGCCGCGGTCCGACGGGCCGAGAGCTTCGCCACCTGAAGGCAGGGATACCCCTCGGAACATTGCGCCGCGACTTCCCGATTCATGCGGGAAGCCTCGGTTCACACCGGGCGCACGCGCAACACAGCGCCTGCGGCCCTAGGTCGCCTCGGCAACGAGCACCATCACCACAGCCATCGGGCCCACCTCGACGAGAGGGTGCACCGAGGCTACCACCCCAGGCGTGGGGGACGCTACGACAGTGGGGAGGATCGGAGTCCTTCGCCCGAACCACCCGGTCCGCAGGCTTTCAGCCGCTCCATACGACGGGCGCCGTTCCCGACCCGGTTCCGAACCCCGACTACTATCACAAAGTTCTCGGAGGAGACGAGACCGGAACTGTGGCTCGCGGACTATCGGCTGGCCTGCCAACTGGGTGGAACGGACGATGATAATCTCATCATCCGCAACCTCCCCCTGTTCCTCTCCGACACCGCTCGAGCCTGGCTGGAGCACCTGCCTCCGGGGCAGATCTCCAACTGGGACGACCTGGTCCAAGCCTTCGCCGGCAATTTCCAAGGCACGTACGTGCGCCCTGGAAACTCCTGGGATCTCCAAAGCTGCCGCCAGCAGCCAGGAGAGTCTCTCCGGGACTACATCCGGCGATTCTCAAAGCAGCGCACCGAGCTGCCCAACGTCACCGATTCGGATGTCATCGGCGTGTTCCTCGCCGGCACCACCTGCCGCGACCTGGTGAGCAAGCTGGGTCGCAAGACCCCCACCAGGGCGAGCGAGCTGATGGACATCACCACCAAGTTCGCCTCTGGCCAGGAGGCGGTTGAGGCCATCTTCCGGAAGGACAAGCAGCCCCAGGGCCGCCCACCGGAAGATGCTCCTGAGGCGTCAACTCAGCGGCACCAAGAAGAAAGGCAAGAAGAAGTCGCAAGCGAAACGCGACGCCGCCGACGCGGACCTTGTCGCCGCCGCCGAGTACAAGAACCCTCAGAAACCTCTCGGAGGTGCCAACCTCTTCGACAAGATGCTCAAGGAGCCATGCCCCTATCATCAGGGGCCCGTCAAGCACACCCTTGAGGAGTGTGCCATGCTTCGACGCCACTTTCACAAGGCCGGGGCACCCGCGGAGGGTGGCAAGGCTCTCGACGACGCTAAGAAGGAAGATCACAAGGCAAGAGAGTTCCCCGAGGTCCGCGACTGCTTCATGATCTACGGTGGGCAAGTGGCAAACGCCTCGGCTCGGCACCGTAAGCAAGAGCGTTGGGAAGTCTACTCGGTAAAGGTGGCGGCGCCAGTCTACCTAGACTGGTCCGACAAGCCCATCACCTTCGACCAGGCCGACCATCCCGACCATGTGTCGAGCCCGGGGAAATACCCGCTCGTTGTCGACCCCATCATCGGCAACGTCAGGCTCACCAATGTCCTCATGGACGAAGGCAGCAGCCTCAACATCATCTACGCCGAGACCCTCGGGCTCCTGCGGATCGATCTGTCCTCGGTCCGGACAGGCGCCGCGCCTTTCCACGGGATCATCCCCGGGAAGCGCGTCCGACCCCTCGGACAACTCGATCTACCCGTCAGCTTTGGGACGCCCTCCAACTTTCGAAGGGAGACCCTCACGTTCGAAGTGGTCGGGTTTCGAGGAACCTACCACGCAGTGCTAGGGAGGCCATGCTACGCCAAGTTCATGGCCGTCCCCAACTACACCTACCTCAAGCTCAAGATGCCGGGCCCCAACGGGGTCATCACTGTCGGGCCCACGTACCGACACGCGTACGAATGCGACGTGGAGTGCGTGGAGTACGCCGAGGCCCTCGCCGAGTCCGAGGCCCTCATCGCCGACCTGGAGAGCCTCTCTAGGGAGGTGCCAGACGTGAAGCGCCACGCCGGCAACTTCGAGCCAGCGGAGACGGTTAAGTCCATCCCTCTCGACCCCTACAACGACGCCTCCAAGCAGATCCGGATCGGCTCCGAGCTCGACCCCAAATAGGAAGAAGTGCTCATCGACTTTCTCCGCGCAAATGCCGATGTCTTCGCGTGGAGTCCATCGGACATGCCCGGCATACCGAGGGAAGTCGCCGAGCACTCGCTGGATATCCGAGCTGGAGCCCGACCCGTGAAGCAGCCTCTGCGCCGATTCGACGAAGAAAAGCGCAGAGCCATAGGCGAGGAGATCCACAAGCTAATGGCGGCAGGGTTCATCAAAGAGGTATTCCATCCCGAATGGCTTGCCAACCCTGTGCTTGTGAGAAAGAAAGGGGCGAAATGGCAGATGTGTGTAGACTACACTGGTCTAAACAAAGCATGTCCGAAAGTTCTCTACCCTCTGCCTCGCATCGATCAAATCGTGGATTCCACTGCTGGGTGCGAAACCCTGTCTTTCCTCGATGCCTACTCAGGGTATCACCAGATCAGGATGAAAGAGTCCGACCAGCTCGCGACTTCTTTCATCACACCCTTCGGCATGTACTGCTATGTTACCATGCCGTTTGGTTTGAGGAATGCGGGTGCAACGTACCAGCGATGCATGAACCATGTGTTCGGCGAACACATCGGCCGAACGGTCGAGGCCTACGTCGATGACATCGTAGTCAAGACGAGGAAAGCCTCCGACCTCCTTTCCGACCTTGAAGTGACATTCCGATGTCTCAAGGCGAAAGGCGTGAAGCTCAATCCCGAAAAGTGTGTCTTCGGGGTCCCCCGAGGCATGCTCTTGGGGTTCATCGTCTCCGAGCGAGGCATCGAGGCCAACCCGGAGAAGATCGCAGCCATCACCGGCATGGGGCCCATCAAGGACTTGAAAGGCGTACAGAGGGTCATGGGATGCCTCGCGACTCTGAGCCGTTTCATCTCGCGCCTCGGCGAAAGAGGCCTGCCTTTGTACCGCCTCTTAAGGAAGGCCGAGTGCTTCGCTTGGACCCCTGAGGCCGAGGAAGCCCTCGGGAACCTGAAGGCGCTCCTCACGAACGTGCCCATCTTGGTGCCCCCCGCTGCCGGAGAAGCCCTCTTGATCTACGTCGCCGCGACCACTCAGGTGGTTAGCGCCGCGATTGTGGTTGAGAGACGAGAAGAGGGGCATGCATTGCCCGTCCAGAGGCCAGTCTACTTCATCAGTGAGGTACTGTCCGAGACCAAGATCTGCTACCCACAAATTCAGAAGCTGCTGTACGCGGTGATCCTGACGCGGCGGAAGTTGCGACACTACTTCAAGTCTCATCCGGTAACTGTGGTGTCATCCTTCCCCCTGGGGGAGATCATCTAGTCCCGAGAGGCCTCGGGTAGAATTGCAAAGTGGGCGGTGGAGATCATGGGCGAGACCATCTCGTTCGCTCCTCGGAAGGCCATCAAGTCCCAGGTCTTGGCCGACTTCGTGGCTGAATGGGTCGACACCCAGCTCCCAACAGCTCCGATCCAACCGGAGCTCTGGACCATGTTTTTCGACGGGTCGCTGATGAAGACGGGGGCCGGCGCGGGCCTGCTCTTCATCTCGCCCCTCGGGAAGCACCTACGCTACGTGCTACGCCTCCACTTCCCGGCGTCCAACAACGTGGCTGAGTACGAGGCTCTGGTAAACGGGTTGCGAATCGCCATCGAGCTAGGGGTCCGACGCCTCGACGCTCGTGGTGACTCGCAGCTCGTCATCGACCAAGTCATGAAGAACTCCCACTGGCGCGACCCGAAGACGGAAGCCTACTGCGATGAGGTTCGGCGCCTGGAAGACAAGTTCTACAGGCTCGAGCTCAACCACATCGCCCGACGCTACAACGAGACTGCGGACGAGCTGGCTAAAATAGCCTCGGGGCGAACAACGGTTCCCCCGGACGTATTCTCCCAAGACCTGCATCAACCCTCCGTCAAGACTGACGACACGCCCGAGCCCGAGAAGGCCTCGGCCCAGCCCGAGGCACCCTCGGCACAGTCCGAGGCACCCTCGGCCCCCGAGGGTGAGGCACTGCGCATCGAGGAGGAGCGGAGCGGGGTCACGCGTAATCAAAACTGACAGACCCCGTACCTGCAATATCTCCACCGAGGAGTGCTACCCCTTGACCAAGCCGAAGCTCGGCGGTTGGCGCGGCGCGCCAAGTCGTTCGTCTTGCTGGGAGATGAGAAGGAGCTCTACCACCGCAGCCCCTCAGGCACCCTCCAGCGATGCATTTCCATCGCCGAAGGTCAGGAGCTCTTACAAGAGATACACTTGGGGGCTTGCGGCCATCACGCAGCACCTCGAGCCCTTGTTGGAAACGCCTTCCAACAAGGTTTCTACTGGCCGACGGCGGTGGCCGACGCCACTAGAATTGTCCGCACCTGCGAAGGGTGTCAGTTCTACGCAAGGCAGACCCACCTGCCCGCTCAAGCTCTGCAGACCATACCCATCACCTGGCCGTTTGCTGTGTGGGGTCTGGACCTAGTCGGCCCCTTGCAGAAGGCACCCGGGGGCTACACGCACCTGTTGGTCGCCATCGACAAATTCTCCAAGTGCATCGAGGTCTGACCCCTAAACAGCATCAGGTCCGAACAGGCGGTGGCGTTCTTCACCAACATCATCCATCGCTTTGGGGTCCCGAACTCCATCATCACCGACAACGGCACCCAGTTCACCGGCAGAAAGTTCCTGGATTTCTGCGAAGATCACCACATCCGGGTGGACTGGGCCGCCGTGGCTCACCCCATGACAAATGGGCAGGTAGAACGTGCCAACGACATGATTCTGCAAGGGCTCAAGCCTCGGATCTAAAACGACATCAACAAGTTCGGCAAGCGATGGATGAAGGAGCTCCCCTCGGTGGTCTGGAGTCTGAGGACAACGTCGAGCCGAGCCACAGGCTTCACACCGTTCTTTCTAGTCTATGGGCCGAGGCCATCTTGCCCACAGACTTAGAATACGGTTCCCCGAGGACGAGGGCCTACGCCGACCGAAGCAATCAAGCTAATCGAGAAGACTCACTGGACCAGCTGGAGGAGGCTCGGGACATGGCCTTACTACACTCGGCGCGATACCAGCAGTCCCTACGACGCTACCATGCCCGAGGGGTTCGGTCCCGAGACCTCCAGGTGGGCGACCTGGTGCTTCGGCTAAGACAAGACGCCCGAGGGCGGCACAAACTCATGCCTCCCTGGGAAGGGCCGTTCATCATCGCCA
Source organism: Zea mays (assembly GCF_902167145.1). Taxonomy (NCBI): domain Eukaryota; kingdom Viridiplantae; phylum Streptophyta; class Magnoliopsida; order Poales; family Poaceae; genus Zea; species Zea mays. The sequence goes on from NC_050103.1 coordinate 15,455,575, forward strand.
AAGTTCTGAAGCCCGGAACATACAAGCTGGCCAACAGCCAAGGCGAGGTCTACAGCAACGCTTGGAACATCCAACAGCTGCGTCGCTTCTACCCTTGAGATGCTTCCAAGTTATTCGTACACCCCGTTCACACACAAAGTCTGGTCGTCAAGGAAGGGTCAGCCTTGCCTCGGCAAAGCTCGACCCTCCCTCGGGGGCTAGAAGGGGGGAACCCCCTCTGCGTCGAAATTTTCCTCGAAAAAAGAAAAAAATCTTTTCTGCCAGAATGCGTTTCATGCTTTTCGACTACTTCGAAAGTGGATCCTGAAAACGACGGAGTACACGTAAGCAGCCAAGGCTGACCGAGCCGAGGGACTCCTACGCCTCCAAGATACGGATACCTCACTCATCACCTTCTGCGATAAGTAACTCGCGCTCGGATAAGTGATTCCGCGGACCAAACAAGTCTTCACGCTCGAAAGTTCCTCTGCCGGAGCGATTTTTCGGGCCTTTTCGGCTGCGTCGGTGACAGAACACTATGGACGAGTAAGAGTGCGCGTAAGCGGCAAGGCCGACCGAGCCGAGGGATTCCTACGCCTCCAGGATACGGATACCTCACTCATCACCTTCCGTGAAAAGCAACTCTCGCCCGCACAAACAATTTTGTTACCGACAAATAAGTCTGGATACTCGAAACAAGAGGAAAAGAAACACAGCTTTACAACACGATGATGGTGTGTTTGGGCCTCGGCGGCCGTAGAAAACATACACACACTACAAGACAACCCGATCCTGCAGGCTCGGACGTCGACAGTTGAAGGGGGCAGCAGCACCCTCGGCATCAACTACACCTTCGGCGGGGTCTGACCTAGCCTCGGACGGCGACGCGGTCGGAGGATCTCCACTCTGAAGGACGACATCAGCACCACACCCTGGCCATCGCCGCCAGGGTCTTCTCCAGGAATCCGGCTCGAGCAGACGGCTCGGCCGGCCGCCCCGAGGCCTCGGCCAGCTGTCCCCCGAAGACATCAACCCGGCTCGTGGCCTCGGCAGCTCAACTCCGGCATCGGTCCCGCCAGAGGACGACCCGGCCAGGCTCTGGCCGATCAGGTCTTCTTTTCTAGCCAACTCTGCCTCTGTCTGTTCTAACACCGCTACCTCCAGCTTCAGCTCATCGAAGAGCGGCCGAGGGGTTCCTTTAACTGAGCGAGAGAAGCCTCGGACAGCAAGGCCGACCGAGCCGAGGGACTCCTACGCCTCCGGGATACGGATACCTCACTCGTCACCTTTGCACGAGGCGACTCACGCTCGGTGAAGCGGTTCAGATAGTCGACAGGCGAGTCTTAGTGCTCGAAATGAAGGAAAAACACGGCTCCATGCCAAAGATACATACGCGTTCAGGCCCCGACAGCCACAATGAACAAGACACCGGCACTCAAAGTGCCATTACAAACGGAACTCCGGTTCCGCCCCCGCGGGTATGAACAACCCCTCACACTGGAGGACCCACGGGGCGACAAGGCTCCAGTTGGCTCACCGCTACCCACTCCGGCAGCAGCAACAACGACCTCCGCCCCGGGTGGCGGAACAGCTGCAGCAACGGCTTCCGGGCGGGTGCTGCGGCAGGAGGGCTCTCGCCCATGAAGGACGAGAACCAGCCATTCAAGCCGAAGGATGGAGGCCCGGGGGTGCAGGCGGAGTTGGCAATCTCGTCGGCAGAGAAGCCTTCTCCGGCTGCCACCACCTCAACACCGCCCCAGCGGGCGCCGGGCGCCTCAAGGCGCACCGGCAAGTCCTCGCCCTCGCCGGGGCCACCCAGAACATGAGCGTCGCCCTCGCGGCGCACGACATGATGGGCGACCCTCTGGCACGGCTGTCGGCGCGAGGAAGGCCCGGACGTGGCCGGCCCGTACGTGGCGCGACTGTCGTCCGGACGGAGGACGGAATGCTGCACCCTGGCTGGGCAGCGGCGGTCCGCCTTCCTCGGTGTGGCTGAGGGAAGCCTCCGCGGAGCTGGAAGATGCCTTTCTCCCCCAGACGCCGGGGGAAGAAAAGGGTTACCGACCCACGCGGAGGCAGCCCCCTGGCTCGCCTCACCCTCCGCCCTAGCAAGGATGATGAAGATCCTTGAAGCTGAGGGCGGGGCAGAGGCCGCAGCCCGGTTCGCTTCTCCCCACCATCAAACTGGAGGTCACCGTCTTGGGTGACCACCGGTGAGGGGATGCGGCTGGGCTGCATGATGAAAATCCTTGAAGCCGAACGATGGCTGAAAGGTACCAACTTCCTCGAAGTTGCGTCCCTCCGACGATAAGACGGAAGGATTGCGGGCGTCCCCCATCCGGGGGCTCGGAAGATGGAAAGACATGGTGCATAAGGGAACGCGAAGACATGGTCGTCTTTCAAGGGGGTCACCCACCTTTTAAAGGCAACTCTCCCCACTTGCGTCCTCAGCCGTTGCGGGCTGAGTCTTCTCCAACACGCTCCAAGTTCCTCCCCCTACGACGCGGGGGCTGGGTCCCACGCGTCATGCAAGCCGGTCCAGGGCAGAAGAAGCCAAACCGCCGCGCGCAGGGCATGCAACTGCCCAGCGGTTACAAGCATTCCTCCACTTTCTCCCAGACCAGCGGGTGAAAGGGCGGACAGCCATGCAGGTGGCATGCAACCGTGCCAGGTGGGCGCGGCCCTTCGACTCCAACGTGCCTAGCATGGAGGCCCAGGCCCACACGTCATGCAACCGGCGCGCCGGTTGCTACGTGCGAGCAACTGCACCGCCACTCGCACCACTACCGAGCCTCCTCGACTGTGGAACCAATACCGTGACTCGAGGCAACCCTGCGTATGACCCAGCAGCGACAGCCAGGCGCGACGGTCAATTCGGTCAAAAATGGGCCGACAGTAATGGCGGTGGCAGGCGGGCAGGAGCAACGGTCACGTCGTCGGCCAAGCTTACGTCCCATCCAGGGGCAGCAAGAGAACCCTCTCTCACGGCGTGAAGACGGCGCGCCCGTGATCCATTCCTCGAACGACTCGCACACGCACAACGACCGCCTCGCGAACCACTCGCCCCGTTGCATTAACTCCGCAGCGGGACAGGCGGCGCCTCAGGCAGGAGAAGCAAGCGACGCTTCGCCTTCGCCATAATGTCCACGTCAAAAAAGGTACGCCACGTCATTTGATTTCGTATCCTTTTCCTTTTCCTCTTTCTCTCTCTTGCAACAGGGACCGGGAAAGGGGGATACCCCGAAAAGGATCCTTCTCCGTGAAGGAAACAGGCCCCGAGCCTCCCTACTGATCAGAGGTTCAAAGGCTGGCCCCTCGAAGGGGTTCAACGGCCGCCTCAGAGCACTTGGGTTCTGCGCCCACTACTAGTCAGAGGTTCGATGGTCGGCCCCTCGGAAGGGTTCAACGGCCACCTCAGGCCACTCGGGCTCTGCGCCCACTACTGATCAGGGGTTCGTAGGCTGGCCCTCGAAGGGTTCACAGTCGCCTCAGACACAGAGCGAGGGATGACCCTGGGTATGTTCGATACATAACCAAGGCTCGGGCTACGCTCCCGAGGTACCCTAGGACATTTCCGAGACCAGCGGGAACGATCTTGTAACGGAATCCCATCAGAGGGAGGCATCGAGCCCTCGGACCCCATCAAAAGGGGACTGGGTCCGGCAGATCACCCGCAGGTACTTTTGGAGCGCGCCTCCGGGCCTCTAGCCGACCCCTAACAAATGGGGCACGGGCGTCCACTCGGATTACCCGCCAGCAGCTCACCGGAGACACCATGTTCGGTGCCCTCCGAGGGCAACATGGCGCTCCCCCCCCCTCCTCCTTGCGGAAAGGCGACGCAGGGGCGTATGTAAAAAAGTCGAGTCTGTCCTTGGCCGTCCTCTCGCCCTGTGCAGAGGCTCGGGGGCTGCTCTCGCAAACCCGGCTCCGGCCACACCGTTGACAGCGTCAACATACCAGCCCGAGAACTTGGGACCCGACCGTGCACCCGGGCTACGGCCAGCTCGCATGAGGGAACAACCAGACTAGCCGAAGTGTTGCGAAACGCACTAAGACCTCGAAGGAGTCAAACTACTCCTCCGAGGCCTCGGGGGCTACACCCGGCGGGTGCGCTCGCGCGCACCCACCGGAACACAACGCAAACAAAAAAGGCTGGCCCCCTTGCAAAAAAGTGCGGCAAAAGCCTCCAAGCGAGTATTAACACTCCCTTCGAGGCTCGGGGGCTACTGTCAGGGACCATAATTAGGGGTACCCTCAAGACTCCTAAATCTCAGCTGGTAACCCCCATCAGCACAACGCTGCAAAGGCCTGATGGGTGCGATTAAGTCAAGGATCGGTCCATTCGAGGGACGTGATCATGCCTCGCCCGAGCCCAGCCTCGGATAAGGGCAGCCGACCGTGGAGGATCTACGTCTCGCCCGAGGACCCCCTCCAGCAACGGACACACCTTCGGCTCGCCCGAGGCCCAGTCTTCACCAAGAAGCAACCTTGGCCAAATCGCCACGCCAACCGACCAAATCGCAGGGGCATTTAATGCAAAGGTGGCCTGACACCTTTATCCTGACGCACGCCCTCCAGTCGACAGAGCCGAAGTGACCGCAGTCACTTCGCCGCTCCACTGACCGGTCTGACAAGAGGACAACGCCGCCAGCGCCGCTCTGACTACTGAGCCACTCGACAGAGTGAGGCTGACAGCAGCCAAGACTGGCCTCAGGCGTCATAGGAAACTCCGCTTCGCCCGACCCCAGGGCTCGGACTCGGGCTCAGCCCCGGAAGACGACGAACTCCGCTTCGCCCGACCCCAGGGCTCGGACTCGGGCTCAGCACCGAAGGACGACGAACTCCGCTTCGCTCGACCCCAGGGCTCGGACTCAGCCTTGGCCTCAGCCGGCGGTCTCTGCCTCGTCCGACCCAGGGGCTCGGACTCGACCTCGACCTTGGAAGACAGACTCGACCTCGACCTCAGAGGAGCCTCCACCTCGCCCAACCTAGGGCACGGACCGACCACGTCGATAGGAAGCGCCATCATTACCCTACCCCGAGCTGACTCAGGCTACGGGGAACAAGACCGGCGTCCCATCCGGCTCGCTCCACTATACGAGTAATGATGGCGCCCCGCATGCCCTGTGACGACGGCAGCTCTCAGCCCCCTTACGGAAGCAAGAGGATGTCAGCAAGGACTCGACAGCCCCGACAGCTGTCCTTCCGCCAGGCTCCAGCGCTCCTCCAACGGCCACGACATCATACGAACTGGGTGCCAAAACCTCTCCGACTGCCACGATGGCATGTACTTAGGGCGCTAGCTCTCCTCCGCTAGGCACGTTAGCACACTGCTACACCCCCATTGTACACCTGGATCCTCTCCTTACGCCTATAAAAGGGAGGTCCAGGGCCCTCTTACAGAGGGTTGGCCGCGCAGGGAAGGATGGGACGGCGCTCGCGCAAGGCCGCTCGCTCCCTCCCGCGCGGACGCTTGTAACCCCCTACTGCAAGCGCACCCGACCTGGGCGCGGGGCTAACACGAAGGCCGCGGGTTCCACACTCCCACGCCTGGCTCCCTCCGGCTGCTTCTCCCCCCTTCGCGTTCCGCCTCGCGCCGACCCATATGGGCTGGGGCACACGGCGACAATTTACTCGTCGGTCCAGGGACCCCCCAGGGTCGAAACGCCGACAAGATCCACACAGACCTGCATGTATCTCTTTCATTAATTCCATACCTTCGGTTCTTGATAAACATTTGAGGAGTGGTGAACAAACTCCATGTTTATACAATTCCCCTTCTATTATCACATATGGTCTTGTTCTTGCCTCCATTCTTTTGTTGTAAGCTTCGTCACTTGAAAGACAATTGCCTTGAAGGAAAGATATTATTTTAGTTCTCCAGTCTTCACTGTGTACTGGAGAAATAGTAAGCACTGCTCTCTCCATGAGCTCAACCGAAGGTGCTTTTATTGCTTCAAAAAATACTTTGGAGGGTAGGGGAGCCCCTGAGCCGCTGATTTGGCTAGCAAATTTGCATGCTCATTTTCACCTCTTGGAATATTCTTGACAGAAAAACCTTCGAAGGAAGCTTCCAACCTTCGGACTACATTCAGATATTTTTCAAGCTTCGGATCTCGTGCCTTGCTGCTCTTATCCACATGGCCAACAATAACTTGAGAATCGGTCTTTAGTAGGGATGGCAATGGGTACGGGTATGGGTAAATAACCACGGATAATTATCCATTGGATATGGGTATGGTGGAATTTGATATCCGCGGGTACGGTTATGGATATAATAAGGTATCCGTGGATATTTTTTTGCGGGTATCCATACCCGTTACACAATGGATATCTAACATGTGGGCCATCCGGAATTATATATTATCATAAATTCTTATTTTTCAATTTTTATCCATAACATGTTGTTTGGTGCTGAAATTATCATTTAATGCTATTAGAATGATAATTATTTTGAAATGTAATAAAATTGTTGTTTGGTGTTTAATGCTAAAATTGTAGTGGGCGGGCGGGTAACGGGTATCCACTGGATAGCGGATACCCGGCGGGTACGGGTATGGATACAGATCCATACCCACGAACGTTTATGGGTACGGGTATGGGTTGAGTTTTGTCTCGTGGGTATGGATTCGCGAACTATATATCCGTGTACTACCCGCCCGATTGCCATCCCTAGTCTTTAGGATGGCCCTTCTTATTCTCATTTCCCTTAGTTTCCGAAGCCCCAATAGAAGTGCTTCGTACTCAGCAATATTATTTGTGCAACTGAAATCCAGTTTGACTGCAAAACATGTTTTGACTTTTGAAGGTGCCACTAGGACCGCAGCTGCTCCTGCACCGAAGGTTCCCCAAGAACCATCGCAGAACACCATCCAAGCTTCGGTATCTTTGCTTGTCCCTTCTTCGTGAGCCCCTGGCGTCCAGTCAGCGATGAAGTCTGCTAGCGCCTGGGATTGAATTGAAGATCTGTGCACGTAGTCAATGGTGAATTCATTGAGCTCCATGACCCACTTTCCAACCCTTCCAGTAGCTTCTCTGTTCCTCATAATGTCCTTCAGAGGCTGTGACGAGGGAACAGTTATATGGTAAGCTTGAAAATAATGCCGAAGCTTCCTGGAGGCCATTAATACAGCATACAATACTTTCTCCAATTCTGTGTAATTTTTCTTTGATAAGCTTAATACTTCAGAGACAAAATATACTGGGACTTGCTTTTTAGTTTGTCCTTCAAGCTTCTCCTGTACAAGCACTGCACTTACTGCAGAGTGCGAAGCTGCCACATACAATAGCAGAGGAGCCCCTGGCGTGGGTGGAGTTAGCGTTGTTAGATCTATCAGGTATTGCTTCAGCTCTTCGAAGGCTTTCTGCTGAGCTGATCTCCATTGAAAGACTTCAGCCGACTTCAGCACTTCAAAGAATGGTAAATTTCTCTCTGCTGATCTAGATATGAATCAATTCAAAGATGCCAGTCTTCCTATTAGCCGTTCAAAAATGTTTCTTCCTTCTTTGTGCTTGGCGGCTCCATCCGAAGAATAGCTTCGATTTTGTTCGGATTAGCTTCGATCCCTTTCGTTGAAACTAGACAACCAAGGAATTTTCCCTTCTTTACTCCGAAGACACATTTCTCTGGATTCAATTTAAGGCCAGCTTGCCTAAAATTAGCAAATGTTTCCTGCAGATCAGAATGTGATTTTCCTGCTTCGTGCTCTTTACTATGATATCATTAACATATGTTAGCACATTTTTGTCTATCTAAGAGTGAAGGACTTTGGCTGTCATTCTACTGAAGCTTCCTCCAGCATTCTTGAGCCCCTCAGGCATTCGAAGATAACAATATGTACCACTGGGGGTTATTAAGCTAGTTTTTGGCTCATCTTCCTTCTTCATCCAGATTTGATGGTAGCCTGAATAACAATCTAGTAGACTCATGAGCTCTGACGAAGCTGCTGCATCTACTAGAGAATCTATTCTTGGTAATGGGAACTCATCCTTTGGACAAGCCTTGTTCAGATCAGTAAAATCAATGCACATTCTCCATTTACCATTGGCCTTCTTCACCATAACAGTGTTAGCTAGCCATTCTGGGTATTTCACTTCTCTGATGACACCAGCACTGAGAAGTCTTTTTACTTCGTTCTGAGCACCTTCGGCTTTGTCGTCAGACATTTTCCGAAGCTTCTGTTTCCTGGGTCGGAAGGATGGATCGACATTGAGTGAATGTTCAATGACATCCCTGTTGACACCACAGAGATCGTTGGCTGACCATGCAAAAACATCTTTGTTGTTGAATAAAAACCTTAACAAGGTTTTCTCCTGCTCTTCAGATAGTTGGGATCCCAGCAGTACCTTCTACTCTGCTATGTCTTCACATAGAAGCATGGGCTTCGGCTGATCAGCTAAAGCAGCCTTCTCCCTTCTGTACTTATACTGTTCACAAGCTTCTGCTCCATCTATATTATGGATTTCTTTTGAATCTGTCCAGTTTCTTTCAGCCTTTCTAGCAGCTTCCTGACTTCCATAAATAGCAATAGGTCCTTGATCCGAAGGTATCTTCATGCATAGATATGCTGGATGAAGAATTGCTTCAAAAGCATTGAGTGTCCCATGACCAATGATTGCATTGTAGGGGTACTCCATGTCGACAATATCAAACACAACTTGCTCAGTCCTTGTATTGTTGACAAATCCGAAGGTCACTGGCATCGTGATCTTGCCAAGTGCTACGATCTGCCTTCCTTCAAAGCCACAAAGAGGGTGTGTAGCATCATGATTCTTATCCTCTGGCTCTTACATCTGTCTGAAGGCCTTGGCAAATATAATATCCGCTGCACTGCTGAAAGGGAAATGTGCCCTTGGGCCATTTCTAAGTATTTTGGTGATTTAGTGTCCAACACAAGTGCCTAAGTGTAAAAAGGGACAAAGTACAAATCAAGGATAAAGGTATGTTTCTCAGACTTAGTACATTGTTTTGTGGACTAATGTATTGTGTCTAAGTGCTGGAAACAGGAAAATCCAATTGTAAATGTCTTGGCTCGAGCAGCCAAGACTCTGCTGAGTCTAGGAGCACCGAACTGTCCTGTGGTGCACCGGACAGTGTCCGGTGCGCCAGGCTGGCTCGAGCGAAATGGCCGCTCTCGGGAATTCACCGGCGACGTACGGCTATAATTCACCGGACTGTCCGGTGTGCACCGGACTGTCCGGTGAGCCAACGATCGGCCGGGCCAACGGTCGGCCGCGCGATCTGCGCGGGCCACGTGGCCGAGCCAACGGCTAGAAGGAGGCACCGGACATGTCCGGTGCGCCAACGGCTCCAAGTCTGCCAACGGTCGGCTTCGCCATTTAAGGAAAGAAATCGGGCACCGGACAGTGTCCGGTGTGCACCGGACTGTCCGGTGTGCACCGGACTGTCCGGTGTGCCAGTCGACAGAAGGCAAGATCAGCCTTCCTGGATTGCTCTCAACGGCTCCTAGCTGCCTTGGGGCTATAAAAGGGACCCCTAGGCGCATGAAGGAGGACACCAAGCATTCCTACAACATTCCTAAGCACCAAGACATCGATTTCGCGCATTCTTTTCATTGTGATAGCATATAGAGCTCTAGTGGAGTTGTGAACTCATTGAGTTGTGTTGCGAGCTCTTGTTGCGACTTGTGTGCGTGTTGACACTCTGATTCTTGTGTCTTGTGTGAGTTGCAAATTCCTCCCTTGCTCCGAGTTCTTTGTGAATTTCAAGTGTAAGGGCGAGAGGCTCCAAGTTGTGGAGATTCCTCGCAAACGGGATTGAGAAAAAGCAAGCAAAACACCGTGGTATTCAAGTGGGTCTTTGGACCGCTTGAGAGGGGTTGATTGCAACCCTCGTCCGTTGGGACGCCACAACGTGGAGTAGGCAAGCGTTGGTCTTGGCCGAACCACGGGATAACCACCGTGCCATCTCTGTGATTGATCCTTGTTGGTTATTGTGTTTTGTTGAAGATTCCTATCTAGCCACTTGGCAATTATTGTGCTAACGATTAACCAAGTTTTGTGGCTTAAGTTTTCAAGTTTCACAGGATCACCTATTCACCCCCCCCTCTAGGTGCTCTCAATTGGTATCAGAGCCGTTCTCTTCACAAAGGGACTAACCGCCCGAAGAGATGGATCCTAAGGGGAAGGGAATCGTGATCAACGACAAAGAGAAGGAATCCTTCGTCAACGAGCCGAAGGACGACAAGCCTACCGACTCCGGCTCGGGCCATAGACGGAAGGAAGGGAAGAAGAAGAAGACGAGGCGCATCAAGGAGATCGTCTATTACGACGACAGCGATGAGTCTACTTCTTCCCAAAAGGACGACGACCACAACGACTACGAGAGAAGGAAACCGGTTAATTCGAACTTTTCTTTTGACTACTCTCGTATTCCGCAAAGTTCAAATTCACATTTGCTCTCCATTCCACTCGGCAAGCCCCCACACTTTGATGGGGAGGACTACAGATTTTGGAGCCACAAAATTCGTAGTCACCTATTCTCTCTCCATCCTAGTATATGGGAGATTGTAGAGAGTGGAATGCACTTTGATAGTTCAGATAGTCCCATGATCATTAATGAGCAAATCCATAAGAATGCACAAGCTACTACTGTTCTTCTAGCTTCATTGTGCAGGGATGAATATCACAAAGTGAGCGGCTTGGATAACGCCAAGCAGATCTGGGACACCCTCAAGATTTCTCATGAGGGGAACGACGTCACCTTACTCACCAAAATGGAGTTGGTGGAGGGCGAGCTTGGACGGTTCGCGATGATAAGGGGCGAGGAGCCAACTCAAACATACAACCGGCTCAAGACTCTTATCAACAAAATAAGGAGCTACGGAAGCACGCGATGGACGGACCATGACATCGTCCGACTGATGCTAAGGTCCTTTACCGTTCTTGATCCTCATTTGGTGAATAATATTCGTGAGAATCCCAGGTACACCAAAATGTTGCCCGAAGAAGTCCTAGGAAAATTCGTCAGCGGGCGAATGATGATCAAGGAGGCGAGGTACGTGGACGACGCTTTGAATGGTCCGATCAACGAGCCGCAACCCCTTGCTCTCAAGGCAACAAGAAGCAAGGTGGCGCTACCTAGCAAGGTGGCACAAATTGAGGCGGCCGGACTTAATGATGAAGAGATGGCCCTCATCATCAAAAGATTCAAGACGGTGCTTAAGGGTCGCAAGGGACAGCCAAGCAAGACCAAAGCCAAGGGGAAGCGCTCATGCTTCAAATGCGGTAAGCTTGGTCAATTTATTGCTAACTGTCCCGACAATGATAGTGATCAGGATCAAGGGAACAAGAGGGAGAAGAAGAAAAACTATAAGAAGGCAAAGGGCGAGGCACATCTTGGCAAGGAGTGGGATTCGGATTGTTCCTCGTCCGACTCCGACAATGAAGGACTCGCCGCCACCGCCTTCAACAAGTCATCCCTCTTCCCCAACGAGCGTCACACATGCCTCATGGCAAGGGAGAAGAAGGTATGTACTCGAGACTCTACTTATGCTTCTTCAAGTGAAGACGAATCTAGTGATGAGGAAATAGATTACTCTAGCTTGTTCAAGGGATTGGATAGAAATAAAATTGATAAAATCAATGAATTGATTGATGCCTTGAATGAAAAGGATAGGCTTTTAGAAAAGCAAGAGGATTTGTTGTATGATGAACATGACAAATTTGTAGAGGCACAAAAATCCTATGCTTTAGAAGTTAAAAGAAATGAAATGCTCTCTTATGAACTATCTACGTGTCATGAAACCATTTCTACCTTACAAAGTGTTAACAATGATTTAAATGCTAAATTAGAAGTAGCAAATAAATCTAATTCTTGTGTAGAACATGTTATGATTTGCACTAGGTGTAAGGATTTTGATATTGATGCCTGTAATGGACACCTAGTTTCAATTTCAAGATTAAATGATGAAGTAGCTAGTCTTAATGCCCAACTTAAGACTAGCAAAAGTGATTTCGATAAGCTAAAATTTGCAAGGGATGCCTACACGATTGGTAGACACCCCTCAATTAAGGATGGACTTGGCTTCAAGAGGGAAGCCAAGGACTTAACAAGCCATAAGGCTCCCATCTCCACCAAGGAGAAAGGGAAGGCCCCTATGATAAGTAGCACTAAAAAGAACCATGCTTTTATGTACAACGATAGAAGACAGTCTCATAGGAGTTGCAATGCTTTTGATTCACATGACTCGTATGCTATGTTTGCTCCTAGTTCTTCCTATATGCATGGTAGAGATATGCCTAGGAAAAATGTTCATCATGTGCCTAAAAAAAATTTTGTTCATGCTTCTAGGAAAATTATGAATGGTCCCTCTACAATTTATCATGCTTTGAATGCTTCCTTTGCTATTTGTAGAAAGGATAGGAAGATAGTTGCTAGGAAGTTAGGGGCAAAATGCAAGGGCGATAAAACTTGCATTTGGGTCCCTAAGGAAATTGTGACTAACCTTGTAGGACCCAACAAGAGTTGGGTACCTAAGACCCAAGCCTAAATTTGCCTTGCAGGTTTATGCATCCAGGGGTTCAAGCTGGATTATCGACAGCGGATGCACAAACCATATGACGGGGGAGAAGAAGATGTTCACCTCCTACGTCAAGAATAAAGATTCCCAAGATTCAATCATATTCGGTGATGGGAACCAAGGCAAGGTGAAAGGTTTAGGCAAGATTGCAATATCAAATGAGCATTCTATCTCTAATGTGTTTTTAGTGGAGAGTCTTGGATATAATTTACTATCTGTTAGTCAATTATGTAATATGGGATATAACTGTTTATTTACAAATGTAGATGTGTCTGTCTTTAGAAGATGTGATGGTTCACTAGCTTTTAAGGGTGTACTAGACGGCAAACTTTACTTAGTTGATTTTGCAAAAGAAGAGGCTGGTCTAGATGCATGCTTAATGGCTAAGACTTGCATGGGTTGGTTGTGGCATCGCCGCTTAGCACATGTGGGGATGAAGAACCTCCACAAGCTTCTAAAGGGAGAACACGTGATAGGTCTAACCAATGTTCATTTCGAAAAAGATAGACCTTGTGCAGCTTGTCAAGCAGGTAAACAAGTGGGAGGAGCACATCACAGCAAGAATGTGATGACCACGTCAAGACCTCTGGAGCTGCTGCATATGGACCTCTTCGGACCCGTCGCCTATCTGAGCATAGGAGGAAGTAAGTATGGTCTAGTTATTGTTGATGACTTTTCCCGCTTCACTTGGGTGTTCTTTTTGCAGGATAAGTCTGAAACCCAAGGAACCCTCAAGCGCTTCCTCAGGAGAGCTCAAAATGAGTTTGAGCTCAAGGTAAAGAAGATAAGGAGCGACAACGGGTCCGAATTCAAGAATCTTCAAGTGGAGGAGTTCCTTGAGGAGGAGGGGATCAAGCACGAGTTCTCCGCTCCCTACACACCTCAGCAAAATGGTGTAGTAGAGAGGAAGAACAGGACGCTCATAGATATGGCAAGGACTATGCTTGGAGAGTTCAAGACCCCCGAGTGCTTTTGGTCGGAAGCCGTGAACACGGCTTGCCACGCCATCAACAGGGTCTACCTTCACCGCCTCCTCAAGAAGACTTCATATGAGCTGCTGACTGGTAACAAACCCAATGTATCGTACTTTCGTGTATTTGGGAGTAAATGTTACATTCTAGTGAAGAAGGGTAGGAATTCCAAATTTGCTCCCAAAGCTGTAGAAGGGTTTTTATTAGGTTATGATTCAAATACAAAGGCGTATAGGGTCTTCAACAAATCATCGGGTTTGGTTGAAGTCTCTAGCGACATTGTATTTGATGAGACTAATGGCTCTCCAAGAGAGCAAGTTGTTGATCTTGATGATGTAGATGAAGAAGACGTTCCAACGGCCGCGATACGCACCATGGCGATTGGAGATGTACGGCCTCAGAAACATTTGGAGCAAGATCAACCGTCTTCCTCAACTATGGTGCATCCCCCAACCCAAGATGACGAACAGGTACCTCAAGTGGAGGCGCATGATCAAGGGGGAGCACAGGATGTTCAAGTTGAAGAGAAAGAAGCACCTCAGGCACCTCCAACCCAAGTTCGAGCGACGATTCAAAGGGATCATCCCGTCGACCAGATACTGGGTGATATTAGCAAGGGAGTAACTACTCGTTCAAGATTAGTTAATTTTTGTGAGCATTACTCTTTTGTCTCTTCTAGTGAGCCTTTCAGGGTAGAAGAGGCCTTGCTAGATCCGGACTGGGTGTTGGCCATGCAGGAGGAACTCAACAATTTCAAGCGAAATGAAGTTTGGACGCTGGTGCCTCGTCCCAAGCAAAATGTTGTGGGAACCAAGTGGGTGTTCCGTAACAAACAGGACGAGCACGGGGTGGTGACAAGGAACAAGGCTCGACTTGTGGCAAAAGGTTATGCCCAAGTCGCAGGTTTGGACTTTGAGGAGACTTTTGCTCTTGTGGCTAGGCTAGAATCAATTCGTATCTTGCTAGCATATGTCGCTCACCATTCTTTCAGGTTGTACCAAATGGATGTGAAGAGCGCTTTCCTCAACGGGCTAATCAAGGAGGAGGTGTACGTGGAACAACCCCCTGGCTTCGAGGATGAACGGTACCCCGACCACGTGTGTAAGCTCTCTAAGGCGCTCTATGGACTTAAGCAAGCCCCAAGAGCATGGTATGAATGCCTTAGAGACTTTTTAATTGCTAATGCTTTCAAGGTCGGGAAAGCCGATCCAACTCTTTTTACTAAGACTTGCGATGGTGATCTTTTTGTATGCCAAATTTATGTCGATGACATAATATTTGGTTCTACTAATCAAAAGTCTTGTGAAGAGTTTAGCAGGGTGATGACGCAGAAATTCGAGGTGTCGATGATGGGCGAGTTGAACTACTTCCTTGGGTTCCAAGTAAAGCAACTCAAGGACGGCACTTTCATCTCCCAAACGAAGTACACGCAAGACTTGCTAAAGCGGTTTGGGATGAAGGACGCCAAGCCCGCAAAGACGCCGATGGGAACTGACGGACACACCGACCTCAACAAAGGAGGTAAGTCCGTTGATCAAAAAGCATACCGGTCCATGATAGGTTCTTTGCTTTATTTATGTGCTAGTAGACCGGATATTATGCTTAGCGTATGCATGTGTGCTAGATTTCAATCTGATCCTAAGGAGTGTCACTTAGTGGCTGTGAAGCGAATTCTTAGATATTTAGTCGCTACGCCTTGCTTCGGGATCTGGTATCCAAAGGGGTCTAACTTTGACTTGATTGGGTACTCAGATTCCGACTATGCTGGATGTAAGGTCGATAGAAAGAGTACATCGGGGACGTGCCAATTCTTAGGAAGGTCCCTGGTGTCATGGAATTCTAAGAAACAAACTTCCGTTGCTCTATCCACCGCTGAGGCCGAGTATGTTGCCGCAGGACAGTGTTGCGTGCAACTACTTTGGATGAGGCAAACCCTCAGGGACTTTGGCTACAATCTGAGCAAAGTCCCACTCCTATGTGATAATGAGAGTGCTATCCGAATAGCGGAAAATCCTGTTGAGCACAGCCGCACAAAGCACATTGACATCCGGCATCACTTTTTGAGAGACCACCAGCAAAAGGGAGATATCGAAGTGTTTCATGTTAGCACCGAGAACCAGCTAGCCGATATCTTTACCAAGCCTCTAGATGAGAAGACCTTTTGCAGGCTGCGTAGTGAGCTAAATGTCCTAGATTCGCGGAACTTGGATTGATTTATAGCATACATGTGTTTATGCCCTTGATCATGTTCCTTATGCATTTTGTTGCTTACTATGGTGCTCAAGTTGTACAATCTCTCCCCGGACCTCACAAGTCCTTGTGCAAGTGATGCACATATTTAGGGGGAGTTGTGTTACAACTTGACCCTTTGAGACTAACCATATGCTTGAGTTTGCTTGTTTTAGTCTCAAAGGAGGTTTGAAAGGGAAAAGGTGGACTTGGACCATGAAAGACTTCCACTGCACTTCGATGAGAGGGTAACTTATTCCAAGGTTCATCTCATGTCCTCTTATTGCCTTTGTACTCTTATTTGAAGATTTTGGTGAGGCAATGGGGTTAAAGGGCCAAGATTGATCCCGTTTTGGTGCTTAATGCCAAAGGGGGAGAAAATAAAGGCCAAAGCGATAAATGGATCAGCTACCACTTGAGAGATTTTGAAAATAGTAGAATAGAGCTTTTGTTTTGTCAAAACTCTTTTGTTGTCTCTTTTGTTGGCTTCTAGTGGGGAGAAGTATTGATTATAGGAAAAAGGGGGAGTTTTTGAAATCTTGAATCAATTTCTTTTGGAATGACTTTTTTTGTTTTTTTTCCTAACATGTGTGTTTGACTTAGAGATAGAAATTTGAGTTTGATTTGCAAAAATAAACCAAGTGGTGGCATAGAGTGATCCATATATGTCAAATTGAATCAAAACAATTTTGAGTTCTTATTTGAATTGATTTTGTACTTGTTCTACTTGCTTTATGTTGTGTTGGCATAAATCACCAAAAAGGGGGAGATTGAAAGGGAAATGTGCCCTTGGGCCATTTCTAAGTATTTTGGTGATTTAGTGTCCAACACAAGTGCCTAAGTGTAAAAAGGGACAAAGTACAAATCAAGGATAAAGGTATGTTTCTCAGACTTAGTACATTGTTTTGTGGACTAATGTATTGTGTCTAAGTGCTGGAAACAGGAAAATCCAATTGTAAATGTCTTGGCTCGAGCAGCTAAGACTCTGCTGAGTCTGGGAGCACCGGACTGTCCGGTGGTGCACCGGACAGTGTCCGGTGCGCGAGGCTGGCTCGAGCGAAATGGCTGCTCTCGGGAATTCACCGGCGACGTATGGCTATAATTCACCGGACTGTCCGGTGTGCACCGGACTGTCCGGTGAGCCAACGGTCGGCCGGGCCAACGGTCGGCCGCGCGATCTACGCGGGCCACGTGGCCGAGCCAACGGCTAGAAGGAGGCACCGGACTATCCGGTGTGCACCGGACATGTCCGGTGCGCCAACGGCTCCAAGTCTGCCAACGGTCGGCTTCGCCATTTAAGGAAAGAAATCGGGCACCGGACAGTGTCCGGTGTGCACCGGACTGTCCGGTGTGCCAGTCGACAGAAGGCAAGATCAGCCTTCCTGGATTGCTCTCAACGGCTCCTAGCTGCCTTGGGGCTATAAAAGGGACCCCTAGGCGCATGAAGGAGGACACCAAGCATTCCTACAACATTCCTAAGCACCAAGACATCGATTTCGCGCATTCTTTTCATTGTGATAGCATATAGAGCTCTAGTGGAGTTGTGAACTCATTGAGTTGTGTTGCGAGCTCTTGTTGCGACTTGTGTGCGTGTTGACACTCTGATTCTTGTGTCTTGTGTGAGTTGCAAATTCCTCCCTTGCTCCGAGTTCTTTGTGAATTTCAAGTGTAAGGGCGAGAGGCTCCAAGTTGTGGAGATTCCTCGCAAACGGGATTGAGAAAAAGCAAGCAAAACACCGTGGTATTCAAGTGGGTCTTTGGACCGCTTGAGAGGGGTTGATTGCAACCCTCGTCCGTTGGGACGCCACAACGTGGAGTAGACAAGCGTTGGTCTTGGCCGAACCACGGGATAACCACCGTGCCATCTCTGTGATTGATCCTTGTTGGTTATTGTGTTTTGTTGAAGATTCCTATCTAGCCACTTGGCAATTATTGTGCTAACGATTAACCAAGTTTTGTGGCTTAAGTTTTCAAGTTTCACAGGATCACCTATTCACCCCCCCCCTCTAGGTGCTCTCAACTGCCTGTATCAACCAGAACATTGTGGACCAGAAATCCCTTGATGACACAAGAAATGACCATAACATCATTGTGAGGGTAATCCTTGAGCTGAAGGTCCTCCTAGGAGAAGGTAATTGGGATGTGGGACCATTTCGACTTGATGAAGGGTCCCTGCACCCCGACATGTTGTACCCTTCTCTGAGCTTCCTTCTTCTGCTTCTTGTTGACCGGCTCTGAACATGAACCGCCTGTTATCGGGAGCACCAGCTTCGTAGCTGAAGCAGCTTCAACTTGGTTGTTGAACGAAGCCATCAGCTCAGAAAGTGGAAGTGAGTTCACCGGAGGTGGGCGCTAATGTTGGTGACTTGTTCTCAAATGCTTCGAATTAAGAACAAGGCAACATAAAATGTTAAATGCTAATGACCTTCGTCCATTGAAGCATTATCTCCCCAAGGATATAATGAACTTCGGACGAAGGTCATAAGCAAAAATCACGAAGGTAGGTCATACCTTCGTGATTAGAATTGTGAAGTAATGAAAGATGAAATATAAAATATAAGACATAAAGGAATAATATATCAAAACACATAAACTTATTCATATATTTCATTATGTAAATTTAGATATTAAAACATAACATTTTGTCACATTTATACCTTCGTCTTGATAGAAGACAATAATCCAAGTGTCGCGTGCAAGTGATTACAAGATTGCGTGAACAGTACAGGGGTACTGTTCATCTATTTATAGGCACAGGGCGCAGCCTATGTGAAATTACATTTATGCTCTTCACAATCGATTACAACCATGACACAAACTATCATGGGTTTATTGGTCATTTCATCTTTAGGTCGGTTCACTCCTTCGTCTTGAGACATGTCACTATGCCGAAGCCTTATAGATGATAGCTTCGGCATTGCTTTTGAGAGGATCCGCTGAAGGTGTTTCTTTCTTCAGGATCTTCGGCTACGAAGCATACCCCCAACAAAGTGAAAACTGTATAAATATAAATCAAGGAGGGCCCCTACTTATAAATGCGGGGGTTCAACCTCCAGCGGCCAAGGATGGTCCCAAACACATTTGCAAACAATTGCTTGCTATACTATAGCATGTATATACTTAGGAACTCTCTATCTGGGTGGACCTGCCTTGCCCCGTGGTTCTCTCATCCTATTCGTACCGCTTTTTGACGATGCTACAATCCTGAGGCAAGTGCTTCTGTCTGCTCAGCTTCTGTATGGTTTTCCTTTCGTTAGTGTGTGTATCCATCTCTATATGAAATTTCTTTGTAGTAGTACTTGAATTGGGACTAGTATATATTGCAACCCTTTGTATTTATCTCGAGTTTATATGGATTTTTTACCTCTACCTCTATTTGCATTTAGGACCCACTCTAGCTCCGCGTTAAAGTAATTTTTAAGACACGGTTCTTTCAATTCTTCTTCATGGTAGCTTTGAGGGTTTCACTAGGAAACATGGGTGCTCCGGTAGTCTGGTCAAGAATGAGGAGAGGCGCGAGCACCTAGAGGATGTCTACGACATTGTGACACACTACCTCAGCCACCATTGTGCCATCTGCTAGGAGGGACGTGAACTGCTCAACAGGTTTCCCCACCTTAGATTCAATAATGGGCACACTGTCTTTGTCATAGTGCCGCCCATGGAGCAGACCATGCGTAATGGCATGTGAGCTATTCTAGCTCCTTGCCTACCCTAGTTTGATTGTGCTTGTGCATCATGTGATTTCCTGGCTACTGTTGCTGGCTTTTGATGTGTGAGTTTGTCATAAATATGAGTTTGTGATATGAGCTGTGTTGGGAACTTGGGATTGGTTGGGGGCAAATGGGTTTGTTTGCTCCTTATCATCTGTTGTTTGGATTCTGAATTATATTGTATCACATGTGTTTGTTCGTGATGCGGATTATGAAAATGTCTCACTTGTAATGACCTTTTGCTTAGCAAGCAGGAGAACAATGACGAAGTTTGGCTAGACAAATGGGCCCGGTCTTGAGCAATAAACATCCATATATAACACTACTGGAGACGACATCTTTCCTGAATGCCTGAAGCACTTGGCAAAGTCTTTGCCGAGTGCCACACTCGACAAAGAGTTCACGGTGAACCAAACATCTGCAACGACCTCTTTGCTGAGTACTTTCTGTTGGGCACTCGATAAAGCCTTTGTCGAGTATCCGACAACTACTTAGGTACTCGGCAAAGAAAAGGCGTTGTGATGTCGGGATCACAGTTGATGGAGCCTTTGCCGAGTGTCTGGCTCTAAAGCACTCGGCAAAGAAAACTTCCATGGGACCCGATGCAGTTTCTATGTCGAGTATCTTGAGCGGCACTCAGCAAAGGTGGTTCCTTTGCCGAGCACTATGGCTGCAACACTCGACAAATGTGGAGGGTTTGCCGAGTTCCTTGGTCGTAGCACTCGACAAACCATCTTTCCTGGTTACCAGGCATGATTCCTTTGCTGAGTGCTATGACCATTGCAGGCACCCTTTGTCAAGTGCAACAATTGGCAAAGTGACCACGGACCCCATTTTATTTGTTTTTACTT
The DNA here is from genome assembly GCF_902167145.1 of Zea mays. NCBI lineage: Eukaryota > Viridiplantae > Streptophyta > Magnoliopsida > Poales > Poaceae > Zea > Zea mays. The sequence continues at coordinate 15,475,860 of NC_050103.1, forward strand.
TTCATCCAAACAAAACATAAGATTATATATACATCACATCATCATCACATGCATGGCAGAATCATTACATATGCATCATAGAATCATCACGATTATCATAGAATCATCACATGTATCACCAACACCCACAACACATATACACATCACATGTATCACCACATACTTCACAAACATCACAGAATCATCAAGTTTAACCAAGTATCACCAACATCAACAAGTTTCACAAACATCAAGTATCACCAACACTCACAAAAACAAGTTCACAAGAGTATTAGGAAGGTGGTGGCCAGTTAGTTTCGTTCAGTGAAGGGTTGGGCGAAGCATGAGGGCCATTTGATGCTGCCGATTAATTCTGAACAGAGAAGAGATTGCATGTGTGAGACAAGATAAATATATATATTATATATGACTAAAATTTTCATACTCACAAGAGTAGAAAACCGAGAAGATGGAGGTGGAGTGAACATATCGTACGACGTACGTAACAACTTTTATGAAACATTATCATTTTTATCACAATCTCTATATATGATATTGAAAGAGAAATGTGTCCTTGGGCAATTTCTATAAGTATTTTTGGTGATTAAATGTCCAACACATTATTTGAGTATTTATGTGCTAAATATGTGAAAAGTGCAAATCAAAGTAAAAGGTACGTTTCTAGACTTAGTACATTGTTTTTGTGAACTAACATTGTTTGTCTAAGTGTTAAAAACAGTGCTGAAAAGAGAGGAATCGGATTGCAAAAGACTTGGCTGTGAGCAGCAAAACTTCAGCTCAGTCTGGCACACCGGACAGTGTTCGGTGTGCTAGGCTGGTCCGCGGTGAACTCGCCGCTCTCGGGATTCGATGGCGGCGTACGGCTATAATTCACCGGACTGTCCGGTGGTGCACCGAACTGTCCGGTGAGCTAACGGTCGCCAGCGCAACGGTCGGTCGCGCAATCCGCGGGCGACGCGTGGTCCGCAACAACGGTCGGTTGGGCACACCGGACTGTCCGGTGTGCACCGGATAGTGTCCGGTGCGCTAATCGACCCCGAGGACCAACGGTCGAATGCGCCTGATTTGGAAGGCGATCGCGCACCGGACAGCTACAGGGACTGTTCTGTGGTGCACCGGACTGTTCTGTGCACCACCCGACAGAAGGCAAGTTTGGCCTTACAAGTTGGCCTCCAACGGCTCCTAGCTGCCTTGGGGCTATAAAAGGGACCCCTAGGCACATGGAGGAGGCATCTAAGCATTCACTAAGCATTCTAAGACTCACACACTCCGTCTCTGCGCATTTGATCGATTGTGTTAGTGATTTGAGCTCCGTTCTAGTTGTGAACTCTTTGTGCTACGTTTCGAGCTCAAGTCTTGGCTTGTGTGCGTGTGTGTGCTGCGGATTTGTGTGTGTTGCTTTCCAACCTTACTCTTGTGCATTCTTTGTGATCAACATTGTAAGAGCGAGAGGCTCCAACTTGCGGAGATTTCTCGTAAACGGGAAGAAAACTATAAGGAAGAAAGTCGTGGTATTCAAGTTGATCATTGGATCACTTGAAAGGGGTTGAGTGCAACCCTCGTCCATTGGGATGCCACAACGTGGAAGTAGGCAAGTGTTACTTGGCCGAACCACGGGATAAAAATCGTGTGTCTCTTGTGTTACTTTCTCTGTGATTGTTTTGTTCACAAGAACTCGCCTCAAAGCTACTTAGTCGCACTAACTCTTTCAAAACTAAGTTTTGTGGCTATTTAGTGTTTGATTTTACAGGATCACCTATTCATACCCCTCTAGGTGCTCTCAAATACCATGATATCTCAATAAGTTTTATGTTTTTTTTATTTCGTTTGCATTTTATACAATTTGAAAACAACTGGATTGTAAGTTCGTGGTCATGTTTCGTGAACAGGATGTTCTAAAATTTCCGGTATTGTCGGGGACCATAATTAGGGGTACCCTCAAGGCTCCTAATTCTCAGCTGGTAACCCCCATCAGCACGAAGCTGCAAAGGCCTGATGGGTGCGATTAAGTCAGGGATCAGTCCATTCGAGGGACACGATCACGCCTCACCCAAGCCTAGCCTCAGACAAGGGCAGCCGACCCCGGAGGATTTCCGTCTCGCCCGAGGCCCCCCTTCAGCGGCGAACATATTCCCGGCTCGCCAGAGGCCCTGCCTTCGCTAAGAAGCAACCCTGACCAAATCGCCGCACCGACCGACCAAGTCGCAGGAGCATTTAATGCAAAGGTGGCCTGACACCCTTATCCTGGCGCGCGCCCCACAGCCGGCAGAGCCGAAGTGACCGCCGTCACTTCGCCGCTCCACTGACCGGCCTGACAGAAGGACAGCGCCGCCTACGCCACTCCGACTGCAGTGCCACTGGACAGAGTAAGACTGACAGGCAGTCAGGCCCTGCCGGAGGCACCATAGGAAGCTCTGCTTCGCCCGACCAAAGGCTCGGACTTGGGCTCGGCCCCAGAAGACGACGAACTCTGCTCCGACCGACCCAGGGCTCGGACTCGGGCTAAGTCCCGGAAGACGGCGAACTCCGCTCCGCCCGACCCAGGGCTCAGACTCGGGCTAAGTCCCGGAAGACGGCGAACTCCGCTCCGCCCGACCTAGGGCTTAGACTCGGGCTAAGTCTCGGAAGACGGCGAACTCCGCTCCGCCCGACCCAGGGCTCGGACTCGGGCTAAGTCCCGGAAGACGGCGAACTTCGCCCGACCCAGGGCTCGGACTCGGGCTAAGTCCCGGAAGACGGCAAACTTCGCCCGACCAAAGGCTCGGACTTGGGCTCGGCCCCAGAAGACGACGAACTCCGCTCCGCCCGACCCAGGGCTTGGACTCGGGCTAAGTCCCGGAAGACGGCGAACTCCGCTCTGCCCGACCCAGGGCTCGGACTCGAGCTAAATCCCGGAAGACGGCGAACTCCGCTCCGCCCGACCCAAGGCTCGGACTCGGGCTAAGTCCCGGAAGACGGCGAACTTTGCCCGACCAAAGGCTCGGACTTGGGCTCGGCCCCAGAAGACGACGAACTCCGCTCCGCCCGACCCAGGGCTCGGACTCGGGCTAAGTCCCGGAAGACGGCGAACTCCGCTCCGCCCGACCCAGGGCTCGGACTCGGGCTAAGTCCCGGAAGACGGCGAACTTCGCCCGACCCAGGGCTCGGACTCGGGCTAAGTCCCGGAAGACGGCGAACTCCGCTCCGCCCGACCCAGGGCTCGGACTCGGGCTAAGTCCGGGAAGACGGCGAACTCCGCCCGACCCAGGGCTCGGACTCGGGCTAAATCCTAGAAGACGACGATCTCCGCCTCGCCCGACCCAGGGCTCGGACTTGGGCTCGGCCCCAGAAGACGATGATCTCCGCCTCGCCCGACCCAGGGCTCGGACTTGGGCTCGGCCCCAGAAGACAACGATCTCCGCCTCGCCCGACCCAGGGCTCGGACTTGGGCTCGGCCCCAGAAGACGACGATCTCCGCCTCGCCCGACCCAGGGCTCGGACTTGGGCTCGGCCCCAGAAGACGGCAATCTCCGCCTCGCCCGACCCGGGGGCTCGGACTCGACCTCGGCTTCGGAGGAGCTTCCACATCGCCCAACCTAGGGCGTAGACCAACCACGTCAACAGGAGGCGCCATCATCACCCTACCCCGAGCTGACTCGGGCCACAGGGAACAAGATCGGCGTCCCATCTGGCTCGCTCCGCCAGATAGGCAATGATGGCGCCCCGCATGCTCTGTGACGACGGCGGCTCTCAGCCCCCTTACGGAAGCAAGAGGACGTCAGCAAGGACTCAACCGCTCCGACAGCTGTCCCTCCGCCAAGCTCCATCGCTCCTTCGACGGCCACGACATCACACCAGCTGGGTGCCAAGATCTCTCCGGCTGCCACAACGGCATGTACCTAGGGCGCTAGCTCACCTCCGCTAGACACGTAGCACCCTGCTACAACCCCATTGTACACCTGGATCCTCTCCTTACGCCTATAAAAGGGAGGACCAGGGCCCTCTTAGAGAAGGTTGGCCGCGCGGGGACGAGGACGAGAACAGGCGCTCGCTCGGAGCCGCTCGCTCCCTCTCCCGCGTGGACGCTTGTAACCCCCTACTGCAAGCGCACCCGACCTGGGCGCGGGACGAACACGAGGGCCGCGGGATTCCCACCTCTCTCACGCCGGTCTCCGGCCGCCTCGCTCTCCCCCCTTCGCGCTCGCCCTCGCGCTCGACCCATCTGGGCTGGGGCACGCGGCGACATTCACTCGTCGGCCCAGGGACCCCCCGGTCTCGGAACGCCGACAGTTGGCGCGCCAGGTAGGGGCCTGCTGCGTGTTGACGAACAGCTTCCCGTCAAGCTTCAGATGGGCAGTCTCCAGCAACCTCTCCAACCCGGGACGGTGCTCCGTTTCGGGAGTCTTGAGTTCATATCCCTCGACGACAGCTACGACATGATACTCCTTCCACCGCCGTGCGACAACAACGGTGGCGGCCGACAACCCGCCTGCCGGCGGCGGAATCGGCGATGTCTTCCCCGCATGGTGGAAGAGCAACCTTCGAGCTCACCCTGTCCTCTCCCCCGCCGACGGAGGAGGAGGCGGGGCAACCAAGGCCAAGCAGGAGGCAGCGCCTCGTCGGCTGTCGAGCGAGTCGACGGCCCTGGCACCCCAACGGGGGGCGCACCGAGCGTCGACCTCACGTTTGAGACGAAGGCGAGCGCCGTCTCCCCGCGACACGCCAATCCCGAGCAAGTGGACGACGCCAGCACGCTCGCGAAAAGCTTGCTGGACGTCACCCTCGTACCTGAGACGACGGCGCAGTCAGTCCCCGACGCGACCTTATCGCCGCCCGTCGACCAAAAGGTACCGATCGATTCCCATCCCGCGTCTTTCGGTTTCAGCCTCAACCCGTCTAGCGACTTCGCTTTGGCGGGCGCTCTCGTAGAGGCAAATCCAGACCCTCTGGGGTTTCGTGTGCGGTCACCTTGGGACCGGCTGACGGACGTCTCGACCTACGGGCCCTCTGGGTCCGAGGAAGACGACGAACCCAGCATCTGTTGGGATTTCTCTGGACTTAGCAACCCCGGTGTCATGCGGGACTTCATGACCGCATGCGACTACTGCCTTTCCGACTGTTCCGACGGTAGCCGTAGCCTCGGCGACGAGGACCGCGGCCCAGGCCGCGAATGCTTCCACATCGATCTAGGGGGTCCCCCCGAAGGCAACCATCTCGGCATGCCGGGGGACGGTGGCCTCCCTAGGCCGGTGCCTCGCGTTGACATCCCATGGGAGCTAGCTGTGGTCCCCGTTCAGGCGGGGGGTCATGACCCACAGCTTGAGCAAATCCGCGGGGTGCAGGCCAGGCTCGACGAGGGAGCAGGAGCGCTGGAGCCGATCCGTCGGGACGTCGGGCAGGCATGGGCGGACCAACCTCGGGCCGGAGAAATACGTCATCTACCCCAGGGCTTCCAGCACCGCATCACCGACGACGTCAGGCTCAGGCCACCACCCGCATCCAGTGGGGTCGGCCAGAACCTGGCGGCAACAGCAATGCTTCTTCGCGCGATGCCAGAGCCATCAACCACCGAGGGGCGGCGAATCCAGGGAGAGCTCAAGAATCTCCTGGAAGGCGCCGCGGTCCGACGGGCCGAGAGCTCTGCCTCCCGAAGGCAGGGGTACCCTCGGAACCTCATGCTGCGACTTCCCGATTCATGCGGGAAGCCTCGGTCTACATCGGGCGCACGCGCAACACCGCGCCTGCGGCCCCGGGTCGCCTCAGCAACGAGCACCACCACCGCGACCGACGGGCCCACCTCGACGAGAGGGTGCGCCGAGGCTACCACCCCAGGCGTGGGGGACGCTACGACAGCGGGGAGGATCGGAGTCCCTCGCCCGAACCACCCGGTCTGCAAGCCTTCAGCCGAGCCATCCGACGGGCGCCATTCCCAACCCGGTTCCGACCCCCGGCTACTATCACAAAGTACTCGGGGGAGATGAGACCGGAACTGTGGCTCGCAGACTACCGTCTGGCCTGCCAACTGGGTGGAACGGACGATGACAACCTCATCATCCGCAACCTCCCCCTGTTCCTCTCCGACTCCGCTCGCGCCTGGTTGGAGCACCTGCCTCTGGGGCAGTTCTCCAACTGGGACAACCTAGTCCAAGCTTTCGCCGGCAATTTCCAGGGCACGTATGTGCGCCTCGGGAATTCCTGGGACCTCCGAAGCTGCCGACAGCAGCCGGGAGAGTCTCTCTGAGACTACATCCGACGATTCTCGAAGCAGCTCACCGAGCTGCCCAACATCACCGACTCGGATGTCATCGGCGCGTTCCTCGCTGGCACCACCTGCCGCGACCTGGTGAGCAAGCTGGGCCGCAAGACCCCCACCAGGGCGAGCGAGCTGATGGACATCGCCACCAAGTTCGCCTCCGGCCAGGAGGCGGTCGAGGCTATCTTCCGAAAGGACAAGCAGCCCCAGGGCCGCCCATCGGAAGGTACTCCCGAGGCATCAACTCAGCGCGGCGCCAAGAAGAAGGGCAAGAAGAAGTCGCAAGCGAAACGCGACGCCGCTGACGCAGACCTTGTCGCCGCCGCCGAGTACAAGAACCCTTGGAATCCCCCCGGAGGTGCCAACCTCTTCAACAAGATGCTCAAGGAGCCGTGCCCCTATCACCAGGGACCCGTCAAGCACACCCTTGAGGAGTGTGTCATGCTTCGGCGCCACTTCCACAGGGCCGGGCCACCCGCGGAGGGTGGCAAGGCCCGCGACGACGACAAGAAGGAAGATCACCAGGCAGGAGAGTTCCCCGAGGTCCGCGACTGCTTCATGATCTATGGTGGGCAAGCGGCGAACGCCTCGGCTCGGCACCGCAAGCAAGAGCGCCGGGAGGTCTGCTCGGTCAAGGTGGCGGCGCCAGTCTATCTAGACTGGTCCGACAAGCCCATCACCTTCGACCGAGACGATCACCCCGACCATGTGCCGAGCCCGGGGAAATACCCGCTCGTCGTCGACCCCGTCATCGGCGACGTCAGGCTCACCAAGGTCCTCATGGACGGAGGCAGCAGCCTCAACATCATTTACGCCGAGACCCTCGGGCTCCTGCGTGTTGATCTGTCCTCTGTCCTGGCAGGCGCTGCGCCCTTCCATGGGATCATCCCCGGGAAGCGCGTCCAACCCCTCGGACAGCTCGACCTTCCCGTCTGCTTCGGAACACCCTCCAACTTCCGAAGGGAGACCCTGACGTTCGAGGTGGTCGGGTTCCGAGGAACCCACCACGCAGTACTGGGGAGGCCATGCTACACGAAGATTCATGGCCGTCCCCAACTACACCTACCTGAAGCTCAAGATGCCGGGCCCCAACGGGGTCATCACCGTCGGCCCTACGTACAAACACGTGTTCGAATGCGACGTGGAGTGCGTGGAGTACGCCGAGGCCCTCGCCGAATCCGAGGCCCTCATCGCCGACCTAGAGAGCCTCTCTAAGGAGGTGCCAGACGTGAAGCGTCACGCCGGCAACTTTGAGCCAGCGGAGACGGTTAAGTCCGTCCCCCTCGACCCCAGCGGCGACACCTCCAAGCAGATCCGGATCGGCTCCGGGTTCGATCCCAAATAGGAAGCAGTGCTCGTCGACTTTCTCCGCGCGAACGCCGACGTCTTCGCGTGGAGTCCCTCGGACATGCCCGGCGTACCGAGGGATGTCGCCGAGCACTCGCTAGACATCCGAGCCGGAGCCCGACCTGTCAAGCAGCCGCTGCGCCGATTCGACGAGGAGAAGCGCAGAGCCATAGGCGAGGAGATTCACAAGCTAATGGCGGCAGGGTTCATCAAAGAGGTATTCCATCCCGAATGGCTTGCCAACCCTGTGCTTGTGAGAAAGAAAGGGGGGAAATGGCGGATGTGTGTAGACTACACTGGTCTCAACAAAGCATGTCCGAAGGTTCCCTACCCTCTGCCTCGCATCGACCAAATCGTGGATTCCACTGCTAGGTGTGAAACCCTGTCTTTCCTCGACGCCTACTCAGGGTATCATCAAATCAGAATGAAAGAGTCCGACCAGCTCGCGACTTCTTTCATCACACCCTTCGGCATGTACTGCTATGTCACCATGCCGTTCGGTTTGAGGAATGCGGGCGCGACGTACCAACGGTGCATGAACCATGTGTTCGGCGAACACATTGGCTGCACGGTCGAGGCCTACGTTGATGACATCGTAGTCAAGACGAGGAAGGCCTCTGACCTCCTTTCCGATCTTGAAACGACATTCCGATGTCTCAAGGCGAAAGGCGTCAAGCTCAATCCCGAAAAGTGTGTCTTCAGGGTGCCCCGAGGCATGCTCTTGGGGTTCATCGTCTCCGAGCGGGGCATCGAAGCCAACCCGGAAAAGATCGCATCCATTACCAGCATGGGGCCCATCAAGGACTTGAAAGGCGTACAGAGGGTCATGGGATGCCTCGCGGCTCTGAGCCGCTTCATCTCACGCCTCGGTGAAAGAGGTCTACCTCTGTACCGCCTCTTAAGGAAGGCCGAGTGCTTCACTTGGACCCCTGAGGCCGAGGAAGCCCTCGGGAACCTGAAGGCGCTCCTCACAAAGGCGCCTATCTTGGTGCCCCCAGCTGCCGGAGAAGCCCTCCTGGTCTACGTCGCCGCGACCACCCAGGTGGTTAGCACCGTGATTGTGGTCGAGAGGCAAGAAGAGGGGCATGCATTGCCCATTCAGAGGCCAGTCTACTTCGTCAGCGAGGTACTGTCCGAAACCAAGATCCGCTACCCACAAGTTCAGAAGCTGTTGTACGCGGTGATCCTAACGCGACGGAAGCTGTGACACTACTTCGAGTCTCATCCGGTAACTGTGGTGTCATCCTTCCCCCTGGGAGAGATCATCCAGTGCCGAGAGGCCTCGGGTAGGATTGCAAAGTGGGCGGTGGAGATCATGGGCGAGACAATCTCGTTTGCTCCCCGGAAAGCCATTAAGTCCCAGGTCTTAGCGGACTTCGTGGCTGAATGGGTCGACACCCAGCTACCGACGGCTCCGATCCAACCGGAGCTCTGGACCATGTTCTTCGACGGGTCGCTGATGAAGACAGAAGCCGGCGCAGGCCTACTCTTCATCTCACCCCTCGGAAAGCATCTACGCTACGTGCTACGCCTCCACTTCCCGGTGTCCAACAATGTGGCCGAATATGAGGCTCTGGTCAACGGGTTGCGGATCGCCATCGAGCTAGGGGTCCGATGCCTCGCCGCTCGTGGTGACTCGCAGCTCGTCATCGACAAGTCATGAAGAACTCCCATTGCCGCGACCTGAAGATGGAGGCCTACTGCGATGGGGTTCGGCGCCTGGAAGACAAGTTCTACGGGCTCGAGCTCAACCACATCGCTCGGCGCTACAACGAGACTGCGGACGAGCTGGCTAAAATAGTCTCGGGGCGAACGACGGTTCCCCCGGACGTCTTCTCCCGAGACCTGCATCAACCCTCCGTCAAGATCGACGACACGTCCGAGCCCGAGGTACCCTCGGCCCAGTCCGAGGCACCCACGGCTCAACCCGTGGCACCCTCGGCTCATCCCGAGGCACCCTCAGCTCGGCCCGAGGCGCCCTCGGTTCAGTCCGAGGTACCCTCGGCCCCCGAGGGTGAGGCACTGCGCGTCGAGGAGGAGCGAAGCGGGGTCGCGCCTAATCGAAACTGGCAGACCCCGTACCTGCAATATCTCCACTGAGGAGAGCTACCCCTCGACCGAGCCGAGGCTCGGCGGGTGGCGCGGCGCGCCAAATCGTTCGTCTTGCTGGGAGATGAGAAGGAGCTCTACCACCGCAGCCCCTCAGGCATCCTCCAGCGATGCATCTCCATCGCCGAAGGTCAGGAACTCCTGCGAGAGATACACTCGGGGGCTTGCGGCCATCACGCAGCACCTCGAGCCCTTGTCGGGAACGCTTTCTGGCAAGGCCTCTACTGGCCGACGGTGGTGGCCGACGCTACCAGAATCGTCCGCACCTGCGAAGGGTGCCAATTCTACGCGAGGCAGACCCATCTGCCCGCTCAGGCTCTGCAGACGATACCCATCACCTGGCCTTTTGCGGTGTGGGGTCTGGACCTCGTTGGCCCCTTGCAGAAGGCACCCGGGGGCTAGACGCACCTGCTGGTCGCCATCGACAAATTCTCCAAGTGGATCGAGGTCCGACCCCTGAACAGCATCAGGTCCGAGCAGGCGGTGGCGTTCTTCACCAACATCATCCATCGCTTCAGGGTCCCGAACTCCATCATCACCGACAACGGCACCCAATTCACTGGCAGAAAGTTCCTGGACTTCTGCGAAGATCACCACATCCGGGTGGACTGGGCCGCCGTGGCTCATCCCATGACGAATGGGCAGGTGGAGCGTGCCAACGGCATGATTCTACAAGGGCTCAAGCCTCGGATCTACAATGACCTCAACAAGTTCGGCAAGCGATGGATGAAGGAACTCCCCTCGGTGGTCTGGAGTCTGAGGACAACGCCGAGCTGAGCCACGGGCTTCACGCCGTTCTTTCTAGTCTATGGGGCCGAAGCCTTCTTGCCCACAGACTTAGAATACGGTTCCCCGAGGACGAGGGCCTACACCGACCAAAGCAACCAAGTCAGCCGAGAAAACTCGTTGGACCAGCTGGAGGAGGCTCGGGACCAGGCCTTGCTACACTCGGCGCGGTACCAGCAGTCCCTGCGACGCTACCACGCCCGAGGGGTCCGGTCCCGAGACCTCCAGGTGGGCGACCTGGTGCTTCGGCTGCGACAAGACGCCCGAGGGCGGCACAAGCTCACGCCTCCCTGGGAGGGGCCATTCGTCATCGCCAAGGTTCTGAAGCCCGGAACATACAAGCTGGCCAACAGCCAAGGCGAGGTCTACGACAACGCTTGGAACATCCAACAGCTACGTCGCTTCTACCCTTAAGATGTTTTCAAGTTGATCATATACCTCGCACCCACGCAAAGTTTAGTCATCAAGGAAGGGTCGGCCTCGCCTCGGCAAAGCCCGACCCTCCCTCGGGGGCTAAAAGGGGGGGAACCCCCTCTGCGTCAAAATTTTCCTCGAAAAAAGATCTTTTCTGCCAGAATGTCTTTCGCGCTTTTTGGCTACTTCGAAAGTGGATCCTGAAAACGACGGAGTACACGTAAGCAGCCAAGGCTGACCGAGCCGAGGGACTCCTACGCCTCCGGGATACGGATACCTCACTCATCACCTTCTGCGATAAGTAACTCATGTTCGGATAAGTGATTCTGCGGACCGAACAAGTCTTCTGCCGAAGCGATCCTTCGAGCCTTCTCGACTGCGTCGGTGACAGAGCCCCATGGACGGGTAAGAGTGCGCGTAAGCGGCAAGGCCGACCGAGCCGAGGGACTCCTACGCCTCCGGGATACGGATACCTCACTCATCACCTTCCGCGAGAAGCAACTCTTGCTCGCACGAACATTTCTGTTACCAACAAAAAAGTCCAGATACTCGAAATAAAAGGAAAAGAGACGCAGCTTTACAACACGGCGAGGGTGTGTTTAGGCCTCGGCGGCCGCAGGAAACACACGCTACAAGACAATCCGATCCTGCAGGTTCGGATCTTGATGGCTGAAGGGAGCAGCAGCACCCTTGGCATCGACGACACCTTCGGCAAGGGCCGACCTAGCCTCGGACGGCGACGCGGTCCGAGGATCTCCACTCTGGAGGACGACGTCATCACCACGCCTGGGCCATCGTCGCTAGGGTCTTCTCCAGGAATCCGGCCCGAGCAGGCGGCTCGGCCGGTCACCCCGGGGCCTCGGCCAGTTACCTTCCAAGGACGTCAATCCGGCCCGAGCAGGCGGCTCGGCCGGTCACCCCGGGGCCTCGGCCAGCTGCCCTCCAAGGACGTCAGCCCGACCCGAGGCCTCGGCTGGTCAATTCCGGCGTCGGTCCCGCTAACGGACGACCCAGCCAGGCTCCGGCCAACCAGGTTTTCCTTTCGAGCCAACTCCGCCTCTGTTCATGTTGACGCCGCTACCCCTGGCCTCAGCTCATCGAAGGGCGGCCGAGGGGTTCCTTTAACTAAGTTAGAGGAGCCTCGGACAACAAGGCCGACCGAGCCGAGGAACTCCTATGCCTCCGGGATACGGATACCTCACTCATCACCTGTACACGGGGCGACTCACGCTTGGTGAAGCGGTTCAGACAACCAACAGGCGAGTCTCAGTGCTCGAAAAGGAGGAAAATACACGGCTCCGTGCCGAAACTACATACATGTTCAGGCCCCGACAGCCACAATGAACAAAAACACCGGCACTCAAGGTGCCATTACAAACGGAACTCCGGTTCCGCCTCAGCAGGTACGAACAACCCCACTCGACGAGGGGAGAGGCCTGCAGAGCAACAGAAGACCGACGGACGGCTCGCCTTCGCCCACTCCAGCAGCAGCGACAACGACCCCCTCTATGGGTGGCCAAACTGCAGCGGCGATGGCCTCAGGGCGAACGCCGCTGCAGCCTTGCCCTCGCCCACGCCGACGCTCGAGGGGCGAGGACAAGTACAAAGAGCCGGAGGCCCAGAGCGCGGATGGTGGCGGTGATCCCGTCGGCGACGGGGACTTCTCGAGCCGCCTCCGCCTCGGCACCGATGACAGGGGCCGTCAGCCCGCCGGCAGATCCCCGCTCGGATCCTCCCGGACGAGCGGGGCACCGACCTCCCCGCGGAGGCACCGTACCGGTGCAAAGGCGGGATCGCCCCAGAACACGAACGCCGCCCTAGCAGCGCGCGACATCTTGGGTGGTCCTCCCGTGCACATGGCGCGGCAGCCACTTTCCGACGGGAGGGGGCACCGGGGGCCAACCCGACGAGCCCGACGCGCTAGGGCTGACGACGCCTGCCGTCGACCGGCCCCGCGTTGTCGAAGTCCGACCCGCCCGCAGGGCCAGCGAGCGCCCTCTCCCTCGAACGCCGCGGGAGAGGGTGACCCACGAGCCCGCGCGGGAGGTAGAGCTCCGGCTCAGCCCGGCCTCCACCCCAGCAAGGATGATGAACATCCTTGAAGCTGAGGGTGGGACCAAGATCGCAGCCCGGCTCGCTTTCCCCCACCATCAAGCTGGAGGTCACCGTCTTGGGTGACCGCCGGTGGAGGGGTGCAGCCGGGCTGCATGATGAAAATCCTTGAAGCCGAACGATAGCTGAAAGGTACCAACTCCCGCGGAGTTGCGTTCCCCCAACGACGAGGCGGAAAGACGGCGGATCTCCCCCATCCGGGGGCCTGGAAGGTGGAAAGACACGATGCATAAGGGAGCGCGAAGACATGGTCGCCTTCCAAGGGGGTCGCCCTCCTTTTAAGGGTGGTTCTCCCTACTCGCGTCCCCAGCCATCACGGGCTGAGTCTTCTCCAACACACTCCAAGGTCCTCCCCTACAGCGCGGGGGCTGGGTCCCACACGTCATGCAAGCCAACTCAGGGCAGAAGAAGCCAAACCGCCGCGCGCGGTGCATACAACCGCCCAGCGGTTACAAGCGACCCTCCACTTTTGCCCAGACCAACGGGCGAAAGGGTGGGCAGCCATGCAGGCGGCATGCAACCGCACCAAGTGGGTGCGCTCCTCCGACTCCCAACACGCCCGGCATGGAGGCCCAGGCCCACGCGTCATGCAACCGGTGCGCCGGTTGCTACGTGTGAGTAACTGCATCGCCACCCGCGCCACCACCGCACCTCCTCGACTGCGGAACCAATACCGCGACTCGAGGTGACCCGGCGCGCGACCCAGCAGCACCAGCCGGGCGCGACGGTCAACACGGCCAAAAGTGGGCCGACAGTAATGGCGGTGGCAGGCGGGCAGGTGCAGCGGTCACGTCGTCAGCCAAGCTTACGTCCCATCCGGGGGCAGCGAGAGAACCCTCTCCCACGGCGTGAAGACAACGCGCCCGTGATCTGTTCCTCGAACGGCTCGCGCACGCGCAACGGTCGCCCCTCCAACCACTCGCCCCGTCGCATTAACTCCGCGACGGGACACGCGGCGCCTCTGGCAGGAGAAGCGGGCGACGCTTCCCCTTCGCCAAAATGACCGCGTCCAAAAAGGTACGCCGCGTCGTTCGATTTCGTATCCTTTTCCGTTTTTCCTCTTTCTCTCTCTTGCAACAGGGACCGGGAAAGGGGGATACCCCGAAAAGGATCCTTCCCCGAGAAGGAACCAGGCTCCGAGCCCCCCTACTGATCAGAGGTTCGAAGGCTGGCCCCCCGGAAGGGTTCAACAGTCGCCTCAGATCGCGTGGGCCCTACACCCACTACTGGTCAGAGGTTCGAAGGCCGGCCCCTCGAAAGGGTTCAACGACCGCCTCAGGCTACTCGGGCTCCGCGCCCAATACTGATCAGGGGTTCGAAGGCTGGCCCCCGAAGGGTTCACAGCCGCCTCAGACACCGAGCGAGGGATGACCATGGGTACGTTCGATACATAACCAAGGCTCGGGCTGCGCTCCCGAGGTACCCTAGGATGTTTCCGAGACCAGCGGGAACGATCTTGTAACAAAATCCCATCAGAGGGAGGCATCGAGCCCTCGGACCCCGTCGCCAGGGGACCGGGTCTGGCAGATCACCCGCAGGTACTTTTGGGCGTGCCTCTGGGCCCCTAGCCGACCCCTAACGAACGGGGCACGGACGTCCACTCGGATTACCCGCTTGCAGCTCATCGGAGACACCATGTTCGGCGCCCATCGAGGGCAACATGGCGCTTCCCCCCCCCTCCTCCTTGCGGAAAGGCGACGCAGGGGCGTATGTAAAAAAGCCGAGTCTACCCCTGACCGCCCTCTCGCTCTGTGCAGAGGCTCGGGGGCTGCTCTCGCAAACCCGGCTTCGGCCGAACCGTTGACAGCGTCAACATACCAGCCCGAGAACTTGGGACCCGACCGTACACCTGGGCTACGGCCAGCTCGCATGAGGGAACGACCAGACCAGCCGAAGCACTATGTGAGGCAGTAAGACCTCGAAGGAGTGAAACCACTCCTCCGAGGCCTCGGGGGCTACACCCGGTGGGTGCGCTCGCGCGCACCCACCGGAACAAAACGCAACCGAGAAAGGCTGGTCCCCTTGCAAAAAAGTGCGACGAAAGCCTCCAAGCGAGTGCAAACACTCCCTTCGAGGCTCGGGGGCTACTGTCGGGGACCATAATTAGGGGTACCCTCAAGGCTCCTAATTCTCAGTTGGTAACCCCCATCAGCACGAAGCTGCAAAGGCCTGATGGGTGCGATTAAGTCAGGAATCAGTCCATGCGAGGGACACGATCACGCCTCACCCGAGCCTAGCCTCGGACAAGGGCAGCCGACCCCGGAGGATTTCCGTCTCGCCCGAGGCCCCCCTTCAGCGGCAAACATATTTCCGGCTCGCCCGAGGCCCTGCCTTCGCTAAGAAGCAACCCTGACCAAATCGCCGCACCGACCGACCAAGTCGCAGGAGCATTTAATGCAAAGGTGGCCTGACACCCTTATCCTGGTGCGCGCCCCCCAGCCGGCAGAGCCGAAGTGACCGCCGTCACTTCGCCGCTCCACTGACCGGCCTGACAGAAGGACAGCGCCGCCTACGCCACTCCGACTGCAGTGCCACTGGACAGAGTAAGACTGACAGGCAGTCAGGCCCTGCCGGAGGCACCATAGGAAACTCCGCTTCGCCCGACCAAAGGCTCGGACTTGGGCTTGACCCCAGAATACGACGAACTCCGCTCCGCCCGACCCAGGGCTCGGACTCGGGCTAAGTCCCGGAAGACGGCGAACTCCGCTCTGCCCGACCCAGGGCTCGGACTCGGGCTAAGTCCTGGAAGACGGCGAACTCCGCTCCGCCCGACCCAGGGCTCGGACTCGGGCTAAGTCCCGGAAGACGACGAACTTCGCCCGACCCAGGGCTCGGACTCGGGCTAAGTCCCGGAAGACGGCGAACTCCGCTCCGCCCGACCCAGGGCTCGGACTCGGGCTAAGTCCCGGAAGACGGCGAACTCCGCCCGACCCAGGGCTCGGACTCGGGCTAAGTCCCAGAAGACGACGATCTCCGCCTCGCCCGACCCAGGGCTCGGACTTGGGCTCGGCCCCAGAAGACGACGATCTCCGCCTCGCCCGACCCAGGGCTCGAACTTGGGCTCGGCCCCAGAAGACGACGATCTCCGCCTCGCCCGACCCTGGGCTCGGACTTGGGCTCGGCCCCAGAAGACGACAATCTCCGCCTCGCCCGACCCGGGGGCTCGGACTCGACCTCGGCTTCGGAGGAGCTTCCACATCGCCCAACCTAGGGCGTAGACCAGCCACGTCAACAGGAGGCGCCATCATCACCCTACCCCGAGCTGACTCGGGCCGCAGGGAACAAGACCGGTGTCCCATCTGGCTCGCTCCGCCAGATAGGCAATGATGGCGCCCCGCATGCTCTGTGACGATGGCGGCTCTCAGCCCCCTTACGGAAGCAAGAGGACGTCAGCAAGGACTCAACCGCTCCGACAGCTGTCCCTCCGCCAAGCTCCATCGCTCCTTCGACGGCCACGACATCACACCAGCTGGGTGCCAAGATCTCTCCGGCTGCCACAACGGCATGTACCTAGGGCGCTAGCTCACCTCCGCTAGACACGTAGCACCCTGCTACACCCCCCATTGTACACCTGGATCCTCTCCTTACGCCTATAAAAGGGAGGACCAGGGCCCTCTTAGAGAAGGTTGGCCGCGCGGGGACGAGGACGAGAACAGGCGCTCGCTCGGAGCCGCTCGCTCCCTCTCCCGCGTGGACGCTTGTAACCCCCTACTGCAAGCGCACCCGACCTGGGCGCGGGACGAACACGAGGGCCGCGGGATTCCCACCTCTCTCACGCCGGTCTTCGGCCGCCTCGCTCTCCCCCCCTTCGCGCTCGCCCTCGCGCTCGACCCATCTGGGCTGGGGCACGCGGCGACATTCACTCGTCGGCCCAGGGACCCCCTGGTCTCGGAACGCCGACAGATATGTTTCTAAATAAGGCCTCAACTTGTGCTCAATAACATGAATATAATTTTTTCATTCACGATTTTCCATTATTCGAATGACTTATAGTCCAAATTTGAACTATCTGAAAAATTCAATCAACTGAAATAGGTTTACCAAATATACCAAAAACTTAGTGAATGTGCCAAAATTTCATATGTAAGGCCAAGTTTAGGGGGCAAAAAGAAAAAATGAAATAAACTTTGTCGGGTGTTAGAAAAAGACACTCGGCAACATGCTTCTTTGTTGAGTGACACTCGACAAAGGCACTTGTCGTTGCCCAGTGACACGGCCTTGGGCTCAGCATATATAGTTAACTACTGTCAGCTGTCGTCGGATGCTGAGACGCTTTGCCGAGTGACGTAGTGTGTGGAGAGCTGGACATTTGGTAAAGATTTCTTTGGCGAGTGTGTGTTTATGTCGAGTGTAAGTTTTTGCCGAGTGGGACACTCGACAAACCTTATCTTTATCGAGCGCCTAAGATGCTGTTCTCGGCAAATTAC
Source organism: Zea mays (assembly GCF_902167145.1). Taxonomy (NCBI): domain Eukaryota; kingdom Viridiplantae; phylum Streptophyta; class Magnoliopsida; order Poales; family Poaceae; genus Zea; species Zea mays. The sequence goes on from NC_050103.1 coordinate 15,493,287, forward strand.
TAAGCACTCAGCAAAGAACGTGTTTAACCGCTTCGTTCCTCTTTTGTTGAAAACTAAACATCCAAAAAATAAATATGCAGTCGCTCCATTCTTCTCCACTTCTCAATCAAACACACACTCTTATTAGTTTAGCAGTGTGTCGGGTCGGCTAATAACATTATTGAGCAATGCTGGTAGAAATGCTGTTTGTTGGAATAAGGGCAAAGGTATAAATGTATGTATCATAATTTATATGTACACCGTATCAGACTGAACGTTAACTCGAAATATAGACCACGTAAACGTGACAAAAGCAATCCAAAGAAAACGCAGCTACTCTCGTCACACGACGTACAGGCATGCATGTGAGCATGTTTGATGTGTCTGATTCTGCATGCACGAGAACACGTATAGTTACCTACTAGTAAAACGTTCCAGCAGCCACGTCATCACGTCCCAGTATTATTCATTGATCTAATAACACTAATATATATAGCTCACTAGCATCGCAAGCACACCGATCGAAGAAGAGACGCACGGACGGCTCCGATGAGTCGGTGGTTGCATCGATTCGCGACGTTGCCATGCTGTGCTGGTGCTATATACGATACTACGGGGAATCGTCGGACGCCGGGGCAGCGTCGTCGTCGTCGGACGCGCAGCAGTTCGGCCCCGGCCTGCAGCATCGGTCGCCGGGGTCCTCGCCATCAGTCACCACCGCGTGTGGCAGAGCCGCCGGGAGGACGCTGGCTCTCAGCACAGCTCGCGGCACGGCCGCAGCGCCGGCGCTCATCTCGGCGCCGGAGATGAGTATGACGCACACGAGAGCTACGACTAGCAGTTTGGAGACCTGCATGCTGCCGCTTGTTATTTAATTTTCCGGTTACTTCTCACTCAGGATGGCCTGCCTTTCTTTGCATGGACGAGTGCTGTGCTGATGAAGTGACGATGCCTGCCTTTTATAGAGGACGACAAGCTAGCTTTTCGTGCGATGCGATGCGATGCGATTGAAGAAATCGCTTTGAACTGAGCTAGTCGTGACTCGCGACGGGCGCCCCGAGATGGTTCTGCTCCGTCCGCACCGGCGCTGCCACGCGCATGAAACAATCCCAAGCTTCGACCTTCGTTGAGAACGAAGCTATATAATATAGCCTGCCGTTAGCTGACTAGCTGAGTGCATTTCTATAATTTATCTCTCTCAGCCTATTTATAATAGTTGGTTCTTCCCTCTCTCACAAACCTTTTTAGTTCTTATTACATAAGTCAGCTCTAAATTTTACAGACCACTTTTCTCTCTCTATTGGAGTTCAACAAAGATTAATTTAGGGCAGAACTTTTTTTTAGTTTTTTCTACCATATTCTGAACCATGACTGGCATATATATATATATATATATATATATATATATATATATATATATATATATATATATATATATATATATATATATATATATATATATGCCCGTGCGTTGCTACGAAATCAATATGATAAAAATGCATTAATATGTAAAAACACTAATTGTTATTCTATATTTTTGTTAATATAGAATGCATGTATATGTTTTGACTATAGAAATTCAGCATAGTGGTCCTAAGCAATGCATGTATTCTCACTCGAGCTCGCAGCTGGCTTAGTATGACACACATTCTCACGAAACTGTCATCTGCTCTATATGTTCCTATAGTCAAAACATCAAGGATAGGGAAACTGTCATCTGCTCATTATTATGGGTTCTTCTAAACATTGTGTAAAACATGGACAATTATATGATATCATCTTCATAATAGCAAGGCTACCAGACTTCTACAACCAACTGAGCTATAACTCTTATCAGTTTCTACTAACCGAACGAAACAACTATCACACCACATAGGCACCTGCGCACTGGTCAGAGATCAAGGTTCATTGGTTCACAACCCACTTCACTCATCAGAGATTTTGGAATACCCAATACATAGTACACGTTCAGATATCCTAGAGTACACATGAGGGTGCTAACAAAAATAATCTGAAACATATACGGTTCAGCATAACAGCGACAAGATAGTCACACAGAGCCCTGAGATAAGATAGTCACACAGAGCCCTGAGATACCTCACTCGCTAAGAGAGAGAGCCCTGCCTACGAGGAGACCTGCTAACAATGGGGCTTGCACTCCTTGATGGACCTGTCAAGATGGTATGTGAGCCAATCAATTGGATTGGGACACTGCGAGCGCATGAAGTTTTCATCAGCATATAAGAGGATGGCAGCAACTCGTATCTTGAATAGTGCTTTCGCTTAAGTGCTGGCGAGTAGCTTCGGCTTTGGGACCGTGATCTACCCCCAGGAGAATCGTTCAACCCAGGTGACCTTGAGCGCAACCTCCCATCATAAGAACGGCCTCTGCCACTACATAAGTAAAAAATTGCACGAGTAAATTAGCTTTTGCCTCTTAAAATGCTATGGCAGAATGATAGTGTACACGGTTATAGAATGGGTATCACAAAGGGAAAACAATTGTTACCTTATTTTTTCCCTAGCCCTCATGTCGGAAGGCTTATTCCTGTTTTCCTCTGCAAAACAACAACAATTTCCCTTCCAAGCAGCATCTTCCCATCCATATGGTACTTTGCATCAGAAGCATCCTCAGGATCAAAGTTTTGGATGAACCCAAATCCTCTAGGTTCCCTGAAACAGAAAGCATATTAGTATTTCACTAAAAGCAACAATGCTTCAGAATTAAGGAGAAGACCCCTGTAGAGACAATCAAATCAAGATGTTGCGAACTCTTCCTTCCAAGAATGGTGATACAAACAAATCAATTTCAATCGATACACAAATCAATCTCAAAGGTAAAGCAGGTACTAAGCTGCTGACCTTGCAATCATCAGTGTTTAGAGATACACTTGAAACTCTTCATAACTTGCATATCTCTTTAAACCTCTATTTCTTCATTTTCTTCAATAGTACTCTTAAGACTTGCGTCTTCAAAAAAGTTACTTTCACTGTTAATCTCAGGGGGTGCCTAAAGCAACCCAGTGTAAACCATACGATACAGAGAATAATAATTAAAAATCTGTAAAGAACATGCTTATAATATGTTAAAAACAAACAACAACAATCATAATCCTGTTCTGGAGCAAATATACTTTAGTGTACTATAAAGTTCAGGGAGAGATCACTAAGTTGCACATATGTGTCCATGGGCAAACACCCACTCACAATAATTAAGTCAAGGTACCTTACCGAGTGTAGTAATCATTTGACAGATATATGTCTTTAACGGGGCCAAATTTTCCAAATGGTCTACGAAGGTCATCAGGCCTACAGTTGTGATAACAGCCAAGTTACAGTAGTGAAGTATCAAAGAATAATCCATTCTCATTGCTATATGCAATAGGAAGCACCTCATAAACATGGAAAACAAAAAGGGATTTGCAACAAAAGAACCCAGTAAAATCAAGGAAGGGAGGGGTACGCTTCGTTAAGGCATAACTTACGAAGCAGAATGCATTACAAATCCCTCCGAATAGCTAGACATAACTGCATATTTACAATTTCTATATGTTCTGAACAGGAGCAACATTACATGGTACCAGCTTGAAAAAACAAAGATCAACATGTTTTTTTCATTGCAAGAAAAATGCTAGAAGTCTTAAGAAAAACTAAGAATTTACCAATTACAAGCCTGCTAATTATATTCCCTCTGACAAGTTCCAATATTAGAATGAATTGCCTATTTTACCAATTCAATAAATATTGACAGCAGCACCAAAGAAAATCCATTCTACTACTGATCCAGGAGTAGGGGAAATCTTACCTACAATCCCGAGTAAGTGTAGATTAGAGCCATAAGGACCAGAATGAATTGGCGGAACAACAGGGCTGAGTAGTTATTTTAAAAATTACATTTGTTCTTTCGTAGTAAATATAAAGTTGTTAATGGTTGTGCCATAAGAAAAACAATATTTCAGTACCAGCAACACAGTTCAGTATCTGCAGCAAACAATGATACTAAAAGGAAGTAGAGTAGTTCATGAACCATCCCTTCAGACCAATCTGCATAAGGTGCTGAACCTGAGTCCGGGGTCTTCCATTGCGACACTTAAGAGGACAAATCTTGAACCCTCCACCTGAAATTTTAGAAATTTCAGATAAAAAATATAAGTTGACAATTTCGTTTAGATGGAGTGTCGAACAGTGTACTGATGATTCTTGAACTATGAGGATCATATCGCATGGATCAGAGTTTGGCATCACATGACCATAAAAATCCTGAAGAGCCTTTTCACCTAATGCATGAGAAAATAACTCAACAAATCCATACCTCTCTGACTGTCATGTTTGCCTATTGCGAATAACTTTTATTGTAACCACCTACAAAAATATAAGATAGCAAAATATAATAAGATTACAAGTCAAAAAATTTTGGAAGCACAAACATACATAAACAGAAAGAAGAAATAGTAAGTGATGCTTGATTAACATTAACCTCATATGTATCCGATAAACATACTTTCAACTATGTTTGAAGAAAGGTTCCTATTAGCTAATATTTCCGTCAATGTTTGCCTATTTCTTTATATACTTATTTAAAATCTTCACTTAATGGAGTGTACCATAAGGCGGCGACTTCTCTGTTGAATGTTGATAGAAGGGCCAATATATGATAATAAATAGAGTTAAAGTTTACTTCATGGCAGAAGTTCTCCACTCTATCTCAATTCAGCATGCATTAAGCGTCGAGACACACCATTAACTTCTCCATCACTTCTGTAGACCTCCATACCGTTAAGACCAACACCTTTTAAAGACCTGATTATTGCATCTGGGTTCTTCAGTGACCAAGGATGAGCAAGTGCAGAAAAACCCCTAGTGCGACTAATTAACTGCACAGCAAGTCAACAATCTCAGCAAATGGTTCACTTCCTCTGCGAGGAAAAAAACAAGGGCCTTATGTTATTAACCAAAGAATTTTCAACATAGGAAATGCTTATTTGGGATGAAGCAATAACCTGGCATATGCAGGGCCATCATCGCCGAGGTATTTGTTGAATGCTTGTCTTAAATTCTCTACATGACCCATTTCAACCATAGCCCTAGCTATGTGCAATCGGCCAGGTGTCACTCCGTCACCCGCAATTTTATTCACATGCTCCCACTTTATTGGCACCTTCAGTGTAGTTATCTTTTCCAGCATGTTCTTTGCACGTAAGTATCGCCCATCTCTAATGTTCAATAGCATGTTGTCCAACTCATCACACCTTGACGGACCACACATACCATAGTATGCAAGGATATGAATTTTTTTCTTAGTCGTTGATGCTATAGTCCTGCAAAGAACAAATGAAATTGCATCTATCAAGGTAGTTGATCTGCTATTGGACTCACAATGTGAAAGAACAAATGAAATGCCATGTCCGAGGACGACCTCCCGTACCACGTCCACGTCGCGGACGACGGCGACCTCGAGACCGTCGGCCGCTACGACTTCGACGGCCAGCTCGGCTGCCCCATGATCGCGCACCCCAAGCTGGACCCGGCCACCGGGGAGCTGCACGCGCTCAGCTACGAGGTCGTGAGGAGGCCCTACCTCAAGTACTTCTACTTCAGGCCCGACGGCACCAAGTCCGACGACGTGGAGATCCCGCTGGCCTCTAACTGATCCACGACTTCGCCATCACCGAGAACTTGGTCGTGGTGCCCGACCACCAGGTGGTGTTCAAGATGCAGGAGAAGTCGTCGCGCTTCGCCCGTGGTGCTGAACAGGGCAAGGTTAGTCATGTACTGGTCCTGCCCATTTGGTTTGTTTGCGTTGCGCGATCGCCCAGGAAACACTGGGTCATGATCCCCAGCTGTGTTTCGCAAATCAGCTTCAGTGTCTTGTACCCTGGATGCTGCTCGGACATCGGGCAGAAAAGGAGCTGCAACCTCTGCTTCTTGCTCACTGCAGCCTGGTGAATAGATAAGAGAACAATATGTATATATGCTGCTAAACTGAGTTATGAGGAACGGGCAATCACATTGCATCTAATTTCACATCGACAGTTAAAGTAGCTATATAGCAGTAGCTCAACTTTTCAGGTTGACAAGAGAACACATGGAAAAACAGTTAGTTACCTGCAAGGTCCATCCGAAGCATTCACCAAGTCTAGAATCTCATTCCTCCGATTGGATGCAGGAATTAGAGCCTTCCCTTTTAGTATCCTGCCAGAATTCTTATCCAAGTTTGCTTTTGGAAACATCTGTCCTTCAAGAAGAGTGCAGAGCTCAATTGGGACATGATTCAGTTTGTCCTTGCTTTTGCTCAAATCCAAGCATGGCAGCATCTGATACTCAATAACAATGCCATGTTTCTGAACACCTGTGGCAACGTCCTGGAGGCCATTCTCTCCTCCCGACGGCGCCCAGACCTGGAGGCAAGAAAGCGTACTTGATGGCGAGATTCGGATCCGGATGTGGTAGCACCCCTCACGCGCCACCACTCGATGCCACCATTTTCTCGCTGGCTGGCCGCTCGATCTAAGCGGGGGACGTGTAGCCACAGTAGAGAAGGCTCGTTACTTGCGAGGGACGGCATGAGGTGGGTTCGGACACCGCCACCGATGAACCAGCTCCTTTCCCCCCTCTTTCCTTCTCTCGGATGGCGAGGCGTGACCGATGGCGGCCGCGTCGCTGCTGTGCCGGTCGCGGTGGCTCCTGGTGGAGCACCCGGCCGTGGCCTCGTTCCGCTGGTAGCCAGGCCGCACGGTCGGCGGAACCGCATCCTTCGCGGCCGCCGTCATCTGCGGCTACCTCGCCGCGGTGCTCGTCCTGCCCCGTTTCCTGGCGCTACCTCGCCGCGTCGCTCGTCCTCCGCTCCGCGTCATGTCGGCCCGGAGCACGGCGCCGCGCTTCCAGATGCGGTAGGTGTCAGAGGGCGTGATGCGGCCGATGAACGGGATGACAGAGGACTTGATGTGGAAGGAGATCTCCATGTAGAAGTCGCAGAAGTCGCAGAGCGGGAGATCGGGAGGCGGAGAAGGAGGGGCGGCGGATGGAGGAGACATGAGGCGAAGGGATGCAGATTTTCCGGCGTTGACTGCGTGGGGCTGGCCGGGCGCGGCTGTGAGCACGAGAGGGAGGCAGAACGTGCGCCACCACAGCTGTGAACGCCTACGTTATGTGCTTAAGAAGTAGTACATATATATATATATATATAGAGAGAGAGAGAGAGAGCTCTGGGCTCTATTTAGCTAGAGGAAGCCCCAGCCAAATATGAACGCACGTGCATTCACAGCCGACTGACCTTTCAGTTTCCACATAAATACTGACGTGCTCCCGCGATTAGCTCCTTTGCTCCCGGCTCAGTTTCCATAACCGCAAAACCCCAACCCCGCCACGACTCCGGGAATCTCCGCCGATTCTTCCATCCCCGGCGACTCCGCTCCCCTTTCCGACGACTCTTCCAACCCCTCGCCGCTCGCTGTCGATCCAGTCGCAAACGGCATTTGAGCGGCGCGTCCTCGGTGTCCCCAATCCTCGCTCCAATATTCGCGCCGCTGCGTCCGGAGACCGGAGAAAACCCTACCTTCTCCGTCGACGCTTCTGCTTCTTCGCTCTCCGCCGACCCGACTGCTTCCACGTTCTTCGCCATCCTCAACATTCGCCGCCGTCAACGGGTACCACTCCAATTGGTAGTCCATCCCCAAACGTTTTCGGTGTGTTCTTCCCAACCCTAGCTCGCGCGCATTTCATTGGATCGAGTTCGACCGTCAACAAACGAGTTGTTTTTTGTTCATTTTGCATTGTGTGGATCACGGCTAGGGTTGAAATTATTTATGCAGTTGATGTATTACATTTACGCACATTTACACAGTTGGTTACACACACTTACACAGTTGGTTACACACACTTACACAGTTGGTTACGCACATGTAGACAGTTGTTTATGCACATTAGGTTACATGTTTATGCACATTAGTTAAAGTTTTTTGCATCATATTATGTTCAATTGGTAATTGAGTGGTCATCTAGTTGTTTTTGTGACTGCATACACTTATTTATTCCATTATTATTATAGTTAATACATTGTGTGACAGCATGTATTGTTTTATTGAATCATATCCAGTTTTTTATTATTTTAAAACAGACATTATTTATTACACTAGTTCACAGTTAATACAGATTGTTTATAGCAAGTTTTGTTTTGCTCAAACATATGAGTTTGCAGGCAAATTGTGTTTTATGTTTGCAACTGTATGCAATGGTATGCAACATATTCAGATTTTTATGAACGTATAACAGGACAGAACATATATGCTACTGTGTTTCATGTATGCATCTGTATGCAACATATTCAGTTTGTTATGCTGGTATATCAGGTCAGAATATGTATGCATCTGTGTTTAGTAAATGATCAGCCAACTAGTTGTTTTTCATAGAGTATATGTTTTATATAAAATTTCATATCTGTTTAGTGCATACATTTATGTATTTCAGATGATTACAGCTAATACATTATTTGGTTACAGCAAGGTCTGTTATTCACTTATTATTGAACAGTTCAGTACATGTTTTATCGAATCATATTCAGTTTTTTATTATTACAAAACAGACATTATTTATTACACTAGGTCACAGACAATACAACTTGTTTATAGCAAGTTTTGTTTTGCTCAAACATATTCAGATTTTTATGCAACTGTGTTTAGTAAATGAGCAGTCAACTAGTTGTTTTTCGTAGAGTATATTTTTTATATTGTCGGGGACCATAATTAGGGGTACCCTCAAGACGCCTAATTCTCAGCTGGTAACCCCCATCAGCATAAAGCTGCAGAGGCCTGATGGGTGCGATTAAGTCAGGGATCAGTCCATACGAGCGACTCGATCACTCCTCGTCCGAGCCTAGCCTCGAACAAGGGCAGCCGACCCCGAGGGATTTCCGTCTCGCCCGAGGCCCCCCTTTAACGGCGGACACATCACCGGCTCGCCCGAGGCCTTGCCTTCGCTAAGAAGCAACCCTGACTAAATCGCCGCACCGACCGACCGAGTCGCAGGAGCATTTAACGCAAAGGTGGCCTGACACCTTTATCCTGACACGCGCCCCCCGGCAGAGCCGAAGTGACCGCCGTCACTTCGCCGCACCACTGACCGGTCTGACAGAAGGACAGCGCCGCCTGCGCCACTCCGACTGCAGTGCCACTTGACAGTGAGACTGACAGGCAGTCAGGCCCTGCCAAAGGCGCCATAGGAAACTCCGCTCCGCCCGACCCAGGGCTCGGACTCGGGCTAAGCCCCGGAAGACGGTGAACTCCGCTCCGCCCGACCCAGGGCTCGGACTCGGGCTAAGACCCGGAAGACGGCGAACTCCGCTCCGACCGACCTAGGGCTCGGACTCGGGCTAAGACCCGGAAGACGGCGAACTCCGCTCCGCCCGACCCAGGGCTCGGACTCGGGCTAAGCCCCGGAAGACGGCGAACTCCGCTCCGCCCGACCCAGGGCTCGGACTCGGGCTAAGACCCGGAAGACGGCGAACTCCGCTCTGCCCGACCCAGGGCTCGGACTCGGGCTAAGACCCGAAAGACGGCGAACTCCGCTCCGCCCGACCCAGGGCTCGGACTCGGGCTAAGACCCGGAAGACGGCGAACTCCGCTTCGTCCGACCCAGGGCTCGGACTCGGGCTCAGCCCCAGAAGACGACGAACTCCGCTTCGACCGACCCCAGGGCTCGGACTCCGCCCTGGCCTCTGCCGAATGACCTCCGCCTCGCCTGACCCAGGGGCTCGGGCTCGGCCTCGGCAACGGAAGACAGACTCGACCCCAGCTTCGGAGGAGCCCCCACGTCGCCCGGCCTCGAGCGCGGGCCTGCCACGTCAACAGGGAGCGCCATCATCACCCTACCCCGAGCCGACTCGAGCCACAGAGAACAAGACCGGTGTCCCATCTGGCTAGCTCCGCCAGATAGGCAATGATGGCGCCCCGCGTGCCCTGTGACGACGGCGGCTCTCAGCTCCCTTACGGAAGCAGGGGGACGTCAGCAAGGACTCGACCGCTCCGACAGCTGTCCCTCCGCCAAGCTCCGTTGCTCCTCCGACAGCCACGACATCACACCAACAGGGTGCCAAGATCTCTCCGGCTGCCACATTGGCATGTACTTAGGGCGCTAGCTCTCCCTCCGCTAGACACGTAGCACTCTGCTACACCCCCATTGTACACCTGGATCCTCTCCTTACGACTATAAAAGGAAGGACCAGGGCCTTCTTAGAGAAGGTTGGCCGCGCGGGGACGAGGACGGGACAGGCGCTCTCTTGGGGCCGCTCGCTTCCCTCACCCGCGTGGACGCTTGTAACCCCCTACTGCAAGCGCACCCGACCTGGGCGCGGGACGAACACGAAGGCCGCGGGATTTCCACCTCTCTCACGCCCGTCTCCGGCCACCTCGCCTTCCCCCCTTCGCGCTCGCCCACGCGCTCGACCCATCTGGGCTGGGGCACGCGGCACACTCACTCGTCGGCTTAGGGACCCCCCGGTCTCGAAACGCCGACAGTTGGCGCGCCAGGTAGGGGCCTGCTGCGTGCTGACGAACAGCTCCTCGTCAAGCTCCAGATGGGCAGTCTCCAGCAACCTCTCCGGCCCGGGACGGTGCTCCGTTTCGGGAGTCTTGAGTTCATGTCCTTCGACGGTAGCTACGACATGATACTCCTTCCATCGCCGCGCGACAACAACAATGGCGGCCGACAACCCGCCCGCCGGCGGCGGAATCGACGACATCTTCCCCGCGTGGTGGAAGAACAACATTCGAGCTCGCCCCGTCCTCTCCCCCGCCAACGGAGGAGGAGGCGGGGCAACCAAGGCCAAGCGGGAGGCCGCGCTTCGTCAGCTGTCGAGCGAATCGACGTCCCCAGCGCCCCAACGGAGGGCACGCCGGGCGTCGACCTCGCGTTCGAGACGAAGGCGAGCGCCGTCCCCCCGCAACACGCCAATCCTGAGCAAGTGGACGACGCCAGCGCACTCGCGGAGAGTTTGCAGGACGTCGCCCTTGTACCTGAGACGACGGTGCAACCAGTCCCCGACGTGACTATGTCGCTCCTCGTCGACCAAAAGGTACCGACTAATTCCCATCTTACATCATTCCGACTCGGCCTCAACCCGCCTAGCGACCTTGCTTTGGCGGGCGCTCTCGTTGAGGCGAGTGCAACCCCTCTGGGGTTTCGTATGCGGTCGCCTTGGGACCGATTGACGGACATCTCGACCTACGGGCCCTCTGGGTCCGAGGAAGATGACGATCCCAGCATCTGTTGGGATTTCTCCGGATTTGGCAACCCCAGTGCCATGCGGGACTTTATGACCGCATGTGACTACTGCCTCTCCGACTGTTCCGACGGTAGCCGCAGCCTTGACGACGAGGACTGCGGCCCAAGCCACGAATGTTTCCACGTCGAGCTAGGGGATCCCTCCGAAGGCAACCATCTTGGCATGCCGGAGGACGGTGATCCTCCTAGGCCGGTGCCTCGCGCCGACATCCCGCGGGAGCTAGCTGTGGTCCCCGTTCCGGCGGGGGGTCACGACCCACAGCTCGAGCAAGTCCGCGGGGCGCAGGCCAGGCTCGACGAGGGAGCAGGAGCACTTGAGCCGATCCGTCGGGACGTCGGGCAGGTATGGGCGGGCCAACCCCCGGCCGGAGAAATACGTCACCTGCCCCAAGGTTTCCAGCACCGCGTCGCCAACGACGTCAGGGTCAGGCCGCCGCCCGCATCCAGCGGGGTCGGTCAGAACCTGGCAGCCGCAGCGATGCTCCTCCGCGCGATGCCGGAGCCATCAACCACCGAGGGTCGGCGAATCCAGGGAGAGCTCAAGAATCTCCTGGAAGGCGCTGCGGCCCGACGGGCCGAGAGCTCTGCCTCTCGAAGGCAGGGGTACCCCTCGGAACCTCATGCCGCGACTTCCCGATTCATGCGGGAAGCCTCGGTCTACACCGGGCGCACGCGCAACACCGCGCCTGCGGCCCCGGGCCACCTCGGCAACGAGCACCACCGTCGCGACCGTCGGGCCCACCTCGACGAAAGGGTGCGCCGAGGCTACCACCCCAGGCGTGGGGGACGCTACGACAGCGGGGAGGATCGGAGTCCCTCGCCCGAACCACCCGGTCCGCAGGCCTTCAGTCGGGCCATCCGACGGGCGCCGTTCCCGACCCGGTTCCGACCCTCGACTATTATCACAAAGTACTCGGGGGAAACGAGACCGGAACTGTGGCTCGCAGACTACCGCCTGGCCTGCCAACTGGGTGGAACGGACGACGACAACCTCATCATCCGCAACCTCCCCCTGTTCCTCTCCGACACTGCTCGCGCCTGGTTGGAGCACCTGCCTCCAGGGCAGATCTCCAACTGGGATGACTTGGTCCAAGCCTTCGCCGGCAATTTCCAGGGCACGTACGCGCGCCCCGGGAATTCCTGGGACCTCCGGAGCTGCCGGCAACAGCCGGGAGAGTCACTCCGGGACTACATCCGGTGATTCTCGAAGCAGCGTACCGAGCTGCCCAACATCACCGACTCGGATGTCATCGGCGCGTTCCTTGCCGGCACCACATGTCGTGACCTGGTGAGCAAGTTGGGTCGCAAGACCCCCACCAGGGCGAGCGAGCTGATGGACATCGCCACCAAGTTCGCCTCTGGCCAGGAGGCGGTCGAGGCCATCTTCCGAAAGGACAAGCAGCCCCAGGGCCGCCCATCGGAAGAGGCTCCCGAGGCGTCTACTCCGCGCGGCGCCAAGAAGAAAGGCAAGAAGAAGTCGCAATCGAAACGCGACGCCGCCGACGTGGACCTTGTCGCCGCCGCCGAGTACAAGAACCCTTGGAAGCCCCCCGGAGGTGCTAACCTTTTCGACAAGATGCTCAAGGATCCGTGCCCCTATCATCAGGGGCCCGTCAAGCACACCCTTGAGGAGTGCGTCATGCTTCGGCGCCACTTCCACAGGGCCGGGCCGCCCGCAGAGGGTGGTAGGGCCCGCGACGACGACAAGAAGGAAGATCACCAAGCAGGAGAGTACCCCGAGGTCCGCGACTGCTTCATGATCTACGGTGGGCATGCGGCGAATGCCTCGGCTCGGCATCGCAAGCAAGAGCGCCGGGAGGTCTGCTTGGCGAAGGTGGCGGCGCCAGTCTACCTAGACTGGTTCGACAAGCCCATCACCTTCGACCAAGCTGACCACCCCGACCACGTGCCGAGCCCGGGGAAATACCCGCTCGTCGTCGACCCCATCATCGGCGACGTCAGGCTCACCAAGGTCCTGATGGACGGGGGCAGCTGCCTCAACATCATCTACGCCGAGACCCTCAGGCTCCTGCGCGTCGATCTGTCCTCCGTCCGAGCAGGCGCTGCGCCCTTCCACGGGATCATCCCTGGGAAGCGCGTCCAGCCCCTCGGACGACTCGACCTTCCCGTCTGCTTCGGAACGCCCTCCAACTTCCGAAGGGAGACCTTGACGTTCGAGGTGGTCGGGTTCCGAGGAACCTACCACGCGGTATTGGGGAGGCCATGCTACGCGAAGTTCATGGCCGTCCCCAACTACACCTACCTGAAGCTCAAGATGCCGGGCCCCAACGGGGTCATCACCGTCGGCCCCACGTACAAACACGCGTTCGAATGCGACGTGGAGTGCGTGGAGTACGCCGAGGCCCTCGCCGAGTCCGAGGCCCTCATCGCCGACCTGGAAAACCTCTCCAAAGAGGTGCCAGACGTGAAGCGTCATGCCGACAACTTCGAGCCAGCGGAGACGGTTAAGGCCGTCCCTCTCGACCCCAGTGGCGACACCTCCAAGCAGATCCGGATCGGTTCCGGGCTCGACCCCAAATAGGAAGCAGTGCTCGTTGACTTTCTCCGCGCAAACGCCGACGTCTTTGCGTGGAGTCCCTCGGACATGCCCGGCATACCGAGGGATGTCGCCGAGCACTCGCTGGATATTCGGGCCGGAGCCCGACCCGTCAGGCAGCCTCTGCGCCGATTCGACGAGGAGAAGCGCAGAGTGATAGGCGAGGAGATCCACAAGCTAATGGCAGCAGGGTTCATCAAAGAGGTATTCCATCCCGAATGGCTTGCCAACCCTGTGCTTGTGAGGAAGAAAGGGGGGAAATGGCGGATGTGCGTAGACTACACTGGTCTCAACAAAGCATGTCCGAAGGTTCCCTACCCTCTACCTCGCATCGATCAAATCGTGGATTCCACTGCTGGGTGCGAAACCCTGTCCTTCCTCGATGCCTACTCAGGGTATCACCAAATCCGAATGAAAGAGTCCGACCAGCTCGCGACTTCTTTCATCACGCCCTTCGGCATGTACTGCTACGTCACCATGCCGTTCAGTTTGAGGAATGCGGGCGCGACGTACCAGCGGTGCATGAACCATGTGTTCGGCGAACACATCGGTCGCACGGTCGAGGCCTACGTCGATGACATCGTAGTCAAGACAAGGAAGGCTTCCGACCTCTTCTCCGACCTTGAAGTGACATTCCGATGTCTCAAGGCGAAAGGAGTCAAGCTCAATCCCGAGAAGTGTGTCTTCGGGGTGCCCCGGGGCATGCTCCTGGGGTTCATCGTCTCCGAGCGAGGCATCGAAGCCAACCCGGAGAAGATCGCAGCCATCACCAGCATGGGGTCCATCAAGGACTTAAAAGGCGTACAGAGGGTCATGGGATGTCTCGCGGCCCTGAGCCGCTTCATCTCACGCCTCGGCGAAAGAGGTCTGCCTCTGTACCGCCTCTTAAGGAAGGCCGAGTGTTTCGCTTGGACCCCTGAGGCCGAGGAAGCTCTCGGGAACCTGAAGGCGCTCCTTACAAAGGCGCCTATCTTGGTGCCCCCAGCTGATGGAGAAGCCCTCTTGGTCTACGTCGCCGCGACCACTCAGGTGGTTAGCGCCGCGATTGTGGTCGAGAGGCAAGAAGAAGGGCATGCGTTGCCCGTGCAGAGGCCAGTCTACTTCGTCAGCGAGGTACTGTCCGAGACCAAGATCCGCTACCCACAAGTTCAGAAGCTGCTGTATGCAGTGATCCTGACGAGGCGAAAGTTGCGACATTACTTCGAGTCTCATCCGGTAACTGTGGTGTCATCCTTCCCCTTGGGGGAGATCATCCAGTGCCGAGAGGCCTCGGGCAGGATCGCAAAGTGGGCGGTGGAAATCATGGGCGAAACGATCTCGTTCGCCCCTCGGAAGGCCATCAAGTCCCAGGTGTTGACGGACTTCGTAGCCGAATGGGTCGACACCCAGCTGCTGACGGCTCCGATCCAACCGGAGCTCTGGACCATGTTTTTCGACGGGTCGCTGATGAAGACGGGAGCCGGCGCGGGCCTGCTCTTCATCTCGCCCCTCGGGAAGCACCTACGCTACGTGCTACGCCTCCATTTCCCGGCGTCCAACAATGTGGCTGAGTACGAGGCTCTGGTCAACGGGTTGCGGATCGCCATCGAGCTAGGGGTCAGACGCCTCGACGCCCGCGGTGACTCGCAGCTCGTCATCGATCAAGTCATGAAGAACTCCCACTGCCACGACCCGAAGATGGAGGCCTACTGCGATGAGGTTCGGCGCCTGGAAGACAAGTTCTACGGGCTCGAGCTCAACCACATCGCTCGACGCTACAACGAGACTGCGGACGAGCTGGCTAAAATAGCCTCGGGGCGAACAACGGTTCCCCCGGACGTCTTCTCCCGGGATCTGCATCAACCCTCCGTCAAGATCGATGACACGCCCGAGCCCGAGGCACCCTCGGCACAGCCCGAGGCACCCTCGGCTCAGCCCGAGGCATCCTCGGTTCAGCCCGAGGTACCCTCGGCCCCCGAGGGCGAGGCACTGGACGTCGAGGAGGAGCAGAGCGGGGCCACGCCTGATCGAAATTGGCAGGCCCCGTACCTGCAATATCTCCGCCAAGGAGAGCTACCCCTCGACCAAGCCGAGGCTCGGCGGGTAGCGCGACGTGCCAAGTCGTTCGTCTTGCTGGGCGATGAGGGGGAGCTCTACCACCGCAGCCCCTCGGGCATCCTCCAGCGATGCATCTCCATCGCCGAGGGTCAGGAACTCCTGCAAGAAATACACTCGGGGGCTTGCGGCCATCATGCAGCGCCTCGAGCCCTTGTCGGGAATGCTTTCCGGCAAGGCTTCTACTAGCAAACGGCGGTGGCTGACGCCACTAGAATTGTCCGCACCTGCGAAGGGTGCCAATTCTATGCGAAGCAGACCCACCTGCTCGCTCAGGCTCTGCAGACGATACCCATCACCTGGCCCTTTGCTGTATGGGGTCTGGACCTCGTCGGTCCCTTGCAGAAGGCGCCCGGGGGCTACACGCACCTGCTGGTCGCCATCGACAAATTCTCCAAGTGGATCGAGGTCCGACCCCTGAACAGCATCAGGTCCGAGCAGGCGGTGGCGTTCTTCACCAACATCATCCATCGCTTCGGGGTCCCAAACTCCATTATCACTGACAACGGTACCCAGTTCACCGGCAAAAAATTCTTGGATTTTTGCGAGGATCACCACATCCGGGTGGACTGGGCCGCCGTGGCTCATCCCATGTCGAATGGGCAAGTAGAGCGTGCCAATGGCATGATTCTACAAGGGCTCAAGCCCCGGATTTACAACGACCTCAACAAGTTCGGCAAGCGATGGATGAAGGAACTCCCCTCGGTGATCTGGAGCCTGAGGACAACGCCAAGCCGAGCCACGGGTTTTCACGCCGTTCTTCCTGGTCTACGGGGCCGAGGCCATCTTGCCCACTGACCTGGAATACGGCTCCCCGAAGACGAGGGCCTACAACGATCAAAGCAACCAAGCTAGCCGAGAAGAATCGCTGGACCAGCTGGAAGAGGCTCGGGACAAGGCCTTACTACACTCGGCGCGGTACCAGCAGTCCCTGCGACGCTACCACGCCCGAGGGGTCCGGCCCCGAGACCTCCAGGTGGGCGACCTGGTGCTTCGGCTGCGGCAAGACGCCCGAGGGAGGCACAAGCTCACGCCCCCCTGGGAGGGGCCATTCGTCATCGCCAAAGTTCTGAAGCCCGGAACATACAAGCTGGCCAACAATCAAGGCGAGATCTACGGCAACGCTTGGAACATCAAACAGCTACATCGCTTCTACCCTTAAGATGTTTTCAAGTTGTTCATATACCTCGCACCCACGCAAAAGTTTAGTCATCAAGGAAGGGTCGGCCTCGCCTCGGCAAAGCCCGACCCTCCCTCGGGGGCTAAAAGGGGGGAGACCCCCTCTGCGTCGAAATTTTCCTCGAAAAAAGATCTCTTTTTAGCAGAATTTCTTTCGTGCTTTTTGACTACTTCGAAAAGCGGATCCTGGAAACGACGGAGTACACGTAAGCAGCCAAGGCTGACCGAGCCGAGGGACTCCTACGCCTCCGGGATACGGATACCTCACTCATCACCTTCTGCGATAAGTAACTCGCGTTCGGATAAAGTGATTCCGCGGACCGAACAAGTCTTTACGTTCGGAAGCTCTTCTGCCAAAGCGGTCCTTCAAGCCTTCTCGACTGAGTCGGTGACAGGGCCTCATGGACGGGTGAAAGTACGCGTAAGCGGCAAGGCCGACCGAACCGAGGGACTCCCACGCCTCCAGGATACGGATACCTCACTCATCACCTTCCGCGAGAAGCAACTCTCGCTCGCACAAACATCCCTGTTACCGACAAAAAGTCCAGATGCTCGAAATAAGAGGAAAGGAGACGCAGCTTTACAACGCAGCGAGGGTGTGTTTTCTGGCCTCAGCGGCCGCAGAAGGCACACGCTACAAGACAATCTGGTCCTGCAGGCTCGGGTCTTCACGCTGGAGGGGGGCTGTAACACCCTCGGCATCGACGACACCTTCAGCGAGGACCGACCCAGCCTCGAACGACGACGCGGTCCAGGGACTTCTCCGGGAATCCGGCCCGAGCAGGCGGCTCGGCCGGTTACCCCAGGGGCCTCGGCCAACCATCTTCCAAGGGCGCCAGCCCGACCCGAGGCCTCGGCTGGTCAACTCCGGCGTCGGTCCCGCCGACGGACAACCCGGCTAGGCTCCGGCCAACCAGGTTCCCATTTTCGAGCCAACTCTGCCTCTGTTCGTGCTGATATCGCTACCCCTGGCCTCGGCTCATCGAAGAGCGGCCGAGGGGTCTCTTTAACTAAGCTAGAGGAGCCTCAGACAACAAGGCCGATCGAGCCGAGGGACTCCTACGCCTCCGGGATACGGATACCTCACTCGTCACTTTGACACGGGGCGACTCATGCTTGGTGAAGCGATTCAGATAATCAACAGGCGAGACTTAGTGCTCGAAAATGAGGAAAAAACATGGCTCCGTGCCAAAATTACATACATGTTCAGGCCTCGACAGCCACGATGAACAAAGACACTGGCATTCAAGGTGCCATCACAAACGGAACTCCGGTTCCCCCTCCGCAGGTACGAACAACCCCACTCCATGGGGGTGGGCCTGCGGAGCAACAGAAGACCGACGAGCGGCTCGCCGCCGCCCGCTCTGACTACGACGACAACGAGCCCCGCTCCGGATGGTCGAGCTGCAGCAGTGCAGGCCTCAGGGTGGGCGCTGCTGCAATCTTGCCCTCGCCCACACCGACGCTCGAGGGGCGAGGACAAGTGCGAAGAGCTGGAGGCCAGAGGCGCGGATGGTGGCGGTGACCCCGTCGGTGACGGGGACTTCTCGAGCCGCCTCCGCCTCGGCACCGACGGCAGGGCCCACTGGCTCCCCGGCAGATCCCCACTCAAATCCTCCCGGGTGAGTGGGGCACCGACCTCCGCGTGAGGGCGCCATCCCGGTGCAAAGGCAGGACCACCCCAGAACACGAACGCCGCCCTAGCAGCGCGCGACATCTTGGGTGGTCCTCCCGTGCACACGGCGCGACAGCCGCCCTCCGACAGGAGGGGCCGCCGGGAGCCAAGCCGACGGGCCCGACACGCTGGAGGTGACGACGCCCGCCGTCGACCAGCCCCGCGTTGTCGAAGTCCGGGCCGCCCGCAGGGCCAGTGAGCGCCCTCTCCCTCGAACGCCGCGGGAAGGGGTGACCCGCGAACCCGCGTGGGAGGTAGAGCGCCGGCTCAGCCCGGCCCCCACCCCAGCGAGGATGATGAACATCCTTGAAGCTGAGGGTGGGACCAAGATCGCAGCCCGGCTTGCTTCTCCCCACCCAGGAACTGGCGGTCACCGTCTTGGGTGACCACCAGCGGGGGGGGAGCGACCGGGCTGCATGATGAAAATCCTTGAAGCCGAACGATGGCTGAAAGGTACCAACTCCCGCGGAGTTGCGTTCCTCCAACGATGAGGCGGAAAGCCGGCGGGTACCCCCCATCCGGGGGCTTGGAAGATGGAAAGACACCACGCATAAGGGAGGAAGAAGACATGGTCGCCTTCCGAAAGGGGTCACCCTCCTTTTAAAGGCAACTCTCCCTATGTGCACCCTCAAACGTCACGGGCTGAGTCTTCTCCAACACGCTCCAAGGCCCTCCCCTGCGGCGCGGGGGCTGGGTCCCGCATGTCATGCGAACCGGCTCAGAGCAGAAGAAGCCAAAGCGCCGCGCGTGGTGCACACAACCGCCCAGCGGTTACAAGCGACCCCCCACTTTTGCCCAGACCAACGGGCGGAAGGAGTGGGCAGCCATGCAGGCGGCATGCAACCGCGCCAAGTGGACACGCTTCTCCGACTCCCAACGCGCCAGCATGGAGGCCCAGGCCCACGCGTCACGCAACCGGCGCGCCGGATGCTGCATGCAGGCAACTGCACCGCCACTTGCGCCACCGTCGCGCCTCTTCGGTTGCGGAACCAATGCCGCGACTCGAGGCGACCCAGCGGCGCCAGCCTGGCGCGACGGTCAATGCGGCCGAAAGTGGGCCGGTAGTAATGACGGTGGCAGGCGGGCGGGAGCAGCGGTCACGTCGTCAGCCAGGCTCACGTCCCATCAAGGGGCAGCAAGAGAGCCTCCTCTCACGGCGTGAAGACGGCGCACCCGTGATACGTCCCTCGAACGGCTCGCGCACGCGCAACGGCCGCCCCGCCAACCACTCGCCCCGTCGCATTAACTTCGTGGCGGGACAGGCGGCAGGAGAAGCGGGCGACGCTTCGCCTTCGCCGTAATAACCGCGCCAAAAAAGGTACGCCACGTCGTTCGATTTCGTATCCTTTTCCTTTTTTCTTCTTTCTCTATCTCTTGCAACAGGGACCGGGAAAGGGGGATACCCCGAAAAGGATCCTTCCCTGTGAAGGAACCGGGCTCCGAGCCCCCCTACTGATCAGAGGTTCGAAGGCTGGCCCTCCGAGGGGTTCAACAGTCGCCTCAGATCGCGTGGGCCCTACACCCACTACTGGTCAGAGGTTCGAAGGCCGGCCTCCCGAAGGGCTCCACGGCCGCCTCAGGCTACTCGGGCTCCGCGCCCATTACTGATCAGGGGTTCGAAGGCTGGCCCCCGAAGGGTTCACAGTCGCCTCAGACGCCGAGCGAGGGATGACCAGGGGTACGTTCGATACATAACCAAGGCTCGGGCTGCGCTCCCGAGGTACCCTAGGACATTTCCGAGACCAGCGGGAGCGATCTTGTAACGGAATCCCATCGGAGGGAGGCATCGAGCCCTCGGACCCCGTCGCCAGGGGACCGGGTCCGGCAGATCACCCGCAGGTACTTTTGGGCGTGCCTCTGGGCCCCTAGCCGACCCCCAACGAACGGGGCACGGACGTCCACTCGGATTACCCGCTTGCAGCTCACCGGAGACACCATGTTCGGTGCCCATCGAGGGTAACATGGCGCATTCCCCCCTCCTCCTTGCGGAAAGGCGACGTAGGGGCGTATGTAAAAAAGCCGAGTCTGTCCCTGATCGCCCTCTCGCCCTGTGCGGAGGCTCGGGGGCTGCTCTCGCAAACCCGGCTCCGGCCGAACCGTTGACAGCGTCAACATACCAGCCCGAGAGCTCGGGCCCCGACCGTGCACCCGGGCTACGGCCAGTTCGCATGAGGGAACAACCAGACCAGCCGAAGCATTACGCAAGGCATTAAGACCTCGAAGGAGTGAAACCACTCCTCCGAGGCCTCGGGGGCTACACCCGGCGGGTGCGCTCGCGCGCACCCACCGGAACAAAATGCAACCGAGAAAGGCTGGTCCCCTTGCAAAAAAGTGCGACGAAAGCCTCCAAGCGAGTGCTAACACTCCCTTCGAGGCTCGGGGGCTACTGTCGGGGACCATAATTAGGGGTACCCTCAAGACGCCTAATTCTCAGCTGGTAACCCCCATCAGCATAAAGCTGCAGAGGCCTGATGGGTGCGATTAAGTCAGGGATCAGTCCATACGAGCGACTCGATCACGCCTCGTCTGAGCCTAGCCTCGGACAAGGGCAGCCGACCCCGAGGGATTTCCGTCTCGCCCGAGGCCCCCCTTTAACGGCGGACACATCACCGGCTCGCCCGAGGCCTTGCCTTCGCAGGAGCATTTAACGCAAAGGTGGCCTGACACCTTTATCCTGACACGCGCCCCCCGGCAGAGCCGAAGTGACCGCCGTCACTTTGCCGCACCACTGACCGGTCTGACAGAAGGACAGCGCCGCCTGCGCCACTCCGACTGCAGTGCCACTTGACAGTGAGACTGACAGGCAGTCAGGCCCTGCCAAAGGCGCCATAGGAAACTCCGCTCCGCCCGACCCAGGGCTCGGACTCGGGCTAAGCCCCGGAAGACGGCGAACTCCGCTCCGCCCGACCCAGGGCTCGGACTCGAGCTAAGACCCGGAAGACGGTGAACTCCGCTCCGCCCGACCCAGGGCTCGGACTCGGGCTAAGACCCGAAAGACGGCGAACTCCGCTCCGCCCGACCCAGGGCTCGGACTCGGGCTAAGCCCCGGAAGACGGCGAACTCCGCTCCGCCCGACCCAGGGCTCGGACTCGGGCTAAGACCCGGAAGACGGCGAACTCCGCTCCGCCCGACCCAGGGCTCGGACTCGGGCTAAGACCCGAAAGACGGCGAACTCCGCTCCGCCCGACCCAGGGCTCGGACTCGGGCTAAGCCCCGGAAGACGGCGAACTCCGCTCCGCCCGACCCAGGGCTCGGACTCGGGCTAAGACCCGGAAGACGGCGAACTCCGCTCCGCCCGACCCAGGGCTCGGACTCGGGCTAAGACCCGGAAGACGGCGAACTCCGCTCCGCCCGACCCAGGGCTCGGACTCGGGCTAAGACCCTGAAGACGGCGAACTCCGCTCCGTCCGACCCAGGGCTCGGACTCGGGCTCAGCCCCAGAAGACGACGAACTCCGCTTCGCCCGACCCCAGGGCTCGGACTCCGCCCTGGCCTCTGCCGAACGACCTCCGCCTCGCCCGACCCAGGGGCTCGGGCTCGGCCTCGGCAACGGAAGACAGACTCGACCCCAGCTTCGGAGGAGCCCCCACGTCGCCCGGCCTCGAGCGCGGGCCCGCCACGTCAACAGGGAGCGCCATCATCACCCTACCCCGAGCCGACTCGGGCCGCAGAGAACAAGACCGGTGTCCCATCTGGCTAGCTCCGCCAGATAGGCAATGATGGCGCCCCGCATGCCCTGTGACGACGGCGGCTCTCAGCTCCCTTACGGAAGCAGGGGGACGTCAGCAAGGACTCGACCGCTCCGACAGCTGTCCCTCCGCCAAGCTCCGTTGCTCCTCCGACAGCCACGACATCACACCAGCAGGGTGCCAAGATCTCTCCGGCTGCCACATTGGCATGTACTTAGGGCGCTAGCTCTCCCTCCGCTAGACACGTAGCACTCTGCTACACCCCCATTGTACACCTGGATCCTCTCCTTACGACTATAAAAGGAAGGACCAGGGCCTTCTTAGAGAAGGTTGGCCGCGCGGGGACGAGGACGGGACAGGCGCTCTCTTGGGGCCGCTCGCTTCCCTCACCCGCGTGGACGCTTGTAACCCCCTACTGCAAGCGCACCCGACCTGGGCGCGGAACGAACACGAAGGCCGCGGGATTTCCACCTCTCTCACGCCCGTTTCCGGCCACCTCGCCTTCCCCCCTTCGCGCTCGCCCACGCGCTCGACCCATCTGGGCTGGGGCACGCGGCACACTCACTCGTCGGCTTAGGGACCCCCCGGTCTCGAAACGCCGACATATATAAAACTTCATATCTGTTTAGTGCATACATTTATGTATTTCAGAGCATTACAGCTAACACATTATTTGGCCACAGCAAGGGCTGTTTTTATTGAAACATATTCAGTTTTTCCTAATGATTGAACAGTTCAGTATGTGTATGCAAATGTAAATAGAGAACAGTATATTCAGATGTTTTAAGCTTGGTATTTAAAACAATTAGGTTCATTGATTCAATCATACCACACCATAAATTCATATGCATATATAACAGTTTATTTTTTACAACATTGTATATTATGTATGCAGCTTTTAATTTAAAAAAATGAAGCAAGTGGACCGTCCTCCAAATAACCCCAAGCGTATAACAATTCAGTCAAGCCAGGAGTGTTTCAGTGTTGACATTCCCTCTGCAGAACAGCCTAATCCATGTCCAGAAGTTGGAAATCCTCCAAATGTTGACAGTCAAAATTTGACCAATGAAACCGTTCAGATTGATTCTGATGAAGATGACTTCATGCCAGCTCTGAAGAAGCGTAATGTTTCTGAAAGCCACACAAGAGTGTTAAGAAAAGTCGTGACAAAGAGGATTAAACATGAGGAGCTACCCCGACAGGTTAATGTTATGCATACCCAACAAACAATTTCATATTTGTAATGTTCTGATTATTTTTTTTATAATAACAAAATTATTTCATGCTGTATATTGTTTAACAGAGGCTTAATGTGAGGTGCAACCCTCAAGATGTCATTGCAAGCATTAACATTTTGAATGAAAGACAACGTGAGGCTATAAGACGTAAAGGTTTCTCTACCATTCTTGATATGACAGTAGATGCGCTGTGCAGTAGATCACACCTTCAATGGTTGATGGACAAGCTAGACCCCAAGGATATGACAATACGTCCTGGTCCAGGAAAGGAACTCAAGATCACAAAGGACATTGTTCATCTTATCCTTGGCGTGCCAAATCATGGCGGTGGTAAACCTTTGGGGATTGACGAAGCAGTTGCAGCAAGCAACTTGAGGGCAGAGCTTGGTGTGGCCAAAGATGAGTTCAATGTGACATTTCTACAGGATCGTTTAAGGAAAGGCGAGGATGATGACCTTTCAATCAGATGTTTCTTCCTCATTCTATTCAACCGTCTGCTGTTTCCAACTGCTAGCTGGGGCATAACATATCATGAGGTGCTTCTCACAGAAGAACTGCACCGTTTCCATGAGATCGACTGGTGCCAGTTGATTTTTAATGATCTATGTGAAGCTGCCAAGAAGTGGCACAACCGAATCACCACAAATGTCTCCACGACTATATATGGATGCTCCATTGTTGTCCTTGTAAGTATATTGTTTTTCCGTATGCACATTTATTTCATTTTTGGTTGCTAACTGTTGGTAGTTATGTAACATGTTTTACGATGTTGGTTACGTTTACTTACATAGCTATTGAACATTGTAATTCTTTTATGTAGTTGTATTACTTGGATCACCTGCATACAACCGCTGCCCCCCAAAATAAGACTGGCACACCTCGCATTAAATTTTTTGATAAGAATAGCATAAAAGCTTTGACCAAAGCTGACAAGAGGAAGGTACGCCATGGGGCTGAACCTTTCGGACATTGTGAAGTAAGTTATTCATATTTTCACAGTTGGTTATGCACACTTACACAGTTGGTTACTCACAGTCACTACAATTTTATTTCTAGTTCCGAAGCTCGACAGAGACATGCTATGCAGTTGGACCTAAGATCGATCGCCAATCTGAGGCAAGTTTATGATGTATTATATACATTGTTTATGATTATTTATGGAACAAATAGAATAGGAAGGTGGACATGGATTCTTATTAATTTTTGCTGAACAACCAGCCGGAGTGCAGGACCAATATTTTTGATGCACTGCGCCCTGCCCCCATGCCTCGGCCAACTTTTAACATCAAACTTCCATCTATCAAAGAGATGATGTCAAGTAAGATCAACGATCTCCCACATCGTCATCGATCTAAATTCATAGATATTCTTGCTGCATATGACTTGGAGGTTGACAAGTCATGCGTAGCCATAAAAGACAGCATTGACAAAATTATTGAGAAGCAATACGACATAGCAGACAAGTTTATAGAATTGATAGACGAGGTACTACGTGCCGAGTCTGAAAATTTAGAAAACGAGACTGATGAGCTACAGCAACCGGGGAATTCGGCTGATTCAGCAGGTATTCCTTATTCAGAACATTTTATCTTTCGACATGTGCATACGGTTTTTGTTATAAGTACAGTTAACAGCTTATGTTTTTGTCAAGTATACACAGCAACATTTGATTTATAATGCAAGTTTTGACATATATTATTTTTAATATAATTGTGTACAAGGACACACTGTTGATGCCACCCAGCCCACACCCGATATGCCATCCGAAGCTTCGCAGCTCGAGACCCAGCTGGGTGGTACTCAGTTTGAAGAAATTCACGAAAGACAACAGCATATCCGTAGAGTGCCTGAGACGTGTCCCGACGAATCGGATGTGGTTTCAGATCAACAGGTAATTTGTCCAACTCCAATACTATTTTTACTTATCATACGTACATGTATGCATACTTCTTTTCAGCAGTATACGAACCACACTTTTTTGTCAACAGGATTTCTGTTTTGATGTTCGAAACATAAGTTTGAGGAACACAAATATCACACCTCAAACCACATCAGCTTGCACCCGCTTGCCGAAATTTGACGTGACACCGGAAAAAAATGTTTGTTAGCAGTCCATGTCTCATGTTATAATTCCATTTTACTATACATACTACACAGTTATACTAATTATATACCTTTGTGTAGAGAGGTGAAATGGCCACAGAGGAAATGGAACACAATGACAGTGGGCCAGTTTTTGACCAGACCCCAACTCCTCATGTCAGTATGATAACATACATATTACATAATGCATTTTATGATATTAAACTGATTTTTTTAATGTTCAACCACTTACAACCATGTTGCATTTCAGGATGATACACTGAAAGGGACAACAAACTCTGGATCTGATCCACCCCTTACAGAGCAAGAGTGTGTTCGTTCTCTGTGGGATTTAATTTGTTCCAAGGACATTGACCAAAGCAGGTACATGTTACCCAAATTACGAATAACGTATTTATAAGTTTGGTTCATTTATGCAATATGAATCTATAACTTTGTTCATCATACAGGGTTGTCATAGATTACGGTGAATACAGTGCAAACTGTATGGATATTTATGAATCTTTCGCGGAGGGCAAATGTCTTGAGAATGTCTTCATGCAGTGTTTCATTGAGTGTGTTCGTGATGATTCCAAAAATCATCGTCGAACTCTGACATCTAACAGATTAATACTTGATGTCAACGTTGGGGTAGGTTCTTCTTCACAGTTATTGTAACTATACACATAATATACTTACACACTCTATTTTTTTTATAGGCTCTGTTAAATTTTGAAGAACAGGAACGTCACAGCAAGAATCCTCAGCCATTTTATCAAAATGTGTTACAGAATTGCTTGCACAACACATTGCCTGCTTTGGTAAATCTGGATAAATGCAAGTCGGTAAGTCCCATTAACATTTTGTTCCCAGTTTCATCAGCTCATTAACTGTACATTTTAATTATCATGACATTGTAACAGCAACATGTAACCTATATTTACTTTTCTCATCAACAGATATTGGTACCTATGCTTAGCAGGGGACATTGGACACTGTATGTGATCAATCTACACCATCGGGTTATACACATTTTAGATTCGAATCCGTATGGTATACAACTTGGTGGCACCGAATGGAAGGACTACCATTATGATCCAATTTATTTAGGTGGCAGGAAATTCCCATGGTCTAGGGTTATAATGAGTAGGCTGAGCAAAGCGTTACAACACGTTTGCCCCAATGCAGACTTTCCTAAGTTTGGTAATTTTCCAATGGATATGCCATCTAATTGCCCAACAATGAGGACAGGGTCAAATGACTGTGGATTTTTTGTAATGAGTTACATGAAGTTTTATGATCACAATGCAGGTGTCATATCTTCTTTCAATCAACCAGTAAGTGACTGTGCTAACTGTTTCTATAATCTGGTTGCCATCATTTGTACATGTTAGCTATAGACGTGTCTAATGCACGCTATGCTTTTATTGCAGAACAATTCCCGAGACCTACGTGCTCATGCCCTTCATCAACTCACATTCCATCGCATCAACAAGGCGTTGCCACTTCCATTAGATATCCAGAGATTTATGTTTGCGCGCAATTAGTGAACTATGTCAGAACTAAGCAATGGTGTGGGCAATGTACCGTACTGTGGTATTTTGGCCATTATTGTCAGTTAACAATTTTAGGAAGCTTCCTTATATGTGCTGGTTTAGAACAATTGTCATGCTACCTTGTCTTAGGGGTGTTACCCAGGTTCTTTCTGTGAACTTTAGTTGGCTGGATACTTATGGTTATGCTGCGAATATGTGAACATCAGATGTTTTCACTTCTGTGGGCTTTAAATATGATCTGTTTATATGTTATGAAGATGTTATATGAATACCTCATTCCTTAATACTACCATCAGTTCATATGCGAGTATCATCCAGGTTATATACGATGTTTCCTACTTCAAATTATGCAACATTAGTAAGCAATATACGCTCTATTTATCAGATCTCAACAACCTTATATCTTAGATTATTCGTATCAGATACAACAGACTACTCGCTGCCTGACTCACTGCTGTCGTTATCAACAGACTAATTACTGGTCATATAGTTTACAAATTATACGATCATCCCCCAAGTTATCTACGATGTTTTGTACTTCCACTTATGCAACATTATTAAGCAATATACGCACCATTTATTAGATTTCAATATCCACCTCTATATAAATCAGTTGCCAAACATGCAAGGTTTATTGTAAAAAACAAATTAATCGTATCTCATACAACAGTCTAATCACTGTCTGACTCACTACTATCGAAATCATTTGCGTGTTTTTTGATGTTGTTGTCTCATTCCAATCAGGAGCTTTACTGCCACCCTTGTTCCTAGATCCTGGAGGTCGTCCTCTCTTACGTCCAGCAAGGCTTGCCAACCTTTGTCTATTTTCCTCCATTGACAAACATGTCCTACTGTTGTGACCATCAGCAATTCCACACTTCTGACATTTCCTGGTCATTTTCTTTGTACCTTTCGCTCCCAATTTAATAACCTTTTCTTCACTCCCCTTTATTGTTCTTCCTTTGGGTTTTGAGTTATTTGGTCTTGCCAAGCTTATCCCATCGACTGCAAAATCCAGTTTCTGCAATTCAAAAGTAAATACTTCTCAGCATATAATATTATGTAGTCCAACATACAATATTATACCATTATTACCTTTCTGGCATGATCATTTTGTTCATTGACACCACTAACATTCATAATTGCGTGATCATGCAAATTAACCTGTAATAGACAACACATTTTTTAAGCTCAATCATAACCCAATAACTCAAACTTATAAATCATGTATATGTATAACTGCAAATCAGTATAGTTGTTAAAGATATTACCTCTTCTAATGGACGTATTGGTATATGTATTTGATCATTGGCCACACCTTGTTCAAGTATATTAGATACGTCTTGAATTTCCTGAAAATTTGGTTGAAAGCTCAATATACATCATTTACAAATAAACATTCACAACAGTATGATCAAAACCTTGTTATTCCTTTCGTCAAATTCACCATCCTTTTCGTTGTCTCTATTGTCTTCATCATCGTCCTGAGATTTTATTGTTTCACACCTCATCAATATAATATGATTAATAATATGTTACAAAATACATATTAAAACATTACATACCTGTATACCATCTCCTCCACTAGTTCCACAAGTTTCCTCAACGTCTATATCTGTCTCCAAACGCGAAAGTACTTCGAGAAGCTCATCCATTACTGTTAGGCCTCTATCATTTCCTGCTTTGGATAAACTAGCATGATGCACTACTTTCATTGCCTTTTTTAGCAACATCTTCTGTCTATATGACTTTGTTTCTCCATCCTTCCCCTTCAAATTCCTATCATCTCTTGAAAACGGAACATCTTGCCTTGCAGAGTAGGTGTATCTTTGTAAAATATATTCCTTCGGTATCCGGTCAATCTGAAGATGCATAAACGCGCGTAGTACATGCACACAGAATAGCCCTATAAAACAATAACGATCATAAGATTTTGTACATATGTTTTCAATGTATATATTTACTATTTAGTACTCCATACCTGTATGTTCCCAATGTTTGCATTCACAAGTATACTTTCCTGCATCTTCATCAGCTGTCACTTTGAATTGGTGTTGTCCCCACACAATTTTATTCGATCTAGTTGTATGTTGCACTACCCAATCATTTGCACCCCCTTCTTCGTCGTGCATTATCTTGAATGCGGTTGCATATTTCAAAGATTCCTAGAATTTATTCATCACAGCCCTTGTGTATGCTCTTGCAACCCTTATCTCAAACATGTATAGTGTGTTCGTTTCCTTTTGACCCTATGGCATATATAATGCAAATTAGTTTACACTTATATTAAGGTATCAATATACGACATAACAATTTTATCCTCACCATGCTTCCCACTGCTTCCTTTGACTCTTTCATCTTTCTACTGTGTAGAAGTTTCATCATTTGCTTGGCGAATTGATGAAGCGGAGTATTTGCATCGACATGTGCACTTTTGACAAGCCTGTTCATGCTTTCGCTACGCTGTGTAGACAACATTAGACCACAATAATGACTTTTGAAAAAAGCAGGCACCCAATCCTTACGTATTCCATACAGCTTATCGAGAGTAATGTTATCGTGCAGATGAAAATCTTCAAGTAGCATTGACCATGCAGTCTCAAACTCCAACTCAGTCAAAGGATGATGTATTATAGATTGAAACCGTGTCTTAAAGTCCATTTCCTCAAATCTTGCATACAACTCGTTTAGAAAAGGCATATACCTATTTTGCACATGCCATAGACATAAACGATGTATTGTGTGTGGGAAAACCCTCTCGAGGGCTACTGGCATTGCAGGATCTTGATCTGCAAACATATATGACAAAATTGTACGAATCTTATTCCATGTTATATAAAGAAAATAATATCAAATTTAAGCCATATTTTATGTATATACATTTAATTCATTATTATCAGTCGTACCTGTCAGCGTCACTCGTGGCCCTTCGGTTCCCATGCATGTTTTGAAGGCGTTGAATACCCATTCAAATGTATCAACAGTTTCATCCCCCAACAATGCGAAAGCAAATATAGTGCAATAGAGGTGGTGATTTGAACCAACAAACATACCTAGTGGTTTTTCATACAGATTAGTCTTATGTGTTGTGTCAAATGTAACCGCATCACCAAAATCCATGTAATCCCCTTGCTGGCTTGCATGTGACCAAAATATGCTCAAAATCTTGCCTTCTTTATCCAATTGGAAGTCAGAGAAAAATTGTGGATTATCCTTTTTGCAGGATGCAAAAAAGGATAGTAGCTTTGCCACATCATTTGCATTTCTTTCTCGTTGCTTTGCCTTTTTCCTGAAATTATTGTCAAAATTTAGCATTAGGCGAAAACAACAATCAACAAATATCAATTATGAATATCAATCGAAACATATTATAAACTTACAGGTTATACATGTCCTGTGCTGTTACAGGCACACTCTCAGGACCACCGTGCATTTCTGATACATAATCCATAATACAATGTTGCGGGATTCGACTCTCTTGCATTGAACTTATGAACTCCATGTATTCAGGATCATGCGTCTTGTTGCATTGTAATTGATTCTTTTCGGTATCCTTTTTAAAAAATTCATGATTATGATCCAAGTGCAACAGATCAATACGCACTGATATAACTGTCTCTTTTGCATCATCATAATTTTTTTAAGTTTCATACCGGCCTTGCATTGTATCCGCTTCGAACTGGTACTACGTATCTTTGGGTTTGATATTCCCCTTACTGCTCTTTTGCCTTCCATCGAGCAATTCAACCACTTACAATTTTTCCGTTCCCTATACTTTTTCAATGGAAATCCAACTTCATATGCATACCTACTATAAAATTTATATGCTTCATCCACCCCACTGAATGTCATACCAACTTTAGGTACTAATCTCGGATCAATTGTAACTTCCTGTGCAAAAATATAAATTGTATCATGTATGGTACCCTACATATTTTTATGTTGTATGTACATCATAACAATTTTCAGACCATAGTTTTACAGTGTATGCACAATATAACTACTGAATGTCATACCATCTCTAGCTGCCTTCTACTGTATACAATTTAACCTACAATACTGAAAATTCAAATCAGTTCAATATTACTTACATGTCTCTGCAGAATCACTGGTATGTCCTGTTCATGATCACCAATAGTACACATAGTATTAAGGTGCTGTCCTCCTTGATTTACTGTCATCCTCGATGCCTCAAATATGGTCTGATCATCAACCCCCGGGGCCCTCAAAGCTGCTGGTGGAGTAATTGCATCTACAGCAGTAGCTGATTCTGTATGCGTAATTCCATCTGACGCTAACTGGTTCCCTCCTTGTTGTTCTTCCTGCACCATTGTTACGATATCCAAGCATTGATTTGGTCGATGAACAGACGTCGGCGTCGTATACTCACTTATGGACTTGTTACCCCATGGCGCCGCCATCTTCCAGAGCAAATACGCCCTTCACCCAGCCGCGGCCTATCAAATGATGCGTACTGTCCACTTTTTTTGGAAGATTATGATTATTTTCCCTGTACCATGCGTATATCCAATATCGTGGACGCGAAATTCACGGCGCATATCCATTACCCGCTGAATTTTAGGATCATGGCCGCGCTGATCGTGGGCGCTCTGATCGTGGGAGTAACAGCCATTTATGCAATTTTATACATAGATTTACGGTGTCGTAACTGTCTGTTTAAATGCGCTTCCCCAATTTATGGGTTACACGTCACCGACCCACGTTCGAACAAGTGGCCCACGTCGGTTTACGCATATTTGTACTAGCTATTATAATTGCATAACTGTAGTGCATTAAAGCGGGCCGCCTGGATCGGTCCATTCGGTTCGACCACGCTCGGCTCGTCTGGCTGGGGCTCCGCGCACCTATATGAAGCCCAGGGTTTCCATTACCATCGCCCTATATATATATATATATATATATATATAGGGAAGAGGTAATGGAAGCCCTGGGCTTCCGTTAGTGGGCGAAGCCCCAGCCAGGGAGACCGAACGGGTCGCGTTCGGCCCACTGGACGCCAGCCTGTGCCATTTATGCAAAGGATAACCACGTATCCCGCCTTACACGCGACATGCAATTACGCAAGCATAAATTTGTGTACAAATGTGCATAACTCATGCATAAATGGAATCTTTGCATGCCAGGAATCGCGTGCACGAATATCTGCATGTGCTAGACGTTTACGACTGCATAACGTTGTGATACATGATAGCGTAAACCATGCAAACGTTCACGGCAGGATTTTGGGATAAGGCAAGACGTGATTTTCGTGCGCGTAAATAAAGGCGTAGTTACGGCAGGAAACTAATACAACTTTACAGCCGCGTCCACGTTCGCTCGTCCATCTGAATTATTGGCGGCGGTTAGCGGCGGCGGAAGTGAGAGGTCCGGCCGGCGATGGAGGCGAAAATATGTCCACCACCGGCGCTGGCGATGACATCCTGCCTGTAACGTCTGTGCATACGCCAGCAGGTACGTCTGTTTCAATGGACATGCATCCTGTTTTGTCTGCAATCGCCCCATACACAAAGGGTGTCTCTGTTACTCCTCCGGCGGCATTGAGGGCACCTGGACATATCGAAGAGCACACAAAAACAGTAGACGTGGTCGGCGCAGAGAAGCACATCCCCATGAGACATATTGGGCCACATGAACAGGACACACCTCATATTCTTCAAAGCCACGTAAGTTCTCCCATATTACGTTAAATTTAGTCGCTATTGAATCGTAAATGTTAAATTTCTGTGCGCAACCAGACAATATTGATATAAGATTGATACCTAAAGTCGGTATGACATTTAGTAACGTGGACGAGGCGTATAATTTTTATAGTCAATATGCATACGAGGTAGGATTTCCGTTGAAGAAATATAGGGAGCGGAAGAAATGTAAATGGTTGAACTATTCAATGGAAGGAAAGAATGCTGAAAGGGTAGCTGGAAATCCAAGGATACGTAACACATGTTCGAAACGAACACAGTGCAAGGCTGGGATGAAACTTAAAAAAATCTACGATGATGCTAAAGAGAATGTTATTTCTGTTCAGATTGATCTGGTAAACTATGAGCATAATCATGAATTTTTGAAGAAAGATACAGAAAAAGGGCAATTACAATGCAACAAAACACATGATCGTGAATATATGGAGTTCCTTAGTGCGATGCAAGAAAGCAGGATTCCACCACATTGCATTATGGATTTTGTTACAGAAATGCATGGTGGCCCAGAAAACGTTCCAATAACCGTGCAGGACATGAGTAACCTGTAAGTGTATTATGCATTGACAATGATTGTATTTTATATTACATAAACAATCGTAATGTGTTGAGTTAGATACAATGCATAATCATTACATTTTTTGACAGGAAAAAAGCATGGCAAAGGGAGAGAAATGCAAATGATGTGTCAAAGCTGTTATCTTTTTTTTCATTATGCAAGAAAGATAATCCACAATTTTTTTCAGACTTTCAACTGGACAAAGAAGGGAAAATTTTAAGCATATTTTGGTCCCATGCTAGCCAGCAAGCCGAGTACATTGATTTTGGTGATGCAGTTACATTTGATACTACACATAAGACTAATATGTATGATAAGCCATTAGGCATGTTTGTTGGCTCGAACCACCACCTACAATGCACAATATTTGGGTTTGCTTTACTAGGAGACGAGACAGTTGATACATTCGAGTGGGTCTTCAATACGTTCAAAACATGCATGGGATGTGACGGACCACGAGTGATGCTGACAGGTATGTTGTAATAAAATGTCTCGTAATTATTATGTCACGTACTATATGATATCATATTGTCTTGCATGATGTTATGTAAATTTATATATTTCAGATCAAGACCCTGCCATGCCAATTGCACTTGGCAGAGTATTCCCAAACACAATACATCGATTGTGTTTGTGGCATGTGCAAAACAGGTATATGCCCCACTTGAATGAATTATATGCAAGATTTGAGGACATGGATTTCAAAACAAGGTTCCAATCTATAATACATCATCCATTGAATGAAATGGAGTTCGAGGCTGCCTGGCAAATGATGCTTGATGATTTCCAACTACACGAGAACAACACCCTTGCCAGATTATATGAAATACACAAAGATTGGGTACCTGCATTTTTCAAAGGAGATTATTGTGGTCTTATGGTCTCTACACAACGAAGCGAGAGCATGAACAAGTTGGTGAAGAGTGCCCACGTGGATGCAAACACACCGCTTCATCAATTTGCAAAGCAAATGATGAAGCTCCTGCATAGTAGGAAGATGAAAGAGGCCAAAGAGGCACTAGGATGCATGGTAAGTGAAAAAAATTAATAAACATATGTTTTATGCTATTAAAAACAAACAGTATTAATACTATATTGTGTAATTTGCAGGGTCAAAAGGATACAACTACATTGTATATGTTTGAAATAAGAGTTGCAAGGGCATACACTAGAGCTGTGATGACAAGGTTTCAGGAGACAGTAAAATATGCAACTGCATACCGAATAGACCGTGATACAGAGGGTGACGAACATGATTGGGTGGTGAAACATACTACAAGATCAAATAAAATTGTTTGGGTCAACACCAATTCAAGATAAGGGCTGATGTGGATGCCGGAAAGTATTCATGTGAGTGCAAGCATTGGGAGCATACATGTATGTTATACTATATAAAATTATAAATTATTACGAATACATAGCTGTTTACGATTAATATATGACATAATGTATGTTTAATCAATTATAGGACTATTTTGTGTTCATCTTGTACGCGCTTTCATGCATCTACAAATTGAAAGGATCCCAAGTGAGTATATTTTGCAACGATACACATACTCCGCGCATCAAGATGTGGCTTTTTCAAGAGACGATAGGAATTTGAAAGGAAAAGATGGAGAAACTAGATCATATAGACAGAAGATGTTGCTTAAAAAAGCAATGAAAGTAGTACACCATGCGAGTCTGTCTAAAGCTGGGAATGATAAAGCCCTAGAGATGATGGACGAATTATTAGGGTTATTGATGCGTGTGGAGCCTGATATAGGTACTGGTGAGAGTTGTGGCACAAGTGTTTGCGATGACATCCAGGTACGCACCTCGTGATGTTATGAATTTTGCATAATTACTTGTCGATTATGATCCATGATTGTAATGATGATATAGGTCGAAGCGTATGAAACAGAAGAAATGGCTATAGACAACTTACGCAAATTAGATGATGGGAACGAGGTATGGAACAAATCTTTATAATGTATTACATATACTGCTCTATAAAATTTGTGTCTTCACTGGACTTTGTTTTATTTCACAGGAAATTTTAATGGGCTCTAATACAAATGAATGCAATACTAAGGATGATCAATGTAATATGCAGATATTAACATTGGAACATAACACTGACATTCGACTGGTTGAGAGTAGTTCTATGGATGTGGAAGCTAGAAAGGTGAAAACATTGCTACAATATATGATGACATACGAGAATGTAAAATCTGACTTGATATCTTTGTTTTGTAGAAACTGGAATTTCATATGGAAGGTGTAAACTTAACAAGACCAGATAAGGCCAAGCCTAAGGGAAGAACAATCAAAAGTAGTGAGCAACAAGTTTTAAAATTGGGTGCGAAAGGAGCTAAGAAGATGAGCAGGAAATGCCAGAAATGTGGCATAGCTGATGGTCACAACAGCCGTACGTGTTTAACTGTCGAGGATAATAGGGTTCGATTGGCTAACCTATCTGGACGTAAGCGAGGACGGCCTCCTGGTTCAAGGAACAAACTCATAGCTGCAGCCCCGCAATGGAATGAGACATCAACGTCGAAAAAACGAACGGTGGATGTCAGAGATGATGATTCATCTGGTAGAGAGTAGAAGACCATAAGATACAATTATTTCCTTGTGTAAATGTGATTCCTGTGTTCATTTGACAACTTCCAGAAATCATCATAAATATACTTGCAAACTGGCATAAATGTCTGTGTAATTTGTCATAAGCTTTAACAGTTATGCAGCAATCTGACTGTACATATACTTAGCATACATGTATGTGAAAACCTGCATAACTCTGCGTTGTGTAATGCATAAGATGGTAAGCCTGTGAACCATGACTGTACCAAAAATGACTATGTTTGCAGTATATAACTCTGATAATGTATATAATAATGTACATGCAGATATTGATGACTATTGTATCATAAGTGTATGGACAAACATGCATAAGACTGTCAATAATTATATCGTGAACTCCGGTCAAGAAACATGCATACTTCGAGGTCATTGACATAACAATATTGTACAGGAACCTGGCAGAATCAAAAGCAAGAAACACACATTACTTTCAAACACAGTTTGGAACAACATTCCAGTTTAGAAAAAAACTGATCCCAAAGTTGTCATTGACATAACTAAGAAACGTCTACGGACTTTGCCCATAATATACACACATGACTGATCTGAAGTTTAGGGAACCATTGTATACAAAATATATTACATGACCAAACTAAACTACATCCTTTAGACCTTGAATCTTTGGATGTCTTGAAGCAGCGATAATGCTTTGTTCTTCGGGTGGAATGTGATGTAATGCAGCGCAAGAGACCGTATCTCACTGGTGTTGCCCTGCAATACAAAAACACTGAGTTAGTTATACCTCTGTTCCATATGTTGCCATGGGCCAACTATAGAATTAAATGGTAAATTTGTACGTACTGCTTCTATGTCTGACCGCAAAGATCC
Organism: Zea mays; assembly: GCF_902167145.1. Taxonomy (NCBI): domain Eukaryota; kingdom Viridiplantae; phylum Streptophyta; class Magnoliopsida; order Poales; family Poaceae; genus Zea; species Zea mays. The sequence continues at coordinate 15,530,345 of NC_050103.1, forward strand.
TTCGTCGCATTGATAAAATAGAATGTAACCCATGACATAAAACCCACAGTCATTTGATCCAGCTGCCATGTTAGGACAATTTGGGCACAAGTCAATTGTGAAGTTACCAAACTTGGGAAAGCATGTACTGGACCGTACATGTTGTATTGCTTTGTTTAATCTGCTCATAATAACCTTGGCCCATGGTAACTTTCTGCCACCTGAGCCCAAATGTGCAAAATGATAGTCCTTCCATGTAGTTCCACCAAGTGTTGGTCCATATGGGTTGGAATCTAAAATATGAATGCACTTCTTGACCTTGTTGACAACATACAATGTCCAATGCCCCTGCTTACCATGGGGACCATGATCTGACCGTGTAAAAAAAGCATAAAATTAACAGGGTAACTTACAAAAGCATAACAATGTGATATGTTCCATTTAAAAGGAATTATGTTTGGATTATGAAATACGATTGTTACTGCTTTGCATTGGTCCAATTCATCTGTCTCAGGCAATGAATTGTCTAGAAGTGTGTGGAGTACAGATTCATCAAAAGGTTGAGGGTTGCGACTGTGTCGTTCCTGTTCCTCAAAGTTGAGTATTGACTGCAATAAACGATATAAATGGAGTGAGTGTACTTGGGTTCATCTAATTTGTATATGAAAATGGTGTATGTAAGTTACAATAGTTTACCCCAACATTAACATCAAGAACCAAACTGTTCGAACTCATGGAAGTCTGCTGATTTTTTGCATCATCAATAACACATTGGATGAAACACTGCATGAATCCATTGTCGAGACACTTCCCATCGGCAAAAGATTCATATATGTCAGAACATGTCGCTGAATATTCACCATAATCTATTATGGTCCTGGTGAATTTTTTATATCAATTAGAGAGGTGGCGTAAATCTACAAACATATAAACAGATTTAGATTTAGTATGAACTTCGTACCTGCCGGTGTCAGATTGCAGACCACACAAATATTCGCGTAGAGCTAACACAGTTTGCATCTCCGAATCAAGAGAAGCCTGGCCAACCTGTGGAGTGTTTGTAACTGGATCGGTTTCAACATAAACCTAAAAATATATATGAAAATATACATAAAACTCTGTGAACAATTTTGACAACTATGAAGAAAATGAAAATTACTGAGCTGACATAATATGGAATATACGTATGTGGAATGAAGTGTCATAAACTGGCATAAAATTAATGAGCTGACATTACTGATACAGATCAAGAGAAAGAAATATTCTTGCAAACTGCATAAATGAATGTGTAATTTATCATAGGCAGCTAGCAGTTATGTAAAAACTGCATGCACATCTACTTAGCATATATGTATGTGTAAATGGGCATAACACTGGTTTGTAAGATGCATAACCTATTTAGACTATGAAGCATGGCTGTACAAAATTTGTGAACAGTTGAACACTACAAAGAAAATGTAAATTACTGAGCTGACATGTTCAGATGGAGTCTGATCAAAGCATGGACCACTGTCAGGCAAGTCTGTTTCTGCCACTTGTTGTACGCCGCCAGTAGACTAACAATGATGGTATAAATGGATTACAAATTTAGTAAACTGCTGATGAGAATACAGAAAAACCACGAGGGGGTTTAGACATACCTTGATTTGCGGAGTCGCATCAAATATCGGCGCGTCAGGATCCATGTGTGGTGTTGCTTTAGGAGTGACGTTTGTATTGGTCGGCATGTTCTTGCCACCATCACCATGTTTACCCTGAAAGAATTGTAATGGTTATATGCTATTTACATAAAACGATTAATACAACCCTAGAATGAAAAAATACAATTAATAATAAAAACATTACCACTGAGGTTGTAGGTGTATTGTTCTGTTTCGTTATATTTGTATGAACCAGTGGATCAATATCAGCTTCATCGGGGCAACTTTCTAATAGTACACGAATATGCTGTTGCCTTAACAGTAATTCATGTACCTGTGTGTCTGTAAACTGCGTATCCAGCTGAGAAACTGGAGTAGACATATCGGGTACAGTTGGGGGGGCCGGACACGTACATCCTTCTGTACATGTCATGTAAACAAAGAAAACATTGTTTAAAATAATGGCATCAAAACCATATCGATAAATGATTGCATAACTTTTTTATATTGACGTAAATACATTAAACTGACTAACCAGCTCTCTGGGGAAGAATATCATCTGATTTTGATGTGGTTTTCTGCACATCACAAGCATCTTCGTTGTCACCCGCCTCGGCACGGAGGACCTCATCAATTAACTCGCCAAAAACATCAGATAGATTGAATTGTTTCTCAACAATCTGCTGAAGAGTCTGTTTAATAACTGAACACGCCTTACCAACCTCCGCATCAAAATGTGACAGCTTCTCTATGAAACCCATGCGGTGGCGGGATGGAAGCTGATTCAGCTTGCTTGATATCAAATCCCTGATGAGCGGGAGTTCGATGTGAATTGAGTGCTGTCCAGATGGGTCAGGACGAGGAACATCAAAAGTGTTGGTCCTGGTCTTATGCTGTTGTAAATTGAAAATTATTAAGTAAGTGTATAGCATATCACTGAATATTATGTTGAAATTCTATGACAAACAAATATATAAATAGAATCATGCCTTGAATTGTGCATCAACGGGTGATACAGCTGTGTAGCAGGTCTCTAAGGAGCTTCGGAACTAAAAAAAGGCGTGAAAGATGGAGTAAAACTTATACAAACATATTAAATTGATAAATGAGATTCATATATTTAATGGAAAATGCAAAACAACATCACAAATATGCTTACAAATGGGCATAAAGGTATGTGAACGTTATCATATGCATGTAAATAAATGATTGACACATAAAACAAATACCGAGCAATGTCCAAATGCTTCTTCTCCTTTGCGTATCTTGCCCTTGTCAGCTCTTGTCATGGCTTGAATAATATTCCTATCAAAGTATTTGATTCGTGGTGTTCCACGTTTGTTCTGGGGTGCCGCTGAGTCATGCAAATGATCCAAATAATACAGCTGCAAAAGGCATAACATGAGTCATTATAAGCAAACAAAAGCATAAACTACGTGTATATGGATTTTGTATACAAGATTATGGGTACATGTAACAGACAAAAAAAGGATATGCTTACGAGAATAACGATGGAACATCCATAGATGGTTGTAGAAACGTTCGTAACGCTCCTATTATGCCACTTCTTGGCAGCTTGGCATAAATCATTGAAAATAAGCTGGCACCAGTCCATCTGGTGGAAACGATCCATCTGCTCGGTTAAAAGAACCTCGTGGTTTGTTATTCCCCAGCTGGCAGTAGGGAACAACAACCTATTGAACAATATCAAGAAAAAGCATCTGATGCTTAAATCATCGTCAGAACCTTTCCTCAAACGATCTTGAAGAGTTGTAACCCCAAAATCTTCTTTCGATAGACCAAGTTCAGCTCTTAAATTGTTGGCAGCAACAGCTTCATCGATGCCCAATGCAGTTCCTCCCCCAGCATTCGGTAAACCCAAAATTAGGTGCACCGTATCCTTTGTGATTTTCAGCTCCTTTCCAGGGCCAGCTCGAATTGTCATGTCATTGTGGTCGAGCTTTTCCATCAGCCAAGCTAAGTGTGATCTGCTGCCGAGTGCGTCCAGTCTCATATCAAGAATACTAGAAAATCCCCTACGTGCAATTGCTTGTTGCTGTCTGTCATTTAATATCTGTATGCTTACTAACACATCTTGGGGGTTGCATCTGACGTTCAGCCTCTGCTGGAAAAATATATAAAATGAATATTGTAAACATTTACATCTGCATAATCGCAACACAATGTTTAACGCAGACATCAAGACAACATGATTTCACGCATAAAAATGATATATTGCCATAGACATAAATATCTAACCTGTCGGGGTGGGGGCACTGCTTTCCTCCGCTTAGTGACTACCTTCTTCAAAACTTTCCCAGGGCTGTCGACCAAGTTACGCTTCTTGGATAATGGCATAAAGTCATCATCCTCCTCAGCAGCATGCCTTGTTTCGGGTCTAACAGTGCCCGCCGGAGGACGGGGTATGTCAACGCTGAAGCACTCCTGAGTAGACTGGATTATGATCCGTTTTGGATTGGAAGGTGGTCGGTCTACGTTCTTCATCACTGATGTTCCTGCCAAATGAAACAACACATATACATAAATAAAATACGTAAAGGATCAAAAAAATATAAGTGCAAAGTCAATTCAGATCAGTTCATGACCATACATTGCATAAATGTATCAACAAAGCAGCATAACACAATATTGTAAATTGCATAAACTTGTGAGACTAACTTGATCAAAAAAAATCTGCTCATATGCGACATCCAATTAATGTATAACCTGGTTATTTTGTGTGAGCTGGCCCAATCTGAACAACAATAGGTTTTATGGCATAATGTATTGATGTATGGATCATACTTCTATCAACAAACCAGCATAACACAATATTGTAAATTGCATAAACTTGTGAGACTAACTTGATCAAAAAAAATCTGCTCATATGCGACATCCAATTAATGTATAACCTAGTTATTTCGTGTGAGCTGGCCCAATTTGAACAACAATAGGTTTTATGGCATAATGTATTGATGTATGGATCATACTTCTGTCAACAAATCAGCATAAACAAATTATTGTAAACTGCATAAAGGTGTGATAGATTGCATAATATACATTTGTGTCTCCAATTAACTATAAATTTATAATGAATTGGTATTTGATAAATCAAGCAATTGGCAAAATAATAATGTGAACTCTATCTACGATTCAGATTGTAAGAGTTAAAGGTTGATGGCTTACCGGAATGTGGATGGGCCTGGAGGGCGGCTGAATTCGAGACACCTCTGCAGGGGACAACCCAATGCGACGCGGGGCTGTGTCAAATGCGTTGGGGACTCGACGTTGGGGACGGACCTCGCGACGGGGTAGGGGACTCGGCGTTCGGCCGCCGCGGTGGAGAAGATCGAGGTCTCGGTCTCTGACGAGTAGGAGAACGCAGGGGCGGCACAACCGCCTCCTCGATTCCGGGTCCCTTGCCGGAGACGAAGAACAAGGCCACGGCGTGTATGCGGCGGAGAAGGCGAGGGCGGGTCTCTGCGGTGGTGAAAGAGAATGCGACGACGAGGGAACTGCGGGGGAGAATCTTAATGCGACGGCGGCGGTTAGTCTAGGGTTCGCCGGGCGCGGAGGAGAAGCAGCATACGGCGGCGGATTTGGCTAGGGTTCGGCGGGAGCGATAGTTACGGGAGAGATGAGCTGAGAAAATGAAAGCTCAGTTCCTTGATTCGTGGGACCGGTATACGTAAACTGCACAGATTGCGGGAACACGATCTTTTCGTGGGCCCGGATGCCGCGAGACGTGCGCACACCAAAAGAGTGTAAACGGTAACAAAAAGGAGCATAACTCGTATTTATAATTGACGTAACAATGTATTACAGTCAACCAGTAAAGCGTGCGCGCCGGTTAGAGCACCTGGTCGGTTTCTGGTCGGGGCTTCCTGTAGTTAGAGAGAGCCCAGGGCTCTAAATACTATATATATATATATATATATATATATATATATATATATATATATATATATATATATATATATATATATATATATATATATATATATATAGATGTAGTATTTAGAGCCCTGGGCTCTATTTACCTACAGAAAGCCCCGACCAGGTGTGCAGACCACACCGGACCCTTTTTGGCTTATTGTATCTACCTGTGCTTACGCTAAATTACAATACGAGTTATGCTGATGTGTGTATCGGTTTATGCAAATATAGTCTGCGCATATTACGTGAATCGGGCCCACGATCCTGCCCACGCGCTCACGATTATCCAGTCCCACGCCGTCACTATAAAAACACCCCCACGCCGCCAGGGATTAGGTTTTAGCGGCGGCGTCGGTTCCCTCGGGCGTGCGAGCAGGCGCCCGTGAGCAGGAGAGCCCTGGCCGCCACGGCGCTCTCCAGCCGGCGGTTTGGCGGATGTGGAGGGGGCGTGAGGAGGAGGAGCCTCAGCGTCCGCGGCGGTACAGCTTCAGGAGGCACCGGTCGGGCACGGCGGAGTGGGCGGCGGTGGTGTTGTTCATGGTGCTGGCGGTCGTGGTGCTGCTGGGCGTCGTGGCCGTCCTTGTGGTGGTGGTGCTGCTGCAGCCCCGTGCGCCGTACGTGGCGGTGCGGGCGGCGAGCCTGTACGCGCTGGTGTACGGGCAGACGGGGGCGCTGGACGACGTGCAGGTCACGGTCCTACCCGTTCTGCGTGCCCGCCAGGGGCGTCCTCCCGCTGGCGTACGTGGGGCGCGCGCAGGGCGCCCCGCTGGGCGACGCCGGCAGCGCCGCCATGGAGGCCGCGCTCCGCGACGACGTGGTGCCGTTCCGGGTGGAGGGGGAGGCCCGGACGCGATGGAAGGTCGCGGGGATCGTCGGCGTCGACCAGTGGACGCGCCTGGCTTGCCAGCTCCGCTTCTTCTGGCCCAACGACACCGTGCTCCCCTTCAGATGCAACTCCAAGTCCAAGCTCTTGTTCTTCTGACCGTCGTGCCCTCTGTATTGTCTAGTGGCTACTCTTCTGACCTCAGTTCCATGGCCGGGCGTGAGCGTGACGGATCAAGATTCAGGAACAGCAAATGGCTTCATCGTTTTCTTTCTTGTCTTGGGTTCGTTCAGTTATTAATTCACCCCCATGTCGCATGTATAGGTCGGCAAAAAAAGATTTTGTCTTTGGGTTCTTTCTTATTGTATTTTACGCTTCCACTAAAAAGCAAGTACCACATTCGTCGTTTTAACACAGATCATTGATTTACGCTAAAATTCGTATCCATTTACGCTGTTTCGGACCACGTCTTACGCTTAAATCCACCTGACCTAGAACCCGAGCACGATCGGAGCGCGATTTTCACGCTGTAATTTAGGCCACATTCGTTGTTACGAAATAGATTGATGATGTACGATAAAATTTGTACCCATTTACGCTGTTTGGTTCACGTTTTACGCTGAAATTTGACCAAGCCAAAATCCGTGCACGATCGAACGTGATCAATTTTCACGCCGTAATTTTCGGACCCCATTCGCTGTTACAAAACAGATATATGATTTACGCTAAATTTTGTACTCATTTACGCTGTTTTAGCTCACGTTTTACGCTGGAATCCGCCCGAGCAGAACCCGCGAACTGCGGCTGTAAATTAAAATTTATTTCCTTCTACTAATGCTCTCAAACCGTAATTGTCCCTTTATTTACGCGATTATGCAGCACGTCTTTCCTTATATCAAACCGGTCAAGATTTATATAATGCATGGTTTATGCTATCATGTTACACATCGTTATGCAGTCGTAAACGGTTTATTTATGCATCGTTATGCAGTTGTTAACCGCCGCCAATATCACAGATACGAACGTGGACGAGCGGCTGTAAATGAGAATTTGTTTCCTCCCGTAACTGTGCCTTTATTTACGCGAACGTGGGGCACGTCTTTCCTTATCTCAAACCGGTGGATATTTAAATGTTGCATGGTTTACGCTATCATGTTACACAGCGTTATGCAGTCGTAAGCGGTGTACACATGGTAATATTCGTTCCCGTGATTCGTGGCCCAAAAGATTCCTTCTATGCATGATTTATGCACATTTCTACATATATTTATGCATGCGTATATTGTCTGTCACGTCTCATCCAGGATTCGTGGCTATCATATACATGGCTGACGCATGCTGGCGTACAGTGGGCCGACCACGACCTGGTTAGCGTCCTGGCTGGGGCTTCCCCCACTAACGGAAGCCCAGGGCTTCCATTACCTCTTCCCTATATATATATATAGATATAGTATTTAGAGCCCTGGGCTCTCTCTAACAACAGGAAGCCCTGACCAGACACCGACCAGGTACTCTGACCGGCGCGCACGCTTTACTGGTTTACTGTAATACACTGTTACGTCAATTATATATACGAGTTATGCTCCTTTTTGTAACCGTTTACACTCTTTTGGTGTGCGCACGTCTCGAGGCATCCGGGCCCACGAAAAGATCGTGTTCCCGCAATCTGGGCAGTTTACGTAATCTGGGCCCACGAATCAAGGAACTGAGCCGTCGTTTTCTCAGCTCAGCTCTCCCGTAACTATCGCTCCCGCCGAACCCTAGCCAAATCCGCCGTCGTATGCTGCTTCTCCTCGGCGCCCGGCGAACCCTAGACTAACCGCCGCCGTCGCATTAAGATTCTCCCCCGCAGTTCCCCCGCCGTCGCATTCTCCTTCACCACCGCAGAGACCCGCCCTCGCCTTCTCCGTCGCACGCCCTCGCCTTCTCCGCCGCACACAGGCCGTGGCCTTGTTCTTCGTCTCCGGCAAGGGCCCCGGAATCTAGGAGGCGGTTGTGCCGCCCCTGCGTTCTCCTACTCGTCAGAGACCGAGACCTCGATCTTCTCCACCGCGGCGTCCGAACGCCGACTCCCCTACCCCGTCGCGAGGTCCGTCCCCAACGTCGAGTCCCCGACGCATTTGACACAGCCCCGCGCCGCGTTGGGTTGTCCCCTGCACAGGTGTCTCGGATTCAGCCGCCCTCCAGGCCCATCCACATTCCGGTAAGCCATCAACCTTTAACTCCTCCAATCTGAATCGTAGATAGAGTTCAAATTATTATTTTTGCCAATTGCTTGATTTATCAAATACCAATTCATTATAAATTTATAGTTAATTGGAGACACAAATGTATACTATGCAATCTATCACACCTTTATGCAGTTTACAATACTTTGTTTATGCTGATTTGTTGACAGAAGTATGATCCATACATCAATACATTATGCCATAAAACCTATTGCTGTTCAAATTGGGCCAGCTCACCCGAAATAACCAGGTTATACATTAATTAGATGTCGCATATGAGCAGAATTTTTTTGATCAAGTTAGTCTCACAAGTTTATGCAATTTACAATATTGTGTTATGCTGATTTGTTGACAGAAGTATGATCCATACATCAATACATTATGCCATAAAACCTAATGTTGTTCAAATTGGGCCAGCTCAAACGAAATAACCAGGTTATACATTAATTGGATGTCGCATATGAGCAGATTTTTTTTATCAAGTTAGTCTCACAAGTTTATGCAATTTACAATATTGTGTTATGCTGCTTTGTTGATACATTTATGCAATGTATGGTCATGAACTGATCTGAATTGACTTTGTGCTTATCTTTTTTTTGATCCTTTACGTATTTTATGTATATGTGTTGTTTCATTTTGGCAAGAACATCAGTGATGAAGAACGTAGACCGACCACCTTCCAATCCAAAACGGATCATAATCCAGTCTACTCAGGAGTGCTTCAGCGTTGACATACCGCGTGCTCCGGCGGGGACTGTTAGACCCGAGACAAGGCATGCTGCTGATGAGGATGATGACTTTATGCCATTATCCAAGAAGCGTAAATTGGACGACAGCCCTGGGAAAGTTTTGAAGAAGGTAGTCACTAAGCGGAGGAAAGCAGTGCCCCCACCCCGACAGGTTAGATATTTATGTCTATGGCAATATATCATTTTTATGCGTGAAATCATGTTGTCTTGATGTCTGAGTTAAACATTGTGTTGCGATTATGCACATGTAAATGTTTACAATCATTTTATATATTTTTCCCAGCAGAAGCTGAACGTCAGATGCAACCCCCAAGATGTGTTAGTAAGCATACAGATATTAAATGACAGACAGCAACAAGCAATTGCACGTAGGGGATTTTCTAGTATTCTTGATATGAGACTGGACGCACTCGGCAGCAGATCACACTTAGCTTGGCTGATGGAAAAGCTCGACCACAATGACATGACAATTCGAGCTGGCCCTGGAAAGGAGCTGAAAATTACAAAGGATACGGTGCACCTAATTTTGGGTTTACCGAATGCTGGGGGAGGAACTGCATTGGGCATCGATGAAGCTGTTGTTGCCAACAATTTGAGAGCTGAACTTGGGCTATCGAAAGAAGAATTTGGGGTTACAGCTCTACAAGATCGTTTGAGGAAAGGTTCTGACGATGATTTAAGCATCAGATGCTTTTTCTTGATATTGTTCAATAGGTTGTTGTTCCCTACTGCCAGCTGGGGGATAACGAACCATGAGGTTCTTTTAACCGAGCAGATGGATCGTTTCCACCAGATTGACTGGTGCCAGCTTATTTTCAATGATTTATGCCAAGCTGCCAAGAAGTGGCATAACAGGAGCGTTACTAACGTTTCTACAACCATCTATGGATGTTCCATCGTTATTCTTGTAAGCATATCCTTTTTTTGTCTGTTACATGTACCCATAATCTTGTATGCAAAATCCATATACACGTAGTTTATGCTTTTGTTATGTCTTATAATGACTCATGTTATGCCTTTTGCAGCTGTATTATTTGGATCATTTGCATGACTCAGCGGCACCCCAGAACAAACGTGGAACACCACGAATCAAATACTTTGATAGGAATATTATTCAAGCCCTGACAAGAGCTGACAAGGGCAAGATACGCAAAGGAGAAGAAGCATTTGGACATTGCTCGGTATTCTTTCTTATGTGTCAATCATTTTTTTTAGTTTTACTCCATATTTCACACATTTTTTAGTTCCGAAGCTCCTCAGAGACCTGCTACACAGATGTGCCACCCGTTCATGCACAATTCAAGGCATGATTCTATTTATATATTTGTTTGTCATAGAATTTCAACATAATATCCAGTTATATGCTATACATTTACTTAATAATTTTCAATTTACAACAGCATAATACCAGGACCAACACTTTTGATGTTCCTCGTCCTGACCCATCTGGACAGCACTCAATTCACATCGAACTCCCGCTCATCAGGGATTTGATATCAAGCAAGCTTAATCAGCTTCCATCCCGCCACCGCATGGGTTTCATAGAGAAGCTGTCACATTTTGATGCGGAGGTTGGTAAGGCGTGTACAGTTATTAAACAGACTCTTCAGCAGATTGTTGAGAAACAATTCAATCTATCTGATGTTTTTGGCGAGTTAATTGATGAGGTCCTCCGTGCCGAGGCGGGTGACAACGAAGATGCTTATGATGTGCAGAAAACCACATCAAAATCAGATGATATTCTTCCCCAGACAGCTGGTTAGTCTGTTTAATGTATTTACGTCAATATAAAAAAGTTATGCAATCATTTATCGATATGGTTTTGATGCCATTATTTTTAACAATGTTTTATTTGTTTACATGACACGTACAGAAGGATGTACGTGTCCGGCCCCCCAACTGTACCCGATATGTCTACTCCAGTTTCTCAGCTGGATACGCAGTTTACAGACACACAGGTACATGAATTACTGTTAAGGCAACAGCATATTCGTGTACTATTAGAAAGTTGTCCCGATGAAGCTGATATTGATCTACTGGTTCATACAAATATAACGAAACAGATCAAAACACCTACAACCTCAGTGGTAATGTTTTTACAATCATTGTATTTTTTCATTCTAGGGTTGTATTAATCGTTTTATGTAAATAGCATATAACCATTACAATTCTTTCAGGGTAAACATGGTGACGGTGGCAAGAACATGCCGACCAATACAAACGTCACTCCTAAAGCAACACCACACATGGATCCTGACGCGCCGATATTTGATGCGACTCCGCAAATCAAGGTATGTCTAAACCCCCTCGTGGTTTTTCTATATTCTCATTAGCAGTTTACTAAATTTGTAATCCATTTATACCATCATTTGTTAGTCTACTGGCGGCGTACAACAAGTGGCAGAAACAGACTTGCCTGACAGTGGTCCATGCTTTGATCAGACTCCATCTGAACATGTCAGCTCAGTAATTTACATTTTCTTTGTAGTGTTCAACTTATCACAGATTTTGTATAGCCATGCTTCACAGTCTAAATAGGTTATGCATCATACAAATCAGTGTTATGCCCATTTACATATACATATATGCTGAGTAGATCTGCATGCAGTTTTTACATAACTGCTAGCTGCCTATGATAAATTACACATTCATTTATGCAGTTTGCAAGAGTATTTCTTTCTATTGATATGTATCAGTAATGGCAGCTCATTAATTTTATGCCAGTTTATGACACTTCATTCCACATACGTATATTCCACTTTATGTCAGCTCAGTAATTTTCATTTTCTTTATAGTTGTCAAAATTGTTCACAGAGTTTTATGTATATTTTCATATATATTTTTAGGTTTATGTTGAAACCGATCCAGCTACAAACACTCCACAGGTTGGCCAGGCTTCTCTTGATTCGGAGATGCAAACTGTGTTAGCTCTACGCGAATATTTGTGTGGTCTGCAATCTGACACCGGCAGGTACGAAGTTCATACTTAATCTAAATTTGTTTTTATGCTTGTAGATTTACGCCACCTCTCTAATTGATTTAAAAAATTCACCAGGACCATAATAGATTATGGTGAATATTCAGCGACATGTTCTGACATATATGAATCTTTTGCCGATGGGAAGTGTCTCGACAATGGATTCATGCAGTGTTTCATCCAATGTGTTATTCATGATGCAAAAAATCAGCAGACTTCCATGAGTTCGAACAGTTTGGTTCTTGATGTTAATGTTGGGGTAAACTATTGTAACTTACATACACCATTTTCATATACAAATTAGATCAACCCAAGTACACTCACTCCATTTATATTGTTTATTGCAGTCAATACTCAACTTTGAGGAACAGGAACGACACAGTCGCAATCCTCAACCTTTTGATGAATCTGTACTCCACACACTTCTAGACAATTCATTGCCTGAGACAGACGAGTTGGACCAATGCAAAGCGGTAACAATCGTATTTCATAATCCAAACACAATTCCTTTTTAAATGTAACATAACACATTGTTATGCTTTTGTAAGTTACCCTGTTAATTTTATGCTTTTTTTACACGGTCAGATCATGGTCCCCATGGTAAGCAGGGGGCATTGGACATTGTATGTTGTCAACAAGGTCAAGAAGTGCATTCATATTTTAGATTCCAACCCATATGGACCAACACTTGGTGGAACTACATGGAAGGACTATCATTTTGCACATTTGGGCTCAGGTGGCAGAAAGTTACCCTGGGCTAAGGTTATTATGAGCAGATTAAACAAAGCAATACAACATGTGCGGCCCAGTTCATGCTTTCCCAAGTTTGGTAACTTCACAATTGACTTGTGCCAAAATTGTCCTAACATGGCAGCTGGATCAAATGATTGTGGGTTTTATGTCATGGGTTACATTCTATTTTATCAATGCGACGAAGGATCTTTGCGGTCAGACATAGAAGCAGTACGTACAAATTTACCATTTAATTCTACAGTTGGCCCATGGCAACACATGGAACAGAGGTATAACTAACTCAGTGTTTTTTGTATTGCAGGGCAACACCAGTGAGATACGGTCTCTTGCGCTGCATTACATCACATTCCACCCGAAGAACAAAGCATTATCGCTGCTCCAAGACATCCAAAGATTCAAGGTCTAAAGGATGTAGTTTAGTTTGGTCATGTAATATATTCTGTATACAATGGTTCCCTAAACTTCAGATCAGTCATCTGTGTATATTATGGCCAAAGTCCATAGACGTTTCTTAGTTATGTCATTGACAACTTCGGGATCAGCTTTTTTCTAAACTGGAATGTTGTTCCAAACTGTGTTTGAAATGTAATGTCTGTTTCTTGCATTTGATTCTTCCAGGTTCCTGTACAATATTGTTATGTCAATAACCTCGAAGTATGCATGTTTCTTGACCGGAGTTTACGATATAATTATTGAAAGGCTTATGCATGTCTGTACAGTCAGATTGCTGCATATGTACAGTCAGATTGCTGCATAACTGTACAGTCAGATTGCTGCATAACTGCATAACCTATCTGGACGTATGCATGTTTACGATATAATTATTGGCCGTAGTATATGTACAGTCAGTTTGTTGCATAACTGTTAAAGCTTATGACAAATTACACAGACACTTATGCCAGTTTGCATTACACAACGCAGAGTCATTTTTTGTACAGTCATGGTTCACAGGCTTACCATCTTATGCATTACACAACGCATAGTTACGCAGGTTTTCACATACATTTATGCTAAGTATATGTACAGTCAGACTGCTGCATACTTGTTAAAGCTTATGACAAACTACACATCCATTTATGCCAGTTTGCAAGTATATTTATGATTCTTTCTGGAAGTAGTCAAACGAACACAGGACTCACATTTACACAAGGAAATATTTGTATCTTATGGTCTTCTACTCTCTACCAGATGAATCATCATCTCCGACATCCACCGTTCGTTTTTTCGACGTTGATGTCTCATTCCATTGCGGGGCTGCAGCTATGAGTTTGTTCCTTGAACCAGGAGGCCGTCCTCGCTTACGTCCAGATAGGTTAGCCAATCGAACCCTATTATCCTCGACAGTTAAACACGTACGGCTGTTGTGACCATCAGCTATGCCACATTTCTGGCATTTCCTGCTCATCTTCTTAGCTCCTTTCGCACCCAATTTTAAAACTTGTTGCTCACTACTTTTGATTGTTCTTCCCTTTGGCTTGGCCTTATCTGGTCTTGTTAAGTTTACACCTTCCATATGAAATTCCAGTTTCTACAAAACAAAGATATCAAGTCAGATTTTACATTCTCGTATGTCATCATATATTGTCGCAATGTTTTCACCTTTCTAGCTTCCACATCCATAGATCTACTCTCAACCAGCCGAATGTCAGTGTTATGTTCCAATGTTAATATCTGCATATTACATTGATCATCCTTAGTATTGCATTCATTTGTATTAGAGCCCAATAAAATTTCCTGTGAAATAAAACAAAGTCCAGTGAGGACACAAATTTTATAGTGCAGTATATGTAATACATTATAAAGATCTGTTCCATACCTCGTTCCCATCATCTAATTTGCGTAAGTTGTCTATAGCCATTTCTTCTGTTTCATACGCTTCGACCTATATCATCATTACAATCATGGATCATATTCGACAAGTAATTATGCAAATTTCATAACATCACGAGGTGCGTACCTGGATGTCATCGCAAACACTTGTGCCACAACTCTCACCAGTACCTATATCAGGCTCCACACGCATCAATAACCCTAATAATTCGTCCATCATCTCTAGGGCTTTATCATTCCCAGCTTTAGACATACTCGCATGGTGTACTACTTTCATTGCTTTTTTAAGCAACATCTTCTGTCTATATGATCTAGTTTCTCCATCTTTTCCTTTCAAATTCCTATCGTCTCTTGAAAAAGCCACATCTTGACGCGCTGAGTATGTGTATCGTTGCAAAATATACTCACTTGGGATCCTTTCAATTTGTAGATGCATGAAAGCGCGTACAAGATGAACACAAAATAGACCTATAATTGATTAAACATACATTATGTCATATATTCATCGTAAACAGCTATGTATTCGTAATAATTTATAATTTTTTATAGTATAACATACCTGTATGCTCCCAATGCTTGCACTCACATGAATACTTTCCGGCATCCACATCAGCCCTTATCTTGAATTGGTGTTGACCCCAAACAATTTTATTTGATCTTGTAGTATGTTTCACCACCCAATCATGTTCCTCACCCTCTGTATCACGGTCTATTCGGTATGCAGTTGCATATTTTACTGTCTCCTGAAACCTTGTCATCACAGCTCTAGTGTATGCCCTTGCAACTCTTATTTCAAACATATACAATGTAGTTGTATCCTTTTGACCCTGCAAATTACACAATATAGTATTAGTACTGTTTTGGTTTTAATAGCATAAAACATATGTTTATTAATTTTTTTCACTTACCATGCATCCAAGTGCCTCTTTGGCCTCTTTCGTCTTCCTACTATGCAGGAGCTTCATCATTTGCTTTGCAAATTGATGAAGCGGTGTGTTTGCATCCACGTGGGCACTCTTCACCAACTTGTTCATGCTCTCGCTTCGTTGTGTAGAGACCATAAGACCACAATAATCTCCTTTGAAAAATGCAGGTACCCAATCTTTGCGTATTTCATATAATCTTGCAAGGGTGTTGTTCTCGTGTAGGTGGAAATCATCAAGCATCATTTGCCAGGCAGCCTCGAACTCCATTTCATTCAATGGATGATGTATTATAGATTGGAACCTTGTTTTGAAATCCATGTCCTCAAATCTTGCATATAATTCATTCAAGTGGGGCATATACCTGTTTTGCACATGCCACAAACACAATCGATGTATTGTGTTTGGGAATACTCTGCCAAGTGCAATTGGCATGGCAGGGTCTTGATCTGAAATATATAAATTTACATAACATCATGCAAGACAATATGATATCATATAGTATATGACATAATAAATACGAGCCATTTTATTACAACATACCTGTCAGCATCACTCGTGGTCCGTCACATCCCATGCATGTTTTGAACGCATTGAATACCCACTCGAATGTATCAACTGTCTCGTCTCCTAGTAAAGCAAACCCAAATATTGTGCATTGTAGGTGGTGGTTCGAGCCAACAAACATGCCTAATGGCTTATCATACATATTAGTCTTATGTGTAGTATCAAAAGTAACTGCATCACCAAAATCAATGTACTCGGCTTGCTGGCTAGCATGGGACCAAAATATGCTTAAAATTTTCCCTTCTTTGTCCAGTTGAAAGTCTGAAAAAACTGTGGATTATCTTTCTTGCATAATGAAAAAAAAGATAACAGCTTTGACACATCATTTGCATTTCTCTCCCTTTGCCATGCTTTTTTCCTGTCAAAAAATGTAATGATTATGCACTATATCTAACTCAACACATTACGATTGTTTATGTAATATAAAATACAATTATTTTCAATGCATAATACACTTACAGGTTACTCATGTCCTGAACGGTTATTGGAACGTTTTCTGGGCCACCATGCATTTCTGTAACAAAATCCATAATGCAATGTGGTGGAATCCTGCTTTCTTGCATCACACTAAGGAACTCCATATATTCACGATCATGTGTTTTGTTGCATTGCAATTGCCCTTTTTCTGTATCTTTCTTCAAAAATTCATGATTATGCTCATAGTTTACCAGATCAATCCGAACAGAAATAACAGTCTCTTTAGCATCATCGTAGATTTTTTTGAGTTTCATCCCTGCCTTGCACTGTGTTCGTTTCGAACATGTGTTACGTATCCTTGGATTTCCAGCTCCTCTTTCAGCATTCTTTCCTTCCATTGAACAGTTCAACCATTTACAATTCTTCCGCTCCCTATATTTCTTCAACGAAAATCCTACCTCGTATGCATATTGACTATAAAAATTATACGCCTCATCCACGTTACTAAATGTCATACCGACTTTAGGTATCAATCTTATATCAATATTGTCCGGCTGCGCACAGAAATTTAACATTTACAATTCAATAGCGAATAAATTTAACGTAATACGGGAGAACTTACGTGGCTTTGAAGAATATGAGGTGTGTCCTGTTCATGTGGCCCAATATGTCTCATGGGGATGTGCTTCTCTGCGCCGACCACGTCTGCTGTTTTTGTGTGCTCTTCGATATGTCCAGGTGCCCACAATGCCGCCGGAGGAGTCATAGATACACCCTCTGTGTATGGGGCGATTGCAGACAAAACAGGTTGCATGTCCATTGAAACAGACGTACCTACTGCCTTTTGCGCAGATGCTACAGGGAGGATGTCATCGCCAGCGCCGGTGGTGGACATATTCTTCGCCGGCCGGACCTCTCACTTCCGCCGCCGCTAACCGCCGCCAATAATTCAGATGGACGAGCGAACGTGGACGCGGCCGTAAAGTTGTATTAGTTTCCTGCCGTAACTGCGCCTTTATTCTCGCGCACGAAAATCACGTCTTGTCTTATCCCAAAACCTTCCGTGAACGTCTTGCATGGTTTACGCTATCATGTGTCACACCGTTATGCAGTCGTAAATGTCTAGCACATGCAGATATTCGTGCGCGCGATTCCTGGCATGCAAAGATTCTATTTATGCATGAGTTACGCACATTTGTACACAAATTTATGCTTGCATAATTGCATGTCGCGTGTAAGGCGGGATACACGGTTATACTTTGCATAAATGGCGCAGGCTGGCGTCCAGTGGGCCTAAAGCGACCCGTTCGGTCTCCCTGGCTGGGGCTTCGCCCACTAATGGAAGCCCAGGGCTTCCATTACCTCTTCCCTATATATATATATATATATTTCAGTGGCGGAGGACGAAAAAAGTTTTAGGTATGGCTCTATGCAACTAGTCCGTATAATATTTAGTACACAACCGATCAAATTATAGAACTAGAACTCACGATATATATATATATATATATAAGTAGAATCTTGTCTAAAATGAGAGTTTACGATATTATCACTTTTGTTTTGGCATTATTATCACCTACGAGTTTGCAAAAAAATCATTAGATCAACAGTCAAAGTAATTAATACGGCAAAAGGGGTGTGCCACACGGAATGAAGCAGCGGCTAACGGGTGAAGGATATGCTCAAAGAGCCAAGCACGAAGAACGTGTGATAGTCTGACAGAGTTCTCATGGAGGCAGGGAGCCCTCTCGGCTCTCTGTGGCAAGTGGCGACATCTTCCCCAGTTCTCCTCCTTCCCAGTCCGTGGTGGAGGGCTGGAGGCAGAGGATGGTGATGAGTGTAGGGATGTAGTCCGGCGGGCGGAGGCAGGGCTACCGAGCTGCAGCTATACGGTCGGGCAGGCAGCTCGCGTAGGCGAAGGTCGGGGCGTCGTGTGTATGGCTAGACGGGGGACGACGGTGGGCGGAGGGGCGGAGCCACTGGGGTCTGCTAGGGCGTAGGCGGGGTCTTTTGGCGGCGACGAGTGAGAGCTGCATGGGCAGAGTGTGGAGAAAAGGTGTGGGTGTGAGGCGCTTGGACCGGATCCATTAAAAAAGTTTCCAAACTTGGTATGGCTTGGGCCATAATAGGCCATAATGGGTCCTCCGCCTATATATATATATGATCAAGAGGTTTGTTACAACATCTAGAACAGAGATAAGATAAAAGATAAGATGCCAAAGTACCAGATAAGCGCCGACAAAGGCACAAGAATCCTACATTCTTCCCCTAAGTTTGTTACAACATCTAGATGTGCGACGCCTATTTGTCAACTAAATGGTACAATAGCATGATAATCTACATATTCTTCTAGTTTAATTCAGAATCATCCACTCTAAATTTCTAGATTCCTGAGATCCATATGCTTTTACAGAATCTACAGTTGGTTGTTGTTTCAACCAAATATATTTTAGCTTTTCTACAAGTGTCAACTCATAACAGTTTTCTCACAACTAGAATTAGAGCTTGTTTGGTTCTTTTAGTCCAGGGACTAAAGTTTAGTTATGAGACTAAAGTTTAGTCCCTACCCTGTTTAGTTCTAGGGACTAAAAGTATTCAAAACACATTACCAAAATATCACTTAACATCTCCCGCCATTAGTGCAACTGAAATAAAGGAGGAGCAAAATGTGAAATTTATATGATTTAGTCCCTTTTAGTCATGCTTGAGGGACTAGAGACTAAAACAGTTTAGTTATATTTTAGTTCCAGTGTTTAGCAATTTAGGGACTAAACGTGACTAAAATGGAGAGACTAATCTTTAGTCCCTCAAACCAAACGAGGCCTTAGATTTGTAGAAGCTAAATATAATCAAACAAACCCTGTAGCTGTGGGATATATTAATTGACGACCCAACACGTAAGGTCTTGTTTGGATATTATTGTATTTATCTTAATTCACATGCATTGAGTTAGATTAGATTTAATCCACTTAATATATATAAATTGAGATAAATACGAGAGTATCAAATAAAGTCTAAGCGAGGTTGTCTTCTACTGTGGATCTAATCATAGCCCTCTCCTATCCTATAACATACTGCTATAGCTAAAAATTTATGAGAAGGCTCCACAGGTCCCATGGCGATAGGAAGCCTCGAGCCCTGCAACCTCTGGCCCACCGCTGGATCATAAATAATTAAGCTTCACAAGAGCCCTAGCAGAAGGTGAACAGGTCATTTAGCATCGACTTATGCTATCGAGTGAAGTTTAGAAAAAAAAAATGAGATGGATAAGACTACGGGGATAGTCTATGGAGGAGGTGGCCGACGGCACGTCAAGGAGACGATGTTAAGTTGGCGTTAAAAAACCCAGAAAAATACTACCCAATCTACCATTCTAAAATAAATTCTAAAATAAAGTTCTTTGTAACACACTTTTTCCGTCCACATTCATTTAAACGATAATAAATATAGATATACATATAAACTACATTTATATATTACCTAATAAACATATAATTAGTCTTAAACGAATTATATTTTAGAATAGAGAAACTATAACTTTATTAGAACATCTTCAACAAGGTGACTCAAAATAATGTCCCTAAAAGTAAAACATTATATCATTTAAAATGTTTAGGGCAGTAAAACCAAATTATGCTCCAACAATAAAGCACCAAATAGAAATGTTCTTATTGATGATGCAGTTTACAACGGACAATCATATCTGATATGAAATGCAGAGTACCAGAAAAGATCTAAACTGAGGGAAATTACGCCAATTGCGTTGATGATATTTAGATCTCATAATTAATTTAAATTGCAAACTAGCGAGTATGTTTTAGCACTTTTAGTCAGTTCATTATTTATTTATTTATTTATTTGCTTGTACAAAAAGAATATATGAAAATAAAAAAGAATTCTTCACCCATGCTTATCCACATCTGGGCTACCACGGGCATCGGCAACGCCAGAGGCCCAAATAGGCGTAGATTTTTTTTTATATATATAGCGGGTCTAAAATGTATTTTTTCTTATAGCGGGCCTAGAACGTGTTGACCCACAATAGAGAAAGGCACCACTGCCGTTTCCGTCCCGTTTGCTTACGTCACCAAGCCGCCGAGAACCAGAGACAGACAGAGAAGAAAAACTGCAGCCGCCGAGCTCAGCCTCAGCCGCCGCGACGGGGACAGGGAAAGATGGCCGACGGCAGTGCCTCCGCCTCGCCGCCTTCCGTTTCTCCGCACCAGTACCACCGCGACGCCATCAAGTCCTCAGGTGCACCCTCGCGCTTCTCTCCTGTCTCCTCCCGCCGGCGTCGCTTCGTCATCGCGTCGAACACTAAGCGCGCGCGGCCGTGGCAGAAGCCCTAACCTGTGTACTCCCTCCTGAGCTGGCGTGGCGGTTCTGTTGCTCCCGGAACCAGGAGCGGTGAGCGCGCTAAGTGCTCTACCGCCTACTGCTATAGCCTTATTTGGGAATAACTTCGCCTACACCGGGGTTCGATAACTGTTTGCTCGAGCAGTCGAGCTGATTAGAATCGGGACTCATCTTATTAGCAGGGTTAGGTGGTAAGGGACTTGGTTTGAGGGGGTTATTCTGCAGTGAACGAAACCTGGCGAATTGGCATGCCAAACAATTTGACACGTGTGACTGAAAATTAAGCAGTGGCTACCGCTACCTTCTGTAGGTAGCTGCTAAAGTCCCTTGTCAATAGACTCTTAAAGTTTCTTGCAGTGCCATGTTCACCACCACCACTAATATTGTTATTCGAATTTACGCTTGCTTGTGATTATAGCTGCATGCGAGTAATGAAACTAGGGTAGCACATTAACCTTAGATTGTTTGATGTTGGTGTTGAGGTAGAATGAGATTATATATACATGAACTCTGCAGCATCCTAAATTAATCACAGAACAAAAAAACTTATTACAACATCGCAGAAAAAACATGCAGCATGGTGCATCCTACTTATTGTGGATCTTGTTGCTAGTCTGCAGCCAGTATAGCCTCTAAGGCCTTTATTTGGTTATATGTGTGGTTGCAGTGCGTAATACAGCTGCTAATAGGAGGAGGGAACATGCCATTGCAATAGGGAAAGAAAGAAGGGAAGCCTTGATGCGTGCAAAGCGTGTATGCCGAGCTCCTCTTTCTGGCAGTGATGAGGCTGCAGGAGAAGAGGGTGACATGGTTGTTGATGAGGAGAAAGCAGATCTTGAGACTAGAACGACTCAGGCTGTTGAGGAGCTGAAATCTGCTTTGTCAAGCCAGTAGGCGCCTTCCATAAAAAAGATTTCAATTTATGTTACTATAAGTCCTTTCTTTCTTGGTGAACTCTTTAATAGCCTGAATGTCATACTGCTCTCCCTTTTCTCAATCAAATGAAAGCCATCAACGTTAATCATTCATAGTCTTGGTTTTGAGGTCTCTTCATGTATACTCCATCCACAGGAGGTCAAAATAGTTCGGTTATGATGCATTGACATGATAGTTTTGATAATCTTTTGAGAAACTCATTTCATATGTAAAGCACCATGTGGTCATTGATATGATTTACAGACTGGAACCCAATTGCACCGTTGCTTATTTGTTACCCTGCTTCTGTTTACTTGTTTTTGATATTTTTTGCCTTGGAAATTACGCACCAGGTAGCTGTAAGGGCTAAACTTAATTCAAGCACTCTGAAATTTAACTACTAGAATAGAATATGAAGCGCATATTAAAACTACTCCGGTTTTGAATTATATGTTTTACGGTTACTCTTAGGGGAAAAGGTGCACAGAATAGGAAGACAGAAGTGCTTCGTGCTTTAAGGCGTTTGTTGTCCCAGTCTGAAGTACCTCCAGTTGATGCAGCAATTAAAGCTGGAGCAGTCCCTCTATTAGTGCAGTCTCTGTCATTTGGATCGCCAGATGAACAAGTTGAGCACACTCCGCTTATTGTTCCATATCTCTACCAGTACAACTAAACTGAGTAAAGTTTGGGTGTGTTGATCATTCACATGATAATTGTATCACTATACTCAGTTGATCTTTTCTCTTATCAAGATTCTTCATGCTTTTTTAATTGCAGTTGCTAGAGGCAGCTTGGTGCCTTACAAACATAGCGGCAGGGAAACCTGAGGAAACTAAATCCTTACTTCCTGCTCTACCATTGCTCATTGCTCACCTTGGTGGTTAGTTTTCTTTTATTTGTTGGTCAAATGTACATATTGTCCATTTCCATTCACATTAATCTCCAGAATACACAATTATTAAGAATGGCTACTAGGTTGACCTCCTATAGAAGTCTTATCTTCCTATGTCTGTTAGAGAACAGCTCTACACTTGTCGCGGAACAATGTGCATGGGCCATTGGTAATGTTGCTGGTGAAGGAGCAGAGCTGAGAAACACATTACTTGCTCAAGGTGCTTTGTGGCCTCTTGCCCGTTTAATGCTGTCAAATAAGGGTTCCACAACAAGGACTGCTGCTTGGGCATTGTCAAATCTCATCAAGGTTGTATTGATTAAGTCCTTCTCGCTTGTTATGTCACAGTTGTCTCTTTACCAAGAGCATTCTAGTAGTTAGAAGAGATAAGATAAAGCCTTTCCAAGATGGTACTACTGCAACGGTTTACTCCCTCCATCCTATTTAAGTCAAACCATCATCCAATGTTTCACCAAGTTTGTTGAAAAGAACATGAATGTTTACAATACCAAAGAGGTAAATTGTGAAAACACATTTCATAATGCTTTAATGGAGCTCATTCAATATTGTAAATATTCTTGTCTGCTCAACAAACTTGGTTAAACTTTGACTTTCTTTTTTTTTTGAAAAATCCACTATATTTCAGGACAGAGGGAGTAGTTCAAGTCAATCCATATCTGCCCTTAAACATAAGTTCAAGCCATATCTGTTTTGGGAAGTATAGACTCTTTGAGTCTTTTCAAAAATTAAAATGTTTTAAAACCTTATATGATTTGTATATGCTAAATTGCTCCAACAGCGGGATCCCAATTCCTGATCTGAATTTCAAATGATGGCTTGTTTTGGTGATTTTAGATGCCAATTTAAAATATTTTAAGGGACAGTGCTATTTTAAGGTTGAGTCAACATCACACAAGTAGAGAATCCATACAAAATCAGACCACTGGGAACGCAGCTGGTTACTGAAGTCCTTGTTCGCTCTTGGATTTAATTGTTTTTTTTCTACATATTCTTGTAACTACATAACAAGCTTTCATTTCCTGAAACATTTGTTTCTCTTATATTCCAGGGGCCTGATTCCAAGGCTGCGAATGAACTTATTGGTATCGACGGCATACTGAATGCAATCATTCGGAACTTGGAAAAGGCGTATGTGCCACCTTATTGATTTTTTATTTTGCATTACTTCTGTGTACTGTCTAGCATTCAATAACTTGACTTTTGAGAACTCAAGTAGAGATATGGTTGTTCTGACTTCTTATGCTAGTTTCTCACTTGCTACAAAAAAAATACTAGTTATTTGTCCCTTGTTCTTACAGTCCCATGAAATCTGTTCATTTTAGCTAATTAGGGATAATATCAGTTCTTTCTTTGGTGGGGTATTTAGGTTCACTGGCATGTGACATGTATCTTCACCATAGTTGTTAAAGCGGTAAGGCGAGGTAAGGCGACCGACCCCCTTAAAACCTTTTAAGCGACAAGGCGTAAGGCAATGCGACAATAGTATTATAGTAGCACATATGATAGACAATAGAAATAGAATATAGGAATATAGTCTCAAATAGATAGGGACAATAGTATTATAGTAGCACATATGAGTGCAAGTTCAAGTGTTCAACATAAACCAACATCATAGACATAAAGTCCAACATAAATAATAAATAATAGTGATAGTAGAGTAGATATAATTCACAATTCCACTGTTAACTAAAACTGAGTGTTTGAGGGTAGCCGTGTCTGAGATAAACCGAGTAAATTGAGAGAGAGGAAAAAGATCAGAGAGGGGAGAGAGCGCAGAGAAAGCAGAGAAAACAGAGCAGTGGGAGAGAGCAGAGCTGACTGGAGAAAGTAGAGCAGAGGGGAGAGGGCAGAGCTGACCAGGTAGGGGAGGGGCTTGGCGGTAGGGGAGGGCTGGAGGGGGTCGCCGCGGAAGGGAGGGGCTCGCCGGCGCAGCCTGGAGAGCTCGCTGAGGGGAGGGGTCGCCGTGGAGGTGAGGGGGTCAGGGCCCAGGATACCTCGCCGCCACAGCCTGGAGACCTCGTGGAGGTGAGGGGCCGCCGCCGCCGCTGCTACAGATGGCGAACTCCAGGGACGGTTTCAAATTGCAGTTGCATGCGTGCTCACCCTATAGCACCTCAAGGCTCAAGGTGTCCTCATGGCGTCGCCTTAGAAGGCTTCAAGGCGCCGGAGCGACGCCTCAATAGCCAAAGTGGACGCCTTAGGCTCGGTACTAAGGCGAGCCGGATGCCTTGCTGGTACAGCGTGCCTTAGCGCTTAGGCGCCGCCTAAGCGACGCTTCAAGGACGCTTTAACAACTATGGTCTTCACTCCATTGCAGATCTTAGAAACATGCTGGGTGGGGTTATAGTAACATGCCCAATATCCTGATACTTTCATCAGTATGCATCCCATGCTGTGTTGTATATATTGGCTGCTTTGTGCAATTTTCTCTATGCAGTCTTATGTTTGGCCTGTCTCAAAAATATTTAAATTCTGCATGTTAATATCATCAACCAACTAACTAAATCTATCGAATCCCTGTGCTTGCTTTGCTCCTTACTGCTGCTGATGAATTGTTTTGGACCCTTCAGGGATGAAGAACTTGTAACTGAGGTGGCATGGGTGGTTGTCTATCTTTCAGCACTTTCAGAAAAAGCTACCAGCCTAATAGTAAGAAGTTCGATGCCACAGTTGCTGATCGGGCGCCTTCTAGCATCTGAAAACTTGCAGTTGCTCATTCCGGTATCATATCTGTTTCTTGATCGCATTTTTTCCTTGTGCCTATTCTTGGTTTCAGATTTTTTCCTAAAAAGAAACCGATTATTGGGACACTTTTTATTGCTAACTGTTGCACAACTAACTATTCTATATTCTAAATTGATATCTGTTTGTCATGATATTTTTGTATGATGGTGCTAATAATGATTTCCAGACAATACAGATTTGCCATTGATGTACATTGTATAAATTGACATCTGTTTATCAAGGATCATTTCTCTTGTAACTTTAGAATTATCTAGCAACATGTAAATGTATAGCACATGTATGTGATTTCACAGCACAGACAGATTGACTTTTCTACTTCAAAATAGGTACTTCGCGGTTTAGGAAATCTTGTAGCCGGTGATGGTTACATGGTTGATTCAGTCCTTATTGTTGGAAACAGTGTAACAGGTTCGCTCATGATTGGATAATCCTTTGTAGCTAATTGTATATGAGCACCATAATTTCACTTGTAATGATGTTTATCATCAGCTAACAGCTTGCCGTTCTAGAGTATGCGTTAGTCTCCAAGTACTAAGTTACTAACTAAATTTTGTTCCAGATCAAGCCTTATCAAGTCTTATCAAGTGTTTGAAGAGCGACCATAGGGTTCTCAAGAAGGTATGTTACCCTTTCATTTGCTGACTAAGTTTATTTTAATTTGGACTCTAAAAGGATAAATAATTCGTTGCTTTGTCTTGTATATATATATTTTTTGAACTGCTTATATAGGAGGCATCATGGGCCATGTCAAATATAGCAGCGGGCAGTTTTGAGCATAAGAAACTGATATTTGGTAGTGAGGCGACTCCTTTGCTGATGCACCTCCTCAGGACTGCACAGTTTGACATCCGCAGGGAAGCAGCATACACGCTGGGCAACCTGTGTGTTGTCCCAGCAGGCAGTGGTAACCCCCCAACTATAATCGTTGAGCATTTAGTTGCCATCGTAGATGGTGGAGCCCTTCCAGGATTTATAAATTTGGTGAGGTCGGCCGATATAGAGAGTGCGAGACTTGGGCTTCAGTTCCTGGAACTGGTAAGGAATCTGAAATTTGACTTGTCAAAAGCGTTCAGCCATATCTTTTGTCTACTTGCATTTTCATATCACCTCAATTCGAATTCATTTGGCAGGTGATGAGAGGATACCCTGACAGCCAGGGCCCAAAGCTCGTGGAGACAGAGGACGGCATTGAGGCCATGGAGAGGTTCCAGTTCCATGAGAACGAGATGATGAGGAATATGGCGAATGGTTTGGTTGATAAATACTTTGGCGAAGACTATGGCCTGTGAGTTGTGCCGCCGATACATCTGGGTAAACGTGGAGCTATTTGTGGGTTTGAAATGTAACGATCCTGGAACAGAAGGATGCGCCGTTCATCATGGTTTCCATGTAATTTAGCCCCTAATATATAGCTGGAAATGTGAATGTGTTGAAACTGACCGTGAGCTGGAGATGTTAAGTGTGGATACCTTAGATAGACATAGACTGACATCTTGCACAGTGCTTCCTCTATCTCAAAATATTTTTTCGTCTCGTATTTTAAGTGTGGAAATGTTGGAGATGCTCTTAGAGTACAAATATATGACTGATTAATCTGATGATGTTTATAATGTACCATAAAAACTAGTGTTTTTTGGTATATATTTGGTCTAAATTGAGATTGTTTAAACTCCTCGAAATATGATATGGAGACTTATTTTGGGATTGAGGGAGTATGAAATAAATAACCCTGCTGTTCTCTTTCTATAGCAACCATTTGACAATCCAAATTTGAAATTTGAACAGATTGCGGCAACACCTAGTTGTAAGGGTGTATGTCCTGCAATTGCGATGGTCAACCGCTAAAACACTTTCTGTTAGTGGCCTAATGGCCGTATGATTTCTAAAGAAGACGTATCAGTATCACCGTTGTTGCAGTAGCATGACAAATTCTAGCACCAACCAAACCCATTTATCAGCTAAAAAAACCCTGGTGGGCTATAGGACTAGGAGGCAGCAGCAGTGGTTTTGATCTCGTCTCTTGCTCGCATTTCGTCGAGCACGTCCCTGGCGGGCGGTGAGACCGTGGTCTCCCATTCCGCGAAGTCCTCCTCCACCTCCGCCGCCTCCTCCTGGAAGCCCAGCCGCTTCATCCCCCGCGCCATCACCCTGTACACGTACGCGTCCACGTTGAGGCCTCCCTTCCTGACGGCCGCCTCGTACACCCTCCACGCCGCGCGGCCCCTGCCCTTGGCCACCAGCGCGCGCAGCAGCCTCGTGAGCTTGTACACGTCCTCCTCCCCGTCCACGAACCCGCCGCCGCTCGCCTTCTCCTCCAGGAACGCCTCCACGAGCGCGTCAACGGCGGCCTCGGCGTCTCCCTCGCCGCCGGAGGGCGAGTGCGGCGCGGAGGACACGAAGGTGGCGTACAGCGCCGGGTCTGGGCGGTACCAGGGCTCGGCGCGGGCGATGTGGAGCGCGGCGAGGGCGAGGGACCAGTGGCCCTGCCGCTGGAGCTCGGCCATGGCGGCCACGAGGTCGGCCTTGAGGAGGCGGCCCAGGGCGGTGGCTGCTGCGGCCGAGGCAGCCGCCGGCGAGCGGTCGGCGGAGGTGAGGCGCTTCAGGGATTGGATCGCCAGGATGGCCTCCGTGGAGAGGGAGCGGCCGCGCTGGAGGGGCCCGCGGTTGTCGCGCGGCCCGCAGGTGATGGACACGGGCCTAGGCTTGTGACCGGCACTGGGTCCTGGGTTGGAACATGGGCTCCGGGTGAGGCGCGGGACCAAGAGGAGAGACGCCATTGGAGCGGAAGCAGGGAAGCCACGAAGCGGTAGGAGAAAGAGAACAGAGGAAGTCAGTGGATGCTGCGGATTTTGGGTTCCATGTGATTGCCTATCTTCCGTCTTTCAGTATCTGAGGTGTTTGGTTTTGAATAACAATTTTATGAATATATTTAATATAGTCTAACTAGACTAAATATATAGATGATGATTAAATATCGAGATAAATTTATTAAGTTTAACTTACTCATGATTAGGTTTAATAGATTCGTCTTCCAGTTTAGTGTTGTTTTTTATAACTACTTTTATAATTATACTGCACTTAATATTTCTAAACTTTAGCACATATTAAAATATCTATTTAAAATGGCTAAACTTTAGCACCATGATAAAATTTAGCACATAGCATCTAAACATGCTCTTATTCTTGTAATTAGGCTCCATTTAATACTTATAATTACATTCAAATATCTGATATAACATAAACTAAACTTTAGTCAAGGAAGCACTCCTTCATCTCCAACATAAGTTTTAAATGAAGTTGTATTTTTAAAATATAAGACTTTAACACAAAATGCCTCAATAGGGGGTTCTATTTCATAATTCATCAAATAAGTATAGAATTTAGATTCTCAGGTTCTAAATATATGCCCATAACGATAGAGCTCTATCCTCATTTTGTACATTATTCTAAATGTTACTAAATAATATGATATGTAACTCAACTGTTATATCTGCAAATGTTTTTGTGGCCCTAAACACTTCAAATCAGGTTATATTTTAAATTTTAAGACTCAAATATAACTTGTTGGAGATGCTCTAGTTAATGTCTAGTTTAGAAACTTAAATCTCTCTTTTAAGATTTAAGTTTCTAAACTAGCTATAAGAGCTAGTTTGGCAATACTATTTTCTCAAAAGAAATTATTTTATTTTTTCTTGGAAAATGAAAATTCCTTGTAGTTGGAAAATTAGTCCTCAGGGCTATTTTGACGATCCTATTTCTTAAGGAATTTTTATTTTTCTAAAGATATTAGTTCATTTTTTCTTGAAAAAAGAAAAAATGAATCTATTGAGAAAATAGAATTCTTAAACTAACCGTAATAAAGTTTTTAACACCATATTGCCTAATTGTCTCCCTTCCCGTTCAGATCTACTGCCAGCCTAGCCAAGCAAACTAACCGGCGGGAGAATAGAGAATAACCACTCCATGGCTTCCATCCGTTCCACGTCTCCCCAAAATTCTCATCTAGTCACCGGCCATTCGGTTGTGTCCATTGGCTGTCAGTCACTTCCAGTCCTAGCCAACTCCTCCGATGCTCCAATCATCAACACTCTCTACCTGTGTCCGTGTGCTCTGCTACTCTGCACCACCAACCAACCAGTGCTGCCCTCCGCCGATCCACTGACCTACCGCGAGCGCCAATGGCGACCGCCGCGGTCCTGGCCGCCACATTAGCGCTGTTCCTCCGCGCCGCCGCCGCAACGGCCGCGACGGCTGCGGCGGAGGCGGACCGGATCGGCAGGCTGCCTGGCCAGCCGCCGGTCAACTTCTCCATGTACTCCGGCTACGTCACCGTGGACGCGGCGGCGGGGCGGGCCCTCTTCTACTGGTTCATCGAGGCGGCCGGCGTGCCCGCGGAGTCCGCGCCGCTCGTGCTGTGGCTCAACGGCGGGCCCGGGTGCTCCTCCGTCGGCTACGGCGCGTCAGAGGAGCTCGGCGCCTTCCGGATCAACGCCGACGGCAGGACGCTCTACTTGAACCCCTACCCCTGGAATAAAGGTCCGATTTTGGTGCCTAGGCGCGCTCGCCTACTTTGATCTGTAGGTAGCGTGTTTGTCATGGGGATGATGATTGATGACTGACTGGTTGGGTTGCAGTGGCGAACATGCTGTTCTTGGACTCGCCGGCCGGCGTCGGCTACTCATACTCCAACTCCACCTCCGATCTGTACACTGCTGGTGACAACAAGACAGGTGAATTGGCAGAGTGGTTTAGACATTTGTCTAGTTCTAGGACTCTACATGTATTCATTATCCTGCTGCTGGCTGTTGTGATTCTTGCTCTTGCGAATTTTTCCGGCTAACGCTCTTCTGCAGCCCATGACTCGTACAATTTCTTGGTGAACTGGCTGGAGCGGTTCCCACAATACAAGCATCGCGATTTCTACATCACAGGAGAGAGCTACGCAGGTGAATTGCTGTCAAAACTGGCCAATTCACGATGGGGATTAAATTTTGCAGTTGTTAGCGTCACCTAGCAGTCACATTTACACTCCTGGATCCTAATTCGTCGCACTGGCTGTTTCAGGCCACTACGTGCCTCAGTTGTCTCAGCTAGTCTACCGGAACAACAAAGGCATCGAGAAGCCGATCCTAAACTTCAAAGGCTTCATGGTCAGAACTCAGATCTTTATGAATCTGTATCTTTTACTGATGTTCTGCTTGCTCATTTCTGTTGAAATGATAGGTTGGAAATGCGGTAATTGACGATTACCACGACTTCATCGGCACATTCGAGTACTTGTGGACGCACGGGCTGATCTCTGACGAAACCTACGAGAAGCTGCGGCTTGCCTGCCAGTTCGACGTATCTGAGCATGCGTCCAAGGAGTGCAACAAGGTCTTCGACATCGCCGAGGCCGAGGAAGGCAATATCGATGCGTACAGCATCTACACGCCGACTTGCAAGAAGACTTCACTCCACAAGCGCAGGCTAATCAGAGGAAGAACGGTATTACGGTAGTACACTTGCTTCGCTACCAACACACGACATTTCTTTGCTCTGAAACTGTAGCGCTTACTGTATTGTCCGCGCTTCTGAAAGTATAGTGCTTGTGAAGCATAAGAGTTCAAGTACCTCCTCCTGACACCACGCTTGGTTCAAATGTAGCCCTGGTTGCCCAGAGGGTACGATCCCTGCACGGAGAAGTACTCCACGAAGTACTACAACTTACCTGAGGTGCAGAGAGCTCTGCATGCCAATGTCACCGGAATACCGTATCCCTGGGTAACCTGCAGGTGTTTGTTCTGCTGGTTTTTTGTTTGTTTGTTTGTCTTGCTCTCATCACAAGTATGTATTTTCCTTTGATCGCCTCTTCCTTGTTAGTTGCACTAAACAACCACTGGTTCCTTGCAGTGACCCAGTGTATGATTTTTGGAAAGATTCACCGAGGTCCATGCTTCCTATCTACCGTGAACTCATCGCCGCGGGCATAAGGATATGGGTTTTCAGGTACGTTGAGTTTCTGTCAAGGACATGGTTTTGGGGCCCCCATTTGGAATGCGAGAATTTTTAGTTTTTCCAGTGAAAAATAAACTGATTCTTGTAAAATTCCTGCTGTGAAATTCCTGCGTGCAACAACAACAACACACACACACACACACAATAATTGAGCAGGCAATGTGTGTGGTTGTTCCTTTTAGATATGGATTGTAATCTCTTGCATTGGGCAATTTGGCAGTGGCGACGCTGATTCCGTTGTCCCGCTCACCGCGACAAGGTACTCCATTGACGCCCTCTTTCTACCGACTATCACGAACTGGTATCCTTGGTACGACGACGAAGAGGTTAGTCAGTGCAGTGGCACCGCTACATCCATCCATCCATCTTGACATTTTTTTCTTCACTCCCTTCGTGCTGGAATCTAACTCTGTGAACCTTGATTAGGTCGGTGGGTGGTGCCAGGTGTACGAGGGGCTGACACTGGTGACGGTCCGAGGCGCAGGGCACGAGGTTCCCCTGCACCGGCCGCGGCAGGGCCTGAAGCTGTTCGAGCACTTCCTGCGGGGTGAGCCCATGCCCAGGCCTGTAGATAGCGTCCAGTCGTTTTAGAACTGGTTGCTGTCTCCCCGCTTGGTGAAGGAGGAGACCTGGCTGCGCTGCGCATTCTTGTTGCTGTAAACTCATCCGTTGCCACATTTTACTGGCCAACGTGGTTTGCTTGTTCAATAATCAACATTAGGCCAGCCGTCACACTCCGCTGTTAGGATAGACTTTGCTGAAAATCAGAACGTAATGTTGCTCGTTTCAGTGAGCAGATTGGGTATTTAGCAATGTCTCGTTTTGACAGTAAACCATGCTTCAGTTTTTGTGATTTTTTTTTTCCGGTAGAAGGACGTTTTTTTTTGTTTCTGATTCTGTTTTTTTTTTTGGTTTTTTTGGGAGAGAGATAAGATGAGATCCTGTACAGTCAGCTCCGTCACTGACGTGTGGGTCCAACCCCACACGTTAGTAACGAAGTTACGGTGCTGCGGTCAACGTCATGTCGAAATTTACTGCAAACAGGATAGACCATGATCTTAGGTGTAAACGAGTCTTTTATTTATCTTTAGACCATGATCTAACTATAGATTTGTTAGGTTTTTTATAAAGTTGCATGAGCTGGTTTAACTGTTAATTATAATATACGATTGGACCATATAATAGGTATACAAGACTCACACGCTTACACCTAAAATCTACTTACACAACAGTCACCTTGTGGCAGTAGTTCGCCACTAGGCAGTAACATAATCCAAATGAAAAAAAGATAGACAAAACAAAAGGAGAATTCTCTCTTGATGGATAAAAGGAATGCAACCATATCATTACCAAGTCGAACCATTTAAAATTTGACTATTTTTTTTAAATATATTGTCAACTATATTCATTATAGAATATGTTTTTATATAGTATGTATGGTATGGTAATGTTATGTCGGCGTTTCGGACCCGGTGGACCCTCAACCGGACCGACTAGTGAATTTTGTGCCGCGTGCCCCTGTCCAGATGAGTTGATGCAAGATGGAACACAAGAGGAGGGATGAGGCTTATATTATCTTGCACCGGGGTGCTTGCAGTAGGGGTTACAAGCTTCGCGAGAGAGGGATCGGGTCCTAGGTCTCCTGAGGAGTCTACTGTTGCGGAGTGGAGCTCGATGCTT
The DNA here is from genome assembly GCF_902167145.1 of Zea mays. NCBI lineage: Eukaryota > Viridiplantae > Streptophyta > Magnoliopsida > Poales > Poaceae > Zea > Zea mays. The sequence continues at coordinate 15,563,773 of NC_050103.1, forward strand.
GAGTGTGTCCGTCTCCGTCGTCCTTGCTGCCCGTGCCCCTCCTTTTCCTGAGAAGGCCATGGGCATCCCCTTTTATAGATACAAGGGGATGGTCCAGCTATACATACGAGGGTGTTGCTATGTGCTAACGTGGCCTGCGGAGAAGTGCTTGGGCCCTGTAGAAGCGTAGCTGGCGGTGCGGTCCTCGGTCCTGCTGATGTTTCTTTGCCTTCGTAGAGAGCTTGAGGACTATTGACATCATGGACGCATGCGGGGAACCATCATTACCTGTTGCCGGAGTAATCTAGATGTGACTCCGGTCTTGTTCCTTCGTAGCCTGAGGCGGCTAGCTAGAGGTAGGGTAATGATGTATCCCCTGTAGCGTAGTCGGTCCGAGGCCGAGGTCGGGCGAGGCGGTGACTTCTCCTAAGGCCGAGGTCGAGGTCGGGCGAGGCAGAGACCTTCTCCCGAGGCCGAGGCCGAGACCGGGGTCGGGCGAGGCGGAGACCTTCTCCCGAGGCCGAGGCTGAGGCCGGGGTCGAGCGAGGCGGAGACCTTCTCCCGAGGCAGAGGCTGAAGCCGAGGCCTAGGGTCGGGCGAGGCGGAGCTCCCTGTCGCGCCCGAGGCTGAACTCGGGAGAAGCCGTGACTCACTGTTGTTAGCCTTACCCTGGTGGTCGGCACAGTAGTCGGAACGGGGTGAATAGTGTTGTTTTCCTATCAGAACGATCAGTAAAGGGGTGAAGTGACTGCGGTCACTTCGACCTTGCCAACTGAGGCGCGCGTGTCAGGATAAGGTGTCAGGCGATCCTTGCATTAAATGCGCATGCGATACGGTCGACGGTAAGACGATTTGGCCGGGGTTGCTATATGACAAAGTCTACCCGAGCTTAGCCTCGGACGAGCCGGGGGTGCGCCCGCTGCCTGAGGGGGCCCTCGGGCGAGGCGTAAATCCGTCCGGGACCACTGTTCTTGCTCGAGGTCGGGCTCGGGCGAGACGAGATCGCATCCCTTGGCAGACGAGGTTTTAGCTTTGCGCGGTGCTTACCAGCTTTTACGGTCTGTTTTGAAGATGTTTTCCAGCTATGCTTAGGAGTATTGGGGGTACCCCTAATTACGGTACCCGACAGTAGCCCCCGAGCCTCAAAGGGAGTGTAGGCACTCGCTTGGAGGTTCTACCGGATTTTTTGCAAGGGGACTAGCCTTTCTTGGTCATATTTTGTTCTGATGGGTGCGCGCGAGCGCACCCGTCAGGTGTATCCCCCGAGGCCTCGGAGGAGTGGTTTGACTCCTATGAGGTCTTAATTCTTCTTGTGATTCCTCGGTCGGCCTTGTTGTTCCCTCATGCGCCTGGCCGCAGCCCGGGTGCATGGTCAGGCTCCGAGTTTTTAAGTTGGTTTGTTGACGTGGTCAACAATTTGGCCGTAGCCTGGTGCGAGAGCAGCCTCCGAGCCTCTGCACGGAGCGAGAGGATGATCGAGGACTGTCTCAGCTTTTATTGTACGCCCCTTCGTCGCCTTTCCGGAAGGAGGAGGGGGGAACATGCCATGTTACCCTCGGTGGGCGCTGAACATGGTGTTTCCAGTGAGTTGCTAACGGGTAATCCGAGTGGACGCCCGAGCCCCATTCGATAAGGGTCGGCTAGTGGCCCAGAGGCGCGCTCCAAAAGTACCTGCAGGTGATTTGCTGGATCCGGGCCCATCTGATAGGGTCTGAGGGCTCGGTGCCTCCCTCCGGTGGGATTCCATTACAAAATCGTTCCCGCTGGTCTCGGAAATGTCTTAGGGTACCTCGGGAGCGTAGCCCGAGCCTTGGCCGTGTAACGGGCGTACCTAGGGTCATCCCTGACTCTGCATGTTCTGGGGCGGCTGTCGAATCCCTTCGAGGGGCCAGCCTTCAAACCCCTAATCAGTAAAAGGCTCGGAGCCCGAGTGCTCTGGGGCGGTCGCCGAACCCCGCGGGGCGCAACCTTCGAACCCCTGATCAGTAGGAGGGCTCGGGGCCCGTTTCCTTCGTTGCGAAGGACTCCTTCAAAATGTCCCGTTTCCCAATCCCTGCGGAGAGAGAGAAAGAGAAAGAGAAAGGAAAGGAGATATTTCAAAACAGTGTGGCACACCTTTTTTGAGGCAGTCATCATGACGGAGGTGAAACGGTGCCCGTCCGCCTGCCAGTGGAGACATGTGTCCTGCCAGGGAGTTGATGCGACGGGACGGGCGACTCGCAGGGTATCTGTTGCGCGTGCGCGAGCTGTTCGAGGAATGGAACACGGGTGCGTCGTCTTTATGCTGTAGGAGAGGGCTCCCCCGCCGCTTCAGGGGAGGATGCGAGCCTGTAGGTGGGACCAGGGCCTGATTGGTGGTTGGACCGCTGCCTCCGCCTGTTGCGGCAATTACCGCCGGTCCGCCTATGGTCATACCAGCCGTCGCGTCTATCCCCACGGCTGACTAACCCATGACCGCCGCACTTAATTGGCACTGTTGGGTCATGCGCGGGGCTGCCTCGAGTCGCTGCACGGGTTCTGTAGTCCCGAGAAGACGCGACATTGGCGCATGTGGCGGTGTGGTTTCTCTGCACGCGGTAACCGGTGCACCGGTTACATGACAGGCGGGCCCGGGCCTCCATGTTGGACCGCCAGTTGCAACAAAGCTGAGAAGGTGTACAACCGTGGGGCGGTTGCACGCTTCTTGCGTGGCGGCCCGCCCTTTCGACCGCTGGATTCGGCGAGGATGAGAGAGCGCTTACACGCGGGGTGGTTACATGCTTCGTGTGCGGCGATTCGCCATCTTCGCGTTGCGGGTCAGTTTGTATGACATGTGGGACCTAGCCCCCATGTCGTAGGGCGAGAACCCTGGAGCACGTCGGGGGAGACTTCGCCCGCGATGTTTCAGGGCGTGAGTGGGGAGATCTGCCTATAAAAAGGGACCGATCTCCCGGGCAGTAACCATGCTTTGCTCCTCTCGTCTTCTTCGCGCCCCTCCACCTTCCGGGCCTCCAGATGGGGTGTGCCGGTGTTTTCTGGCGACCTCACCGCCGGAGAGCTCGTGCCCGTGGCGATGCCGGTGGTCTTGCCTTCTTCTTGCGGCTGTTTAGAGGAGTGCAACTCTGTGGGGGTTTGAGCTCTTCCGCCATTGCTCGGCTTCAAGGATTTTCATCATGCAGCCCGACTGCATTCCCCCACCAATGGTCATCCAGAAGGATGACCACCAGCCTCGTGGTGGGGAAGGGCGAGCCGGGCTGTGGCCTCCCTGCCGCCCTCAGCTTCAAGGATGTTCATCATCCGTGTTGGGGGCGAGGGCGAGCCGAGTTGGGGCCCTGCCTTCCGCATGGGCTGGCGACCCGCTTCTTCCTCCAGCATTTGGGGGAGAAGGGCGTTCACCAGCCTTGCAGAGGAGGCGAACTGCCACCTGCTGCCTAGTCAGGGTGTGGCAGTCCGTCCACCGCACGGGCGACGGTCGCGCTGTGCGCAGGTTGGCCATGTCCACGGCCTGTCTTGTGCCGCCGGCCACGCCGGGGGGTCGTACAAGACGTCGTACGCCGCGGGGGCGGCGTCCGCATCCCTGGATGGCCTTGTCCTCACTCCCGTAGCGACGACGGGAGCGAGGACCTCCTTGTGCGCGCTGGGGCGGCCGCCATTCGCCGGTGCGGCATTGGAGCGCAGGTGGCCGCTATCGTCGGTGCTGAGGTGGTGGTGGCCGCCATAGGCCCATAGGTGAGGCTTCTCACCGCAGAGGTGGTTGCCTCTGCCGACGAGACCATCAGTGCCACCTGCGGGCGGACCTCCGGCTCTTTGGCTTTAATAGCTTGTTCTCGCCCCCCGTGCGGGGACGCGGGTGAGGGCCTTTTCACAGTAGCGTTTGCCCTAGGGCAATCTTTGCTGCTGTCTAGCCGCCCGAGGCGGAGGTCGTTGTCGCTGCTGGTGTAGTGGTCACCGGTGAGCCGCTTGGAGCTCGTTATCTTGCAGCCCTTTCGGTGTGGAGGTAGTTCATTCCTGCGGGAATGGAGCTAGATCCCGTTTGATAAGGGAATGTAAGAGCAAAATGTAATTGCCTTAAGTACTAAGGCATCTGCTGCAGGTCGGAAAAAACCGCCGAGGGTGCTGCCGACATCCAAGTCTATGTAGCATAGTTGTCCCAAGTATGTGTGTTTGTTTTCTGTGGCTGCCGAGGCCTGAACATTTGGGTATTTGAGTATAAAGCCGTGTTTCTTTCCTCTTATTTCAAGCATTAGGACTTGTTCGGTAGCAGAATCACTTATCCGAGCGTGAGCTACACTTCGTGGAAGGTGATGAGTGAGGTATCCGTATCCCGGAGGCGTAGGAGTCCCTCGGCTCGGTCGGCCTTGCCATTCAAGGTCTCTCTCGTCGTTTTTAGGATTCCGCTAATGATATAGTCGAAAGGCACGAAGGTCGTTTTGGTGGAAAACTTTTCCGAGGAAAATTTTGACGCAGAGGGGGTTCCCCCCTTTTCAGACCCCGAGGCGACCGCTCGGGCCGAGACCCTCGCAGAGGGCCTGGTCGTGGCCGACGGGTCTGCCCGGTCTGCCCAAGCCATGGACTCACAGCAGCGTGCCCGAGCCGAAGGTATGTTTTGCCCGCTTTGTGACTTTGGTTTAGCTTCATCCTGCTCCTCGTGTCTGAAGAACATCGTCTGGCTATCTTCAGGGTTTGAGGTGGCTCTTGACGAGTCCGTCAAGAACTGCAAGGAGCTTGCCCAGGCGGCCGAGCAGAAAGAGGCCGACCGCATGGCCATGTCTGAGGCCATCTCGGCCTTCTGTCGGACCTTTGGCCTCGACGACGTCCCCTCAGGTAGCTCTCCCCAGAGTCTCCTGCGGGCCTTGGGCGGCCACGTGTGCAGCAGACTCCGCGGGGCGCTGCACCACGGTGTTAGGCGGGCCTTCGCCGTCTCGCTTCCCACTACGACGTGGATTTGGAGCGGGTCAGCGAGGGCTACTGCCTACCTGATGACGAGGACGCCGCCCTAGCCGAGGTCCAAAGGCTTGATGCGGCTACCGAGGGCCCAGGCGCGGTGTTGGCTTCCTTTTTTGAGGTGGAGATCCTTCCGCCTAGGTCACCGTCCGAGGCCGGGCCAGATTCCGCCGCAGGTAGGAACGGCGCCGAGGGTGCTGCTCCTCCCCCTGCCGACACCTGAGCTTGTGGGGAACAGTTTATTCTAAGTATGTGTATGTTTCTCGCGGCCGCTGAGGCCTAAACATTTTCAATGTTAGAGTATGAAGCTACGTTTTCTTTCCTCTAGCTTCGAGCATTAGGACTTGTTCGTCGGTAGCAGAATCACTTATCCGAGCGTGAGCTACCTTTCGCGGAAGGTGATGAGTGAGGTATCCGTATCCCGGAGGCGTAAGAATCCCTCGGCTCGGTCGGCCTTGCCGCTCAAGGTCTCTCTCGCTCGTTTTTAGGGTTCCGTTATCGATATAGTCGAAAGACACGAAAGTCATTTTCTACCCGAGCGTTAGGACTTGTTCAGTAGCAGAACCACTTATCCGAGCGTGAGTTACCTTTCATGGAAGGTGACGAGTGAGGTATCCGTATCCCGGAGGCGTAGGAGTCCCTCGGCTCGGTCGGCCTTGCCGTTCAAGGTCTCTCTCGCTCGTTTTTAGGATTCTGTTATCGATATAGTCGAAAGTCGTTTTGGTAGAAAACCTTTCCGAGGAAAATTTTGACGCAGAGGGGGTTCCCCCCTTCTAGCCCCCGAGGGGGGTCGGTTTTTGCTGAGGCAAGGCCGATCCTCCCTTGTCAGCTAGACTTTTAATTGTACATGTAAAGGGACCGAGGTACATGAACGACTTGAAACACTTTAAGGGTAAAAGCAACGTAGTTGTTCGATGTTCCAAGCACACTTTAAGGGTAAAAGCAACGTAGTTGTTCGATGTTCCAAGCGTTGTTGTAGACCTCGCCTTGATCGTTGGCCAGCTTGTATGTTCCGGGCTTCAAGATTTTGGCGATGATGAACGGCCCTTCCTAGGGAGGAGTAAGCTTGTGGTGCCCTCAGGCGTCTTGTCGTAGCCGAAGCACCAAATCTCCCACCTGGAAGCCTCGGGGCCGAATCCTTCGGGCGTGGTAGCGTCGCAGAGACTGCTGATACCGCGCTGAGTGTAGCAAGGCTACGTCTCGAGCCTCTTCTAGCTGGTCCAATGAATCCTCTCGACTGGTCTGGTTGTTTTGGTCGTCGTATGCCTTTATCCTCGGGGAGCCGTATTCTAAGTCCGTGGGTAGGATGGCCTCGGCCCCATAGACTAGGAAAAACGGTGAGAAACCCGTGGCTCGGCTCGGCGTCGTCCTCAGACTCCAAACCACCGAGGGTAGCTCTTTTAACCACCGCTTGCCAAACTTGCTGAGGTCGTTATAGATCCTTGGTTTTAGCCCCTGCAAAATCATGCCATTAGCGCGCTCCACTTGCCCATTTGTCATTGGGTGAGCTACGGCGGCCTAGTCCACACGGATGTGGTGGTCTTCATAGAAGTCTAGGAACCTTTTCCCAGTGAACTGCGTGCCATTGTCGATGATGATAGAGTTTGGGATCCCAAAGCGGTGGATGATATTTGTAAAGAACGCTACCGCCTGCTTGGACCTGATGCTGGTTAAGGGTCGGACTTCGATCCACTTGGAGAATTTGTCGATGGCGACCAGCAGGTGCGTGAAGCCCCCGGGTGCCTTCTGCAAGGGGCCAACGAGGTCCAGACCCCACACAGCGAACGACCAAGTGATAGGTATTGTTTGTAGAGCCTGAGCAGGTAGGTGTGTTTGTCTCGCGTAGAATTGACACCATCGGCAGGAGCGTACAATCCTAGTGGCGTCGGCCACTGCGGTCGGCCAGTAGAAACCTTATCGGAAAGCGTTTCCTACGAGGGTCCGAGGTGCCGCATGGTGACCGCAAGCCCCCGAGTGTATTTCTTGTAACAGCTCTTGTCCTTGGGCGACGGATATGCATCGTTGGAGAATGCCTGAAGGGGCTGCGGTGGTACAACTCCTTTTCATCACCCAGCAAAACGAACGACTTGGCGTGCCGAGCCAGTCGCCGAGCTTCGGCCTTGTCGAGGGGCAGCTCTCCCCGGAGGAGATATTCTAGGTACGGGGTCTGCCAGTTTGGGACTGGTGTGACCCCATTCCGCTCCACCTCGACACGCAGGGCCTCACCTTCGGCGGCCGAGGGTACCTCGGGCTGGGCCGAGGTCTCCTCGGGTTCGGGCGCGTCATTGAGTTTGACGGATGGTTGATATATGTCCCTAGAGAAGATATTCGGGGGAACCGTTGTTCGTCCTGAGGCTATCTTAGCCAGCTCATCTGTAGTCTCGTTGTACCGTCGAGCAACATGGTTGAGTTCCAGCCCATAGAACTTATCTTCCAAGCGCCGAACTTCGTCACAGTAGGCCTCCATTTTTTGGTCGCGGCAGTGAGAGTTTTTCATGACTTGGTCAATAACGAGCTGTGAGTCGCCACGGGCGTCGAGGCGCCGAACCCCTAGCTCGACAGTGATGCGCAACCCATTAACCAAGGCCTCGTATTCGGCCACGTTGTTTGACACCGGAAAATGGAGGCGTATTACATAACACACATGTTCTCCGAGGGGTGAGATGAAGAGCAAGCCGCGGCTGCTTCGGTTTTCATCAACGACCCGTTGAAGTACATGGTCCAAAGTTTGGCCTGGATTGGGGCCGTTGGCAACTGGGTGTTAGTCCATTCGGCCAGGAAGTCGGCCAAGATTTGGGATTTTATGGCCTTCCGAGGGGCAAATGAAAGTGTTTCCCCCATGAGTTCCGCTGCCTATTTTGCTATCCTACCCGAGGCCTCTCGGCACTAGATGATCTCTCCCAGGGGGAAGGATGACACCACAGTCACCGGATGAGACTCAAAGTAGTGTCGCAGCTTTCGCCGTGTTAGAATCACTGTGTACAGTAGCTTCTGGATTTGCGGGTAGCGGATTTTCGTCTCGGATAGCACGTCGCTGATGAAGTAGACTGACCTCTGGATGAGCAGTGCATGCCCTTCTTCTCGTCTCTCGACTACGACCGCAGCGCTGACCACCTGAGTAGTTGCGGCGATGTAAATCAAGAGGGCTTCTCCCGTAGCGGGGGGAACCAAGATGGGCGCATTAGTAAGGAGTGCCTTTAAGTTTCCGAGGGCTTCTTCGGCCTCAGGAGTCCAAGTGAAGCGCTTGGCTTTCCTTAAGAGGTGGTACAAGGGCAATCCTTTCTCGCCAAGGCGCAAGATGAAGCGGCTCAGAGCCGCAAGGCATCCCATGACCCTTTGTACTCCTTTTAAATCTTTGATGGGTCCCATGTTGGTGATGGCCGCGATTTTCTCTGGGTTGGCCTCGATGCCTCGTTCGGAGACGATGAACCCTAGGAGCATGCCTCGGGGGACTCCGAAGACACACTTCTCGGGGTTGAGTTTCACGCTCTTCGCTTTTAGGCACCTGAATGTCACCTCAAGGTCAGAGAGGAGGTCGGAGGCTTTCCTTGTTTTGACAACGATGTCACCGACGTAAGCCTCGACCGTTCTACCGATGTGCTCTCCGAACACATGGTTCATGCACCTTTGGTATGTTGTGCCTGCATTCCTCAAACCAAATGGCATAGTAGTATAACAATACATGCCAAAAGGTGTGATAAAAGAAGTCGCGAGCTGGTCGGATTCTTTCATCTTAATTTGGTGATAGCCTGAATAGGCATTGAGGAAAGACAGGGTTTCGCACCCAGCGGTGGAGTCCACAATTTGATCGATGCGAGGCAGAGGGTAGGGAACCTTGGGACATGCTTTATTTAGCCCAGTGTAGTCTACACACATCCTCCACCTCCCACCTTTTTTCTTCACAAGTACAGGGTTAGCTAACCATTCTGGGTGGAATACCTCTTTGATGAACCCTGCAGCCATTAGCTTGTGGACCTCCTTGTAGGAAACGGGTGACGCCTAAGAGGGGGGGTGAATTAGGACTTCTAAAACTTTTACTAAACTAGTCCACAATTAAAACCCTAGAGCAAAACCTATGCAAATAATCAAAACTAGAATGTGCAAACTCGGTTTTGTCTAAGTGTTGCTATCTCTACCGCAAAGGCTAAGTTTCAATCTACACTAACTAAGTATGACAATAAGATTGAAACTTAAATGCTTAATATAAATGCGGAATGTAAAGAGCTAAGTAGAGAAGCAAACTCTCGTGGAAGACGCCGGTATTTTTACCGAGGTATCCGGAACCACGCAAGGTTCCGACTAATCCTCGTTGGTGCCCCTACGCAAAGGGAAGCCCACGCGAGGGCCAAGCACCACGGTCGAGTAACTCCGTAGAGAGCCACGGGCCTTCTCCACGCGCAAGTGGTGCTCCGCTTCCGGCTCCTCTCGGACGCTCCCCGCCGTCTCCACTATCGAGCTTCCAGCCGAAACGCCGCGGGCCTCGTTCCCTCCGGTACACGGTGGCGGCCGTGACACAAACGCGGTTGTCACGGTCTCGCAAGACTCTCGCCCCACTCGGTACAATTACAACGACTCACGCAAGAGCCGAGGGGTTGTGAGGTTTATCTAAACTCACTCAACAATCTAGGGTTCACCTAGAGCAAGCGCTAAAGCGGTCTAACTAACCTAAGCACTTCGCAAAGCACCTACGCTAATCACCGAGTGATTCTATTAAGCACTTGGGTGTTTGAGCTCTTGGAAATATGCACTATGTGTATTGGTATGTTGCTTGGGCTCTCACACTTGATAATGGCCGGTTGGGGTGGTATTTATAGCCTCCACACCCCCAACTAGCCGTTGGACAGAAAGCAGCAGCTTTCTGTCGTCGGGTGCACCGGACAGTCCGGTGCACCACCGGACACTGCACTGTAGCATGTCCGGTGCGCCTATCCGTTGCTCTGACAGAGCAGTCGACCGTTGGCGCGCACAGGCTTTTCACACCGGACAGTCCGGTGTGCCACCGGACAGTCCGGTGGTCTTTTCTCCGAGTGCCACCTGGAACTAGCCGTTGGAGCTGGAGTTCCTTGGTGCACCGGACAGTCCGGCGTGTGGGCACCGGACAGTCCGGTGCACCTTCGCACAGACAGTCCGCAGCAGCACACTTGGACTTTTCTTGGATCTTCTTAATGTCTTCTTTTGAGGTGTTGCTTTCCTCAATTCCTTAGTCCAAGTAATTCTTGCATCCTGTGAACTACAATCATAAACACTAGCAAATGCGTTAGTCTACAGGTTGTGTTAATCATCAAACACCAAAACTCAATTAGTCAAATGGCCGGGGTCCATTTTCCTTACAATCTCCCCCTTTTTGGTGATTGATGACAACACAACCAAAGCAAGCAAATAATACAAGTAATTTAATTAAAATATGCAATCTATTTGCTAAGATGCATGATTGTCCCCATAATGTGATATTATGGACTTAAGCCTCCCCCTAACTCCATAATTCACTTACTTCCTATTTTTGGACCAAATAACCAAAACCACTTAAAAAACCATTTGTAGATATAAAATTTAAATTGGTGGTGTTTGGTGTTTGATATAGTTTTCATTGCTTTGGTCCCTAAACTTCTCCCCCTTTGGCATCAACCACCGAAAAGGAAGACATTAAAAGCATGTAGGAAGTAAATAAAATCTTGCCCTCATCAAGAATTGTATCAAATGATATCACTAGAAGGATATTAAATTAAACTATGTGAATGATACCACTTGAAGGAGTCCTCAAAAGATTACTCCCCCTAAATGAGTTGTCTCCTTTAGAAAGAGTTTTTCTCCCCCTTTAGAGATGAAGAAATACTCCCCTTGACAGAGATCCTCTACTTAGGAAAAAGCATGTGAAAATTAGAGGTGCAAGACATGATTTGAAAAGACTAACTTCCCTTATGCATAGGTAACAGAAAATGAGTTAACTACTTACGCATTTTTAGCAACATGGAAGCATAGGATATGAAATATAGTCTAATCAAATATTGGAGAAGACATGTAAATAATACTGAATGTAGTCTCAAAAGATACCAATTGAAGATCAATGGCGAGCTTGAGAGATATGAAAGTTCTTGGAGATTTTGCAGTGGAAGATTGTTGTCTTTCTCCGGGGACTTTATTTTCCTTACAATGAGACTATCACATGAAATAGACTTGAAAAGGTGTTAGTCTCAAAGTGTTAGATTATAGAGTAACCTCCCCCTAAAGGTGTGCATACAAGTTTTGAATACTTGTAGGAGACATGCACTTTGATTTGATATCAAGAGGGGCAAATTATCCATAATCCGAACTTTGGCACATATAAGTTAAATGATACACTTTGTAGAAATCAAAATTTTCAATTGATGCATCATTTACTATGGAGTGATATAGAAGCTATGTGCCGTGCTTAAATAACCATTTTAAGCCATGTAGGTTTGCTTAAGTATATGAATTAAAACCAAGCAATCCTACCATATGATTTACCTAGTATACATGATTTTAAACAGAAGTACATAATAAATGTAATGCTAGGCAAGAAAGGTAAACTAGATAAAAGGTAAATAGATACGCATATCTAAAAACAAAGAATACAATAAAACTAGTTACCTTAGTCATGGGTGGGAAATTTGGGTCCAAAATTTTCACTAACCCACTTGGCAATAAACTTGATCCAATATGATGTATCCCATGATATACATCCCAATTTAGCCAAGTCTCCAAATTTCCTGAAGACCTTCGGTCCACTCACTTCCCTTTTGGGATCCAAACCTTCTTGGTGCTTTTCATGGTTGAAATTATCTCCTTTGGCACCCAGATGCGTTTGGCCCCCTTTCCTTTGTTGCCTTGCTTGTTGGCCTTGATTGCTATCATCTTTCCGTTCTTTTTCTTCTTGATCAAATATGGTGTAGCATCCTTTTTGATCATCTTTTTGATGTAGGTGTTGGAGATTTTGCTTGATGGCTTTTGCTTGAGCTTTTGCCTTTGATTATCCCTGGTCATCACCTTGCATTTGAAAGACTTGTGGCCTTCCATGTGGCATAGCCTACAAATCACAGTTTCTCCCTCTACAGGCTTGTTCACTCCCGCAGTGGTGTTATCCTGTGGAGGTCGGATTTGTTTGGCTTTGCCTTTCTTGTCATACAAAGCCTTGCCAAGGCGAGCCACTTCTTGCTTTAATTGTTCATTTTCCTTTGCAACCTCATCCGAACATGTCTCTACAACAATATTCTCAACAACGACTTGGTTGCAGGGGTTAGAATCATCAATTAAATCAAAGCAGGAAGTAAAAGCATCTTTCTTAATTATTTTAGGTATTTCAACTAAAGATGCTGCTGGGGTGCTACCAATGTTTTCTAGCTTAGTAGTTAGCTCATTATTGTGTATGCTAAGAATTTCCATTTTCTCTAGCAAATTTTCAATAGCTTCTTGGGAGCTAGCTAACTTAGCCTTAAGTTTTTCATTCTTTTTAATAAGGCTATCATCGGTAGCAGTGGATGGAGCACTAGATTCTAATAGCTCAATTTTAGTTGATAGCTCACTATTTAAGTTTGCAAAAGTTTCAAATTTTTCTAGCAAACCTTTGAAATCATTTTGAGAGCTAACCAACTTATTTTTCAAAGTTTTAAGTTGAGCTTTTTGCTTAGTGCAAACATCCTAGAAAAATTCTACGGCTTCCGCAAGCTCATCTAGAGAGGGCTTTCCCTCACCTTCATCATCACTACTACTTTCATCACTAGAGGATGGAATGCTTTTGTTACCTCTTGCCATAAGGCATTTGTGTGATGACCGTGATGATCGTGACGAGGACCAGTGGCTGCGCGTCCTTGGAGGTTTATCTTCACTTGAAGAATCATCCCAAGTTCTAACACTTGTTAGCGCCTTGCCTTTGCTCCTCTCCTTTTTGGGTTTGGCCATATTTGGACAGTTGTCCCTGAGGTGGCCCTTCTCCCCACATGCGAAGCATCCTCTCTTCCTTTGCTTTTTCCTGTCAATGTTAAAGAGAAGATCCTCGACCTGTAGGGGCACACCCATTAGATTAATCTTGCGGATCATCCTCATTACCTTTCCGACGCGTCGGATTGTTTCTTCGTCCTCGGAGGATGATGTGCATGGTTGATTATCTTCATCATCATCACTTTCTTCTTCTTCCTCTTCTTCACTTGAGGAACATGGAGTGGGAGCCTTCTTTTTGCCCTTCCTTTCATCACATGCAAAAGCATATGGCCTTGAGGAAGTTGGCTCCTCTCCCCGACTCATTTTTCGCGACATCTCAAAGGCCGCGATTTTCCCAATCACAATGGTCGGGGTCATGTTGCTCAAATCCTCCATGTTGTGAAGGATGGTGATGATGCTCCCATATCTTTGTTGTGGTAGCAGGGAGATAATCCTCCTCACAATGTCCGCATCACCTAGCTTATTAATGCCAATAGAATTGAGCTCATTGATAATTAGATTCAAACGAGAATACATGTCTCTAACAAGCTCATCATCTTTCATAGCAAAAGAATTATACTCATTCAAGACTAGGCAATGTTTTTGCTCACGGACATTGGATGTGCCATCATGGAGCTCATGCAATTTTAGCCAAATCTCATTAGCAGTTCTCAAGGTAAATACTTGATTAAAAATATCCATGCTAAGAGATTCATACAAGCAATTTTTGGCTCTAGCATTTAAATGAATTTCTTTTTCTTCACTCGTGGTGGGTTTCTCGGGATTCTTGAGGGGTTTCATCCCGTCACGAGTGACTCTCTAAACACCTAGATCAACGGCCTCTAGGTAACAAGCCATTCTAGCACTATAATATGGGAAGCTAGTGCCGTCGAAGTGTGGTGGCCTATGGGTATCCATCCCTTCCTCTAAAAAGCGTCGGCTCTTTTAGCGGTGAAGCTAAAGCGTTTCAAATGAGCCAAACCGGGCTCTGATACCACTTGTAGGAAACGGGTGACGCCTAAGAGGGGGGGTGAATTAGGACTTCTAAAACTTTTACTAAACTAGTCCACAATTAAAACCCTAGAGCAAAACCTATGCAAATAATCAAAACTAGAATGTGCAAACTCGGTTTTGTCTAAGTGTTGCTATCTCTACCGCAAAGGCTAAGTTTCAATCTACACTAACTAAGTATGACAATAAGATTGAAACTTAAATGCTTAATATAAATGCGGAATGTAAAGAGCTAAGTAGAGAAGCAAACTCTCGTGGAAGACGCCGGTATTTTTACCGAGGTATCCGGAACCACGCAAGGTTCCGACTAATCCTCGTTGGTGCCCCTACGCAAAGGGAAGCCCACGCGAGGGCCAAGCACCACGGTCGAGTAACTCCGTAGAGAGCCACGGGCCTTCTCCACGCGCAAGTGGTGCTCCGCTTCCGGCTCCTCTCGGACGCTCCCCGCCGTCTCCACTATCGAGCTTCCGGCCGAAACGCCGCGGGCCTCGTTCCCTCCGGTACACGGTGGCGGCCGTGACACAAACGCGGTTGTCACGGTCTCGCAAGACTCTCGCCCCACTCGGTACAATTACAACGACTCACGCAAGAGCCGAGGGGTTGTGAGGTTTATCTAAACTCACTCAACAATCTAGGGTTCACCTAGAGCAAGCGCTAAAGCGGTCTAACTAACCTAAGCACTTCGCAAAGCACCTACGCTAATCACCGAGTGATTCTATTAAGCACTTGGGTGTTTGAGCTCTTGGAAATATGCACTATGTGTATTGGTATGTTGCTTGGGCTCTCACACTTGAGAATGGCCGGTTGGGGTGGTATTTATAGCCTCCACACCCCCAACTAGCCGTTGGACAGAAAGCAGCAGCTTTCTGTCGTCGGGTGCACCGGACAGTCCGGTGCACCACCGGACACTGCACTGTAGCATGTCCGGTGCGCCTATCCGTTGCTCTGACAGAGCAGTCGACCGTTGGCGCGCACAGGCTTTTCACACCGGACAGTCCGGTGTGCCACCGGACAGTCCGGTGGTCTTTTCTCCGAGTGCCACCTGGAACTAGCCGTTGGAGCTGGAGTTCCTTGGTGCACCGGACAGTCCGGCGTGTGGGCACCGGACAGTCCGGTGTGCCACCGGACAGTCCGGTGCACCTTCGCACAGACAGTCCGCAGCAGCACACTTGGACTTTTCTTGGATCTTCTTAATGTCTTCTTTTGAGGTGTTGCTTTCCTCAATTCCTTAGTCCAAGTAATTCTTGCATCCTGTGAACTACAATCATAAACACTAGCAAATGCGTTAGTCTACAGGTTGTGTTAATCATCAAACACCAAAACTCAATTAGTCAAATGGCCGGGGTCCATTTTCCTTACACTCCTCGCCTATGGCTCAGCGCTTTTCTTCATCAAAACAGCGTAGGTGCTGTTTCACGGGTCGGGCTCCGGCTCGGATGTCCAATGAGTGCTCGGCGACATCCCTCGGTATGCCTGGCATGTCCGAGGGACTCCACGCAAAAACTTCGGTGTTTGCGCGGAGGAAGTCGACGAGCACTGCTTCCTATTTGGGGTCGAGCTTGGAGCCGATCCTGACTTTCTTGCTGGCGTCGTTGTTGGGGTCGAGAGAGACGGACTTAACCGCCTCGGCTGGTTCGAAGTTGCTGGTGTGCCGCTTCGCGTCGGGCGCCTCTTTGGAGAGGCGATCCAGGTCGGCGATGAGGGCTTCGGATTCGGCGATGGCTTCGGCGTACTCCACGCATTCCACATCGCACTCGTAAGCGTGGCGGTATGTGGATCCGACAATGATGATTCCCTTAGGGCCTGGCATCTTGAGCTTGAGGTACGTGTAATTGAGGACGGCCATGAACTTGGCGTAGCACGGTCTTCCCAACACCGCGTGATAGGTCCCTCGGAACCCGACTACCTCAAAAGTGAGGGTTTCCCTCCGGAAGTTGGAGGGAGTTCCGAAGCAGACAGGCAAGTCAATCTGTCCGAGGGGCAGGATACACTTTCCGGGTGCAATCCCATGAAAGGGTGCTGCACCAGCCCGGATCTTGGACCGATCAACCCCCAAGAGCTCTAGGGTCTCGGCGTAGATGATGTTGAGGCTGCTACCTCCGTCCATGAGGACCTTGGAGAGCCTAATGTTGCCGATGATAGGGTCGACGACAAGTGGGTATCTTCCTGGGTTCGGTACGTAGTCGGGGTGGTCGTCTTGGTCGAAGGTGATGGGCTTGTCGGACCAGTCTAGGTAGACTGGCATCGCTACCTTCATCGAGCAGACCTCCCGGCGTTCTTGCTTGCGGTGTCAAGCCGAGGCATTCGCCACTTGCCCACCGTAGATCATGAAGCAGTTGTGGACCTCCGGGAACTCTTCTCCCCCATCACCTCCTTTCTTGTTGTTGCCGTGGTCCTTGCCGTCCTCCACCGAGGGTCCAGCCTTATTGAAGTAACGCTGAAGCATGTCGCACTCTTCAATGGTGTGTTTGATGGGACCCCTGTGATAGGGGCACGACTACTTGAGCATCTTGTCGAACACATTGGCCCCTCCGGGAGGCTTCCGAGGATTCTGTGCCCGGCAACAGCGACGAGATCCGCGTCAACGGCGTTGCGCTTTGCTTGCGCCTTCTTCCTGGTCTTCTTCTTCGTGCCACGCTGGACGGACGCCTCGGGGTCGTCTTCCTTCTGCCTTCCCTGAGGCTGCTTGTCCTTTCGGAAGATGGCTTCGACCGCCTCCTGACTAGAGGCGAACTTGGTGGCTATGTCCATCAATTCGCTCGCCTTGGTGGGTGTCTTGCGCCCCAATTTGCTTACCAGGTCCCGGCAAGTGGTGTCGGCGAGGAATGCCCCGATGACGTCCGAGTCGGTGATGTTAGGCAACTCGGTGCACTGCTTTGAAAACCGCCAGACGTACTCTCGCAGGGATTCCCCTGGCTGCTGGCGGCAGCTCCGGAGATCCCATGAGTTCGCAGGGCACACGTACGTACCTTGGAAATTTCCAGCGAAGGCCTTGACTAGGTCGTCCCAGTCGAAGATCTGCGCAGGGGGCAGATGCTCCAGCCAGGCCCGGGCAGCGTCAGAGAGGAAAAGGGGGAGGTTGCGGATGATGAGGTTGTCGTCGTCCGTCCCTCCCAACTGGCACGCCAGCTGATAATCCGCGAGCCACAACTCCGGCCTCGTCTCCCCTGAGTACTTGGTAATGGTAGTCGGGGCCCGGAAACGGGCCGGGAACGACGCTCGTCGTATGGTTCGGCTGAAGACCCGCGAGCCTGGTGGTTTGGGTGAGGGGCTCCGATCCTCCTCACTGTCGTAGCGTCCCCCGTGTCTGGGGTGGTAGCCTCGACGCACCTTTTCCTCGAGGCAGGCTCGACGGTCACGGCGGCGTTGCTCGTCGTCGAGGCAATCCTAGGCTGCAGGCGTCTCGCCTCCTGTGAGCTCGGTGTGGACCGAGGCCTCGCGCATGTGTCGGGAGGACGCTGCGTGATGCTCCGAGGGGCATCCTTGCCTTCGGGAGGCAGAGCTCTCGGCCCGTCAGGCTGCGGCATTTTCCAGGAGGTCCTTGAGTTCGCCCTGGATACGCCGCCCCTCGGTGGTAGATGGCTCCGGCATCGCTTGAAGTAACATCATCGCCGCAGCTAGGTTCTGGCCGGCCCCGTTGAAGGTCGGGGGCATCATTGCCCTGGCATCGTCAACAATACGGCGCTAGACGTCCCGGGCCCGATGACGCGCTCCTTCGGCGAGCGCTCGGCCTGCCGACTCTTGCTCGAGGTTTTGTCGGAGCTGCACAAGTTGCCCCGTTTCTTCGTTGAGCTTGGCCTGGATCTCGTGGAGTTGCTCGAGCTGTGTGCCCTGACCCCCCGTAGGGACCTGGGCCACAGCTAGCTCCCGCGGGATCTCAACGCGAGACGCAGGTGCAAGGGCGCCGTCATCTCCTGGCATGCCGGGGTGGTTGTCTTCGTCGTGATCTTCCTGATCGATGTGGAAGCACTCGCAAGTTAGGTCGTAACCCTCGTCGTCAAGGCTGTGGCCATCGTCAGAGCAGCCGGAGAGGCAGTGGTCACATGCGGACATGAAGTCTCGCATGGCACCGGGATCACGGAGTCCGGAGAAATCCCAACTGACGTCGGGGTCATCCTCTTCCTTGGAACCTGTGGGTCCGGAGGTTGAGACAGCCGTCAGTCGGTCCCAAGTTGACCACATATGGTACCCCGGAAGGTCAGGATATGCCCTTACGAAAGCGCTTACCGAAGTGGGGTCGCTTGGTGGGTCGAAGCTGAATCTAAAGGGAACAGGATGGAAAACCGAAGGTACCTCTTGGTTGGTCGGCGACGGTGAAGTTGCATCGGAGATGGAATGTGTCGTTATCTCAGGTGCGAGACTAATGCCCCAGAAGTCCCTCGCAAGGGTGCCGGCGTCATCAGTCTGCCTAGGGCTAGCGTTTTGCTGGGAAGCGACACCCATCGTTGTCTCAGGTGCGAGGATAACACCCGACATGTCCCCCGTAGGGGTGCCGGCGTCGTCGACTCGCTCTGGTCCGACAGCCGTCGAGGTGCTGCCTCCTGCCTGGCCATGGTTGCCCCGTCTCCGTCTCCTCCGGCGAGGAGGGTGGCGGGGTTGACTCGGGTGTTCTTCTTCCGCCACGGGGAGATGTCGCTGTCGAGTTTGCCTCCACCGGGCGAGCCGATGACCGTCGTTGTTGTCGTGCTGCGGGGGGAGCAGTACCATGTCGTAGCCGCCGTGGGGGGACATGAACTCGAGACTCCCGAAGCGGAGCACCGTCTCGGGCTGAAGAGGCTGCTGAAGATTGTCCATCTGGAACTCAACGGAAAAGTATTGTCAACACACAGCGTGCCCCTACCTGGCACGCCAACTGTCGGCGTTTCGGACCCGGGGGACCCTCAACCGGACTGACTAGTGAATTTTGTGCCGCGTGCCCCTGTCCAGATGGGTTGATGCAAGATGGAACACAAGATGAGGGATGAGGCTTATATTATCTTGCACCAGGGTGCTTGCAGTAGGGGTTACAAGCTTCGCGAGAGAGGGATCGGGTCCTAGGTCTCCTGAGGAGTCTAGTGTTGCGGAGTGGAGCTCGATGCTTGAGTGTGTCCGTCTTCGTCGTCCTTGCTGCTCGTGCCCCTCCTTTTCCTGAAAAGGCCCTGGGCATCCCCTTTTATAGATACAAGGGGATGGTCCAGCTGTACATACGAGGGTGTTGCTATGTGCTAACGTGGCCTACGGAGAAGTGCTTGGGCCCTATAGAAGCGTAGCTGGCGGTGCGGTCCTGGGTCCTGCTGACGTTTCTTTGCCTTCATAGAGAGCTTGAGGACTATTGACGTTATGGACGCATGCGGGGAACCATCATTACCTGTTGCCGGAGTAATCTAGATGTGACTCCGGTCTTGTTCCTTCGTAGTCTGAGGCGGCTAGCTAGAGGTAGGGTAATGATGTATCTCCTGTAGCGTAGTCGGTCCGAGGCCGAGGTCGGGCGAGGCGGTGACTTCTCCTGAGGCCGAGGTCGAGGTCGGGCGAGGCGGAGACCTTCTCCCGAGGCCGAGGCCGAGACCGGGGTCGGGCGAGGCGGAGACCTTCTCCCGAGGCCGAGGCTGAGGCCGGGGTCGGGCGAGGCGGAGACCTTCTCCCGAGGCCGAGGTCGAAGCTGAGGCCTGGGGTCGGGCGAGGCAGAGCTCCCTGTCGCGCCCGAGGCTGAACTCGAGAGAAGTCGTGACTCACTGTTGTTAGCCTTACCCTGGTGGTCGGCACAGTAGTCGGAACGGGGTGAATAGTGTTGTTTTCCTGTCAGAACGATCAGTAAAGGGGTGAAGTGACTGCGGTCACTTTGACCTTGCCAACTGAGGCGAGCGTGTCAGGATAAGGTGTCAGACGATCCTTGCATTAAATGCGCATGCGATACGGTCGGCGGTAAGGCAATTTGGCCTGGGTTGCTATACGACAAAGTCTACCCGAGCTTAGTCTCGGACGAGCCGGGTGAAGCGTCCCCAATCCTCTGGGACTCAAATGTGATACAATTACTAGTCCCAGGAGGCTAGTAAACACATTTATACAACAGATGATTTTAGATCTGCTTAAGCGAGACAAACCTATAAAGGTGGCGATCAACTTTAAGAGTTGGTCCACAACTCGGGACATATCATCAGAGTGGGGCTGAAGCAGCCCGATATACGCAGCGAAGCAAATCAGCGGTCCAACAGCCACAGGCAAGGTTGGGAACAGTCGTAACTCTTACCCGATCTCCTTTTTCTGAAAAAAATAAATAAGCAAGGGTGAGTACAAACGTACTCAGCAGCCCACCTTCACCCACGGAATGGGGAAATCAGATATAATGCATGGAATATGTAGAGCTCAGGATATTTGCAGAAACAGCAATATTTTATGCAGGGTTGTTTTGAAAAACATTTTGTATTTTGCAAAGCGCATCCTCTCCAAAAGGAGCAGGAAGTTTTTCAATATTAGAACAAAATCCCCTGGACTAAACCATCCAGATATCTCAGCAGTTTCCCACTGGTTTTCATTTTCAACAACAGCCACTGGACTTCCCGTCCACCATAGCTCACGGCTCAACCGCCGGACCTTTTAAAAGAACCACTTTTCTCAAACGCACCTTTTTTTTGAAAACAAAACACTAATTGCCATACCACACTAGACTCGTCCATTCCTGTGGACACGGACTATTCGAATAGGTTCTCAAACTCTGCGCAGAGGTGTACACTTTACCCACTAGTCCGGCTCTGTGATCTCATGGCCGATGAGATCCGAATTCGAATCTCTTTCTTTCCTCGCACGTCCTAACCTTAACAGTTATACCGGAAGGAGTCAGGCCACCGCCATGTCCAAACCGGACAAAACTTTCCCCCTCCTTATCCTCCCGGTGCTCCCCAGCCTTCATAACCCTGGGGTTGGACCGTACGAGTTCAGATTGAGTGACTGCCCACACAGTCTCGAGTGGTTGTACTTATCATGAGTACATGTAGTGAAAGATGACAAACCGGTCCTTATAAGAGGGGACAATCCTTCTGCTCACGCCTAAACCAGCTGAGCCTTCACCTTAGGCCCTCCCCTAAACCAGGGAGTCCTTGATCATCCCTACTCAAAGGTGATAAGGGTGAAAACCCTTATCAAACACATTTTGAAAAGCATTTTCTTTTGAAAACTCACACCTTTCCTCAAATCATTTGTAACAATTATATCAGGGATTGATTGCGGCAAGCGGCTGGGTGGCCATAATAACTTGTCTCAAAATCATATTATGCATAAAATAACAGGCTGAGGGTTGTGGTTGTAAAACATAGGTAATTTATGCATCAAAGGGATCCAGTGAGCTTGCCGTGCTTATTCGGCGAAGGGGGAAGGGGAGCTCGCGGAACTGGCTTCTGGCTCCACCGCCTAGCGTAGACTTGCAGATCTGGCCTCCACGAGACGGCACGAACGCTCCGATAACTATGCAACATGAACAAGCAAACATACAAACCAGCAAGTATACCAACAAATATTTAGTATAGTGGTCAGAATAGCGATATATGGATGGGTAGAGTCTTGAGTAGAATCTGTGTCATGTGGTGTTGTGATATTACTGGTGGTGGAGCGGAGGTGCTTACCAGGAGGGTGGACTGGAGGCGAAGCGACACTATGTGTGTAGCCGGCAGAGCAGAGTAACTGAGTGGGTGGGGTGTTTGCCTTGGCTGAGGGTGTTGAGTGTGTGTGGAGAGGGAGAGGGTAGCTGGGTGTATTTATAGCTGGGTGTATGTGGTGTAGCACAGTGAAGTTCACTGTTGGTGAGAATAGTGACGAATGAATCGTCTGACTTAGTATGAATAGGAGAGTTATAGGCAGAATATGGGACAAGAGTATTTTGGGAGTTTTCTGGAATATGGACCATGCTTAAGGGATGACATGGTTGGGTAGGGAATAGTTTGATAAGAATTTAGAAATGAGATTTATTGGAATCTGAGTTTGGGAGCCTGGTTCGAAGGATTCTCAAAGTTAAGCGTGCTCAACTTGGAGAAACCTAGGATGGGTGACCAGATGGGAAGTTCCCTACTGGAAGAAAAATCACAGTCACCGGAGTTCGTATGACTGGAATGTGGGTCTGGCTGGTCTTAGGTGGACTGGACAACATGATGTACGAGTAGTTGAAATTTGGGATGACTAGATGACCGATGAATAGTAACGATGAATAGTGGCGATGGAAAAGAAATTATAGATATCATCGATGAATAGTAACGATGATGAATAGTAATGATAAATAGTAACAATGATGAATAGTGTATGTGAATAGTAACGATAAATAGTAATAGTGAATAGTAATGGTGAATAGTAATGGTGAATAGTTCGTATGAACGAACGATGAACGATGAATAGGAACTATGAACGAACGGACGAACGATCGAATGATCGGACGAACGAACGATCGGAATTTCGGCAGCATAACGACAGGAAAAGATTATTTGGACGAACGAACGGACGAACGATCGGAATTTCTGCAGCATAACGACATGACAAAGATTATCTAGAAGAACGATGAATAGGGACTATGAACGAACGATGAACGATGAATAGGGACTATGAACGAACGATGAACGATCGAATGATCGAACGAACGAACGATCGGAATTTCGGCAGCATAACGGCAGGACAAAGATTATCTGGAAGAACGATGAATAGGGACTATGAACGAACGATGAACGATGAATAGGAACTATGAATGAACGATGAACAATCGAATGATCGAACGAACGAACGATCGGAATTTCGGCAGCATAACGGTAGGAAAAAGATTATTTGGACGAACGAACGGACGAACGATCGAACGATCGAACGAACGGACGAACGAACCATGAACGGTCGGACGAACGATCGAACGATCGGACGAACGAACGAACAAACTAAGAACAGGGGGACGAACGATCGAAGAACGATCGAACGATCCTTGTGCTAGTGTGTGCTTGTGTGGAACATGGAGTGGGTGTGTGTGAGGGGGGAGAGAGTTGCCATGAAATGGCTTGGGGTGGGATGAGAGGAGGCCCTTGCCCCTCTATTTATAGCCATGGTGGGGGGATTAGGGGGAGGGATGAGAGGATTAGTGGGAGGATGAGAGGATTAGTGGGAGATTAGCATGTATTTGTCTTGTATAAGTGAGATTTGCTTGTAGAGCTCACCGTATGACACTGGAGGCATACGTATACGTATGAGCATGAGGAAAGTTATGAAAAAAATATTTATAGGGACTTGAAAAATGATTCTGAAGGTATTTCTCAGGAGGAAAATATCTGGAGATATATCGGTGGAATATTTGGGCAGTATTTCTGGAAAGAACTTGAAGAGGATCACTAGGGAAATATCTGGGCAGTATTTCTGTAAACAATTTGAGGGGGATCACTGAGGAAATATTTGTAGGGTATTTTGAGGAGGATTTTAGAGAGAATATAGACCACTATACTTTATTTGTTGATATCAACTCGCAAACAAACATTTTGAAATGAAATTTGAAATTCATTTTGAATTTAGGGCGAGTTTGAGAAAATTTCAGAATTTGAATTTTTGGGATGCTACAAATCTACCCCACTTAAGAGGAATCTCGTCCTCGAGATTCGGTTTAGAAGGGTTATGGGTATAGCTTTACTTCAGCTACATATCTTCACTTTGCAACTCTTCGAGGAGATGAAACTTCAACAAAGTCTGGCCTTTGAGGAACATCTGGTTTCTGATTGAAAACACTGATTCTGGCTACTCAAAGATCATCTTCAGGCTTCTAGCTTTCGCTTGGCAGCTTGCTTATTGAAGGAGCATAGATGCCAACACACAAACCTTTTTCTTGCGAACTCCCACATGGATTCCTTCCTTGATTGTTCTTCTGGTGCTTCATCAACGGAACTTGGGTGACCACTTCTCATACAGAAACTTATAAGCTTTGGTGATCTGGTCCTCCACAAGCTTGCTACATGCCTTCTTATTTTTCTCCATGACAGGAACCTTATTGGAACACTACCCCACTTAAAATGAATGAGGGTAGATCTCTTGAATCTTGGGGATTTGAACTCCTTGAAGTACCTCATAACAAAGGTGTTAGGGGGCCTTCTTCTCCTGTTGCTGCTTGAGCAGGCTGCGGAGAAATGACTGACACAGGGTTGATTCTGGGACAACCTTCTTCTCATCTCTTCACTATCTTCTTTTCTCTTCTCACTTTTCACTTTTCACTGCCTCTTTCTTTCTCTTTGCTCTTCCCACTCGAGGATTCTATCAAAGAGTATTACCATCATACAGAGGAGGAAACCGAAGATGTTGAACCATATACAACAGTCTTCAACCCAAGAATCACCAAGCATTGTGATCTTAGGGGCGAGGGAGTGGAAAAATGGAGTTGCTTGCGATTTGGCAGAGGGGATTTATCTGGAGTGTGCTTTTGCTTTGAGCGAGATGGGAGTTGAGGGAGATGGTGGGGGGGTTTTATAGGCGAGCGGGGGTGTTCGGTTGCGGAGCAGTGGTAATGGAGTAGGTGCTACGCGGCAGCGGGTGCGATAAGGGGAGGGGGGCCTGGTGTTGCCGGCGATGATTGTGGCGGTGGGTGCGCTGCAAAGGTGGCGTGGGCGGCGGTAGTGCGCTGCAAAGGGGGGCGTGGGGCGGTGGTAGTGCGCATGGAGGCGGGCACGCGTGGGGGGGGGGCACGGGTGAGTGGTGGGGTCGATGACCCTGATGTTTGTGGTCTCTGGTTCCAAGAATCTTTGCCTCTGTGTATGGTAATAACTCCTTCTGTCCTCTTTTCCTGTTTACTTTGACTCAGGGGCAGTGCTTTGATTCTCACGGTCGGTCCTTTTGACTGAGCGGCTGAACTGGCTTCTTCTGTAGCTTGTTCCAGGCTTCAAGGGTAAGCTTCCCGGTATCTTCTTGGGTAAGGCACTTTTTTCTTGAGATGGGTTAAGATGAGAATGGAAGCATAAGGTGAGGATTAGATCTAATTTGTGATCTATGTTTTTTAGAGAAAACCTTTCTTAAAAAAACACACAAGCTCAGCAATGATAAGCACAAACAAATCGAATGTTTTGAATAAGGGAAGAATAGAGTTTTTCCAAAGCACGGACTACTCAGATTTGGGGGCTAAGCATAACTACTATTGCTTGGCTCCTGAATTGAGAACTATGCTAAATGCAACTTATGAGCACTAACGTTAAAGCATCACATATGCACTCAAAAGGGAGGAAAACATCAAGCGAAATTCATTTTGAAATGCCCTAGGGGGCAACACAAATAGAGTTTTTCAAAGCACGGGACTACACGATTAACTCTCATACATGCAGGGCTCTAGCCAAAGTGAAGAAAAACTTCACTACCCAATGCATGCAGAGGACTGGGCATACTAACTTCAGACCAGACAACTTCTCTTCTGGCAGGGCTGGCACACGACTTCAATCTGAGACATCTCCTGGATGGGTCAAGAGGGAGCTGACGTTGATGACTTCTTCTGGCGACGACTGAGATGGCAGGACAGGGTCGAACTCTTCTTCAAGCGGGACTGGCTCTTGTAGCTCCTCTGAGGGCGGCGGTGCTGGCGGGGTGCTTGCAGCTTCTTCCTTGACCTCAAGGGATGGTGCTGGAATCTTCTTCATGGTGAGGGGCTCAAACAACTCTGGCGGGGGATCTTGGGAGGATTCAGGGTGCTCTTGCTTATCCATAGCCTGAGGGGAGACTGGAATTCCTTCCAAGACTATGGCTCCTTCCGGGAGTTCCCAAGCCTTCTTTTCTCCTCTGACAGAGACCGGGTGACCTTCAAGAATCTGGGGGTCTTCAGCTCTCCTGGGTTGAACTGGGTTGGATGGAGCAGGCTCTTGGATCCGCAGGGCTCTACGTTGGTTATGGGTTACCAAGTAGGCCTCCATCAACTTCTGGATGTGCTCATCCTTGGCTTGCTTCAGGGCTTCAACAGCAATGACTTCACGACTTTCCAAGGCAGCTACACGGGCTTGAGCTGTGGTGAGATCCACATGGAGCTTACGGTTGAGCTTCTCTGCATCTTCTGCTCGAGCAATCATCTGACGGTGGTGCCGAGCCAAGAAATCATATTGTGCATCCAGGGTGAGCAGGTATGCAGTGAGGTACACGACTGTGGGGTCATCCTCAAGCAGCTGCTGCCCTTCCAATGCATGCATCCTGGCCATCCAAGCGGGACGGTTTCTCTGAAAGGGCGGAAAGAATCTGAGCGGAGTGTCAGCCACTTCTTCTTCATAGATCTGACACAGGGCCCTCAATGCCTTGCGAGCGACGACTTGGCAGGTGTCTTTGAATCTGTGCCCAGCAGCAGTGACACTCCATTCCACATGGTGTGGACTGGATCCAATGTATACAGTCACGACACACTTCTCTGTGCCATGCTCGACGAACTCACGACCATCATACTCTGGCTGGCTCCTGATTCCGAGGCGGACTGTGCATGCTCTCAGCAACTTGGGGAAACCATCTTCATTCTGGCAGAAGCTGGTTTGGCACTGAACCTCCATCTGACTTCTGAGAGAAGGAAAGGGGGAAAACATTTTTGAAATGAAGGGATGCGAGCAAGAATTTTTTTAAGAAAATAGTTTGGACTCAAAAACTTTTGGATCAGGCTAAGGGTTACGTCCTGCGGCCAACCTAACAGCTCCGATACCACCTGAAGCGTCCCCAATCCTCTGGGACTCAAATGTGATACAATTACTAGTCCCAGGAGGCTAGTAAACACATTTATACAACAGATGATTTTAGATCTGCTTAAGCGAGACAAACCTATAAAGGTGGCAATCAACTTTAAGAGTTGGTCCACAACTCGGGACATATCATCAGAGTGGGGCTGAAGCAGCCCGATATACGCAGCGAAGCAAATCAGCGGTCCAACAGCCACAGGCAAGGTTGGGAACAGTCGTAACTCTTACCCGATCTCCTTTTTCTGAAAAAAAATAAATAAGCAAGGGTGAGTACAAACGTACTCAGCAGTCCACCTTCACCCACGGAATGGGGAAATCAGATATAATGCATGGAATATGTAGAGCTCAGGATATTTGCAGAAACAACAATATTTTATGCAGGGTTGTTTTGAAAAACATTTTGTATTTTGCAAAGCGCATCCTCTCCAAAAGGAGCAGGAAGTTTTTCAATATTAGAACAAAATCCCCTGGACTAAACCATCCAGATATCTCAGCAGTTTCCCACTGGTTTTCATTTTCAACAACAGCCACTGGACTTCCCGTCCACCATAGCTCACGGCTCAACCGCCGGACCTTTTAAAAGAACCACTTTTCTCAAACGCACCTTTTTTTTGAAAACAAAACACTAATTGCCATACCACACCAGACTCGTCCATTCCTGTGGACACGGACTATTCGAATAGGTTCTCAAACTCTGCGCAGAGGTGTACACTTTACCCACTAGTCCGGCTCTGTGATCTCATGGCCGATGAGATCCGAATTCGAATCTCTTTCTTTCCTCGCACGTCCTAACCTTAACAGTTATACCGGAAGGAGTCAGGCCACCGCCATGTCCAAACCGGACAAAACTTTCCCCCTCCTTATCCTCCCGGTGCTCCCCAGCCTTCATAACCCTGGGGTTGGACCGTACGAGTTCAGATTGAGTGACTGCCCACACAGTCTCGAGTGGTTGTACTTATCATGAGTACATGTAGTGAAAGATGACAAACCGGTCCTTATAAGAGGGGACAATCCTTCTGCTCACGCCTAAACCAGCTGAGCCTTCACCTTAGGCCCTCCCCTAAACCAGGGAGTCCTTGATCATCCCTACTCAAAGGTGATAAGGGTGAAAACCCTTATCAAACACATTTTGAAAAGCATTTTCTTTTGAAAACTCACACCTTTCCTCAAATCATTTGTAACAATTATATCAGGGATTGATTGCGGCAAGCGGCTGGGTGGCCATAATAACTTGTCTCAAAATCATATTATGCATAAAATAACAGGCTGAGGGTTGTGGTTGTAAAACATAGGTAATTTATGCATCAAAGGGATCCAGTGAGCTTGCCGTGCTTATTCGGCGAAGGGGGAAGGGGAGCTCGCGGAACTGGCTTCTGGCTCCACCGCCTAGCGTAGACTTGCAGATCTGGCCTCCACGAGACGGCACGAACACTCCGATAACTATGCAACATGAACAAGCAAACATACAAACCAGCAAGTATACCAACAAATATTTAGTATAGTGGTCAGAATAGCGATATATGGATGGGTAGAGTCTTGAGTAGAATCTGTGTCATGTGGTGTTGTGATATTACTGGTGGTGGAGCGGAGGTGCTTACCAGGAGGGTGGACTGGAGGCGAAGCGACACTATGTGTGTAGCCGGCAGAGCAGAGTAACTGAGTGGGTGGGGTGTTTGCCTTGGTTGAGGGTGTTGAGTGTGTGTGGAGAGGGAGAGGGTAGCTGGGTGTATTTATAGCTGGGTGTATGTGGTGTAGCACAGTGAAGTTCACTATTGGTGAGAATAGTGACGAATGAATCGTCTGACTTAGTATGAATAGGAGAGTTATAGGCAGAATATGGGACAAGAGTATTTTGGGAGTTTTCTGGAATATGGACCATGCTTAAGGGATGACATGGTTGGGTAGGGAATAGTTTGATAAGAATTTAGAAATGAGATTTATTGGAATCTGAGTTTGGGAGCCTGGTTCGAAGGATTCTCAAAGTTAAGCGTGCTCAACTTGGAGAAACCTAGGATGGGTGACCAGATGGGAAGTTCCCTACTGGAAGAAAAATCACAGTCACCGGAGTTCGTATGACTGGAATGTGGGTCTGGCTGGTCTTAGGTGGACTGGACAACATGATGTACGAGTAGTTGAAATTTGGGATGACTAGATGACCGATGAATAGTAACGATGAATAGTGGCGATGGAAAAGAAATTATAGATATCATCGATGAATAGTAACGATGATGAATAGTAATGATAAATAGTAACGATGATGAATAGTGTATGTGAATAGTAACGATAAATAGTAATAGTGAATAGTAATGGTGAATAGTAATGGTGAATAGTTCGTATGAACGAACGATGAACGATGAATAGGAACTATGAACGAACGGACGAACGATCGAATGATCGGACGAACGAACGATCGGAATTTCGGCAGCATAACGACAGGAAAAGATTATTTGGACGAACGAACGGACGAACGATCGGAATTTCGGCAGCATAACGACAGGACAAAGATTATCTAGAAGAACGATGAATAGGGACTATGAACGAACGATGAACGATGAATAGGGACTATGAACGAACGATGAACGATCGAATGATCGAACGAACGAACGATCGGAATTTCGGCAGCATAACGGCAGGACAAAGATTATCTGGAAGAACGATGAATAGGGACTATGAACGAACGATGAACGATGAATAGGAACTATGAACGAACGATGAACAATCGAATGATCGAACGAACGAACGATCGGAATTTCGGCAGCATAACGGTAGGAAAAAGATTATTTGGACGAACGAACGGACGAACGATCGAACGATCGAACGAACGGACGAACGAACCATGAACGGTCGGACAAACGATCGAACGATCGGACGAACGAACGAACAAACTAAGAACAGGGGGACGAATGATCGAAGAACGATCGAACGATCCTTGTGCTAGTGTGTGCTTATGTGGAACATGGAGTGGGTGTGTGTGGGGGGGGGGAGAGAGTTGCCATGAAATGGCTTGGGGTGGGATGAGAGGAGGCCCTTGCCCCTCTATTTATAGCCATGGTGGGGGGATTAGGGGGAGGGATGAGAGGATTAGTGGGAGGATGAGAGGATTAGTGGGAGATTAGCATGTATTTGTCTTGTATAAGTGAGATTTGCTTGTAGAACTCACCGTATGACACTGGAGGCATACATATACGTATGAGCATGAGGAAAGTTATGAAAAAAATATTTATAGGGACTTGAAAAATGATTCTGAAGGTATTTCTCAGGAGGAAAATATCTGGAGATATATCGGTGGAATATTTGGGCAGTATTTCTGGAAAGAACTTGAAGAGGATCACTAGGGAAATATCTGGGCAGTATTTCTGTAAACAATTTGAGGGGGATCACTGAGGAAATATTTGTAGGGTATTTTGAGGAGGATTTTAGAGAGAATATAGACCACTATACTTTATTTGTTGATATCAACTCGCAAACAAACATTTTGAAATGAAATTTGAAATTCATTTTGAATTTAGGGCGAGTTTGAGAAAATTTCAGAATTTGAATTTTTGGGATGCTACACCGGGGGTGCGCCCGTTGCCTGTGGGGGCCCTCGGGCGAGGCGTAATTCCGTCCGGGACCACTGTTCTTGCCCGAGACCGGGCTCGGGCGAGACGAGATCGCGTCCCTTGGTAGACGAGGTTTTAGCTTTGCGCGGTGCTTAACAGCCTTTACGGTCTGTTTTGAAGATGTTTTCCAGCTATGCTTAGGAGTATTGGGGGTACCTCTAATTACGGTACCCGACAGTTACCATGTTTTCTTATAAGTTTGACTAGTACTTGTTATTAATTAGATCGTGAGGAATGAGTGGGTGATGGATCATCTATGTAAATCAAACAAAAAACTAAAGTGTGAAATGATGATGGACTATATTGTTCCATAAACTAAACACACTCTAAAAGATTAAATGATTGCTTAATTTATATGTTATAATTTTTGGGAACCTAAAATGTGTGGTTCGCCAATTTCTATAGTATCCAGAAGACAACTCGGTATTATAAAAGGTCGTTAGCTATATACATTATAAACGAAGAAAAATAGTGACGACGTATTTGAACAAATCATGCGGGGTAAATTGATTGACGCCTAAAATCAGTAAAAAACACTAAACATTGAGTTGGTTAGTTGAATAAAAATCTTGCGGGGTATATCGATTGAAAAGATACACCAGGGCTTCAATTAAAAAAAACTTAGTACAATGTCAGTGCGATATCGTACGGTACATTAAATCTCTATTATATTAAAACATCAGTTTTCTGATTCTATAGTTTTCACTGTCTTATATTCTCATATTTAAATCGTAAAAATGATAGGAATTCGAGCTATGGTTGTTGCTCTAATTCATATCCAGCTAGCAAACAAAAATGTTTATATTCTATACTTACTTTTAAATGGAAAGCGTAGCAATGTACAAACCTTGTTAGTTTATTTGATGGTATGATATAGTGTAACGGTTGTACGATACTTGAGGATACAGCGTCAGTGCCTTGTTTTTCACGTCTTGATCATCCGTCGCCTCTGATTGCTTCATGCTTTTTCTCCCGCAGAGCTTCACAAGATGCTCGCTCAGGCACAGGATGCGAAAGCCTCGACAGATGAGGCGGGGGCGGTGGCCATAGAAAAGACGCGCGAGCTTTCGCTAGCTCGCGAAAATGTCGTTGACGCGGGATGCCGAGCGAACTCCACGAGCTCCATCTGGTTGTTGCTGGCATGGTGTGTGTCCACCTCTCTCCTCCACTGTGGCTGAAGCACTCCTGGTTGATCGCCTGCGGGAGCTGCCCGACCACGTGGAGCGCTCTGTCGCCGAAGGTGTTTGCCGAGGTGGTGGTGTCGCCCTTGGTCAAATGGTTTCTCACTTCGATGAGATACTTTCTTCGCTCTGGTGAGAAATTCGGCCACCCCCGAGGATCTTTTCTTCGCTCTGGTGCCATGGACCTTGCTCCTTGCGCCTCCATCAATCCTTTTGAGCCACTGGCGCAGACACACAGCCACAATCGCCACAAGTCCCCCGCGGTGGTGCTTCTTCAAATCCTCACGGTTTGGCGGCCACGGATTTGGTTTGCGAGGATGAAGGATAGCATCGAGGATGAATCACAACCGGAATTTGGCTCTTTGCCGAGTACTAAATATTTTGCCGAGTGTTTTTTTCGGACACTCGACAAAGAAGCTCTTTGCCGAGTGTTTTATTTTTGACACTTGACACTCGAGTGTCAAAAATAAAACACTCGGCAAAGAGCTTCTTTGCCGAGTGTTTTTTTTCAACACTAGGTAAACACAATTTAAAAATCATATTTTAAAGTAGTAAATTAATTCAAATGAAAAAGTTTTCAACTACAAATTTATATAACTCATCATGATGTACAATTTATATTTTGAACATTTCTTCATATGACAAAATAAAAATAAATTTGTTCATAAAACCTATATCTCTCTCGTAGTTTATGAAACTATGAGAGGTGTATAAGATTTGTGCATATTGTTAGAACCATCATGTGAAATGAACAAATGACCAAACAACCAAAATAAACTTTGTAGACCTTGAGAAGTTATAGAATTTTGTAGTTGGCAACCTTTTCATCTGAAATCATCTTGTCAACGAAAACTACGTCTGAATTTAAAAAATTTAAAATTCAAATTTTGAAAACGACCTCGAAAGAAAAAACCACCAACATGAAAGTTGTAGCTATTGAAGAGTTATGAAACTTTGTAGTTGACAACGTTTTGGTTTGAAATCATCATGTCATGCAAAACTATATTTAAATTTTAAATTTTGAATTTTTCAAACTATCTCAGATGGAAAAACCACCAAAATAAAAGTTATAGGTTTTGAAATGTAATGATAATTGACAATTTTTTGATTTGAAATCATCTTATCATTGAAAAATTACCGTGAAGTTTTCAAATTTGAAATTCAATTTTGTAAACGGACTCGGATGTAGAAACTATCAATATAGAACTTGTAGATCTCGAAAAGTTATGCAACTTTATAGTTGGTCATATTTTCAAATGAATTCATTTAGTGCCTTAAATAATCAAATTACTCTCGGTTTGTTATAGTACATGAGGAAGAAGAGGATGGCGCGTTTGTTGATCTGGGGATCGACGGCTGGGCATAAAACAGGCTAGTGACAGTTGGATCTATGTGGACGACTACGATTAGGTGTAGCATACCCCTTCGGCCCATTAAAATCTGCCACTGATTTGTGATCGGATGGATCGGATTAAGCTGTGTCGTGGACAATTTTCGGATCGTAGATCTGTGATCCGAGGGCTACGCCCGCGTACCGGTTCGGCAGGGCCTTGATTTAATCCCGCGCGTCCAACCCTGATCCAATGGTCGAGATCTATCTATACCCTTCGGTGTACATTTTAAAAAAGAGATCCCATAGAAATTAGATATCAACCCACGGTCCGGCGCCACTGTGTACTGAGTCTCGCGCTTCTTGCGGGAAAGCCCCTGCTATTTTCTGGATTCATGCGCCCAGTCCAGTAAATAGAAAATCCAGAAAAAAGAAATAGAAATCTATTTTTAATATAAAAATAATGGGTAGAGTTTGTATAATTCATATAAAATCTATTTAACTCCTTTTTAGCCCATTCCAGTTCCTGTAATTTTGTAATAATATTGTCCATCACATAGTGTCTCTATTTTGACATGAGCTGTATTAAAATAATCTCTTAATTAATCTCGTATCAAATACATAAAACCTTCGAAAAATTCATAATTCCTCTGTTTTAATTCCGAATCGACTCGTTCCAGTTGCGTTAGCTTCGTATAAATATTTACTACGCAATAACAACATTAATTATACCATGTCACATACTTTTATATTTACTTATCCTATGTCTACTAGGTTAGCTCTTCTAAATCAAAACCAACCTAACCATAATTATAATTTGGTTAAAACATGATCTTTAGTTAAGTATAATTAAAATTAAAGTGGAGTTAACTATTTATATAATCTTCTCTCATATGGAGTATACTAACCAATTTATAATATAGTTTAATATTTAAATCACATAGATCTTCCATAAATCATAACTACTCAACCGGAACTCCGGATTTAGTGATTCTCGTTTCCATGATCTCGTAGCGATGCGTAGATTATTATTATGCAGTGTCGGTACCCTGAAACTAGGGTACCCCTTACTACTGTATAAAGACGCAGTGCCCACGCGGCTATCACTTAATCACGTGGTGAAAGTGCTGTGTGTGGGACCAGACCATGACTCGCCCCAGTCCCGGGCAGCTACTCTGGGTCCACAACGGCGCCTGACTCCACCACATGGGCGGGTCCGAAGCCGCCACGTGTCCAGAGAAGGTGATATACCCCAAAGCATCAATAGTAAGTCTGGACCCCCACGGGAGAGCGCCGGACCCCTGGATATATAGTCCGGACCTCCAAGGTTGGTCCAGGACCTCCACGTGTTCAAGCCGGACCCCTGGAATGGGATCCAGATCCCCCCGTATGCGGTCCGGGCCGCCCGCAATGGGGTCCCAAGGTCCCAGGACAGAATACACCCGGGCCTTGAATAGGACCCAAGCGAGGGTCCGGTACTGACACGTGTTCGGACCTAGTCTGGTGCGGACCTGTCCGCATACACTTCTGCTCCCCGCCCAGGCAGAGACCCGATGCTGCCACGTGGCCTGCTGCACGTGACATAAGCCAACGGGCGGAGCCTGACGTAAGGCCTCCGGGTTATGCGGCCCCTGCATTTATTGCGGATAAGGCGCGTCGCCTGTCCATCCCACTGACAGGCGATGTGCCGCCTCAGCATTTAATGAGACCTGTCCATTCCGCGGACAGGCGGCGACCTATCCATTCCGCTGGCAGGCAGCGACTTGTCCAATCCGCAGGCGGCGTGCCTGTCCATTCCACTGGCAGGCGACATGCCCATACTGCCGCGTGCACTACGCCCATCATTGCTCGTACGTACCAAGGAAGCAGCCGCCGCATATCAATACTGTGCGGGCTGCGGACATCAGGGCGCCTGGAGATTGCTCAGGCATCACCTGCATTAGTTACTCCATGTATTCCTTCCATTCTGTTCCTGGGCCCTCATGTCGGGGCTCAGCATCCTTGTATGTGCCTCCCTTGAGCTATAAAAGGGAAGGCACACACTGTTGCAAGACAAGCTCTCAGGTTCACAAGACACAACTTAGACACTCAATACAACACACAGTGGAGTAGGGTTTTACGCTCTGGCGGCCTGAACCACTCTAAATCCTCGTGTCCTCGTGTGTTCATCCACCAATCCACGTAATAGGCAAACCGCTAAGGCCCCTCCTCATCTTAGGATTTAGGGCGGGTGCGTTCCGCCACCCGGCCGGAGATTTCCTCTCCGACATTTGGCGCGCCAGGTAGGGGGTTGGCTTTAAGTTTCCATCTGTTTTCCTGCTCAACACCATGGTCCAGATCGTTGAGCACCACAACTTCATCCCCGAGGACTTCCTGATGGAGGAAGAGGCTGCATCTTCCACGCCATGGGCCTCCAACCGCCCTGCGCCTGGTGCTGCTGCTGTGCGCTCTACGCGGCAGCACACCCCTTCGCAGACATCCAGAGCGTCAAGGGCTGCGCCTGGGGCCTTGTTTGCCGCCAGGGAGTTGCTACGCCACCCTCCTAGCTCCACAGCCTCGCCGGGGGCCATGAACAGTGGTGTGACAATGTCGAGCGTCTACTCAGCATGGCGCATTCTGGCTCAGCCAGGCCCAGGCCTCGGTCATCCCAGGTCCTGGCGTCAACATGAGGCGTCGGCATTGGTGTGCTCGCCTTCAGTGAAGGCTGCGCCGACTGAGGACCTATGGGCGGAGCTCAACCACAGGCGTGCGGGAGAGGACACTCTAGCCTCTCTGGAGAGGCCAGATGACCTGCGGGTAGAACTCAACCGTAGGCGTGCGGGAGAGGATGCCCGAGTCTCTCTGGAGAGGGCGCGTGAGTGCCGGCAAAACATCGAGGGTCGCAACCTCGACCTAGACTTCACCGCGGTAGTGCCGCAAACTCCAAGGGGTGCCCGGATTCAGGCGGGTGTCCCATTGGCCAGCGTGGGCTGCGCCGCATTAGTGGATCATCTTCGTGCGGCGACTTGGCCATCCAAGTTCCGGCCACACCTGCTAGAAAAGTACGACGATACGTCAAACTCGTCGAAATTCTTGCAGGTATACGTCACCGCCATTACGGCAGCAGGTGGAGACACTGTTGTAATGGCAACATACTTCCATGTAGCCTTGTCCGGACCGGCCCGGACCTAGCTCATGAACCTCGCCCCAGGATCGATCTACTCCTGGGAAGAGCTCTGTGCGCGGTTCACAGCGAACTTCGCCATCGCTTATCAACAGCACGGCATGGAGGCTCACCTCCATGCAGTGAGGCAGGAACCTGGGGAAACTCTCTAGGCTTTCATCTCCTGCTTCACTAAGGTACGGGGCACTATACCTCGTATCTCCGATGCTTCTTGTTGGAACTTGCTCTCAGCAGCAAGGAAGCCAACAGGGGTGAACGGTGGTGACAACAGGGTTACGTGCACGGGGGCAATAGCTCTGTTTATCTAGCCTCTCACGGGCACTGTGCGGGGGTATTTATAGGTATCTGAGTGCCCAACGCCTTGTGTTAAGGACGCATGTGCCCTCAGACACCTAGTTTATCCCCAGAATATTCCCATAAAGCGGGGTTACAAGCCGTAATTACAAGAATGCCTTTACAAACTAGGCCCGTAACACAAAGGCGGCCACGCGGGGCCCGTTACAATGGGCCAGATCACACGTGGGCCTCAGAGCAGGACGAGGCCGTGCCGCGGGGAGACGTCACCGCAGGCCTTCGTCTGGTGCTGAATGAAGCGAAGGGTGTCCCTGCCCGTTTTGTCTTCGTCAAACCAGCGACTGCAGCGAGAGGCGACGAGCGAAGGGTGGCGTCTCTGCCTTCGCCCCAACATTTGCCCTCCGAGGGACCAGTTCGACAAAGTCACCTGGTGCCGAAGACGTCGCTAGATGGCGGAGACGCTGCCCTCGCTCGAAGTGGTTCCGCGGGGGTTTTTGATGTGACCGTTGATGGACGGCGTACTGTTGGATTGCGGGTTTCCCGAAGCGTCGCGCCCTGTCGGATTGCGGGTTTCTCGAAGAGCCGCGCCCTGCCTATAAAAGAGGGCGGGGGTCGGCGCTGTTTGAACTTTGCCTTCCGCGCTCCGTAAAAACCCTAGCCTCCCGCCGTCTTGCTGCTCTTCTTCTTCCGC
The DNA here is from genome assembly GCF_902167145.1 of Zea mays. Lineage (NCBI taxonomy): Eukaryota > Viridiplantae > Streptophyta > Magnoliopsida > Poales > Poaceae > Zea > Zea mays. The sequence goes on from NC_050103.1 coordinate 15,600,550, forward strand.
TGCTCCTTTTGCTCGCCGGAGTGCTGGCTCGAGTGAAGCAAACCGCCCGCCGCCGCCGACGGTACGTAGCAATGCCGTCCTCTTCTTCTTCCTCTGACACCACGCCGCCGGCCGCCGCCTCGTCTGAGGAGACGTTGAGTAGCGTGATGGTGGAGGAGTTGCGCGCCGGCGACTCTGTTGATTTTGGTGTGTCACGGATGACGTCAGCCCGCGTTGAAGATATGCAGCGGTTGGGCTACTTTGGCGGCGGAGTTGCTCGTGCTCTGGGGACGGAGGAAGTCCCCGAGCCGGAGGGTGAGTTGGTCGTTTTCGAGGCATTCTTCGCCGCCGGTCTCCGCTTGCCTGCGCACCGGTTTGTCGGCGAAGTCCTGCGTAGATTCAATGTTCAGATACATCAGCTGACACCGAATGCCATGGTGGCGCTGGCGAAGTATGTCTGGGCGACGACTTCGTATGGCGGGCAGCCGTCTGTTGAAGTTTTTGCGAAGAATTATTGTTTGCATTGGCAGAAGAGGATGGTTGGGGACGGAGTTGCCCAGTTCGGGTCATGCACATTCACGTCGAAGACCGGCAAGACCACAATGCCAGTAGTGGAGTTGGTTCCGTGCGCCCGCAACAAGTGGGGCAATTGGAATGAATTTTGGTTTTATGTTGCGGAGGGTACTGTCGAAGGCCATAAAGGACTCCCCGTGTCTGAGATGTGCTCTCATTATTATTCTGCGTATCCGCCTTTTGAAGTGGCAGAAGAGGATGCAGACGAAGGGGCCCTCCGATGCGCTGCCGGTCAGAGCAGTGGGCGTGATTTAGTTGAAGAGTTCGTGGCGTACGGGGTCTGGCCCTTGGCGCACGGCTGGGCGCTGGGCGAAGTGTGCCCTCGCCAGATGCCTTTTCACGGAGGAAGGGTGGTGCGAAGTCCTGCCTTCGCACTGAACTTGCGAAATCGTGACCCGGCCGCCTTTGTGCGTGATGCGGAGGACTTGGCGGTGCGGCTCGTGGGACGTTACGTGCCGAGGACTGAAGGCCAGCGCAGCTTTGATATCCGCGGGTCAAATGAGCGCTTGAACAGGGTCTTCGAATTAAATCAATTGCCGTACGACGGCTATCCTGGTCAAGACGAAGGGGACCGCCGTGGGAAGAAACCGGCGGTGGAGACTAGAGGCGACCCTGCGCTGGCGGCCGCGCCCTCCTCAAAAAAGAGAAAATTAGGTACTGCGATGGGGGGACTTGGGGTGTCTGATAGTTTTGCTAGAGAGTTAATGAGGACGTGTGCGGCCCCGGGGGAAAGGATGTCTTCGCCCGAGCTCCGGGAGTCTTCGGCTCGGATGCTGAGGGTTACCGGGGGTTGCTGGCCGAAAAATGTTCCTATCCCCTGCGCGGCTGAGGAGGACTGTTTTACATCTCGTATGGTTCATCGGTGGAGAGTTTTTCCTTACGGGCGAAATATCGGTGCTGTTGTGTGGACAGTGATGGACAAGGATCGCCAAGGGGCGGCGCAAAAACGCCAGGCGACTGTCAGGATTCACGAAGCTCGGCCGAAAAAGCAGCGGGGAACTGCGAAGGCTGCGGCCTCTGGCGGAGGCAAGCCGCCGCTGGCGGTGAAGGCGGGCGCCTCCGCGCCTAGCAAGGCGCCGGAGGCAACGGCGGGCGCCGGAGGCTCCAAGTCAACGAAGGTGGCGCCCCCGGCTAGCGGAGTGGCGGAGGCTTCGAGGGCGGCCCGAGCGCTGCCGTTGGCGGGCAAACGTGTTGCCGACTTCGGCACCGACATTACTGTGGATGACTATCTTGGTGGTAAGTCGCTGGTCTATTATTGTTTTTTTTAATTTGTGGATGCGTTGCAGGGCCGGACGAGGGCCAGCTTGCTATAGTTGCGCCTGGCGCGGCGATCGCGACGGCCGCCAAGGCGCTGAAGGTGGGGGGCGAGGCGCTTGGCGCCGGAGGCGAGGTGTCAGTCCTCGCGCTGGTCAGGGACGAGGCGGGCGCGGCGACCCGCCGGCTGAAGGTGGTGACGGAGGCGCTGAGTCAGGCGACGGAGGCGCTGAGTCAGGTCCGTTGAGCCATACTCTCTCCCCCACCTATTTTGGGGCGACGGCCTTACGTACTGCGTCGTGGCTCTGCAGGTGGCTGACTTCGCCAGCCGTACTGCGTCGGGGGCCCTCACGGCAGCTGTGTCTGCCGAAGTCGAGAGACTTCGGACACAACATGCTGACGCTGTCCGTGAGAAGTCGGCCTCCGACAGCAAGTGCCGTAAGCTGACAAACAGGGTGGCCGCCCTGGAGAGGGAGAAGGCTGACCTCCGGCGCCAACTGGCGGCGGAGAGGAGGGAAGCTAACGAGGCCGTCGCCAAGGGGCAGGCTGCGCAGGCGGAGGCCAAGCTGGCGCGGGCGGAGGGCAATCTTGCCAAGGAGCTCGCCGAACATCTGCAGGAGCGGCTCACCGCCCTGGAGAGCCGCGCTAAGGAGGCCGAGGCCGCAACGCATGCGGAGGCCGAACGGACGCGCACGCAGCTTATGGATACATATCGTGAGCTGGGTGCGCGGACCGGTGACTTCGAAGTGCCGGACCGAGAGTCCGGGCTTCGCTGTCTGCAATGGGTGCAGGAGGAGCTGCTGGAACTTCCCGCCGTCGTGGGGGGGTTGATGTCGTACGCCTCCCTGGTCACCTGCGAGGGGGCGATGAACGCGCTCTCCCGCGAAGGGTGCCGGCACTTCGAGGCCTTCGACCAGGCGGATGAAGATTTTGATCGAGATATCTATAAGGTCGAAGACCCCGTGGTGAAGGAATCCGCCGGGGCCCTCTATGACCGAATGTGGGGTCTGTACGGTCGTGAGGTGGTCAGGGAGCGGGCCGAGGCTGCGAGGGCTCAGGTAACGTCGTTTGTTTGGCGTTTGCTGTATGCGGGCTGTGCGTGTGTTTGCTGAATCTGTGTGTCTTGTTCTAGGCGGAGCGCGGCGAGCGGGTGGACGACTTCGGGGCCCTGAACAGCGCGCTGCCGGACCCGGAGCTGACCCTCGCGGAGGCTGCGACTGGAGTCGCCCTGGAAACAACCCTGGAGACTGCGGAAGACGCGCCGGGCGTCCCCACCTCTGCTGTGGCCGGCGAAGGCCTGCCCCCAAAGGTGGCCGAAGGCGCGCCTGACGCCCCCGCAGCTGCTGCGCCGAGCGCTGAAGATTCCGCGGCGGTGGTAGCGGAAGCAGCGGCGGAGGCGGCAGCGGAGGCTCCCGCAGCGGCAGGGCCTTCGCAGGTGGCGTAGTGGGTGTTTAGGGTTGGGGACTTTTTGGATGTTGTACTGAACTTTGGTTGCTGCGCAGGTTCAAGAGTTTGGGCCTGCGCACGCAACCGCTACTACTGAGTTTTTGGCGGCTTCGACCGCGGAAGGTGGAAATGAATATGGTGGGTCTGTATCTGAGTTTTTTGATTTTACTGACTCTGGGAGCTCGGTTGAGTGGAGTGAGGAGTCGTCGGAGGAGGACTTGGATTATTTCGCGGCCTTGGACGTGGCTGCGGCGGAGGCTTCGCCACACGCTGCGGACGCGCCAGACGTGCCGGGTCCTAGCACCAGGCGCCGACGACGAAGGGCGGTTGCAAAGCGTAGGGTTAGCGCGGAGGAAGGGGCTCGGCTTCGCGTGAGTAGGGTTGGTCGGCAGGAACTGTTGTCTTTGCCGGCCGCCGCGAGCACAGGGGAAGGGGAACTGCGAAGTCTTTTTGCGGGTGAGGAGCTTAGGATAATGTTATTTAATTATAGAGAGATGGGGATTATTCCTAAGGTGGAGCCGATGTAGAGTGTGGTGCCCTCGCTTGTATATGTGTAAAGGGTTGTAAGATGAAGTTGTGTGCCCTCGCGTGCCTGTGCCTGCGAGGGCACTGTGTACTTTGTGTGGCATGGTTGGCTATGCTGTGCTGGTGTGATTATAGTCGGTCTTAGCGCGGATGGTTTGATGCTGTCGCTTCTGCTTTTGCTGTACTGGTTTGACCGCGCCCTGAGGCGGCTTCTGCGCGGAGTCTTCGTGAGAGACATCGGAATTTCTCGCACTTGTTGTGCTAAGTCCGGCTGCACCCTTAGGCGACTTCTGCGCGGATGGTCTTCGCGATAGATGTCGGAATTTTTCGCACTTGTTGTGCTAAGTCCGGCTGCACCCTTAGGCGACTTCTGCGCGGATAGTCTTCGCGATAGACGTCGGAATTTTTCGCACTTGTTGTGCTAAGTCCGGCTGCACCCTTAGGCGACTTCTGCGCGGATAGTCTTCGCGATAGACATCGGAATTTTTTCGCACTTGTTGTGCTAAGTCCGGCTGCACCCTTAGGCGACTTCTGCGCGGATAGTCTTCGCGATAGACATCGGAATTTTTTCGCACTTGTTGTGCTAAGTCCGGCTGCACCCTTAGGCGACTTCTGCGCGGATAGTCTTCGCGATAGACATCGGAATTTTTTCGCACTTGTTGTGCTAAGTCCGGCTGCACCCTTAGGCGACTTCTGCGCGGATTTGTCGCACGCGAGGGTGGCTAGCGCTTAGCCTCGCGGTGACTTCGAATTGGTCGAATGCCGAAGACCGGTGTCGCGGTCTTCTTTCGACACATGTTTTTGCGGGGGATTTTTCTCACATATATTACATGGCTCCGCCTCGTTAAAAACCTCACCCCCCGGGAGGAAAAGAGTGCGGGCCGGTACAAGAGTGTTTGCGGTGAATTACAAGGGCGAAATCAGCCCTAAGTGGATCAAACAAAAAATTTGCGAAGGTTGTCGATGTTCCAGGAGTGCTCCAGGTCCTCGCCATTTGGCGTTGTGAGCCTGTAGGCGCTGGGGGAAGCTTTTGTTTTGACTATGAAGGGGCCCTCCCACTTGGGCTCCAACTTGCCCTTGGATTCCGTCCGAGCTGTTCGGATGAGTACGAGGTCCCCCTCGCTGAACTCCCTCGGGATGACTGCGTGGTCGCGCCATGCTTTGGTCTGGGCTTGGTATTTGTTTAGGGCCTATAGGGCGAAGACCCGGTCTCCGTCAATGAGATCTTTTGAAGTTGGCTCGTCCACGTCAGGGACGACTGACGGAACTGTACGCGGGGACCCATGCTTTATTTCTTGCGGGGTCATTGCCTCCGATCCGTATAGAAGGCGGAAAGGAGTGAACCCGGTCGCCCTGCACTCAGTTGTGTTTAGCGCCCAGACTGCCTCCGGTAACAAATCGGTCCATCTGCCTTTTTTTTCATCGAGGAGCATTTTCTTGACAGCTGTGAAGATTTTCCCATTGGCACGCTCCACGACCCCGTTGGACTGCGGATGATAGACTGAAGCGAAGGCAAGCTTGGTGCCGATGGAGAAACAAAAATCCTTGAAATCTTGGCTGTCAAACTGCTTGCCGTTGTCGACTGTTAGCTCGGACGGCACTCCGAAGCGGCAAACAACGTTCTGCCAAAAGAATTTTTGGGCAGTCTTTGATGTGATTGTGGAAACAGCCCTCGCTTCAATCCATTTGGTGAAGTATTCGACGGCTACGAAGGCGAACTTAAGGTTCCCCTGAGCGGTGGGCAGGGGCCCGACAATGTCCAGGCCCCAGCGCTGGAGAGGCCATGTATGGGCGATCAGCTTTGTATATTGCGAGGGGTTGCCTGACCGAGGAGAGAACTTCTGGCAGGCTTCGCAGGACCTTGTGACTCGATTTGCGGCGCAGATCATTGCAGGCCAGTAAAACCCTTGTCGGATCACCTTGGCTGCCAGGGCCCTTGGCCCTGCGTGCGAGCCGCACGTGCCACTGTGGACTTCGCGTAGGATCTGCATTCCTTCGGTTTCGGTGACGCATTTGAGCATTGGCTGACTGACCCCTTTCTTGTATAGTTGGCCCTCGATCAGAGCGAAGTCCCGGCTTCGATGTCTGAGGCGCTTTGCCTCACTGACGTCGGCTGGATGATAGTACCCCTGTAGGAACAGGGTTATTGGTGCCCTCCAGTCTTCGGTCATGATTAGTTTGACTATACGGTGGCCTTCGCTATCATTAGTTATCTGGAGCCCTTCGGGGCTCCGGACGGCTGGCGTGCCGATGGTGTGGAAAAACACGTCGGAGGGCAGGGGCTCGCCCCTGGCGGCGGCCTTGGCTAAGGCATCGGCCTCCTCGTTCCTGGCCCTATCCACATGCTGCAGGGTGAATCCCTTGAATTGTCTCTCGAGACTTCGGATAGCCGCGAGGTATTGCATGAGGGCGGGGTCTTTTGCTGCATAGTCTTTCTCGACCTGTCCGGCAACTATCTTGGAGTCTGTCTTGATGATACATGTGGTGACTCCGAGGGCCCTTAGCTTGCGGAGGCCGAGGATAACCGCTTCATACTCTGCTATATTGTTTGTACATTTGTCGGATTCCAGAGCAAAGTTGAGGCGTGCTGCATATCTGTGTTTGACTCCGGCTGGTGAGGTGACGACTGCAGCGACGCCTGCCCCCGCATGGCACCATGCACCGTCGCAATGGATGGTCCAGATCTTCTCTGTGGACGGGTCCGGCTGTGTTGCTGGCCCAGTCCAGTCGACGACGAAGTCTGCCAGGACTTGCGACTTGATGGCTGTCCTGGGCTCGAAGCTGATGTGGTAGCCGGAGAGTTCGGCTGCCCACTTGGCAATCCTCACCGATGCCTCCGGGTTTCTGAATAGTTTGCCGAGCCCTCTGTCAGAGGTGACTCGGACCTTGAATGCTTCAAAGTAATGGCGCAGTTTGCGCGAGGACATGACAACTGCGTAGGCGATCTTCTCCAGCTCTGTCATGTTGCATTTGGACGGTGTCAGGACTTCGGAGACATAGTAAACAGGGCACTGTCTGACTGCGCCTTCGACTGACTGCTCCTGCACTAGTGCCGCGCTGACCGCGTGCGGCGAAGCCGCGACATAGAGCAATAGGGGGAGCGAGGAGTCGGGGCTGGTGAGGATGGCCAGCTCCGACAGGTACTGTTTGAGTGAGGCGAAGGCCGCTGCTTGCTCCGGTCCCCAGGCGAAGTCTTTCGCGCCGCGGAGCGTTTTGAGGAAGGGGAGACTTCGCTCGGCGGACCTGGAGATGAATATGTTGAGAGCGGCCAGTCTGCCTGTCAGACGCTGGACGTCCCTGACGGACTGCGGAGGCGACATGTCGACGATGGCCTGGATCTTGGTTGGGTTGGCCTCGATGCCGCGGTGTGACACCAAGTAACCCAATATCTTGCCCTGGCGAACACCGAAGACGCACTTTTCCGGGTTCAGGCGGAGTCGTGCATCTCGCATGTTCGCGAATGTCTCGGCGAGGTCGGCGAGGTGGTCCTCCTTATTCTTGCTGGCGACGACGATGTCGTCCACATATGTAAATATGTTTCTACCGACCTGCCCTTCGAGTACTGTTCTGGTGAGTCTGGAGAAAGTGGACCCCGCATTCTTGAGTCCCTCCGGCATCCTGATGAAGCAATAAGTGCCGAAGGGTGTTATAAAGCTGGTGCTAGCCTTGTCTTCCTCCTTCATGTATATCTGGTGATAGCCGGAGAAGCAGTCGAGGAGTGACATGACCTCGCATCCGGCCGCGCTATCGACTATTTTGTCGATCCGCGGCAACGGGAAATTGTCCTTCGGGCAGGCCTTATTGAGACTGGTGAAGTCTATGCACATTCGCCATTTCCCGCTTTTTTTCTGCACCATTACGACATTGGAGAGCCACGTGGGGTAAGCCACTGGCTCGATGAATTTAGCTTCTAGGAGGCGGTGCACTTCCGCCTTGGCGGCCTCTGTCTTTTCGTTGGACATTTTGCGGAGCCTTTGCTTTTTTGGTCGCACCGAAGGGTCAATTCCCAAGCTGTGCTCAATTATGGATCGGCTGACTCCGACCAGGTCTAGGGCGGACCAGGCGAAGACATCTTTATTCTTGGCCAGGCAGCAGAGAAGCTTCTCTTCTTCATGTGACGTGAGGTCTTCGCTGATAGTGACTGTCTGCTTGGGCGTGGCCTGATCAAGGGGAACAGTCTTGGTTCCGTCTTGGCTCTGCAACTGTGCCTTCTCGTGCTGCTTGTCGGTTGGGCTGGCGGGCGCGGGGACCTCACGCTGGGTCGTGAGGCAGTGTACGTTCCTCTGACCAGGCACGAAGTCCCGCTCTATGTTGCGCGCCGTCTGCTGGTTGCCGTAGATCGTGATAGCGCCTAGCGGACCTGGTATCTTCATACATAGGTACAGTCCGTGGATGGCAGCTTCGAACTTATTGATGGAGCCCCGGCCCATAATGGCGTTGTACGGATATACCATGTCGACAATGTCGAAGGTTACCTGCTCACTTCGGGCATTGGGTGCTACACCGAAGGAGAGGGGAAGCTCTATTTTGCCAACGGGAAAGGTGCCCTTGCCGCCGAAGCCATACAACGGATTGTCCGAAGGCTTGAGCAGACTGTGGCTTATACCCATGCGGTCGAAGGCGTGGAGGAAGATGATATCCGCCTGGCTGCCGTTGTCGACTAGGACTTTGTGTAGGTCCCAGCCTGCCACGCTGCAATTGATGACCATAGCGTCGATGTGGGGGGCGCTGCGCAGGTCGACGTCTCGTGCATCGAAGGTTAGCGGTATGTGGGACCACTTCGTCTGCACGACTGGGCCGGTGACCGCGACATGGTTGATGCTGCGGTAGTGGTCCCGCTTCTGCCGCTTGGTGTCGAAGTCAGTGCTGGACCCCCCTGTTATCATGTGAATGACTCCGCGATATGGTTGATCGGCGAAGTCTTCCTGCTTTGGGGCATGGGGGATGTTTTGGTGTTGCTGGTGTGGTGGTGGGGGTGGAGGAGGTACGATTTGTACTTCCTGATGGTGTTGGTAAGCGTGGTGCGGTGGATGCGGAGCGGGAGCGTGGATATATGGTGGGGGGGTGGCTGGTAATTATGCGCGACAATTCTGGGATTGTCAGCTGGCTGCGCCCGCGCCATTCTGTCTCTGGTGGCCTTCGTTTCGGGGCAGTCTTTGGTTTGGTGGGCGCAGTCTTCGCCGTGGAAAAGGCAGTAGAACCGGCGCGGTGGCTGCGCGCGCCCTCGGCCCCTGCCACGAGTTCCGTTTCCACGGCCTTGGGGGGATATTCCTGGCGACGAGGGGGGTCAACAGCAGGCTGCTGGTTGGCGATGTTGTGCACTTGCTGTTGACTGCGGCCATCTCGACCGGAGTCTGGTTGCGGAGTCCTCGTCCATGTGCGGCTGGACTGCGGGGCATCTTTGGGCTTCCGCTGTGACTCAACTTTGCGCTGGTGGAGCTCTTCGGATTTGGCATACTTTTCAAAGAGCTGATATAGCTCCTGAAGGTTCTTGGGTGGATCTCTGATACAGTGGCTGTAGAGGACGCCGGCCCGAAGGCCACTGATGGCGTAGTGGATAGCGATCTGATCATCGACGGAGGGCAGCTGTGACTTGAGCGTTAAGAATTTGCGGTAATACTCCCGCAGAGTCTCCTTTTCTAGCTGTTTGCAAAGCGAGAGCTCGGCCAAAGCGTCGGTGTCTGGGCGGTACCCTTGAAAGTTGAGAAGGAACTTGTCCCTGAGACTTCGCCACGAATCAATGGACAGCGGAGGCAATCTGGTGAACCAGGTGAGTGCTGGGCCCTCTAGGGCGATGATGAAGGACTTCGCCATTGTGGCGTCGTCCCCTCCGGCGGATGCAACGGCGACTTGATAACTCATTATGTATTGCGCCGGATCGGTGCTGCCGTTGTACTTGGGATATGCCCCTGCTCGGAAGTTAGCTGGCCAGGGCGTCACTTGCAGGTGTGGCGCCAGGGGACTTCGCTCATCGAGGTAGTTGACCCCTTGGAATGGCGCGCCGTGCTGGAAGGCGTAGTCATGTTGGGGGAAACGCGGGTTCTCCTGCTGCGCCCGATGTTGCAGGGGTGGGCCATGCTGCAGGCCGAGGTGGCCTTCGCGCGTGTCCTCCGGTTGCGCGCGCTGCTGGAGGGGTGGCTTTTGCTGTAGACCGAGGTGGCCTTCGCGCTGCATCAGCGCGATCTCGCGCTCGAGGTCTTGGGCCTTCTGCTCCTCGTCGCGTATCATCTGCCGCACCTTGGCTAGTGCGGACACACGTTGGCGCTTGGCTTCCAGTATCTCTTTCTGCCTCTGGAGATTGCGGTTCTTGAGGCGCAGGGCGCGCAGCTGTAACTGTTCCTCTGTTGAGATGCCGAGGACCTCGCCGTCCTCGGTGAGATCCGCGCCCTCCAGTGGGGCGAAGCCTGGGGGCGGCTGCGATTGTCCTTCGGGCCCGCAGGTGTGGAAGGTGTCGTCTTCGCAGGTGCGGGGAATGTTGTCTTCGGTGGGCTCTTGGTGGGTGGATTGGGTGAGGGCGAGGGCCTTGCCCTTTCTTGCGGCCAGCAGTGCTGCCTTCGCAGCCTCGTCAGCCTTCGGGTTAGCTCTCTTGGGTGCCATCGCGGGTGGTCTTGTCGTAGCACGAACGGTGGGCGCCAAATGTTGGAACTTGCTCTCAGCAGCAAGGAAGCCAACAGGGGTGAACGGTGGTGACAACAGGGTTACGTGCACGGGGGCAATAGCTCTGTTTATCTAGCCTCTCACGGGCACTGTGCGGGGGTATTTATAGCTATCTGAGTGCCCAGCGCCTTGTGTTAAGGACGCATGTGCCCTCAGACACCTAGTTTATCCCCAGAATATTCCCATAAAGCGGGGTTACAAGCCGTAATTACAAGAATGCCTTTACAAACTAGGCCCGTAACACAAAGGCGGCCACGCGGGGCCCGTTACAATGGGCCAGATCACACGTGGGCCTCAGAGCAGGACGAGGCTGTGCCGCGGGGAGACGTCACCGCAGGCCTTCGTCTGGTGCTGAATGAAGCGAAGGGTGTCCCTGCCCGTTTTGTCTTCGTCAAACCAGCGACTGCAGCGAGAGGCGACGAGCGAAGGGTGGCGTCTCTGCCTTCGCCCCAACACTTCTATCATCACCGCTTTCTGCCAGGGGTGCGTGATGAGAAGATGCTGGAAAAGTTGGCCACGCATGATGTGGAAACTGTCACCACGCTCTTCGCTCTGGCTGACAAGTGTGCCAGAGCTGCTGAGGGCCGTGCATGGCACTCGGCGCAACAGACCGGGGTTGCCCAGATGGGTGGCTCGGGTGCCGTCACCCAAGACGGCAAAAAGAAAAAGAAGAAGAACCGTGGCCACGAGAGGCCGCAGGCTGCTGCTCCGATCATCGCAACTGCGACTGGGGGCCGGAACGAGCGCAACAAGCGCCCACGGCCACAGGGGGGCAACAGCGGCTCATGCCCTGTGCACCCCAACAGTCGCCACAGCACCATGGAGTGCCGCGAGATCATCAAGCTCGTGAAGCGCGTCAGCGAGCGGCGTGAGCAGACATCCAAGGATGGCTCCCCACCTCGTCACCGGCCTGGCAAGGAGAGGGTCAACGACGATGATGTGACCGCGGGAGAATGGGACCTCGGGTATCAGTCACCCGAGGGGTCCTCAAGGACGTCTTCACCGGAGACTCTGACTCCGGTGGCGAGAGCGACCGCCACAAGAAGCTATACGTTATGTACGGCGGGAGCTAGGAGCTCACCTCCCGTAGGAACGTCTAGTCCCTGCGCCAAGAGGTCCTGTCAGCGACCCCAGGGGTCCCGAAGGCTGCTCCACATCAGCGGTGGAGGAGCACCACTATCTCCTTCGGGGATCCGACTGCCGCGACAACATGGCAGGGGCCAGTATATTACCGCTCATCACCGCCCCTGTCATCGCCAACATGCGGCTGCACCATGTGCTGATTGACGGTGGGGCTGGCCTCAATGTCATCAGCCATGCTGCATTTAAGCAGCTGCAGATCCCGGGGTCCTGACTGGGACCCTCTCGTCCATTCTCCAAAGTGGGCGCTCAACCGGTGTATCCCCTTGGGAGCATCACGCTCCCGGTTACATTCGGGATAGAGGAGAACTTCCGCACCGAGAACGTCCAGTTCGACGTCGTGGAGGTTAACCTCCCCTTCAATGCCATCATTGGCAGGCCGGCCTTGTACCAGTTCATGGACATTGCCCATTACGGGTATTTGGTCCTCAAGATGTCGTCCCCTGCTGGGGTCCTCACCGTGCGGGGCGACCGCGCCGCTGCGGTGATGACTGTCGAGAAGCTGCATGCCCTAGCGGCAGAAGCTGCTCGCCCGGACGACAGGGGGAAGGACCCCTCGACCTCCAGTACCAAGGCAAATGTCGACGGGGAGAAATAGGAACTCGCGCTCGTCGCCTTCCTCCAGGCAAATGTCGACGTTTTCGCATGGGAACCATCGCAGATGCCTAGGATCCCCAGGGAAGTGATTGAGCATCATTTGAAGATCCACCCTGACGCTAAACCGTGAGTCAGAAGCCTCGCAGACAGCCCATTGAGCGGCAAGACTTCATTCGCCAGGAGGTCCGGAAGCTGCTTGACGCCGGCTTCATCCAAGAGGTTCATCACCCAGTGTGGCTGGCCAACCCAGTCATCGTTCCAAAGGCAAACGGGAAGCTTCGGATGTGCATTGACTACACCAGCCTGAATAAGGCTTGTCCCAAGGACCCTGGACCCGTATCCACTTCCACGCATTGATCAAATCGTGGACTCTACCTCCGGGTGCGACCTCTTGTCCTTTCGAGATGCCTACTCAGGTTTCCATCAGATCCAGATGACTAGGGAGGATAGAAAGCATACCGCTTTTGTAACAGTGGATGGGCTTTACTGCTATGTTGTAATGCCCTACGGTCTGAAGAATGCCTTGCCAACATTTGTACGGGCGATGAGTAAGACCTTCGGGGACCTGATCAGGGACAGGGTAGAGATATACGTCGATGACATCGTGGTCAAGACTAGGAGGGGGTCAACTCTGGTGGAAGACCTGACCCTGGTCTTTGACAAGCTGCGGGCGACGCACACCAAGCTGAACCCGGACAAATGCGTCTTTGGTGTCTCCACTGGGAAGTTGCTGGGATTCCTGGTTTCGCACCGGGGGATCGAAGCAAACCCGGAGAAGATCAGGGCAATTGAGGCGATGAGGCCTCCGGCTCGTATCAAGGACATCTAGAAGCTTCCGGGGTCATTAGCCGCCCTTAGCCGCTTCATCTCACGGCTGGCTAAGAGGGCGCTACCCTTCTTCAAGCTCCTGCGGAAGTCTGGTCCATTCTCTTGGACCGAAGAGGCAGAACGTGCCTTTCAAGAGTTGAAGCAGCACCTGGTGTCCCTACCAGTACTGGTAGCTCCAGAATCTGGGGAGCCGTTGTATTTATACATCGCGGCGGCTGCAGAAGCGGTGAGCATGGTGTTGGTCGTCGAAAGGACGACACAAGAAGGCCAAGAACCTGAGGGCTCGGGACCAGCTATAGGGGTCCGGACCATTCAGAGGTCGGTCTACTACGTCAGCGAGGTCCTCCATGAGGCAAAGACCAGGTACCTTGAGACGCACAAACTTATTTATGTTGTACTTGTTGCGTCTAGGAAGCTGCGCCACTATTACTAGGCACACAGGGTCGTGGTGGTGACCTCCTTTCCGTTAAGGACCATCCTCAACAACTCTAACGCCATAGGCAACATCGCCAAGTGGGTTGCGGAGCTTGCTGAGTTCCAGCTGGACTTCCAGCCTTGCCATGCCATCAAGAGCCAGGTCCTGGCTGACTTCATCGTGGAGTGGACGCCTCCCTCGAGCGCCCCTGGGGATCTGGATCCCGATTTGGACCCCACACCCGCGGAGCCCAAGGGTCCGGTTTTCACCGAGCCCCACTGGATGCTCTTCTTCGACGGATCCGCCCATTAGCAAGTTGGCGGGGCTGGGGTGGTCCTCATCGACCCAAGCGGAGATCAAGTGAAGTACATGGTGCACCTTGAGTTCAAGGCCACCAACAATATGGCAGAGTATGAAGCATTGATCTTCGGCTTGACGGCCGCCCTATCCCTGGGGATCTGCCAGCTCCTCGTGAAGGGGGACTCCCAGCTGATCATTAAGCAAGTCCGTGGGGAATGTAGCTGCAACGAGCCTAGGCTCGCAACTTACCTCCTCCACGTAAGAAAGCTGGAGAAGGACTTCATTGCCCTGGAACTGCAACATGTTCCTCGAGCTGATAACTCGGCGGTAGATGAACTCTCCACGAGGGCATCAACTTGGGCACCCGTGCCCGAGGGCGTCTTCGAAAGACGGCTGCTAAGACCCACTGCCTAGCCTGCCGAACTAGGCGAAGGGGGCGAGACTAGCACCTCGAAGCTAGCAGTCCCGGTGGCGTTACATCTGCAGAATCCACCAAAGGTTGTGTGTGCAACAGAGGGTCCTGCCTACCCCTTAGTGCCATAGCCAGTATCTCAGAGTGGTCCTGATGCATGGATCTCTGAGATCTGGGACTACCTGAAGGAAAACATCCTTCCTGAAGACCATGTATCCGCAGAGCGCATAGTGCGGTTGGCTAAGCGATACACGGTGGTGGAAGGGGATCTCTACCACCGTGGCACCAACGGCATTCTCATGCGGTGCATTACCCAGTAGGAGGGCCGTGAGTTGCTTACAGAGATCCATGGAGGAGAGTGCGGAAGTCATTCCTCATCCCGCACGCTGGTCGGTAAGGCCTTTTGGCATGGCTTTTACTGGCCAATCGCCCTCCAGGATGTAGCTGAGATGGTAAAGTCCTGCAAGGCGTGTCAATTCCACACAAAGCAGATACACACACCAGCTCAGGCTCTGCAGATGATTCCACCTTCCTGGCCATTCGCCATATGGGGGGTGGATATCCTGGGACCATTTCCTAGGGCCGTCGGCGGGTACCGGTACCTCTTCGTCGCCATCGACAAGTTCACCAAGTGGCCAGAGGCCACCCCTATGGTCAACATCACCCAGGGTGCTGCTGTTGCTTTCCTCAAGTCGATTGTCTGTAGATTTTGGGTCCCAAGCCGTATCATTACAAACAACAGGAGTATTGCGAGGGCATCGACACCCAGCTCTGCTTTGCGTCTGTGACTCATCCCAGGAGCAACGGCCAGGCGGAGAGGGAAAACACAGAGATCCTTAGGGGGCTCAAGACACGCACCTATGACTGCTTGAAAAAGCACAGAGCAAATTAGGTCAGTGAGCTTCCGTCCATGCTTTAGGGGAACTGGACCACACCCAGCCGAGCTACCGGGGAGACCCCATTCTTCCTGGTCTACGGGCCGAAGCCTGCCTTCCCCCGGAAATCATTATGGGCTCCCCACGGGTCCAAGCTTTCGATAAGTCTATGCAGGAACAGCTACAGCGTGAGGACGAGGACTTCATCGACGAGCGCAGATGGCGAGCGGCGATCCGAAATGCACGGTACAACCAGGCGCTCAGGCGCTACCCCCAACGGTTCGTGCATAGTAGGGAGCTCAGGGTCGGGGACCTGGTCCTAAGGCAAGTACTGAACCGAGAAGGGCTCCACAAACTCTCCCCCAGCTGGGAAGGACCCTTCAAGGTGACGGAAATATGCCGACCCGGGTGTGTCTACCTTGCTACAACTGAAGGAGAGCCTCTTCCCAATCCCTGGAACATAGAGCATCTCCGTAAGTTTTACCCATAAAAACAAGCTTGGGGATTCGGTTTTCTTCCTTTGTAACTAGGTTGCACATATATGTACGTCGACCTGGTGAGGTCCGCCCTCATAAACCTGGTCTGTTGGCCTACACTCATGTATATCAAGTTATAAAGAAAAGATTCACCCCCAGATTTGTTTTTGTGTTGGTTTCGTTTTGCTTCAATTTACGAACATTGTTTTTTATCTAACCCACCCATACAGTTACCACCGTTGCTGGTATAATGACATCCGAATTGAGTAGCCAGGCATGCAGTTTGGGACCCCTCGGCAGGGGGGGTCCAGCAGCCTAGGGGCCAGTTCTAGAGAACGGGTACCTGTCTCCTAGGGTGGTCCGGAGCCGTGTAGCCGCTTAGCTTGGTTCTGTACCTTAAGCCTGCATGCTCCACAACTCCGTGACGGGTATCCTAGTATTGAGAACTATAGTCCTGTGGGTCCGGCAACCTAGGGTCTGGTTCTAAAGAATGGACACTTGTCTCCTGGGGTGGTCCAGAGCTATGTAGCCGCTTAGCCCGGTCCTGTACCCTAAGCCTACATGCTCCTCCACTCTGCGATGGGTGTCCTAGTATTTGGAGTTGCGATCCAGGGGGGTCCAGGCACACGGCTTGGCTTCCTAGGCTAAGTCCTGTAGGACCTATTGCATGAATCAAAGGATAGAAGATACCAGTTGGTGGGTCCTATGGGTGTGCTACAAAAACTTCCTAGCAGAAGCTGTGTGCAGATCCAGGTCCCAGTCGAGACTACCTCCTAGGGGCCGAGTTACCAATTCTTTCTTAGGTATACTAGTATCCAGCCTCGACACGTCGAGCCTACATCCCAGAGGAGCCAAGTACCAGGGAGAAGTTGGTAACGATGCACACAGCAAGGACAACTA
Organism: Zea mays; assembly: GCF_902167145.1. Lineage (NCBI taxonomy): Eukaryota > Viridiplantae > Streptophyta > Magnoliopsida > Poales > Poaceae > Zea > Zea mays. The sequence goes on from NC_050103.1 coordinate 15,616,927, forward strand.
GCATACAAATAAGTGCTGCTTGATTGATAATTCTCAAGAGTATCTTACAAAACCAAAAATTATTACAAGCCGCCCTTCTTCTTGTGGTACCTCTTCTTTTCCTTTCTTCTCCCCTTCTTGTCGTCGCCCCTGTCACTGTCACTAGAAATAGGACATTTTGCAATAAAGTAATCGGGCTTACCACACTTGTAGCAAACCTTCTTGGAGCGGGGCTTGTAGTCCTTCCCCCTCCTTTGCTTGAGGATTTGTCGAGCTTTGAGGCGTCGATGGGGAGCCTACTTGGTGTAGACTCTTCCTTCTTCTCCTCCGTTGCTTTGAATGCAACGGGTTGTGCCTCGGGCGTGGAGGAGGTGCCTTGCTCGATGATTTTCTTTGAGCCTTTGATCATTAGCTCAAAACTTACAAACTTCCCTATAACCTCCTTGGGAGACATTAGCTTGTATCTAGGATCACCTCGAATTAATTGAACTTGCGTAGGGTTAAGAAAAACGAGGGATCTAAGAATAACCTTGACCATCTCATGGTCATCCCATTTTGTACTCCCGAGGTTGCGCACTTGGTTTACCAAGGTCTTCAACCGATTGTACATCGCTTGTGGATCCTCCCCTTGGTGAAGCATGAACCAACCGAGCTCCCCCTCGATCGTCTCCCGCTTGGTGATTTTTGTCACCTCGTCTCCTTCGTGCGCGGTCTTGAGCACGTCCCAAATTTCCTTTGCGCTCTTCAACCCTTGCACCTTATTATACTCCTCTCGACTTAGACAGGCGAGGAGTATAGTAGTGGCTTGGGAGTTGAAGTGGTGGATTTGGGCCACTTCGTCCGAATCGTAGTCCTCATCCCCTACGGATGGTACCTGTACACCAAACTCAACAACATTCCAAATGCTTGTGTGGAGTGAGGTTAGATGATGCCTCATTTTGTCACTCCACATATTATAATCTTCACCGTCAAAAACCGGTGGTTTTCCTAATGGAACGGAGAGTAAAGGAGTACGCTTTGAAATACGAGGGTAGCGTAGGGGAATCTTACTATACTTCTTGCGCTCATGGCGCTTAGAAGTAATGGACGGTGCGTCGGAGCCAGAGGTGGATGGCGATGAAGAATCGGTCTCGTAGTAGACCACCTTCCTCATCTTCTTTTTCTTGTCGCCACTCCGATGCGACTTGTGGGAAGAGGATTCCTTCTCCTTACCTTTGTTGCAGGACTCTCCCGATGGAGCCTTCCCAAGGCTTGTAGCGGGCTTGTCGCCGGTCACCATCTCCTTTTTGGCGTGATCTCCCGACATCACTTCGAGCGGTTAGGCTTTAATGAAGCACTGGGCTCCGATACCAATTGAAAGTCGCCTAGAGGGGGGGTGAATAGGGCGAAACTGAAATTTACAAAGTTAATCACAACTACAAGCCGGGTTAGCGTTAGAAATATAAGCGAGTCCGAGAGAGAGGGTGAAAAACAAATCGCAAGCAAATAAAGAGTGAGACACAAGGATTTGTTTTACCGAGGTTCGGTTTTTGCAAACCTACTCCCTGTTGAGGTGGTCACAAAGACCGGGTCTCTTTAAACCCTTTCCCTCTCTCAAACGGTCACTTAGACCGAGTGAGCTTCTCTTCTCAATCACATGGGACACAAAGTCCCCGCAAGGACCACCACACAATTGGTGTCTCTTGCCTTGGTTACAATTGAGTTTGTCTCAAGAAAGAATGAGAAAGAAAAGAAGCAATCCAAGCGCAAGAGCTCAAATGAACACAAATGTCGCTCTCTCTAGTCACTATTTGATTTGGAGTGATTGCGGACTTGGGAGAGGATTTTGTGATAGAACCTCCCAAGTAATTAGGCCCACCTACAGTTGTCCTTGTCCAACGGACTTTAGACAACCCTGTAGGTGCCCCTGACTACTTGACAAGTTCGGTATCTTTCCTTACCTTACCAGGAACGTCTCACCCGTCTTGCAGATATTACAGAACATCGGAGATAAAGAAATGCGGAAGCGAATTACATAAACTTACATTTATTTCAAAAGCAAGCTTGAGTTATGTTATTACAGACCAGACTAAACGTGAGTGCAGAGTAGTAATGTTATACAAGCCAGGGGAGGCACAAACTCCTCCCGATAAGTTTAATAAACAAAAGATCCTAAGTGGAGGACCAAGTCCTCCCGCACTTCAGTCTTCTTTTTCCTCGTTTGGTACCACCTTGGAGCAGAAGCAACAAAAGTTTGTCGCTTCCTCACCTAAAAACAACAAAGGGATAAACCCTGAGTATGGAATACTCAGCAAGTCTTACCCGACTAAGGAAAAGACTCTCAAGGGTATGCTGGATAAATAGGAGTCAAGGAAAGGCTTTAGCAAAAATTCAACTTATACCTTTGCAGAAATAGCTTACTAAAGTGAGTCCTTACTTTCAATCTTTTAACGCCATATTAAGTATTAATAGACTCTATTTGCATCTAGTCTAATTTCACATCACATCAAGACAACATCATTTTTATCCATAGTGTTCACATCCTGACTCTAGGTTGTAGAAAAGTGACCAAGTCTTCATAACCGCGAAGGTACGGCGATCCGAATCGATTATACTCAGCTGAGGATCTCCAATCACACGACATATGTAGCACTTAACCCTTGCATATGTCAACCCGCCACCGGGGTTCTTAAGACCGGATCAGGTTCACGCAAACCGAGAGCACAGATACACCACCGTCCAGCCTCTTGCCACGGAGGGTACACGCTACTCCCGCCACAGCTCCACGCCCATTTCGTGTTGTCTTATTCCGGCCTTAGTCTGCCCGAGGCAAGACTTACCCATGACGAGGCATGTGACCAGTTAAAGGGTCCTCGGTCAGCACGCCTACATACGCGTTAATCCTTAACCAACCTGGGTAGAACATCACCTGTTCCTACCCCAAGTTTCAATTTAAGTATTTCCACCCTTAGGAATGTGTCTGTTCCTTAGGATGAAAAAGCATCACGGGGAGCTTTGCAGTAAGATCCCACTATTGCTCCAAATGAAAATATTCTTGCAGGTAGAAGCCATCCTCTCCATGGTTAAATTGAGGACAACTTCTATCCACAAGATCTAAGCAAGGCTAAGCATTTTTGTAAATCATATTTTGATACTTCACCGAAGTATCAATAAAAGGTATGGATATCAAGGAAAAGCAATGCATCAAAGGGTTTCAAGTAACTCCTATGAACCTAATGCACATTTCACTAGACTTAAGTGTGCAAAAAGTATTGAAAACACAAGGAAAGGGGTTGCATGCACCGGGGCTTGCCTTCGTTCACAGGTGAATCAGGCTCAGATCCACAGATATCAAAGTAGAAAGGATTCCCGGCCTGAGACTCCGAAGGTGGTGGTGTCTCCTCTTCAGTTACTTCTACCTCTTCTTCTCGTTCCAATCATAACCATACATAAGTATAAGAATGGATGTCATGGGATGCTCATGAGGATGCAAAGATAGCATAAACTTATTATTTATGTCTTGAATACAACTTTCCTTCACGGAGTTCCGAGAACTTAGGGTTTCCGGAGTCGGTAAAGGAGTTCATAGGGCAGGGGGGGTGTGTTTTGGGGTTTGGTGATCAAACAAGGTCCAAATCAATTCAAACTTTACCCAAGGCTTCTAAATATTGTATAACACTCATATAAAAATTTTGGGCATTTTAGGACTTACAATTATTTTCTAAAAATCTATAACCAACATTTTTAACCACTTTAAATACCCTAAAATTTCTTACTTACACTAAAAATCACAAACTTATTTTTACTAAATTCTAGGGAAAATAACAAGCCTAGGAAAATTAGTTTCACAATTTTAGCATTTTTCTACATTTTTCTACACATTTCTAAAGTTTTCCTGAAAAAGAAAAGGAAAAGGGTTAAACAGAACTGGGCCGGATTCAGCCCAGCGGCCCAGGTCCAGGGAGGAAAAAGGCGCCCGCGCGCCCCGCGCCCTGGCGGTTTTGCAGAACGACCCCCGCGTCTTTATCTAACAGCGAACGAGCCCTTTCACTATTCCTGTGTGTCGCTGACCGATCACAAAAAGGCCCCTGCGTTTCTTTCTATTTCCAATTGGAAGTCCACGACGGCGCTCGCGCACCGCCGTGCTCCGACGAGCAAGCAGACCGGCCAGAAGGGGCAACGGCTAGGGTTTTTGAGCAGCAGACACCAAATTCAAGTCCTAAGGACTCTTTCCCCCCAATCAATTTCATACTTGGTGATCTGCCAAGCTCTGCCCGCGAGGACAGTGCACGGCGCGGATAGGTGTTCGTGTTCCAATCAATTCATGGCAGTTAAATTCAATTGGATGGTTTGGAAAGCATCAAGGACACACGAGAATGTTAGAACAAGCAACAGAGCAACATGAACTGACCTAATTTGGGCTGGCCATGGTGAGACTTGTTTCACGGTGGCGGAGAGCGAGGTTGGGGGAAATTCCGAATTCGAGCAGATGAGTGGATGATTGTGGCTGATTAGCGGTGGTTAGCTAGCGAACTACCCCACGGAGCTGGACACGGGCTCAATTTATAGGAAGGATGGGCGGTGGTCGCGAATTTGGACGAGACACGCGGCGGTCGGAGGTGAAGAAGAAGCACTGGCCGCGTGAGTTCGTGGCCAACGGCGTGGCAGTAACTCCGGTGAGCCACGGAGACTTCAGAGGAGGTCACGGCGACACGGTAAAAGAGTTGAGCCACGCGGCGCACGGCCGGGAGGCGGCGGTCGACGGTGAACATATCCACATCCGCCGCGGTAACGATGGTACGGTGGCCGGAGTTGTTTAATGGCTGAAGTTTATCCCCGGCGGTGACCTCCAAGCGTTATCCACACGGTCCGCACGAATCACAGCAACGGATCGACCACCGGTGACGACTTACCAGCGACGATCCCGCCGCGCTGGCAACCTGATCCACTCGGGTCTACTGTACCATGGCAATCCTCATTCAGAGCACCTGACAGCCGGAGTTGAGGGTCGATTTTCTCCAAATTTTACTTGGCGACTCACCCAAGTATCTGCATCAAAGTTGTAGTGCTACTTACCAACTACAATTCGACTATAGGGGCTACACTTATTTGAGCACTGGATCAAGGTCAAACTGGCTCTCAAACTTGGGTCTAGGCCACTGTTAGTCTGAAATTCAGACAATACTAGCCTGACAGCCTGACTTCAGGCTTGATTATCTCCAAAATTTTCTTAACAACTGTGCTCACACCTTTTAGCAAAGTTGTACTCCTATAGTTGGGCTACAATCTTGATGTGGTGACCTAGGGCAAAAACCCTATAACTTGAAAGTTACAAAGCCCCAAAGTGGAGCCTTTAACACTAAATTTCAGACTTGGTATAGAACTCAAATGAGGTCCATTTTGCATTTAAGTCCAAAACTTAGGGTTTGGCTTGTAAATTCACATATTTGTGAACCAATTGGCTTTAGATGGTTAAACATAGTAGTTTTTACATTTTAGTCCAAAGGTTCATCACTTTTGCACATAAGCCCCTAGGGTTTGGTTTTAGGGTTTTCCAGGGTTCCAATTAGGATTTCTGGTATCCCAGGGGTACAAAAGTGATTCAAGTTTATTCTTAGGGTCATTTTATGACTTTTACCCTAAAGCTTTTAGGTTTTCTTAACTTGGGTTAAGTTTTACCCCTTTAACCACTATTTAGGGTTAAGTCCATTAACCAGGGTTCCATTTGCAAAAACATTAAAACAATACAACTTGTTTGAAATTTTTGCCTAGTGAATGCACTCTAGGTGCGTCACACATATGCAATGCCAATGCTTATGATGTCATGCTCAAGTTTTAGTTATAGTAACACCAGGGGTGTTACATCCTTCCCCCCATAAAAGAATCTCGTCCCAAGATTAAAATCCTAGGGTAGGTAATGGTAAAGGAAACACATCACATTTTTATTTCCTTAATTTTGGTACAAGGCAGGGGTAATGTGGGGGTTACTTCTTTATTACAACAGCTATACAGGCTTTACAATTTACATGAGGCTAGAAAGCCTGGGAAATTCTTATCTAAAAAGTCTTGGGTTTCCCATGTAGCCTCATCTTACGAATGCTGGTTCCACTGTATCTTGTAGAACTTGAGAGTCTTTCTTCGGGTGACCCTGTCCTTTTGATCCAGAACTCGAATAGGATGCTCCGAGTATGTTAAATCTGGTTCCAGGACAACATCAGTCACTTCAATGGTTCGATCGGAAACCCGAAGACACTTCTTCAATTGTGACACGTGGAACACATTGTGCACAGCAGACAATGTTTCGGGGAGCTGAAGTCGGTATGCCACTGGTCCACATTGCTCAAGCACCAGGAATGGACCAATGTATCTGGGTGCAAGTTTCCCTTTTACCCCGAAACGCGATACACCCTTCATTGGTGAAACTTTTAAGTAGACATAATCGTCTACCAGAAAGCATAAGGGTTGTCTTCGTCGGTCTGCATAATTCTTTTGTCGAGTCTGAGCTTTCTTCATATTATGGATAATTCTCTGAACCTTTTCTTCGACCTCTTTCACCATATCAGGCCTAAAGAAGTATCTTTCTCCAGGTTCAGACCAATTTAGCGGAGTTCGACACCGTCGTCCATATAAAGCTTCAAAAGGTGCCGTCTTGATACTTTCTTGATAACTGTTATTGTATGAAAACTCCGCTAGGGGCAAACATTCATCCCATTTTGGTGAGAAGTCCAGGACACATGCCCGCAGCATATCTTCAAGTATTTGGTTTACCCTCTCAGTCTGCCCACTGGTTTGAGGATGATAAGCCGAACTGTGGAGTAATTTAGTACCCAAGGAGTTGTGAAGCGCTTCCCAGAACTTGGCTACAAATTGAGGTCCACGATCCGACACAATGGTCTTCGGAACACCATGCAGACTGAGAATACGGGCAATGTATAATGCTGCATAAGTGGCTACAGTATATGTGACCTTGACAGGTAAGAAGTGGGCAATCTTTGTGAGTCGATCAACTATAACCCAAATAGAATCATACCCTTTGGCCGTCCTGGGTAATCCCACAATAAAGTCCATACTGATGTCTTCCCATTTCCATGTTGGGATTGGCAAAGATTGTAATGGACCAGCAGTTTTCATGTGTATGGCCTTGACACGTCTGCAAGTGTCGCATTTAGCCACATAGCGTGCAATTTCAATCTTCATCTTAGTCCACCAGTAATGTTGTTTTAAGGCTTGATACATCTTAGTGCTTCCGGGATGAATAGAATAGCGACTAAGATGTGCTTCATCCAAAATTTGCTGGCGGAGTTCTTCGTTCTTTGGCACTACTATGCGGTTTTTAAACCATATCACACCTTGATCGTCTTCCTTGAAACATTTGGCTACTCCAGCCTTTATCTTCTCTCGAATGTGCTTCATACCCAGATTATCCTTTTGAGCATCAATTATCCTTTGCAAAATGACTGACTCAAGCTTTAGCTGATTTAGAGTCCCTTGTTGGATGATTCCCAGGTTTAGCTTTTCCATTTCCTGACACAAAGTGTTCTCGGAGGTCTTCGCCATAAGACAGTGGCAGGAAGTCTTACGACTCAGCGCATCTGCCACCACATTGGCCTTGCCTGGGTGATAATGGATCTCCAGTTCATAATCTTTAATGAGCTCAAGCCATCGTCTTTGTCTCATATTTAACTCTGACTGGGTGAAGATGTACTTTAAACTTTTATGATCTGTATATATGTGACAGATATTACCCAGCAGATAATGACGCCAAATCTTTAGGGCATGAACCACAGCAGCTAGCTCCAGATCATGAGTTGGATAGTGCTCCTCATGTCGGCGCAACTGCCTTGAAGCATACGCAATCACTCGGCCCTCTTGCATCAGTACACAGCCGAGCCCACTGCCAGATGCATCACAATATACGTCAAAAGGTTTAGTGATGTCCGGTTGAGCCAATACCGGAGCAGTGGTCAATAGTGTCTTCAGTTGCTCAAAGGCTTCATTACACTTAGAAGACCAATTAAACTTAATGTCATTCTTCAACAAACTTGTGATTGGCTTCACAAGCTTAGAAAAATCTGGTATGAATCTGCGATAATACCCAGCTAGTCCAAGAAAACTCCGGACTTGGTGAACAGTTGTTGGGGGTTTCCACTCCAGAATATCTTTGACCTTGCTAGGATCTACCGCAATTCCTTTAGCTGATAACACGTGCCCTAAAAATTGAATTTCTTCCAGCCAGAACGCGCACTTACTGAACTTGGCATATAGCTGATGTTCCCTGAGGCGCGTCAATACAATCCGTAGATGCTGAGCATGGTCCTCTTCATTCTTAGAATATATCAAGATATCGTCGATGAAGACTACCACGAACTTGTCCAACTCGGGCATGAACACCGAGTTCATCAAATAGGTGAAATGGGCAGGAGCATTTGTGAGCCCGAAAGACATTACCAAGTATTCAAATAATCCATACCGCGTAGTAAACGCGGTCTTCGGTATATCCTCGGGCCGAATACGGATTTGATGATAGCCCGACCTGAGATCAATTTTGGAAAATACCCTCGCCCCAGTCAGTTGATCAAATAAGATGTCGATCCTTGGAAGAGGGTACTTATTCTTGATAGTGACCTCATTTAGGGGTCGATAATCCACGCACATTCGCAAGGTTTGATCCTTCTTCTTAACAAAAATGGCGGGACAACCCCACGGGGACGAGCTTGGCCGGATGAATCCCTTATTCAGTAGATCTTGTAATTGAATTTTTAGTTCCGCCAACTCATTAGGGGGCATACGGTACGATCTTCGGGAGATAGGAGCCGTACCGGGCTTTAGCTCAATTACGAATTCTACATCTCTTTCAGGGGGCAGTCCAGGCAAATCTTCCGGAAATACATCTGGAAACTCACATACTACCGGAATGTTCTTGATTTCCGGTACAATGGCTTCATATACTCTACCAGAAGCTTTGGCTGGATTGGTTACGGGGAGAGTCAAAAGAATCTCTTCTTGGTTATAGCTCAACCTGACGGTTCTGAGTTCAGTGTTGAGGATTGCCTTGTGTTGGGTTAACCAATTCATACCCAAAATTACATCTATATCCTGGCCCTTCAGAACAATCATGTTAGCAGGAAAGTTTCGTCCGGCCATTGTTACTGGCACTCCATAGGCCACTTCTCTAGTATAAATGTGTCCCCCAGGTGAATGAATTTTAAATCTCTCCTTTGATTCATGGTATGCAATATGATGTTGCTCCACAAATGTCTTGCTAATGAATGTATGTGAAGCACCAGAATCAAAAAGAATAATTGCTGGGTGACTGGCCACGGGAAACATACCCATCATCACCGGCTCTCCTTCCGGTGTAGTAGCCACTTGAGTGTAATATATACGCCCTGTCTTCTTTGTATTCTTCCCCACAGCATTTCCTTTGGGCTGAATTGATTTCCCAGATCCTTGCGGAGCATTAGATTGATTTTGCCTAGGATATGGGCAGTCTTTGATAAAATGCCCCGACTTGCCGCAATTAAAACACCCAGTTGAAGAACTAGGCAAGGCAGGAAATCGAGTGCCTGGGGCACCCGGCTGTTTTGGGGTGGTGGGGGTATTGTTGGGGCAGATAATGATAGGCTGTTTAAAGGGAAATGAGGGTGGACGAGGAAAAGGGCGATTTTGGCTTGAAGGTCGGATCACAAACCGTGGTTTCTTCGCCTGGCCCTGATTAGGCCTCTCACCACCGAATCCCTTATTCTTTCCAGAATTTGTGTATTTTGCTTCAACAGATAAGGCTGTGCTGACAGCCTTTCCATATGTGAGGTCTATGCATGTGGCCATTTTCCTTTGTAGCCGATCATTCAGTCCCCGCATAAAACAGTTCTTCTTCTTTAAATCCGTATTCACCTGGTCGATGGCATACTGCGACAAGTGATTGAATTTGTTGAGATATTGGTTGACGGTATCTCCACCTTGTTGTAACTTCATAAATTCCTCTTGTTTCATATGCAGCACTCCTTCGGGGATATAGTGTTCACGGAAGGCTGCTTTAAACTCATCCCAGGTGACTTGATGGTTGACAGGTTGGATAGCCACAAAATTTCCCCACCAGGTACTGGCAGGACCACGGAGTTGTTGTGCGGCGAACAACGGCTTCTGCGTTTCTGAGCAACGGAGAAGACCAAACTTTTGCTCGATAACCCGAATCCACTCATCAGCTTCTAGGGGATCTTCAGCTTTGACGAATAGGGGTGGACGGGTTTCAGAGAAATCCAGATAGGTGGTCTCACGAGGGCCTTGCGGATAACCTCTTCCTGCCTGCTGCTGGAATTGCTGCTGACCCGCCATTTCCCTAAGGAAGCGGGTATTGTCTGCGGTGGCATTCACCAAGGCGGCGATCGCCTCGGCTAACGTGGGAGGAACTGGAGGTGGGTTTGGGGTAACATCCCGTCCCCCAGAAGTTCCTGCTGCGTCCTGTCCTCGAGTCCTGGTCGGCATCTGTGGCAAAAACATTTGAAGTAAACATAATGTGCCAGAGAAAACCTTCCATTTTACATTACTATAAAGAGTAATGATACAGACTCGATATTACATAACAGGATACAATACCCATTATACAAAAGTTCAACCTATTATACAACAGTACACCCTACAATACCCTACTCTACACTACTCTACTTCTATTACACCTTTATTCCTGCTTGCCATTACTCTTGGCGGCTTCATCGTCAGGTGTGGGAGTCCAGACATCAACCAACCTCAAAGAAGGAGGGGGCTCAAAAAGGTCTAACTCCCCACCCAGCGCACGTCCCGCAACGTGAGATGGTCCAGCTTCCGCCTCAGTAGGTTGTGCAGGCTCACTTGGGTGTAATTGTGAGTATAGTATATGGACTTCCTCATGCAACGTATTGCAGTAAACCTGCAGGTTATCAACAGTCGAGCTAAGTTCTTTAACTCGGGCCTGAGCCCTTGCTTCCTTAGCACACATTAGCAAACGAGACTGTACGGCCCAGTCAAGTGCCAAGTCTCGATCAGCGAGTTGATCCTGCAGATGTCGGATGTCCCTTCTCAGTTCATTGATTCTATCTCCGTCAGCGACCCAAGCATCAGTCCTATGTTGCAGCGCTGCTTGAAGTCGACTCACACGGGCTTCAAGGTCTCCGATAGGGTCGTTACTTCCACTGCTGCTGCTTTCATGTCGGGGAGCCAATTGATGCCGAGGCACCCCAATTGGTCCCGTAGACTTGCGGGCCGTTAGCCTGGTACGTGGCGGCATCTTTTCTAAGGGGGAAAATGTTATTAGTATAGTGCTTAGCATGATGCATGTATAATTACAGAATCAACCTTAGTTGATTCAACCTTCTATATGTTGCACTCTTCCTATCTGGTCTTTAAAATAGACTCTTCAGAATACTTAGGTAAGAAGAGAAAAGAATTTTTAGGTAAGACTCTTGAAAATCCTTTTGAAGATGCCTCATAATATCTGCCAAGAAGGGCTACGCTCCGATACCAGCTGTGACAGAACCTCCCAAGTAATTAGGCCCACCTACAGTTGTCCTTGTCCAACGGACTTTAGACAACCCTGTAGGTGCCCCTGACTACTTGACAAGTTCGGTATCTTTCCTTACCTTACCAGGAACGTCTCACCCGTCTTGCAGATATTACAGAACATCGGAGATAAAGAAATGCGGAAGCGAATTACATAAACTTACATTTATTTCAAAAGCAAGCTTGAGTTATGTTATTACAGACCAGACTAAACGTGAGTGCAGAGTAGTAATGTTATACAAGCCAGGGGAGGCACAAACTCCTCCCGATAAGTTTAATAAACAAAAGATCCTAAGTGGAGGACCAAGTCCTCCCGCACTTCAGTCTTCTTTTTCCTCGTTTGGTACCACCTTGGAGCAGAATCAACAAAAGTTTGTCGCTTCCCCTAAAAACAACAAAGGGATAAACCCTGAGTATGGAATACTCAGCAAGTCTTACCCGACTAAGGAAAAGACTCTCAAGGGTATGCTGGATAAATAGGAGTCAAGGAAAGGCTTTAGCAAAAATTCAACTTATACCTTTGCAGAAATAGCTTACTAAAGTGAGTCCTTACTTTCAATCTTTTAACGCCATATTAAGTATTAATAGACTCTATTTGCATCTAGTCTAATTTCACATCACATCAAGACAACATCATTTTTATCCATAGTGTTCACATCCTGACTCTAGGTTGTAGAAAAGTGACCAAATCTTCATAACCGCGAAGGTACGGCGATCCGAATCGATTATACTCAGCTGAGGATCTCCAATCACACGACATATGTAGCACTTAACCCTTGCATATGTCAACCCGCCACCGGGGTTCTTAAGACCGGATCAGGTTCACGCAAACCGAGAGCACAGATACACCACCGTCCAGCCTCTTGCCACGGAGGGTACACGCTACTCTCGCCACCGCTCCACGCCCATTTCGTGTTGTCTTATTCCGGCCTTAGTCTGCCCGAGGCAAGGCTTACCCATGACGAGGCATGTGACCAGTTAAAGGGTCCTCGGTCAGCACGCCTACATACGCGTTAATCCTTAACCAACCTGGGTAGAACATCACCTGTTCCTACCCCAAGTTTCAATTTAAGTATTTCCACCCTTAGGAATGTGTCTGTTCCTTAGGATGAAAGAGCATCACGGGGAGCTTTGCAGTAAGATCCCACTATTGCTCCAAATGAAAATATTCTTGCAGGTAGAAGCCATCCTCTCCATGGTTAAATTGAGGACAACTTCTATCCACAAGATCTAAGCAAGGCTAAGCATTTTTGTAAATCATATTTTGATACTTCACCGAAGTATCAATAAAAGGTATGGATATCAAGGAAAAGCAATGCATCAAAGGGTTTCAAGTAACTCCTATGAACCTAATGCACATTTCACTAGACTTAAGTGTGCAAAAAGTATTGAAAACACAAGGAAAGGGGTTGCATGCACCATGGCTTGCCTTCGTTCACAGGTGAATCAGGCTCAGATCCACAGATATCAAAGTAGAAAGGATTCCCGGCCTGAGACTCCGAAGGTGGTGGTGTCTCCTCTTCAGTTACTTCTACCTCTTCTTCTCGTTCTAATCATAACCATACATAAGTATAAGAATGGATGCCATGGGATGCTCATGAGGATGCAAAGATAGCATAAACTTATTATTTATGTCTTGAATACAACTTTCCTTCACGGAGTTCCGGGAACTTAGGGTTTCCGGAGTCGGTAAAGGAGTTCATAGGGCAGGGGGGTGTGTTTTGGGGTTTGGTGATCAAACAAGGTCCAAATCAATTCAAACTTTACCCAAGGCTTCTAAATATTGTATAACACTCATATAAAAATTTTGGGCATTTTAGGACTTACCAATTATTTTCTAAAAATCTATAACCAACATTTTTAACCACTTTAAATACCCTAAAATTTCTTACTTACACTAAAAATCACAAACTTATTTTTACTAAATTCTAGGGAAAATAACAAGCCTAGGAAAATTAGTTTCACAATTTTAGCATTTTTCTACATTTTTCTACACATTTCTAAAGTTTTCCTGAAAAAGAAAAGGAAAAGGGTTAAACAGAACTGGGCCGGATTCAGCCCAGCGGCCCAGGTCCAGGGAGGAAAAAGGCGCCCGCGTGCCCCGCGTCCTGGCGGTTTTGCAGAACGACCCCCGCGTCTTTATCTAACAGCGAACGAGCCCTTTCACTATTCCTGTGTGTCGCTGACCGATCACAAAAAGGCCCCTGCGTTTCTTTCTATTTCCGATTGGAAGTCCACGACGGCGCTCGCGCAACGCCGTGCTCCAACGAGCAAGCAGACCGGCCAGAAGGGGCAACGGCTAGGGTTTTTGAGCAGCAGACACCAAATTCAAGTCCTAAGGACTCTTTCCCCCCAATCAATTTCATACTTGGTGATCTGCCAAGCTCTGCCCGCGAGGACAGTGCACGGCGCGGATAGGTGTTCGTGTTCCAATCAATTCATGGCAGTTAAATTCAATTGGATGGTTTGGAAAGCATCAAGGACACACGAGAATGTTAGAACAAGCAACAGAGCAACATGAACTGACCTAATTTGGGCTGGCCACGGTGAGACTTGTTTCACGGTGGCGGAGAGCGAGGTTGGGGGAAATTCCGAATTCGAGCAGATGAGTGGATGATTGTGGCTGATTAGCGGTGGTTAGCTAGCGAACTACCCCACGGAGCTGGACACTGGCTCAGTTTATAGGAAGGATGGGCGGTGGTCGCGAATTTGGACGAGACACGCGGCGGTCGGAGGTGAAGAAGAAGCACTGGCCGCGTGAGTTCGTGGCCAACGGCGTGGCAGTAACTCCGGTGAGCCACGGAGACTTCAGAGGAGGTCACGGCGACACGGTAAAAGAGTTGAGCCACGCGGCGCACGGCCGGGAGGCGGCGGTCGACGGTGAACATATCCACATCCGCCGCGGTAACGATGGTACGGTGGTCGGAGTTGTTTAATGGCTGAAGTTTATCCCCGGCGGTGACCTCCAAGCGTTATCCACACGGTCCGCACGAATCACAGCAACGGATCGACCACCGGCGATGACTTACCAGCGACGAGCCCGCCGCGCTGGCAACCTGATCCACTCGGGTCTACTGTACCATGGCAATCCTCATTCAGAGCACCTGACAGCCGGAGTTGAGGGTCGATTTTCTCCAAATTTTACTTGGCGACTCACCCAAGTATCTGCATCAAAGTTGTAGTGCTACTTACCAACTACAATTCGACTATAGGGGCTACACTTATTTGAGCACTGGATCAAGGTCAAACTGGCTCTCAAACTTGGGTCTAGGCCACTGTTAGTCTGAAATTCAGACAATACTAGCCTGACAGCCTGACTTCAGGCTTGATTATCTCCAAAATTTTCTTAACAACTGTGCTCACACCTTTTAGCAAAGTTGTACTCCTATAGTTGGGCTACAATCTTGATGTGGTGACCTAGGGCAAAAACCCTATAACTTGAAAGTTACAAAGCCCCAAAGTGGAGCCTTTAACACTAAATTTCAGACTTGGTATAGAACTCAAATGAGGTCCATTTTGCATTTAAGTCCAAAACTTAGGGTTTGGCTTGTAAATTCACATATTTGTGAACCAATTGGCTTTAGATGGTTAAACATAGTAGTTTTTATATTTTAGTCCAAAGGTTCATCACTTTTGCACATAAGCCCCTAGGGTTTGGTTTTAGGGTTTTCCAGGGTTCCAATTAGGATTTCTGGTATCCCAGGGGTACAAAAGTGATTCAAGTTTATTCTTAGGGTCATTTTATGACTTTTACCCTAAAGCTTTTAGGTTTTCTTAACTTGGGTTAAGTTTTACCCCTTTAACCACTATTTAGGGTTAAGTCCATTAACTAGGGTTCCATTTGCAAAAACATTAAAACAATACAACTTGTTTGAAATTTTTGCCTAGTGAATGCACTCTAGGTGTGTCACACATATGCAATGCCAATGCTTATGATGTCATGCTCAAGTTTTAGTTATAGTAACACCAGGGGTGTTTCAGATTTGATCTCTTTGGTTGTGTCTAGAATTGAATGCTATAGCTCTTGTAAGGTGTAGAAGTCTGAAATCTTGGCTGCCATTGAATGTGGGGTGGTTGGGGTATTTATAGCCCCAACCACCAAAATATGGCTGTTGGAAGTTTGCTGTCGCATGGCGCACCGGACAGTCCGGTGCGCCAGCCACGTCAGCCAGCCGTTGGGGTTCGACCGTTGGAGCTCTGACTGGTGGGGCCTCTGGGCTGTCCGGTGGTGCACCGGACAAGTCCTGTAGACTGTCCGGTGCGCCAGCTGCGCGTGCTCTGACCTCTGCGTGCGCAGGCGCGCATTTAATGCGTTGCAGTCGATCGTTGCTCGCGAAGTAGCCGTTGCTCCGCTGGCACACCGGACATTCTGGTGAATTATAGCAGAGCGGCCTCCATTTTCCCGAAGGTAGCGAGTTCAGCTTCAATTTCCCTGGTGCACCAGACACTGTCCGGTGTGCCAGACCAGGGTGCCTTTGGGATTTCTTTAGCTCTCTTTATTTGAACCCATCTTTGGTCTTTTGATTGGCTTGTTGTGAACCTTTGGCACCTATAGAACTTATAGACTAGAGCAAACTAGTTAGTCCAATTATTTGTGTTGGGAAATTCAACCACCAAAATCAATTAGGAAAAGGTGCAAGCCTATTTCCCTTTCAGTGCTAAGATGGCGCCCCAATCACCGGTCGTGCCATGTTGAGGCGAAGTCCAAGCTTTGGCCCCACCTGCAGGCTTGTATCCTCCCCTGAGGTGGGCCTGGGGCCACTGTCGGTACCGTGAAACTAGGGTACGCCTTACTACTGTATAAAGACGCAGTGCCCACGCGGCTATCACTTAGTCGCGTGGTGAAAGTGTTGTGTGTGGGACTAGACCATGAATCGCACCAGTCCTGGGCAGCTATTCTGGGTCCACAGCGACACCTGACTCCACCACATGGGCGGGTCCGAAGCCGCCACGTGTCTAGAGAAGGTGATATACCCCAAAGCATCAACAGTTAGTCCGGACCCCCACGGGAGAGTGCCGAACCCCTGGATATACAGTCCGGACCTCTAAGGTTGGTCCAGGACCTCCACGTGTGCAAGCTGGACCCCTAGAATGGGATCCGGACCCCCCCCCCCCGTATGGGGTCCAGGCCGCCCGCAATGGGGTCCCAAGGTCCCAGGACAAAATACACCCGGGCCTTGAACAGGACCCAGGCGAGGGTCCGGTACCGACACGTGTCTGGACCTAGTCTGATGCAGACCTATCCGCATACACTTCTGCTCCTCGCCCAGGCGGAGACCCGATGCTGCCACATGGCCTGCTGCACGTGATGTAAGCCAACAGGCGGAGCCTGACATAAGGCCTCCGGGTTACGTGGCCTCTGCATTTATTGCGGATAAGGCACGCCGCCTGTCCATCCCACTAATAGGCGATGTGCTGCCTCAGCATTTAATGAGACCTGTCCATTCCGCGGACAGGCGGCGACCTGTCCATTCCATTGGTAGGCAGCGACCTGTCCATTCCACAGGCGGCGTGCCTGTCCATTCCACTGGCAGGCGGCATGCCCATACTGCCGCATGCACTACGCTCATCATTGCTCGTACGTACCAAGGAAGCAGCCGCGACATATCAATACTGTGCGGGCTGCGGACATCAGGGCGCCTGGAGATTGCTCAGGCATCACCTGCATTAGTTACTCCATGTATTCCTTCCATTCTGTTCCTGGGCCCATATGTCGGGGCTCAGCATCCTTGTATGTGCCTCCCTTGAGCTATAAAAGGGAAGGCTCACACCGTTGCAAGACAAGCTCTCAGGTTCACAAGACACAACTTAGACACTCAATACAACACACAGTGGAGTAGGGTTTTACGCTCCGGCGGCCTGAACCACTCTAAATCCTCGTGTCCTTGTGTGTTCATCCACCAATCCACTTAATAGGCAAACCGCTAAGGCCCCTCCTCATCTTAGGATTTAGGGCGGGTGCGTTCCGCCACCCGGCCGGAGATTTCCTCTCCGACATTTGGCGTGCCAGGTAGGGGGTTGGCTTTAGGTTTTCGCCTGTTTTCCTACTCGACACCATGGTCCAGATCGTCGAGCACCACGACTTCATCCCCGAGGACTTCCCGATGGAGGAAGAGGTTGCATCTTCCACGCCACGGGCCTCCAACCGCCCTGCGCCTGGTGCTGCTGCTGTGCGCTCTGCGCGGCAGCACACCCTTGCGCAGACATCCAGAGCATCAAGGGCTGCGCCTGGGGCCTTGTCTGCAGCCAGGGAGTTGCTACGCCACCCTCCTAGCTCCACGGCCTCACTAGGGGCCATGAAGTAGTGGCGTGACAATGTCGACCGTCTGCTCGGCATGGCACATTCTGGCTCAGCCAGGCCTAGGCCTCGGTCATCTCGGCGTCAACATGAGGCATCGGCATCGGTGCGCTCGCCTTTAGTGAAGGCTGCGCCGACTGAGGACCTGCGGGCGGAGCTCAACCGCAGGCATGCGGGAGAAGACGCTCCAGCCTCTCTGGAGAGGCCAGATGACCTACAGGCAGAACTCAACCATAGGCATGCAGGCAAGGATTCCCGAGTCTCTCTGGAGAGGGCGCGTGAGTGCCTGCAGAACATCGAGGGTTGCAACCTCGACCTAGACTTCACCGCGGTAGCGCCGCAAACTCCAAGGGGTGCCTGCATTCAGGCGGGTGTCCCATTGGCCGGTGTGGGCTGCGCCACACTGGCAGATCATCTCCGCGCGGCGACTTGGCCATCCAAGTTCCAGCCACACCTGCCAGAAAAGTACGACGGTACGTCAAACCCATCGGAATTCTTGTAGGTATACGTCACCGCCATTACGGAAGCAGGTGGAGACACTGCTGTAATGGCAACATACTTCCATGTAGCCTTGTCTAGGCCGGCCCGAACCTGGCTCATGAACCTCGCCCCAGGATCGATCTACTCCTGGGAAGTGCTCTGTGCGCGGTTCACAGCGAACTTCGCCAGCACTTATCAGCAGCACGTCGTGGAGGCTCACCTCCATGAGGTGAGGCAGGAACCCGGGGAAACTCTCTGGGCTTTCATCTCCCGCTTCACTAAGGTACGGGGCACTATACCTCATATCTTCGATGCTTCCATCATCACCGCTTTCCGCTAGGGGGTGCGTGATGAGAAGATGCTGGAAAAGTTGGCCACGCATGACGTGGAAACTATCACCACGCTCTTCGCTCTGACTGACAAGTGTGCCAGAGCTGCCGAGGGCCGTGCATGGCACTCAGCGCAACAGACCGGGGTTGCCCAGACGGGTGGCTCGGGTGCCGTCACCCAAGACGGCAAAAAGAAAAAGAAGAAGAACCGCTGCCACGAGAGGCTGCATGCTGCTGCTCCGGTCGTCACAACTGCGACTGGGGGCCGGAACGAGCGCAACAAGCGCCCACGACCATAGGGGGGCCACGTATTAGGCAAACCGCTAAGGCCCCTCCTCATCTTAGGATTTAGGGCGGGTGCGTTCCGCCACCCGGCCGGAGATTTCCTCTCCGACATGTAGTTTGTTCTTATATTTGGTGTGATATTAATTTTGTCTATACCATGTTTGTTTGTATTGCTACGACTAGCAGCGAGGTCACGTGTCACTTGAAGATCATCCTGGTACTTGGAATCTCAAGTCTAAGGCAAGTTGTGCCCTTGACCACATTTATTGCCCAATAATGTTCTTTAATATCACTTATTCATGCATAGGCTTAATTTTGATGGGACTCAATAGGTCACCCTAGTCTGATTATCTTTTACCTTGTTTACCCCTGAATCATCTGGGCAGTTTTGCTATTGCTTTATATGGTTTTGGGATCATATTTCATTATATCCATGTTCCAATTATTCTGTTATGTTATTTATGTTCATGTTAAGATCATTAATTTTAATTGGAACATAGAGATTAACTTGAGAAACACGTGCCACCACAAGGGTGGAATGGGACGCCCTTGGCTGACTAATTAGGAAAGCTAGTGGAAGACTACCTTACTCGAAAGGGCAAGGGCAGTAGGGGAGTAGGCATGTAGAGAGGTTCTCGGGTTGATTTTGCTGCGATGGCGGTCAGACGAGGGATTCCTACAATTGCTCTTCCCATAAAATGTAGCGGGTTTTCGGAAGCTAGTGGAACTTTGTAAAGGCCTTGTAGTGTTACCCTGTCTCGCTTCCTTGGTAGAAGTGTATGGGGCCCATACAACCCCGTGGAAGATGGGTAACATGACTTGTGGGTACATGGTATAACCTCTGCTGAGTGTTAAACTGGTATACTAGCCGAGCTCACGGTCAAGAACAGCTCAGGACTCTCGCATGATTAAATTATGGAACTTAAATTTAATTTGTCATTTGCATTGCATGGGTTTATTTATCAATTTTGTTCTAAATTTATAATGGTTTGGTATTTACTTACATCTAGTAATTGCTAATAAAATTTGACCAACTTATTAAAAGCAATGCTCAGCTTTAACCCCTATTATTGATCAACCTTACAAATCACATGAACTCTCACCTTTGGTGAGTTCATGCACATTATTCCCCACAACTTGTTGAGCAATGAACATGTGTGAGCTCACCCTTGCTGTTTCACACCCCCCATAGGAGAAGAACAGATGGTTCAAGTGGAGCCACACAATAAGGAGTTTGACTTGATCTAGGTGGCGTCTCCCAGTCGACTTTATGGCGCCAAGAATTGAATTTAGTTTGTTTTATATTTATCTTTTATTTTGTAAGACTTTCGCTATGTAACAAGTACTCTGATTATATTGTGACATTTATCTCTATACACTCTGTTATTATATGTGTTGTCTTCTTTGGCCCATATATGAGATGCACCCGGCTTTGTCCCTTAAAACTGGGTGTGACATGTAAAATGACCTTTGCCGAACACGATTCTGGTAGTGAATATATATACCTAGACCCGGCCGGTTGGCGCTTTAGCTGGCACAATCACCGGAGTTTGTTACGGAGAGGATCTCGGCGACGTTTGTTTTCATCACGAAACCAAGGTAGGAGACGACCTCCCCGGGCCACAAAATATGTAAATTTGATTCAAAATAATAGTGAAAAATGATAGGGCGATGGGTATGGTAATAGGTAGTGGTTGGAGAGTTGTTTCTATAATTTAAAAAATGTTTTGCTGTTTTTTGGTTTTTTTATTCTTAATTTGTCGAGTGCTTTTCGACACCCGACAAAGTCTTTGCCGAGTGTCTGAAAAAGTACTCAGCAAAGAATCCTTTGTCGATAAAATGTTTACCGAGTGTAACACTCGGTAAAGGCTTTGCCGAGTGTAAAATGACCTTTGCCGAGTGTCTTAGACCTGGACCCGGCCGGTTGTCACTTTAGGGCTTGTTCGCTTTGGAGTGGATTGAGGGGGATTGGAGGGGATTAAATCCCCTCCTATACAAATTTGTATAGGAGGGGATTTAATCCCCTCCAATCCCCCTCAATCCACTCCAAAGCGAACAAGCCCTTAGCTGGCACAATCACCGGGGTTTGTTACGGAGAGGATCTCAGCGACATTTGTTTTCGTCACGGAACCAAGGTAGGAGACGACCTCCCTAGGCCCATGAGTCAGCGCAACGGTGAGAGCGCCATGAGCACAGAGAATGACCGGTTGGTCCAACCGTTCGGACAACTTTGTGTTGAGCCGTGACCAGATCAATTCGGCCCATGCGACAACAGGTGGGTTTCTCCTTTTTCTTTTGTTTAATTTCCTGGTTTTATTTTCTATTCCAAGTTCAAATGTTTAAGTCAAATTCAATTTTCTGTTTTGGATTTCAGATTTCTAATCTCAAATATAGCCTTAATGTAAATGTAAATCCTACTATTTGCAATATTATTATTTATTCTCCTTCCTATTATTTAATTATGGAAGGAATAAATGATTTTATTAAAATTTTCTTTCTCATTTTATGTTTTATATTTTCATTTATACTTTGAGATCTATCGGTACCCTGAAACAGGGGTACCCCTTACTACAGCATGAAGCCGCGGTGCCCACACGGCTATCTCTAGTCGTGTGGTGAACAGCACCCAACTCCACCACGTGGATGGTTCCAGGGTCGCCACGTGGCCAGAGAAGACGATATACTCCAAGATGCCAACAGTGGGTCCGGACCCCCATGGGAAAGTGTTGGACCCCTGTACATGTAGACCGGACCTCCGGGCAAGGTCCAGGACCCCCACGAATGCGAGCCGGACCCCCAGGACAGGTTCTGGACCCCTCTGTGTGGGGTCTAGACTACCCACAGCCGGGTAACAGCGGCCCATGCCCTGTACACCCCAATAGTCGCCACAGCGTCGCGGAGTGTCGCGAGATCATCGAGCTCGCGAAGCGCATCAGCGAGCGACGCGAGCAGACCTCCAGGGATGGCTCCCCTCCTCGCCGCCGGCCTGGCAAGGAAAGGGTCGACAGCGGTGAGGTGGCCGCAGGAGAACCAGACCTCGAGTATCAGTCACCCGAGGGGGTCCTAAAGGATGTTTTCACTGGAGACTCCAACTCCGCTGACGACAACTAGACGGGCCACTGGGGGACCCCGTACTCCCTGGTCTACGGGGCCGAAGCCTGCCTTCCCCGGGAAACCCTTCTGGACTCCCCATGGGTCCAGTCTTTTGATAAGTCTGTGCAGGAGCGGTCGCAGCGTGAGGACATGGACTCCATCAATGAACGCAGATAGCAGGCGGTGATCCAAAGTGCACGTTGCAACCAGGCGCCCAGGCGCTACCGCCAACGGTTCATGCATAGGTAGGGAGCTCCGGGTCAGGATCTAGTCCCACGGCGAGTACCGAACCAAGAAGGGGTCCACAAACTCTCCCCCAGCCGGGAAGGACCCTTCAAGGTGAGGGAAGTATGCCGACCCGGGTGTATCCGTCTTGCCGCAACAAAAGGAGAACCTCTTCCCAGCCCCTAGAACATGGAGCATCTCCGTAAGTTCTGCCCAATAGGAGCAAGTCTGAGGGGTTAAGTTTTTCTTCTTTTGTAATTAGATTGTGCATATGTGTACGCCAGCCCGGTGAGGTCCGCCCTCATAAACCCGGCCTGTTGGTCTGCACCCATGCATGTAAGGTTATAAAGAAAAGAATTACCCCCTCAGATGTGCTTTTATGATAGTCTTATCCTCCTGCTCCATGGTTTTATCATGCAGTTTCTAGATATTATTTTTTTGTCTAACCCACCCATACAGTTCCCATCCCTGCTGATATGACGACATCCGAATTGAGTAGCCAAGCTTGCAGTTTAGGACCCCTCTACGAAGGCAGGGGGTCCGGCAACCTAGGGGCCGATTCTAAAGAACGGGAGCTCGTTCCATGGGGTGGTCCGGGGCTGTGTAGCCGCTTAGCTCGGTTCCGTACCCTAAGCCTGCACACTCCACCACCCTGTGATGGGTACTCTAGTATTTGGAGCTATGGTCCTGTGGGTCCGACAATCTGGGGTCCGGTTCTAGAGAATGGACACTTGTCTCCTGGGGTGGTCCGGAGCCATGTAGCCGCTTAGCCTGGTCCCGTACCGTAAGCCTGCATGCTCCACCACTCTGCGACGGGCATCCTAGTATCTGGCACCGTGGTCCAGGGGGTCCAGACACACAACTTGGCTTCCTAGGCTAAGTCCTGCAGGTCCTGTGCATGTATCAAAGGATGGATAATATTAGATGGTGGGTCCTATGGGTGTGCTACTAATGCTTCCTGGCTGAAGCTGTGTACAGGTCCAGGTCCTAGTTGAGGCTACCCCCTAGGGGACGTTGCCAACTATTTTAAGTATGTTGGTATCCAGTCTCGACACGTCGAGCCTACATCCCAGGGGGGCCAGGTACCGGGAAGGAGTCGGTAACGCCACACTCAATAGGGACAAATAGCATACAAATAAGTGCTAATACTGCTCGATAAGTAGTACTCCAAAGTATCTTACAAAAACAAAGTTATTACATCCGCTTTCAAGTGGAACCCTAGCTCCATTCCTACAGGTACGAACTACTCGGCACCATCAGGGTCGCGCCGAAAGCACGCGGCCACCGTCTTCATGGTGTCCTGTACGACCTTCCGGACGGCTTGCCGGCGGCGGTGGCCTCCTCAACGTGTGCTCCGAGACAAAGGAGCCCTCATCATTGGAGGCGACGTCGGGGCCATTAAAGCCAAAGAGTTGGAAACGCGGTGACACGTGGCGCCCAGCGGTCTGGCCGCTAAAACGGAGCCGGAGCTCGACCAGTTCATGGAGGCGTGCCACGAGGCCGCTGCAGGAGGCAATGAAGTTCATGCCGAAGATGGAGCCGCAGCTCAGCTCGCTTTCCACCTCCGCAAGGCTGATGAAAATCCTTGAAACGGAGCACTGGCGGAAGAGCGCCACCTCCCACGAGGCCGTGCTCCTCCAGCAACAGCAAGAAGGAAGGTGAGATCGGCAGCGCCAACCCGCAGGGGAGGTTGGAGACTGTAGCATCACAAAAATTTAAATCTTGAAATTTTCTCAAACTCGCTCTAAATTCAAAATGAATTTCAAATTTAATTTCAAAATGTTTGTTTGCAAGTTGATATCAGCAAATAAAATATAGTGGTCTATATTCTCTCCAAAATCCTCCTCAAATATCCTACAAATGTTCCTCCAGTGATCCCCCTCAAATTCTTTCCAGAAATACTGCCCAGATATTTCCCTAGTGATCCCCTTCAAGTTCTTTCGAGAAATACTACTCAAATATTCCACCAATATATCTCCAAGTATTTTCCTCCTCAGAAATACCTTCAGAATCAATTTTCAAGTCCCTACAAATATTTTCTTCATAACTTTCCCCATGATCATACGTATACGTATGCCTCTGGTGTCATACGGTGAGCTCTACAAGCTAATCTCACTTATACAAGACAAATCCATGCTAATCTCCCACTAATCCTCTCATCCTCCCACTAATCCACTCATCCCTCCCCCTAATCCCCCACCATGGCTATAAATAGAGGGCAAGGGCCTCCTCTCATCCCACCCCAAGCCATTTGATGGCAACTCTCCCCCCCCCCACACACACACCCACTCCACTTCCCACACAAGCACACACTAGCACAAGGATCGTTCGGTCATTCTTCGATCATTCGTCCACCTGTTCTTAGTTTGTTCGTTCGTTCGTCCGATCGTTCGATCGTTCGTCCGTTCGTCCGATCATTCGATCGTTCGTCCGTTCGTTTGTCCAAATAATCTTTGTTCAGCCGTTATGCTGCCGAAATTCCGATCGTTCGTTTGTTCGATCATTCGATCGTTCATCGTTCATTCATAGTTCCTATTCATCGTTCGTTCATAGTCCCTATTCATCGTTCGTCCAGATAATCTTTGTTCAGCCGTTATGCTACCGAAATTCCGATCGTTCGTTCGTCCGATCATTCGATCGTTCGTCTGTTCGTTCATAGTTCCTATTCATCGTTTGTTCATAGTTCCTATTCATCGTTCGTCCAGATAATCTTTGTCCTGCCGTTATGCTACCGAAATTCCGATCGTTCGTTCGTTTGATCATTCGATCGTTCGTCTGTTCGTTCATAGTTCCTATTCATCGTTCATCGTTCGTTCATCATCACTATTCATCGTTCATCGTTCATACGAACTATTCACAATTACCATTTATCGTTACTATTCTTAATCGTTACTATTCACCGCTACTATTCATCATCGTTACTATTCACCGTTACTATTCATCATTACTATTCACTGAAACTATTCATCATCGTTACTATTCATCGATGATATCTATAATTACTTTTTCGTCATCGCTATTCATCGTTACTATTCATCGATCATCCGATAACCTTAAATTTCAACTACTCATCCATCATGCTGTCCAGTCCACCTAAAACTTTTACTAAACTAGGCAACAATTAAATCCCTAGAGCAAAACCTATGCAAATAATCAAACTAGAATGTGCAAACTATGTTTTGTCTAAGTGTTGCTATCTCTACCGCAATGGCTAAGTTTCAATCTACACTAAATAAGTATGAATACAAGATTGAAACTTAAATGCTTAATATAAATGCGGAAACTTAAAGAGCAAAGTAGAGAAGCAAACTCTCGTGCATGACGCTGGTATTTTTACCAAGGTATCCGAAACCACGCAAGGTCTCGACTAATCCTCGTTGGTGCCCCTACGCAAAGGGAAGCCCACGCGAGGGCCAAGCACCACGGTCGAGTAACTCCGTAGAGAGTCGCGGGCCTTCTCCACGCACAAGTGGTGCTCCGCTTGGCTCCTCTCGGACGCTCCCCGCCGTCTCCACTATCGAGCTTCCGGCCGAAACGCCGCGGGCCTCGTTCCCTCAGGTACACGGTGGCGGCCGTGACACAAACGCGGTTGTCACGGTCTCGTAAGATTCTCGCCCTACTTGGTACAATTACAACGGCTCACGCAAGAGCCGAGTGGTTGTGTAGTTTTACAAAACTCACTCAACTAACTAGGGTTCACCTAGAGCAAGCGCTAAAGCGGTCTAACTAACCTAAGCACTTCGTAAAGCACCTACGCTAATCACCGAGTGATTCTATTAAGCACTTGGGTGTTTGAGCTCTTGGAAATGTGCACTATATGCCTTGGTATGTTGCTTGGGCTCCCACACCTTCAAATGGCCGGTTGGGGGTGTATTTATAGCCACCAACACAATTCTAGCCGTTAGAGAAAAGCTGCAGTTCTCTGCGACACACCGGACAGTCCGGTGCGCCTAGCTGTTGCCTTGTTAGAGCAAGTGACCGTTGGCGCCGCAGGCTTTTCACACTGGACAGTTCGGTGCTCACACCGGACAGTCCAGTGGTCTTCTCTCCGGGTGCCACCTGGAACTAGCCATTGTGCTAGAGTTCCCTGGTGCACCGGACAGTCCGGCGTGTGGGCACCGGACAGTCTGGTGTGCCACCGGACAGTCCGGTGCGCCTCGCACAAACAGTCCGCAGCAGCACACTTGGACTTTTCTTGGGTCTTCTTAATGTCTTGTTTTGAGGTGTTGCTTTCCTCAATTCCTTAGTCCAAGTTGATCTTGCATCCTGTGAACTACAAACACAAACACTAGAAAACTTATTAGTTCACGGATTGTGTTGATCATCAAACACCAAAACTCAATTAGCCAAATGGCCTGGGGTCCATTTTCCTTACAATCTCCCCCTTTTTGGTGATTGATGACAACACAACCAAAGCAAGCAAATAATACAAGTATTTGAATGAAAATATGCAATCTACTTGCTAGGATGCATGATTGTCCCCACAATGTGAAATTATGGACTTAAGCCTCCCCCTAACTCCATAATTTACTTACTTCCTATTTTAGGTCCAAATAAACAAAACCACTTGAAAAACCATTTGTAGATATAAAACTTTAAATTTGTGGTGTTTTGTGTTTGATATAGATTTCATTGCTTTGGTCCCTAAACTTCTCACCCTTTGGCATCAACCACCGAAAATGAAGACATTAAAAGCATATAGGAAGTAAATAAAAGCTTGTCCTCAAAAGATTACTCCCCCTAAGTGAGTGTTCTCCTTTAGAAAGAGTTTTCTCCCCCTTTAGAGATGAAGAAAAGCTCCCTCTGATAGAGATCTTAGGAAAAAGCATGTGAAAATTAGAGGTGCAAGACATGATTTGAAAAGACTAACTTCTCTTATGCATAGGTAACAAAATATGAGATAACCACTTATGCATTTTTAGCAACATGGAAGTATATGATATGAAATATAGTCTAATCAAATATTGGAGAAGACATGTAAATGATACTAGATGTAGTCTCAAAAGATATCGATTGAAATTCAATGGCGAGCTTGAGAGACATGAGAGTTCTTGGAGATTTTGCAGTGGAAGATTGTTGTCTTTCTCCGGGGACCTCATTTTCCTTACAATGATACTATCACATGAAATAGACTTGAAAAGGTGTTAGTCTCAAAGTATTAGATTATAGAGTAACCTCCCCCTGAAGTTGTGCATACAAGTCTTGAATACTTGTAGGAGACATGCACTTTTGATTTGATATCAAGAGGGGCAAGTTATCTATAATCTGAACTTTGGCACATATAAGTTAAATGATACAACTTGTAGAATTCAAAAAAATTTAATTGATGTACCATTTACTATGGAGTGATATAGAAGCTATGTGTCGTGTTTAAATAAACATTTTAAGCCATGTAGGTTTGCAAAGTATATGAATTGAAAGCAAGCAATCCTACCATGTGATTTACCTAGTATGCATAATTTTAAACAAAAGTAAATAACAAATGTAATACTAGGCAAGAAAGGTAAACTAGATACAAGGTAAATAGATACGCATATCTAAAACAAGAAATACAATAAATCTAGTTACCTTAGTCATGGGTGGGAAATTTGGGTCCAAAATTTTCACTAACTCACTTGGCAAGTAATCTTGATCCAATATGATGTATCCCATGATATACATCCTAACTTTGCCAAGTATCCAAATTTCTCGAAGACCTTCTGTCCACTTACTTCCCTTTCGGGATCCAAACCTTCTTGGTGCTTTTCATGGTTGAAATTATTTCCTTTGGCACCCAGATGCGTTTGGCACCCTTTCCTTTGTTGGCTTGCTTGTTGGCCTTGATTGCTATCACCTTTCCATTCTTTTTCTTTTTGATCAAATATGGTGTAGCAGTCTTTTTGTCCACCTTTTTGATGTAGGTGTTGGAGATTTTGCTTGATGGCTATTGCTTGAGCTTTTGTTTTTGTTTATCCTCGGTCATCGCCTTGCATTGGAAAGACATGTGGCCTTCCTTATGGCATAGCCTACAAATCATAGTTTCTCCCTCCATAGGCTTCTTCACTCCCGCAGTGGTGTTATCCTGTGGAGGTCGGATTTGTTTGGCTTTGTCTTTCTTGTCATACAAAGCCTTACCAAGGCGAGCCACTTCTTGCTTTAATTGTTCATTTTCCTTTGCAACCTCATCTGAACATGTCTCTACAACAATATTCTCAACAACGACTTGGTTGCAGGGGTTAGAATCATCAATTAAATCAAAGCAGGAAGTAGAAGCATCTTTCTTAATTATTTTAGGTATTTCAACTAAAGATGCTACTGGGGTGCTACCAATGTTTTCTAGCTTAGTAGTTAGCTCATTATTGTGTATGCTAAGAATTTCCATTTTCTCTAGCAAATTTTCAATAGCTTCTTGGGAGCTAGCTAACTTAGCCTTAAGTTTTTCATTCTTTTTAATAAGGCTATCATCGGTAGCAGTGGATGGAGCACTAGATTCTAATAGCTCAATTTTAGTTGATAGCTCACTATTTAAGTTTGCAGAAGTTTCAAATTTTTCTAGCAAACCTTTGTAATCATTTTGAGAGCTAACCAACTTATTTTTCAAGGTTTTAAGTTGAGCTTTTTGTTTAGTGCAAACATCCTGAAACAATTCAACGGCTTCCGCAAGCTCATCTATGGAGGGCTTTCCCTCACCTTCATCATCACTACTACTATCATCACTAGAGGATGGAATGCTTTTGTTACCTCTTGCCATAAGGCATTTGTGTGATGACCGTGATGAGCGTGATGAGGACCGATGGCTGCGCGTCCTTGGAGGTTCATCTTCACTTGAAGAATCATCCCAAGTTCTAACACTTGTTAGCGCCTTGCCTTTGCTACTCTCCTTTTTGGGTTTGGCCATATTTGGACAGTTGTCCCTGAAGTGGCCCTTCTCCCCACATGCGAAGCATCCTTTCTTCCTTTGCTTTTTCCTATCAATGTTAAAGAGAAGATCTTCGACCTACAGGGGCACACCCATTATATTAATCTTGCGGATCATCCTCATTACCTTTCTGACACGTTGGATTGTTTCTTCATCCTCGGAGGATGATGTGCATGGTTGATTATCTTCATCATCATCACTTTCTTCTTCTTCCTCTTCTCCACTTGAAGAACTTGGAGTAGGAGCCTTCTTTTTTCCCTTCCTTTCATCACATGCAAAAGCATATGGCCTTGAGGAAGTTGGCTCCTCTCCCCGACACATTTTTCGCGACATCTCAAAAGCCGCGATTTTCCCAATCACAATGGTCGGGGTCATGTTGCTCAAGTCCTCCATGTTGTGAAGGATGGTGATGATGCTCCCATATCTTTGTTGTGGTAGCAGTGAGATAATCTTCCTTACAATGTCCGCATCACCTAGCTTATTAATGCCAATAGAATTGAGCTCATTGATAATTAGATTCAAACGAGAATACATGTCTCTAACAAGCTCATCATCTTTCATAGCAAAAGAATTATACTCATTTAAGACTAGGCAATGTTTTTGCTCACGGACATTGGATGTGCCATCATGGAGCTCATGCAATTTTAGCCAAATCTCATTAGCAGTTTTCAAGGTAAATACTTGATTAAAAATATCCATGCTAAGAGATTCGTACAAGCAATTTTTGGCTCTAGCATTTAAATGAATTTCTTTTTCCTCACTCGTGGTGGGTTTCTCGGGATTCTTGAGGGGTTTCATCCCGTCACGAGTGACTCTCCAAACACCTAGATCAACGGCCTCTAGGTAACAAGCCATTCTAGCACTATAATATGGGAAGTTAGTGCCGTCGAAGTGTGGTGGCCTATGGGTATCCATCCCTTCCTCTAAAAAGCGTCGACTCTTTTAGCGGTGAAGCTAAAGCGTTTCAAATGAGCCAAACTGGGCTCTGATACCACTTGTAGGAAATGGGTGACGCCTAAGAGGGGGGTGAATTAGTACTTCTAAAACTTTTACTAAACTAGGCCACAAAAAATCCCTAGAGCAAAACCTATGCAAATAATCAAACTAGAATGTGCAAACTAGGTTTTGTCTAAGTGTTGCTATCTCTACCGCAATGGCTAAGTTTCAATCTACACTAAATAAGTATGAATACAAGATTGAAACTTAAATGCTTAATATAAATACAGAAACTTAAAGAGCAAAGTAGAGAAGCAAACTCTCGTGGATGACGCCGGTATTTTTACCGAGGTATCCGGAACCATGCAAGGTCCCGACTAATCCTCGTTGGTGCCCCTACGCAAAGGGAAGCCCACGCAAGGGCCAAGCACCATAGTCAAGTAACTCCTTAGAGAACCACGGGCCTTCTCCACGTGCAAGTGGTGCTCCGCTTTCGGCTCCTCTCGGACGCTCCTCGCCGTCTCCACTATCGAGCTTCCGGCCGAAACGCCGCGGGCCTTGTTCCCTCCGGTACACGGTGGCGGCCGTGACACAAACGCGGTTGTCACGGTCTCGCAAGACTCTTGCCCCACTCAGTACAATTACAACGGCTCACGCAAGAGCCGAGTGGTTGTGTGGTTTTACAAAGCTCACTCAACTAACTAGGGTTCACCTAGAGCAAGCACTAAAGCGGTCTAACTAACCTAAGCACTTCGCAAAGCACCTACGCTAATCACCGAGTGATTCTATTAAGCACTTGGGTGTTTGAGCTCTTGGAAATGTGCACTATATGCCTTGGTATTTTGTTTGGGCTCCCACACCTTCAAATGGCCGGTTGGGGTGTATTTATATCCCCAACACAATTCTAGCCGTTGGAGAAAAGCTGCAGTTCTCTGCGGCACACCGGACAGTCCGGCGGTGCACCGGACAGCGCACTATAGCATGTCCGGTGCGCCTAGCCGTTGCCCTGTCAGAGTAGGTGACCGTTGGCGCCGCAGGCTTTTCACACCGAACAGTCTGGTGCTCACATCGGACAGTCCGGTGGTCTTCTCTCCGGGTGCCACCTGGAACTAGCCGTTGGGCTAGAGTTCCCTGGTGCACTGGATAGTCCGGCGTGTGGGCACCGGACAGTCCGGTTTGCCACCGGACAGTCCGGTGCGCCTCGCACAAACAGTCCGCAGCAGCACACTTGGACTTTTCTTAGATCTTCTTAATGTCTTCTTTTGAGGTGTTGCTTTCCTCAATTCCTTAGTCCAAGTTGATCTTGCATCCTGTGAACTACAAACACAAACACTAGAAAACTTATTAGTTCACGGATTGTGTTGATCATCAAACACCAAAACTCAATTAGCCAAATGGCCCAGGGTCCATTTTCCTTACAGCCGGCTACACGCATAGTGTCGCTTTGCCTCCAGTCCACCCTCCTGGTAAGCACCTCCGCTCCACCACCAGTAATATCACAACACCACATGGCACAGATTCTACTCAAGACTCTACCCATCCATATATCGCTATTCTGACCACTATACTAAATATCTATTGATATACTTGCTGGTTTGTATGTTTGCTTATTCATGTTGCATAGTTATCGGAGCGTTTGTGCTGTCTCGTGGAGGCTAGATCTGCAAGTCTACGCTAGGCAGTGGAGCTAGAAGCCAGTTGCGTGAACTCTCCCCCCATTCGCCGGATAAGCACGACAAGCTCACTGGATCCCTTTGATGCATAAATTACCTATGATTTTTCAACCACAACCCTCAGCCTGTTATTTTATGCATAATATGATTTTGAGACAAGTTATTATGGCCACCCAGCCGCTTGCTGCAATCAATCCTTGATATATTTGTTACAAATGATTTGAGAAAATATGTGAGTTTTCAAAAGAAAATGCTTTTCAAAATGTGTATGATGAAGGGTTTTCACCCTTATCACCTTGGAGTAGGGATGATCAGGGACTCCCTGGTTTAGGAGAGGGCCTAAGGTGATGGCTCAGCCGGGTTAGGTGTGAGCAGAAGGATTGTCCCCTCATATAAGGACCGGTTTGTCATCCTTCACTACCTGTACTCATGATAAGTACAACCACTCGAGACTGTATGGGCAGTCACTCAATCTGAACTCGTACGGTCCAAACCCCAGGGTTATGAAGGCTGGGGAGCACCAGAAGGATAAGGAGGGGGAATGTTTTGTCCGGTTTGGACATGGCGGTGGCTTACTCCTTCCGGTATAACCATTAAGGTAAGGACGTGCGAGGAAAGAAAGAGATTCAGATTCAGGTCTCATTGGCCATGAGATCGTAGAACCGGACTAGTGGGTAACGTGTACACCTCTGCGCAGAGTTCAAATCTATTCGAATAGTCTGTGTCCATAGGAATGGACGAGTCTGGTGTGGTATGACAATTAGTGTTTTGTTTTCCAAAAAAGGGGTGTGTTAGAGAAAAGTGGTTTTTAAAAGGTCCGGCGGTTGAGCCGTGAGCTATGGTGGACGGGAAGTCTAGTAGCTATTTTTGAAAATGAAAACTAGTGGGAAACTGCTGAGATACCTGGATGGTTTAGTCCAGGGGATTTTGTTCTATATTAAAAAACTTCCTGCTCCTTTGGGAGAAGATGCACTTTGCAAAATACAAAATGTTTTACAAAACAACCCTGCATAAAATATTGTTGTTTCTGCAAAATATCCTGAGCTCCACATATTCCATGCATTATATCTGATTTCCCCATTCCACGGGTGAAGGTGGGCTGCTGAGTACGTTTGTACTCACCCTTACTTATTTGTTGTTTTTCAGAAAAGGAGATTGGGTAAGAGTTACGCCTGTTCCCAACCTTGCCTGTGGCTGTTGGACCGCTGATTTGCTTCACTGCGTATATCGGGCTGTTTCAGCCCCACTCTGATGTTATGTCCCGAGTTGTGGACCAACTCTTAAAGTTGATCACCACCTTTATAGGTTTGTCTCATGTAGGCAGATCTAGAATCATTTGTTGTATAAATATGTTTACTAGCCTCCTAGGACTAGTAATTGTATCACATTTGAGTCCCAAGGGATTGGGGCGCTTCAGGTGGTATCAGAGCTGTTAGGTTGGCCGTAGGACGTAACCCTTAGCCTAATCCAAAAGTTTTTGAGTCAAAACTATTTTTTTTAAAAAAATTCTTGCTCTCATCCCTTCATTTCAAAAATGCTTTCCCCATTTCCTTCTCTCAGAAGTCAGATGGAGGTCCGTTGCCAAACCTGCTTTTGCCAGAATGAAGATGGTTTCTCCAAGTTGTTGAGAGCATGCACAGTTCACCTCGGAATCAGGAGCCAGCCAGAGTATGATGGCCATCAATTCGTCAAGCATGACACAAAGAAGTGTGTCGTGACTGTATACATTGGATCCAGTCCGCACCATGTGGAATGGAGTGTCACTACTGCGGGACACAGATTCAAAGACACCTGCCAAGTCGTCGCTCGCAAGGCATTGAGGGCCCTGTGTCAAATCTATGAAGAAGAAGTGGCCGACACCCCGCTCAGATTATTTTTGCCCTTTCAGAGAAACCGTCCCGTTTGGATGGCCAGGATGCGTGCATTGGAAGAGCAGCTGCTGCTTGAGGACAACCCCACAGTCGTGTACCTCACTGCCTACCTGCTCACCCTTGATGCCCAGTATGATTTCTTGGCTCGGCACCACCGTCAGATGATTGCTCGAGCAGAAGATGCAGAGAAGCGCAACCGTAAGCTCCATGTGAATCTCACCACAGCTCAAGCCCATGTAGCTGCCTTGGAAAGTCGTGTAGTCTTTGCTGTTGAAGCCCTGAAGCAAGCCAAGGATGAGCACGTCCAGAAGTTGATGGATGCCTACTTGGTAACCCATAACCAACGTAGAGCCCTACGGATCCAAGAGCCCGCTTCATCCAACCCAGTTCAACCCATGAAAGCTAAAGATCCCTAGATTCTGGAAGGTCACCTGGTCTCTATCAGAGGAGATAAGAAGTCTTGGGAACTCCCGGAAGGAGCCATAGTCTTGGAAGGAATTCCAGTCTTCCCTCAGGCTATGGATAAGCAAGAGCACCCCGAATCCTCCCAAGATCCTCCGCCAGAGTTGTTTGAGCCTCTCACCATGAAGAAGATTCCAGCACCCTTCCCTGAGGTCAAGGAAGAAGCCGCAAGCACCCCTCCAGCACCGCCGCCCTCTGAGGAGCTACAAGAGCCAGTCCAGCTTGAAGAAGAGTTCGACCCCGTCTTGCCATCTCAATCACCGCCAGAAGAAGTCATCAACATTAGCTCCCTCTTAACCCATCCAGGTGATGTCTCAGATTGAAGTTGTGCGCCAGCCTTGCTAGAAGAGAAGTTGCCTGGTCTGAAGTTAGTTATGCCCAGTCCTTTGCATGCATTGGGTAGTGAAGTTTTTCTTCACTTTGGCTAGAGCCCTGCATGTATGAGAGGTAATCGTGTAGCCCTGTGTTTTGAAAAACTCTAATTGTGTGGCCCCTAGGGCATTTCAAAATGAATTTCGCTGATGTTTTCTCCCCTTTTGAGTGCATATGTGATGCTTTAACGTTAGTGCTCATAAGTTGCATTTAGCATAGTTCTCAATTCAGGAGCCAAGCAATAGTAGTTATGCTTAGTCCCCGAATCTGAGTAGTCCATGCTTTGGAAAAACTCTATTCTTCCCTTATTCAAAACATTTGATTTGTTTGTGCTTATCATTGCTGAGCTTGTGTATTTTCTTTATTTTTAAGAAAGGTTTTCTCTAAAAACATAGATCACAAATTAGAGCTAATCCTCACCTTATGCTTCCATTCTCATCTTAACCCATCTCAAGAGAAAAGCACCTTACCCAAGAAGATACCGGGAAGCTTACCCTTGAAGCCTGGAATAAGCTACAGAAGAAACCTATCTAGTCGCTCAGTCAAAAGGACCGACCGTGAGAAGCAAAGCACTGCCCCTAAGTCAAAGTAAACAGGAAAAGAGGACAAAAGGAGTTATTACCATACATAGAGGCAAAGATTCTTGAAACCAGAGACCACAAACATTAGGGTCATTAACCCCACCACTCACCCATGCCCCCCCCCGCACACGTGCCCGCCTCTATGCGCACCACCACCGCCCCACTTCACCTTTGTAGCGCACCCGCCGCTGCCATCATCGCCGGCAACACCAAGTCCCCCCTCCCCTTGTCGGACCTGCTGCCGCGTGTCACCGGCTCCATCACCGCCACTCCACACCCTAGAGCACCACCTCACATACCGCTCACCTATAAATCCCCCAGCTCCCTCAACTCCCATCTTGCTCAAAGCAAAGCACACTCCTGATAAAATCCCCTCTGCTAAATCGCAAGCAACTCCATTCTCCACTCCCTCGCCCCTAAGATCACAATGCTTGGTGATTCTTGGGTTGAAGACTGTTGTACATGGTTCACAATATTTGGTTTCCTCCTCTGTATGATGGTAATACTCTTTGATAGAATCCTCCAGTGGGAAGAGCAAAGAGAAAGAAAGGGTCAGTGAAAAGTGAAAAGAAGATAGTGAAGAGAAGATAAGAAGAAGGTTCTCCCAGAATCAACCCTATGTCAGTCATTTCTCTGCAGCCTGCTCAAGCAGCAAGAGCAGAAGAAGGCCCTGTAACACCCTTGTTATGAGGTACTTTAAGGAGTTCAAATCCCCAAGATTCAAGAGTTCTACCCTCATTCATTTTAAGTGGGGTAGTGTTCCAGTAAGGTTCCTGCTATGGAGAAAAAGAAGAAGGCCTATGAATGCAGCCAGCTTGTGGAGGACCAGATCATCAAAGCATATAAGTTTCTAGATGAGAAGTGGTCACCCAAGTTTTTGTTGATAAAGCACCAGAAGACCAATCAAGGAAGGAATCCATGTGGGAGTTCGTAAGAGAAAGGTTTGTGTGTTGGCATCGATGCTTCCTCAATAAGCTAGCTGCCAAGCAAAACCTAAAAGCCTGAAGATGATCTTTGAGTAGCCAGAATCAGTGTTGCAATCGGCAACCGGATGCTCCTCAAAGGCCAGATTTTGCTGAAGCTTCATCTCCTCGAAGAGTCTACAAGGTGAAGATATGTAGCTGAAGTAAAGCTATACCCATAACCCTTCTAAGCCGAATCTTGAGGACGAGATTCATTTTAAGTGGGGTAGATTTGTAGCATCCCAAAAATTCAAATCTTGAAATTTTCTCAAACTCGCTCTAAATTCAAAATGAATTTCAAATTTCATTTCAAAATGTTTGTTTGCAAGTTGATATCAGCAAATGAAATATAGTGGTCTATATTCTCTCCAAAATCCTCCTCAAATATCCTACAAATGTTCCTCCAGTGACCCCCCTCAAATTCTTTCCAGAAATACTGCCCAGGTATTTCCCCAGTGATCCCCTTCAAGTTCTTTCGAGAAATACTGCTCAAATATTCCACCAATATATCTCCAAGTATTTTCCTCCTCGGAAATACCTTCAGAATCAATTTTCAAGTTCCAACAAATATTTTCTTCATAACTTTCCCCATGATCATACGTATTCACCATTACTATTCATCGTTACTATTCATCGTACTATTTACTATTCACTATTACTATCCACCATTACTATTCATCGTTACTATTTACAGTTACTATTCATAATTGGTACTATTCATCATCATTTCTATTCACCATTCCTATTCATCGTTACATATTCACTGACACTATTCATCATCGTTACTATTCATCGATGATATCTATAATTACTTTTTCGTTGTCACTATTCATCGTTACTATTCATCGATCATCCGATAACCCAAATTTTAACTACTCATCCATCATGCTGTCCAGTCCACCTAAGACCTGCCATACCAATATTCCAGTCAAACGAACTCCGATGACTATGATTTTCCTTCCAGCAGGGAACTTCCCATCTGGTCACCCATCCCAGGTTTCTCCAAGTTGAGCACGCTAAACTTTGAGATTCCTTCGAACCAGGCTTCAAAACTCCGATTCTAATAATTCTTGTTTCTAAATTCTTATCAAACTATTCCCTATCCAACCATGTCATCCCTTAAGAATGGTTCATGTTCCAGAAAACTCCCAAAATACTCTTGTCCCATATTCTGCCTATAACACTCCTGTTCATACCAAGTCAGACGATTCATTCGTCACTATTCTCACCAACAGTGAACTTCACTGTGCTACACCACATACACCCAGCTATAAATACACCTAGCTACCCTCTCCCTCTCCACACACAATCAACACCCTTAGCCAAGGCAAACACCCCACCCACTCAGTTACTCCGCTCTACCGGCTACACGCATAGTGTCGCTTCGCCTCCAGTCCACCCTCCTGGTAAGCACCTCCGCTCCACCACCAGTAATATCACAACACCACATGACACAGATTCTACTCAAGACTCTACCCATCCATATATCGCTATTCTAACCACTATACTAAATATCTGTTGATATACTTGCTGGTTTGTATGTTTGCTTATTCATGTTGCATAGTTATTAGAGCGTTCGTGTTGTCTCGTGGAGGCCATATCTGCAAGTCTACGCTAGGCAGTGGAGCTAGAAGCCAGTTCCGCGAGCTCTCCCCCCCTTTTGCCGGATAAGCACGACAAGCTCACTGGATCCCTTTGATGCATAAATTACCTATGATTTTTCAACCACAACCCTTAGCCTGTTATTTTATGCATAATATGATTTTGAGACAAGTTATTATGGACACCCAGCTGCTTGCCGCAATCAATCCTTGATATATTTGTTACAAATGATTTGAGAAAAGGTGTGAGTTTTCAAAAGAAAATGTTTTTCTAAATGTGTATGATGAAGGGTTTTCACCCTTATCACCTTGGAGTAGGGATGATCAGGGACTCCCTGGTTTAGGAGAGGGCCTAAGGTGATGGCTTAGCCGGGTTAGGTGTGAGCAGAAGGATTGTCCCCTCATATAAGGACCGGTTTGTCATCCTTCACTACTTGTACTCATGATAAGTACAACCACTCGAGACTGTATGGGCAGTCACTCAATCTAAACTCGTACGGTCCAAACCCCAGGGTTATGAAGGCTAGGGAGCGCCGGGAGGATAAGGAGGGGGAATGTTTTGTCCGGTTTGGCCATGGCGGTGGCCTGACTCCTTCCGGTATAACTGTTAAGGTAAGGACGTGCGAGGAAAGAAAGAGATTCAGATTCGGGTCTCATTGGCCATGAGATCGCAGAACCAGACTAGTGGGTAAAGTGTACACCTCTGTGCAGAGTTCAAACCTATTCGAATAGTCTGTGTCCACAGGAATGGACGAGTCTGGTGTGGTATGACAATTAGTGTTTTGTTTTCCAAAAAAAGGGTGCGTTTGAGAAAAGTGGTTTTTAAAAGGTCCGGCGGTTGAGCCGTGAGCTATGGTGGACGAGAAGTCCAGTAGCTATTTTTGAAAATGAAAACTAGTGGGAAACTGCTGAGATACCTGGATGGTTTAGTCCAGGGGATTTTGTTCTATATTGAAAAACTTCCTGCTCCTTTGGGAGAGGATGCGCTTTGCAAAATACAAAATGTTTTACAAAACAACCCTGCATAAAATATTGTTGTTTCTGCAAAATATCCTGAGCTCCACATATTCCATGCATTATATCTGATTTCCCCATTCCGCGGGTGAAGGTGGGCTGCTGAGTACGTTTGTACTCACCCTTGCTTATTTGTTGTTTTTCAGAAAAGGAGATCGGGTAAGAGTTACGCCTGTTCCCAACCTTGCCTGTGGCTGTTGGACCGCTGATTTGCTTCGCTGCATATATCGGGCTATTTCAGCCCCACTCTGATGTTATGTCCCGAGTTGTGGACCAACTCTTAAAGTTGATCGCCACCTTTATAGGTTTGTCTCGTGTAGGCAGATCTGGAATCATCTGTTGTATAAATGTGTTTACTAGCCTCCTGGGACTAGTAATTGTATCATATTTGAGTCCTAAAGGATTGGGGCGCTTCAGAGACGGAGAGCACGAACTCCCCGGCGGCGAGATCGTCGTGATGAGAGGCGCCGGCACGGATCCTTCTGGCGAACGCCGGTGCACCCCATCCGAGCAGGTTGCGCACCAAGTTGAGCACCACCTCGGGTTGGAAGCACTCGGGAGGGTCTAGCAAGGCCATGGCGGCTACGGCCACAGAAGAGCACGGAGAACTCGAGGGCGAAAGGGTGCTGTGAGTGATGAGAATGACTACCGCACTCGGGGGAATCCCTTTTTAAGAGAGATCCCCCCACTGACGCCCCGAGACGCCACAGAAGATCTCGCCCGACGCACACCAAGGTGACCCAGTCTCTAACACGGGGGCCCGGGTCCATGAGTCATGCTCCTTGGGCGTCGGTCTCCGTGTGCGAAGCAGGCGAACCGCCACGCAAGGAGCGAACCGTCGCGCCTCTTCATCTCCGCCAAAAGCAGCGGACTAGACTCTGGCACGGGGGCCTGGGCCCATGAGTCATACTCCTTGGGCGTCGGTCTCTGTGTGCGAAGAAGGCGGACCACCGCGCGAGGAGCATGCCGCCGCCCGCGGCGGTGTGCCTCTTCATCTCCGCCGCAACCAACTGCCCAGTCTCTGGCACGGGGGCCCAGGCCCACGAGTCATCCTCCTTGGGCGCCAATTCCTAGGTGCAGAGAAGTTGTACCGCCGCTCGGGCCAGTACTACGCCTCCTCGAGTCAGCCGCAGAAGACAGAGAAGGTGAATTTTTAAAAAACCAACGCAACGGTATCGAGGCGCCTCTCGCATGGGCCGGCGAAACCATCAAGTATGGGGGCCATGGGTCAAGTTGGCAGCGACGACAGACACGACAGTTGATGAGACCGATGGCAGACTGACAGCGCGTGCGCGCCGAGTTAACGCAGCGCGCGCTGAGGTTGTGCCCCAGTCACCGGTTATGCCATGCTGACGCAAGGTACAAGCTTTGGCCCCACCTCCAGGCTCGCATCCTCCCTCGATGTGGGCCCGGGGGCCACTGTCGGTACCCTGAAATAGGGGTACCCCTTACTACAGCATGAAGCCACGGTGCCCACGCGGCTATCTCTAGTCACGTGGTGAACAGCACCCGACTCCACCACGTGGATGGTTCTGGGGTCGCCACATGGCCAGAGAAGACGATATACTCCAAGATACCAACAGTGGGTCCGGACCCCATGGGAAAGTGTCGGACCCCTGTACATGTAGACCGGACCTCTGGGCAAGGTCCAGGACCCCCACGAATGCGACCCGGACCCCCGGGACGGGTCCCAGACCCCTCTGTGTGGGGTCCGGACTACCCACAGCCGGGTCCCGGGACTCTGGGGCAGAGAATACCCAGGCCTTGCTCAGGCAGGGGTCCAGTGCCAACACGTGTCCAGGCCCAGCCTGGTACGGACCTATCTGCATAACGCTACTGCTCTCTGCCCAGGCGGAGACCCGATGCTGCCACGTGGCCTACCACGTGTGACGTAAGTAAGCGAGCGGAGCCTGACGTAAGGCCTCCGGTTGCGTGGCCCCTGCATTTATTGCGGATAAGGCGCGCCGCCTGACAAGCGATGTGCCGCCTCGGCATTTAATGAGGTCTGCCTACTCTGCTGTCAGGCAGCGACCTGTCCACTCTACTGGCAAGCAGTGTGTCGCCTCAGCATTTAATGAGACCTGTCCATGTCGCTGGCAGGTGGCATGCCTGTCCATTCTGATGGCAGGCGATACGCCCATGCTGCCGCGTGCACTGTGTTCATCATCACTCGTACGTTGTCAGGGAAGCTTCCGCTGCACGCCAATGCTACGCAGACCACGGAAATCAGGACGCAGGAAGATTGCACTGGCGACTAGCATTAGTTGCTCCAAGTATTACATCTGTTATGTTCCTGGGCACATATGTCGGGGCTCAGCACCGTTGTACGTGCCCCCATTGGACTATAAAAGGGAGGGCACACTACGTTACAAGGCATCCTCATTCAGACTTAAGCCAACCTAGACACATCTCAAGCTCACGAGCAATACAACACACAGTGGAGTAGGGTATTACGCTCTGGCGGCCCGAACCACTCTAAACCCTTGCGTGTTCTTGCGTGTTCATCCCGAATCCATCTAACAGGCAAAACGCTTAGGCCTCTTCCTCATCTTAGGTTTTAGGGTGGGTGCATTCCGCCATCCGTCCGGAGATTTCCTCTCCGGCAGGATCAAATTTAAGTTATGATTCCTTTATGCATCACAAAAAAATCATCGTAATGAGATGCACCTTTCTTTATTTATTTATTGGTTACTTGACTAATTTGATACCATTAATTGAATATGAAAAAGGAAGGGAACTAATTAATCTCCAATGGTTTCAAAAATTCCCAAAACACTAATATAAATATATTTATTTATTTAATCATTATTTTTCCCTTATACAAATTTTGGGCTTTACAGAGCAGGAGAAAATTAGCCAGAATAGAATTGGTTATCATGTTCTAGAACATTCTTATCTCCTTCAATTCTCCCTCCATCTTTTTCAAGAAATAGAATACTAATTTTTTCCTCCCAATGGCAATTCTCTGAAAAAATTCCCATCACCTTTGAGTAAACAACTTTGATGAAATCTTTTTTTCCGATAAATCTCATCTTTCTCGAGAATCCGTGATGCTACACACCAGAGAGGCATTCTTAATTTGCCGATTGTTTTGCAGTTGGCAAATGCGGTCTTTGTCGAGTACCGTTGTTCGCCGAGAGTGGCACTCGGTAAAGTATTCTTTGTTGAATGTCCGAGATCTTACATTCGGCAAAGCTCTGAGCACTCGGTGAAGAACACGTTTCCGATAGTGAACATTTCCAAAGCAGACCAGATGTTACCCTCATTCTGGAACATATTGCTAGGAGCAAGACTAAATTGGTCAGAATAGAATTGGACAGCATGTTCTAGAACATTCTTATCTCCTTCAATTCTCCCTCCATCTTTTCCAAGAAATAGAATACTAATTTTTCTTTTCCTCCCATTGGCAATTCTATGAAAAAAAAATCACATCACCTTTGAGTAAACAATTTTCATGAGATATTTGTTTCCGATAAATCCCATCTTCCTCAAGAATCCGCGAGCCTTCACACAAGAGAGGCATTCTTTGCTTAAGCTGAGACACATCTAGGTTACCTTGCTCTTCCATTATCTCAAGATGTTCTAGAGATTGTTGAATGTGTAGTAGACTTATTTCAAAAATTAATATCGATAGGAAGTTTGACCATCATAGATTTTATAAGACAGAGAGAGAGAGAGTAGACAGTGTGAGTGCATATTATTCCACGCATGGCCATGAATATGGCATTTATTCATCTTATTATAAATAGTAGTAGTACGTAGTACTATAGCACTAATAGCACAAGTAAGCTAAGTATTACGGTGCACGTACGGCAGCAGAGGCGCGCGCATGCATGCAGTCGGAGTACGTAGATCGTCGTCGTCGTCGTTTATAGCCGGTGAACCTAGCTAGCTAGCTAGGGTTTTGGGGTAATCTTGATGCACCTGAGGACGAGTCCTCTCTTCCAGTCCCCACCTAACCTGAGCATGGCGATCTCCATCTCCCCATTTTGCCCGGCCGCCTCCACCTCCCCGACATTGACGTACGACCACTTTTTCCCGTCAACCGTCTTCCATAGACTCTCCTTCCGCGGCTTCCTGTCGACGTCGCCGGGACAATTGATCTGGAGGTCCACCGGCTCGGACCAGCCGTAGCCGTTCTGTTCGAGCTTGGCTACAAAGTCGACGACGTAGGTGAATCCCGGAGTGAGGTGGGACATCTCCAGCTTCGCACGGATCTCCAGCCAGCACACGTCCTTGAGGTACGCCACCTCCATCTCCATTTTGGCCTCCTCGGGGTCGATCTCTCTGTTGAATAACCAGTTATTCAAGAGCCGGCCGGCGGCGGATCAGTTCCAGGTGCAAGCTAGAGGTGCGTGCAGTGCTAGTATGTAGTATAGGAGAGTACGACGACCTTTTCTCTTCTTGTGTGAGCTTGCGCCAACTCCAGTACCTTGCGTCCGAACCCCAGGTGATGCTGAATCCTTTAGGGAACAGCATGAAGCAGTTGGCATTTCTCCCATCTACCCAGTACTTCTGCATGCATGGATTAATGGAAAATAATAAGGGCTTGTTCGGTTACCAATCAATCCATATATATGGATTAAGTGATATTAGATGGTTTTAAATTCTAAACAAATCAAAAAATTTCTACATTTTTTCCAATCTCATCCGATCCATGTATAATAGGAATAACCGAACAAAGCCTAAAAAATACATCCATCCATCCATGTGTTTTCCAATTAAATAATGCTCGCTCTCTTCTCCTGTCCTATCCTATCCTCCCCCGCTCCTGTCGTATTAATTAATTATTTAGGACTAGTTTAGGAACTCTAATTTTGTCAAGAGATTTCAAATTTCCTATAGAAAAATAAACTAATTTTTCTTTGAAAAATGAAAATCCTTTGAGAAATTGAGGTTCCCGGACTAGCTCTTAGTTTACCTTTGTTTTCGGCTGCTGATCCGATCGTGGAAGGTAGATCCCTCGGAACATATCCTCACCAGGTCGTCTTTGACCGACGATCTCAGAGAACTTATGAGGAACCCATTCTGTCGTCTTTGACGACGACGACGAGTCGTCCGCCTGCTTCTTCTTTTCAGTGCCGCCGCCGGAAGCAGCAGCAGCACCGGTCGGCGACACTGGCGCCGGTGCCGGACTGTCAGCCTCGCCGTCTTCCGCTG
Source organism: Zea mays (assembly GCF_902167145.1). Taxonomy (NCBI): domain Eukaryota; kingdom Viridiplantae; phylum Streptophyta; class Magnoliopsida; order Poales; family Poaceae; genus Zea; species Zea mays. Next base: position 15,660,660 of record NC_050103.1, read on the forward strand.
CCATGCGGTACTGCGTCCTAATCTCCTCCAGCCGCGACAAGGCCAACCCCATATTGCTTCCCGATATCGTCGTCGATCGATGTGCTGTGCAACAACGGAAGCTCAGCGAGCGATGATTGATATAGAGATGTGTGTTACATATATATATAAGCAAAGCTATATATTCCTGACAACGAAATGAGAGTATAGTACGCGTCGTGGAGGGAATTGACGGACGTGGAGGGACAGCTATAGCTGAACCTGTTCTATTCCTGCAAATTGGATCCACTACTAGCACAGAATCCGATTCGAGCTACAACACGCAGCACAGCAAACAGTGGAAGCCGCGCGCGCGTGTTTTCATCAGGCGAATCGCGCGTAGACGAAAATCAGATGAGAAGGAAATAATATTCCCTGCGAGTTTATGGGAACCGCGCGTCGAAATAACTCCAGTCTGAATTGTCCTCTGATCTCCACGTGCTATGCTGTCTAGAACTGTTGATGATTTTAACATTTGGCGACACCGTCTTCATTTATGTTCATATCGATTTTGGATTGTTTTTATCAAATCGATTATTATAGAAACGGTCTGAACACTACCGGAATCAGAGCCTTTGCCGAGTGCCGGACGCTTTGCCGAGTGCCTTTTCTCGGGCACTAGGCAAAGACGGCTTTGCCGAGATCCGCACTCGGCAAAGCTTGGCTCTCGGTAACGAGCGTCTTTACCGAGCGTAGGACACTCGGTACAGGTCCACACTCGGCAAATCCATGTTTGCCGAGTGTCAAACACTCGGCAAATGGGGCTCTCGGCAAAGGGCCGTCAGCGGCCGTCCCAAAGCTGACGGCCGTCAGTCTTTGCCGAGTGCCAACAGTCGGCTCTCGGCAAAGATGCTTCTTTGCCGAGTGCCGCGCATCTGGCACTCGGCAAAGGATGATTTACCGAGTGTCTTATCCAGACACTCGGCAAAGTATATTTTTATTTTTTTGATTTTGTCTCCCAAACTTTTTGTGTTATGTTCCTACACTATGTAGACCTACATGTATCATTTGTGAACAATTATAACATAGTTTTCAATCGTTAGTAGATTTAGTTCGTTTTTTGAAATTCTTCGGAAAATTCAAATTTGAACTGCAGGTCACTCGAAACTTGGAAAACCGTGCATGCAAAAATGATATTCATGTTACTTATCATAAGTTACGACCGATTTCAGAAGCGTACCGGAAACTTCGAGCAACATGCTCACTAAACATGGCCGTGAACTTGGCATCCACATGTTTAAAAATTGTATAAAACACAAACAAAGTCAGAAAATCATGAAACTTGTCCCCGTGTCATGATATCATATGTATAGGCTATGATAAAAATTTTAGAGTATTTGGAGAAAGTTGTGAGACACTATCTGTAGAAACCTTCTAGATTCACATTGAAACTCTATGATTTCATGTGTAGTCCTCTTAGGTTTCTACACATAGTGTCTCACAACTTTCTCCAAACATTCTAAAATTTTTATCACAGCCTGTACATATGATATCATGACACGTGGACAAGTTTCATGATTTTCTGACTTTGTTTGTGTTTTATACAATTTTTAAACATGTGGATGCCAAGTTCACGGCCATGTTTAGTGAGCATGTTGCTCGAAGTTTCCGGTCCGCTCCTGGAATCGGTCGTAACTTATGCTAAGTAACATGAATATCATTTTTGCATGCACGGTTTTCCAAGTTTCGAGTGACCTGCAGTTCAAATCTAAATTTTCCGAAGAAATTCAAATAAACGAACTAAATCTACTAACGATTGAATACTCTGTTAAAATTGTCCACAAATGATACATGTAGGTCTACATAGTGTAGGAACATACCACAAAAATTTTGAGAGACAAAATCAAAAAAATAAAAATATACTTTGCCGAGTGTCTAATGGTTGACACTCGGCAAAGATGTGTAAGTTCATCTTTGTCGAGTGTCAGATGGCAGACGCTCGGCAAAGGATCCTTTGCCGAGTGCCACCGATCTGGCACTCGGCAAAGTTTATTTTAAAAATTAAAAAAAAAAACTTTGCCGAGTGCCAGATCACGGGCACTCGGCAAAGTAGGCGAATATACTTCGCCCGCACCCTTCTTCCTCCTTTCTTTCTCTGCTCTCGCTAACTCGCGCCGCCGCCGCCTCCCTGCGCTACCGCCGCCGCCCCGCACCGTCGCCGGCTCGCCGCCCCACCGCGCCGCGCCCTCGCCGGACGCCCGCGCCCGCCCTCGCCGGCCCTCGCCAGCCGCGGCCGCCCGCGCCCGCCTTCGCCGTCGCCGGCCCTCGCCAGCCGCGGTCGCCTGCGCCCGCCCTCGCCGGCCCTCGCCGGCCCTCGCCCGCCTTCGCCGTCGCCGGCCCTCGCCGGCCCTCGCCAGTCGCGGTCGCCCGCGCCCGTCGCGCCCGTGCCCTCGCTCGCCGCCGCGCCGCCGCGACGCCGCCGCGCCGCCGCGACGCCGTCGCGCCCGTGCCCTCGCTCGCCCACGCCGCGCGCGCTCACGCTCGCCCACGCTCGCCCGCGCCCACGCTCGCCCGCGCTCGCGCCCACACTCTCCCGCGCCCACGCTTGCCCGTGCTCGCGCCCACGCCGCCGCGCCCACGCCCACGCCGCGCTCGCCCCGCCCAGGCCCGCGCTCGTCGTGCCGTGCCCGCCCTCGCGCTCGCCGCAGTCGCGCCCGCCGTGCCCTCGCCCGCCAGGCGCCTCGCCCGCGACCCGTCGTCTCGACCGTGCCGAAACCTCTAAGGTGATTACTTGATTTATGTTATACGTGTATGATTTATATGAAATGATTAGTTTTAGTATTGTGGATTGCCGGCCATCGTGCCGTTGAATTATGCGTGGATGTCAGCCATCGTGCTGATAGTTTTATTTGCAGGATTTTGAAACCTCCCCGTGCAGGGGAGGTGCTGCCGAAATTTTCTGTTGCTAGGCTTTTGTATTAACAGACTTGTGTTTCTTTTTTACAGAGAAGATACTTGTCTTCCTAGCCGCTGCGGGTCTCCCTGCACCGCGTCCCGTCGCCACTGCACCGACCCGCCACAGCCCCACCAGCCTGACTCCACCGCCACCCTAGGTATAACCTCTACATCCGCATCATGGTCGTAGATCACCTAACCCAGTTAGGCGTCTCCCGTTCGAAAGTGATACGGTGTAGATATGCAGATCTTTGCATATCTACAAATGTATCAGTTTCGAATTGTCCACGTTTTTTGGACAGCCCGCGGTTGCGTAGATGGTGTTAGTTTCCATGCTCTACTCCGGTCCGAGAAAGAGTTTCGGCGTCACCTCCCTGTTGTTCTCCGGACAGTACACTCTCCCTGCCAGGACGTGTATCCGGAGAACAGCGGGGAGGTGCTGCCGAAATTCTATCTCGGATCGGAGTAGAGCATGGAAACTAACTCCATCTACGCAACCGCGGGTGGGATTAGGACCTATACTCACCTATTAGAAGGTAGGAACGTAGTGTACATGCATTACATGTCTATATTAAACTATACTCGGTTATATATGTTAGAGGATGGAGGACCGTGAGTGGATGTACACGGGCCGCGTTCGACGTAATGATGTCACCCCAGAATGGATTAGGAAGACCGATGCTTTCGTGGAACGGGCATATGGCGAAGCTGCTAAAGGAGCTAGCCTAGTCCCTTGTCCGTGCAGCAAATGTGACAACCGGAAAAGAAAACCAAAGAAGGCCATGGTAGAACATATTTGGAAGAATGGATTTACGCCGGACTATACTCGGTGGATCTTCCATGGTGAAGCGCATCGCACGAGAGAGGAGGTGGTGAGACAACGCGTCGAGGATTACGATGCTGATGCCGGGGTAGCGGACATGTTGAACGACTATCACGAGGCACAGTTCGCCGAAGGACGTACGGAGGACGAGCCAGAGGCGACCGCAAAGGCATTCTACGACATGTTTGACGCGGCACAGAAACCCCTTCACGGCAAGACAAAGGTTTCTCAACTGGATGCCATTGGGCGTATAATGGCGTTCAAGTCGCAGTATAGCATGAGTCGAGACGCCTTCGATGGTTTGTTGACAGTTATTGGCAGCCTGCTTCCGGAGGATCACGTTCTGCCAAAGAGCATGTACGAGGCACAGAAACTCCTTCGTGCACTCAAGATGACGTATGAGCAGATACATGCTTGTCCGAAGGGCTGCGTCCTATTTAGGAAAGAACACACTGAGGCAAAGTACTGTCCGAAGTGTAAATCGTCTAGGTTCATGGAGGTAGACTCTGGTGATGGACAGAAGAGGCAGCTCGACATCCCCGTGACAATCCTACGCCACCTTCCGTTCATACCGAGGATCCAGCGTCTATACATGACAGAGGAATCCGCGAAACAGATGACATGGCACAAAAAAGGCAAACGATACAATCCTGACAAGATGGTTCACGCATCCGATGGTGAAGCATGGACCCACTTTGATGCCATTCACCATGAGAAAGCCAAAGAGGCTCGACATGTTCGTGTTGCGCTGGCCACAGATGGGTTCAATCCCTATGGAATGACCGCTGCCCCATACACATGTTGGCCCATGTTCGTTATCCCCATCAATCTCCCCCCCGGCGTATGCTTTCAAAGACAGAACATATTCGTGTCGTTGATAATTCCTGGACACCCGGGGAATAAAATGGGCGTGTACATGGAGCCTTTGATTGATGAATTGGTCCGTGCTTGGGAGGAAGGGGTATGGACGTACGACCGAGCTACGAAGACAAACTTCAAAATGCATGTTTGGTACCAGTACTCCATGCATGACTTTCCGGCGTATGGGCTATTTTGCGCCTGGTGTGTTCACGGTAAGTTCCCATGCCCAGTTTGCAAGGAAGCTCTTAGGTTCATTTGGTTGAAGAAGGGTGGCAAATATTCGTCATTCGATAAACATCGACAATTTCTCCCTCCTGACCATGCATTCCGACAAGACATCAAGAACTTTACGAAAGGTGTCGTGGTGACAGACCGCCCACCTGCAATGATGACTGGTGCCGAAGTTCGCGAACAGATAGATGGTCTCGTGGCCAACCCAGAAGGTGGTTTTGTGGGATATGGTGAGCAACATATGTGGACACATAAGTCGGGCTTGACTCGGCTCCCCTATTATGATGACCTGGTCCTTCCACACAACATTGACGTGATGCACACTGAAAAGAATGTCGCCGAGGCACTTTGGGCGACAATTATGGAGATTCCTGATAAGTCAAAGGATAACGTAAAGGCAAGAGTGGATCTGGCAGAGTTATGTGATAGACCAAACCAAGAGATGAAGCCGCCTAGTGGTGGTAAGACATGGAGAAGGCCTAAGGCCGATTTCGTCCTGAGCAGGGCCCAGAGGAAGGAAGTACTACAGTGGATCAAGATGTTAATGTTCCCTGATGGGTATGCAGCTAACCTTAGTAGGGGGGTGAACTTATCTACTCTGCGAGTCTTAGGGATGAAGAGTCATGACTTCCACATATGGATTGAACGAATTCTTCCGGCGATGGTTCGAGGCTATGTCCCTGAGCATGTCTGGCTAGCGCTTGCAGAGTTGAGCTATTTCTTCCGCCAGCTTTGTGCAAAAGAGTTAGCTCGGACCATGATTGCAGACTTGGAAAGGATGGCACCCGTGTTACTGTGTAAGCTGGAGAAGATCTTTCCACCCGGCTTCTTCAATCCGATGCAGCATTTGATTATTCATCTCCCATATGAGGCACGAATGGGGGGGCCCGTGCAGGGACGTTGGTGCTATCCAATCGAGAGATGTCTAAAGAGTATCCGAAAGAAATGTAGAAATAAATGCAAAATCGAGGCTTCCATTGCAGAGGCATACATACTGGAGGAGGTGTCAAACTTCACAACAACTTACTATGGTGACAAACTGCCGAGCGTGCATAATCCACCCCCTCGTTACAATGATGGCGGCAATGAATCGAACCTCAGCATTTTTCGAGGGCAACTCGGAAGCGCGAGTGGTTCGACCACCAAGACCCTGAGACATGAAGAGTGGCGCCATATCATGCTATATGTATTGACCAACCTTGAAGAGGTGACGCCATACATGGAGCAATTTCTTCATGAATTCTGGCGTCGATCAAGGGACCCAACTCCACAGGAATATGATACCCTTCTTAGAAAGGGTGCGGGAAATGGATTGCCCGATTTCATTTCCTGGTTTAAACATAAGGTACGTGCTTAGTTTGTTATTCCAAGTTGCTCTTACGTGCGAATAATATAACAATCTAGCGTGTTTGAACTTGCAGGGCCAAAGAGAGCCGTCTATGAGTGCCGAGTTGAGACAAGTAGCCAATGGCTTTGCCTATAGGGTCAGGAAATTTTCTGGGTATGACATCAATGGATACCGTTTTCGCACAACAAGCTACGACCAAAGTCGGCCCAATCGAAAAACCACGTGTTCTGGAGTCTTTACGCCCGGGCTTGACGAGGTCGAGTATTATGGAAGAATTGAAGAAATATATGAACTCAATTTTTATGGTTCCAAACCTCTTACTCCAGTGATATTCAAATGTCATTGGTTTGACCCTGAAGTTACGAGACGGACACATTCTAATCTTGGGATAGTCGAAATTCGACAGGATTCCACCTTAACAGGAGACGATGTCTACATTGTGGCCCAACAGGCCACACAAGTGTATTATCTTCCATATGCGTGCCAAACGAAACAACATCTTAAGGGTTGGGATGTTGTGTATAAGGTATCACCGCACGCTAAATTACCTGTTCCAAACGATGAAGATTATAACTTAGACCCGGACACATATGACGGAGAGTTCTTCCAAGAAGATGGGCTCGAAGGGCAATTTGAGATAGACTTAACCGAAGCGATCGGAATGGAAGTAGATATTGAAATGGTTGTTGATGACGAGGATGATGAGGTGCAAAATGAGAATGACTTAGAAATACTTGAAGGCAATGCCAATGACGAAGTTGCGCCTTCAGATGATGTTGACTATGAAATGGTTGATAGTGATGATGACACTTATGATCCGGCTAACCCGGACACATATGAAGATTATTTTTAATCGATGTAATGCTATATTTCATTTATTTTGCATATGTTTCTAAATACATATTTTTTTATCTGTGCTTAATTGTTTACTCTTAATTGCAGGTTGTTGGACAAAGATGGTGGGCGGTGGGACGAGGACGAGGAGGGGGAGGGGGGAGGGGGAGGAGGAGCACCCGTAGGACGGAGGAGGAGGCGCAGCAGGACGACGTCGTACAGCAGCAGGTGGAGCAGCAAGCCGCTGTCGATGCGGCACAGCAGGACGACGACGATGCGGCGCAGCAGGACGACGACGACGACGACGCCGCTCAGCAGGACGTCTCAGGTTCTGGCTCCTCAGGTTCGAGGAGTATCTACCTGCGAGGTCCCGCGAGCCTACCTAAGCGACCCATACTTCGTGACAGACGTCCGCTCATACGACCCGATGGAGAGAGGTAGGTAACTTTAGATGCTGTTGCTGCTTTTTCATATTATATGTTCAAATTAATAATAGAAACTAATACTTCATCTTAATCACTTGGACAGGTCTTGGATGGTTTTGGAGACTGCAGGGGGTCACGGCCGCAACCCCAATGGCATCCTCGGCCTTCTATGCCGGGAACACTTCCCTGGACTTGTCGAGTACGCCGGAGTGACGAGCCCAGCATACACCTTCGACCACTACGCCGTCGCCCCCGATGCAGTAGATCGGGACGGCAGACAATTCAACAACAAGGCGGAGCGGGTCAAGCAAGAGCTGTGGGTAAGTCTTCCTCGCACTATATTGTTTAATAAGTCGCATTTGTTGCATATTCTTTAAATAATGTATGGATACATCGTCTTTGTATGTAGGATTTCTTCAGGTGCGATGCTGGATACGAGGCCAGGGCGGATGTGGTGTCTACGACGTGCTGTAAGAAGCTCGTCGTGGACATGCACTACGAGGCGCGCATCCAGGCCATCGTCACTTACCACGGCTCCGTCCTTGGGGAGAAGGTGAACAAGAAGGACGCCCGAACCATGTCATTGACTGCGGACCAGTACTTGCAGGTAAATACAAAACTTTATTATTGGTACTAAATATGCTTATTCTTATCTTCTGATATGCGGTGTACTTATATTTTTTTAGATGATTCCTCATTGGTGCGCCGCGCATCCTGAGTGCTGGGAGAAGATGGTGCAGAGGTGGTGCTCGTCTGAGTGGGACGAGGCGCACAACGCTAGCCGGGAACGGCGTTTGCTGATGCAAGGTCCCTCCCACCATCAAGGCAGCCGCAGCCTGGGCAAATACGCGGAAGCATGGGTACGCGCTCTTTTTTATTTAGGTATATAACTTTCGATTAGACATGATTTCTAACCACATCGTTGGTTTTCTCGCAGTCGGCGGCACATGGTGGCGCGCCTTGCTCCACGTTCTCGGCATATGCCATGGCCCACAAGGGGAAGGCGACGTCCGACGTCACCTACAACCCGGATGACGGGCCCGAGGCGTACACCAACCCCGCCATCCACAGCCGACTCAGTGAGTACACCGCAATGGCCAAGGAGGTCCATGGGCCAGATTACGATCCGAGGACCGAGGACATCGACGGAGATGTCCTCATGAGGGTCGGAGGAGGCAAGAGGCATGGGCGGTACTGGATTGCCGACGGGGCAATCGACTCGTCCTCCACTCCCACTCTCTCTCAGGTGCGAGCAAGGAGCACGAGCGCGAGCCCAGCCATACGACCTCGGCAGGACACCTCACAGCATCGTATCCAGCAACTCCAGGTTATTCCTTATCTATTCATCGTTCATTAATTTTTATATATCTTCTCTTTGCATTATCGTAACATTAGGGCGAAATATTACAGACTCAGCTAGATGATGAGAGGAGGCAACGTGAGGAGCTGGAGAAGAGGATGGCGGAGATGTTCGCGTACATGCAGAGCCTTGGCGCCGCACAGGGTCATGCTCCACCACCTCCGTTGTTCCCTGCAACTGACCCTGCTGAGTTCACTACTCCTGTGAGTATCAAAATTTTAGTACTGCATGATATATATTCATATGTTCTCACACATACAATCTACTCTCTATGCAGGGTCAATCGGCGGCGTCGAACAACCCTCATGCTTCGTCCAGCCCTTCGCCGAACCAGTCCAGATGCCCACCTCGTTGATGATCCAGACTTGGTCTTGTGAGTGTTGGTGATGTTTGGCTAGACTTGGTCTTGTGAGATACTTGGTGATGTTAGTGATGATCCAGACTTATATCTGTTTTGTGATGATCCAAACTTATATTTGTGAGTGTTGGTGATGTTAGTTATACTTGGTCTTGTGAGATACTTAATGAGACTTATGTGCTGTGAAACCTGATTTATGTGGTGATATTTGTGATATATATGGTGTTGATGATAAATGTGTTGATTCTGTGATGCGAATGATATATAATGTGATGTGAATGATATATATCTTTTGTTTGTTTGGATGGAACAGCAAAAACAAATAAAAAAGGGACATCCTGGTCACTTTGCCGAGTGTAACACTCGGCAAAGGTCGCTTTGCCGAGTGCTATGACCATGGCACTCGGCAAAGAAGGAAACCTGGGAACCGGTAAAGCCATCTTTGCCGAGTGCTGACCATGGCACTCGGCAAAGAAGGAAACCTGGGAACCGGCAAAGATGTCTTTGCCGAGTGCCGTTGCCAAGGCACTCGGCAAAGGGACTGGCAAAGGGGCCCACTGGAGGGTTCTTTGCCGAGTGCCAGTCCACCAGACACTCGGCAAAGAAACCTCCTTTGCCGAGTGCCTACTAGGGCTCTCGGCACAGAGACTGGCTGTGGGGTCCACTAGACCAGTCTTTGCCGAGTGTCGCCGTTGGCACTCGGTAAAGGATCCGTCACCGTCACTTGGCGCCGTGACGGTGACTTTTCTTTGCCGAGTGCCAAATGGCACTCGGCAAAGTCTTTGCCGAGTGCCCGACAAAAAGTACTCGGCAAAGAAGATGTTGCCGATGTACAGTTCGCCGAGCGTTCTTTGCCGAGTGTTACACTCGGCAAAGGCTTTGCCGAGTGTAAAATAGCCTTTGCCGTGTGTTTAGAACACACGGCAAAGAAGCTGATTCCGGTAGTGGAAGTGCCGAGTGTTTGGCAGTTCGCAACAGTTTATAGTAGCCAGAACGAAGCTGAAAAAAACCCGAAACAAACAGGTATAGCTTTTCATTGACTGTCCTAAGGGCTAGTTTATCTACAACGTAACGCTAAAGTGGAGGAACACTTAAAAAAAGGCACTACTTCCTTTGGATTTAATAAAGTATCTTAGCTTTAAATTTATTAGTATATAATAAATTATCTTAGTACCAGTTAGAAATATGCTACTATATATAGTCGGTTTTACAACCCCATTATTGCTTGTATCTGAATGTCGTCGTGTGCCGTGGAACGGAAGCTCAGCGAGCGATGATTGATATATATATTCCCATGCATTGCATGCTTCGAGATTCCTGACAACGAAATGAGAGTTGGGGAGAACTGAACCCTGTTCTGTTCCTGCAAATTGGAGCTAGCACACAGAATCTGATTCGAGATAGATGGCGATGGCGCAACACGCAGCACAGCAAGGGATCTGCAAACAGTGGAGGCCGTTTTAATTTCTTCAGCGGAATCGCGCGCGTAGAAGAGATCAGAAGAGAACGCTGGTCTTTCCCCTCTATGTGTAGAACAGCACCAGGCACTGCAACATTTAATCACGCAGCTGGTCTATAGGGTCAATGTTTAGGAGTAGCTCGCTAGGATAATATATTTACCTTCGTGTTGGTGTCTTTTTCGGATGCTAATCATTAAACACGAACCGTGGCGGTGCTCTCTGTACAGGGGCGGACGATCCACGGCCAGGGGCCGGATGGTCCACGACCTGGCGCAGGGCTAGGGTTTCCCGGCGGCGCCTGCATCTCGCTCCCGGGAGGGACCCCGTCGGGGAGAAGAGATCCTAGGAGTTGTCTAGGCTCGGGCAGACCGACCTAGACTCCTCTAATCGACGTAGAGTCGAAGAGAAGCGGAGAATTTGGGGATTGAGAGGCTAAACTAGAAATAGACTAGAACTACTCCTAATTGTACAAGAAATAAATCGAGATAAAAGTGTTATTGATTCGATTGATGATTACAAATCGGTCGTATACCTCTGTATTTATAGAGGAGGGGGGCTGGACCCTTTACAAACTAATCTCCCGAGCTAATTCCGTGAATTTAGCTAACAACCGTAGCACAAAACTCGGAACCCTAATCTGCTCTACGCACGCGTGGACCGTCCGGCCCCAGGGCCCGGACCGTTCGGTCCTCATTTTGGTACTCAACATATGCCCCCTGCCTTTCGGTGGAGCTGAGCGAACCAAAAACAACTAACCCGATGTGATCACATCGATTTTATTAGACATCTTACCACCTACTAGGATAGTGTCGGGGACCATAATTAGGGGTACCCTCAAGGCTCCTAATTCTCAGCTGGTAACCCCCATCAGCATAAAGCTGCAAAGGCCTGATGGGTGCGATTAAGTCAGGAATCGGTCCATTCGAAGGACGCGATCACGCCTCGCCCGAGCCTAGCCTCGGACAAGGGCAACCGACCCCGGAGGATTTCCGCCTTGCCCGAGGCCCCCCTCCAGCGGCGAACATACTTCCGGCTCGCCCGAGGCCCTGTCTTCGCTAAGAAGCAACCCTGACCAAATCACCGCACCGACCGACCAAATCGCAGGGGCATTTAATGCAAATGTGGCCTGACACCTTTATCCTGACGCGCGCCCCCCAGCCGACAGAGCCGAGGTGACCGCCGTCACTTCGCCGCTCCACTGACCGGTCTGACAGAAAGACAGCGCCGCCTGCGCCGCTCCGACTGCGGTGCCACTTGATAGAGTGAGGCTGACAGGCAGTCAGGCCCGGCCGCAGGCACCGTAGGAAACTCCGCTCCGCCCGACCCAGGGCTCGGACTCGGGCTAAGCCCCGGAAGACGGCGAACTCCGCTCCGCCCAACCCAGGGCTCGGACTCGGGCTAAGCCCCGGAAGACGGCGAACTCCGCTCCGCCCGACCCAGGGCTCGGACTTGGGCTCAGCCCCAGAAGACGACGAACTCCGCTCCGCCCGACCCAAGGCTCGGACTTGGGCTCAGCCCCAGAAGACGACGAACTCCGCTCCGCCCGACCCAGGGCTCGGACTCGGGCTAAGCCCCGGAAGACGGCGAACTCCGCTCCGCCCGACCCAGGGCTCGGACTTGGGCTCAGCCCCAGAAGACGACGAACTCCGCTCCGCCCGACCCAGGGCTCGGACTTGGGCTCAGCCCCAGAAGACGACGAACTCCGCTCCGCCCGACCCCCGGGGCTCGGACTCCGCCCTAGCCTCAGCCGTCGGTCTCCGCCTCGCCCGACCCAGGGGCTCGGACTCGACCTCGGCCACAGAAGACAGACTCGACCTCGGCTTCGGAGGAGCTTCCACATCGCCCAACCTAGGGCGCAGACCAGCCACGTCGACAGGAGGCGCCATCATCACCCTACCCCGAGCTGACTCGGGTAGGGATGAAAACGGGACGGGTACCCGGAACGGGTATCGGATACGGGTACCAAAACGGGATGTAATTTCGGATACGGATACGGGTATTTTGTTTGTCGGGACGAATACGGGTATTACCCGGATATTGAACCTCGGATACGGATAGGATACGGAATCACTAATACCCGGTCGGTACCCGAAAATCCCGGGTCGGATACGGGTACCCGGAATTCGGGTACCCGTTTTTTCTTTTTCTGCATAATATAGTTATAAAATCATAACTTTTACATATGAAATCGGATGAAGATAAAGTTTATATGAAAATTGTAGAGCTTGAAGAGATCTACGACTTTGTAATACATCAATTTTTGTTTAGACAGTATTTTAATGATTTAATTGTATTTTGATGATTTTCTATGACAAGAAATTAATAATACATAAATAGCCTAAAAAAATCGTGAAATTTTACGGAGATACAACATATGTCCATATGTAACCATAAAAAATGTTTGGATCATAAGGTCTATAAGATGTCCACGTTTCTTTCCTTTCACTTTCACTTATTTGTATGAGTTACATGTGAAATTAGTGTAAGTATCCAAGTTTCAACATAATCAGTACTTCGCTTTATCATTTTCATACGAGGACTTGAGTTATCTTCATATAAAATGTTTATTAGTTTTTGTAACTTATTTGCAAATTTTTAGTGAAACTAGAATATTTTATGAATTTTAAATATTACGGTGTTGGTACTACAATGTCTTTGTGATAAGCAACTTTGAACTGCATGATGTTAATTTTTACCGGTTTCCTTTTTTACATCTGATCTATCTACATGATTATGTATTGCTTAACTTATGGATGGTTGGACAATGAATATCATCGGATGAACTACCCGACAATTATCCGGTACCTACCCGAGTAGTATCCGTTATCCGTTTCTTACCCGTCCGGATTATTACCCGGTCCCGTCCTGTATCCGTCCCGAATCTTAACTACCCGTATCCGGTCCCGTATCCGAGAGAAATACATTAGGGTAGGATACGGGATGACCCTGTATCCGGCTATATCCGTCCCGTTTTCATCCCTAGACTCGGGCCACGGGGGACAAGACCGGCGTCCCATCTGGCTCGCTCTGCCAGATAGGCAATGATGGCGCCCCGCATACTCTGTGACGACGGCGGCTCTCCGCCCCCTTACGGAAGTGTCACACCCGGTTTTAAGGAACAAAGCCGGGTGCATCTCATACATGCGCCAAGAAGACAACATATATAATAACAGAGTGTATAGAGATAAATGTCATAAAACATCAGAGTATTTATTACATAGCGGAAGACTTATTACAAAATAAAGATAAATATAAAACGAACTAAGGATCGTCGGCGCCAATGTCGACTGAGAAACGCCACCTAGATCAGATCGAATGCCTCGGTGTTAGGCGGCTCCTCTTCGACCACCTGTTCTTCTCCTGTGGGGGGGTGAGACAGCAAGGGTGTGCTCACATACGTTCATAGCTCAACAAGTCGTGGGGAATAATGTGGCATGAACTCACCAAAGGTGGGAGTTCATGTAGTGTAAGGCTGATCAATGAAATAAAGGCTGAGGCTGAGCATTGCTTTTATAAGTTGGTCAAAATTTTATTAGCAATTACTAAGTGTAAGTAAATACCAAACCTTAATAATAATAAAGAACAGTAATAGTAAAATAATCCCAAATGCGATGCAAATGTCAAATTGAATTTAAGTTCCATAATTAATCATGTGAGGGTCCGAGCCGCTCATGACCGTGAGCACGGCTAGTATACCAGTTTTACACTCTGCAGAGGTTGCGCATCTTTACCCACAAGTCATGTTACCCATCTGCCAAGAGATGGCCAATCCCATACACCTCTACCGAGGAGGCGAGGCAGGGTAACACTACGAGGCCTTTACAAAGTTCCACTAGCTTCAGAAATCCCGCTACAGTTTATAGGAAGCTCCAGTGCAGGGTTCTTGCCTGACCGCCATCGCAGCAAAATCAACCCAAGGACCTCCCTACACTGACCACTCCCCTACTGCCCTTGCCCCTTTCGGGTAAGGAAGACCTCCACTAGCTTTCCTAGTTAATCAGCCAAGGGCGTCCCATTATACCCTTGTGGTAGCACTGTTTTCCCGGGTGGTCGCTCCATGTTCCCATTAACATAATGATCTTAACATGAACAGTAATAATAAAAGAGAATAAAAGAGTAATTATGAATAAAGTATCTTCATACCCAAATCCATATAAAGCAATAGCAGGTACTACCCAAAGAAATATTTCAGTGGTGAACAAGGTATAAAGATAGCCAAAACTAGGGTAACCTATTGGGTCCCATCAAAATTATCCTATGTAGATCATTATAATTAATAAGAACATGGCTGGGAAAAAGTAAGTGATCAAGGGCACAACTTGCCTGGCACTTGAGATTCCAGTAACCAGGGTGATTCTTCAGATCCTCATAACCTCACGCTAGTCGTAGTAATACAAACAAACATTGTAGAGATAAAATTAACATCACACCAAACATAAGAACAAACTGAATAATAATGATCTACGCGTTGCTACGAGACTAACGCAACTTGAATGGATCAAATCGGAGTTAAAACAGAGAAGTTATGAATTTTCTAAGGTTTTATGTATTTGACATAGGATTAATTAGGAAATAAATTTTAATATGATTTTCATGTCAAAACAGTGGTACTAACTGATATACAATAATAGGAATTGGAATGGATTAATTTGGAGCTAGAATGGATTTTCTATGAATTAAATAAATTCTAGCTATTATTTTTGTATTAAAATCCATTTCTAAATTAATTCCTCTGATTTCATAATTCCCTGGACTGCGCCTCAATTTCTATACAAGACAGGGGGCTCTGCGCAAAGGTCTTAAGACACAGAGAACAGCACCCAAGGACAGCGGGTTCATTATAAATAACCCCGAGGGCTCTTTTACAAATTTACTATGGCGAAAGGGTATCACGATCTCAGGGCCGTCGGATCAGTAATCTAAGCGCCAGATTAGATCAGCGCCCACGGAACCAGGATGACCCATGGATCATTGGATCAAGATCCAACGGTTCACCACCTTTCTTAGCTCTATCCGCCCCAGGCCGTTCGCTACAGATCAACGGACCAAGCCGCGTTATCCTCCTCGGCGACACTCAGGCACAAACGAGCGCCCCAACGAATGCGGCGGCGGCTCGCCGGAGCCACACCCCGAGGGCACACCAGAGCGTCGTTTTCCTATCTAAGAGGCGCAATACTGGGCAGAGTTCATGGTGAGTAAGCTTAGCGGCGTCTTACTGGCAATGGAGTTGACGACAGGTCCGGCCACATGCACAGGTTAGCCCGCGCCGAGGAGATGGCGCCGGTGAGCGATTCGCGGTGCCCCAGCTCTCGGACTCACCCGTCGCGGTACCAGACGAATCCATGGCGACCCCGTGAAGGTCACCGGCCTGATTCCCGAGCCCACATGGCGTTGTTGAAGAAATCCCCAAAGCGGCGGCCCTCACTGCTCTCTCTATTCTCTCGGTCGCTCCCCTACGATCTCCCTCTCACGTTTCTGTTCGCTCGGAATTCATGGCGACGTGCGGTATTCACGGCCGGGGCATGGTCTTTATACTCCGAAGACTGATTCCTAACCGCCATGACTGGATTCCCGTGGCTATTCCACGGTGTGCGCACGACGGGGAGGAAAACCCGTGCGGGTCGTTGGAGCTTCCCGGCCGCCGTAACAGTGTCACATGCCCAGGTGAGGATGAGTTTGACCGGGGGATTGGGTCCGCAATCCACGCGCATGCCATGGGCGGATCCCGGCGAGTGGTAAACGACTGCATCCGGTTGAAAATGGTGGCGGGTGGGGCGGCAATTTAGACGGAGGAGTGGAGGAGATAAGTCCGAGCACTAGGGCCCACCTGTCACACACACGGTTCAGCGTTCCCAGCTAGGTGCGTGCGGCAGGAGCAACGAGCGGTGGGTGAAGGGAATGACGGATGGGGCCCACATGTAGGTGACACGCGCTTCGGTTTGGGCTGGGAGCACGAGGGGAAAAGGGTAATGGGCCAGAAGTGAGGTTGGACGGCCCATGTAGTATTTTATTCTTTTCTTTTTATTTTTTTCTGTTTTCTTTCTTCTTCTCTTCTAGGTTTAAATTTGAATTTGAATTTAGTTTCAAACCTTGTGCAAATTTGTTATCAAATCTTATTATGGAAGGAAAAATACAATTTTTTAGGAATATATTTATATTATTTATATTTTCATATCATTTCTCTTCTTACTTTCAAACCCTAATTTTCAATTTAGGGTTTAATCCAATTTCTAGTTTTTTTTTATATTGTTATTATTTTTATTTAATGCACAAGCATAAAACTCCAACAAGATGTACTTTATTTTATTTTAGAATCATTTGTTTGGATTAAATCCTCTTAATTACATGTATGCTCTTTTCATGATGCAAATGAGGCACATAAAATGAGAAGATCTCGCTATATTCTTTATATACAAATTTGAGTATTACAGGAAGCAAGAGGACGTCAGCAAGGACTCAACAGCTCCGACAGCTGTCCCTCCGCCAGGCTCCATCACTCCTCCGACGGCCACGACATCACACCAGCTGGGTGCCAAAATCTCTCCGGCTGCCACAACGGCATGTACTTAGGGCGCTAGCTCTCCTCCGCTAGACACGTAGCACTCTGCTATACCCCCCATTTTACACCTGGATCCTCTCCTTACGTCTATAAAAGGAAGGACCAGGGCCCTCTTAGAGAGGGTTGGCCGCGCGGGGACGAGGACGAGACACGCGCTCGCTTGGAGCCGCTCGCTCCCTCTCCCGCGTGGACGCTTGTAATCCCCTACTGCAAGCGCACCCGACCTGGGCGCGGGACGAACACGAAGGCCGCGGGATTCCCACCTCTCTCACGCCGGTCTCCGGCCACCTCGCTTCCCCCCTTCGCGCTCGCGCTCGCGTCGACCCATCTGGGCTGGGGCACGCGGCGACATTCACTCGTCGGCTTAGGGACCCCCGGTCTCGAAACGCCGACAGTTGGCGCGCCAGGTAGGGGCCTGCTGCGTGTTGACGAACAGCTTCCCGTCAAGCTCCAGATGGGCAGTCTCCAGCAACCTCTCCAACCCGGGACGGTGCTTCGTTTCGGGAGTCTTGAGTTCGTGTCCCTCGACGGCAGCTACGACATGATACTCCTTCCACCGCCGTGCGACAGCGACAATGGCGGCCGACAGCCCGCCCGCCGGCGGCGGAATCGACGACGTCTTCCCCGCGTGGTGGGAGAACAACATTCGAGCTCACCCCGTCCTCTCCCCCGCCGACGGAGGAGGAGGCGGGGCAACCAAGGCGAAGCAGGAGGCAGCGCCTCGTCGGCTGTCGAGCGAGTCGACGGCGCCGGCACCCCAACGGGGGGCGCACCGGACATCGACCTCGCGCTTGAGACGAATACGAGCGCCGTCTCCCCGCAACGCGCCGATTCTGGGCAAACGGACGACGACAGCGCGCTCGCGAAAGGCTTGCTGGGCGTCACCCTTGTACCTGAGACAACGGTGCAGTCAGTCCCCGACGTGACCTCATCGCCGCCCGTCGACCAAGAGGTACCGACCGATTCCCATCCCACGTCCTTCGGATTCAGCCTCGACCCGCCTAGTGGCTTCGCTTTGGCGGGTGCTCTCGTAGAGGCGAGCCCAAACCCTCTGGGGTTTCGTATGCGGTCACCTTGGGACCGGCTGACGGACGTCTCGACCTACGGGCCCTCTGGGTCCGAGGAAGACGACGAGCCCAGCATCTGTTGGGATTTCTCTGGATTTGGCAACCCCAGTGCCATGTGGGACTTCATGACCGCATGTGACTACTGCCTTTCCGACTGTTCCGACGGTAGCCGTAGCCTCGGTGACGAGGACTGCGGCCCAAGCCGCGAATGTTTCCACGTCGATCTAGGGGGTCCCTCCGAAGGCAACCATCTCGGCATGCCGGAGGACGGTGATCTCCCTAGGCCGGTGCCTCGCGTTGATATCCCACGGGAGCTAGCTGTGGTCCCCGTTCAGGCGGGGGGCCATGACCCACAGCTCGAGCAAATCCACGGGGTGCAGGCCAGGCTCGACGAGGGAACAGGAGCGCTTGAGCCAATCCGCCGGGACGTCGGGCAGGCATGGGCGGGCCAACCTCCGGCCGGAGAAATACGTCATCTGCCCCAGGGCTTCCAGCACCGCATCGCCGACGATGTCAGGGTCAGGCCGCCACCCGCATCCAGTGGGGTCGGCCAGAACCTGGCTGCAGCAGCAATGCTCCTCCGTGCGATGCCGGAGCCATCAACCACCGAGGGGCGGCGAATCCAGGGAGAGCTCAAGAATCTCTTGGAAGGCGCCGCGGTCCGACGGGCCGAGAGCTCTGCCTCCCGAAGGCAGGGGTACCCCTCGGAGCATCATGCCGCGACTTCCCGATTCATGCGGGAAGCCTCGGTCTACACCGGGCGCACGCGCAACACCGCGCCTGCGGCCCCGGGTCGCCTCGGCAACGAGCAGCATCACCGCGACCGCCGAGCCCACCTCGACGAGAGGGTGCGCCGAGGCTACCACCCCAGACGTGGGGGACGCTACGACAACGGGGAGGATCGGAGTCCCTCGCCCGAACCACCCGGTCCACAGGCCTTCAGCCGGGCCATACGACGGGCGCCGTTCCCGACCCGGTTCCGACCCCCGACTACTATCACGAAGTACTCGGGGGAGACGAGACTGGAACTGTGGCTCGCGGACTACCGCCTGGCCTGCCAACTGGGTGGAACGGACGATGACAACCTCATCATCCGCAACCTCCCTCTGTTCCTATCCGACACCGCTCGCGCCTGGTTGGAGCACCTGCCTCCGGGGCAGATCTCCAACTGGGACGACCTGGTCCAAGCTTTTACCGGAAATTTCCAGGGCACGTACGTGCACCCTGGGAATTCCTGGGACCTTCGAAGCTGCCGACAGCAGCCGGGAGAGTCTCTCCGAGACTACATCCGGCGATTCTCGAAGCAGCGCACCGAGATGCCCAACATCACCGACTCGGATGTCATCGGCGCGTTCCTCGCTGGCACCACTTGCCGCGACCTGGTGAGCAAGCTGGGTCGCAAGACCCCCACCAGGGCGAGCGAGCTGATGGACATCGCCACCAAGTTCGCCTCCGGCCAGGAGGCGGTCGAGGCTATCTTCCGGAAGGACAAGCAGCCCCAGGGCCGCCCTTCGGAAGATGCCCCCGAGGCGTCAACTCAGCGCGGCGCCAATAAGAAGGGCAAGAAGAAGTTGCAAGCGAAACGCGACGCCGCCGACGCAGACCTCGTCGCCGCCGCCGAGTACAAGAACCCTCGGAAACCCCCCGGAGGTGCCAACCTCTTCGACAAAATGCTCAAGGATCCGTGCCCCTACCACCAGGGGCCCGTCAAGCACACCCTTGAGGAGTGCGTCATGCTTCGGCGCCACTTCCACAGGGCCGGGCCACCCGCGGAGGGTGGCAGAGCCCACGACGACGACAAGAAGGAAGATCACCATGCAGGAGAGTTCCTCGAGGTCCGCGACTGCTTCATGATCTATGGTGGGCAAGCGGCGAATGCCACGGCTCGGCACCGCAAGCAAGAGCGTCGGGAGGTCTGTTCGGTGAAGGTGGCGGCACCAGTCTACCTAGACTGGTCCGACAAGCCCATCACCTTCGACCAAGCCGACCATCCCGACCATGTGCCGAGCCCGGGGAAATACCCGCTCATCGTCGACCCCGTCATCGGCGACGTCAGGCTCACCAAGGTCCTCATGGACGGAGGCAGCAGCCTCAACATCATCTACGCCGAGACCCTCGGGCTCCTGCGTGTCGATCTGTCCTCCATCCGGGCAGGCGCTGCGCCTTCCATGGGATCATCCCCGGGAAGCGCGTCCAGCCCCTCGGACAGCTCGACCTTCCCATCTGCTTCGGAACACCCTCCAACTTCCGAAGGGAGACCCTGACGTTTGAGGTGGTCGGGTTCCGAGGAACCTACCACGCGGTACTGAGGAGGCCATGCCCAACTACACCTACCTGAAGCTCAAGATGCCGGGCCCCAATGGGGTCATCACCGTCGGCCCCACGTACAAACACGCGTTCGAATGCGACGTGGAGTGCGTGGAGTACGCCGAGGCCCTCGCCGAGTCCGAAGCCCTCATTGCCGACCTGGAGAGCCTCTCTAAGGAGGTGCCAGATGTGAAGCGTCATGCCGGCAACTTCGAGCCAGCGGAGACGGTTAAGTCCGTCCCCCTCGACCCCAGCGGTGACGCCTCCAAGCAAGTCCGGATCGGTTCCGAGCTCGATCCCAAATAGGAAGCAGTGCTCGTCGACTTTCTCCACGCGAACGCCGACGTCTTCGCGTGGAGTCCCTCGGACATGCCCGACATTCCGAGGGATGTCGCCGAGCACTCGCTGGACATCCGAGCTGGAGCCCGACCCGTCAAGCAGCCTCTGCGCCGATTCGACGAGGAGAAGCGCAGAGCCATAGGCGAGGAGATCCACAAGCTAATGGCGGCAGGGTTCATCAAGGAGGTATTCCATCCCGAATGACTTTCCAACCCTGTGCTTGTGAGAAAGAAAGGGGGGAAATGGCGGATGTGTGTAGACTACACTGGTCTCAACAAAGCATGTCCGAAGGTTCCCTACCCTCTGCCTCGCATCGACCAAATCGTGGATTCCACTGCTGGGTGCGAAACCCCGTCTTTCCTCGATGCCTACTCGGGGTATCACCAAATCAGGATGAAAGAGTCCGACCAGCTCACGACTTCTTTCATCACACCCTTCGGCATGTACTGCTATGTCACCATGCCGTTCGGCTTGAGGAACGCAGGCGCGACGTACCAGCGGTGCATGAACCATGTGTTCGGCGAACACATTGGCCGCACGGTCGAGGCCTACGTCGACGACATCGTAGTCAAGACAAGGAAAGCCTCTGACCTCCTTTCCGACCTTGAAGTGACATTCCGATGTCTCAAGGCGAAAGGCGTCAAGCTCAATCCCGAGAAGTGTGTCTTCGGGGTGCCCCGAGGCATGCTCTTGGGGTTCATCGTCTCCGATCGGGGCATCGAAGCCAACCCGAAGAAGATCGCAGCCATCACTAGCATGGGGCCCATCAAGGACTTGAAAGGCGTACAGAGGGTCATGGGATGTCTCGCGGCTCTGAGCCGCTTCATCTCACGCCTCGGCGAAAGAGGTCTGCCTCTGTACCGCCTCTTAAGGAAGGCCGAGTGCTTCGCTTGGACCCCTGAGGCTGAGGAGGCCCTCGGGAACCTGAAGGCGCTCCTCACGAAGGCGCCTATCCTGGTGCCCCCAGCTGCCGGAGAAGCCCTCTTGGTCTACGTCGCCGCGACCACTCAGGTGGTTAGCGTCGCGATTGTGGTCGAGAGGCAAGAAGAGGGGCATGCATTGCCCGTTCAGAGGCCTGTCTACTTCGTCAGCGAGGTACTGTCTGAAACCAAGATCCGCTACCCACAAGTTCAGAAGCTGCTGTACACGGTGATCTTGACACGATGGAAGTTGCGACACTACTTCGAGTCCCATCCGGTAACTGTGGTGTCATCCTTCCCCCTGGGGGAGATCATCCAGTGCCGGGAGGCCTCGGGAAGGATCGCAAAGTGGGCGGTGGAAATCATGGGCGAAACAATCTCGTTCGCCCCTCGGAAGGCCATCAAGTCCCAGGTCCTGGCGGACTTCGTGGCCGAATGGGTCGACACCCAGCTCCCAACAGCTCTGATCCAACCGGAGCTCTGGACCATGTTCTTCGACGGGTCGCTGATGAAGACAGGAGCCGGCGTAGGCCTACTCTTCGTCTCGCCCCTCGGGAAGCACCTATGCTACGTGCTACGTCTCCATTTCCCGGCATCCAACAATGTGGCTGAGTACGAGGCTCTGGTCAACGGATTGCAGATCGCCATCGAGCTAGGGGTCCAACGCCTCGACGCTCGCGGTGACTCGCAGCTCGTCATCGACCAAGTCATGAAGAACTCCCACTGCCGCGACCCGAAGATGGAGGCCTACTGCGATGAAGTTCGGCGCCTGGAAGACAAGTTCTACGGGCTCGAGCTCAACCACATCGCTCGGCGCTACAACGAGACTGCGGACGAGCTGGCTAAAATAGCCTCGGGGCGAACAACGGTTCCCCCGGACGTCTTCTCCCGAGATCTGCATCAGCCCTCCGTCAAGATCGACGACACGCCCGAGCCTGAGGCACCCTCGGCCCAGCCCGAGGTACCCTCGGCACAGTCCGAGGCGCCCTCGGCCCGGCCCGAGGCACCCTCGGACCTGCCCGAAGTACCCTCGGCACAGTCCGAGGCACCCTCGGCTCGGCTCGAGGCACCCTCGGTTCGGCCCGAGGTACCCTCGGCCCCCGAGGGCGAGACGCTGCACGTCGGAGGGGTGCGAAGTGGGGTCGCGCCTGATCAAAACTGGCAGACCCCGTACCTGCAATATCTCCACCAAGGAGAGCTACCCTCCGACCGAGCCGAAGCTCGGCGGGTGGCGCGGCGCGCCAAGTCGTTCGTCTTGCTGGGAGATGAGAAGGAGCTCTGCCACCGCGGCCCCTCAGGCATCCTCCAGCGATGCATCTCCATCGCCGAAGGTCAGGAACTCCTGCGAGAGATACACTCGGGGGCTTGCGGCCATCACGCAGCGCCCCGAGCCCTTGTCGGGAATGCTTTCCGACAAGGTTTCTACTGGCCGACGGCGGTGGCCGACGCCACTAGAATCGTCCGCACCTGCGAAGGGTGTCAGTTCTACGCAAGGCAGACCCACCTGCCCGATCAGGCTCTGCAGACGATACCCATCACCTGGCCTTTTGCTGTGTGGGGTCTAGACCTCGTCGGCCCCTTATAGAAGGCGCTCGGGGGCTACACGCACCTGTTGGTCGCCATCGACAAGTTCTCCAAGTGGATCGAGGTCCGACCCCTAAACAGCATCAGGTCCGAGCAGGCGGTGGCGTTCTTCACCAACATCATCCATCGCTTCGGGGTCCCGAACTCCATCATCACCGACAACGACACCCAGTTCACCGGTAGGAAGTTCCTGGACTTCTGCGAGGATCACCACATCCGAGTGGACTGGGCCGTCGTGGCTCACCCCATGTCAAATGGGCAAGTAGAGCGTGCCAACAGCATGATTCTACAAGGACTCAAGCCTCGGATCTACAACGACCTCAGCAAGTTCGGCAAGCGATGGATGAAGGAACTCCCCTCGGTGGTCTGGAGCCTGAGGACAACGCCGAGCCAAGCCACGGGCTTCACGCCGTTCTTTCTAGTCTATGGGGCCGAGGCCGTCTTGCCCACAGACTTAGAATACGGTTCCCCGAGGACGAGGGCCTACACCGACCAAAGCAACCAAGCTAGTCGAGAGGACTCGTTGGACCAGCTGGAGGAGGCTCGAGACAAGGCCTTACTACACTCGATGCGGTACCAGCAGTCCCTGCGACGCTACCACGCCCGAGGGGTCCGGTCCCGAGACCTCCAGGTGGGCGACCTGGTGCTTCGGCTGCGACAAGACGCCCGAGGGCGGCACAAGCTCACGCCCCCCTGGGAGGGGCCGTTCGTCATCGCGAAAGTTCTGAAGCCCGGAACGTACAAGCTGGCCAACAATCAAGGCGAGGTCTACAGCAACGCTTGGAACATCCAACAGCTACGTCGCTTCTACCCTTAAGATGTTTTCAAGTTGTTCATATACCTCGCTCCCACGCAAAGTTTAGTCATCAAGGAAGGGTCGGCCTCGCCTCGGCAAAGCCCGACCCTCCCTCGGGGGCTAAAGGGGGGGAACCCCCTCTGCGCCGAATTTTTTCCTCGAAAAAAGATCCTTTCTGCCAGAATGTCTTTCGTGCTTTTTGACTACTTCGAAAGCAGATCCTAAAAACGACGGAGTACACGTAAGCAGCCAAGGCTGACCAAGTCGAGGGACTCCTACGCCTCCGGGATACGGATACCTCACTCATCACCTTCTGCGATAAGTAATTCGCGTTCGGATAAGTGATTCCGCGGACCGAACAAGTCTTCACGTTCGGAAGCTCTTCTGCCGGAGCGATTCTTCGAGCCTTCTCAACTGCGTCGGTGACAGAACCCCATGGACGGGTAAGAGCACGCGTAAGCGGCAAGGCTGACCGAGCCGAGGGACTCCTACGCCTCCGGGATACGGATACCTCACTCATCACCTTCCGTGAGAAGCAACTCTCGCTCGCACAAAACAATTCTGTTACCGACAAAAAAGTCCAGATACTCGAAACAAGAGGAAAAAAGACGCAGCTTTACAACACAGCGAGGGTGTGTTCAAGCCTCGGCGGCCGCAGAAAACACACGCTACAAGATAATCCGATCCTGCAGGCTCGGATATTGGCGGCTAGAGGGAGCAGCATCAACCTCGGCGTCGGCAACACCTTCGGCGAGGCCCGACCTAGCCTCGGACGGCGACGCGGTCCAAGGGTCTCTGCTCTAAAGGACAACGTCATCACCAAGCCCGGGCCATCGCCGCCAGGGTCTTCTTCGAGAATCCGGCCCGAGCAGGCGGCTCGGCCGGTCACCCCGAGGCCTCGGCCAGCTGTCCTCCAAGGGCATCAGCCCGGCCCGGGGCCTCGGCAGGTCAATTCCGGCGTCGGTCCCGCTAACGGACGACCCGGCCAGGCTCCGGCCGACCAGGTTTTCTTTTCGAGCCAACTCCGCCTCTGTTTGCGCTGACACTTCTACCCCTAGCCTCGGCTCATCGAGGGGCGGTCGAGGGTTTCCTTTAACTGAGCAAGAGAAGCCCTGGGCAACAAGGCTGACCGAGCCGAGGGACTCCTACGCCTCTGGGATACGGATACCTCACTCGTCACCTTTACACGGGGCGACTCACGCTTGGTGAAGCGGTTCATACAACCAACAGGCGAGTCTTAGTGCTCGAAAATGAGGAAAAAACATGGCTCCGTGCCAAAATTACATACATGTTCAGGCCTCGACAGCCACAATGAACAAAAACACTGGCATTCGAAGTGCCGCTACAAACGGAACTCTGGTTCCACCTCCACACCGGGAAGCCTACAGGGCGACGAGCGCCGGGGGACCCGCCAGCGACCTCTGCAGCGGTGGCCATGGTCCCAGGGCGGACGCGGCCGCCGGAGGGCTCCCGTTCGCGTTCCCGCTCAAGGGACGCGAACCAGCTATTAAAGCCAAAGAGCGGGCCGCTCCAAAGCGCACCGGCAGGTCCTCGCTCCCGTCCTCGCCACGAAAGCGAGGAAGAGGGCGGAATGTTGCATCCTAGCTGGGCAGCAACAGTTCGCCTTCCCCGACATGGCTGGAGGACGTCTCCTCCGCAGAGCTGGAGGATGGTTGCCACCACCAGAAGCTGGAAGAAGAGGTGGCCAGCCGGCCCGCGCGGAAGGTAGAGCCCCGGCTCGCCTCGCTCCCCGCCCCAGCGAGGATGACGAACACCCTCGAGACTGAGGGCGGGACCAAGATCACGGCCCGGCTTGCCTCTCAACCATCCAGGGGCTGGAGGTCACCGTTTTGGGTGACCACCAGCGGAGGGGAGCAACCGGGCTGTGTGATGAAAATCCTTGAAGCCGAACGATGGCTGAAAGGTACCAACTCCCACGGAGTTGAGTTCCTCCAACGGCGAGGCGGAAAGACGGCGGGTATCCCCCATCCGGGGGCTTGGAAAGTGAAAAGACACGATGCATGAGGGAGCGCGAAGACATGGTCGCCTTCCAAGGGGGTCACCCTCCTTTTAAAGGTGGCTCTCTCTACTTGCGTCCCCAGTCGTCGCGGGCTGAGTCTTCTCCAACACACCCCAAGGATCTCCCCTGCGGCGCGGGGGCTGGGTCCCACACGTCATGCAAGCCGGCTCAGAGCAGAAGAAGCCAAACCGCCGTGCGTACAACCGCCCAGCGGTTACAAGCGGCCCTCCACTTTTGCCCAGACCAGCAGGCGAAAGGGCAGGCAGCCATGCAGGCGGCATGCAACCGCGCCAAGTGGGCGCACTTCTCCGACTCCCAACACGCCCGGCACAGAGGCCCAGGCCCACGCGTCATGCAACCGGCGCACCGAAAGCTTCGTGCATGCGGCTGCACCGCCACTTGCGCCACCACCGCGCCTCCTCGACTGCGGAACCAATATCGCGACTCGAGGCGACCCAGCGCACGACCCAGCAGCGCCAGCCTGGCACGACGGTCAATACGGCCAAATGTGGGCCGGCAGTAATGGCGGTGGCAGGCGGGCAGGAGCAGCGGTCACGTCGTCAGGCAAGCCTACGTCCCATCCAGGGGCGACGAGAGAACCCTCTCTCACGGCGTGAAGACAACGCGCTCGTGTTCCGTTCCTCGAACGGCTCGCGCACGCGCAACGGCCGCCTCGCGAACCACTCGCCCCGTCGCATTAACTCCGCAGCGGGACAGGCGGCGCCCCTGGTAGGAGAAGCGGGCGACGCTTCGCCTTCGCCATAATGACCGCGTCAGAAAAGGTACGCCGCGTCGTTCGATTTCGTATCCTTTGCCTTTTTTCCTCTTTCTCTCTCTTGCAACAGGGACCGGGAAAGGGGGATACCCCGAAAAGGATCCTTCCCCGTGAAGGAACCAGGCTCCGAGCCTCCCTACTGATCAGAGGTTCGAAGGCTGGCCCCTCGGAAGGGTTCGACAGCCGCCTCAGATCGCGTGGGCTCTACACCCACTACTGGTCAGAGGTTCGAAGGCCGGCCCCTCGGAAGGGTTCCACGGCCGCCTCAGGCTACTCGGGCTCCGCGCCCCCTACTGATCAGGGGTTCGAAGGCTGGCCCCCGAAGGGTTCACAGCCGCCTCAGACACAGAGCGAGGGATGACCATGGGTACGTTCGATACATAACCAAGGCTCGGGCTGCGCTCCCGAGGTACCCTAGGACATTTCCGAGACCAGCGGGAACGATCTTGTAACGGAATCCCATCAGAGGGAGGCATCGAGCCCTCGGACCCTGTCGCCAGGGGACCGGGTCCGACAGATCACCCGCAGGTACTTTTGGGCGTGCCTCTGGGCCCCTAGCCGACCCCTAACGAATGGGGCATGGACATCCACTCGGATCACCCGCCTGCAGCTCACCGGAGACACCATGTTCGGCGCCCACCGAGGGCAACATGGCGCTTTCCCCCCCTCCTTGCGGAAAGGCGACGCAGGGGCGTATGTAAAAAAGTCGAGTCTGTCCCTGATCGCCCTCTTGCCCTGTGCAGAGGCTCGGGGGCTGCTCTCGCAAACCCGGCTCTAGCCACACCGTTGACATCGTCAGCATACCAGCCCGAGAACTTGGGACCCGACCGTACACCCGGGCTACGGCCAGCTCGCATGAGGGACGACCAGACCAGTCGAAGCATTACGCGAGGCATTAAGACCTCGGAGGAGTGAAACCACTCCTCCGAGGCCTCGGGGGCTACACCTGGCGGGTGCGCTCGCGCGCACCCACCGGAGCAAAACGCAACCGAGAAAGGCTGGTCCCCTTGCAAAAAAGTGGGACGAAAGCCTCCAAGCGAGTGCTAACACTCCCTTCGAGGCTCGGGGGCTACTGTCGGGGACCATAATTAGGGGTACCCTCAAGGCTCCTAATTCTCAGCTGGTAACCCCCATCAGCATAAAGCTGCAAAGGACTGATGGGTGCGATTAAGTCAGGAATCGGTCCATTCGAAGGACGCGATCACGCCTCGCCCGAGCCTAGCCTCGGACAAGGGCAACCGACCCCGAAGGATTTCTGTCTCGCCCGAGGCCCCCCTCCAGCGGCGAACATACTTCCGGCTCGCCCGAGGCCCTGTCTTCGCCAAGAAGCAACCCAGACCAAATCACCGCACCGACCGACCAAATCGCAGGGGCATTTAATGCAAAGGTGGCCTGACACCTTTATCCTGACGCGCGCCCCTCAGCCGACAGAGCCGAGGTGACCGCCGTCACTTCGCCGCTCCACTGACCGGTCTGACAGAAAGACAGCTCCGCCTGCGCCGCTCCGACTGCGGTGCCACTTGACAGAGTGAGGCTGACAGGCAGTCAGGCCCGGCCGTAGGCACCGTAGGAAACTCCGCTCCGCCCGACCCAGGGCTCGGACTCGGGCTAAGCCCCGGAAGACGGCGAACTCTGCTCTGCCCGACCCAGGGCTCGGACTCGGGCTAAGCCCCGGAAGACGGCGAACTCCGCTCCGCCCGACCCAGGGCTCGGACTTGGGCTCAGCCCCAGAAGACGACGAACTCCGCTCCGCCCGACCCAGGGCTCGGACTTGGGCTCAGCCCCAGAAGACGACGAACTCCGCTCCGCCCGACCTAGGGCTCGGACTCGGGCTAAGCCCCGGAAGACGGCGAACTCCGCTCCGCCCGACCCAGGGCTCGGACTTGGGCTCAGCCCCAGAAGATGACGAACTCCGCTCCGCCCGACCCAGGGCTCGGACTTGGGCTCAGCCCCAGAAGATGACGAACTCCGCTCCGCCCGACCTCTGGGGCTCGGACTCCGCCCTAGCCTCAGTCGTCGGTCTCCGCCTCGCCCGACCCAGGGGCTCGGACTCGACCTCGGCCACAGAAGATAGACTCGACCTCGGCTTCGGAGGAGCTTCCACATCGCCCAACCTAGGGCGCAGACCAGCCACGTCGACAGGAGGCGCCATCATCACCCTACCCCGAGCTGACTCGGGCCACGGGGGACAAGACCGGCGTCCCATCTAGCTCGCTCCGCCAGATAGGCAATGATGGCGCCCCGCATACTCTGTGACGACGGCGGCTCTCCGCCCCCTTACGGAAGCAAGAGGATGTCAGCAAGGACTCAACAGCTCCGACAGTTGTCCCTCCGCTAGGCTCCATCGCTCCTACAACGGCCACGACATCACACCAACTGGGTGCCAAAATCTCTCCGGCTGCCACAACGGCATGTACTTAGGGCGCTAGCTCTCCTCCACTAGACACGTAGCACTCTGCTATACCCCCCATTGTACACCTGGATCCTCTCCTTACGCCTATAAAAGGAAGGATCAGGGCCCTCTTAGAGAGGGTTGGCCGCGCAGGGACGAGGACAAGATACACGCTCGCTTGGAGCCGCTCGCTCCCTCTCCCGCGTGGACGCTTGTAATCCCCTACTACAAGCGCACCCGACCTGGGCGCGGGACGAACACGAAGGCCGCGGGATTCCCACCTCTCTCACACCGGTCTCCGGCCACCTCGCTTCCCCCCTTCGCGCTCGCGCTCGCGTCGACCCATCTGGGCTAGGGCACGCGACGACATTCACTCGTCGGCTTAGGGACCCCCCAGTCTCGAAACGCCGACAGATAGTACGCAAGGGTCTTGGTCCCGATGGTTAACTCAACGGGCGTGACCCGTTTAGCTTTGATCGAACTATCAGTCCCAATATTGCCGAGTGTCGTACTGGTCTTGACCAATTCGTCACCTTGCTTTCCTAATTTTCTGAGTGTGCTGGCGTAGCTCCGTATTCAATCAGGTCTTCTCCTTGTAGGTCGTCTTCCTCCATGGGTGTCGATACATCGTTGGAGGTGTCCTGGTGTAGTGCGGACGGTCCGGCCTATGGGGTTGTACGGTCCGTGCCCTGTACGATTGGTCCGGTCTTTATAGCCGGACTGTCTGCCATACCTGCAAAAAGCTGCACAGTTGTTGTTTTATTTTCTGTCTTTGTGGCCGTTTGATTTTCCTCAACGGCCTTTGGTCTCCATCTCTTTTGTGGTGGCGGATACTGCGGATGCGTGTCATTGAATATTTTTTTTGCCTCCTTTTTCTGGTTCTCCTTTGCTCTTAGGCGCTGTAATTTTCGCTTTTGCGACCGCGTTAATCCCGATGGGCACCATCGGGGCATGGAGTATTTTGAATCGACCGTTTTGTTGACAGTTGTATCTTCTTTTTTGTTTGTGTTGGCCGATTTACCAGAAATCATCGGCCCTTCGTTATTTTGTTGTACGATGACATCTGTTGTTCCTATTTCAATGACGTCCCCTTTTATCGTACTGTTGGAGGCTGTAGCTATATACCCCCTGCCGGATTAATCAGCCTTTGAGGCCGAGTGGTTCGACAATCTTGCTGGGCTTGTGCTCGTGGACCAGATTGCGGGGCTCTCAATCGATCTTGTACTGGAGGCGTCAACCTGGCAAAGACAGATGACTGGAGTGCCCCCCAAGTGGAGTATTGTGGTGTCCCGAAAGGATATGGTGGCATACCCCACATCCAGTTCGGGATATATGGTGGTGGTATGTATGTATAATGATATGACATAGGTGTGTATGGGAGTGGAGGTGTCCATGCATGTATGTTAGGTCTTAGTTGGACATTATGACCTTCCGTCCTTTCCGATTGGTGAGGTGGTCCAATCGGCCTAACCTACTGTCACTCCTGGGTGGGTAAGCGAGACCGCTTTGGTGGCCGATCACTGGGGCCGGCCTTCTTTTTCACATATTTAGACAATAATTGATCAAAGGTCGGGCTCCAACTGACCAGCGGCCTTGAACGTGTTAGTTTTCCACGTACCTATTTCTGGTCGTCGTGGTTTGAAGGTACGTGGTCGTCGTGGCTCCTCGTCGTTGCCGGACCATCCACTGGAACGCTCTGGACCGTCCGGTGATGTTACGGACCGTCCGCGCCTGGGCACCGGACTGTCCGCGATGCGTAGTATGGGTTCCCGCGCATGTCCCCTTGTCTGCGCTTGCCCTCTAGTGCCGGAGGTTGTGATGGTCACCTTCAGTGTCTCCCCTCCATCAGGAGTCTTCTCGGCCACCACTTTCCTGCAAGAGATTTTGTTGTTTCCATCGGCCTCCCGTGCGTTGCCGATGATGACTTCTTTGTCTTTGCCCTTATCGGCTGTGCTAGGCCGAATTAGGATCTTTTTTCCATTGAAGTCGATCACATTCATTGGGAAGGGCTCCGTGTCCTCCTGAAATTTCAATCGTCCCTCGTTAATGACCGATTGGATTTGTCGTCGAAATACATTACAATCATTAGTGGCATGGGAAAATTAGTTGTGCCACTTGCAATATGCGCGATGCTTTAGTTCGTCGGCGGATGGAACGGTATAATCGATCTTAATGTTACCATTTTTAGTAATTCATCGAATATCTTATCACATTTGCCGATATTAAATGTAAACTTAACCTCCTGTCGTTTCTTTTGAACTGACTGCAAGGAGGAGCAAGACGAAGATTTGGCCTGCTCGGGCCAAACTATTTCGGCAGTATAAACTTCCTTTGGTTCATCGTCCGAACTACTTTGATTGTGTTCTACTATATGGGCACTATGATGAACTGTTTTGACTAGTTCTTTGCTTCGGCTTTCACAAGCCAAAGCTCTTTGATGTAATTGTGCTAGCGTAAAGAACTGGATGCCTTCTAATTTCTCTTTTAAATAATAGCGCAATCCATCAAAGGCTATTCCCGTTAGTTGTTTATCTGTTAAATGAATTTGAAAGCATCGGTTTCTCGTATCCCTGTAACACCCTAAAACCTATTTTTGGGATCTAGAGAAAATTCATCTCAGGAACTAAATAAAAATGTTTTCTAAGAAAATATGGGAGAAAAGAATCATCGTAAGACTAGAGGTACTTGTTGAATAAACTATATAGATAAAATACTTGTAAAGGAATATATCCAACCTAAGGTAATGTTTATATTGAACCTTACTCTTCACAAAATATAAGTATATATATATATAATGAATATTTTTGTTCTTCTAAACTTCCTAGCTTTGATCACACATTCAGGATTATCTGTGTATCACATATGTGAAAAAAATACATGGCTAGAAATACTTGCAAAATAGAATAGTAAATACACATATATATATATATATATACATACAAATATAATAGCATCTCATGCTGGTTCTTATGATTGTGCATTTAATTGAGTTTGAGATCCAAAACCAAATTTGAGAGTGGATTTGAAAATTAAAAATGAGAAATAGAAATGAATAAAAGAAAAGAAAAAGGAAAACAATTTTTCCTCCTGCTGGGCCGAATTCCTAATCTCTCAGCCCAACACCTACCGGCCAGCTCCGCATTAGCTTTCTCGCGCCAGCCCTCCACACGCGGGGACACCGACGAGTGGGTCCCACTCGTCAGCCCCTCACTTCAACCACGCGTGCGTGCCACAGCTTGTTGTACCGCTGACTGGTAGGCCACCGCTGTCAGTAGCTCCTACCCCAACTGAACACCGAACCCCTCGCCGCGGATCGCGCCTGTAGCTCGCCGCGATTCCTGGAGTTCGTTCGCCCATCCCCTCGCCTCGCCCGCATGGATTTGTTACCCCCCGGCTTCTATAAATTCTCGGCCGCCGCAGCCCTGGGTTGTCCTGCGCCGCGCCAAGCATGCGGGGAGGGCGTTGTGGGGAATAGGATTGCCGCCGCGGGTGCTCCTGCGTGGGGGTAGCCCTGCTCCTACTCCTCTGCCCAACGTCGGTGTCCTCCTCAGCTTGGGCCCCCTCACCTCCTCTGCCATGGCGCTCGGCGCTCGCCAAGCCCCCTTGCCCACCCTTATCTGTCACGTCATCGTTGCTGACATGCTTCTAAGTGAGCGTGAGCCACCAACGGATATGCGTGCATGGCGGGGCTAGGTGAATCACCGGCCCATTTGGATGCTTGGCATGGTCGCGTGAGATTGGAACGACCTCTGAACCCGCCGCAATTTCTCATCGAAATTTGGGAGCCGCCATGGATCGCATGTCCCTGTGGGAAAGGAAAGTTGCAGCCAAAACCTCGGTAAGTAGTCCTCGTCTGAGTTCGCCTCGTACTCCTCGTCGCGTGGCACCGGTAGAATTAGTGCTTGGGCCTCAGTTCGTGGGTTGCTCGTCGTCGGTGTGCCCTTCAGCGCGAGACAGGGCGGCACCGTCGTCTCCGGAGAAGACAAGTCTGTGCCGTGTGATTCAACCCACACGACCAAGATTTGATCCCTTGCATACCAATTGGGGGGAGAAATCTGAACCATTGGATCCTGGGTGTACGGCCAGGGTTAAAGCGAGACATACCCCTTCGCCTGATAAGATCTGAGCCGTAGATGGTAGATCGCATGGATTTCAAGCAGTCTGAGCGATTTAAAATCCATGCCCTTGATTTCGGATCTGAGCGCTGTGGTTGGATACCGGTTCATATCCGCGTGCATCTAATCCGGGCGCTCAGTTGGGGATCCAACGGCTCTGAATCAACGATACCCATCCGCCATAGCCTTTTTCCTTAAGAGACCCTGCCTTATTTCGAAATCAACCCGCACTCCTACCTCAGTCAAGAACCATCACAGCTAGGTCCTGAAAACTTGCTTGCAACCCCCTAGGCTTCGCTGGAATTGTGGCAGCGGCCCAGAAATTAAATAGAATAGATAAAATTGATGAAGAAAATGATTTTAGGATAAAAATAATTCCCTAAACTTCGGAAAATCATATCTCCTTTGTTTTAACTCTCACTAGTACAATTTGGCTCTATACAAGCGGTAGGCTTTTTACATCACAGGCGGTTCGGTTAGAAAACCGCCTGTGATGTCCCAGGCGGTTCAGTACGCCTGTGATGTAATAGTATCACAAGCGGTTTTTGTTTAGGACCGCCTGTGGTGCTCTATCCTTTTCACAAGCGGACCCTAAGACAAAACCGCCTGTGATTGTAAAAATATGAAAATACAATTTAAATATGAAAATAATTTTAATTTTTAACAGAAATATGCAAATACAATTTAAATGAATTAATATTTAATTTTTAACAATAATATGCAAATACAATTTAAATGAATTATAATAGCACACATAGATAACTAGAGAGATTTTAAATTAATTGGCAACCACAATTCATAGTCGATCATACATGATAACAAATACAAATTGATTCATACAATTTTTCATGAACTACCATTTTTCCGCATGTATGGCTTTAAGTTCTTATCAATTTTCTTTTCCACACGCTTGATTCTCTCTGGACCGTTAAAGACGAACATCTCTTCATACTTATTGTATTCCTCATCTTGGTCTCCCACATTCTCAACTCCAACAATTTTTTGCTTTCCAGAAATAACTACATGCATCTTCTCATCTGCTGGATCGAGTACATAGAACACTTGTGCAACACATTCGGCGAGAACCCACGGGTCATCTTTATATCCTACTTTCTTTAAGTCTACCAGTGTGAGTCCGTAGTTATCCACTATCAGCCCCACGGGATGTTGTACCCATTGGCACTTAAATAAGGGTATTTTCATGCTTGGGCCATAATCAAGTTCCCATATTTCCTCTATGAATCCAAAATATGTGGTCTTCTGTCCATGTAGGTCAAAAGCATCGATACGAACACCGCTATTTTGTGCAACACTTTTCATGTCTTTTGATTTAGTGTAGAATGTGTACCCATTGATGTCATATGCTTGCCATGATGTCACAAAACACGATGGCCCAGAAGCCAAATTCTTCATTGTTTTCTCTTCCGAAGAGTCTCCGAATGGGATGTTTTTGTCCATTAACCATTCGCTGAAACGATGTTTGTGCTCCCTCATGATTCAGTCCTCTGTGCGGTTCTGATTTTCTTTACGAAGCTCATTCAGGTGTTCCTCTATGTAAGGCTCGGCTATCGTGAGATGTTGTAGTACACTACCATGAGCACAATGTACTAGCTTGTAATCCTCAACGCGAAAAGTTTTCTTGCCCATTCTCCCTCTCCCACATAGTTTACCCTCATGTTTAGGTACAGGCACACCTATCATTGTTCCGTCACTGATGTAATCTATACAGCTCTCAATCACTTCTTCTGTAGTGTATCCCTCCATGATTGAACCCTCTGGGTGAGCGCGATTTCGCACATAACCTTTTAATACTCCCAGGTATCGCTCCAACTGAAACATATGATGTAAATATAGTGGCCCTAATATTTTTATCTGATCCACGAGATGTATGATTAGGTGTACTTGCATATCAAAAAATGATGGAGGAAAACACATTTCAAGCTTGCACATAGTATCGATGATGTATGCCTTTAGATAGTCCAAGTCTTCTAAAGCTATTACTTTTTGTGAAACCGCATTGAAAAAGTAACACAAGCGTGTGATGACAACTTTGACATGCTCTGTTTCGAGGGCTCTTACCGCAATTGGGAGGAACATCGTCATCATCACATGGCAGTCATGAGAGTTGTAGCCAAATAGAGACAAGTCCTTCATCCTGACTAGTCTGCTGATATTGGATGAGAAACCTGTGGGCACTTTGACCCCACGCAAACATTTGCAAATCTTTGTTCTCTCCTCAACTGACAAGTTGTAGCTAGCTGGGGGGAGGTAAGGCTTCCCTTTGCCACTATCCACTGGATGAAGTTCCGGTCTGATTTGAAGATCTACTAGATCATTGCGTGATTTGAGTCCGTCTTTTGTCTTACTCGGCATGCCCAGCAAGGTTCCAATGATGCTGTCAAAAACATTTTTTGTTACATGCATCAAATCAATGCTGTGGCAAATTTCCATATCCTTCCAGTACGGGAGGTACTTGAAAAAAATTGATTGCTTCTTGAAAGTTGTGTAAGTTGAAGGGTCAGTTCTCTTTCTCTTTTCTCCTTTGTTTTTTCCCTTTCCGAATACAACATGAATGTTCTTTACAATTTCAAAAACAAGTTTCCCACTATAAGGCTTTGGTGCACCTTCACTTTCCAGTTGATTGTTAAATTCCGCTTTCATCTTTTGATACGTATGTTGCTTCATCAAGAACCGTCTGTGTCCCATGAACACCAACTTCTTGGATGATTTAAGGTACATGGAAGCAGTTCCATCGACGCACACTACACAACCATTCTTTCCTTTAGTCTTTTGCCCTGATAGTGTGGCGCCACCGGGAGAATCATGGATGGTAACAAATATAATTGCTCTTAAGTTGAAATACTCATGGCAATACTCATCCCATATTCTAACTCCTTCATTCCAGAGCTTGGTCATATCTTCCATAAGAGGTTCTAGGAACACATCAATATCAACACCAGCTGATTTCGGACCTTGAATAAGAATAGTCAACATAATGTACTTTCTTTTGTGACACAGCCATGATGGAAGGTTGTACATCGTTAAAGTCACGGGCCAGGTGCTATGTACACTTCTTTTTTCACCAAATGGATTCATTCCGTCTGTACCCAAAGCAAATCTTACATTTCTGGTTTCTTTGGCAAACTCAGGATACATAAGATCGAAATTTTTCCATTGTGATGCATCAGCAGGGTGTCGAATCTGTTTGTTATTCTGCTTGCGATTTTCAGCATGCCAACGCATAAGCTCAGCCTCCCTAGGATTTGAGAACAAACGTTTTAAGCGATCAATTACTGGAAGATACCACATCACCAAAGCTGGGTTCTTTGACTTCTTTTTCCCATCCATGTCATCAAAAGTGTCATCGTCACTTTCAGGTCCAATAGTGGATTTCTTGTTTTTATTTTTCTTCGGGAATTTTTTTACACAATCTTGATTGTAGCTCTTCTTGTATCGACTGACATTGCAAACTGGGCATCTTGATGCGTTCTCAAAATCGCCACGATACAGAATACAATGGTTCGGACATGCATGAATTTTTTGCACACCCAGAGCTATGGGAGATATAAGCTTCTTCGCTTTATAAGTGCTTGTTGGTAGTTTGTTGGGTTTTGGTAGTAATTGAGACAGAAAATTCAAAAGATCTGTGAAGCTAGTATCAGACCATCCGGCGCTAGCCTTCAACTTCAGAAGTTCTAGAACTGTACGCAGTGTAGTAAACTCTTTGTCACAACCCTTTGATTCATCATATAAAGGTTCTTTTGAAGCACTCTCCAGTCCCTCCATTTTAGATAGCCCTTTCTGTGATCCCACAGAACTCAACATTTCTGGTTCCATATGGCGCAACATCTCTTCGCAATCAAATTCTTCAAAATCTTGATTAGCATCCACATTATCCACTTTACCATCAACTTTAAGATCTAAAATTCCGACAACTCTCTCGTCATTACCAGGCACTTCACACGGATCCAACTCACCATGTTCTGACCATATCGTGTAATTGTTTGTAAACCCTCTTTTTAGCAGATGTGATTGGATTACTCCTGTATCTCTCCAAGCTATCTTATTATCACAGTCGATGCACGGACATAATATCTCCTTGCTCTTTCGCAAATTCGCATGCTTTTTGGCCGCTTCAATAAAGCTTCTCAATTTTCAAATATATGACGGATGTGGTCTTGGCACATTGTACATCCAACCTCGGTCCATTACCTATCCTTATATTGATTAACATCAATAAAATCATTAATTAATTGAATTCATCCATAAAACATGAAACGAATTGATATGTATGAAAATAAAACAAACATTGCAATAATAGATACCTTGAGGTGAGACAATTGTGTTTTTAAACAATCTTTAAACTAGATCAACTATTATAAGTCCAAATCTTGAATTCCAAAGCTTTTCTTCAAATCCGTTCTATATTACAAAATTAAGGCAAAAAATCGCATCAAAATGAGAAAGAAAACAAATGGAGATCATATATATGCATAAACTATTGAAATCAATCAATAAACTCAAAAACAAAACCTTCTCCCTGTAGATCTCAAAAAAAACCCGCCGCCACTATTGAAATTAGGGTTCTGCAAGTTAGGGTTCTGGAACCCATCGGGGGGCTAGCCCTTTTATAGTGTACACACATCACAGGCGGTTATTTATCCAAACCGCCTGTGATAGACAACATCACAGGCGGTTTTTGTTGTCGACCGCCTGTGAAGTTAATTTATCACAGGCGGTCGGAATTAACAACCGCCTGTGATGTTGTCTATCACAGGCGGTTTGGCTAAATATCCGCCTGTGATGCTTTACAATATAAAAAGCTGAGCGCCGCCAGGAACCCTAACTCTTCCCGCCCGAGCAAGAACCCGAGCGCCGCCAGGCTGCCGCCGTGTCCCCGTCCCCGAGCACGAACCCGAGCGCCGCCATCCTAGTCCCCGAGCTCGAGCGCCGCCGTCCCCGTCCCCGAGCCCGAGCGCCGCCGTCCCCGTCCCCGAGCCCGAGCGCCGCCGTCCCCGAGCGCCCGAGCAACGCCGTCCCCTTCACCGAGTCCGAGCGCCGCCGTCCCCTTCACCGAGCTCGAGCCCTGCCGTCCTCGTCCCCGAGCCCGAGCGCCGCCGTCCCCGAGCGCCCGAGCAACGCCGTCCCCGAGACCGAGCCCGAGCGCCGCCGTCCCCTTCACCGAGCCCGAGCGCCCGCCGTCCCCGAGCCCGAGCTCGAGCCCCGCCGTCCTCGTCCCTGAGCCCAAGGGCCGCCGTCACGGTCCCCGAGCCCGAAGCGCCGCCGTCCCCAAGCTCTTAAACTTCTTCCTCTCGTAGTAAGGTCAAAGTTCAGGTTCATTTCTTCTAAGTTCATAGCTCGAATTTCCTATATGTGTTTGAATCATATATGTGTTTGAATCATATATGTTAATTGATGGCAGATTACTTGTGTTTGAATCATATATGTGTTTGAATACACAGCTGGATATATATGTGTTTGAATCATAGCTTAGGTTAATCAAATGGTTAGGTTAATTGAATGCTTAGGTTAATCAATGGTTCAAACACATTAAGGTGTTAATCAATGGCTATCCCTGATTATCAGTTCTTAGATTAATTACTGTTGTTGTTTTCACTTACATATTTTGTTTGGTTGTCAATATGCTTATTGCTTATTGCTTGGTTGTCAATTACTTGTTTGGCTATCCCTGAATTTTGTGTCCCTCCATCGATTGGGATCTATTTTTATCCCTTCTGATTAAATGTTTTTTCACTTACATATTCAGTTATAAGAAAATCATGGAAGTACATAGCCATGACAATGTTATTATCTCCCTATGTTATAAGACTTGTTCTTATCTCCCTTCTTAGTTTTTTGACTACCTATCTTTGCTTCCCAACCCTATGTTATAAGACTTGTTCTTATCTCCCATCTTTGACTTGTTCATAGCCATGACAATGTTATTTGGACCCCTCTTTTTGCCCTATAAGCCACATCCTTGTTTTCCCTTTGATCCCTGCCTTTGTTGCGATCTCAATTTTGATTGTGAGACTTGGCCATTTTCAGTTTTAGAGATGGAAAAAGGGCCACTTGACATGGTTGAGAGCTCAGTTCGAGTCATCGAGACACATGTTGACATCATTCGCAGTCTAGTGACTGATGGGGTTGTGGATACTAGTGAACCGGAATCAGTGTACACACTTAAGACCACTTTGTTTCAAATTGGAGATGTATGCGACATGCTTGAGAAGTGTGCTCTGTCCATCAAAAAGTATGCTGACTCCAAGAGGGCTAAAATTATTCAAGATGAAGCCCTGCAATATGCTGAAGATGATGAAGCTGCAGATGATTTGGAGGAACTCCCAAGCCCAGATCTCCTTACTCAAGCCGACATATTGGAAAAATATTTTGGAATTGAGTATGATAGCGACCAGTCAAGGGGTTGTTGATGTTTAGTCCTAAACAACACGATATGAGTATCGTAGGTTTCACTCTTAGAGATAATGTATTTTGTATGAACCTCTTAGAGAGTGTCAAGTCAATGAACTATCTTCGAGTACTATTGGGAAGTGGATCTCTTTGATGTATTTTTTTTCTAGTGATATCGATGGTGCCGAGTAGCACCAAATTTGGACTTGTGTCCATATCTATAGATGCTAGTAGTTGAGCACTAGCGCCTACAATCTTGACTACCTCATCCCTATTCTCTGTTTGGGACTTATATGGAGAATGGCATCGGCGGAATGCCTGAATCGGGTCGGGAAGCAAGCTCGCAGATAGAAGTGCACTTTCCAATGCAGTTAGACAGAGAAGGCATGGCTGTGATGTTATAATGCTGAAGGACCCCAAGAAGAGATTAAGTCCTGTAGTCTACCACCTCCCGTTATTTGTGGGCTTCACCGATGGCTGGAAACATTTGGTGATAGCAAACGACCTTCGGGCTGAAGACGTCTGCGAGCTTGTTAAGGGGCCAGACTATGGTGAGCCGGTGTACTATGTCCGGATGTGTGGTCACAAAATTTAAAGCTGCCCCGGCTGCATGTGTGTGCTTCTCTTCTCTTAGGTGGGGTGCTAAGTGATCTTAGTAGCCGACATAAGAGAAGAGAAGCGCACAGATGAAGCCGGTGCGTCTAACAAAGTTGATGAAGACGCGACCAAACTTGAATGGCAGACAACGAGCAGCTCCGGTGAAGGGAGCGGGGAGGATAGTTCTAGTGACGACAATCCTTGTACTCCTATACCTCCAAGGAAGAAAAAAACATCAGATGAGCTTGATGCCGACTATATTCCCAACGATGAAGAGGTAAATAGAAATATGCCGACTATATTCTAAAATAATGTTCATATATGAAAGGCCATTAATTTTTTCACTATATAGATTTCAAATGAAGAGAAGAAATAGGATGCATCTTCTACACGAAACACGGAGGATGCTCCGATGCCTGAATCATCCGTTTCACATAAGCGGAAACGAGGGCGACGAGGTCCAAATCAGATGAAAGAAGGTGCAGTTATGTACGTAACAAAACTAAATGTAGAGGGGTTTCCTGAAGAACCACTTGACGTGGTTACAAAATTTCGAAATTCCTGCGGGTCTACTGTTAGAGATATAGTGCCAATCACACTTCAAAAATGGAAGGATTTAGATGAAGACACCCGCAACAAGCTATGGGCTAAGTTGTCTGAGTCATTCAAGTTCCCAAAAGGCACAGAGGATGCAGTAAGGAAGTCGATGCTCTCTGCTATGGCCAAGATGTTTCGTGGGTGGAAGGCCGAGATGAATAGGGACTTTGTTAAGAAGAATAAGGTTCCTCCGCCCAAGAAAATGGGGAAAATCACTCAAGCTCAGTGGGAGGAATTTGTTCGTAAGAAGACCGAACTGAAGGCCAAAGAACTGGGCGAAACTAATTCTCAGAGAGCGAAGATGAACAAACACCCCCATCGCCTGGGGTCAAGCGGATATCACCATAAAGTTGTGCAGTGGAACAGGATAATCGAGGAAGCTATAACTAACGGCACTTTGGACCCAATATTAAAAGATATCGATGAGAGAGCTATTCGTTGGATCTTAGGTTGGGCAGGTTTGAGTGAGGACGGCAAACTTTTGCATCCAGAATTGGTAGGCGAAGTTTCGACAAAAATTCA
The DNA here is from genome assembly GCF_902167145.1 of Zea mays. NCBI lineage: Eukaryota > Viridiplantae > Streptophyta > Magnoliopsida > Poales > Poaceae > Zea > Zea mays. The sequence continues at coordinate 15,702,274 of NC_050103.1, forward strand.
AGAATATGCAGATAAGAGAAAAAAAGGAGAATTTAAGCCTCGGAGGGAGAATGACATACTAACTGCAGCACTAGGCAATCCTGAACACACTGGATGGGCTCGGGGAATCTCTTCTAAGATTTCCTGGAGAGAGGCGTTTCCAGAGTATGCGTCGTCATATAGGAAACACGAGAAGTCGAAAAGGACCCTTGAAGAGACTATTGATGAAAGGGTACAAAAGGCTATTAATGACGTGATGAACAAAATGAAGAAAACAGAATGCATATCATTTGAACTCAAGCCAAGCCACATGAGTCCACCTATAGTCCCTAGCAGCGTTGGATCTGTGCAAGACTTGACCAAGTACCCTGTAGACGATATTGTTGAGGACAAGCCTTGCTTTCTTCATATTCCAATCAATCGATCTGGGACAAAAACAAAGCAAGCTGCTACTGGTTTGGTAAAACCAGGACTTGTTAACTACAAGGATAATCCTATCCCGCCACACTATACTATGGTCCAAGTTCTAGAAATCACAGACAGTGGTTGTGAAGATTGGGAGATAGATTTTCCAGTTGAGGGGATCATAACTTTGCAGGAGGCAATGAACGAGTTGGTCCTTTGGCATCGACGTGACATCAAGTTGGGTGATGAGCCGAATTCAACACCAATGCAACAAAAAGATAGTTCGATCATTCCACACCCCATGGTGCAGGAAAATATGACACCGACCTCCAAAAAAATCATTGAAACAATCATATCGCCTCTTGCGAAGGAACTCGACGAGGGGGACATAGACAAAATTGTTCCTCAGAATGTCGACGTCAACATCAAAAAGGAACCAAAGGTTGGCACCAATGTTGAAGGGCCAACTATTTCAAAGAAAATTCATAAGCGAATCGCCACTGACGATGTCAAGAAACCGTCAGAATCAGTGGCACGCTACCTACATAAATTGCAGAGAGTTATGACAAATCAATCAAAAGCGGAATCAACATCTCATGGAGTAGGCACACGGTCGACCCAAATAGACAATTTCGAAGTATGGGAAGAAGATGGAATGATTCATACTCGAGAATCATTACGTCTTAAAACCAATATCTCGGTATACAAGAAGGAGGATGTTCCTCCTAAATTTGTGAATGGGAGGCCGTTCTTAACGATGGTGCAACTTTCTAAGTTGTCGACTCCGGAGATTAGAATGCATGAGTGGTACATGGTGGCTAGCAACAAATACAAACTCGAGGAATTCACATTTGTTGTGCCAGAAGATGCATTTTGGAGCAATGATCATATAGATCATGTGCGGCATTTATTCTTTGACGATCTCTGGTCGTTGTACCACCGACAAAGGATGGAAACCAACTACTTAACCCTCTTTTGCTTGTAAGTACCTCTAAACTTTCATATTTGTTAGTTTTGTACACACACACATAAACGAGAGTCTAACGATTAACACTATTACACGTAGGATGCAATACATGGATGATAAGAAGAAACAACTTAAGACAGGGTTTCTTGACCCGTTGATGATATCCCAAGCTCGCTACAAAGTAGTTGCTCGGAGGCATGGAGAAGAATATAAAGACTTGAACGATGCTGAATTTGAGAAAGCCGTCAAACAGAATCAGAGAAAGAAAATGAAGGTAATGGCGGCATACATTGGACGAGCCATGTATAATCATGTACAACATGGCAAGGACTTAATAATAGCTCCGCACCACTTTAAGTAAGTTATCGACATGGTTTAATTTTGAACTATAAATTATGGCAATCGTGATATTAACATGTGTTTTCGTCTATGTCTATATAGTGACCACTACATTTGTATCATGATCTGGCCAAAGGATGGTAAAGTCGTGGTCTTCGACTCACTGAGAATGGAAAAGACTACGTATAATGACTTCTTGAAGATTTTAGAGAAGTATGATTATTATTGCACACTTGTACTTATTACAACTTAACAAATGTATTCTTAATCTCACAATGTTATTCTTATATGCAGTGCATACCGTTTTTATTGGAAAGATCTTGGCGGCGAACATCCAGAGGACAAGCCTAATTTGTCAATATCATTATTTCCATATGGTGACAAACAACCTCCGGGTACTGTCCTGTGCGGTTATTATGTATGCGAATGGTGTCGTGTCACCTTCCATTACATGGTCAATCGTGAGGATGTAAGTTCGCTATCATTGTCTGTGTTGCAATTTTTATGTTATATTGTTGCTCATCACATTACTCTTAGCACCGATTGCTTTTTGCTTTCATTGCAGGTTCCTAAATCCAAGATCAATGCTGAATGGTTAGAAAGAGATATGGTTTCCGTCGGCGTTGCTAAGGTTGTAAGAGACTTGCTTTACTTTATGCGCCGTGAAGTTCTTCATCAACAAGGGCTATTCTACAATGTAAATGGAAATTTGCAAAAATTCCCAGAACTAAGTTTGTACACAATATCACACAGTGTTTAGGTCTTCAGTTAGGAACTTTAGATGTTTAGTTGTCTATGGAACTTTGAGATGTTTAGTTGTATAATTCTGTGTATGACGATGGAACTTGATATGTGGATGAATCTGTGTATTATCCCTGTTATGGAACTTGTAATCTGTGTATTATACCTGTTATGGAACTTGTAATATGTGTAAATCTGTGTATGTGGATGAATCTGTGTACAATCTGTGTATTATGCAATCTGTGTGAATCTGTGTATAATCTGTATATATGAATCTGTTTATACCTGTTTGAAAATTCTGTGTATTATACCTGTTTGAAAATTCTGTATATATGAATCTGTATAATGAAAACTGTCTGTGATTTATAGTGTATGCAGTCGGTTCCTTTGAACTGGACCGCCTGTGATGTGTGTCTATCACAGGCGGTTCCGTTGAACTGGACCGCCTGTAATCTGTGTTTTTCACAGGCGGTTTTTGATTGACCGCCTGTGATGTTGTGAGAGCACCTAGAGGGGGGGGTGAATAGGTGATCCTGTAAAACTTCAAAACTTAAGCCACAGAAACTTGTTAAGGGTTAGCACAAGTATGGCCAAGTGGCTAGAGAGGAGTCAAAACACAATAACCACAAGAAATCAATCACAGAGATGACACGGTGGTTATCCCGTGGTTCGGCCAAGTACAAAAACTTGCCTACTCCACGTTGTGGCGTCCCAACGGACGAGAGTTGCACTCAACTCCTCTCAAGTGATCCAATGATCAACTTGAATACCACGGTGTTCTTGCTTTTCTTTTCTCAATCCCGTTTGCGAGGAATCTCCACAACTTGGAGCCTCTCGCCCTTACAAAAGATGTTCACAGAGAATCACGGAGCAAGGGAGGGATTAGCAACTCACACACAACACAAAGATCACAGCGAATACGCACACACAAGACCCAGACTTGAGCTCAAAAGACTAGCACACTAGAACGGAGCTCAAATCACTAGAATATCGAACAAGTGTGCAAGATTGATGTGTGAGTGATCAAGAGTGCTCAAGGAATGCTTGGTATCCTCCTCCATGCGCCTAGGGGTCCCTTTTATAGCCCCAAGGCAGCTAGGAGCCGTTGAGAACACATCTGGAAGGCTATCCTTGCCTTCTGTCGTCGGGCGCACCGGACAGTCCGGTGCACACCGGACACTGTCCGGTGCCCGATTTGTTTCCATACAAAGCTCATCCGACCGTTGCTTTCTGATGCAGATCTGCGCACAGTTGGCGCACCGGACATGTCCGGTGCACACCGGACAGTCCGGTGTATCTTTCCGACCGTTGGCTCGGCCACGTGTCGCGCGCCGATCGCGCGGCCGACCGTTGGCCCGGCCGACCGTTGGCTCACCGGACAGTCCGGTGCACACCGGACAGTCCGGTGAATTTTAGCCGAAGTCGCCGGAGAAAAACCCGAGAGCGGCTGGTTTGCTCCACGCTGGTCTGGCGCACCGGACACTGTCCGGTGCACACCGGACAGTCCGGTGCCCCAGCCCGAAGCAGCCCTCCACTCCTCTTCTTCTTCCTGTTTCTAACACTTAGACAAGAATATTAGTACACAAAACCAATGTACTAAGGCTTAGAAACATACCTTAACTTGTGATTTGCACTTTGTTCATCCATGGGCATATTTTCACATTTAAGCACTTGTGTTTGCACTCAATCACCAAAATACTTAGAAATGGCCCAAAGGCACATTTCCCTTTCAATCTCCCCCTTTTTGGTGATTTATGCCAACACAACATAAAGCAAGTGGAACAAGTGCAAAACTACTTCAAATAAAAACTAACTTTGAGTTTTATTCAATATTGACATATATGAATCATCCTTTGCCACCACTTGGTTTGTTTTTGCAAATCAAACTCAAATCTCTATCTCTAAGTCAAACACACATATTGAAGCATAAAGAGAGTCATTCCAAAGAATTTGACCACGGATTTCAAAAACTCCCCCGTTTTCCCATAATCAACATTTCTCCCCACAAGAAGCCAACTTTTGACAAAAGAGACAATACAAGAGTTTTGACAAAACAAAAACTCACAAAAACTCTATTCTACTATTTTCAAAATCTCTCAAGTGGTAGCTGATCCATTTATTACTTTGGCCTTTATTTTCTCCCCCTTTGGCATCAAGCACCAAAACGGGATTAATCTTGGCCTGTTAACCCCATTGCCTCACCAAAATCTTCAATTAAGAGCAAATGGCAATAAGATTTCATGAGATGAACTTGGAATTAGTTACCCTCTCATCGGAGTGCAGTGGAAGTCTTTCATGGTCCAAGTCCACCTTTTCCCTTTCAATCCTCCTTCGAGACTAAATTATCAAACTCAAGCACATGGTTAGTCTCAAAGGGTCAAGTTGTAACACATCTCCCCCTAAACATGTGCATCACTTTGCAACGGACTTGTGAGGTCCAGGGAGTGTTTGTACAACTTGAGCACCATAATAAGCAACAAAATGCAAAAAGTAACATGATCAAAAGCATAAGTACATGTATGCTACAATTCAATCCAGGTTCCGCGAATCTATGACATTTAGCTCACTACGCAACCTGCAAAAGGTCTTCTCATCTAGAGGCTTAGTGAAGATATCGGCTAGCTGGTTCTCGGTGCTAACATGAAACACTTCGATATCTCCCTTTTGCTGGTGGTCTCTCAAAAAGTGATGCCGGATGTCTATGTGCTTTGTGCGGCTGTGCTCAACAGGATTCTCCGCCATGCGGATAGCACTCTCATTGTCACATAGGAGTGGGACTTTGCTCAGATTGTAGCCAAAGTCCCGGAGGGTTTGCCTCATCCAAAGTAGTTGCGCGCAACACTGACCTGCGGCAACGTACTCGGCCTCAGCGGTGGATAGGGCAACGGATGTTTGTTTCTTAGAGTTCCATGATACCAGGGACCTTCCTAAGAATTGGCACGTCCCCAATGTACTCTTCCTATCGACCTTACATCCAGCATAGTCGGAGTCTGAGTATCCAACTAAGTCAAAGGTAGACCCCTTTGGATACCAGAGCCCGAAGCAAGGCGTAGCAACCAAATATCTAAGAATTCGCTTCACCGCCACTAAGTGACACTCCTTAGGATCGGATTGAAATCTAGCACACATGCATACGCTAAGCATAATATCCGGTCTACTAGCACATAAATAAAGCAAAGAACCTATCATTGACCGGTATGCTTTTTGATCAACGGACTTACCTCCTTTGTTGAGGTCGGTGTGTCCGTCGGTCCCCATCGGAGTCTTTGCGGGCTTGGCGTCCTTCATCCCAAACCGCTTTAGCAGATCTTGCGTGTACTTCGTTTGGGAGATGAAGGTGCCGTCCTTGAGTTGCTTCACTTGGAACCCAAGGAAGTAGTTCAACTCGCCCATCATCGACATCTCGAATTTCTGCGTCATCACCCTGCTAAACTCTTCACAAGACTTTTGGTTAGTAGAACCAAATATTATGTCATCGACATAAATTTGGCACACAAACAAATCACCATCACATGTCTTTGTAAAAAGAGTTGGATCGGCCTTCCCAACCTTGAAAGCATTAGCAAGTAAAAAGTCTCTAAGGCATTCATACCATGCTCTTGGGGCTTGCTTAAGTCCATAGAGCGCCTTAGAGAGCTTACACACATGGTCGGGGTACCGTTCATCCTCGAAGCCAGGGGGTTGCTCCACGTACACTTCCTCCTTGATTGGCCCGTTGAGAAAAGCGCTCTTCACATCCATTTGGTACAACCTGAAAGAATGGTGAGCAGCATATGCTAGCAAGATACGAATGGACTCTAGCCTAGCCACAGGAGCGAAAGTCTCCTCGAAATCCAAACCTGCGACTTGGGCATAACCTTTTGCCACAAGTCGAGCCTTGTTTCTCGTCACCACCCCGTGCTCGTCTTGTTTGTTGCGGAACACCCACTTGGTTCCCACAACATTTTGCTTCAGACGAGGCACCAGTGTCCAAACTTCATTCCTCTTGAAGTTGTTGAGCTCCTCCTGCATGGCCAATACCCAATCCGGATCTAGCAAGGCCTCCTCTACCCTGAAAGGCTCAATAGAAGAGACAAAGGAGTAATGCTCACAAAAATTAACTAATCAAGATCGAGTAGTTACTCCCTTGCTAATGTCACCCAGAATTTGATCGACGGGATGATCCCTTTGAATCATCGCTCGAACTTGGGTTGGAGGTGCCGGTTGCGCTTCTTCCTCCATCACTTGATCATCTTGTGCTCCCCCTTGATCAAGCGCCTCCACTTGAGGTACCTGTTCATCATCTTCGGTTGGGGGATGCACCATAGTTGAGGAAGAAGGTTGATCTCGTTCATCTTGTTCCTGTGGCCGTACTTCTCCAATCGCCATGGTCCGTATAGCGGCCGTCGGAACATCTTCTTCATCTACATCATCACAATCAACAACTTGCTCTCTTGGAGAGCCATTAGTCTCATCAAATACAACGTCGCTAGAGACTTCAACCAAACCCGATGATTTGTTGAAGACTCTATACGCCTTTGTATTTGAGTCATAACCTAATAAAAACCCTTCTACAGCTTTGGGAGCAAACTTAGAGTTTCTACCCTTCTTCACTAGAATGTAGCATTTACTCCCAAATACACGAAAGTACGATACATTGGGTTTGTTACCGGTTAGTAGCTCATACGACGTCTTCTTGAGGAGGCGATGAAGGTAGACCCTGTTGATGGCGTGGCAAGCAGTGTTAACGGCTTCCGTCCAAAAGCACTCGGGGGTCTTGAACTCTCCTAGCATCGTCCTTGCCATATCGATGAGCGTCCTGTTCTTCCTCTCTACCACACCATTTTGCTGTGGTGTGTAGGGAGCGGAGAACTCGTGCTTGATCCCTTCCTCCTCAAGGAACTCTTCCACTTGAAGGTTCTTGAACTCGGACCCGTTGTCGCTCCTTATCTTCTTCACCTTGAGCTCAAACTCATTTTGAGCTCTCCTGAGGAAGCGCTTGAGAGTCCCTTGGGTTTCAGACTTATCCTGCAAAAAGAACACCCAAGTGAAGCGGGAAAAATCATCAACAATAACTAAACCATACTTACTCCCTCCTATGCTCAGATAGGCGACAGGTCCGAAGAGGTCCATATGCAGCATCTCCAAGGGTCCTGATGTCGTCATCACATTTTTGGTGTGATGAGAGCCTCCCACCTGTTTCCCTGCTTGACAAGCTGCACAAGGTCTATCTTTTTCGAATTGAACATTAGTTAGACCTATCACGTGTTCTCCCTTTAGAAGCTTGTGAAGGTTCTTCATCCCCACATGTGCTAAGCGGCGATGCCACAGCCAGCCCATGCTAGTCTTAGCTATTAAGCATGCATCTAGACCGGCCTCTTCTTTTGCAAAATCTACTAAATAAAGTTTGCCGTCTAATACACCCTTAAAAGCTAGTGAACCATCACTTCTTCTAAAGACAGACACATCTACATTTGTAAATAGACAGTTATATCCCATATTGCATAATTGACTCACAGATAGCAAATTATATCCAAGACTCTCTACTAAAAATACATTAGAGATAGAATGCTCATTAGAAATCGCAATTTTACCTAACCCTTTTACCTTGCCTTGATTCCCATCACCGAATATAATTGAATCTTGGGAATCCTTATTCTTGACGTAGGAGGTGAACATTTTCTTCTCCCCCGTCATATGGTTTGTGCACCCGCTGTCGATAATCCAGCTTGAACCCCCGGATGCATAAACCTGCAAGGCAAATTTAGGCTTGGGACTTAGGTACCCAACTCTTGTTGGGTCCTACAAGGTTAGTCACAATTTCCTTAGGGACCCAAATGCAAGTTTTATCACCTTTGCATTTTGCCCCTAACTTCCTAGCAATTACTTTTCTATCCTTTCTACAAATTGCAAATGAAGCATTCAAAGCACAATAAATTGTAGAGGGTTCATTCACTACTTTTCTATGAACATTTGCAACATTTCTTTTAGGAACAACATTTCTCCTAGTAACATTTCTATCATACACATAAGAAGAACTAGGAGCAAACATGGCATGAGAATCATAAACATATGAATCAAAAGCATCATAACTTCTATTTCTAGTTTGTCTTTTATCATGATACAAAAAGGCATGGTTCCTTTTAGCACTAGTAGCCATAGGGGCCTTCCCTTTCTCCTTGGCGGGAATGGGAGCCTTATGGCTTGTTAAGTTCTTGGCTTCCCTTTTGAAGCCAAGTCCATCCTTAATTGAGGGGTGTCTACCAACCGTGTAGGCATCCCTAGCAAATTTTAGTTTTTCAAAATCACTTTTGCTAGTCTTAAGTTGAGCATTAAGACTAGTCACTTCATCACTCAATTTTGAAATGGAAACTAAGTGTTCACTACAGGCATTAATATCAACATCCTTACACCTAGTGCAAATTTCAACATGTTCAACACAAGAGTTGGATTTTTGTGCTTTTACTAGTTTAGCATTTAAATCATCGTTTATGCTCTTTAAGTTAGAAATAGAATCATGGCATGTTGACACTTCACAGGCAAGCATTTCATTCCTCTTAATTTCTAATGCAAGGGATTTTTGAGCCTCTACAAACTTATCATGTTCTTCATACAACAAATCCTCTTGCTTTTCTAAAAGTATATTCTTTTCATTCAAGGCATCAATTAATTCATTAATTTTGTCTATCTTAGATCTATCTAAGCCCTTGAACAAACATGAATAATCTACTTCATCCTCATCACTAGATTCGTTCTCACTTGAAGAAGCATAGGTAGAGTTGCGAGTACATACCTTCTTCTCCTTTGCCATAAGGCATGTGTGACGCTCGTTGGGGAAGAGGGTTGATTTGTTGAAGGCGGTGGCAGCGAGTCCTTCATTGTCGGAGTCGGAAGAGGAGCAATCCGAGTCCCACTCCTTGCCTAGATGCGCCTCGCCCTTTGCCTTCTTGTAATGCTTCTTCTTTTCCCTCTTGTTTCCCTTTTCCTGATCACTATCATTATCGGGGCAGTTAGCGATAAAATGACCAATCTTACCGCACTTGAAGCATGAGCGCTTTCCCTTCGTCTTGGTCTTGCTTGGCTGCCCCTTGTGACCCTTTAGCACCGTCTTGAAGCGTTTGATGATGAGAGCCATCTCTTCATCATTAAGTCCGACCGCCTCAATTTGTGCCACCTTGCTAGGTAGCGCCTCCTTACTTCTTGATGCTTTGAGAGCAAGAGGTTGTGGTTCGTTGATCGGTCCATTCAAGGCGTCGTCCACGTATCTTGCCTCCTTGATCATCATTCGCCCGCTGACGAATTTTCCTAAGACTTCTTCGGGCGACATTTTGGTGTACCTGGGATTCTCACGAATATTATTCACCAAATGAGGATCGAGAACGGTAAAGGACCTTAGCATTAGTCGGACGACGTCGTGGTCCGTCCATCGCGTGCTTCCGTAGCTCCTTATTTTGTTGATAAGGGTCTTGAGCCGGTTGTATGTTTGAGTTGGCTCCTCGCCCCTTATCATCGCGAACCGTCCAAGCTCGCCCTCCACCAACTCCATTTTGGTGAGCAAGGTAGCGTCATTTCCCTCATGAGAGATCTTGAGGGTATCCCAGATTTGCTTGGCGTTATCCAAGCCACTCACTTTGTTATATTCATCCCTGCACAATGAAGCTAGAAGAACAGTAGTAGCTTGTGCATTCTTATGGATTTGCTCATTAATGAATATAGGACTATCTGAACTATTAAAGTGCATTCCACTATCTACAATCTCCCATATACTAGGATGGAGAGAAAATAGGTGACTACGCATTTTGTGGCTCCAAAATCCGTAGTCCTCCCCATCAAAGTGTGGGGGCTTGCCGAGTGGAATGGAAAGCAAATGTGAATTTGAGCTTTGCGGAATACGAGAGTAGTCAAAGGAAAAGTTAGAATTAACCGGTTTCCTTTGCTCGTAGTCGTTGTGGTCGTCGTCCTTTTGGGAAGAAGTAGACTCATCACTGTCGTCGTAGTAGACGATCTCCTTGATGCGCCTCGTCTTCTTCTTCTTCCCTTCCTTTCGTCTATGACCCGAGCCGGAGTCGGTAGGCTTGTCATCTTTGAGCTCATTGACGAAGGACTCCTTCTCCTTATCGTTGATCACGATTCCCTTCCCCTTAGGATCCATCTCTTCGGGCGGCTAGTCCCTTTCTTGAAGAGAACGGCTCCGATACCAATTGAGAGCACCTAGAGGGGGGGGGTGAATAGGTGATCCTGTAAAACTTCAAAACTTAAGCCACAAAAACTTGTTAAGGGTTAGCACAAGTATGGCCAAGTGGCTAGAGAGGAGTCAAAACACAATAACCACAAGAAATCAATCACAGAGATGACACGGTGGTTATCCCGTGGTTCGGCCAAGTACAAAAACTTGCCTACTCCACGTTGTGGCGTCCCAACGGACGAGAGTTGCACTCAACTCCTCTCAAGTGATCCAATGATCAACTTGAATACCACGGTGTTCTTGCTTTTCTTTTCTCAATCCCGTTTGCGAGGAATCTCCACAACTTGGAGCCTCTCGCCCTTACAAAAGATGTTCACAGAGAATCACGGAGCAAGGGAGGGATTAGCAACTCACACACAACACAAAGATCACAGCGAATACGCACACACAAGACCCAGACTTGAGCTCAAAAGACTAGCACACTAGAACGGAGCTCAAATCACTAGAATATCGAACAAGTGTGCAAGATTGATGTGTGAGTGATCAAGAGTGCTCAAGGAATGCTTGGTATCCTCCTCCATGCGCCTAGGGGTCCCTTTTATAGCCCCAAGGCAGCTAGGAGCCGTTGAGAACACATCTGGAAGGCTATCCTTGCCTTCTGTCGTCGGGCGCACCGGACAGTCCGGTGCACACCGGACACTGTCCGGTGCCCGATTTGTTTCCATACAAAGCTCATCTGACCGTTGCTTTCTGATGCAGATCTGCGCACAGTTGGCGCACCGGACATGTCCGGTGCACACCGGACATGTCCGGTGCACACCGGACAGTCCGGTGTATCTTTCCGACCGTTGGCTCGGCCACGTGTCGCGCGCCGATCGCGCGGTCGACCGTTGGCCCGGCCGACCGTTGGCTCACCGGACAGTCCGGTGCACACCGGACAGTCCGGTGAATTTTAGCCGAAGTCGCCGGAGAAAAACCCGAGAGCGACTGGTTTGCTCCACGCTGGTCTGGCGCACCGGACACTGTCCGGTGCACACCGGACAGTCCGGTGCCCCAGCCCGAAGCAGCCCTCCACTCCTCTTCTTCTTCCTGTTTCTAACACTTAGACAAGAATATTAGTACACAAAACCAATGTACTAAGGCTTAGAAACATACCTTAACTTGTGATTTGCACTTTGTTCATCCATGGGCATATTTTCACATTTAAGCACTTGTGTTTGCACTCAATCACCAAAATACTTAGAAATGGCCCAAAGGCACATTTCCCTTTCATGTTGTTTTACATCACAGGCGGTGCACCACAAGCGGTTCCTGGAATCGCCTGTGTAGTGGCGAACCAGACCGCCTGTACAGAGGTGTGCTGTAGTAGTGTCTGTTTTGATCGATTCCAGTTGCATTAGTCCCACAATAATATTTATTATCATCTGGTAACTTTATTTTGTCATGAGATATAGGTTATAATGTTGCACTTAATCTATTATATACTTAACCACATGGATCTTCGGAAAACCATAACTTAATAATCGTAGCTCCGAATTTAGTGGTTCTTGTTCCCACGCTCTCGTAGCTTCACGTAGAATATTATTATATAGTTTATTCTTATGTTTGGTGTAATGTTAAATTTCCCTATACCATGTTTGTCTGTATTGCTACGACTAGCGTGAGGTTACGAGTCACCGAAGAGCAAGTTGGTACCTTCTCAAGTCCCAGGCAAGTTGTGCCCTTGATCACTTCTTTTACCCACTCATGTTCTAATTAATCATAATGATCTGCATAGGTTAATTTTGATGGGACCTAATAGGTTACCCTAGTTTGTCTATCTTTATGCCTTGTTTACCACTGAACTTTTTGGGTAGTACTTGCTAGTGCTATATGTGGTTTTGGGCATTGAGATACACATTAATCATGATTATACTTTTGTTATATGTTGTTATTTACTGTTCATGTCAAGATCATTAATGTTAATTGGAACATAGAGCTTAACTTGAGAAACACGTGCCACCACAAGGGTTTATGGACGCCCTTGGCTGATTAATTAGGAAAGCTAGTGGAGGACTACCTTACCCGAAAGGGGCAAGCGCAGTAGGGGAGTGGTCAGTGTAGGGAGGTCCTTGGTTGATTTTGCTGTGATGGCGGTCAGGCAAGAACCCTGCATTGGAGCTTCCTATAAACTGTAGCGGGTTTTCTGAAGCTAGTGGAACTTTGTAAAGGCCTCGTAATGTTACCCTGCCTCGCCTCCTCGGTAGAGGTGTATGGGAAGTCGCGATCCCTTGGCAGATGGGTAACATGACTTGTGGGTAAAGGGTACCACCTCTTCAGAGTGTAAAACTGGTATACTAGCCGAGCTCACGGTCATGAGCAGCTCAGGACTCTCTGATGATTAAATTATGAAACTTAAATTCAATTTGTCATATGCATTGCATCGCAGGTGATGATGTTACTTTTGTTCTACTACTTAATTGGGTTGGTATTTACTTATACTTAGTAATTGCTAATAAAATTTTGACCAACTTTAAAAGCAATGCTCAGCTCTAACCATCCTCTTTGGTAAGCCTTACACTTCACGTGAGCTCCCACCTTTGGCGAGTTCATGCACATTATTCCCCACAACTTGTTGAGCGATGAACGTATGTGAGCTCACTCTTGCTATCTCACACCCCCCACAGGTCAAGAACAGGTACCACAGGATGAGGCGCATGGAGGATGTTGTGACGAGTTCGTGAGAGGTCTAGGTCGTCGTCTCCCAGTCAACTTTGGGTTGCTGGACCGTTGTCTCCTTATAATGTAATTATTTATTTTATAAAACTCCTGTTATGTAGTAGAGATGTGACATTCGATCATGTGCCATGATTCATCATATGTGTGAGACTTGGTCCCAGCACACCTGGTGATTATGTTCGCGCCCGGGTCTTGGTGCCCCGAAACCCGGGTGTGACAGAAGTGGTATCAGAGGAATGTTGACTGTAGGACGAAACATAGATAGAAATGGATAACCCATACCTACTTACCTTTTCTACTCTGATTCTTTCTAAACTTTTCTTAATCTTTTCTCATCTATTCCCACTTTACTCTGATTATTCTTACCTTTTTCTTCTAAAGACAAATGTGGATTTCACACTTTGAAATCATGTACCTAAAGTGACCTTTAGGAATAGGAGACCTATTCATAGGAACAAAAACAAACTATATTTTTTATAGGTATCTATGCACTTGAATGTTTGTTCTTATGATATTTGTCTGATTTGGATCTTTGATTGAGTGTGATGGGTTGTGGAGTAATGTCCACAATTACATCTGCATATATATAATGCTTATAAAACTAACTAGATAAACTAGATTATCCCTCATTAAAATATCTAGCCTAACAATATCTATCTCATCTTAAAAGATTCTATCCTACACCCATAGATCCATCTTATCTTAAAAGATACTCTATCTTGAAAAGATTTTATATTATCCTAATAGACCAAACTGACCTCAAAAGCTTCGACCTTATCCTTACGGATTCATCTTGCCCTAATAAGCACATTTATTCCACACTAGTGTAACAACCAGGATCTTATCCAAAATAATGAGATCTTATCTAGTCTAATCTAGTCACACGAAAATAACTTAGATCTGATAGATTGATCTAACCTAACGAAGGCTAACCTCAAGTTGAGCTAATCTAATGTAAGTTGCTTAAGCAAGTTGGATAATGCTTGTGGCATAAATTGACCCTACTCCTATAAACATGATTAACCTAAACCGGTTCCCTATATCAGCTCAGCCATATACAAGTACTTGACTTATGCGTTGGGTTGCAAAATCTGTATAGATCGACATAAAATTATAAGCATCCAAGATTTTCAACTATCATAACTTATCCTACTCACATCTACCTACTTGTCCCTAATTCGGATAACAACTCCAAGGATGAAGGCCAAAGAAGACCAACCACGTCAAAGAAGGATAAGCATCAACTCAAGTCTTCAAATATCAAGTTGAATCGCCAGCGGAATCAAGATCCCCAGTTCTCGATGAAGTCTTTCCTTATTATATTCTTCCTTGCCACAACCTATACTTGCCATAACCGTACCTCATCTTACATAATAAATGGCTAGACATATGTATATCCATATTTTCCAAATCATCTACTAACGTGTATAAAAAACTTCAAACAAAACTTTTTAATCCTAAACTAAATGAGAAACAAAAATTCAAACCAAACTGGTTGCATCCCTTTTTTCTTACAAATCTCGAGGACGAGATTTCTGTTAAGGGGGGTAGGATTTGTAACACCCTAAAACCTATTTTTGGGATCTAGAGAAAATTCATCTCAGGAACTAAATAAAAATGTTTTCTAAGAAAAGATGGGAGAAAAGAATCATCGTAAGACTAGAGGTACTTGTTGAATAAACTATATAGATAAAATACTTGTAAAGGAATATATCCAACCTAAGGTAATGTTTATATTGAACCTTACTCTTCACAAAATATAAGTATATATATATATAATGAATATTTTTGTTCTTCTAAACTTCCTAGCTTTGATCACACATTCAGGATTATCTGTGTATCACATATGTGAAAAAAATACATGGCTAGAAATACTTGCAAAATAGAATAGTAAATACATATATATATATATATACATACAAATATAATAGCATCTCATGCTGGTTCTTATGATTGTGCATTTAATTGAGTTTGAGATCCAAAACCAAATTTGAGAGTGGATTTGAAAATTAAAAATGAGAAATAGAAATGAATAAAAGAAAAGAAAAAGGAAAACAATTTTTCCTCCTGCTGGGCCAAATTCCTAATCTCTCAGCCCAACACCTACCGGCCAGCTCCGCATTAGCTTTCTCGCGCCAGCCCTCCACACGCGGGGACACCGACGAGTGGGTCCCACTCGTCAGCCCCTCACTTCAACCACGCGTGCGCGCCACATCTTATTGTACCGCTGACTGGTAGGCCACCGCTGTCAGTAGCTCCTTCCCCAACTGAACACCGAACCCCTCGCCGCGGATCGCGCCTGTAGCTCGCCGCAATTCCTGGAGTTCGTTCGCCCATCCCCTCGCCTCGCCCGCATGGATTTGTTACCCCCCGGCTTCTATAAATTCTCGGCCGCCGCAGCCCTGGGTTGTCCTGCGCCGCGCCAAGCATGCGGGGAGGGCGCCGTGGGGAATAGGATTGCCGCCGCGGGTGCTCCTGCGTGGGGGTAGCCCTGCTCCTACTCCTCTGCCCAACGTCGGTGTCCTCCTCAGCTTGGGCCCCCTCACCTCCTCTGCCATGGCGCTCGGCCCTCGCCAAGCCCCCTTGCCCACCCTTATCTGTCACGCCATCGTTGCTGACATGCTTCTGAGCGAGCGTGAGCCACCAACGGATATGCGTGCATGGCGGGGCTAGGTGAATCACCGGCCCATTTGGATGCTCGGCATGGTCGCGTGAGATTGGAACAACCTCTGAACCCGCCGCAATTTCTCATCGGAATTTGGGAGCCGCCATGGATCGCATGTCCCTGTGGGAAAGGAAAGTTGCAGCCAAAACCTCGGTAAGTAGTCCTCGTCTGAGTTCGCCTCGTACTCCTCGTCGCGTGGCACCGGTAGAATTAGTGCTTGGGCCTCAGTTCGTGGGTTGCTCGTCGCCGGTGTGCCCTTCAGCGCGAGACAGGGCGGCACCGTCGTCTCCGGAGAAGACAAGTCTGTGCCGTGTGATTCAACCCACACGACCAAGATTTGATCCCTTGCGTACCAATTGGGGGGAGAAATCTGAACCATTGGATCCTGGGTGTACGGCCAGGGTTAAAGCGAGACATACCCCTTCGCCTGATAAGATCTGAGCCGTAGATGGTAGATCGCATGGATTTCAAGCAGTCTGAGCGATTTAAAATCCATGCCCTTGATTTCGGATCTGAGCGCTGTGGTTGGATACCGGTTCATATCCGCGCGCATCTAATCCAGGCGCTCAGTTGGGGATCCAACGGCTCTGAATCAATGATACCCATCCGCCATAGCCTTTTTCCTTAAGAGACCCTGCCTTATTTCGAAATCAACTCGCGCTCCTGCCTCAGTCAAGAACCATCACAGCTAGGTCCTGAAAACTTGCTTGCAACCCCCTGGGCTTTGCTGGAATTGTGGCAGCGGCCCAGAAATTAAATAGAATAGATAAAATTGATGAAGAAAATGATTTTAGGATAAAAATAATTCCCTAAACTTCGGAAAATCATATCTCCTTTGTTTTAACTCTGTTTTGATCGATTCCAGTTGCATTAGTCTCACAATAATATTTATTATCATCTGGTAACTTTGTTTTGTCATGAGATATAGGTTATAATGTTGCACTTAATCTATTATATACTTAACCACATGGATCTTCGGAAAACCATAACTTAATAATCGTAGCTCCGAATTTAGTGGTTCTTGTTCCCACGCTCTCGTAGCTTCGCGTAGAATATTATTATATAGTTTATTCTTATGTTTGGTGTAATGTTAAATTTCCCTATACCATGTTTGTCTGTATTGCTACGACTAGCGCGAGGTTACGAGTCACCGAAGAGCAAGTTGGTACCTTCTCAAGTCCCAGGCAAGTTGTGCCCTTGATCACTTCTTTTACCCACTCATGTTCTAATTAATCATAATGATCTGCATAGGTTAATTTTGATGGGACCTAATAGGTTACCCTAGTTTGTCTATCTTTATGCCTTGTTTACCACTGAACTTTTTGGGTAGTACTTGCTAGTGCTATATGTGGTTTTGGGCATTGAGATACACATTAATCATGATTATACTTTTGTTATCCGTTGTTATTTACTGTTCATGTCAAGATCATTAATGTTAATTGGAACATAGAGCTTAACTTGAGAAACACGTGCCACCACAAGGGTTTATGGACGCCCTTGGCTGATTAATTAGGAAAGCTAGTGGAGGACTACCTTACCCGAAAGGGGCAAGAGCAGTAGGGGAGTGGTCAGTGTAGGGAGGTCCTTGGTTGATTTTGCTGCGATGGCGGTCAGGCAAGAACCCTGCATTGGAGCTTCCTATAAACTGTAGCGGGTTTTCTGAAGCTAGTGGAACTTTGTAAAGGCCTCGTAGTGTTACCCTGCCTCGCCTCCTCGGTAGAGGTGTATGGGAAGTCGCGATCCCTTGGCAGATAGGTAACATGACTTGTGGGTAAAGGGTATCACCTCTGCAGAGTGTAAAACTGGTATACTAGCCGAGCTCACGGTCATGAGCAGCTCAGGACTCTCTGATGATTAAATTATGAAACTTAAATTCAATTTGTCATATGCATTGCATCGCAGGTGATGATGTTACTTTTGTTCTACTACTTAATTGGGTTGGTATTTACTTATACTTAGTAATTGCTAATAAAATTTTGACCAACTTTAAAAGCAATGCTCAGCTCTAACCATCCTCTTTGGTAAGCCTTACACTTCACGTGAGCTCCCTCCTTTGGCGAGTTCATGCACATTATTCCCCACAACTTGTTGAGCGATGAACGTATGTGAGCTCACTCTTGCTATCTCACACCCCCCCACAGGTCAAGAACAGGTACCACAGGATGAGGCGCATGGAGGATGCTATGACGAGTTCGTGAGAGGTCTAGGTCGTCGTCTCCCAGTCAACTTTGGGTTGCTGGACCGTTGTCTCCTTATAATGTAATTTTTTATTTTATAAAACTCCTGTTATGTAGTAGAGATGTGACATTCGATCCTATGCCATGATTCATCATATGTGTGAGACTTGGTCCCAGCACACCTGGTGATTATGTTCGCGCCCGGGTCTTGGTGCCCCGAAACCCGGGTGTGACAATCCCGGAATCTCCGAATGTAATCACTAACCGGTTCATCCTTTTCTTGTCGTAGGGCCACTAAGTCTACTAAATCTAGCTTGGAATCGCCAGAGAAGAAATGTTCATGAAATTTTGTTCTATGTCTCCCCATGACAAAATGGAATTAGGAGGGAGCGTGGCATACCATGTGAATGCAGTCCCTATTAAAGATAATGAAAATAAACGTACACGGAATGCTTCGGTGTCGGCCAATTCTCCTAACTGTGCTAAGAACTGGTCTATGCGCTCACGCGTACTCTTTCCTTGGTCACCCGAAAAAATTGCGAATTCGGGTATTCTGGTCCCCTATGGGTATGGGAGACAGTCAAACTGGCTATTATAAGGTCTCCGATATGAATGCCCCCCGGGGACTATACTAACTCCGAGCTTATCTCGGAACGCCCCAGCTATTTTCTCTCTTACTATATCAATGGCAGCCGGTGGGAGACCACCGGCTCTTTGGTCCAATATGGGTGAGTTTGTTTGGATGTTGGTATGTTGTTTTCCTCCCCATTGGTTTGGATTTTGCGGCACGTTAATACATGCCCTATGAGGCTCATAGGACTAGCCATTCCTTTCTGGCCTTCTGGGGCCAGAAAGTACTCACTCTCACGGGTTTGGTAGATTATATTATGGTGCTGGTGGGTCGTATGGTGAGATGGGGGGTCTAGTTGGGACGGATACGGAGTTGGATATCCATCCTTCTTAAAAAACTCTATGACAGACCGTCCGGTTAAATACGCGGACCGTCCGGCTAAATACGCGGATCGTCCGGCTCCGTGCGCGGACTGTCCGGCCATGTGGCCGGACCGTCCAACATTATATTCGAACTGTCTGGCGTCATACGCGGACGGTCTGAGTGGGTTATCTAGGGTTTGCACGGTATGTGGCGGCTTGGGTGCAGGACTCGGTAATTCGCTTCTAAAAATGGGATCGGTCGCCGCTGGCCCGGACGGTCCATGCTCACATGCGGACGGTCCAGACATGCGCAGATCGGCAAATTTATCGCCGATGTGCGTGGGAGGCTGTTGTTGCCCAAGGTACATGTCTATCGGCATCTCATAAAGGGGTTGTGACTGGTCATGACAACCTGTAGCCGATGGATTACGTGTGTATTCCCTTAGTTCAACCTCGTGCGAAGGAAGATTTGCAATAGTAGACTTATCAAGCGCATGCACTAGCCTTTTATG
The DNA here is from genome assembly GCF_902167145.1 of Zea mays. Lineage (NCBI taxonomy): Eukaryota > Viridiplantae > Streptophyta > Magnoliopsida > Poales > Poaceae > Zea > Zea mays. The sequence goes on from NC_050103.1 coordinate 15,721,874, forward strand.
ATCATTTTGTATATCTCCTACGATACATTGTATTTGCTCTCGTTGTTCGTCTATGTAAGCTTTAAGAGATTGGAGTTCATTGGTGCTACTTACATTGGGGTATTCGTAGTAGGTCGGAGCGAAGCCAGATCTGTCGTCCGTTGCCGAACGACTTTGTTGTTCCTGTCCACCTTGAAGTCGGCCAGGAATTTCGCCTTTGCTTCCTGGATCAGCTGCTCCTGGCGCTCCTCGAATAGGAGCTGTTCTTCAGCCGGCAAGGTTTCCCAAGTCGGCTTGATGATATTGCTGGTGGAAACTTTAGAGCTCTCCTTTGAACCGGCCATTGAGGGCCGATCTCGATAGGTCTGTATGAAATCGTCCCCAGCGGAGTCGCCAAAAGTATGTTGGTGTCTTTTTCGGGCGCCAATCACTCAACACGAACCGTGGCAGTGCTCTCTGCACAGGGGCGGACGGTCCACGACCTGGCGCAGGGCTAGGGTTTCATGCCTGTCGGTCGGACGGTCTGTGCCCTGGGGCCGGACAGTCCGCGCGTGTGCAGGGGCGGCAAAAGGTCGCCGGCGGCGCCTGGATCTCGCTCCCAGGAGGGACCCCGTCGTGGAGGAGAGATCCTAGGAGTTGTCGTTGTCTAGGCTCGGGCAGACCGACCTAGACTCCTCTAATCGAAGTAGAGTCGAAGAGAAGCGGAGAATTTGAGGATTGAGAGGCTAAACTAGAACTAGACTAGAACTACTCCTAATTGTACAAGAAATAAATGCGAGATAAAAGTGTTATTGATTCGATTGATGATTACAAATCGGCCGTATACCTCTGTATTTATAGAGGAGGGGGGCTGGACCCTTTACAAACTAATCTCCCGAGCTAATTCCGCGAATTTAGCTAACAACCGTAGCACAAAACTCGGAACTCTAATCTGCTCTGCGCACGCGCGGACCGTCCGTACCACCAGTGCGGACCGTCCGGCCCCAGGGACCAGACAGTTCGGTCCTCATTTTGGTACTCAACACTTCGCATGCCAGTTAGGCATTTAATTTCAAGACTTATTGTTTGGTTCGTTGTCTAGCTTACTACACTTTGTCTAACTTTTCTGTCTAAGGTTAGTTCTTCAATTCGAACGGCTAATCTTAGACAAAATATAGCGTAGTTGTCTTGTCTTTAATACTTCGAGTGCCGGATGAAGTTGATACATAACTGCCACCGATGTGTTGTCTTGTCGACCATATTTACCATTTTTATATTTGTTATGTCGAGTGTATTTTGGTACTCGACAAAGATTTTATCGAGTGTCCGACAAAAAACTGTGGAGACAAATATATTTTTTCAGTTAACTCTTAGTTAACTCAGTTAACTCTGTTGTATATCCTTTGCCGAAGAGTATCCGCTGATTCCAGTAGTAGTTTACATAACCAAAGTTACGAGGTGGTGGTTCAATGGCCAAAGATTTCCGATTGTATAAACTGTGTAGGTGTCTATATGGCAAGTTAACAAGTTGGTGGATGGTCAAAAACAAATTAGTACACCTGACAGGCAAAGGCGATCGAGTCGAGTGAAGCGTTGAAATACGCAGTGCCACACACATTAATTATTCCAATTATCTTAGACGAAGTTCTTAGCACACCTGACAGGCAAAAGCGAGCAGGAGCAGTCACCCTGAAACAAAGTTACAAACACTAATTAATAATCACTCTCCTTCGGGACGATCTTGATGCCCTTGACGAGGAGCCCCTTCTTCCAGAGCCCGCCGTCGTACTCGAACAGGGAGATCTCAAGCTCGCCGCTGCGTCCCGCTCCCCCCGGCTGGGCCGGCGCCTTCACCTCCCCGGCCCTGAGCTCCAGCCACTGCTTCGTGGGCCTCCCCTGCAGCTTCTCCTTCCGCGCCTGAGCCGTGCCGTCGGGGAACCTGAGCCGCAGGTTCACCGGCACCGACCACCCGTACGCCGGCTCCGTGAGCATCACCTGGAAGGCCACGTCGTAGCTGCACCCCGGCGTGAGGTGCGACAGCTCCAGCCTCCCGTGCACCTCCAGCCAGCACACGTTCTGCAGCGACGCAGCCTCGACGATCTCGGCGTCACTGTACAGAGTAGAGGGAGAGAGAGTACAGGTACAGACATGGCTCGAATCGAGCTGAGCACTGAACTGAGCATGCATGTATATGTAATTGCTGGAGCAAGCACTACGTATAGATAGCACGTACTTGGTTTCTCTGACGGGATGCCAGATCCAGTATCTGGGATCGTCGCCCCAAGTGATGGACAGCGCTCTAGCGAACAGCACGAAGCAGTTGCACCTGGTCTTCTCGTCCACCCAGTACTTCTGCATCAATCGATCCATCGGGTTCGTGCCGCCTCAGCTACTAGTAAGCATCAGACAAGAGTTCAAGTGTACGTGTACGTGTTCGTGGCTGAAACCTACCTTGGTTTTCCCAGCCAGGTACACCCCGGTGCTGCACGCCTGATCCTCCAGCTCGGCTGCAGCAGCAGTGCCGCCGCCGCCGCCGGCCGTCGTCGCCTCCTGCGCAACTATCTCGTGGAACTTGTGAGGCGGCGGCGCCCGCTTCGACTGGGCCTGGTGGCTGTTGCTGCCAGTGCCAGAGGCAGCGCTGCTCGCCACAGCCCGGCCGTCTCCGGCGCGTGACGAGTCGTCGGACGACGGCGCCGCCCCCATTATTGGTTCTCCGCCTGCACTCTACCTGAAACTGGAACTCCCTGCAGAATTAAAGAAGAGCCAGCTAGCGCAGGGTAGGCTAGAGCTGACGAACAAGAACGAGCTGCTAGCTGCTGCTGCTGCGAGCTTTTAGGATTGCTGACAATGAAGTGCAGAGGGAATAACGTAGAGCCGCTTGAGATGGTGCCTGAGGAATCTGATTCCGGATGACAAAATTCTGTAGCGCAGAGACGGTGGTGGTGTTTACAGGAGAATCTACTAGCCAGCGGCTGAGGGTGGCCAGCGGGATGGCGTGCAGAGTTGCACCGATGCTGCACGAAATTGCACTGCCGAGTTGCACAGAGAGCCAGCAGGAGCTCCACAGCCGCCTCTTCTAGAGCGACATGTCCAACGCCGAGTACTGTGGTCGCCTCAAACGCCTTGCCTACACCCTCTACGACTGCGGCGCCGCCGTCACCGATTCAGCGCCCGTTATCAGCATGCTTCCTGGCCTAAACAGCAAGTTCGCTCAAGCTATCGCAGTGATCTCCACTGTGACGCCGCTGTCCACCTTCCTCTACCACAAATGGCATTCCCTTCGGGTCTTCCTCTGTTATTCCCAGTCCATGTGGATTGGAGAATAAACTACCGGATGTTTAGGCCACGAAGGTTGGTCTAAACATCAGATATTTTTTGCGGATATAAGGTTTGATCCACCTGTTCGTTTTTTGCTGAAACTCACCTAGAAATCGTTCCAGTTGATCAGACCTTATATGAATTATTAGATAAACAATCCGGTTAGGAATTGTTTCGGGTGACCAATTCTCAGGAACCAAACAGGCCTTAGGTGAGATTATAAGGAATTATGACTTGCTAGTTCAATCCACATGAATTGAGATTAACAGGTGGACAATTTTGATACGCTTCGATCGAGCCTGTCTTGTATTAGCTCATTATCCGAAGCATCCTCAAAGCTCTACACCAGTTGCCAGGTCTTGCTTGCTATCTCTGCTAGCTGTCCACATCACCTCACGTTTCTGGGACTTCTCCCACTTCTTCACCAGATGTTTAGATCACCTGAATTCTTTGTCCGGCGGCGACGGCAATCGTGACTGACGCGGCAGTGTTTCAGTCTGCTGGGCATCACACCAATCTACAAGCTATAAAAACTCACAATTTGCATGGCGCCTTGTTGCTGTTATTGGTCTGGTAACATATATAGCCTCTCTCTCCACAGAAAGAATTAGTAAATTCTATTAAAAAGAAGGATGTAAAGAGTTCCAACCCCAAAAAAAAAAATTAGATTGTAATAAAGCTACTATTCATGTTACGTGCTACAGTAATCGCTCGATGTAAATATAACATTTTTCCTTTTCGTATATGGTCCATCTATTCTGCTTGTGCTTATCCTTTGGTATCGCGTACATATGTTTATTCTGCGGGACAGTCAATTCACTGATCGACCGTTAGATAAAACAACAGAAACACTTCACAGTTTTTTTTAGTTCTGAGAGGCGGCTGTAGGTAGGTAGGTAGCTAGACGAAACTTACTTACCTCAGTTCCTACACAATTCAAGTTGGTCAGTAAAGGCTGCAGCCATCCTTATCAGAAGGGGTGCTCCTTCCCGTCCCATGAAACTGAACGATTTAACATTTGAAATTTGTCACACAGAGAGGTGGGTGGTGCTGACCTGAGACCCCGGGCCTGTTGTCAATCAGAAGCGCAGCAGATGTCATCATTCTTCTCGTAGGGGCACGCAGGTCTTTTGTCCTCAACATTGATCTGCGTGATAAATTATGTATGATGGAGTACATGTTACTGTAAGAGGGGAAAAAAAGATTCCATATATTCGACAAAACATGAGTTCCTCTTCTTTTACCCCCATGTATATCAAGGGGCATTTAACTAAGTGCCTCTGGTTGCCAAATGTCTTATCTTTCCTCACATCAGCTTATCATAGGTAAACGCAAGCATAAGGCACTGGGAAGATAGCAATATAGTTCTAATCTTGTAAATGGAGGCCTCTTGGCCTTCTCCTGCCTGCAAACTTTGCAATGCGCCTCTTCTGCACCATACATCCCACATTCGGAGGCTTCCTGCGTTCATGGGTTTTGCTACTGCCTCGCCCTCTTGGAGCTGCAGCTCGGGCATTTGTAATGCTTTATGCTCTCTGCCTTGGCAGGAGTTATCTTGACACACTTGCCATGGTACCATCGCTCGCACATGTCACACCCGATCCAAAACTCATCCGCGTTGTATATCCCACCACAGGTTCCACATAGGGTTTCACCGTGATCACTGTCATCTTCGTATGCTTCGTCTGTGACTTTTCCATTATTTTCTATCTGCCAATCATGTTTTTGTCACGGTGTGAGAAGAAAAAAAAACTGAACGTCGAGAAACAATGGTAGAATGAATAACAAATATCGTCTACCTTTACAGGCTTGGCTCTACCACCATTGTCCATACTGGACCTCTCTTTAGATTGTTGTTGTCTCGCACCGGAGACAACTTCAAAAACAGTTTGCAATTCATTAATCATACCAAATAAGCGCTTCCTGTTGGATGACAGTGAAAGCAGCGAGATATTAACAACATAGACTAGCTTAAGAAAACAAGATTTAAACAAACTTATGGGATGCAATATTATATATCTATCCTTTCAAATTTACATAAATAAATACATAATCAAAGAATATGTTCACAGTACTCAGATAAATGCGACGACATTATCATCACAGCAAAAACAGGCATCATACAACTGAAAAAGAAACAGGCTATTGCCAGCGGAATCCATAGAAGCATGGTATAGAAAGGCCAAATCTAGATTCTAGAGTGCTACTCTTGGTGCAACAATATCAAAAAGTTTCATGCTAGTGAGGGTTCACATTGATGTAAAACGACTAATCTGCAAGAACAACAAAAAATCACTTATTAAAAGAAGGAAAAGGTTTATCCTCCAAGTTGCTAGTACAGCATTCACACAGATTACAGTATTTAACTATTTGTACAAATATCGTCATGAAAAAAAGGAACTGCAGATTGCAGACTCTAAACTACCATAGGCATGTGCATTAGTACACTTAATATAAAAAAGAAAAGGTGCAGTGCAAAACACAACTCAAGAACTTTAAATCCATATAAAAATCAAGAACACAGAAATTGAATAAGATAACAGGCTGTGAATATCAAACATGTGCTCCTTATTTCACTAATACATATATCTCTTGAGCAAAGAATGGTTGCTTTTTTTGTAAATACTCTCTCCATTTGAAATTAGTAGCCATATTTTGCTTCATTAGGACAAACTTTGACCAACAATTACTCTACTAATGTCATTTATGTGATAAAAAATCTAGTGGCATTGAATTTGCATTACAAAATTGTATTAACACAAATTGTTGGTCAAAGGCTTGTCCTAACGAAATGAAATACTCCTACCAATTTCAAACTGTGGGAGCACATATAATTGTGTTGTGACTCTAAACAGGGTGTTACATATATTTCAGTATGGTATGATTTGTGAAAGGGCCTCTAACTGAGTTGGTTAGGTGGACTGAGTAGCACTCCTTAGGTCCTGAGTTCGAATCCCAGTGGGAGCGAATTTCAGGCTGAGATTAAAAAAGGTCACTCGCTGGTTCCCTTGGTTGTGTGCACATGAGATGGACTGACCTATGGGGGCGGCTCCTTGTGTAGGGGCTGCAAGGGCTCAAAGCACGAGTAAAGATCTAGCCTATAGGGAGCGGACCTTCATGCTGCACGGGGGGCCAGTTTTCGTGACCTTTCTTGGTCAGGGCTCCGATTGAGCTTCTTCTTAATATAATATCGTGGGGGGGCGGTCTTTCCCCTACCAGCCAAGTTTTTAGTATGGTATGATTTTTCCGGGACTCTATTGCTCTTCAGATCATAAATAAACGTACTCAAGCTTGCATTGATGAAATACAACTTTCAACTGTTGAAAACAGAATCCATCTTTTGTTCTCTTTGTTGGGAATGAATCACGAAATTCCTTTCTTTGCTCTCTGTTATGTGGGGCGCAGTGTATAAGTGCCGGCCACAGCAGGAAGTAAGAGATGAGAAAGAATAGGAGAAGTTAGAATTGAGTTAGTTGAGAGAGTTTAGGGATAAGAGATAGATTTAATTAGTTGAGAGAGTTTAGGGATAAAAGATAGATTGAGTTAGTTGAGAAAAGTTAGGGATAAGGAGTAGCCGCAGGTCCCCTTGGGACTATTTAATGTAATCGGATGTGAAGGAAAAGGCAAGCAAGAAGTTTAATCTAATCCCTCTTCTACTACTCTAGTCTCTTGCCTACGCAGCTAGGGACCGACGCCCAGTCCAACCCCGTTACCTCCCTATCGCCGGGGTCGTAACCATAGTAACCAGGTTCCCGGATCGATGGGGTCGAAGAACGGGAACGTGGTACGCGGTACGCTACTAAAACTAGGATTTAACACTACTGGAACGAGATTGTTCCCACGTTCCCGGAACGGAACGAATGTTCCTGGAACGAGGAACGTGGCCAAGTTCCCAGTTCCCGGTTACTACATCACTGTTTGGGTGTATCCAACCATACAGGAGACCAGGACATCACTAATTAACTGAAAAAAAGGACAACCCGGTGCTGGCGGCTCCTACATGATCACTAACTAACTGAAGACCTCATAAAATACAACGCACACATTCACACTATACAATAAACCAGCATGCACTCGCTTATTGGTAGAAAGTAAACCAGACCCCAACCAGGACATTAATGTTATATGTCATGCCAAAATATCCCAAAAGTTAAATAAGATGCACAGCAAGTGCAAAACTAGTCAGATTCACAGCTTCCACCAAATATTATTTTTCACGGTGGAACGGGCTTTTAGAAAGTTGTCATGACATAAACATTGAAGCCTTAGCCAGCCTTCAGCTAGCCAAAGTTCACACATGGAATTTGATGCCACTGTCTACAGAGACCGTAGAAATACTGCGATGGCTAATGTGTGAAGATGTAAATTGATGAAGAAGATTTCAGCACAAGCATGTGGCCACAGAATTCAGAACTCAGTCAACTCACTATCATCACATAGACACAGGAAGCCATGAAACTAGCTACCTTCTCATCATGTCATCACTTTCTGAGCTCGTAACCGTTCAGTAATGTCAGAGTCTGCTTTATGAGGCTGTGCAAGTCTCTGAAGCTGTGTGTTTCTTTAGAAAGCAAGGTCCCCTAGTGCCCAAGACTTGGACAACGAGTAACCTATCACTGAAAACATAAACAGCAGTGCCCTTTGTATCAAACTACTGATGGGAGAGTCAATAAGATTCACCTCACTTGAGTAGGTCATAATCCTAGTGAGTTAGGATACATCAATCAAACTTATGCACCTAGCATCACTGGCAGGCAGGAATCACAAATCTTTGTGATCAAAACAATTGCTCTATGACATCCACTATCTGGCCACATACTCCAAAATCCCATTTCATCCATCGTGAATTTATGAATTCAGTTATTCCTTTTTCTAAGGAAAGAAGAACCCGCTGCCCTTCTGAAACTTCCGTCCACAGATCAAATAAGCAGAAAACAGGAAGCATCAAATCCTAACAGAAACACTGTGATGAGAGAAGTAAGGCAGTGGGGATCGGTCGGAGGCAGCGTACCGGTCATTACGATTAAGCCGAGCGGCATAGTAAAAGGCGACGGAGAGGAGCCACGAGTCGGAGTGGACGGCGACGAGCGCAAGCCAGTCCCGGCGGTTCATTCCGTCGCGCGCGAAGTTGATTCCCAGCGCAGGCTCCGGCAGCTCCGTGGGCACCTCCTCTGCCGGCAGCGCCACCTCCCACGCCTCGTTCGCGTAGCCGTACAGGCACAGGTTCTCCTTGTCTGCTCAAGCATTCCCCCCCCCCCCCACATCCCCCACAACACAAATCAATCGCACCGCGGTTCGGCAGGAACAAGGAAGGGACCGCGTGGGGATCGAGAGGAGGGACGCCGAAGCCCAACTCACCTGGATCGCACTGCGCGTAGAAGTCCTCGACCTCTGCGAACAAGGGAGCAATCGGGTGCTTCAAGTGGGTTAGGGTTCGGGGTAGCGGAGGGGGAGAGAGGGGAAGAGTCGGGTCACTGACCGTGAGTGAGGGCGCGGAGGATGGCGGACCGGCGGGCGCGGTAGTCCTTGAAGATGTCCTCGGCGGAGCGGGGAGGGTAGACGACGTGGCCGCGGCCAGAGGCGGCGTCCGCCATGTCGGGCGGCGTCGAGGAGCACGGTCTTGTATCTTCTTGTGATCTCCGGCGAGCTGGTGTGTACTGGCGGTGGCGCCGGTACACCTCTTTGTTCGAGAGCTTTTACCCCTGAAACGTTAATGCTTTTCTAACATTTTCTGAAACCCCTAAACAAAGCGACTAATATGCAAGCAAACATTACGTACAAACGTGTAAACAGATTTTTTTAATCCGTTAGATTTAAATCTAATCGTATATCATATTTAACATTTAAATCCTTCCACCATCATCTTGTGTAGGTTTATAAAAAGCCCCTAATATACAACGATTAACGAACCAAAGAGGTTTGCTTGCATGCTTGCATTTAATGACTGCTTGCATATTAGTTATCGACAACGAAAAAAACTACAATACATGTTTATTTCAGTCTCTAGCTACCATAAACTCAAATAAACATGGTGACTACATTGTTTATGGAGTATATTTTGAACTAGAAATTAAGGTGACTGTTGAAGATAGCTTTAGGCTAAAATTCAGCTTATATCACGTCATAGGTTTAAATGACAGTTACAATAATTAAATATAATTAGTTATAAAACTAATTATGTCGATGAAGAATAAATGGTTAGATAAATTTATTAAGTCTAATTAATTCATAATTTGCCCTGTGATGATACATTAAATATTTGTTAATCATAGATTAGTTGGGCTCAATAAATGTGCAATTAGTTTTATAATAAGACTATTTAATACTTATAATTAGTATTCAAATATTTGATGTGATACAGACTAAATTTTTAGTCACGAAAACCAAAACCCCTTACTCAGTATATATATATATATATATATATATATATAGCCCTAGGCTCTATTGAGCTACAAGAAGCCCAGCCAAATATGAACGCACGTGCACTGACAGCCAACCGGACTTTTCACATTCCATATATAATGACGTGATGTTGCCATTAGCTCCTCTTTCTTCTCCCGGTCTCAGTTTCCATAACCGCCTACACCACTGCAAAACCCCAACCATCTTCGCGCAACTCCAGGTCTCTCCGCCGACTCCGCCCTCTCCGACGACTCCGCTCCATCCGCCGCTCGCAGTCGATCCAGGCGCAATCGGTGATAGAGCGGCGCCTCCTTGTCGACCCCAATCCGAGCTCCTCTATTCTCGCTACTGCAACTGGAAACGAGAGTCTAGACCGGAGAAAACCCCAGTTTCTCCACCGACGCGAGTCGTTCGACATTCTCCGCCGTCATCGGGTGTCGCTCCAACAGGTAGCCCTTCCCCAACCATCTACGGTGGGTTCTTCCGAACCCTAGCTAGCCGTATTACCCGGGATCGTCGTCGACCGTCAACAAAGATAGCAAACACTAAAAAGGTAAATCGATCTCCTGAAGTACAAATGTGTTGTTTTTTTGTTCATACTGCATTCTAAGGATTACGGCTGGTGACAAATATTTATGTAGTTGCATTAATACATTTACGCACATTTACATAGTTGGTTACGCACATTAGAATACATGTTTATGCATCTCAGTTAAAGTTAATTTTTTACATAGATGATGTTCGAGTGGTAATGGAGCGGTCAACTAGTTGTTTTTTGTATAGTATATGATTCATTCAAAAGTTTATATATTTTTAGTGACTGCATACATTTATTTATTCCATTAGTTTATAGTTAATACATTACTGTTTACAGCATGTATTGTTTTATTGAATCATATCCAGTTTTTTATGATTATAAAACAGGACAATATTTATTCCATTAGTTCACAGTTAATACATTATTGTTTACATCAAGTTTTGTTTTGTTCAAACATATTCAGTTTGTTATGATTATAAAACAGGACAGAACATGTATGCAAGTGATTTTTGTAAAGGAGCAGTCAATTAGTTGTTTTGGTAGAGTATATTATTTATTTAGAATTTCTTATATGGTTAGTGATATGCATTAATTTATGTATTCATTAGTTTATATTTAATACATTACTGTTTACAGCAAGTTTTGTTTTGTTGAAACATATTCAGATTTTTATGATTGTAGAACAGGACAGAACATGTATGCAACTGTTTTTAGTAAAGGAGCAGTCAATTAGTTGTTTTTGATAGAGAATATGATTTATTCAAAATTTCATATATGTTTAGTGCATACATTTATTTATTCCAGATGTTTATAGTTAATACATTATTGGTTACAACAAGGTCTGTTTTATTGAAACATATTCAGATGTTTATGATGATAGAACATGACAGTATATGTATGCAAGTGTAACTAGAGGAAATGTTTAATGATGTTTATTACCATTATTATTATAAGTACCGTGCAAAATTTTACAGATTGCTTTATGCTTGGTATTTAAAACAATTAGGTTAATTTATTCAATCATACCACACAATCAATACATCCGCATATCCAACAGATTAATGGTTACAGTTTTGTGTATTATGCATGCAGTTTTGACTAAAAATGAAGCATGTGGACCATCCTCCGAATAATCCCAAACGTATAACAATTCAGTCAAGCCAGGAGTGTTTCAGTGTTGACATTCTGTGCGCAGAACAGTCTAATCCATGTCCAGAAGTGGGAAATCCTCCAAATGTTGACAGTCAAACTTTGATCAATGAAACAATACAGCTGGATTCTGATGAAGATGACTTCATACCAGCTGTTAAGAAGCGTAATGTTTCTGAAAGCCATACAAGAGTTCTAAGAAAAGTTGTGACACAAAGGATAAAAGCTGATGATCTTCCCCGACAGGTTAGTTTTATGCATACTCAACAAACAATTTCCTATGCGTAAGCTTCTGAATATTTTTTTGATAATAACAAAATTGTTTCTGGTTCTATATTTTATAACAGAGGCTCAATGTCAGGTGCAACCCACAAGATGTCATTGCAAGCATTCACATATTGAATGAAAGACAACGTCAGGCCATAAGACGTAAAGGTTTCTCTAACATTATTGATATGACAGTAGATGCGCTGTGTAGTAGATCACATCTTCAATGGTTGATGGATAAGCTTGACCACAAGGACATGACAATTCGTCCTGGTCCAGGAAAGGAACTAAAAATCACAAAGGACATTATGCATCTTATCCTTGGTGTACCAAATCATGGCGGTGGAAAACCATTCGGGATTGATGAAGCAGTTGCAGCAAGTAACTTGAGGGCAGAGCTTGGTTTGGCTAAAAATGAGTTCAATGTGACATTGCTACAGGATCGTTTAAGGAAAGGCGATGATGATGACCTTACCATTAGATGTTTCGTTCTTATCTTATTCAATCGTCTGTTGTTTCCAACTGCTAGCTGGGGCATAACAAACCATGAAGTGCTTCTGACAGAAGAAATGCACCGTTTCCACGAGACTGATTGGTGCCAGCTTATTTTTAATGACCTTTGTGAAGCTGCGAAGAAGTGGCATAACCGAAGCACCACAAACGTCTCCACGACTATATACGGATGCTCAATTGTTGTCTTAGTAAGTATAGAGTTTCTCTTATGTACATATATTGCAATTTTGTTTGCTCATTGTGGGGCATGATATAACATATTTTATGATGTTTGTTATGTTTACTTACACAGCCATTGCACATTGAATTTTTTTATGTAGTTGTACTACCTGGATCACCTGCATGTAGCCGCTGCCCCTCAAAATAAGCTTAGTACACCTCGCATAAAATTCTTTGATAAGAATATCATAAAAGCTTTGACTAAAGCCGACAAGAGGAAGGCACGCCATGGGGCCGAACCTTTCGGATATTGTGAAGTAAGTTATTCATATTTAAACAAGTGTATTTTATGACAAATTTTATGTCAAATATATGTGCTTTGTTTTGAGTACCATTGTTTTCATTACAAACTCATGGTCCAATTCAACTTTCACTTACATTTTATATTTTAGTTTCGAAGCTCAACCGAGACATGCTATTCAGATGTACCTAAGCTCGATTACCAATCCGAGGCAAGTTTTTGTTGTATTATATACATCTATTTTTAAGATTTATGGAACAAATGTAATAGGAGTGTGGTGATGGATTCTTATTATTTTTGCTGAACAACCAGCCGAAGTGCAGGACCAACATTTTTGATGCACTACGCCCTGCCCCTACTCCTCGGCCCACCTTTAACATCCAACTTCCATCGATTAAGGAGATGATGTCAAGTAAGATCAACCAGCTCCCACCTCGTCATTGATCTAAATTCACAGAGAAACTTGTTGCATATGACTTGGAGGTTGACAAGGCATGCTTAGCCATAAAAGACAGCATTAACAAAATTATTGAGAAGCAATATGACATAGCAGACAACTTTATAGAGCTGATCGACGAGGTACTACGTGTCGAGTCTGATAATTTAGAAAACGAGACAGATGAGCCACAACAATTGAGGAATTCGACTAATTCATCAGGTCAGTCATATAATTATCACTTTTTATACATTTAGAACCTTACATAGACTACATGTGCATAGGGTTTTTTTATATGTACAGTAAACATCATTTTGTTATTTTTAGTATATGCAGCAACATTCACTACACGACGGTTCACTTACAACGACCTACGGTTGGTTGCTAAAACGGCCTTCAGCGACCTACGGTTGGTCGCTAAAAACTTTTAGCGACTCATAAGGATGGTCGCTGTAAGTGCCGTCGCTAAAGGCTTTAGCGACCGACATCGTTTTAGCGACCGACCGTCCGTTGCTAATATTGTATATTTAGCGACCAACCGTGGGTTGTTGTACTATAGATTTAGCAACCAACAGTAAGTCGTCATATTATACATTTAGCAACCAACAGAAAGTCGCCCTTTTTACAGTTGTTATTAATAAAAATATACATTTAATTAAGCACCACAAATCACAGATTTTTATACACGAATCATAAAGACATACACATTTAATCAGTATACCACAGTCACAGATCCATCACATAAACACAAAAGCACCACAATAATATATTCACAAAAGTATCACAATTATAATATCATTCACAACTAGATCAATTATAGATAGCTAGCTAGATCATTCACAAAAGCTCCAGAGATGATCAGTCACAAAAGAACCACAGCGACATCACTCCAGCTTGAAGCAGTTCTTCTCGTCTTCTGTTTTGTCTGACTTGTGTTCCTTCTTCTCTTCCTGTTTAAGAAGAGAAATAAAGAAACCTTCATATTTCCAATTACATGCATTACTAGAATAGTCAAGATTCGTGTATTTGCGTACATGCACCACAATTATTAAATCTTGCAATGGTTTTTTTGTAGGTGTGCATAGTCATTGCTTGCATATAGTAACTGTGTATTTGCATGAAGATTTGGTGATAGATAATATATTTATTCTTATTTAGTCAAGGTGAAGCTGAACAATGCTATAGTCTAGAGGCAATATGAATTTCATTGCATCACAATACAGAGATCTTCACTAAAACCCAAAAAAGAACATACCTCTCCCTGGCTGTGCAATGATGCCAGCAAATCTTTAACAGATGTTTGCATCCTGGACAGACATTTGAAGAGCTGCATATAAACATATAAGTGTCACTAGAAAGCAGTGGTTTTTCATTTGTCACTACCAGAATTAATTGATAGCAACAAATACTGTATGTGCTAGAACTGTAGAAGCTGCAAACATAAGAGAAAACACACCCAACGCTAAGTCAGGGTCAACTGCACCAGCTTCTGCCATAGCAGAGTCAGTCACAGCTGCAGATCCTGAAGCACCACCCTCCATTGACATTGCAAGTGCCTGCTGTAGTAAATCGTCATCATCCTGTGGTCACAACTATGTTAGTGTTCTAACGTCCACTTGAACTACATTAACTATTAATACAAATAAATAATATACAATACAAATAGTAGAAATGGAAAATAGAATCAGCATTTTAATTGAAAAGAGTCTTTGGTACTTGCAAGTTTGCAACATTTATAATCAATACTGCAGCAGAAGATAATAGTATAAATTAAGTAAATCTTGTGATTGGAAACTTCATCAGTTATAAAGTTAAGCAAGAACATCAGTAATCAGCGGCCTGTAACTTGGTTCTGGTTGCACACAGAGAACCGCCACTGCTGCCACCCGCAGAGGTACAGAATAGCAATCAAGATGGTTGGAAGGATAAATTCATATGAAGTAAAAGACCATTAACAGGCTATCGAGACAGTACTTGGTACAGATGCTTTGGGTCCATCGTGTCCCTGATCACTGGGTCAACTATGTTGGGAAGTTTCGTTCTGTCAGTCAGCTGCGGCATGGCCTGTTTATGATTTTTCAGCTTGTCTCAAATATCAGCACACAAAGAAATTGCATGGACTCCTTAAATGTTAGCACTGATGATGAAGCCGATGTTTTCTAATATATGATAAGATAAAATCAAGGTGCAATACACATTCCGTGAGAATGAGAGTTGACAATTGTTCATTACTAAAGTTCCAAATTGTGGCAATTAGAGATATTCTAGGGTTTAGTGTATTTTTTTTGTACCGTACCCATGTCACAATTGATTGGCACTGAGTTTGACTCATCTTCTCGACAGGCTTCCGTCCCATTAGTAGCTCAAGAAGCACCACTCCAAATGCGTATACATCGCTCTTTTCAGTCAGCTTCCCTGGAATCGACGCAATGGCTAAAAGTTATGCGAGCGAGAAGTTGTAGTTTGCGTCGAGGTCGGCGGAGCAAGGAGTTACAAATGGCGAGAGCTTGACGACGAAGGAGTGGAGCACCTCACGACAGAGGTGATGAGGCCCTGGACGAGCTCAGCCTCGACTGCGGAGGAAGGAGTGGAGCACCTCACGACGGGAGCATGGGGATGGGTGCTCCGGGCGGCAGCGCGCGGGAGAAGTCAGCGGCGAAGTTGGAAGGGGAGAGCACCCGCATCTGGGCCCTCGGCGAGGCCAGCGCCTCGGCAGCCGACGCGCCCGCGGGGCCACCCCCCCACTACGGCCACGCGCAGCGTGCACGCTGAGGATGACGAGGAGGTGGTGAGAGGGAAGGAAGAGATAGAGTCGGCGGCGGCTGGGAGAGAAGCAGGGAGCACAACTGCTAGGGTTAGGTAGATGGGCCTCTAGTGAGCCTTAGGGTTAGGGAGGGTTTTTTTATTTATTTTGAAATGCATTTTTAAATTACTTAAAAATTCATAAAAATTTACCAAATAAATATAAACATTTGAATAAATTATTACGAATGCAAATAAATAATAAATATTTGAATAAAAAATTATTACCCTATTTGTCGTAATAACTAAATTCATTATTTTTAGTTGATGGTTTTTATAGTGTTATAACAACTCAAATATTGCATCATCTTCCGTAGGATACTCGCTAAACTCATCAATGTTTACTTGTTTTAATTAATTTTTAGTCACTAACATCTACAGGTACGTTTAGGCTATAAGATTTGATAGTGATCCTTGCTCTATAGCAACCCACCGCTAGTCCCCGATGACATCTATAGCGACCAACCATAAGTTGTTAAATTTCTAGACTTTTAGTGACCAACCGACTGTTGCTACAAAAGGATTTAGCGACTGACCGTCGGTCCTTAACCTTTAGCAACCAATAGTCGGTACCTAATAAGGGTCGCTAAATATCAACCGTCGTGTAGTGATTTGATCTATAATGCAAGTTTTGACATACATTATTTACAATATAATTTTGTATAAGGACACACTGTCCATGCCACCCAACCCACACCGGATCTGTCATCCCAAGCATCACAACTTGAGACCCAGCTGGGTGGTACTCAGTTTGAAGAAATTCATGAAAGACAACAGCATATTCATAGAGTATTGGAGACTTGTCCTGACTAAGCGGACGTTGATACAGGACATCATGTAATATATCCAACCCCATGAGCTTTTTTACGCATCATACGTACATTGTTTGCATATTTCTTTTTAGCTGGATACGAACCACACTATTTGTCAACAAGATTTCTGCTTTGATGTTCAAAACAACATGTTGAGGAACACAAATATCACACCTCAACCCACACCAGCTTGCACCTTTACGAGATCAAATATGTCGACCCGTTTGCCGAAATTTGACGTGACACCGCAAAAAAATGTTTGTTTAGAAGTCCTTGTCTCATTTTATAATTCCATTTTACGATTACATTAGTACAATACATATTACATAATTTTACTAATCATATACCTTTGTGTAGAGAGGTGAAATGGCAACAGATGAAATGGAACACAATGACAGTGGACCAGTCTTTGATCAGACCCCAACTCCTCATGTCAGTATAATAACATACATCTTCTATAATGCACTTTATGCCATTAAACTAATTATTCTAATGTTAAAACACTTATAACCAGGTTGTATCTCAGGATGATACACTGAAAGGGACAACACTTTCTGGAACTGCTCCACTCCTTACATAAATTGATTGCATTCGTTCTCTGTGGGATTTACTCTGTTCCAAGGACATTGACCAAAGCAGGTACACGTTACACAAATTATGAAGATCGTATTTATTAGTTTGTTTCATGTATGTAATATGAATATATAACTATATTCTTCATACAGGGTTGTCATAGATTACGGTGAATACAGTGGAAATTGTCTCGATATTTATGAATCTTTCGCAGAGGGGAAGTGTCTTGAGAATGTGCTCATGCAGTGCTTCATTGAGTGTGTTCGTGATGATTCCAAAAATCATCGTCGAACTATGACTTCTAACAGATTATTACTTGATGTCAATGTTGGGGTATGTTCTTCTTCACAGTTATTGTAATTATTCACTGAATATACTTACACACTCTCTATGTTGTTTCTAGGCTCTGCTAAATTTTGAAGAGCAGGAACGTCATAGTAAGAATCCTCAGCCGTTTGACCAAAATGTGTTACATAATTGCTTACATAACACACTGCCTTCGTTGGTAAATCTGGATAAATGCAAGTCGGTAAGCCTCAGTATTCTTTTTTCATTGGTTCATTAGTATATTTCCTTTGCAAACACATATTCTTATTAACTGTACTTTTTACTCATCATGACAGTGTAACAGCAATATGTAACTTATTTACATTTTTTCATCAACAGATATTGGTACCTATGCTTAGTAGGGGACATTGGACACTGTATGTAATCAACCTACAGCATCGGTGTATACACATTTTAGATTCGAATCCGTATGGTATAGAACTCGGTGGCACTACATGGAAGGACTACCATTATGACCCAATCTATTTAGGTGGAAGGAAATTCCCATGGGCTAGGGTTATAATGAGTAGGTTGAGCAAAGCGTTACAACATGTTTGCCCCAATGCATCCTTCGCCAAATTTGGTAACTTTCCAATGGATATGCCATCAAATTGCCCAACAATGAGAACAGGGTCAAACGACTGTGGCTTTTATGTAATGAGTTACATGAAGTATTATGATCACAATTCAGGTGTCATCACTTCTTACACTCAACCAGTAAGTGATTATGCTAAATATTTATCTTCAGGTTGCCATCGTTGTACATGTTAGCTATATACGTGTATAATTAATGCTATGCTTGTATTGCAGGACAATTCTCGAGACCTACGTGCTCATGCCCTATATCATCTCACATTCCATCGCATGAACAAGACGTTGCCACTTCCAATAGAGATCCAGAGATTTATGTTTGCGCGCAAGTATTAACTATGTGTCAGAACTAAGTCATGGTGCGGGCCATGTATCGTACTGTGGTATTTTGGTCAAGCTTGTTAGTTAACAATGTTAGGAAGCTTCCTTACATGTGATGTTTAGAACAGTTGTTATGCTACCTTGTCTTAGGTTGTTACGCAGATACTTTTGTGAACATCAGTTGGTCGGATACTTCTGGTTAGGCTGCGACGATGCTTTTATGTCTTGTGAACATCAGATGTATTTACGTTTGTGGGCTTAAATATGATCTTTTAGATGTTATTAAGTTCTTCTTTTGTTAATTGCCTACATTATTTATGCATACCACATTTCTTAATATTACGACCAATTCATTTAAGGTTATACTTTTGATTAATTTTTCTATATACTTATTGGTATGCCGATCATTTTTATACTCTTTGTTATTTTTTATTCACGATGCATATTGCTCATTCATCACATTTCTGGTCATATAGTTTATCTATTATACGATTATCATATCAGGTTGTATACGATGTTTTATTAGTACCAATTATGCAACATTAGTAAGGAATATACGCTACAATTACTAGACTTCAACAACCAACTGTATATAAATCATTTGTGACACATGCAATGTTTATTGCAAAAAAGAATTGTTCGTATCACATACAACATACTAATCACTGCCTGACTCACTGTTATCGAAATCAATTGCGTGTTTTTTTGTTGTTGTCTCATTCCAAAGAGGAGCGTTACTTCCAACCTTGTTCCTAGATCCAGGAGGTCGTCCTCTCTTACGTTCAGCAAGGCTAGCCAACCGTAATCTATTCTCCTCCAATGACAAACATGTCCTACTGTTGTGACCATCAGCAATTCCACACTTCTGGCATTTCCTATTCATTTTCTTTGTACCTTTTGCTCCCAAATTAATAACCTTTTGTTCAATCCCCTTTATTGTTCTTCCTTTGGGTTGTCTTGCCAAGCTTATCCCATCGACTGCAAAATCTAGTTTCTGCAATTCAAAAGTATATATTTTTTCAGCACTAATACTATGCAGTCCCACATTCAGTCTAATACCATTATTACCTTTCTGGCATGATCATTTTGTTTATGGTCACCACTCTCATTCATATCCGCGTGATACTGCAAATTAACTTGTACCTGCCAACACATTTTTAAGCTCAATCATAAGCCAATAACACAAACCAATAAATCATTTGTATGTACAACCGCAAATCAATATAGTTGTTAAAGTTATTACCTCTTCAAATGAACGTATCAGTATAGGTATTTGAACATTGTCCACACCCTCTTCAAGTATATTAGATACGTCTTGAATTTCCAGAAAAATTGGTTCAAAGCACAGTATACATCAGTTACAAATCAACATACACAACAATATAATCAAAACCTTGTTATTCCTTTCACCCAATTCACCATCTCTTTCGACGTCTCTATTGTCTTCATCATCGTCCTAAAATTTTATTGTTTTATACCTCATCAATGTATTAGGATGAATAATATGTTAACAATATCTACATTAAAACATCACATACATGTATACCATCTCCCCCACTAGTTCCACAAGTCTCCTCAACTTCTATATCTGTCCCCAAACGCGAAAGTACCTCGAGAAGCTCATCCATTACTGCTAGGGCTCTATCATTACCTGCCTTTGATAAACTAGCATGATGCACTACTTTCATTGCTTTTTTAGCAACATCTTTTGTCTATATGATTTTGTTTCTCCATCCTTTCCCTTCAAATTCCTATCATCTCTTAAAAACGGAACATCTTGCCTTGCTGAGTAAGTGTATCTTTGTAAAATGTATTCCTTAGGTATTCGTTCAGTCTGAAGATGCATAAACGCGCGTAGTACATGTACACAGAATAGCCCTATAAAAACAATAACGATCATAAGAATTTTTTATATGTTTTTCATATAAAGGTATATAATTACTATTTCGTACTCCATACCTGTATATTCCTAATGTTTGCATTCACATGTATACTTCCCTGATTCTTCATCAGCTGTCACTTTGAATTGGTGTTGTCCCCACACAATTTTATTCGATCTTGTTATATGTTGCACTACCCAATCATTTGCACCCCCTTCTTGATCATGCATTATCTTGAATGTAGTTGCATATTTCAAAGACTCCTGGAATTTATTCATCACGGCCCTTGTGTATGCTCTTGCAACCCTTATCTCAAACATATATGGCGTGTTTGTTTCCTTTTGACCCTGTGTCGTATATAATTCAAATTAGATGACACTTATATTAAGGCATAAATATACTTCATAACAATTTGTGCTCACCATGTTTCCCACTGCTTCTTTTGACTCTTTCATCTTTCTACTGTGTAGAAGCTTCATCATTTGCTTGGCGAATTGATGTAGCGGAGTGTTTGCATCGACATGTGCACTTTTCACAAGCTTGTTCATGCTTTCTCTACGCTATGTAGACAACATTAGCCCACAATAACGATTCTTGAAAAAGGCAGGCACCCAATCCTTACGTATTCCATACATCTTGTTGAGAGTAATGTTACCGTGCAGATGGAAATCTTCAAGTAGCATTGACCATGCAGTCTCAAACTCCAACTCAGTCAAAGGATGATGTATTATAGATAGGAACCTTGTCTTAAAGTCCATTTCCTCAAACCTTGCATACAACTCGTTTAGAAAAGGCGTATACCTATTTTGCACATGCCATAGATACAACCGATGTATTGTGTGTGGGAAAACCCTCTCGAGTGCTACTGGCATTGCAAGATCTTGATCTGCATTCATAGATGTCAAAACTGTATGAATCTTATTCCATGTTAGAAAGAAAATAAAATCAAATTTAAGACATATTTTATGTATATACATTTACTGCATTATTATCAGCTGTACCTATCAGCAGCACTCGTGGCCCTTCGGTTCCCATGCATGTTTTGAAGGCGTTGAATACCCATTCAAATGTATCAACGGTTTCATCCCCCAATAATGCGAAAGCAAATATGGTGCACTGGAGGTGGTGATTCGAACCAACAAACATACCTAGTGGTTTTTCATACAGATTAGTCTTATGTGTTGTGTCAAATGTAACTGCATCACCAAAATCCATGTAGTCCCCTTGCTGGCTTGCATGTGACCAAAATATGCTCAAAATCTTTCCTTCTTTATCCAATTGGAAGTCAGAGAAAAATTGTGGATTATCCTTTTTACAGGATGCAAAAAAATATAGTAGCTTAGCCACATCATTTGCATTTCTCTCTTGTTGCTTTGCCTTTTTCCTGAAATTATTGTCAATATTTAGCATTGGGTGAAACCAATATTTATGCAAATTTCAATTCTGAATTAGAATCTAAAAATATTATAAACTTACAGGTTATACATGTCCTGTGCTGTTACAGGCACACTCTTAGGACCACCGTGCATTTCTGAAACATAATCCATAATACAATGCTACGGGATTCGACTATCCTGCATTGAACTTATGAACTCCATGTATTCAGGACCATGCGTCTTGTTGCATTGTAATTGATTCTTTTCTGTATCATTCTTAAAAAATTCATGATTATGATCCAAGTGCAACAGATCAATACGCACTGATATAACTGTCTCTTTGGCATCATCATAAAAAAAATTTAAGTTTCATACCGGCCTTGCATTGTGTCCGCTTCGAGCTGGCATTACGTACCTTTGGGTTTGATATTCCCCTTACTGCACTCTTTCCTTCCATCGAGCAATTCAACCACTTACAATTTTTCCGTTCCCTATACCTTTTCAATGGGAAGCCAACTTCATATGCATACCTACTATAAAATTGATATGCTTCATCCATACCACTGAATGTCATACCAACTTTAGGTACCAACCTCAAATCAATTGTAACTTCCTGTGCAAATAAATAAAATCTATATGTATGCACATATATCCATAACATGTACGTTGTATGGTGTCCTACCTAATTTTCCATCGTATGCACAATATAACATTTCATACCATCTAGCTGCATAATATTACCCTCGATTTAATTTTTCCATCGTATACAATTTAATCTACACTACTAAAAAACCAAATCAGTTATATAGTACTTACATGTCTCTGCAGAATCACTGGTGTATTCTGTTCATGCTCACCAATAGTTCGCATAGTAGTAAGTTGTTGTCCTCCTTGATTTATGGTCATCCTCGACGCATCTGATGTGTTCTGATCATCAACCACCGGCGCCCTCATTGCTGCTGGTGGAGTAATCCCCCCTACGACAGTAGCTGTTTGCATATGTGCACTTGCATCCGAGGCAGACTGGTTCCCTCCTGGTTGATCTTCCTGCACCATTGGTACGATATCCAAGCATGGATTTGATCGATGAACTGACGTCGGCGTCGTGTACTCTCTGATTAGCTCTTTACCCCATGGCGCCGCCATCTTCCAGCTTCGGTTACTTCCTTCAGCCAGGCGCACCCTAACAAATGATTCTTGTTGTCTAACTTTTCTGGAAGCGTGGGATTCTTTCCTTTTTCCCATGCACATATCCATTATCGTGGACGCGATAATCACGGTGAGTTCGCGTTCATATCTGCTACATTATAGGATCGTGGGCGTAACAGCAATTTATGCAAGTTCGACGTAGGTCTTATGTTGTTGTAAATCACTGTTTAGATCCGCTTCCATAATACTCGGGTGACACGTCACCGGCCCACGTCCAGAATAATGGCCCACGTTCTGTTACGCATTTTTTGTCCAACATTTATACTTGCATAAATGCATTCCACCATTCGTGTTGTTTGGCTCGGCCCATTCGATGCGTCCGGCTTGGCTCGTTTACATACCCTGGCCGGGGCTCCCCCGCACCTATCGGAAGCCCAGGGCTCCCATTACCATCAGTCTATATATATACCTCCTATATAATTCACCAGTTAAAACATCACTAAATGCACACAATAAATTACCCACAATCAAATCCCACCATTAAAACCAACACTCCAGATCATTCTATTTACTTCCTCTCTCTTAACTAATCGCATCCAACGTTCAGTGTTTTTGGATCATACTTCACCCCTCACCCGCCTCTAGCCTCCCTAGCCCCCATCAATTCCCTAGCCCCTGCGATCACCCTCGCATGCCTCGCGTGGATGATCAATGTCGCCACTACCAAGCCCTATGTCCACCTCGCCAAGACAAACATCGACGCCAGCCCCACGTCACACGTCAAAAATAGCATGCACTTCAAAAATAACTTATACCAAAGATAAGTAAAGAAGTGCATAGAGTAAAGTAATCAAAGAGAGAGACAGAGGATAACACAGCAAGAGCACACAGGGATTTATCTCATGGTTTGACCAAGCCTAAAATGCTTGCCTAGTCCACGTAGGAGTTAACCAACCTAGCTTGGAGTCTATGTCAACTCCTTCCTCCGTTTACTCAGATTTGTCACTAGGTGGCATATCGAGGCTTATACTATGTTGAGGTCGTTTACAGTAGAGCCACGGTTGTTTACAATCTTATCGACGTCACTCCAGCAGAGTAACACCTTCACTTGCTCAAGATCTTGCTCACTCTAACTTGTAGCATCACTCCTCTACTCACTCTTGGCTTATAACTGCGCCAATATGCAAACTAGAGGGGAATACACAAGAAAGAGAGATAGAATTGATTTGCAATATGCCTACGAATTGTTGCTGCACTTGGGACCCTTGGTCACTTGAATATGGACACCTAGAGGGTTCTTTTATAGCCCCAAAAGAGCCCCTATCCATACGCCCCGAGTCCGGGATCTTTATTGGTTGTTTTCCATAGATGACTGGGCACCAGACTAGACCGCATGCAACATAATCTAGTCATTGTCAGCACCTACGCCCATTGGAGAGAACCGTTGGAGACTGGTTTGGTGCACACCGGACCATGAACAGTAATGGTCTAGTGTTTTTTATAAATAAAACATGAGACCTTATTGTTCGTCGTACGGGCAATCTGGTGCACACGGACCCGGTTCAGTGCAGTAGGCTGCCCGAGCCTTCGGCGCGCCTCCTTTACTCAGTCGGTCCAGTGCACACCGGACCACTATTGTTGAGGGTCTGATGCGCCTAGACAGGCTGCATTAAGTCCTTTTTTCTCCAATTCTTCTCAAATTAACTTCAACTCTTGGGAGGACTTTCTTATGACTTATACAAACACATTTAGAGTATAATCCAATTGACTAAGTTTTAGAAAGTTACATCTTTCCCATTCTTCTCTCAGCTTTTCTATTTCTCCTCAAACAGAGCACGGAATGGCACTTTCTCTACAAAGTGAGTTAGATAACAAACCAAAGTACCAAACATGTAGTAAAAGGTGTGTGCAACATAGTTGAACACTCAAACCTTGCATAATTAACCTTTTTCATCGTTTTACCCATTTTGGCATGTTTGATGTCGATGTTTGACTCCAAACTATCAAGTCGACTTGACTTGATCTAGATTGTCATCTATGAACTCCAACACCCTGCAATGGTCATATAGAACATATCCAAACACAGGAACAACCCAAACTAAAGGTCAAAGTGAACTTAGCTCTATTGGTTGCTTCAAGGTTCTAGCTTTGACACTACTCCTCCTTCTAGTGACCTTGTTCACTTCTTGAGCTTGATTTGGACCTTATGACTTACACCACATAACCATAAGTATTACCTCATTAGTTATAAGTCACATCCTTAAGTCATGATCCTCGATGCGCCATTGCTCTTCTCAACTCGATCAACCTTAACTTTGCAAGTCTTCTTCTTGAAAGTCGCCTAGAGGGGGGTGAATAGGCAGAATTTGAAAATTATAAACTTAAGCACACACTACAAGCCGGGGGTTAGCACACACAACAAATGTGAAGTCCTCGAGTTTGTATTTGTTGCTAGCCACCATGTACCACTCATGCATTCTAATCTCCGGAGTCGACAACTTAGAAAGTTGCACCGTCGTCAAGAACGGCCTCCCATTCACAAATTTTGGAGGAACATCCTCCTTCTTGTATACCGAGATATTGGTTTTAAGACGTAATGATTCTCGAGTATGAATCATTCCATCTTCTTCCCATACTTCGAAATTGTCTATTTGGGACTGTGTGCCTACTCCATGAGATGCTGATTCCGCTTTTGATTGATTTGTCATAACTCTCTGCAATTTATGCAGGTAGCGTGCCACTGATTCTAACGGTTTCTTGACATCGTCAGTGGCGATTCGCTTATGAATTTTCTTTGAAATAGTTGGCCCTTCAACATTGGTGCCAACCTTTGGTTCCTTTTTGATGTTGACGTCGACATTCTGAGGAACAATTTTGTCTACGTCCCCCTCGTCGAGTTCCTTCGCAAGAGGCGATATGATTGTTTCAACGATTTTTTTGGAGGTCGGTGTCATATTTTCCTGCACCATGGGGTGTGGAATGATCGAACTATCTTTTTGTTGCATTGGTGTTGAATTCGGCTCATCACCCAACTTGATGTCGCGTCGATGCCAAGGACCAACTCGTTCATTGCCTCCTGCAAAGTTATGATCCCCTCAACTGGAAAATCTATCTCCCAATCTTCACAACCACTGTCTGTGATTTCTAGAACTTGGACCACAGCATAGTGTGGCGGGACAGGATTATCCTTGTAGTTAACAAGTCCTGGTTTTACCAAACCAGTAGCAGCTTGCTTTGTTTTTGTCCCAGATCGATTGATTGGAATATGAAGAAAGCAAGACTTGTCCTCAACAATATCGTCTACAGGGTACTTGGTCAAGTCTTGCACAGATCCTACGCTGCTAGGGACTATAGGTGGACTCATGTGGCTTGGCTTGAGTTCAAATGATATGCATTCTGTTTTCTTCATTTTGTTCATCACGTCATTAATAGCCTTTTGTACCCTTTCATCAATAGTCTCTTCAAGGGTCCTTTTCGACTTCTCGTGTTTCCTATATGACGACGCATACTCTAGAAACGCCTCTCTCCAGGAAATCTTAGAAGAGATTCCCCGAGCCCGTCCAGTGTGTTCAGGATTGCCTAGTGCTGCAGTTAGTATGTCATTCTCCCTCTGAGGCTTAAATTCTCCTTTTTTCTCTTATCTGCATATTCTTGAATTTTTGTCGAAACTTCGCCTACCAATTCTGGATGCAAAAGTTTGCCGTCCTCACTCAAACCTGCCCGACCTAAGATCCAACGAATAGCTCGCTCATCGATATCTTTTAATATTGGGTCCAAAGTGCCGTTAGCTATAGCTTCCTCGATTATCCTGTTCCACTGCACAACTTTATGGTGATATCCGGTTGACCCTAGGCGATGGGGGTGTTTGTTCATCTTCGCTCTCTGAGAATTAGTTTCGCCCAGTTCTTTGGCCTTCAGTTCGGTCTTCTGACGAACAAATTCCTCCCACTGAGCTTGAGTGATTTTCCCCATTTTCTTGGGCGGAGGAACTTATTCTTCTTAACAAATTCCCTATTCATCTCGGCCTTCCACCCACGAAACATCTTGGCCATAGCAGAGAGCATCGACTTCCTTACTGCATCCTCTGTGCCTTTTGGGAACTTGAATGACTCAGACAACTTAGCCCATAGCTTATTGCGGGTGTCTTCATCTAAATCCTTCCATTTTTGAAGTGTGATTGGCACTATATCTCTAACAGTAGACCCGCAGGAATTTTGAAACTTTGTAACCACGTCAAGTGGTTCTTCAGGAAACCCCTCTGCATTTAGTTTTGTTACGTACATAACTGCACCTTCTTTCATCTGATTCGGACCTCGTCGCCCTCGTTTCCGCTTATGTGAAACAGATGATTCAGGCATCGGAGCATCCTCCGTGTTTCGTGTAGAACATGCATCCTCTTTCTTCTCTTCATTTGAAATCTATATAGTGAAACAATTAATGGCCTTTCATATATGAACATTATTTTAGAATATAGTCGGCATATTTCTATTTACCTCTTCATCGTTGGGAATATAGTCGGCATCAAGCTCATCTGATGTTTTTTCTTCCTTGGAGGTATAGGAGTACAAGGATTGTCGTCACTAGAACTATCCTCCCCGCTCCCTTCACCGGAGCTGCTCGTTGTCTGCCATTCAAGTTTGGTCGCGTCTTCATCAACTTTGTTAGACGCACCGGTGCAGACCACATCCATACTAGGCTGCTCGTTGTCTGCCATTCAAGCTGGTTCCATCGATAAAGGGATATACTGTTAGTCTGATATACTGGTTCCATCAATAAGGGAACTTGGAGAAAAGGTGATTCAAAAGAAATCGAGCCCAAACCCGCCTCCGGGGCAGGATCGGGCCGGGAAGCACGAAGCAGATAGAAGTGCACTTCCCAATGCAGTAGACAGAGAAGGCATGGCCGTGATGTTATAATGCTGAAGGACCCCAAGATGAGATTATGCCCTGTCGTCCACCACTGCCCGTTATTTGTGGGCTTCACCGAGGGCGGGAAACATTTGGTGACATCAAACGACCTTCGGGCTGGGGACGTCTGCGAGCTTGTTAAGGGGCCAGACGATGGTGAGCCGGTGTACTCTATCCGGATGTGTGGTCACAAAATTTAAAGCCGCCCCGGCTTCATCTGTGCGCTTCTCTTCTCTTATGTCGGCTACTGTTGGGACCGTGCTTCGTCGCCGAAGGTCCTGCAGGAAGAAACAGTTTCGGCTGAAGCTGTCTATACGTGATGCCGAAGGGTGCCGTTCATGAAGCTTCGGAATTACAAACCGACTTAAAAATAGAATGACCTTTTAGTCCATAAGTGATTGAGTCGTTGTTGTAAACTTTTATGAGGGGTATGATTGTAATTACTCACAGGCTGTGTCCTGTGCCTATAAATAGTGAACAGTATTCCTTTACTGTTCACGCATTCCTGTAATTGCAATCGCATCACTCGGGAATTATTCCTTGTCAAGGCAGAGGTATAAATGTATCTAATATTGTATTTGAATACATCAAGTTTATATAATATGTAAATGATGTTGTTTACTTATAATTTACTTGTCTTTAATGCTTTATATCTCACATTATTTTATATAATCTTTGAGAGTTTAATTATGAAGATTCAACCTTCGTAATTGTATCGTTTTAACCTTCGTCCGAAGTTCATTAAATCCTTGAGGAAGTAATGCTTCAGCGGACGAAGGGCATTAACATTTAACATTTTATGTTGCCTTGTTCTTAATTCATAGCATTTGAGAACAAGTCCCCAACATTGGCGCCCACCTCCGGTGAACTCACTACCACTTTTCTGAGCTGATGGCTTCGTTCAATATTCAAGCTGGAGCTGCTTCGGTTCCGAAGCTGGTACTCCCGATAACAGGCGGTTCATGTTCAGAACCAGCCAACAAGAAGCAGAAGAAGGAAGCACAGAGAAGGGTACAGCATGTCGGGGTGCAAGGACCCTTCATCAAGTCAAGATGGTCTCACATTCCTATTACCTTCTCCCAAGAGGATCTTCAACTCAAGGATTACCCACACAATGATGCTATGGTTATCTCTTGTGTTATCAAAGGATTTCTGGTCCACAATGTTTTGGTTGATACAGGCAGTGCAACTGATATCATATTTGCTAAGGCCTTCAGACAGATGCAAGAGCCCGAAGATAAAATTCTTGATGCCACACATCCCCTCTGTGGCTTCGGAGGAAGGCAGATTGTAGCACTCGGCAAAATCTCAATGTCAGTGGCCTTCGGATTCATCAACAACACAAGGACTGAACAAATTATGTTTGATATCGTTGACATGAGTACCCTTACAATGCAATCATTGGTCGTGGTACTCTTAATGCCTTCGAAGCAATTCTGCATCCAGCTTATCTTTGCATGAAGATACCTTCGGACCAAGGGCCCATTGCTATTCATGGAAGTCAAGAAGCTGCCAGAAGGGCCAAAGGAAATTGGACAGACTCAAAAGCAATCCATAATATAGATGGAACTGAAGCTTGTGAGCAATACAAGTTCAGAAGGGAAAAAGCTGCTTCGGCTGACCAGCCGAAACCCATGCTCTTATGTGAGGATATAGCAGAGCAGAAGGTGCTATTGGGATCACAATTGTCCGAAGAGCAGGAGAAAACCTTGATAAGGTTTTTGTTTAACAATAAAGATGTTTTGCTTGGTCAGCTAATGATCTTTGCGGAGTTAACAGGGATGTTATTGAGCACTCGCTCAATGTTGATCCATCCTTCAGACCCAGGAAACAGAGGCTTCGGAAGATATTTGATGACAAGGCCGAAGGTGCTCGGAGTGAAGTGAAAAGACTCCTCAGTGCCGGAGTTATTAGAGAGGTAAAATACCCAGAATGGTTGGCTAACACTGTTATGGTGAAGAAGGCCAATGGTAAATGGAGAATGTGTATCGATTTCACTGACCTTAATAAAGCCTGTCCGAAGGACGAGTTTCCATTCCAAGGATAGATTCCTTAGTTGATGCAGCAGCTTCATCAGAGCTCATGAGTTTGCTGGATTGCTATTCAGGCTATCATCAAATATGGATGAAGAAGGAAGATGAACCAAAAACCAGCTTCATAACCCCTAGTGGGACATATTGCTACCTTCGGATGCCTGAGGGGCTTAAAAATGCTGGAGGAAGTTTCAGCAGGATGACAGCGAAGGTCCTTCACTCTCAGATAGGAAGGAATGTGCTAACTTATGTTGATGATATCATTGTAAAAAGCACGAAGCAAGATAATCACATTGCTGATTTGCAGGAGACCTTCGCTAATTTTAGACAGGCTGGTCTAAAGTTGAATCCAGAAAAATGTGTCTTCGGAGTAAAGAAGGGGAAATTTCTCGGTTGCCTAGTCTCAACAAAGGGCATCGAGGCTAATCCAAGCAAAATCGAAGCAATACTTCGAATGGAACCACCAAGTACAAAAAAGGGGGCTCAAAGATTGACAGGAAGGCTGGCGTCTCTCAACAGATTCATATCTAGATCAGCAGAGAGAAACTTACCATTCTTCGAAGTGCTGAAGACAGCTGAAGTCTTTCAATGGGGACCAATCCAGCAGAAGGCCTTCGAAGAACTGAAGCAGTATTTGATAGATCTAACAACATTAACTCCACCTACGCCAGGGGCTCCTTTGTTATTATATGTGGCAGCTTCGCACTCAGCGGTAAGTGCAGCACTTGTTCAGGAGAAGCTTGAAGGCCAAGTTAAGAGGCAGGCCCTAATATATTTTGTATCTGAGGTTCTTAGCTTGTCAAAGAAAAAATATACAGAGTTGGAGAAGGTACTGTATGCTGTCTTGATGGCCTCCAGGAAGCTTCGACATTATTTTCAAGCTTACAACATAATTGTTCCTTCTTCACAACCTCTGAAGGATATTATGAGGAACTGAGAAGCTACTGGAAGGATTGGAAAATGGGCTGCAGAGCTCAATGAATTTTGTATTGATTATGTTCATAGATCTTCGATTCAGTCCCAGGCGTTAGCAGACTTCATTGCTGACTGGACGCCAGGGGCTCAGGAGGAAGAAACAAATAAAGACGCCGAAGCATGGACAGTGTTTTGCGATGGGTCTTGGGGAACCTTCGGAGCAGGAGCGGCTGCTGTGTTGGTTTCACCTTCCAAAGTTAAAACTTGTTATGCGGCAAGACTTGATTTTAGTTGCACAAATAACATCGCCGAGTATGAAGCTCTGCTTTTGGGTCTTCGGAAACTAAAGGCAATGGGAATCAGAAGGGCCATTCTTAAAACTGATTCTCAAGTTATTTCTGGTCATATTGACAAAAGTTACAAAGCAAGAGACCCGAAACTTGAAAGGTATCTAGATACAGTCCGAAGGATTGAGGCTTCCTTCGAAGGTTTCTCTGTCAAAAATATTCCTCGTGGAGAAAATGAATACGCTGATCTATTGGCTAAGTCAGCAGCCCAGGGGCTGCCTATACCTTCGGAAGTATTTTTTGAAACAATAAAAGCACCTTCGGTCGAGCTTCTTGAAAGAGCAATCCTCAACATATCCCCTGTTTATAGTGAAGATTGGAGAACTGAAATCATCTCTTTCCTTCAGGGTAATTTTCTTTCAGACGACGAAGCTTATAACAGGAGAATAGAAGCAAGAGCTCGACCATATGTCATAATAGAAGGGGAATTATACAAGCGCGGGGTCTGTTCCCCATTGCTCAAGTGCTTATCCAGATCCGAAGGTATAGAATTAATGAAGGACATACATGCAGGTCTGTGTGGATCTCACATTGGATCTAGGCCCTTGCTTGGGAAAGTTTTTCGCCAAGGATTTTATTGGCCAAAGGCAGCTTCGGATGCAGTGGATTTAGTTCAAAAGTGCGAAGATTGTCAGAAATGTGCAAGAGATCAAAAACAACCTTCGTCTTTAACTAAATTAATACAGCCCACCTGGCCATTGCAAAGGTGGGGTCTGGATTTGCTAGGTCCATTACCACCAGCACAGGGGAACTTAAGATATGTGGTGGTGGCAGTGGAATATTTTTCCAAATGGATTGAGGCGAAGCCCTTAGCCACAATAACTTCGTTTACTATTCAAAAGTTTTTCTGGCAAAACATTGTTTGTCGCTTCGGAGTGCCGAAGGCTATCACTGTGGATAACGGGACACAGTTTGATTCTGAAGCCTTCAGAGAATTTTGCAATCAAATCGGCACGAAGATCCATTTTGCATCAGTCCGACACCCAGAATCTAATGGACTTGTTGAAAGAGCCAATGGAATCATAATGACAGGAATAATGAAGTCAAACTTCAATCAGCTGAGGGGAAAGTGGCCAGACGAGTTAATCAAAGTGGTGTGGAGTCATAACACAACCATCTCAAGATCAACAGGCTTTACACCCTTTAAACTATTGTTTGGTGACGAAGCAATAACCCTAGAAGAGGCTAAAACAGGATCAATAAGGACAGTAGCTTCGACAGAGGGCGAAAACGAAGCTGATTGCTCTGTGGAAAAAGATGCTATTGAAGGGATTAGACTTCAAGCTGTGGAAAACATCAATAAATATCAAGCTGAAACAATAAAATGGCGTGATAGAAAGGTCAAGCTGAAGAATATTGAACCAGGACACTTGGTACTTCGAAGAGTAGCTAACCCTGAAACAGTAGGCGAATTACAGCTGAAGTGGGAAGGCCCCTTTTTGGTAGTATCTTCGTCAAGACCTGGTTCCTACAGATTGAAGGATATGGACGGCAATGACATTCCTAGATCGTGGAATGCGGATGAGCTTCGGCGATATTATGTTTAGTTTGATGTAATTTTTTATATTCTTTTTTGTGGCACCCTTTTCCTTTCCAAAGGGGGAGAAAGGTTTTTAATGGGGCCACAACATGTAATTTTTCTTTTCCTTATTTCAATTCTATAAGAGCGATATCCCCCAAAAATGTAAATGTAAAAGTTGAGAACGCACCTTCGAGTGCAAAGAAAAAAGAAAAGAAAACAGGGAGAAGCTCAAAAATCGTTCCTAAGGGAATGCAGAGCTTACAGCGAAAAATAAACGTTGATTCCGCTGAAAGTAAAAGGCGAAGAAGCTCCTAAGGGAGGCTTACAGCGAAAAATAAACGCTGATTCCGCTGAAAGTAAAAGGCGAAGAAGCTCCTAAGGGAGGCTTACAACGAAAAGTCAACGCTGATACACCGAAAAGTAAACGGTGAAGCCGAAAAGTAAACGGCAAAAAGATTTTTACCATTCTTGAGGAGATGAAGGGCCGTACTTATGGTTTTTGAACATTTGTCTTAATATTCATTTGTATATTACATGTCATCATGTCATTTGCATTCATAAACATCCATTTAGACATATATAGAATCATCATCATGCTACACAAAAAAGACAGGTGCTTCAGAGAATAAGGAAAAGATTCGAAGGAAAAATTTTCTATGCTTCGTTGTGTACGAAAAGAAGGGAAGGTGTTTTTCGCCTTCGGCTCAAAAGAGAAGTTTCGTCCACAGCAAAGCAGACTGGATGCGGATAAGGGAGACAGAATATATTACAAGGTATGTACAAATTTACATAAGTTATTCCATATCTATATTACAAGAGTTTCTCCAAGAATTTTTGCAGGAAAGCATATTATAAGCAATTTTGAGCTTCAGCTAAGGCTTTGTCTTCAGTTTTACCAAACTTCAGCATTGTCAATCTTCAGCTTCGTCATCCTGTATATACCAAACAACACAGTAAGAAAGGTAAAAATTTCAAAGGAGAAGGTAAAAGTAACAAACATAAGTTTCTTACTGGCTTAAGATGGCTTCGAGCTTCGTCGCCCGCCATTTTCCGCCCGCCACTTACCCAGATCTGGGTCATGAATCTATTTCCGATGCTTCTGGCTAAGCTAGGGATATCTATCAAATCTGAAGCTGACAAGCTGAAGTTTGGTCTGTTCACAATGTTTCCATGCGTGCAGCCAACCTTCAAAAAAGCAGCAGCTGTGCCCCGAGAAGATACCAGAGCGCAGAAGTCGGCGTGCCCTCCAATAACTTCGTCAAGGGCGTCAACTTCGCCTTCAATATATTCTAATGTTCTTGGCAGATTCTCAGCTGAAGGTGTAAATTTCGAAGAGCTAGCTCCGACAGAGTGAAACACATCCTTCAGCCGCTGCACACATCGGTTGCCGAAGCTTAAGCATTTCTCCTGAAGTTCTCTAAAGGATTTCTGCAAATTTGAGTATTTATCCACTTCAGCTTTCAGGCTTGCTTCAAAATATTTCTTTTCTTGCTCGAATTTTTCTGATTGTCGGAGCAATTCATTCTTTAATTTGTCATTTTCAGTTTGGACTTCAGCCAAAGAGCCCTCCATGGTCTGAATAATAAAATCCTTCTTTTCTAATGCACCTTCGTGCTCTTTGACCATGATCTCAAGGTCTTGGATTGCAAAGTCTTTCTTTTTCAGATTGGCTTCATGATTTTCAATTTTTTTAGCCAAATCTTGAATGACAGCTTTGTTTTTCTCTTCCTCCAGATCTTGTTGCATTTTCAGAACCTTGCTTAATAATATGCTCTGTCGAAATGATCTTCATTAGAGCACGACCTAAAAGATAACAGTAATAGTAATAAAATAACAAAAATATTCGTTACCTTGAAGTTAGCATAAAGCAAGCTTCCGGCGATGTGGTGTCGTTGATAACGTCACAAATCCGCTTCCAGCTTCGGCAAGCCAATGCTTTTGGAAAGGGTTCTAACAATTTTAGCCTCGGTGCGGTTCCGAAGGCATCTTAGTTTCCCTTCGTTCACCCCACCAAATAGCATAGCGCCTGATTTATATCCGCAAGATATGGCATATCTTTTCAACTCCTCTTTCTCAGCGTCTGTTAACTCTTGTCCAAGTAGATCTTGAAAGTTAAAATCTTCTCCTTCAGAAATTTCATCAATTTGCTCTTTTCCCTTCTCAGTTGCCGTGCTCACCGCAGCTGCAGTAGTTTCTTCTTCAGCCATTTTCAGTAGTATACTGTCAATAACCTCAAGTGTAGTTTCTAGGTTCGACTCTTTGGTGGTCCCGGCTTCGGCCCCGGTAGCTTTGGCTTCACCGGTCTCAGCTTCAGTGGTTTCCGCTCCAGTAGCTTTGGCTGCGGCGTCTTCGGCTTCGGCAGTTTCGGCAGAGACAATTTTTGACACCGTCGCCGGTGGCGGTGTCTGATGGATCACATCTGTCACTTGAATAATTCTCCGTTTTTTCGGCTTCACAGGACTTTTTGCTGCCGAAGCTGCCTTGTCCCTCTGAAAAAACTTCGTCAGTTCCAGTGCCAGTGGACTTAGCCTGATAGGCAAGGGTTCAGTCATTACCTTCATAATCTCTTCTACTTCAACAACAGCAGGAGAAGCAGGAATATCTTCTTCTCGGACCGGCGTTTCCGGCTCTGGGGATGCACTTTTTCTCTTTCTTGTAGCGGCCACCTTCGGCTCAGGATTTAACTCTTCGGCGCTAAGATTTTCAGAATCTTTCTTTTTCTTTTTGGCTACCTTGACGACTTCTTCGTCAGTAGCGCTGGCAATCCTTTTTCGCTTCGGGCCTCCAGCATCTCCGCCCAGTTGGCCGTAGTCAGCATATTCAAATCCTATGGCATCAAGCACCCTGTTCAGCCTTCGTTTCGGCCGAGTGCCGAAGGCCGCTGTCATCAGTTGGTCCTCTTTTTTAGAATAATTCCCAAGAATTTCATTACTCATTATTTCAATGGTATCAAGCCATTCTTGGCAGGGTACTTTAAAATATTTCTTGAACTTATAATAATAGGGCAGTCGGACGAGTTCCCCTTCTTTCTTTTCCCCTTTAAGCTTCGGCATTGTCCACTCTTTCATCATTGGAAAAACTCTGAAGGCCAGGAATTCTTGCACTAAATCTCTAGTGCCAATATGTTCTGCTATAATTTTGAATTCGCCCAGTGCAGCCCAAGTTGGACCTTCTACTGCCATTTTGCATCGGGGTCTTGTTTCTCCGAAGATTAATTCAAGAGGGCTCTGAACCAGTTTCTCTTTGTCTTCATCAACTTTGACATAAAACCATTCTGACTTCCAGCATGCCGGCCATTTGCTTCGGTAGCTGATCACAGGAAACTTCGTGGTTTTCCGATAAGCAAAATTATAGCAACCAAAATTTTCATGCAATCCATCTTTTCTGGCCTTAGTTTGGTAATGCAGCTCATGAGCTCGACAGAAGCTATCGGCAAACGGCTCCACCACCTGGCTTCGGAGAGCCCAGATATAGACGCTGAGCCTGACAATTGCGTTGGGAGTCAGTTGGTGAAAGTAGATACCAAATCTTTGCAGCACATCAGATATCATCCTATTTAAGGGGAATCTTAATCCAGCTTTTAGAAAGCTCTTGAAAATAACTATTTCATCTTTTTCTGGCTTCGGGGTAGTTTCTTCCCCCCCGAAGCGAAGTAGCTTCTTCTCATTCTCACTGAAATAACCCGACTTCACCATCTTGGAGAAATCAGCCTTGGAGACAGTCGACTTCCCAAAGTCCAAGTGGCTGGGCTTGCTTGGCACGGCAATATGGTAATCATCATCGGAATCAGCTTCCTCAATATTTCCTTCTTCCGCTTCGGCAACAACTTCTGTCTCGGCAGCAGTTTGCTCTGTCTCGGCAGTACGGATTCCTTCCGAGGTCACCAGTCCGGATCGTTGCATCGCTTCAGAGATAGGAACAGTCTCCGCTCCTTCGGCTTCGCCTCCCTCACGCTCAAATCTAGCGGTAGAGCGCACTCTGGCCATTTAAATCTAAATTTCTTGGGAACTGAAAAACTTTTTCTTTCGAAGCTTTTTCTTCTGACGAAGTAGGCTTTAAACTGGAGCTTCGTCTGATTGCGAGAGTCAAGCTTCGGCTATGGTTAAAAATTTTGGCAGCAAAACAATGCAATAGCAATGAATGCTGTGGTAACTTCACACCTACCCGTCTGTTTATATAGTGCTGCAGGTAAGAAGGTGAATCGTCAGAATTTTTACACCAGGCAAACAACTGCTTGCACCCGCTGCGCGGTGGACCGCAGCGACCAAACAGTAACCCTGCAGGGTGGGACCACCACGTGCTCGGAAACTGAATCGTTTCTCGATAACGAGCTCAGGGAAGGTGTTTTTCGGACCTTCGGCTTCCTGAAGCCTAAGAGACTTTTTTCACGGATCAAGCTCGTTACGAAAAACGATCTAGTACCGCGAAGGGGCTACTATTGGGACCGTGCTTCGTCGCTGAAGGTCCTGCAGGAAGAAACAGTTTCGGCTGAAGCTGTCTATACGTGATGCCGAAGGGTGCCGTTCATGAAGCTTCAGAATTACAAACCGACTTAAAAATAGAATGACCTTTTAGTCCATAAGTGTTTGAGTCGTTGTTGTAAACTTTTATGAGGGGTATGATTGTAATTGCTCACAGGCTGTGTCCTGTGCCTATAAATAGTGAACAATATTCCTTTACTGTTCACGCATTCCTGTAATTGCAATCGCATCACTCGGGAATTATTCCTTGTCAAGGCAGAGGTATAAATGTATCTAATATTGTATTTGAATACATCAAGTTTATATAATATGTAAATGATGTTGTTTACTTATAATTTACTTGTCTTTAATGCTTTATATCTCACATTATTTTATATAATCTTTGAGAGTTTAATTATGAAGATTCAACCTTCGTAATTGTATCGTTTTAACCTTCGTCCGAAGTTCATTAAATCCTTGAGGAAGTAATGCTTCAGCGGACGAAGGGCATTAACATTTAACATTTTATGTTGCCTTGTTCTTAATTCATAGCATTTGAGAACAAGTCCCCAACAGCTACTAAGATCACTTAGCACCCCACCTAAGAGAAGAGAAGCACACACATGCAGCCGGGGCGGCTTTAAATTTTGTGACCACACATCCGGACATAGTACACCGGCTCACCATCGTCTGGCCCCTTAACAAGATCGCAGATGTCTTCAGCCCGAAGGTCGTTTGCTATCACCAAATGTTTCCAGCCATCGGTGAAGCCCACAAATAACGGGAAGTGGTAGACTACAGGGCTTAATCTCTTCTTGGGGTCCTTCAGCATTATAACATCACAGCCATGCCTTCTCTGTCTAACTGCATTGGAAAGTGCACTTCTATCTGCGAGCTTGCTTCCCGACCCGATTCAGGCATTCCACCGATGCCATTCCCCATATAAGTCCCAAACAGAGAATAGGGATGAGGTAGTCAAGATTGTAGGCACTAGTGCTCAACTACTAGCATCTATAGATATGGACACAAGTCCAAATTTGGTGCTACTCGGCACCATCGATATCACTAGAAAAAAAATCATCAAAGAGATCCACTTCCCAATAGTACTCGAAGATAGTTCATTGACTTGCCACTCTCTAAGAGGTTCATACAAAATACATTATCTCTAAGAGTGAAACCTACGATACTCATATCGTGTTGTTTAGGACTAAACATCAACAACCCCTTGACTGGTCGCTATCATACTCAATTCCAAAATATTTTTCCAATATGTCGGCTTGAGTAAGGAGATCTGGGCTTGGGAGTTCCTCCAAATCATCTGCAGCTTCATCATCTTCAGCATATTGCAGGGCTTCATCTTGAATAATTTTAGCCCTCTTGGAGTTAGCATACTTTTTGATGGACAAAGCACACTTCTCAAGCATGTCGCATACATCTCCAATTTGAAACAAAGTGGTCTTAAGTGTGTACACTGATTCCGGTTCACTAGTATCCACAACCCCATCAGTCACTAGACTGCGAATGATGTCAACATGTGTCTCGATGACTCGAACTGAGGTCTCAACCATGTCAAGTGGCTCTTTTTCCATCTCTGAAACTGAAAATGACCAAGTCTCACAATCAAAAGAACAAAGGCAACAAAGGCAGGGATCAAAGGGAAAACAAGGATGTGGCTTATAGGGCAAAAAGAAGGGTCCAAATAACATTGTCATGGCTATGAACAAGTCAAAGATGGGAGATAAGAACAAGCCTTATAACATAGGGTTGGGAAGCAAAGATAGGTATTCAAAAAACTTAGAAGGGAGATAAGAACAAGCCTTATAACATAGGGAGATAATAACATTGTCACGGCTATGTACTTCCATGATGTATGTGGCCATAAGCACATTTGGCCTAATGATTATCAAACAAAGATAGGTAGTCAAAAACACTAAAATAGACTTCATATAAGAAGTAATTGACAACCAAACAATAAGCAATAAGCATATTGACAATATATGTAAGTGAAAATATGCACTTATGAATATGCAAACAATAAGCAATAAGCAATAACCAAACAATAAGCAATAAGCATATTGACAAACATTTAATCTAAGCACTGATAATCAGGGATAGCCATCGATTGGGCAGAATGCATATACACAATTTGTCAATATGCACTTATGAAATATACACAATGAAATACTCCAAGTACTTGAACTGAAATATACACAATGAAATACACAATTCTGCTTGGCATATACACAATTTGTAGAACATTGCTTGCTTGTAGAATATACACAATGAAATACACAATAAGAATGCATATACACAATTTGTAGAACATTGCTTGCTTGTAGCCAATGGAACCTGAACTGAATTAAGAGCTCGGGGAAGAAGAAATGGAACCTGAACTTCGACCTTATCGAGAGGAAGAAGACAGAGCTCGTGGACGGCGGCGCTTCGGGCTCGGGGACCGTGACGGCGGCGCTTGGGCTCGGGGACTCGGCGCTCGGGCTCGAGGACGGCGGGCGCTCGGGCTCGGTGAAGGGGACGGCGGCGCTCGGGCTCGGTCTCGGGGACGGCGTTGCTCGGGCGCTCGGGGACGGCGGCGCTCGGGCTCGGGGACGAGGACGGCGGGGCTTGAGCTCGGTGAAGGGGACGGCGGCGCTCGGGCTCGGGGACAGGGACGACGGCGCTCGGGCTCGGGGACGGGGACGACGGCGCTCGAGCTCGGGGACGGGGACGGTGGCGCTCGGGTTCGTGCTCGGGGACGGGGACACGACGGCAGCCTGGCGGCGCACTGTGTCAGCTCGGGCGGGAAGAGTTAGGGTTCCTGCCGACCAACGAGCCTTTTATATTGTAAAGAATCCCAGGCGGATATTTAGCAAAACCGCCTGTGATAGACAACATCACAGGCGGTTGTTAATTCCGACCGCCTGTGATAAATTAACTTCACAGGCGGTCGACGTAAAAAACCGCCTGTGATGTTATCTATCACAAGCGGTTTTGCTAAATATCCGCCTATGATGTGTGTACACTATAAAAGGGCTAGCCCCCGACGGGTTCCAGAACCCTAACTCGCAGAACCCTAATTCACAGCACTGTAGCGGCGGCGGGTTTTTTTTTTGAGATCTATAGGGAGAAGGTTTTGTTTTTGAGTTTATTGATTGATTTCAATAGTTTATGCATATATATGATCTCCATTTGTTTTCTTTCTCATTTTGATGCGATTTTTTGCCTCAATTTTGTAATATAGAACGGATTTGAAGAAAAGCTTTGGAATTCAAGATTTGGACTTATAATAGTTGATCTAGTTTAAAGATTCTTTAAAAACACAATTGTCTCACCTCAAGGTATCTATTGTTGCAATGTTTGTTTTATTTTCATACATATCAATTCGTTTCATGTTTTATGGATGAATTCGATTAATTAATGATTTTACTAGGATAATACCCGTGCGTTGCAATGGTATCTAAAAAGAAAATACCACCATCTAACAATATTAACTTCTTCATGGTCCGATATCAGGAGAAATTGTAGATCAAATGTCATTGCAACAAATAACTTGTTTTTTATTCAATTGACAATAGAACAACGTTAAGTAGAAGGCTGCAATGCAAGGGAGACAAAACCACACCATCATCAAACATGTCAGCATTATACCATGGATAGACATGTATAGCTCTAAAGAACACACGCCGTGCTACAAAAGAGTTGTAGGGTTATTTCTGCCTCAGGCTAGATAA
This sequence comes from Zea mays, assembly GCF_902167145.1. Taxonomy (NCBI): domain Eukaryota; kingdom Viridiplantae; phylum Streptophyta; class Magnoliopsida; order Poales; family Poaceae; genus Zea; species Zea mays. The sequence continues at coordinate 15,762,658 of NC_050103.1, forward strand.
CAGTGCCACAACAGAACGGACTTCTGCAACTTATCATCAGCTAGAGCTCTCTCAAATAGGCTATGTATTCTATTATCAGATCCGGCTTTACCCCATTCAAAGGACAAAGCAAAGAGCAAGGTAATTACATGTGGACTGTGGTACAAGTGAAATGAACCCAGTCATGAATGTGGATTAGCCACAATGTACACAAAATTTCAGAGTACAATAGAAATGGCTCATTACATTTTTAAAATACACTGACAATGCACATAATGAATGATAAGCTGCACAATGAGTGTTGAAACCCATAACGTTTTAGAATACAGAGAGAACTCACTACAAGGCTTCGCCAGACATTCATATGTGAACTTCTTTTACAATTGTGTCTTCACCAACAGAAGATGTTGGAAGCAAGTGTTTTTGTTCCATGTCATCTCCGTCAAAGTTACTGTTGCTGGTGGTGTTGGAACCATCTAAATTCAGACAGCAATACGACATGGGACTGGATAACAATAGTGCACACCAGATTGGACTACAGTGTAATATACAGATGTGAAAAATGAAAGGAAGAAGATCAAAGTATCCGGTATTGTCATTATAAATAGCATGAGAAACCACCAGTTATGACAGGAAATAGAGAACGATAGAACCTACCTGAGAAACGATAGTCTGCAAGATGCTTTGTCTCAGTTGACTCAAGCCGCATGCTCTCTGGTAGAAGACAATTGCAAAAGGCACCTGAAAATAGTTCGGATTATCCTACATTGTATGCTATGTCAATTTTCATCCCAATATGTGTGTTCTTTTGCAACAAAAAAGTACATGTTTTGATACGACGTTACAAACCAACCTAATAGATCCATGTATTTCATTTGTTAGTGGCTCAGTTACATAAAAAATGCAATTCAAAACATGGGAGATATTGACATCAAATATTAAGGCTTATGCTTCTGATGTTTTTCATTTTTATAATGGGGCCATCCATACATGCTCCCATGAGGAAAACCTCTAGTATTTCTATTTTCCTATTCAGCTAACATACATATTTAAATCTCTCGTACTAATTACAAAAAAGTATAGGTGGAAATAAATAGGAACTTAGAAAACATAGCAGCTAGGGTCTACAATTTGAAACTTCTCCACATCTGGAATAATGTCTGTCTTAAGATGGCTCTACAATGGCAGATTCAACACAACCCTTTCTAGATAACTTCTCCTGTTAGGATTTTATGTCAACCACATTAATAAAAATATAAGTGCACATCAAATATATATAAGCAGAAACCCTTACTAATATTTCAAGAAACTCGTCAAGATTAGTTGCAATTGTTTCCCAGTAAATATTGGTAATTGGTCTTGTCAAACGGCCACCCTTCCCCTTCCAATTCTACTGTTATATCTTCTATGTATAATCTATGGCCGGTAGTTGAGTCACTGTCATACCTAACAAGCAGGAGGATTATTTCATATGACAAGGTCAAGGAAAAAAGGCCTATTAATTAAGATTTAAAATATAAATCTTTATTCATATAAGGATTTCAAATAAACTATGTACTTGTTGGTTATCTTATTCCCGTTCTATGATATTGTTTACATGCTCACGTCTTTTGGTGAAATGGAACGTGATTGTTTAATTGCATATGGTGTTAGAATGCAGAACATGTGGCTTGTTAGGCTACTCAACCATAAACTGTTCAATGTGCAAAAAATGGGGAAAATATGACCTAGATGGGGCTGACATATGCTTGTAAGCTTTTGTTCCAGGTACTGCAAAAGAGCGAAATGTTGAACTACCATTTTTTAAAAACAATATACATGAAGAAGCGAAGCTCAGGTTTACCAAGAGAAACCGCTTCCAATTATTAAATATACAATTTGGATTTAGGATTTTGGATTCCTATAAAAATTTCAAATACCATTTCACAACTAACATGCACCACATAAAACCAATTTGTTCTCATTGCCCCCACAACCCCGCCATAATAATGCGACCACAACCCCTGCCATAATAATGCGACCAACCTATCAGCAAACAACATGAATTACTGTTTGTTTAAAAAACGAAAGGAATGGTTTAATAAAGGAATCAGTAAACTTCTTGTTAGTGATTTACTCTCTTTTGGAATGACATTGACATTTCAACCAAGATTTGAGTTTCTCAAGCAAAATATAAGGAGTTGGTAACTTACAATTGTTGGCCCAACCGAGTAGTCAAATTCTGCAGACAGAGATAGGTGCATGGTTGAAGCTGAAGCCAGGAGCTGGTAGCTTATAAATGCTTGTTTGAGCGAAAAAAATAAGTGTAGTTTCTGCACTTAACTAAAAACCTTGAATAAACCATCAGGTAGCCAACAAGCAAAACCCAAGTGATGGAAGCTGGTATATCAGATAACATTTGGCTCCATGTATCTAGCAATTAACCATATGTAGTCAGCAAGCAAACTCAATCAATATAAGATGGTATATTAAGCAACGTCTAACATGTATCTATCAACTAAAGGATACACAATAGAGGCAGTGACCATCAGTAGGCACAGAAAGATCCCTAGGCCAAGAAATGTGTGGACACACCTCCATGATCAGTATTTTTTCTCAGCAAAACAACCAGCCCCCACGGAGATGCCTCTCTTTTGGGCGTAAAGCAATTTGAAAATTTTGCTATCACTAAACTATAATATATTAATCCTAATAAATGAGATGGTTGTCCTTTACATAAACTTTCAGATAACCAAAACATCAGTGTATAGGAACCCGCAGACACACGTGAGAGATTCACTCAAGAGCCCGACAAGACACTTACCAAGATAGAGCTCCCGATTGGGCGTGGTCGGCGGTTCCTGGTCGTGCTCTAAAATAAAAGATCTAGAGAGTATGGTTAACTCAACAATACTACTATAGCATAGTACTACAGTGAAGGCGGTGAACAAAAAAGTCCACAGATACCTCTGGGCTCGGGAACTGAATCCCGGTTAACTAATTTGTGTTATAGCCATAATAAATGCAGACTACAGAGCATTGAGGGTTGTTTAGGTTCAAAATTTTTGGGAAGTTTGCTTGAGTTTTTTCCTCTAAAAGGACTACCATAATCTGGACTATAGGTGATTAACACTGGCATAGCTACACATCTTGATTAATCAAGGGCAAAATCAGAAAATGATGCACCCAAAAAGAATACATGATGCAGCGGTGCATGCCTGATTACCTGAAACAAATGCTAAGAACAAAAAAAATGTAAGCGGTGAAAATCAAGAAACAAAGGACTGCACAAGCACTGCTTGAGGCTCACCAAATTGCACGCAGAAAGCCAAAAACACCATGTTAAAGCTGTAAAGCCATACTTTCAAAATGAGCCATCAAATTCTTTTTTTTGGAATGCTGACGAAATAAATGATAACAAAAGGGAATGGGATATCATTCTACAATTTTTTGTAAAGTAAATAGCCATCAAGGTTTATACATCCTCACTATATTGTCCAGTAACAGAGTAACCGCTACCCAAAACTGGCATATCTTTGTGTTGGCGCATGATCCTGTAAAACTTTAAAAAGAAAAGGAAAACAATCAGTTGATATTATTCACGAATCATTAACAATAGCTGCCAAGAACTTAGACACTACTTGAGACAACGCATACACCATTGTTTTTTTTTCAAAATCATCAATCTAGATTTTTTTAAAGTTGGCACATGATATTGCTTTGACCATAAATAAAAAGGGGAAAACATGGAAATTTTATAGGCCCAAGATTATATAAAAAAGCGGAGAGCTTTTCTTAAGACGCAAGTTATGAGTGAAATATGAAGCAGAGAGTTGACAATTGACACGAACCTTAGAGCCCCGTGTGTGCGTCGTTGGCCACCGACCCCACTCGCGAGCGGCGAGGCCCTCCTCCTACGGTCCTACCAACATTGCCAGCACGGTGTGTCGCCACTGCGGTGGCGCGACAGAGACCAACGGTGCCCCCGCACCCTTGAGCGGTGGCACACACCCTCTCTCCTACCATGTCGTATCCCCATGGGCGGAGGCACCGCTACCACCAACAGCTTCGGGGACGACGGATATTGTGAATTTGGACAATGCAGCCAAAGCAGCCAAATCGTTTTTAGCAGCTTGGTAACATCACCAGCAGAAGACGAGTTAAAAGAAAGAATGACAGCACCAGATATTGTGAATTTGGACAATTTGCCTTTTAGGGTTCCTGCGCCCTCGCCGATGGGACGACGACTCCACGGTGCTTGATGGGCCGGCAACGCAGTCTCTCATCGGTGGTCAGGCACCCGGTAGGTCTCGACGGTGATCTCCGACAGCCACAAGCCGGGGAGTAGCATATGGGGACGCAAGGTTTTACGAAATTTACATACGAGTCCCTGGAGTGGAACAGGGTAAAGGGACGGAGGAGGCCGGAGGGAGCGGGTACTCACATCGAGCTGTTTCTGCACGGAGCGAGGCCGCCGCCTAGGGCGGCGGCGAGGCTGCGCGCCCGTCACGGAGTAGATGTCCTCCTCGATCTCCTCGCTCGTGAGCGTCACGGAGAACCGTGCCCGGTCAAGAGCCTCCGCGCCATGGTGCAAACGAGCTTGGTGCGGCGTGTCGATGGCGCCATGGCGGGTCAGACGGGAAGATCCCGTTCGGATTAGGGGGGAAGGCGGTGAGGTCGGAGGCGGCTGGGGAGGTGGATTAGAGGTGGAGGTGGTGAGGGCGCCAAGCGCATCGCAAAGACGAACAGGAATGGGTGCGGGATGGGAGAGGGTCCGGACGATGCTGGAACTCGGGGGCGGGGGCATATGGAGGTGTGGATGTGAGCGGAGCGGAGACGGACCTTCCATCGACCGCGCAGAGGCTGCCTTTCCATCGACCCAGCGCCATTATAGTTGGGTGAGGAGGCGAGAAGGCGGGGTGAGGGCAAGGGTGGAAGGCAGCGCTGATGGCGTGGGTGGAGGAGGCGAGATTTCCAGGGGGGGCGAGGGAGCGCGACTGACCGTGGTGAAAGAGCGCGATTTGTGGGGGAGGCATCTGTGCGCGGAGGGAGCGGCGGTGGGGGAGGCGCGGTGGCAGAACTGGCGCACAGGTGTGTGGACGGGGGGAGGGGAATGCGGGCGCGGCGGGGACTGCGGGCGTTGCTGGCGCGAGGACGACGGCGGGGACTGCGGACGTGGGGAGGAGAATCGGAACGCGCGATGGCAGAACACACAACTGTGGACGCCTACACTAAACACATAAGGAGTAGTAGAGATTGATGTTAATCAATATAAGGATAGGTAATGGACCGAGGTTGGATGTACAATGTGCCAAGACCACATCCGTTGTATATTCGAAATTTGAGAAGCTTTATTGAAGCGGCCAAAAAGCACGCGAATTTGCGAAAGAGCAAGGAGATATTATGTCAGTGCATCGACTGTGATAATAAGATAGCTTGGAGAGATACAGGAGTAATCCAATCACATCTGCTAAAAAGAGGGTTTAAAAACAATTACACGATATGGTCAGAACATGGTGAGTTGGATCCGTGTGAAGTGCCTGGTAATGACGAGAGAGTTGTCGGAATTTTAGATCTTAAAGTTGATGGTAAAGTGGTAATGTGGATGCTAATCAAGATTTTGAAGAATTTGATTGCGAAGAGATGTTGCGCCATATGGAACCAGAAATGTTGAGTTCTGTGGGATCGCAGAAAGGGCTATCTAAAATGGAGGGACTGGAAAGTGCTTCAAAAGAACCTTTATATGATGAATCAAAGGGTTGTGACAAAGAGTTTACTACACTGCGTACAGTTCTAGAACTTCTGAAGTTGAAGGCTAGCGCCGGATGGTCTGATACTAGCTTCACAGATCTTTTGAATTTTCTGTCCCAATTACTACCCCATCAAACTACCAACATGCACTTATAAACGAAGAAGCTTATATCTCCCATAGCTCTGGGTGTGCAAAAAATTCATGCATGTCCGAACCATTGTATTCTGTATCGTGGCGATTTTGAGAACGCATCAAGATGCCCAGTTTGCAATGTCAGTCGATACAAGAAGAGCTACAATCAAGACTGTGTAAAAAAATTCCTGAAGAAAAATAAAAACAAGAAATCCACTATTGGACCTGAAAGTGACGATGACACTTTTGATGACATGGATGGGAAAAAGAAGTCAAAGAACCCAGCTTTGGTGATGTGGTATCTTCCAGTAATTGATCGCTTAAAACGTTTGTTCTCAAATCCTAGGGAGGCTGAGCTTATGCGTTGGCATGCTGAAAATCGCAAGCAGAATAACAAACAGATTCGACACCCTGCTGATGCATCACAATGGAAAATTTCGATCTTATGTATCCTGAGTTTGCCAAAGAAACCAGAAATGTAAGATTTGCTTTGGGTACGACGGAATGAATCCATTTGGTGAAAAAAGAAGTGTACATAGCACCTGACCCGTGACTTTAACGATGTACAACCTTCCATCATGGCTGTGTCACAAAAGAAAGTACATTATGTTGACTATTCTTATTCAAGGTCTGAAATCAGCTGGTGTTGATATTGATGTGTTCCTAGAACCTCTTATGGAAGATATGACAAAGCTCTGGAATGAAGGAGTTAGAATATGGGATGAGTATTGCCATGAGTATTTCAACTTAAGAGCAATTATATTTGTTACCGTCCATGATTCTCCCGGTGGCGCCACACTATCAGGGCAAAAGACTAAAGGAAAGAATGGTTGTGTAGTGTGCGTCGATGGAACTGCTTCCATGTACCTTAAATCATCCAAGAAGTTGGTGTTCATGGGACACAGACGGTTCTTGATAAAGCATTATAAGTACCGAAAGATGAAAGCGGAATTTAACAATCAACTGGAAAGTGAAGGTGCACCAAAGCCTTATAGTGGGAAACTTGTTTTTGAAATTGTAAAGAACATTCATGTTGTATTCGGAAAGGGAAAAACAAAGGAGAAAAGAGAAAGAGAACTGACCCTTCAACTTACACAACTTTCAAGAAGCAATCAATTTTTTTCAAGTACCTCCCATACTGGAAGGATATGGAAATTTGCCATAGCATTGATTTGATGCATGTAACAAAAAATGTTTTTGACAACATCATTGGAACCTTGCTGGGCATGCCGAGTAAGACAAAAGACGGACTCAAATCACGCAATGATCTAGTAGATCTTCAAATCAGCCGGAACTTCATCCAGTGGATAGTGGCAAAGGGAAGCCTTACCTCCCCCCAGCTAGCTACAACTTGTCAGTTGAGGAGAGAACAAAGATTTGCAAATGTTTGTGTGGGGTAAAAGTGCCCACAGGTTTCTCATCCAATATCAGCAGACTAGTCAGGATGAAGGACTTGTCTCTATTTGGCTACAACTCTCATGACTGCCATGTGATGATGACAGTGTTCCTCCCAATTGCGGTAAGAGCCCTCGAAACAGAGCATGTCAAAGTTGTCATCACACGCTTGTGTTACTTTTTCAATGCGATTTCACAAAAAGTAATAGCTTTAGAAGACTTGGACTATCTAAAGGCATACATCATCGAGACTATGTGCAAGCTTGAAATGTGTTTTCCTCCATCATTTTTTGATATGCAAGTACACCTAATCATACATCTCATGGATTAGATAAAAATATTAGGGCCACTATATTTACATCATATGTTTCAGTTGGAGCGATACCTGGGAGTATTAAAAGGTTATGTGCGAAATCGCGCTCACCCAGAGGGTTCAATCATGGAGGGATACACTATAGAAGAAGTGATTGAGAGCTGTATAGATTACATCAGTGACGGAACAATGATAGGTGTGCTTGTACCTAAACATGAGGGTAAACTATGTGGGAGAGGGAGAATGGGCAAGAAAACTTTTCGCGTTGAGGATTACAAGCTAGTACATTGTGCTCATGGTAGTGTACTACAACATCTCACGATAGCCGAGCCTTACATAGAGGAACACCTGGATGAGCTTCGTAAAGAAAATCAGAACCGCACAGAGGACTGGATCATGAGGGAGCACAAACATCGTTTCAGCGAATGGTTAATGGACAAAAACATCCCATTCGAAGACTCTTTGGAAGAGAAAACAATGAAGAATTTGGCTTCTGGGCCATCGTGTTTTGTGACATCATGGCAAGCATATGACATCAATGGGTACACATTCTACACTAAATCAAAAGACATGAAAAGTGTTACACAAAATAGCGGTGTTCGTATCGATGCTTTTGACCTACATGGACAGAAGACCACATATTTTGGATTCATAGAGGAAATATGGGAACTTGATTATGGCCCAAGCATGAAAATACCCTTATTTAAGTGCCAATGGGTACAACATCCCCTGGGGGTGATAGTGGATAACTACGGACTCACACTGGTAGACTTAAAGAAAGTAGGATATAAAGATGACCCGTGGGTTCTCGCCGAATGTGTTGCACAAGTGTTCTATGTACTCGATCCAGCAGATGAGAAGATGCATGTAGTTATTTCTGGAAAGCAAAAAATTGTTGGAGTTGAGAATGTGGGAGACCAAGATGAGGAATACAATAAGTATGAAGAGATGTTCGTCTTTAACGGTCCAGAGAGAATCAAGCGTGTGGAAAAGAAAATTGATAAGAACTTAAAGCCATACATGCGGAAAAATGGTAGTTCATGAAAAATTGTATGAATCAAATTGTATTTGTTATCATGTATGATCGACTATGAATTGTGGTTGCCAATTAATTTAAAATCTCTCTAGTTATCTATGTGTGCTATTATAATTCATTTAAATTGTATTTGCATATTATTGTTAAAAATTAAATATTAATTCATTTAAATTGTATTTGCATATTTCTGTTAAAAATTAAATATTAATTCATTTAAATTGTATTTGCATATTTATGTTAAAAAATAAATTTTTTTCATATTTAAATTGTATTTTCATATTTTTACAATCACAGGCGGTTTTTTCTTAGGGTCCGTTTGTGAAAAGGATAGAGCACCACATGCGGTCCTAAACAAAAACCGCTTGTGATACTATTACATCACAGGCGTACTGAACCGCCTGGGACATCACAGGCGGTTTTCTAACCGAACCGCCTGTGATGTAAAAAGCCTACCGCTTGTATAAAGCCAAATTGTACTAGTGGGAATACCCACTTGGTACCTACAACATTTTGGTTAGGACGTGGAACTAAATGCCATACCTCATTTCTCGTGAAGTTGTTGAGCTCCTCTTGCATTGCCAACACCCAATCTGAATCTCTTAGTGCATTCTCCACCATGTATGGCTCAATAGAGGACACAAAAGAGTAATGTTCACAGAAATGTGCAACTCGAGATCTAGTAGTTACCCCCTTATGAATGTCACCGAGAATGGAGTTCACAGGGTGATCTCTTTGAATTGCTTGGTGGACTCTTGGGTGTGGCGGTTTTTGACCCTGAATTTCTTGCTCATCTTCCTTGTCTTCATCTCCCCCTTGATCATTGTCCTCCTCTTGAAGTGGCTCATTCTCTTGATCTTCATCATCTTGAGCTTGTTCCTCATCTTGAGTTGGTGGAGATACTTGCATGGAAGATAACGGTTGATCTTGTGTTTGTGTGGGCTCTTCAGATTCCTTAGGACACACATCCCCAATGGACATGTTCCTTAGCGCGACGCATGGAGCCTCTTCATCATCTAGTTCATCAAGATCAACTTGCTCCACTTGGGAGCCATTAGTCTCATCAAACACAATGTCACAAGAAACCTCAACTAATCCGGTGGATTTGTTGAAGACTTTATATGCCCTTGTGTTTGAGTCATATCCTAGTAAAAACCTTCTACAGCCTTAGGAGCAAATTTAGATTTTCTACCTCTTTTAATAAGAATAAAACATTTGCTACCAAAGACTCTAAAATATGAAACATTGGGCTTTTTACCAGTTAGGAGTTCGTAAGATGTCTTATTGAGGATTCGATGAAGGTAGAGCCGGTTGATGGAGTAGCACCCGGTGTTAATCGCCTCAGCCCAAAACCGGACCCGAGTCTTGTACTCATCAAGCATGGTCCTTGCCATGTCCAGTAGAGTTCTATTCTTCCTCTCCACTACACCATTTTGTTGAGGTGTGTAGGGAGAAGAGAACTCATGCTTGATGCCCTCATCCTCAAGAAAGCCTTCAATTTGAGAATTCTTGAACTCTGTCCCATTGTCGCTTCTTATCTTTTTTTATTTTTAAACTGAACTCATTTTGAGCCTGTCTCAAGGATCCCTTTAAAGTCTCTTGGGTTTGCGATTTTTCCTGCAAAAAGAATACCCAAGTGAAGCGAGAATAATCATCCACAATTACTAGACAGTACTTACTCCCGCCGATGCTTATGTAAGCTATTGGGCCGAATAGATCCATGTGGAGTAGTTCCAGTGGCATGTCTGTTGTCATTATGTTCTTGTGTGGATGATGAGCGCTAACTTGCTTTCCTGCTTGACATGCGCTACAAACCCTATCTTTCTCAAAATGAACATTTGTTAGTTCCAAAATGTGCTCTCCCTTTATAAGCTTGTGAAGATTCTTCATCCCAACATGGGCTAGTCGGCGATGCCAGAGCCAACCCATATTAGTCTTAGCAATTAAGCAAGTATCGAGTTTGTAACACCCCTGGTGTTACTATAACTAAAACTTGAGCATGGCATCATAAGCATTGGCATTGCATATGTTTGACACACCTAGAGTGCATTCACTAGGCAAAAATTTCAAACAAGTTGTATTGTTTTAATGTTTTTGCAAATAGAACCCTGGTTAAAGGACTTAACCCTAAATAGTGGTTAAAGGGGTAAAACTTAACCCAAGTTAAGGAAACCTAAAGACTTTAGGGTAAAAGTCATAAAATGACCCCAAGAATAAACTTGAATCACTTTTATACCCCTGGAATACCAGAAACCCTAATTGGAACCCTGGAAAACCATAAAACCAAACCCTAGGGGCTTATGTGCAAAATTAGTCCACTTTTGGGCTAAAGTGCAAAAACCAAGCCAAATAAGTATTTTAAGCCAATTGGTTCACAAATATGTGGACTTGAAAGCCAAACCCTAAGTTGGACTTAAATGCAAAATGGACCTCATTTGAGTTCTATTCTAAGTCTGAAAATCAGAGAATTGGCTCCACTTTGGGGCTTTGTAACTTTCAAATTATAGGGTTTTTGCCCTAGGTCACCACATCAAAGTTGAAGACCAATCATAGGAGAACAACTTTGCTTAAGAATGTGAGATCAGTTGTTAAGAAGAATTTAGTGATAATTAAGTCTAAAGTTGGACTGTCAGGTTACTAAGGTCTGAATTTTCAGACAGACAGTGCAATCACTACGACTTTGAGCATAAATTCAACTATGATCCAGCAAGAATCTGCCCATGGCTGCTATGACAAACCTGTAGCTGATCTATAGCTCTACAATTTTGCTGCAGAGCATGGAGTATGTTACCTTGAAAATTGAGAGAAAATCGTGCTCCAAGTCGCTCTGTCAGTTCATCTGATGGGTGCTCTCCATGGTACAGTGTCCCATGGATCAGATCGCCAGCGCAGCAAACTTCACCGCCGGCGACCTCCCTGCGCAAAGATTCGTGCCATCACCGCCGTGACTCGTGACCAAATCAACTGGATAGCACTTGGAGATCATCGCCGTGGATAACTCCGGCCAGTAAAGTATTCCGGCCACCGTACAAGCATTCACCGCGGCGGAACTGGATAATTACGCCGATGATCACCGCCCCTCGGCCTTGCGCCGCGTGTCCGAGCCTCGCCACTGCACCGCCACGATTCACTTTAGCTCCCCGTTGCTCACCGGAATAGCTGCCACGACGTTGAACACGTATTCACTGCGCCAGTGTTCTTCTCCACCTCCGACCGCCGCGCGTCTTGCTCGAAATTCACGGCCACCGCCCATCCTCCCTATAAATTGAGCCCGTGTCCAGCTCCGTGAGGTAGTCAACTAGCTAACCACCGCTAATCGGCCACAATCATCCACTTGTGTGCTCGAATTCAGAGTTTCCCCCAAATCCGATTTCCGCCACCGTGAAACCGAGCTCACCGTCGCCAGCCCAACTCCGGTCAGTTCCCGTCCTCTGCTCCCTTGTTTGAGCATTCTCATACATCTGCGATGCTCCCCGACCCCTTTAATTTGACCAGACCGCCACCCATCGCCGGGAACACGAGCATGTGTCCATAACCTTCGCTGTCCTCGTGGGCAGAGCGGAATGGGTCACCAATCGTGCAATTAACTTAGGGGAAATGCTCGGAGGGGGTCTGATTTGGTGTCTGCCGCTCGAGAGCGCCAATCCTTGCGTAATCCGGCCGGCCTAACCTCGCCGGTAATCGGACCTCCGCCGTGCGACATCGGGGCGTAGCACTGTGAAGAATTAGAACTTGAGGGATCTCTGTGCAAATCGTCAGTGACTCAGAAAAACAGTAACCGAACCCATCTCCAGTTAGCCAAAACACCGAGGGCCTCTGCGCAAACTCGCCCCGCGGGCGCGGACGCGCGCGCGATTCCGCGTGGATCTGGGCCGCCTGGGCTGAATCTAGCCCATTACTGTTGAAACCTTTTTCTTTTTCTTTTTCAGCAGAGCTTTAGAAATATGTAGAAAAATGTAGAAAAATGCTAAAATTGTGAAACTAATTTTCCTAGGTTTGTTATTTTCCCTAGAATTTAGTAAAAATAGTTTTGTGATTTTTAGTGGAAGTAAGAAATTTTAGGGTATTTAAAGTGGTTAAAAGTATTGGTTATAGATTTTTAGAAAATAAGTAATAAGCCCAAAAATGCCCAAACTTTTTATGGGCACTTAAACCAATATTTAGAAACCTTGGGTAGAATTTGGGTTGATTTGGACCTTGTTTGATCACTAAACCCAAAACACCCCCCCTGCCCTATGAACTCCTTTACCGACTCCGGAAACCCTAAGTTCCCGGAACTCCGTGAAGGAAAGTTGTATTCAAGATATAGATAATAAGTTTATATTATCTTTGCATCCTCATGAGCATCCCATGGCATCCATACTTATACCTATGTATGGTTATGATTAGAACGTGAAGAAGAAATCGAAGTAACTGAAGAGGAGACACCACCACCACCTTCGGAGTCTCAGGCTGGGAATCATTTCTACTTTGATATCTGTGGATCTGAGCCTGATTCACCTGTGAACGAAGGCAAGCCCCGGTGCATTTGCCACCTTCCTTGATGTTTTTAAAATCTTTCTCACTTGATTGCTGCATTAGGTGATAGGAGTCGATTGCTAAAACAATTCCTGCATTACCTTCCTTGAATTTGATTACCTTCCTTGATCACCCGTTTTACAAAGATTTTTGATGCTTAGCCTTGCTTTAGAAAAAACAAAAGGTTTTGTTTTTACAAAATATGATGTGGCAAAAGTGGGTGGGATGTTTTTGAAAATAAAACTTGATGGTGGATCCATCAAGGCCTTGATGGGTTCAACATCGGAAAAGATGTACCTCTGCCAGGTACCAAGTTTTGGGTTAAAAAGATTAAGCTGAGACCAGGTGGGTGACTTGCACGAGAAGAGAGTCTCGGTGTAGTGTCTCCGTCTGAGTCGATTAAGGACCTTGTCGATGTAGGCCTGCTGACCGAGGACCCTTTAACTGGTCACATGCCTCGTCATGGGTAAGCCATGCCTCGGGTAGACTAAGGCCGGAATAAGATAACACGAAATGGGCGTGGAGCGGTGGCGAGAGTAGCGTGTACCCTCCGTGGCAAGAGGCTGGACGGTGGTGTGGCTGTGCTCTCGGTTTGCGTGAACCTGATCCGGTCTTAAGAACCCCGGTGGCGGGTTGACATATGCAAGGGTTAAGTGCTACATATGTCGTGTGATTGGAGATCCTCAGCTGAGTATAATCGATTCGGATCGTCGTACCTCCGCGGTTATGGAGACTTGGCCACTGACTTACACGTAGCATTCCACTAAAGATAAAGGGTTTTTGTTGAGAAATTGGCTAGTACAGGACCAGTGATTGAACTAGGGTAGAAAGAACTCTAGTGCAGGTAATTTTACCTAACTTGACAAATAAAATTGGATTTTTAAGGATCCACTTTAGTAAGCATTTCTGCAAAAACAGAGTCTTTGAATATTGAAAAGCCTTACCTTGACTCCCACATAACCAACATACCCTTGAGAGTCTTTTCCTTAGTCGGGTAAGTCTTGCTGAGTAATTCCATACTCAGGGTTTATCCCTTCGTTGTTTTTAGGTGAGGAAGTAGCAGACTTTTGCTGCTTCTGTGCCAAGGTGGTTCCAAAAGAAGAGAAACAAGACTGAAGTGCGGGAGGACTCGGTCCTCCACTTAGGATCTTTTGTTTATTAAACTTATCGGGAGGAGTTTGTGCCTCCCTTGGTTTGTATATTATCACCCCTATGCACTCACTTTTAGTCTGGTCTGTAATAAAATAACTCCAGCTTGCTTTTGAAATAAATGTAAGTTTATGTAATTCGCTTCCGCATTTCTTTATCTCCGATGTTCTGTAATGTCTGCAAGACGGGTGAAACGTTCCTGGTAAGGTAAGAAAAGATACCGAACTTGTCAAGTAGTTCAGGGGCACCTACAGGGTTGTCTGAAGTCCGTTGGACAAGGACAACTGTAGGTGGGCCTAATTACTTGGGAGGTTCCGTCACAGCTGGTATCGGAGCGTAGCCCTTCTTGGCAGATATTATGAGGCATCTTCAAAAGAATTTTCAAAAGTCTTACCTAAAAATTCTTCTCTCTTCTTATCTAAGTATTCTGAAGAGTCTATCCTAAAGACCAGATAGGAAGAGTGCAATGTATAGAAGGTTGAATCGACTAAGGTTGATTCTGTAATTATACATGCATCATGCTAAGAATCATACTAATAACATTTTCCCCCTTAGAAAAGATGCTGCCACGCACCAGGCTAATGGCACGCAAGTCCACGGGACCAATTGGGGTGCCTCGGCATCAATTGGCTCCCCGGCATGAAAGCAGCAGCAGTGGAAGTAACGACCCCATCGGAGACCTTGAAGCTCGTGTGAGTCGACTTCAAGCAGCTCTTCAACTGAGGACCGATGCTTGGGTCGCCGACGGAGATAGAATCAATGAACTAAGAAGGGACATCCGACACTTGCAGGATCAACTCGCTGATCGAGACTTAGCACTTGACTGGGCCGTACAGTCTCGTTTGCTAATGTGTGCTAAGGAAGCAAGGGCTCAGGCCCGAATTAAAGAACTTAGCTCAACGGTTGATAACCTGCAGGTTTACTGCAATACATTGCACGAGGAAGTCCATGTATTATACTCACAATTACAGCCAAGTGAGCCTGCATAACCTGAGGCGGAAGCCGGACCATCTCACGTTGCGGGACGTGCGCTGGGTGGGGAGTTAGACCTTTTTGAGCCCCCTCCTTCTTTGAGGTTGGTTGATGTCTGGACTCCCACACCTGACGATGAGGCCGCCAAGACTAATGGAAAGCAGGAATAATGATGTAATAAAAGTAGAGTAGTGTATTGTAGGGTATTGTAGGGTGTACTGTTGTATAATAGGTTGAACTTTTGTATAATGGGTATTGTATCCTGTTATGTAATATCGAGTCTGTATCATTACTTTTTATAGTAATGTAAAATGGAAGGTTTTCTCTGGCACATTATGTTTACTTCAAATGTTTTTGCCACAGATGCCGACCAGGACTCGAGGACAGGACGCAGCCGGAACTTCTGGGGGACGGGATGTTACCCCAAACCCACCTCCAGTTCCTCCCACGTTAGCCGAGGCGATTGCTGCCTTGGTGAATGCCACCGCAGACAATACCCGCTTCCTTAGGGAAATGGCGGGTCAGCAGCAATTCCAGCAGCAGGCGGGAAGAGGTTATCCGCAAGGCCCTCGTGAAACTACTTATTTGGATTTCTCTGAAACCCGCCCACCTCTATTCGTCAAGGCAGAAGATCCCCTAGAAGCTGATGAGTGGATTCGGGTTACTGAACAAAAGTTTGGTCTTCTCCGTTGCTCAGAGACGCAGAAGCCGTTATTTGCAGCACAACAACTCTGTGGTCCTGCCAGTACCTGGTGGGGAAATTTTGTGGCTATTCAACCTGTCAACCATCAAGTCACCTGGGATGAGTTTAAAGCAGACTTCCGTGAACACTACATCCCCGAAGGAGTGCTGCATATGAAACAAGAGGAATTTATGAAGTTACAACAAGGTGGAGATACCGTCACTCAATATCTCAACAAGTTCAATCACCTGTCGCAGTATGCCATCGACCAGGTGAATACGGATTTAAAGGAGAAGAATTGTTTTATGCGGGGACTGAATGATCGGCTACAAAGGAAAATGGCCACATACATAGACCTCACATATGGAAAGGCTGTCAGCACAGCTTTATCTGTTGAAGCAAAATACACAAATTCTGGGAAGAATAAGGGATTCGGTGGTGAGAGGCCTAGTCAGGGCCAGGCGAAGAAGCCACGGTTTGTGATCCGACCTTCAAACCAAAATCGCACTTTTTCTCGTCCACCTTCATTTCCCTTCAAACAGCCTATCATTATCCGCCCCAACAATACCCCCACTACCCCAAAACAGCCGGGTGCCCCAGGCACTCGATTCCCTGCCTTGCCTAGTTCTTCAACTAGGTGTTTTAATTGCGGCAAGTCGGGACACTTCATCAAAGACTGCCCATATCCTAGGCAAAATCCATCTAATGCTTCACAAGGATCTGGGAAGTCAGCTCAGCCTAAAGGAAATGCTATGGGGAAGAATACGAAGAAAACGGGGCGTGTATATTACACTCAAGTGGGTACAACACCGGAAGGAGAGCCGATGATGATGGGTACGTTTCCCGTGGCCAGTCACCCAGCAATTATTCTTTTTGATTCTGGTGCTTCACATACATTCATTAGCAAGAAGTTTGTGGAACAACATCATATTGCATACCATGAATCAAAGGAGGGATTTAAAATTCATTCACCTGGGGGACACATTTTTACTAGAGAAGTGGCCTATGAAGTGCCAGTAACAATGGCCGGACGGAACTTTCCTGCTAACATGATTGTTCTGAAGGCCAGGATATAGATGTAATTTTGGGTATGAATTGGTTAACCCAACACAAGGCAATTCTCAACACTGAACTCAGAACCGTCAGGTTGAGCTATAATCAAGAAGAGATTCTTTTGACTCTCCCCGCAACCAATCCAGCCAAAGCTTCTGGTAGAGTCTATGAAGCCATTGTACCGGAGATCAAGAACATTCCGGTAGTATGTGAGTTTCTAGATGTATTTCCGGAAGATTTGCCTGGACTGCCCCCTGAAAGAGATGTAGAATTCGTAATTGAACTAAAGCCCGGTACGACTCCCATCTCCCGAAGGTCGTACCGTATGCCCCCTAATGAGTTGGCGGAATTGAAAATTCAATTACAAGATCTACTGAATAAGGGATTCATCCGGCCAAGCTCGTCCCCGTGGGGTTGTCCCGCCATTTTTGTGAAGAAGAAGGATCAAACCTTGCGAATGTGCGTGGATTATCGACCCCTAAATGAGGTCACTATCAAGAATAAGTACCCTCTTCCAAGGATCGACATTTTATTTGATCAACTGACTGGGGCGAGGGTATTTTCCAAAATTGATCTCAGGTCGGGCTATCATCAAATCCGTATTCGGCCCGAGGATATACCGAAGACCGCGTTTACTACGCGGTATGGATTGTTTGAATACCTGGTAATGTCTTTCGGGCTCACCAATGCTCCTGCCCACTTCACTTATTTGATGAACTCGGTATTCATGCCCGAGTTGGACAAGTTCGTGGTAGTCTTCATCGACGATATCTTGATATATTCCAAGAATGAAGAAGACCATGCTCAGCATTTACGGATTGTATTGACGCGCCTAAGGGAACACCAACTATATGCCAAGTTCAGCAAGTGCGCGTTCTGGCTGGAAGAAATTCAATTTTTGGGGCACGTGTTATCGGCTAAAGGAATTGCGGTAGATCCTAGCAAGGTCAAAGATATTCTGGAGTGGAAACCCCCAACAACTGTTCACCAAGTCCGGAGTTTTCTTGGACTAGCTGGGTATTATCGCAGATTCATACCAGATTTTTCTAAGCTTGTGAAGCCAATCACAAGTTTATTAAAGAATGACATTAAGTTCAATTGGTCTTCTAAGTGTAATGAAGCCTTTGAGCAACTGAAAACACTATTGACCACTGCTCCGATATTGGCTCAACCGGACATCGCTAAACCTTTTGACGTGTATTGTGATGCATCTGGCAGTGGGCTCGGCTGTGTACTGATGCAAGAGGGCCGAGTGATTGCGTATGCTTCAAGGCAGTTGCGCCGGCATGAGGAGCATTATCCAACTCATGATCTGGAGCTAGCTGCTGTGGTTCATGCCCTAAAGATTTGGCGTCATTACCTGCTGGGAAATATCTGTCACATATATACAGATCATAAAAGTTTGAAGTACATCTTTACCCATTCAGAGTTAAATATGAGGCAAAGACGATGGCTTGAGCTCATTAAAGACTATGAACTGGAGATCCATTATCACCCAGGCAAAGCCAATGTGGTGGCAGATGCATTAAGTCGTAAGACTTCCTGCCACTGTCTTGTGGCGAAGACCTCCGAGAACACGTTGTGTCAGGAAATGGAGAAGCTAAATCTGGGGATCATCCAACAAGGGACTCTAAATCAACTAAAGCTTGAGTCAATCATTTTGCAAAGGGTAATTGATGCTCAAAAGGATAATCTGGGTATGAAGCACATTCGAGAGAAGATAAAGGCTGGAGTAGCCAAGTGTTTCAAAGAAGACAATCAAGGTGTGATATGGTTTAAAAACCGCATAGTAGTGCCAAAGAACGAAGAACTCCACCAGCAAATTCTTGATGAAGCACATCTTAGTCGTTATTCTATTCATCCCGGAAGCACTAAGATGTATCAAGACTTAAAGCAACATTGCTGGTGGACAAAGATGAAGATCGAAATTGCACGCTATGTGGCTAAGTGTGACACTTGCAGACGTGTCAAGGCCGTACACATGAAAACTGCTGGTCCATTACAATCTTTGCCAATCCCAACATGGAAATGGGAAGACATTAGTATGGACTTTATTGTGGGACTGCCCAGGACAGCAAAAGGGTATGACTCTATTTGGGTTATAATTGATCGGCTTACAAAGGTTGCTCACTTTCTGCCAGTCAAGACAAATTCCCCGGTTACTGTCTATGCCCAATTGTACATTGCTCGTATTCTTAGTCTGCATGGTGTTCCGAAGACCATTGTGTCGGATCGTGGACCTCAATTTGTAGCCAAGTTTTGGGAAGCACTTCACAAATCCTTAGGTACTAAGTTACTCCACAGTTCGGCCTATCATCCTCAAACCAGTGGACAGACTGAGAGAGTGAACCAAATACTTGAAGATATGCTACGGGCATGTGTCCTGGACTTCTCACCAAAATGGGATGAATGTTTGCCTTTGGCGGAGTTTTCATACAATAACAGTTATCAAGAAAGTATCAAGATGGCACCCTTTGAAGCTTTATATGGACGTCGGTGTCGAACTCCGCTAAATTGGTCTGAACCTGGTGAAAGATACTTCTTTAGGCCTGATATGGTAAAGGAGGCCGAAGAAAAGGTTCAGAAAATTATTTATAATATGAAGAAAGCACAAGCTCGACAAAAGAGTTATGCAGACAAACGACGAAGGCCCTTATATTTCCTGGAAGGAGACTATGTTTACCTGAAGGTCTCACCAATGAAAGGTGTATCGCGTTTTGGGGTTAAAGGGAAACTTGCACCCAGGTACATTGGCCCATTCCTGGTGCTTGAGCAATGTGGACCAGTGGCCTACCGACTGCAGCTCCCCGACACATTGTCTGCTGTGCATAATGTGTTCCACGTGTCACAATTGAAGAAGTGTCTTCGGGTTCCTGATCGAACCGTTGAAGTGACTGATGTTGTCTTGGAACTAGATTTAACATACTCGGAACATCCTATTCGAGTTCTGGATCAAAAGGACAGGGTCACCCGAAGAAAGATTCTCAAGTTCTACAAGATACAGTGGAACCAGCATTCTGAAGATGAGGCTACATGGGAAACCCAAGATTTTCTAGAAAAGAATTTCCCAGGCTTTCTAGCCTCATGTAAATTGTAAAGTCTGTATAGCTGTATAATAAAAGAATGAACCCCCACATCACCCCTGCCTTGTACCAGAATTAAGGAAATAAAAATGTGATGTGTTTCCTTTACCATTACCTACCCTAGGATCTTAATCTCGGGACGAGATTCTTTTATGGGGGGAAGGATGTAACACCCCTGGTGTTACTATAACTAAAACTTGAGCATGGCATCATAAGCATTGGCATTGCATATGTTTGACACACCTAGAGTGCATTCACTAGGCAAAAATTTCAAACAAGTTGTATTGTTTTAATGTTTTTGCAAATAGAACCCTGGTTAAAGGACTTAACCCTAAATAGTGGTTAAAGGGGTAAAACTTAACCCAAGTTAAGGAAACCTAAAGACTTTACGGTAAAAGTCATAAAATGACCCCAAGAATAAACTTGAATCACTTTTATACCCCTGGAATACCAGAAATCCTAATTGGAACCCTGGAAAACCATAAAACCAAACCCTAGGGGCTTATGTGCAAAATTAGTCCACTTTTGGGCTAAAGTGCAAAAACCAAGCCAAATAAGTATTTTAAGCCAATTGGTTCACAAATATGTGGACTTGAAAGCCAAACCCTAAGTTGGACTTAAATGCAAAATGGACCTCATTTGAGTTCTATTCTAAGTCTGAAAATCAGAGAATTGGCTCCACTTTGGGGCTTTGTAACTTTCAAATTATAGGGTTTTTTTCCCTAGGTCACCACATCAAAGTTGAAGACCAATCATAGGAGAACAACTTTGCTTAAGAATGTGAGATCAGTTGTTAAGAAGAATTTAGTGATAATTAAGTCTAAAGTTGGACTGTCAGGTTACTAAGGTCTGAATTTTCAGACAGACAGTGCAATCACTACGACTTTGAGCATAAATTCAACTATGATCCAGCAAGAATCTGCCCATGGCTGCTGTGACAAACCTGTAGCTGATCTATAGCTCTACAATTTTGCTGCAGAGCATGGAGTATGTTACCATTGAAAATTGAGAGAAAATCGTGCTCCAAGTCGCTCTGTCAGTTCATCTGATGGGTGCTCTCCATGGTACAGTGTCCCATGGATCAGATCGCCAGCGCAGCAAACTTCACCGCCGGCGACCTCCCTGCGCAAAGATTCGTGCCATCACCGCTGTGACTCGTGACCAAATCAACTGGATAGCACTTGGAGATCATCGCCGTGGATAACTCCGGCCAGTAAAGTATTCCGGCCACCGTACAAGCATTCACCGCGGCGGAACTGGATAATTACGCCGATGATCACCGCCCCTCGGCCTTGCGCCGCGTGTCCGAGCCTCGCCACTGCACCGCCACGATTCACTTTAGCTCCCCGTTGCTCACCGGAATAGCTGCCACGACGTTGAACACGTATTCACTGCGCCAGTGTTCTTCTCCACCTCCGACTGCCGCGCGTCTTGCTCGAAATTCACGGCCACCGCCCATCCTCCCTATAAATTGAGCCCGTGTCCAGCTCCGTGAGGTAGTAAACTAGCTAACCACCGCTAATCAGCCACAATCATCCACTTGTGTGCTCGAATTCGGAGTTTCCCCCAAATCCGATTTCCGCCACCGTGAAACCGAGCTCACCGTCGCCAGCCCAACTCCGGTCAGTTCCCGTCCTCTGCTCCCTTGTTTGAGCATTCTCATACATCTGCGATGCTCCCCGACCCCTTTAATTTGACCAGACCGCCACCCATCGCCGGGAACACGAGCATGTGTCCATAACCTTCGCTGTCCTCGTGGGCAGAGCGGAATGGGTCACCAATCGTGCAATTAACTTAGGGGAAATGCTCGGAGGGGGTCTGATTTGGTGTCTGCCGCTCGAGAGCGCCAATCCTTGCGTAATCCGGCCGGCCTAACCTCGCCGGTAATCGGACCTCCGCCATGCGACATCGGGGCGTAGCACTGTGAAGAATTAGAACTTGAGGGATCTCTGTGCAAATCGTCAGTGACTCAGAAAAACAGTAACCGAACCCATCTCCAGTTAGCCAAAACGCCGAGGGCCTCTGCGCAAACTCGCCCCGCGGGCGCGGACGCGCGCGCGATTCCGCGTGGATCTGGGCCGCCTGGGCTGAATCTAGCCCATTACTGTTGAAACCTTTTTCTTTTTCTTTTTCAGCAGAGCTTTAGAAATATGTAGAAAAATGCAGAAAAATGCTAAAATTGTGAAACTAATTTTCCTAGGTTTGTTATTTTCCCTAGAATTTAGTAAAAATAGTTTTGTGATTTTTAGTGGAAGTAAGAAATTTTAGGGTATTTAAAGTGGTTAAAAGTATTGGTTATAGATTTTTAGAAAATAAGTAATAAGCCCAAAAATGCCCAAACTTTTTATGGGCACTTAAACCAATATTTAGAAACCTTGGGTAGAATTTGGGTTGATTTGGACCTTGTTTGATCACTAAACCCAAAACACCCCCCCTGCCCTATGAACTCCTTTACCGACTCCGGAACCCTAAGTTCCCGGAACTCCGTGAAGGAAAGTTGTATTCAAGATATAGATAATAAGTTTATATTATCTTTGCATCCTCATGAGCATCCCATGGCATCCATCCTTATACCTATGTATGGTTATGATTAGAACGTGAAGAAGAAATCGAAGTAACTGAAGAGGAGACACCACCACCTTCGGAGTCTCAGGCTAGGAATCATTTCTACTTTGATATCTGTGGATCTGAGCCTGATTCACCTGTGAACGAAGGCAAGCCCCGGTGCATTTGCCACCTTCCTTGATGTTTTTAAAATCTTTCTCACTTGATTGCTGCATTAGGTGATAGGAGTTGATTGCTAAAACAATTCCTGCATTACCTTCCTTGAATTTGATTACCTTCCTTGATCACCCGTTTTACAAAGATTTTTTATGCTTAGCCTTGCTTTAGAAAAACAAAAGGTTTTGTTTTTACAAAATATGATGTGGCAAAAGTGGGTGGGATGTTTTTGAAAATAAAACTTGATGGTGGATCCATCAAGGCCTTGATGGGTTCAACATCGGAAAAGATGTACCTCTGCCAGGTACCAAGTTTTGGGTTAAAAAGATTAAGCTGAGACCATGCGGATGACTTGCACGAGAAGAGAGTCTCGGTGTAGTGTCTCCGTCTGAGTCGATTAAGGACCTTGTCGATGTAGGCCTGCTGACCGAGGACCCTTTAACTGGTCACATGCCTCGTCATGGGTAAGCCTTGCCTCGGGTAGACTAAGGCCGGAATAAGATAACACGAAATGGGCGTGGAGCGGTGGCGAGAGTAGCGTGTACCCTCCGTGGCAAGAGGCTGGACGGTGGTGTGGCTGTGCTCTCGGTTTGCGTGAACTTGATCCGGTCTTAAGAACCCCGGTGGCGGGTTGACATATGCAAGGGTTAAGTGCTACATATGTCGTGTGATTGGAGATCCTCAGCTGAGTATAATCGATTCGGATCGTCGTACCTCCGCGGTTATGGAGACTTGGCCACTGACTTACACGTAGCATTCCACTAAAGATAAAGGGTTTTTGTTGAGAAATTGGCTAGTACAGGACCAGTGATTGAACTAGGGTAGAAAGAACTCTAGTGCAGGTAATTTTACCTAACTTGACAAATAAAATTGGATTTTTAAGGATCCACTTTAGTAAGCATTTCTGCAAAAACAGAGTCTTTGAATATTGAAAAGCCTTACCTTGACTCCCACATAACCAGCATACCCTTAAGAGTCTTTTCCTTAGTCGGGTAAGTCTTGCTGAGTAATTCCATACTCAGGGTTTATCCCTTCGTTGTTTTTAGGTGAGGAAGTAGCAGACTTTTGCTGCTTCTGTGCCAAGGTGGTTCCAAAATAAGAGAAACAAGACTGAAGTGCGGGAGGACTCGGTCCTCCACTTAGGATCTTTTGTTTATTAAACTTATCGGGAGGAGTTTGTGCCTCCCTTAGTTTGTATATTATTACCCCTATGCACTCACTTTTAGTCTGGTCTGTAATAAAATAACTCCAGCTTGCTTTTGAAATAAATGTAAGTTTATGTAATTCGCTTCCGCATTTCTTTATCTCCGATGTTCTGTAATGTCTGCAAGACGGGTGAAACGTTCCTGGTAAGGTAAGGAAAGATACCGAACTTGTCAAGTAGTTCAGGGGCACCTACAGGGTTGTCTGAAGTCCGTTGGACAAGGACAACTGTAGGTGGGCCTAATTACTTGGGAGGTTCCGTCACAGAGTTCAGCTTTGTTAAAATCAACGAAGTATAGCTGACCCTCTAATACTCCCTTAAATGCTACTGAATCATTACTTCTTCTAAAGACAATAACACCTACATCTGTAAAAAGACAATTGTAACCCATTTTGCATAATTGAGATATAGAAAGCAAGTTATAATCCAAACAATCTACAAGAAAAACATTAGAAATAGAATGGTCAGGTGATATAGCAATTTTACCAAGTCCTTTGACCAAACCTTGATTTTCATCCCCGAATGTGATAGCTCTTTGGGGATCTTCGTTTTTCTCGTTGGAGGAGAACATTCTTTTCTCCCCTGTCATGTGGTTTGTGCATTGTTGGGGCGAAGGCGAACACGCTACCCTTCGCTCTATGACTTTGCCTGCCCATTACGCAGATGCACATCCACAACGCGTCCGAATATGCCGAAGGCACCGACCAGACGGAGTCCTGCGCGGTCCCCTTCGCGGATGGGTTGCAAGACGAAGGCTTTGTCGAAGTCTACAGGTCTCCCACATCGTCACCACCATGGGAGGCCCATGTGGGATTCGGCCCATCGTAATGGGCCCCGCGAGGATAAGCGCGTTAAGGGCCAGGTCTGTAATAGCCTTACCATAATGACTGCATGTAACCTCCCCTCGTGGGAATATTCTAGGGATAAAGCAGGTACTCGAGGGCATAAACGTCTTTGTCAAGGGACAGGCGGCCGCTCGAGTGCCTATAAATACCTCTGTACAGTGCCCACAACAGTAAGGAAAAAAGCTTTTGGCATTCCATACTAAACCCTAAAAACACACTTTCGGTTTCCCCGTTGGATTAACCTACCCGGATGGAAAGGTTCCCAACATGCATCTGCTATCAATTATCCAACTTGAGCTCCCGGATGCATAAACCTGCAAAACAAATTATGCCTTGTTCTTAGGTACCCAAACAGTCTTGGATCCTTTCACGTTAGAAACAAGCACCTTAGGTACCCAATCACAAGTCTTTGACCCCTTGTGTTTGCCCCCAACATATTTGGCAGCTACTGAAAGTTGCCTAGAGGGGGGTGGATAGGCGAAAACTGAAATTTACAAACTTTAAGCACACTTCAAGCCGGGGTTAGCGTTAGAATAAATATCAAGTCCGGGAGAGCGGGAAAAACAAATCAACCAAGAAAATAAAGCGGATGACACGGTGATTTGTTTTACCGAGGTTCAGTTCTAAAGAACCTAGTCCCCATTGAGGTGGTCACAAAGACCGGGTCTCTTTCAACCCTTTCCCTCTCTCAAACGGTCACCTAGACCGAGTGAGCTTTCTCCTTAATCAAACGGGTCACTTAGACCCCACAAGGACCACCCCACAATTGGTGTCTCTTGCTTTGATTACAAGTCACTTAGAGAACAAGAATGAGGAAGAAGAAAGCGATCCAAGAACAAGAGCTCAAAGAACACGAGCAAAAACTCTCTCTCTAGTCACTAGGAGTTTGGAGTGAATTTAGGACTTGGAGAGGCTTTGATTCTTTTGAATTGTGTCTTGTATTGATTGCACTAGCTCTTGTATTGAATGAGATGTCTAAAAAACTTGGATGCTTGGAGTGGTGGTGGTTGGGGGTATTTATAGCCCTCAACCACCACATAGCCGTTGGGGAGGCTGTCTGTCGATGGGCGCACCGGACAGTCCGGTGTGCCATCGGACACTGTCCGGTGCGCCAGCCACGTCACCCAACCGTTTGGGTTCTGAAGATTCTAACCATTAGAGCACTGACTTCATGTCGCACCGGACAGTTCGGTGCGGCATCGAACAGGTGCTGTTCACTATCCGGTGCGCCTCTGAGCCTGCTCTGACTTCTGCGCGCACTGTTCACGCACTATTCACGCTTTTGCACACGACCGTTGCGCTGGATAGCCGTTACTCTGCTGGCACACTGGACAGTCCGGTGGCACATCAGACGGTCCGGTGAATTATAGCGGAGTGTGCCCTGAGAAACCCGAAGGTGAGGAGTTTACAGTGTACGGCCCCTGGTGCACCAGACACTGTCCGGTGCGCCAGACCAGGGTTCTCTTCGGTTTCTTTTGCTCCTTTCTTTTGAATTCTAACTTTGATCTTTTTATTGGTTTGTGTTGAACCTTTGGCACCTGTAGAATATATAATCTAGAGCAAACTAGTTAGTCCAATTATTTGTGTTGGGCATTCAACCACCAAAATCATTTATAGGAAAAGGTTAAACCCTATTTCCCTTTCAACTACTTTACCTGATTTGTTAGTTAAAACATATGATGCATCAAAAGTCTTATATGAAATGTTAGGCTCATTTGATGCAGTAGGAGTTTTCTTTTTAGGCAATTTAACATGGGTTGATTGCCTAGAGTTAGAAGCCTCATTCTTATACATAAAAGCATGATGAAAAACAGAATGAGATTTCTTAGCATGAATTCTCCTAATTTTGTGCTCAGGATAATTAACAGGATATAAAATATAGCCCTCATTATCCTGAACCATGGGAGCCTTGCCCTTAACAAAGTTGGACAATCTCTTAGGGGCATTAAGTTTGACATTGCTTCCCTGTTGGAAACCAATGCCATCCTTGATGCCAGGGCGTCTCCCATTATAGAGCATGCTTCTAGCAAATTTAAATTTTTCATTTTCAATTTCATGCTCATTAATTTTAGTAGTTAGTTGAGCTATATGATCATTTTGTTGTTTAATTAAAGCAAGGTGATCATTTATAGCATCAACATTAATATCTCTACATCTAGTGCAAATAGAAACATGATCAACAGTAGATGTAGAGAGTAAGCAAACTTTTAATTCATCTATCTTAGATTTTAGCATGGCATTTTCATCTCTAAGATAGGAAATATAACCCTTGCAAACATTTAAATCTTTAACCTTAGAAATTAAACTAGCATTTTCGTTTCTAAGGCTAGAAATAGATTCATTCATTTTATCAATCTTAGCATTTAAGCTAGCATTTTCATTTCTAAGATTGATAATTGAGTCATGGCAAATGCTAAGCTCCTTAGTCAAGTTTTCACATTTTTCAACTTCCTGAGCATAAGCATTTTTTTACTTTAACATGCTTTTTATTTTCTTTAATAAGGAATTCCTCTTGGCTATCCAAAAATTCATCCTTCTCATGAATGGCTCCTATCAATTTATTTAATTTTTCTTTTTGTTGCATGTTAAGATTGGCAAAAAGGGTAAGCAGGTCATCTTCATCATCACTAGAACTACCTTCATCACTAGATGTAGTATACTTGGGGTGGTTCTAGATTGTACCTTCTTCTTTTTGCCGTCCTTTGCCATGAAGCACTTGTGGCCGACATTGGGGAAGAGGAGTCCCTTGTTGACGGCGATGTTGGCGGCATCCTCGTCGGAGGAGGAGTCGGTGGAGCTCTCATCGGAGTCCCATTCCCGACACACATGGGCATCGCCGCCCTTCTTCTTTTAATATCTCTTCTTCTCCTTCTTCTTTCCCCTCTTGTCGTCGCCCCTGTCACTATCACTAGACTTAGGATATATTGCAATAAAATGACCGGGCTTACCACATTTGTAGCACACCCTCTTGGAGCGGGGTTTGTAATCATTCCCCCTTCTTTGCTTGAGGATTTGATGGAAGCTCTTGATGATGAGTGCCATCTTCTCATTGTTGAGCTTGGAGGCATCGATGGGGAGCCTACTTGATGTAGACTCCTCTTTCTTCTCTTCCGTCGCTTTGAATGCGACGGGTTGCACCTCGGGTGTGGAGGTGCCGCCTTGCTCAAGTCGACGATGTGTTTGGAGCCTTTGATCATTAGTTCAAAGCTCACGAACTTTCCTATCACTTCCTCGGGAGACATTAATTTGTATCTAGGATCCCCATGAATTAATTGAACTTGAGTAGGGTTACGAAAAACAAGGGATCTTAGAATAACCTTGACCATTTCATGGCCATCCCATTTTGTGCTCCCGAGGTTGCGCACTTGATTGACCAAGGTATTGAGCCGGTTGTACATCGCTTGTGGCTCCTCACCTTGGTTGAGGACGAATCGACCGAGCTCCCCCTTGATCGTCTCCCGCTTGGTGATCTTGGTCACCTTATCTCCTTCTTGCGCGGTTTTTAAGGCGTCCCAAATCTCCTTGGCGCTCTTTAACCCTTGCACCTTATTATACTCCTCTCGACACAAGGAGGTGAGGAGTATAGTAGTTGCTTGGGAGTTAGTGCCATATTTGGGCGACTTCGTCCGAGTCGTAGCCCTCGTCCCCCATCGTAGGTACCTGCGTTCTGAATTCAACAATGTCACATATGCTTGCATGGAGTGAGGTTAGGTGATGCCTCATTTTATCACTCCACATAGAATAATCTTTACCATCAAAGCATGGTGGCTTCCCTAATAGAACGGAAAGTGTCGGGGACCATAATTAGAGGTACCCCCAAGACTCCTAATCTCAGCTGGTAACCCCCATCAGCACAAAGTTGCAAAGGCCTGATGGGCGCGATTAAGGTCAAGGCTCAGTCCACTCAAGGGACACGATCTCGCCTCGCCCGAGCCCAGCCTCGGGCAAAGGCAGCCGACCCCGGAGGATTCACGTCTCGCTCGAGGGCCCCCTCAAGCAACGGACACACCTTCGGCTCGCCCAAGGCCCAGTCTTCACAGAGAAGCAACCTTGGCCAGATCGCCACGCCAACCGACCATATCGCAGGAGCATTTAATGCAAGGATGGCCTGACACCTTATCCTAACGTGCGCTCTTCAGTCGACAGAGCCGAAGTGACCGCAGTCACTTCGCCGCTCCACTGACCGACCTGACAAGAAAACAGCGTCGCCTGCGTCACTCCGACTGCTGTGCCAATCGACAGAGTGAGGCTGACAACAACCAAGTCCGGCCTCGGGCGCCATAGGAAGCTCCGCTTCGCCCGACCCCAGGGCTCGGCCCCCGTCTCGGCCTCGGAAGATGGACTTCGCCTCGCCCGACCCCAGGGCTCGGACTCAACCTCGACCTCGGACGACGAACTCCGCCTCGCCCGACCCCAGGGCTCGGACTCAGCCTTGGCTCTGGAAGACGACGAACTCCGCCTCGCCCGACCCCAGGGCTCGGACTCAGCCTCGGCTCCGGAAGACGACGAACTCTACCTCGCCCGACCCCAGGGCTCGGACTCAGCCTCGGCTCCGGAAGACGATGAACTCCGCCTCGCCCGACCCCAGGGCTCAGACTCAGCCTCGGCTCTGGAAGATGACGTACTCCGCCTCGCCCGAGCCCAGGGCTCGGACTCAGCCTCAGTCTCGGAAGACGGACTCGACCTCGGCCCCGGAGGAGCCTCCGCCTCGCCCGACCTAGGGCTCGGACCGACCACGTCACAGGAAGGGTCATCATTACCCTACCCCTAGCTAGCTCAGGCTACGGGGAACAAGACCGGCGTCCCATCTGGCTCGTCCCGGTAAACAAATAATGATGGCGCCCCGCGTGCTCCATGACGACGGCGGCTCTCAGCCCCTTACGGAAGCAAGGAGACGTCAGTAAGGACTCGACAGCCCCGACAGCTGTCCTTCCGCAAGGCTCCAGCGCTCCTCCAACGGCCACGACATCACATGAACAGGGTGCCAAAACCTCTCCGGCTGCCACGACGGCATGTACTTAGGGCTCTAGCTCCTCTCTGCTAGACACGTTAGCACACTGCTACACCCCCCATTGTACACCTGGACCCTCTCCTTACGCCTATAAAAGGAAGGTCCAAGGCTCTCCGAGAAGGTTGGCCGCGCGGGAGAACGGGCCGACGCGTAAGTCTCTCGCTCTCTCCCACGCGGACGCTTGTAACCCCCTACTGCAAGCGCACCCGACCTGGGCGTAGGGCAACACGAAGGCCGCGGGTTTCCCCTTTGCCTGTTCCCTTCCCCCCCCTTCGTGCTCCGTCTCGCGCCTACCCATTTGGGCTGGGACACGCGGCGACAATTTACTCATCGGTCCAGGGACCCCCCGGGGTCAAAACGCCGACAGTTGGCGCGCCAGGTAGGGGCCTACTGCGTGTTGACGAACAGCTTCCCGTCAAGCTCCAGATGGGTAGTCTCCAGCAACCTCTCCAACCCGGGACGATGCTTCGTTTCGGGAGTCTTGAGTTCATGTCCCTCGACGGAGGCTACGACATGATACTCCTTCCTCCGCCGCGCGATAGCGACAATGGCGGCCGTCGGCCTGTCCGCCGGCGGTGGAATCGACGACGTCTTCCCCTCATGGCGGAAGAGCAACATCCGGGTCTGTCCCGTCACCTTCCCCGCCGACGAAGGAGGAGGCGGGGCAGGCATGGCCAAGCAGGAGGCGGCACCTCGTCGGCTGTCGAGCGAGTCGACGGCGCCAGCGCCCCAACGGGGGACACGTCGGGCTTCGACCTCGCGTCTGAGACGAAGACGAGCGCCGTTTCCCCGCAACACGCCAACTCCAAGCGGACGGAAGATGCCAGCACGCTCGTGAAGGACTTGCTGGGTGTCAGCCTCGTACCAGAGACAACAGTGCAGTCCGCCCGTGACGTGACTTCGTCACCGCCCGTCGACCAAGAGGTACCGACCGATTCCCATCTCGTGGCGTTTGGATTCAGCCTCTACCCACCAAGCGACTCCGCTTCGGTGGAAGCCTTCATAGAGGCATGCACCAACTCTCCGGGGTACCATATGCGGTCGCCCTGGGACAGACTGACGGCCGTCTCAACCTATGGACCCTCGGGTTCCGAGGAAGATGACGAGCCCGACTTTTGTTGGGATTTCTCCGGGCTCGGTAACCCCAGTGCCATGCGGGACTTCATGACTGCATGCGACTACTGCCTCTCCGATTGTTCCAATGGCAGCCGCAGCTTCGGCGACGAGGACTGCGGCCCAAGTCGTGAATGTTTCCACGTCGATCTAGGGGGTCCCGGCGAAGGCAACCATCTTGGTATACCGGAGAACGACGATCCCCCTAGGCCTGCGCCTCGCGTTGACATCCTTCGGGAGCTAGCTGTGGTCCCAGTCCCTGCGGGGGGTCAGGACTCACAGCTCGAGCAAATCCACGAGATGCAGGCCAGGCTCGACGAGGGAGCAGGAACACTTGAGCAGTTTCGACGGAACATCGGACAGGAATGGGCAGACCAAGCGCCGGCCGGAGAAGCGCGCCATCTACCCTGGGGCATCCAGCACCGCATTGTCGACGACGTCAGGGCAAGGCCGCCACCGGCTTCCAGTGGGGTCGGCCAGAACCTGGCTGCAGCAGCAATACTACTCCGCGTGATGCCGGAACCATCAACCACCGAAGGGCGGCGTATCCAGGGAGAGCTCAAGAATCTCCTGGAGGATGTCGCGGTCCGACAGACCGAAAGCTCTGCCTCCCGAAGGCAGGGGTACCCCTCGAAGCATCGCACCGCGACTTCCCGATTCATGCGGGAAGCCTCGGTCCATACCGGGCGCACGCGCAACACGGCGCCTGCGGCCCCGGGTCGACTCGGCAACGAGCACCACCGCCGCGACCGTCGAGCCCACCTCGACGAAAAGGTGCGCCGAGGCTACCACCCCAGGCGTGGGGGACGCTACGACAGCGGGGAGGATCAGAGTCCCTCGCCCGAACCACCCGGTCCGCAGGCTTTCAGCCGGGCCATACGACGAGCGCCGTTCCCGACCCGGTTCCGAACCCCGACTACCATCGCAAAGTACTCGGGGGAGACTGTCACACCCGGCTTTAAGGGACAAAGCCAGGTGCATCTCATACATGCGCCAAGAAGACAACATATATAATAATAGAGTGTATAGAGATAAATGTCACAAAACATCAGAGTATTTATTACATAGCGGAAGACTTATTACAAAATAAAAGAATAAATATAAAACGAACTAAGGATCGTTGGCGCCAATGTCAACTGAGAAACGCCACCTAGATCAGATCATACTCCTCGCCTTGTGGTTCCTCCTGAACCACCTGTTCTTCTCCTGTGGGGGGTGAGACAGCAAGAGTGAGCTCACATACGTTCATAGCTCAACAAGTCGTGGGGAATAATGTGGCATGAACTCACCAAAGGTGGGAGTTCATGAAATGTAAGGCTGATCAATGAAATAGAGGCTGAAGCTGAGCATTGCTTTTATAAGTTGGTCAAAATTTTATTAGCAATTACTAAGTGTAAGTAAATACCAAACCTTAATAATAATAATAAAGTAATAATAAAATAATCCCAAATGCGATGCAAATGTCAAATTAAATTTAAGTTCCATAATTAATCATGTGAGGGTCCGAGCCGCTCATGACCGTGAGCACGGCTAGTATACCAGTTTTACACTCTGCAGAGGTTGCGCATCTTTACCCACAAGTCATGTTACCCATCTGCCAAGGGATCGCGACTTCCCATACACCTCTACCAAGGAGGCGAGGCAGGGTAACATTGAAAGGGAAATGTGCCCTTGGGCCATTTCTAAGTATTTTGGTGATTTAGTGTCCAACACAAATGCCTAAGTGTAAAATGGTGGACAAAGTACAAATCAAGGATAAAGGTATGTTTCTCAGACTTAGTACATTGTTTTATGGACTAATGTATTGTGTCTAAGTGCTGGAAACAGGAAAAATCCAATTGGAAATGTCTTGGCTCGAGCAGCCAAGAATCTGCTCAGTCTGGAAGCACCGGACTGTCCGGTGGTGCACCGAACAGTGTCCGGTGTGCCAGGCTATTTCGAGCGAAGTGGCCGCTCTCGGGAATTTACCGGCGACGTACGGCTATAATTCACCGGACTGTCCGGTGTGCACCGGACTGTCCGGTGAGCCAACGGTCGGCCGAGCCAACGGTCGGCCGCGCGATCTGCGTGGGACACGTGGCCGAGCCAACGGCTAGAAGGGGGCACCGGACTGTCCGGTGTGTCCGGTGCACCAACGGCTCTCTGGCTGCCAATGGTCGGCTTCGCCGTAGAAGGAAAGAAATCGGGCACCGGACACTGTCCGGTGTGCACCGGACTGTCCGGTGCGCCAGTCGACAGAAGGCAAGATCAGCCTTCCTAGAATGCTCTCAACGGCTCCTAGCTGCCTTGGGGCTATAAAAGAGACCCCTAGGCGCATGGAGGAGGACACCAAGCATTCCTACAACATTCCTAAGCACCAAGACATCGATTCTGCGCCTTTGATTCTTTGCGATACCAATTAGAGCTCTAGTTGAGTAGTGAACTCTTTGAGTTTTGTTGTGAGCTCTCGTTGCGACTTGTGTGCGTGGTGTTGCTGTGATTTCTTGTCTTGAGTGCGTTGCTAATCCCTCCCTTGCTCCGTGCTTCTTTGTGAATTTCAAGTGTAAGGGCGAGAGGCTCCAAGTTGTGGAGATTCCTCGCAAACGGGATTGAGAAAAAGCAAGCAAAACACCGTGGTATTCAAGTGGGTCTTTGGACCGCTTGAAAGGGGTTGATTGCAACCCTCGTCCGTTGGGACGCCACAACGTGGAGTAGGCAAGCGTTGGTCTTGGCCGAACCACGGGATAACCACCGTGCCATCTCTGTGATTGATTTCTTGTGGTTATTGTGTTTTGACTCCTCTCTAGCCACTTGGCAATTATTGTGCTAACGATTAACCAAGTTTTGTGGCTTAAGTTTTCAAGTTTCACAGGATCACCTATTCACCCCCCCTCTAGGTGCTCTCAATTGGTATCGGAGTCGTTCTCTTCACAAAGGGACTAACCACCCGAAGAGATGGATCCTAAGGGGAAGGGTATCGTGATCAACGATAAAGAGAAGGAATCCTTCGTCAACGAGCCGAAGGACGACAAGCCTACCGACTCCGGCTCGGGTCATAGACGGAAAGAAGGGAAGAAGAAGAAGACGAGGCGCATCAAGGAGATCGTCTACTACGACGACAGCGATGAGTCTACTTCCTCCCAAAAGGACGACGACCACAACGACTACGAGAGAAAGAAACTGGTCAATTCGAACTTTTCTTTTGACTACTCTCGTATTCCTCAAAATGCAAATGCTCATTTATTATCTATTCCACTTGGTAAACCTACTCTTTTTGATGGAGAGGACTACGGATTTTGGAGTCACAAAATGTGTAGTCACTTGTTCTCTCTCCATCCTAGTATATGGGAGATTGTAGAGAGTGGAATGCACTTTGATAGTTCGGATAGTCCCATGTTCATTAATGAGCAAATTCATAAGAATGCACAAGCTACTACTGTTCTTCTAGCTTCATTGTGCAGGGATGAATATCACAAAGTGAGTGGCTTGGATAACGCCAAGCAGATCTGGGACACCCTCAAGATTTCACATGAGGGGAACGACGTCACCTTGCTCACCAAGATGGAGTTGGTGGAGGGCGAGCTTGGACGATTCGCGATGATAAGGGGCGAGGAGCCGACACAAACATACAACCGGCTCAAGACCCTTATCAACAAAATAAGGAGCTACGGAAGCACGCGATGGACGGACCACGACGTCGTCCAATTGATGCTAAGGTCCTTTACCGTTCTTGATCCTCATTTGGTGAATAACATTCGTGAGAATCCCAGGTACACCAAAATGTCGCCCGAAGAAGTCCTTGGAAAATTCGTAAGCGGGCGAATGATGATCAAGGAAGCGAGGTACGTGGACGACGCTCTAAACGGTCCAATCAATGAGCCTCAACCCGTTGCTCTCAAGGCAACAAGGAGCAAGGAGGCGTTACCCAGCAAGGTAGCACAAATTGAGGCCGCCGGACTTAATGATGAAGAAATGGCCCTCATCATCAAGAGATTCAAGACGGCGCTTAAGGGTCGCAAGGGACAACCAAGCAAGACCAAAGCCAAGGGGAAGCGCTCATGCTTCAAATGCGGTAAGATTGGTCATTTTATTGCTAACTGTCCCGATAATGAAAGTGACCAGGAACACGGGACCAAGAGGGAAAAGAAGAAAAAATACAAGAAGGCCAAGGGCGAGGCACATCTAGGAAAGGAGTGGGACTCGGATTGCTCCTCCTCCGACTCCGACAATGAAGGACTCGCCGCCACCGCCTTCAACAAGTCATCCCTCTTCCCCAACGAGCGTCACACATGCCTTATGGCAAGGGAGAAGAAGGTATGTAGTCGAAACTCTACGTATGCTTCTTCAAGTGAGGACGAATCTAGTGATGAGGATGAAATAGATTATTCATGTTTATTCAAGGGCCTAGATAGAACCAAGGTAGATAAAATTAATGAATTAATTGATGCCTTGAATGATAAGAATAGGCTTTTAGAAAAACAAGAAGATTTGCTGTATGAAGAACATGACAAATTTGTAGAAGCACAAAAATCTCATGCTTTAGAAGTTAAAAGAAATGAAATGCTTTCTTGTGAATTATCTTCTTGCCATGAGACGATTTCTAGCTTAAGGAGCATTAATGATGATTTGAATGCTAAGATAGAAATAGCTAGTAAATCAACAACTTGTGTAGAAAATGTTGTTATTTGCAATAGATGTAAAGACTTTGATATTGATGCTTGTAGTGAACACATAGCTTGTGACGGAACCTCCCAAGTAATTAGGCCCACCTACAGTTGTCCTTGTCCAACGGACTTCAGACAACCCTGTAGGTGCCCCTGAACTACTTGACAAGTTCGGTATCTTTCCTTACCTTACCAGGAACGTTTCACCCGTCTTGCAGACATTACAGAACATCGGAGATAAAGAAATGCGGAAGCGAATTACATAACCTTTACATTTATTTCAAAAGCAAGCTTGAGTTATGTTATTACAGACCAGACTAAAAGTGAGTGCAGAGCAGCAATATTATACAAACCAAGGGAGGCACAAACTCCTCCCGATAAGTTTAATAAACAAAAGATCCCAAGTGGAGGACCGAGTCCTCCCGCACTTCAGTCTTGTTTTTCCTCGTTTGGTACCACCTTGGAGCAAAAGCAACAAAAGTTTGTCGCTTCCTCACCTAAAAACAACAAAGGGATAAACCCTGAGTATGGAATACTCAGCAAGTCTTACCCGACTAAGGAAAAGACTCTCAAGGGTATGCTGGATAAATAGGAGTCAAGGAGAGGCTTTAGCAAAAATCAACTTATACTTTTGCAGAAGTAGCTTACTAACGTGAGTCCTTACTTTCAATCTTTTAACGCCATATTAAGTATTAATAGACTCTATTTGCATCTAGTCTAATTTCACATCACATCAAGACAACATTATTTTTATCCAAAGTGTTCACGTCCTGACTTTAGGTTGCAGGGAAGTGACCAAGTCTTCATAACCGCGAAGGTACGGCGATCCGAATCGATTATACTCAGCTGAGGATCTCCAATCACACGACATATGTAGCACTTAACCCTTGCATATGTCAACCCGCCACCGGGGTTCTTAAGACCGGATCAGGTTCACGCAAACCGAGAGCACAGATACACCACCGTCCAGCCTCTTGCCACGGAGGGTACACGCTACTCTCGCCACCGCTCCACGCCCATTTCGTGTTATCTTATTCCGGCCTTAGTCTGCCCGAGGCAAGGCTTACCCATGACGAGGCATGTGACCAGTTAAAGGGTCCTCGGTCAGCACGCCTACATACGCGTTAATCCTTAACCAACCTGGGTAGAACATCACCTGTTCCTAACCCAAGTCTCAATTTAAGTATTTCCATCCTTAGGATTGTGTCTGTTCCTTAGGATGAAAGAGCATCACAGGGAACTTTGCAGTAAGATCCCACTATTGCTCCAAATGAAAATATTCTTGCAGGTAGAAGCCATCCTCTCCATGGTTAAATTGAGGACAACCTCTATCCACAAGATCTAAGCAAGGCTAAGCATTTTTGTAAATCATATTTTGATACTTCACAGAAGTATCTATAAAGGTATGGATATCAAGGAAAGCAATGCATCAAAGGGTTTCAAGTAACTCCTATGAACCTAATGCACATTTCACTAGACTTAAGTGTGCAAAAAGTATTTAAAAACACAAGGAAAGGGGTTGCATGCACCGGGGCTTGCCTTTGTTAGTAGGTGAGTCAGGCTCGGACTCGCAGTTGTCGAAGTAGAGCCAAGTCTCTGCCTGAGATTCCAAGGTGGTGGTGCCTTCTCTTCAATCACTTCACTCTCTTCTCCGTTTTCTAAATATAACCATATAGGTATATATATAAGAATGAATGCCATGTAATGCTCATGAGAATGCAAAGATAATATAAACTTATTATCTATATCTTGAGTACAACTTTCCTTCATGGAATTCCGGGAACTTAGGGTTTCCGGAGTCGGTAAAGGAGTTCATAGGACAGGGGGGTGTTTTGGGGTTTGGTGATCAAACAAGGTCCAAATCAAACCAAACTCTACCCATGGCTTCTAAATAATGTGAAAAGCTCACATAAAAAGTTTGGGCAATTTTGGGATTACCATTTATGTGCTAAAAATCCAGAACCAGTAGTTTATGCTATTTTAATTACTCTAAAATTCCCTATTTGATTTAAAATCACGAATTTATTTTTATTAAATACTACAGGAAATTAGGGTTCTAAGAAAATTGGTCTCATATTTTTAGGATTTCCTACCATTTTCTACAGTTTTTCAAAGTTCTGCTGAAAAAGAAAAAGGAAAAATAGAAACAGTGCTGGGCCGATTTCAAACTAGGAGGCCCAACAGCACATGAAACCGGGGCGCGCCCACGCCCGCGTTGGCAGCTTTGCAGCAAGGTCCTCGGCTTAACGGCTAAACAGAAATAGGTCCATTCTCTATTGTATTAAGTCACTGACAGTTTGCGGAAATGCCCTCGGGTTTCTATTCCTTCTCCACGAGTACCCCTGGTCACGGCGTGGTCGTCGCCGAGCACCATGCGACTTGTTCCAGCCTCGATTGGCGGTGGCTATCTAAAATGGCTACGGAATGGGCATTCCCAACCTAAGGCAATCCGAGAACACCCATCAATTTCGACTGGCACACCTACAAAATGTTCTGTCCACGCTTATGGCGGAAGCAGGGATGTCGAGCCCGTGTTCCTAATTATCTACGCCCGAATTGGTCAAACGGATGCTACGGTGAGCTTTAAGTGCCTACATAGCTGCTAGAACAAAACTTGAGAGATGTAGAGCTTTACCAGAGTAGTCTGGCCACGGTCGAGATGTTCTTGGCGGCGCGGTGGACTGGATTTGGGAAAACGGCAATACTCCGGCCAGGGTGACTAATCGAGGACAGGAATGGTTGCTATAGCTTCGCAATTTGGAGACGAAGGCCGGAGCTCGGTTGATTTGAGAAAAGGGGGCGAGGGCGGGGTGAATTTATAGCCGCGTGTGAGCCACTGCCGCGGTTACGATGATAACCAGTGCTGGCCCAAGCTGGCGATCAGCGATGGCACCGAGCACGTCACTCCCCGAGAGCTTGCCACGTTCAACCACGGTCGTAAGGCAGTCA
The DNA here is from genome assembly GCF_902167145.1 of Zea mays. Taxonomy (NCBI): domain Eukaryota; kingdom Viridiplantae; phylum Streptophyta; class Magnoliopsida; order Poales; family Poaceae; genus Zea; species Zea mays. The sequence continues at coordinate 15,801,184 of NC_050103.1, forward strand.
AATCCGTGATGGCGTGGCCGAATAGAGGAGGGCGGCGCCGGTGACTGGACATGGCCGGAAGGAGAGATGGCCGCGTGGCAGCCGGAGTTAGTGCCCTTCACCGCGGCGGTCTTATCCGGAGCAAAGAGGTCTTCGCGGGGAGATGCTCGCCGCCCGATCATCTCGACCCCGGCGCAAATCGCGGCGCGGAAAGGTCGTCGGCGGTGAGCACTTTGCGCTGGCGGTCTGATCACCAATAGAGCACTGTACCATGGGAGAGTTGCATTCAGACAGCCTGACAGTCAATTTTGGAGCCCAATTCTCTCTCAATTTCTAATGACAACCCATGTCAAGCTCTGCAGAAAAATTGTAGAGCAATGTACCATATACCATGTTGCAATATGGTGTTGCCACTAAAAGCCATTAGATCATACTCGAAATTGGGCTTGAAGTTGCTGTTAGCTCACTGTTAGCCTGATTTCAGTCCTTTAGCAGTCTGACAGTCTAACTTGGGTTGAGATTTTCTCCACATTTCTCATAAGAACATGGCTTGAATCCTTAAACAAAGTTGTTCTCCTATGTTTGGTCTTCAAACTTTGATGTGGTGGCCTAGGGCAAAAACCCTATGCTTTGAAAGTTACAAAGCCCCAAAGTTGTGCTTACAACACTGATTTCAGACTTAGGCTATATAGAGGTCAAGTGGTACTTTTTGCAAATAAACCCAAAACTTAGGGTTTGGCTTTCAAGTCCACATATTTGTGAACCAATTGACTTCAAATACTTATTTGGCTTGGTTTTTGCACTTTAGCCCAAAAGTGGACTAATTTTACACATAAGCCCCTAGGGTTTGGTTTTAGAGTTCTCCAGGGTTCCAATTAGGGTTTCTGGTATCCTAGGGGTATAAAGGTGATTCAAGTTTATTTTTGGGGTCATTTTATGACTTTTATCCTAAAGCTTTTAGGTTTTCTCAACTTGGGTTAAGTTTTACCCTTTTAACCTCTATTTAGGGTTAAGTCCTTTAACCAGGGTTCTATTTGCAAAAACATTAAAACAATACAACTTGTTTGAAATTTTTACCTAGTGAATGCACTCTAGGTGTATCAAACATATGCAATGCCAATGCTTATGATGCCATGCTCAAGTTTTAGTTACAGTAACACCAGGGGTGTTACATCCTTCCCCCATAAAAGAATCTCGTCCCGAGATTAAAAATCCTAGGGTAGGTAATGGTAAAGGAAACACATCACATTTTTATTTCCCAAATTCTAGTACAAGGCAGGGGTGATGTGGGGGTCACTTCTCTATTACACAGTTATACAGGCTTTACAATTTACAAGAGGCTAACAAGCCTGGGAAATTCTTATCTAAAAAAAAGTCTTGATTTTCCCATGTAGCCTCATCTTCAGAATGCTGGTTCCACTGTATCTTATAAAACTTGAGAGTTTTTCTCCGGGTAACCCTGTCCTTTTGATCCAAGACTTGAATAGGATACTTAGAATATGCCAGGTCCGGTTCAAGGACAACATCTGTTACTTCAATGATTCGATCGGGAACCCGAAGATACTTCTTCAATTGTGACACGTGGAACACATTATGCACAGCAGACAATGTTTCGGGTAGTTGAAGTCGGTACGCCACTGGTCCACATTGCTCAATCACCAGGAATGGACCAATGTACCTGGGTGTAAGCTTCCCTTTAACCCCGAAATGCGATACACCCTTCATTGGTGAAATTTTCAAGTAGACATAATCGCCTACCAGAAAGCATAAGGGTTGTCGTCGTCGGTCTGCATAACTCTTTTGTCGAGTCTGAGCTTTCTTCATATTATGAATAATTTTCTGAACCTTTTCTTCGACCTCTTTCACCATATCAGGCCTAAAGAAGTACCTTTCTCTAGGTTCAGACCAATTTAGCGGAGTACGACATCGTCGTCCATATAAAGCTTCGAAGGGTGCCATCTTGATGCTTCCTTGATAGCTATTATTATATGAAAATTCCGCTAAGGGCAAACATTCATCCCATTTCTGTGAGAAATTCAGAACACATGCCCGCAGCATATCTTCCAGTACTTGGTTTACCCTCTCAGTCTGCCCACTGGTTTGAAGATGATAGGTCGAGCTGTGGAGCAACTTAGTACCTAGGGATTTATGAAGTTCTTCCCAAAATTTGGATACGAATTGCGATCCACGATTCGACACCATGGTCTTTGAGACACCATGCAGACTAAGAATACGAGCAATGTACAATTGGGCATAGACAGTAACCGGGTGATTTGTCTTGACTGGCAGAAAATGAGAAATTTTCGTAAGCCGATCAACAATAACCCAGATAGAGTCATACCCATATGTAGTCCTGGGTAATCCCACGATAAAGTCCATACAATATCCTCCCATTTCCATGTTGGGATAGGTAAAGATTGTAATGGACCAGCAGTCTTCATATATGTGGCCTTGACACGTTTACAAGTGTCACATCTAGCCACATAGTGTGCAATTTCAATTTGCATCTTTGCCCACCAGAAGAACACATAAGGTTCCATGTGTGCAACTTGCTTTTTCTGATGACACTGTACTATCTGAGTCTGTTGGGTGGCAATTATGCAACTTTATCCAATAGAATCAGATGCACCATCTTGGGTAAAACATATAAGAAGAGGTTTACCAACAAGTGGTTACAGTAGGTTCATAGCACACGAGACGGGTGTGAATGTCGAATAACATCACGGATAACTCGTGTTAGCCAGGGAATCCAAGTCCACGAAAGGTGATATAGATTCAAGAAAAATCACCAGCGGAGGGATCTGTAAATACGGACTTTGCAACCAGTCCATTTTATCCAGCACTAGTCATGGATCGGCATGATCACACATGCAGGAAAAACACGCGTGAGACGGTCGAGGCACGACTAGAGCGATGATTAGGTGGCTATTGGCTGACTTAATCTCGTTTTGGTAAGTACTTTCTTTAGGGTGGGTTGAACCAAAGTGAGTTTAGACAACTTGATAAAACGATCTCTAAACTCAGCATTCGTTCAACGGGCAGTTACAAGTTAGTCAAAACCAACTTGTTGAACTACTTTTGACATTAAGCAAATCCTCTCAGTACCATTGGTAAGCCAAGGGGTTGAGAGTTCACATTTGCAAGCAAAAGGTCATGCATTTGGGTAAAAATCCATTTGGTTAGGGAATACATGGATTAATTAGGAAAGCGAATGAACAAACTCATGTATTTCAGCAGCAGGGGGAACAGATCTCTATTTTGGGAGCTAATCAGTTGTTTTCTTACACTAAAAAGCTCCAAGGCTTCACCTTTACACAAAGGATGTAAAGGGAACTTGTATGAGTAGTCACTACCAAGATCAAAAGAAATCAGACCACACATGTAAGTGGTATATCCTTTTGATCCAACGGAAATGACAGATGTTGCTTGATCTCTTTCACAAACAACATAGAAATTGTTTCAAGGAAAGGTCAATGGGAGATAACACATCAGTGTAATTCCATAATGGATCATGACTAGAGACCTCGATACCGACATGCGCCAAGCAGCAAAATCCTGGGTGAGGTTCTCAGCTTCGCCGCGGTACCTTAAGTCCTTAACCATGACACCATTACAAAACTGGTACCAATAATGAATCTCAGTGGTAAGAATAATTTGTGTAGAGATAATATAGTCTTATAATGGATTATGACTACTAACGGTGATACCAGCGTGCATCGAGCAGCACAACCATGTGTATGCATCCACAGGAGGCCCTCGGTTTTATCGCAGTATCATCAATTAAAGTCATAACACCATTACCCGACATAACCAATAAGAAATCTCGTGTAACACTAATGGATTGGGTAAGGGTAACAACATACAAAGAGATACTCTACCAGTAAAGATGGTTACAAGTAGAGAGCCAAATAGATCATGGCCCGAGGAAGTGAACAAGGCATGGCCATAACCTAAACTTGATGAAAGAAGTAGGATGGGAGACTGTTAATTCAGCCCAAGCATATTTCTATGCCCATCGCAGAGATCACAAGGTCAAGGCTTAAGTTGGTATGCCTTCGATAGATATGAAGAAACCAAAGGCATCAAATTCAAGGAAATGGTCGGACATGTCTTTTCTAGGTTGGGTTAATAAAGCAACAAGGCGATCCACAAGGAGAGGCCAAATACACTAGAGACTTCAACCTGCATCAGCTGATCAAAAGAATGGCTCTAAAAGGAGACACAACTTGAGATCCTTGTTTGAAATCTAGGTACACTTTAGGTTTGACAAGGAAATTATCTAGGCATTTATTTGTACGGGTGTGGTCATGAAGTGATAACGGAAAATTCGACTTTGGGCCGGGTCATGGTTCACTAAATATGAATATAGCCTAATCTTGGTTTAGGCAATCAAGTCATCAACTCTCTATTGGTCATAACTCAACTTGATGGTTCTTAGATCAGGGTTGAGAATTGCTTTTTGCTGGGCTAACCAGTTCATGCCCAAGATGACATCCATGTCTTGGCTTTTCAGAACAATCATATTAGTAGGAAAGTCCTGTCTGGCCAATGTTAAGGGCACCTGATAAGCCACTTCTTTTCACTTTTGGTAGCTTTACTGTCGGGCGAGGAAGACCAGTCGTCAACCAACTTCATAGAGGGAGGGGGCCTGAAAAGGTCCAGTTCACCATCAAGTGCTTCTCCCGCTACATGAGAAGGTCCGACTTCCATCTTGACAGAATTCGCAGGGACGTTCGGGTGCAGTTGTAAATACAACACATGAACTTTTTCATGTAGTGTATTTATAACAGACTTGCAAGTTATCCATGGCTAAGCTAAGCTCCTCCACATGGGCTCGAGCTTTGGCTTCCTTAGCCCAGGCGAGTAAACGAGAGTTAACCATCCAATCGGGTGCTAAATCTTGTTTTCCCGAATCGGTCTTGCAAGTAGCGGATGGCTGCATCCGCGACTCATAGATCATTCCTGTGACGGAGTTCTGACTGAAGTAGTTCGACTTGTGCTTCCAGATCCCGATAGGATCGTTGCTACCACTGCTACTTTCTTCATGTCTTGGGGTAAGTTAATGGCAGGTATGCCAATGGGTCTAGTAGATTTGCGCGCGGTCTTTCTGGTGCGCGACAACATTTCTCTAAGGGGGAAATTTTATTAATATAGTGCTTAGCATGATGCATGTATAATTACAGAATCAACCTTAGTTGATTCAACCTTCTATACATTGCACTCTTCCTATCTGGTCTTTAAGATAGACTCTTCAGAATACTTAGGTAAGAAGAGAAAAGAGTTCTTAGGTAAGACTTTTGAAAATTCTTTTGAAGATGCCTCATAATATCTGCAAAGAAGGGCTACGCTCCGATACCAGCTGTGACGGAACCTCCCAAGTAATTAGGCCCACCTACAGTTGTCCTTGTCCAACGGACTTCAGACAACCCTGTAGGTGCCCCTGAACTACTTGACAAGTTCGGTATCTTTCCTTACCTTACCAGGAACGTTTCACCCGTCTTGCAGACATTACAGAACATCGGAGATAAAGAAATGCGGAAGCGAATTACATAAACTTTACATTTATTTCAAAAGCAAGCTTGAGTTATGTTATTACAGACCAGACTAAAAGTGAGTGCAGAGCAGCAATATTATACAAACCAAGGGAGGCACAAACTCCTCCCGATAAGTTTAATAAACAAAAGATCCCAAGTGGAGGACCGAGTCCTCCCGCACTTCAGTCTTGTTTTTCCTCGTTTGGTACCACCTTGGAGCAAAAGCAACAAAAGTTTGTCGCTTCCTCACCTAAAAACAACAAAGGGATAAACCCTGAGTATGGAATACTCAGCAAGTCTTACCCGACTAAGGAAAAGACTCTCAAGGGTATGCTGGATAAATAGGAGTCAAGGAGAGGCTTTAGCAAAAATCAACTTATACTTTTGCAGAAGTAGCTTACTAACGTGAGTCCTTACTTTCAATCTTTTAACGCCATATTAAGTATTAATAGACTCTATTTGCATCTAGTCTAATTTCACATCACATCAAGACAACATTATTTTTATCCAAAGTGTTCACGTCCTGACTTTAGGTTGCAGGGAAGTGACCAAGTCTTCATAACCGCGAAGGTACGGCGATCCGAATCGATTATACTCAGCTGAGGATCTCCAATCACACGACATATGTAGCACTTAACCCTTGCATATGTCAACCCGCCACCGGGGTTCTTAAGACCGGATCAGGTTCACGCAAACCGAGAGCACAGATACACCACCGTCCAGCCTCTTGCCACGGAGGGTACACGCTACTCTCGCCACCGCTCCACGCCCATTTCGTGTTATCTTATTCCGGCCTTAGTCTGCCCGAGGCAAGGCTTACCCATGACGAGGCATGTGACCAGTTAAAGGGTCCTCGGTCAGCACGCCTACATACGCGTTAATCCTTAACCAACCTGGGTAGAACATCACCTGTTCCTAACCCAAGTCTCAATTTAAGTATTTCCATCCTTAGGATTGTGTCTGTTCCTTAGGATGAAAGAGCATCACAGGGAACTTTGCAGTAAGATCCCACTATTGCTCCAAATGAAAATATTCTTGCAGGTAGAAGCCATCCTCTCCATGGTTAAATTGAGGACAACCTCTATCCACAAGATCTAAGCAAGGCTAAGCATTTTTGTAAATCATATTTTGATACTTCATAGAAGTATCTATAAAGGTATGGATATCAAGGAAAGCAATGCATCAAAGGGTTTCAAGTAACTCCTATGAACCTAATGCACATTTCACTAGACTTAAGTGTGCAAAAAGTATTTAAAAACACAAGGAAAGGGGTTGCATGCATCGGGGCTTGCCTTTGTTAGTAGGTGAGTCAGGCTCGGACTCGCAGTTGTCGAAGTAGAGCCAAGTCTCTGCCTGAGATTCCAAGGTGGTGGTGCCTTCTCTTCAATCACTTCACTCTCTTCTCCGTTTTCTAAATATAACCATATAGGTATATATATAAGAATGAATGCCATGTAATGCTCATGAGAATGCAAAGATAATATAAACTTATTATCTATATCTTGAGTACAACTTTCCTTCACGGAATTCCGGGAACTTAGGGTTTCCGGAGTCGGTAAAGGAGTTCATAGGGCACGGGGGTGTTTTGGGGTTTGGTGATCAAACAAGGTCCAAATCAAACCAAACTCTACCCATGGCTTCTAAATAATGTAAAAAGCTCACATAAAAAGTTTGGGCAATTTTGGGATTACCATTTATGTGCTAAAAATCCAGAACCAGTAGTTTATGCTATTTTAATTACTCTAAAATTCCCTATTTGATTTAAAATCATGAATTTATTTTTATTAAATACTACAGGAAATTAGGGTTCTAAGAAAATTGGTCTCATATTTTTAGGATTTTCCTACCATTTTCTACAGTTTTTCAAAGTTCTGCTGAAAAAGAAAAAGGAAAAATAGAAACAGTGCTGGGCCGATTTCAAACTAGGAGGCCCAACAGCACATGAAACCGGGGCGCGCCCACGCCCGCGTTGGCAGCTTTGCAGCAAGGTCCTCGGCTTAACGGCTAAACAGAAATAGGTCCATTCTCTATTGTATTAAGTCACTGACAGTTTGCGGAAATGCCCTCGGGTCTCTATTCCTTCTCCACGAGTACCCCTGGTCACGGCGTGGTCGTCGCCGAGCACCATGCGACTTGTTCCAGCCTCGATTGGCGGTGGCTATCTAAAATGGCTACGGAATGGGCATTCCCAACCTAAGGCAATCCGAGAACACCCATCAATTTCGACTGGCACACCTACAAAATGTTCTGTCCACGCTTATGGCGGAAGCAGGGATGTCGAGCCCGTGTTCCTAATTATCTACGCCCGAATTGGTCAAACGGATGCTACGGTGAGCTTTAAGTGCCTACATAGCTGCTAGAACAAAACTTGAGAGATGCAGAGCTTTACCAGAGTAGTCTGGCCACGGTCGAGATGTTCTTGGCGGCGCGGTGGACTGGATTGGGGAAAAACGGCAATACTCCGGCCAGGGTGACTAATCGAGGACATGAATGGTTGCTATAGCTTCGCAATTTGGAGACGAAGGCCGGAGCTCGGTTGATTTGAGAAAAGGGGGCGAGGGCGGGGTGAATTTATAGCCGCGTGTGAGCCACTGCCGCGGTTACGATGATAACCAGTGCTGGCCCAAGCTGGCGATCAGCGATGGCACCGAGCACGTCGCTCCCCGAGAGCTTGCCACGTTCAACCACGGCCGTAAGGCAGTCAAATCCGTGATGGCGTGGCCGAACAGAGGAGGGCGGCGCCGGTGACTGGACATGGCCGGAAGGAGAGATGGCCGCGTGGCAGCCGGAGTTAGTGCCCTTCACCGCGGCGGTCTTATCCGGAGCAAAGAGGTCTTCGCGGGGAGATGCTCGCCGCCCGATCATCTCGACCCCGGCGCAAATCGCGGCGTGGAAAGGTCGTCGGCGGTGAGCACTTTGCGCTGGCGGTCTGATCACCAATAGAGCACTGTACCATGGGAGAGTTGCATTCAGACAGCCTGACAGTCAATTTTGGAGCCCAATTCTCTCTCAATTTCTAATGACAACCCATGTCAAGCTCTGCAGAAAAATTGTAGAGCAATGTACCATATACCATGTTGCAATATGGTGTTGCCACTAAAAGCCATTAGATCATACTCGAAATTGGGCTTGAAGTTGCTGTTAGCTCACTGTTAGCCTGATTTCAGTCCTTTAGTAGTCTGACAGTCCAACTTGGGTTGAGATTTTCTCCACATTTCTCATAAGAACATGGCTTGAATCCTTAAACAAAGTTGTTCTCCTATGTTTGGTCTTCAAACTTTGATGTGGTGACCTAGGGCAAAAACCCTATGCTTTGAAAGTTACAAAGCCCCAAAGTTGTGCTTACAACACTGATTTCAGACTTAGGCTATATAGAGGTCAAGTGGTACTTTTTGCAAATAAACCCAAAACTTAGGGTTTGGCTTTCAAGTCCACATATTTGTGAACCAATTGACTTCAAATACTTATTTGGCTTGGTTTTTGCACTTTAGCCCAAAAGTGGACTAATTTTACACATAAGCCCCTAGGGTTTGGTTTTAGGGTTCTCTAGGGTTCCAATTAGGGTTTCTGGTATCCCAGGGGTATAAAGGTGATTCAAGTTTATTTTTGGGGTCATTTTATGACTTTTATCCTAAAGCTTTTAGGTTTTCTCAACTTGGGTTAAGTTTTACCCTTTTAACCTCTATTTAGGGTTAAGTCCTTTAACCAGGGTTCTATTTGCAAAAACATTAAAACAATACAACTTGTTTGAAATTTTTACCTAGTGAATGCACTCTAGGTGTATCAAACATATGCAATGCCAATGCTTATGATGCCATGCTCAAGTTTTAGTTACAGTAACACCAGGGGTGTTACATAGCTTCTATTGCAAAGTTAAATGATGAAATGGCTAGTCTTAATGCCCAACTTAAGGCTAGCAAAAGTGATTTTGATAAACTAAAATTTGCTAGGGATGCCTACACGATTGGTAGACACCCCTCAATTAAGGATGGGCTTGGCTTCAAGAGGGAAGCCAAGAACTTAACAAGCCATAAGGCTTCCATCTCCGCCAAGGAGAAAGGGAAGGCCCCTATGGCAAGTAGTACTAAAAAGAACCATGCTTTTATGTACAATGATAGAAGACAGTCTCATAGGAGTTGTAATACTTTTGATTCACATGCCTATGACTCTTATGCTATGTATGCTTCCAGTTCTTCCTATATGCATGGTAGAGATATGCCTTGGAAAAATATTCATCATGTGCCTAGGAAGAATATTGTTCATGTTCCTAGAAAAGTTATGAATGGTCCCTCTTCAATTTATCATGCTTTAAATGCCTCCTTTGCTATTTGTACAAAGGATAGGAAGATAGTTGCTAGGAAATTAGGGGCAAAATGCAAAGGTGATAAAGCTTGCATTTGGGTCCCTAAGGAAACTGTGACTAACCTTGTAGGACCCAACAAGAGTTGGGTACCTAAGACCCAAGCCTAAATTTGCCTTGCAGGTTTATGCATCCGGGGGCTCAAGTTGGATTATCGACAGCGGATGCACAAACCATCTGACGGGGGAGAAGAAGATGTTCACCTCCTACGTCAAGAATAAGGATTCCCAAGATTCAATCATATTCGGTGATGGGAACCAAGGCAAGGTGAAAGGTTTAGGCAAGATTGCAATATCCAATGAGCACTCTCTCTCTAATGTGTTTTTAGTTGAGTCTCTTGGATATAATTTACTTTCTGTCAGTCAATTATGTAATATGGGATATAATTGTCTATTTACAAATGTAGATGTGTCTGTCTTTAGAAGAAGTGATGGTTCACTAGCATTTAAGGGTGTACTAGACGGCAAACTTTATTTAGTTGATTTTGCAAAAGAGGAGGCCGGTCTAGATGCATGCTTAATCGCTAAGACTAGCATGGGCTGGTTGTGGCATCGCCGCTTAGCACATGTGGGGATGAAGAACCTTCACAAGCTTCTAAAGGGAGAACACGTGATAGGTTTGACTAACGTGCAATTCGAAAAAGATAGACCTTGTGCAGCTTGTCAAGCAGGTAAACAAGTGGGAGGAGCACATCACAGCAAGAATGTGATGACCACTTCAAGACCTCTGGAGCTGCTGCATATGGACCTCTTCGGACCCGTCGTCTATCTGAGCATAGGAGGAAGTAAGTATGGTCTAGTTATTGTTGATGACTTTTCCCGCTTCACTTGGGTGTTCTATTTGCAGGATAAGTCTGAGACCCAAGGAACCCTCAAGCGCTTCCTAAGGAGAGCTCAAAACGAGTTTGAGCTCAAGGTGAAGAAGATAAGGAGCGACAATGGGTCCGAGTTCAAGAACCTTCAAGTGGAGGAGTACCTTGAGGAGGAAGGGATCAAGCACGAGTTCTCCGCTCCCTACACACCACAGCAAAATGGTGTGGTAGAGAGGAAGAACAGGACGCTAATCGATATGGCGAGGACGATGCTTGGAGAATTCAAGACCCCCGAGCGTTTTTGGTCGGAAGCTGTGAACACGGCTTGCCACGCCATCAACAGGGTCTACCTTCACCGCCTCCTCAAAAAGACGTCGTATGAGCTTCTAACCGGTAACAAACCCAATGTATCTTACTTTCGTGTATTTGGGAGCAAATGCTACATTCTAGTGAAGAAGGGTAGAAATTCTAAGTTTGTTCCCAAAGCTGTAGAAGGGTTTTTGTTAGGTTATGATTCAAATACAAAGGCGTATAGGGTCTTCAACAAATCATCGGGTTTGGTTGAAGTCTCTAGCGACGTTGTATTTGATGAGACTAATGGCTCTCCAAGAGAGCAAGTTGTTGATCTTGATGATGTAGATGAAGAAGATGTTCCGACGGCCGCTATACGAACCATGGCGATTGGTGATGTACGACCACAGGAACAAAAGGAGCAAGATCAACCTTCTTCCTCAACTATGGTGCATCCCCCAACTCAAGACGATGAACAGGTTCATCAACAGGAGGCATGTGATCAAGGGGGAGCACAAGATGATCATGTGATGGAGGAAGAAAAGCAACCGGAACCTCCAACCCAAGTTCGAGCGATGATTCAAAGGGATCATCCCGTCGATCAAATTCTGGGTGATATTAGCAAGGGAGTAACTACTCGATCTCGATTAGTTAATTTTTGTGAGCATTACTCCTTTGTCTCTTCTACTGAGCCTTTCAGGGTAGAAGAGGCTTTGCTAGATCCGGACTGGGTGTTGGCCATGCAAGAGGAGCTCAACAACTTCAAGAGGAATGAAGTTTGGACACTGGTGCCTCGTCCTAAGCAAAATGTTGTGGGAACCAAGTGGGTGTTCCGCAACAAACAAGACGACCACGGAGTGGTGACAAGGAACAAGGCTCGACTTGTGTCAAAAGGTTATGCCCAAGTCGCAGGTTTGGACTTTGAGGTTGTTCCAAATGGATGTGAAGAGCGCTTTCCTCAACGGGCCAATCAAGGAGGAAGTGTACGTAGAGCAACCCCCTGGCTTCGAGGATGAATGGTACCCCGACCATGTGTGTAAGCTCTCTAAGGCGCTCTATGGACTTAAGCAAGCCCCAAGAGCATGGTATGAATGCCTTAGAGACTTTCTAATTGCTAATGCTTTCAAGGTTGGGAAAGCCGATCCAACTCTTTTCACTAAGACTTGTGACGGTGATCTTTTTGTGTGCCAAATTTATGTCGATGACATAATATTTGGTTCTACTAATAAAAAGTCTTGTGAAGAGTTTAGCAGGGTGATGACGCAGAAATTTGAGATGTCGATGATGGGCGAGTTGAACTACTTCCTTGGGTTCCAAGTGAAGCAACTCAAGGATGGCACCTTCATCTCTCAAACGAAGTACACGCAAGACTTGCTGAAACGGTTTGGGATGAAGGACGCCAAGCCCGCAAAGACGCCGATGGGAACTGACGGACACACCGACCTCAACAAAGGAGGTAAGTCTGTTGATCAAAAAGCATACCGGTCCATGATAGGTTCTTTGCTTTATTTATGTGCTAGTAGACCGGATATTATGCTTAGCATATGCATGTGTGCTAGATTTCAATCCGATCCTAAGGAGTGTCACTTAGTGGTTGTGAAGCAAATTCTTAGATATTTAGTCGCTACGCCTTGCTTCGGGATCTGGTATCCAAAGGGGTCTAACTTTGACTTGATTGGATATTCAGATTCCGACTATGCTGGATGTAAGGTCGATAGGAAGAGTACATCGGGGACGTGCCAATTCTTAGGAAGGTCCCTGGTGTCGTGGAACTCTAAGAAACAAACTTCCGTTGCCCTATCCACCGCTGAGGCCGAGTATGTTGCCGCCGGACAGTGTTGCGCGCAACTACTTTGGATGAGGCAAACCCTCCGGGACTTTGGCTACAATCTGAGCAAAATTCCACTCCTATGTGACAATGAGAGTGCTATCCGAATGGCGGAAAATCCTGTTGAACACAGCCGCACAAAGCACATAGACATCCGGCATCACTTTTTGAGAGACCACCAGCAAAAGGGAGATATCGAAGTGTTTCATGTTAGCACCGAGAACCAGCTAGCCGATATCTTTACCAAGCCTCTAGATGAGAAGACCTTTTGCAGGTTGCGTAGTGAGCTAAATGTCCTAGATTCGCAGAACTTGGATTGATTTGTAGCATACATGTGTTTATGCCTTTTGCATTTTGTTGCTTAATAATGGTGCTCAAGTTGTACAAACACTCCCTGGACCTCACAAGTCCGTTGCAAAGTGATGCACATGTTTAGGGGGAGATGTGTTACAACTTGACCCTTTGAGACTAACCATGTGCTTGAGTTTGCTTGTTTTAGTCTCAAAGGAGGTTTGAAAGGGAAAAGGTGGACTTGGACCATGAAAGACTTCCACTGCACTCCGATGAGAGGGTAACTTATTCCAAGTTCATCTCATGTACTCTTATTGCCTTTGTATTCTTATTGAAGATTTTGGTGAGGCAATGGGGTTCTGGGCCAAGATTGATCCCGTTTTGGTGCTTGATGCCAAAGGGGGAGAAAATAAAGGCCAAAGCAATAGATGGATCAGGCTACCACTTGAGAATTTTTGAAAATAGTAGATTAGAGCTTTTGGTTTGTCAAAACTCTTTCATTGTCTCTTATGTCAAAAGTTGGCCTCTTGTGGGGAGAAGTGTCGATTATGGGAAAAAGGGGGAGTTTTTGAAATCCTTGATCAAATTTCTTTGGAAAACCTCTCTTTATGTCTCTACGAGTGGATTTGACTTAGAGATAGGAATTTGAGTTTGATTTGCAAAAACAAACCAAGTGGTGGCATAGAGTGATCCATATATGTCAAATTTGAATCAAAACAATTTTTGAGTTCTTAGTTGAATTGATTTTGTACTTGTTCTACTTGCTTTATGTTGTGTTGGCATAAATCACCAAAAAGGGGGAGATTGAAAGGGAAATGTGCCCTTGGGCCATTTCTAAGTATTTTGGTGATTTAGTGTCCAACACAAATGCCTAAGTGTAAAATGGTGGACAAAGTACAAATCAAGGATAAAGGTATGTTTCTCAGACTTAGTACATTGTTTTATGGACTAATGTATTGTGTCTAAGTGCTGGAAACAGGAAAAATCCAATTGGAAATGTCTTGGCTCGAGCAGCCAAGAATCTGCTCAGTCTGGAAGCACCGGACTGTCCGGTGGTGCACCGGACAGTGTCCGGTGCGCCAGGCTATTTCGAGCGAAGTGGCCGCTCTCGGGAATTTACCGGCGACGTACGGCTATAATTCACCGGACTGTCCGGTGTGCACCGGACTGTCCGGTGAGCCAACGGTCGGTCGGGCCAACGGTCGGCCGCGCGATCTGCGCGGGACACGTGGCCGAGCCAACGGCTAGAAGGGGGCACCGGACTGTCCGGTGTGCACCGGACATGTCCGGTGCGCCAACGGCTCTCTGGCTGCCAACGGTCGGCTTCGCCGTAGAAGGAAAGAAATCGGGCACCGGACACTGTCCGGTGTGCACCGGACTGTCCGGTGCGCCAGTCGACAGAAGGCAAGATCAGCCTTCCTAGAATGCTCTCAACGGCTCCTAGCTGCCTTGGGGCTATAAAAGAGACCCCTAGGCGCATGGAGGAGGACACCAAGCATTCCTACAACATTCCTAAGCACTAAGACATCGATTCCGCGCCTTTGATTCTTTGCGATAGCAATTAGAGCTCTAGTTGAGTAGTGAACTCTTTGAGTTGTGTTGTGAGCTCTCGTTGCGACTTGTGTGCGTGGTGTTGCTGTGATTTCTTGTCTTGAGTGCGTTGCTAATCCCTCCCTTGCTCCGTGCTTCTTTGTGAATTTCAAGTGTAAGGGCGAGAGGCTCCAAGTTGTGGAGATTCCTCGCAAACGGGATTGAGAAAAAGCAAGCAAAACACTGTGGTATTCAAGTGGGTCTTTGGACCGCTTGAAAGGGGTTGATTGCAACCCTCGTCCGTTGGGACGCCACAACATGGAGTAGGCAAGCGTTGGTCTTGGCCGAACCACGGGATAACCACCGTGCCATCTCTGTGATTGATTTCTTGTGGTTATTGTGTTTTGACTCCTCTCTAGCCACTTGGCAATTATTGTGCTAACGATTAACCAAGTTTTGTGGCTTAAGTTTTCAAGTTTCACAGGATCACCTATTCACCCCCCCTCTAGGTGCTCTCAAACATTACGAGGCCTTTACAAAGTTCCACTAGCTTCAGAAAACCCGCTACAGTTTATAGGAAGCTCCAATGCAGGGTTCTTGCCTGACCGCCATCGCAGCAAAATAAACCAAGGACCTCCCTACACTGACCACTCCCCTACTGCCCTTGCCCCTTTCGGGTAAGGTAGACCTCCACTAGCTTTCCTAGTTAATCAGCCAAGGGCGTCCCATTAAACCCTTGTGGTAGCACTGTTTTCCCGGGTGGTCGCTCCATGTTCCCATTAATTTAATGATCTTAACATGCACAACAATAATAACAAGATAATAACAGAATAATCATGAATAGTGTATCTTCATACCCAAATCCACATAAAGCAATAGCAGGTACTACCCAAAAATATTTCAGGGGTGATCAAGGTATAAAGATAACCAAAACTGGGGTAACCTATTGGATCCCATCAAAATTAACCTATGCATATCATTATAATTAATAAGAACATGGCTGGGAAAAGTAAGTGATCAAGGGCACAACTTGCCTTCAATGAGCTCCTGCTCAGCTATCTCTACTCGCTGAACCTCAGATTCCACAGTGGCTTGCTCGTCTACTCGCATCAACACAATACATACAGAGTATAGCATAAATTAACATCACACCAAACATGCAAAATAAAATATACAGTAAAAATCTATGCATTAAAATGAGATCATAGGAACTGGAATCATTAAATTTGGAGTTATAGCTTTCAAGTTGTGAATTTTCTAAGATTTAATGTGCTTGGAATAGGATTAAATGGGAAATAAATTTTCTTACTGTTTTCATGTCCAAACCGAGACTCCAGATGATGGAGAATAAAATTACAAAATTTTAAGAACTGGAATGAGCTAATTTGGAGTTCATATGAATTTTCTATGAATTATACAAATTCTAGGGTTTATTTTCATATTAAAATCCAATTTCCAATTCATTTAATCAATTTAACTCTGTACTGGACTGGGCCTCAATTCCTGGAAAGTACAGGGGTCTCGGGGTAACATTTCATATGACTCAGGCACTACAGAGGTGGACGGCGGGTTTATTATTAAATTGTCCAGGGACTCTTATGCAAAGTGCGCAAGCGAAGGGGGTATAGTTAGCTCTCGGCCGTCCGATCGGAAATCAGGGGCTTAGGTTAGTTCGGCGCAGTACGCGAACCGGTACGCCGCATGGGCCTTTGGATCTAGATCCAACGGCCACGATCCAATCAGAAGAAGGGGGAAGACTGGATCTAATCGTGACCGCACGATTTGAATCAAACGCGCGGTGTTGCCTTACCCCTCCCGATACTGGACGACGGTGGCCACCGTAGCCGCACGGCGGCGCCATGACCGGCGGTCACGAAAATTCCACCCCGGTGCCCGAACTTCGATACGCAGGGAACAAATACGAAGAGCGCTACTGGGTGCACGAGTTTACGGAATCAGTGCCGCAGCCCAAGCCCAGAATTGCATCGACGACGACGCAAGTCAGCGATGCATAAAAGCCTACCCCGACGAGGAATTATAACCTCCCACGTGACCCAAACCTGGCTCTAATAGCTAATTCTTGGTGCTACTGTTAATTCGAGCTAGTGGGGAGAGGAATTACCTACAACATTGGAGTGGGAGGCCCTGGCCACGGAAAGCTTCGCCCCAGCGGCGAAATCTACACGCCGGTGAGCAATTTCCCTCGCGTCGATATGAAATCCCACACGAAAGCTTCACGGATAAACGCAGGGAGCACTAGCGAAGTCCCCCGGCTAATCACTGGGGCAGTATCGCGGCTGGAAATTACTAATGCCAACGGCGGCGGAGCTTTCCCCAACCTCGGTCATTCACGGTGAGTTAATAGCGGCGGAGTCGGCGATATTTGGGTGAGATGAGGATTAGGCACTCACGGCCTTAAATCCCCAGGAGGTTGGCCCGAGCGCCCGCAACAACCTCCCCGTACCCCGGATTCCGCGCGCGGTTCGTTGGAGCTCCGCAGAGCCGGCGCGCGTGGGGAGGAAGGTGAGAGCTGACACGATGGCCCACGCAACAGAGACTACACGGTGCTGGTGGAAAGACCTGGGTGGCTGGCGACCGGGACCCGCATGGAAGTCACCAAGCGCGCGCGATTGAGTCAGCTAGTGGGCCGCGAAAGAGAAGGAAAGAGGAGATGGGCCGAAAACGAAGTCGGGGCCCAGTTAGATTAGTTTTGTTTTATTCTTTTCTTTTCCATTTCTTTTTCTCCATTTTCAAATCCAATTTGAATTCAAGTTTAAATTCAAACTTTATGGCTCATCATTTACACTATGTTTGTACAGTTAAAAGTATTAAGTTTAAGGATATTTATATTTTTAAATTTTTATATCATTCCTCTTCTTCTTATTTTCAAAACCCTATTTTCAAATTTAGGGTTTAATCAAACTTCAAATAATTATTACCTTATTATTTTTATCCTCATTATTTTATTTAATGCACAAACATATAAAACTCCAACAAAATGCACTTTATTCGATTTTGGTATCATTGGTTTAATTTAATCATCCTTGATTTTATGTATGCTCTTTTCATGATGCAATTAAGGCACATAAAATGAGGACCTCTCTCTATTATTCTTCGTATACAACTTTAAGTATTACAAATCCTACCCCCCTTAAAAATAATCTCGTCCTCGAGATTTAAGAAGATCTGGGGAAAATGTGAGGAAAATCTATGCGAAGCTCTTCTTCTCTTTCCCAAGTTGCTTCATCTTCACCGTGGTGGCTCCATTGCACTTTGCACATCTTTATAACCTTATTCCTTGTAACTCGAGTCAATGTGTCAAGAATCTTGATCGGATACTCCGTGTAAGTCAAATCACCCTGAACACTGAGCTCTTCCATTGGTAACTGTTCCTCAGGGACACGGAGACACTTCTTGAGCTGAGACACGTGGAACACATTATGCACATCCGATAGAGTAGCAGGTAACTCGAGTTGGTATGCCATCTCCCCAACTCGCCTAAAGATCAAGAATGGTCCAATATAGCGAGGGGACTATTTGCCCTTAACTTTGAATCTCCTCATTCCACGAAGTGTTGACACCTTGAGATACACATAGTCTCCTTCCTCAAATTCCAGTGGTCTCCTTCTATTATCAGCATAGCTCTTTTGCCTGGTTTGAGCTACCCTCAAATTCTCTCGAATTATACGGACTTGTTCTTCTGCTTCTTGAATCAGTTCAGGCCCAAAGAACTGTCTTTCTCCAGTCTGATCCCAATATAGAGGAGTCCTGCACTTCCTCCCATATAAAGCTTCAAAAGGTGACATCTTCAGACTGGCCTGATAACTATTGTTATAAGAGAACTCAGCATAAGGTAGACTTTTCTCCCAACTTCCTCCATGCTGAAGGGCACAAGCTCTCAACATATCTTCCAATACTTGATTAGTCCTTTCAGTTTGTCCATCAGTCTGAGAATGGTAGGCCGAACTAAAATTCAACTTTGTATCCATATTCTCATGAAAACTTTTCCAAAATCTGAAGGTAAACTGTGATCCTCTATCCGAAACGATCTTCTTCGGTACACCGTGTAAACACACAATCTGAACCATATATAACTCTGCCAGCTGAGAACCTTTATAAGTAGTCTTGACCGGAATGAAATGAGCCACTTTGGTCAGTCTATCCACAATAACCCACATAGAACCATATCCTTTCGAGGTGCGAGGCAATCCAGTCATGAAGTCCATACCAATATCTTCTTACTTCCACTCGGGTAGCTTTAATGGGTGTAGTAGTCCAGTTGGTCTTTGGTGTTTTGCCTTAACTCTTTGACACACCTCGCACATAGCCACATGTACAGCCACATCTCTCTTCAATTCATACCACCAATACTTTTGCTTCAAATCCTGATACATCTTGGTACTACCAGGATGAATAGATTAATCTAAGTCATGGGCTTCCTTCAGTATAGTCTCACGAAGGCTTTCAATATCAGGAACACATATCCTGTCCTTGAACCACACGGTGCCTTGCTCATCCTCCGTAAATTCTGGACCTCAGCCATCCGTAATAAGATCCTTAATCTCTTGTATCTTAGCATCACCAATCTGTCCTTTTGCAGATTTCTTGCTCCAAGGTAGGTTCCACATCAATAATAACTCCTTCAGTGTGAGCAACTATCCCCAGGTTAAGTCTCCTGAAATCCTCAACAATCTTATCGGGTAGCTGGGCAACAACAGCTGAATGAACATGCTCCTTTTGACTCAAGGCATCTACAACCAAATTTGCCTTGCCCGGGTGATAGGGAATATCCAAATCATAATCCTTAATAAACTCCAACCAATAGCGTTGCCTAAGGTTGCGGTCCTTCTGAGTGAATATATACTTCAAACACTTATGATCCGTGTATACTTGACACTTGGTCCCCATGATATAATGCCTCCATATCTTAAGCGCATGCACTACGCCTGCCAGTTCTAAGTCATGAGTGGGGTAGTTCAACTCTTGTTTCCGCAACTGACGAGACGTGTAGGCAATCACATGTCCTTGCATGAGCACACATCCCAAGCCTTGGCCACATGCATCACAATAAATATCAAATCCCTTTTGTAGATCTGGCATAACCAACACTAGTGGTGACATCAATCTCTTCTTTAATTGATCAAAGCTGTCTTGGCACTTCTTGTCCCACTTAAACTCTCTTCCCTTCTCCAGAAGTGAGGTCATAGGCTTAGCAACCTTAGAAAATCCTTTAATAAATCTCCGATAATATCCTACAAGTCCCAAGAAACTCCGGACCTCAGTAGCTGTAGTGGGTATGCTCCACTCCATAATCTCCTTGACTTTAGCAGGATCCACTGATATTCTGCCATTAGAAATGATATGTCCAAGAAATGGCACCTCGCCAATCCAAAACTCGCACTTGCTAAACTTGGCGTAGAGTTGATTATCTCGTAGCTTCTGTAGCACCAATCTCAGATGTCCCTCATGATCACTATCACTCTTGGAATAGATAAGAATATCGTCGATGAAACCATGACGAATCTATCCAGATCATGAACACCTTATTCTTCAGATCCATAAAATAGGCTGGTGCATTAGTTAATCCAAATAACATAACAGCGAACTCATATAAACCATATCGGGTCAATAAAATCGTCTTGGGAATATCCGATGGCCTAATCTTCATTTGGTGATAACCCGGTCAGAGATCAATCTTCGAGAATACCCTAGCATCTCTCATCCGATCAAATAAATCCTCAATGCGGGGTAATGGATACTTGTTCTTCATAGTGACATCATTAAGGGTCCTATAATCCACGCACATCCCTTGTGATCCATCTTTTTTCTGTACAAATAGAACTAGCGCTCCCCAAGGTGAGGAACTCAGACGGATGTACCCAGCCTCTTGTAATTCCGTTAATTGCTTCTTAAGTTCCTTTAGTTCTTCTACGGACATCATGTATGGCCGTTTGAAAGTAGGGGCAGTCCAGGTAAGGGATCAATGACAAACTCAACTTCCCTATATGGTGGCATCCCTGGTAACTCTTCTGGGAAGACATCCGAAAAATCTCTAACCACACAGATGTTGACACCAACAAACTTCCCATCTACTAAGAATGTCGCTAGTCTGATGGTGGTAGTTACTGCAATTTCAACTTCAAATCTTTCTCCTTTGGACTGGTGAGTTCTATGGTCCCTTTAGCACAGTGTATAACCTGCCTTTGCCTTTCTTAACCATGACATACCAAGGATCACGTCTATAGTGCTCTCTTCTAACACTATAGGGGTAGCCCATCTGGGTTAGAAACATAGAGGACGAAAGAAAGGATTGTAGACAAGGCAGTGATTACGAAGCATGTTACTTTGGAGAATTTATTAGCTAAGTGTGTCACCTACTAAAGCTAATTCATTACCTTATGGTGGTACATGCTAAGATGCCCGTATATACTATTTCACTCAATCAAAGAAGCAAATCAGACATTGATCATCAGAACAATCAACCAACATTTTTAAATATAGAAAATAATTATAATTTTGTCTTAGGCCTCCTATCTCTTAAAAAGATCATAAGTGCAGGATTCCAAGGTGTGAAATCCATCATGTCTTAGAGTAGAAAAGATAAGAGTAATCAGAGTAGAACAGTAGAAGGTGAGACATGATCAAGAAAAGTATAGAAAGAATCAGAGTGAGATAAGTATAGAATGAATCAGAGTAAGGTAAGTAGGTAAGGGTGTTGTCCATTTCTATCTAGGTTTCGTCCTACGGTCAACATTTCCTCTGATACCACTTCTGTCACACCCGGCTTTAAGGGACAAAGCCAGGTGCATCTCATACATGCGCCAAGAAGACAACATATATAATAACAGAGTGTATAGAGATAAATGTCACAAAACATCAGAGTATTTGTTACATAGCGGAAGACTTATTACAAAATAAAAGAATAAATATAAAACGAACTAAGGATCGTTGGCGCCAATGTCAACTGAGAAACGCCACCTAGATCAGATCATACTCCTCGCCTTGTGGCTCCTCCTGAACCACCTGTTCTTCTCCTGTGGGGGGTAATACAGCAAGAGTGAGCTCACATACGTTCATAGCTCAACAAGTCGTGGGGAATAATGTGGCATGAACTCACCAAAGGTGGGAGTTCATGAAATGTAAGGCTGATCAATGAAATAGAGGCTGAAGCTGAGCATTGCTTTTATAAGTTGGTCAAAATTTTATTAGCAATTACTAAGTGTAAGTAAATACCAAATCTTAATAATAATAAAGTAATAATAAAATAATCCCAAATGCGATGCAAATGTCAAATTAAATTTAAGTTCCATAATTAATCATGTGAGGGTCCGAGCCGCTCATGACCGTGAGCACGGCTAGTATACCAGTTTTACACTCTGCAGAGGTTGCGCATCTTTACCCACAAGTCATATTACCCATCTGCCAAGGGATCGCGACTTCCCATACACCTCTACCAAGGAGGCGAGGCAGGGTAACATTACGAGGCCTTTATAAAGTTCCACTAGCTTCAGAAAACCCGCTACAGT
The DNA here is from genome assembly GCF_902167145.1 of Zea mays. Lineage (NCBI taxonomy): Eukaryota > Viridiplantae > Streptophyta > Magnoliopsida > Poales > Poaceae > Zea > Zea mays. The sequence continues at coordinate 15,823,334 of NC_050103.1, forward strand.
TTATAGGAAGCTCCAATGCAGGGTTCTTGCCTGATCGCCATCGCAGCAAAATAAACCAAGGACCTCCCTACACTGACCACTCCCCTACTGCCCTTGCCCCTTTTGGGTAAGGTAGACCTCCACTATCTTTCCTAGTTAATCAGCTAAGGGCGTCCCATTAAACCCTTGTGGTAGCACTGTTTTCCCGGGTGGTCGCTCCATGTTCCCATTAATTTAATGATCTTAACATGCACATTAATAATAACAAGATAATAACAGAATAATCATGAATAGTGTATCTTCATACCCAAATTCACATAAAGCAATAGCAGGTACTACCCAAAAATATTTCAGGGGTGATCAAGGTATAAAGATAACCAAAACTGGGGTAACCTATTGGATCCCATCAAAATTAACCTATGCAAATCATTATAATTAATAAGAACATGGCTGGGAAAAGTAAGTGATCAAGGGCACAACTTGCCTTCAATGAGCTCCTGCTCAGCTATCTCTACTTGCTGAACCTCAGATTCCACAGTGGCTTGCTCGTCTACTTGCATCAACACAATACATACATAGTATAGCATAAATTAACATCACACCAAACATGCAAAATAAAATATACAGTAAAAATCTATGCATTAAAATGAGATCATAGGAACTGGAATCATTAAATTTGGAGTTATAGCTTTCAAGTTGTGAATTTTCTAAGATTTAATGTGCTTGGAATAGGATTAAATGGGAAATAAATTTTCTTACTGTTTTCATGTCCAAACAGAGACTCCAGATGATGGAGAATAAAATTACAAAATTTTAAGAACTGGAATGAGCTAATTTGGAGTTCATATGAATTTTCTATGAATTATACAAATTCTAGGGTTTATTTTCATATTAAAATCCAATTTCCAATTCATTTAATCAATTTAACTCTGTACTGGACTGGGCCTCAATTCCTGGAAAGTACAGGGGTCTCGGGGTAACATTTCATATGACTCAGGCACTACAGAGGTGGACGGTGGGTTTATTATTAAATTGTCCAGGGACTCTTATGCAAAGTGCGCAAGCGAAGGGGGTATAGTTAGCTCTCGACCGTCCGATCGGAAATCAGGGGCTTAGGTTAGTTCGGCGCAGTACGCGAACCGGTACGCCGCATGGGCCTTTGGATCTAGATCCAACGACCACGATCCAATCAGAAGAAGGGGGAAGACTGGATCTAATCGTGACCGCACGATTTGAATCAAACGCGCGGCGTTGCCTTACCCCTCCCGATACTGGACGACGGTGGCCACCGTAGCCGCACGGCGGCGCCATGACCGGCGGTCACGAAAATTCCACCCCGGTGCCCGAACTTCGATACGTAGGGAACAAATACGAAGAGCGCTACTAGGTGCACGAGTTTACGGAATCAGTGCCGCAACCCAAGCCCAGAATTGCATCGACGACGACGCAAGTCAGTGATGCATAAAAGCCTACCCCGACGAGGAATTCTAACCTCCCCCGTGACCCAAACCTGGCTCTAATAGCTAATTCTTGGTGCTACTGTTAATTCGAGCTAGTGGGGAGAGGAATTACCTACAACATCGGAGTGGGAGGCCCTGGCCACGGAAAGCTTCGCCCCAGCGGCGAAATCTCCACGCCGGTGAGCAATTTCCCCCGCGTCGATATGAAATCCCACATGAAAGCTTCACGGATAAACGCAGGGAGCACTGGCGAAGTCCCCCGGCTAATCACTGGGGCAGTATCGCGGCTGGAAATTACTAATGCCAACGGCGACGGAGCTTTCCCCAACCTCGGACATTCACGGTGAGTTAATAGCGGCGGTGTCGGCGATATTTGGGTGAGATGAGGATTAGGCACTCACGGCCTTAAATCCCCAGGAGGTCGGCCCGAGCGCCCGCAACAACCTCCCCGTACCCCGGATTCCGCACGCGGTTCGTTGGAGCTCCGCAGAGCCGGCGCGCGTGGGGAGGAAGGTGAGAGCTGACACGATGGCCCACGCAACAGAGACTACACGGCGCTGGTGGAAAGACCTGGGTGGCTGGCGACCGGGACCCGCATGGAAGTCACCAAGCGCGCGCGATTGAGTCAGCTAGTGGGCCGCGAAAGAGAAGGAAAGAGGAGATGGGCCAAAAACGAAGTCGGGGCCCAGTTAGGTTAGTTTTGTTTTATTCTTTTCTTTTCCATTTCTTTTTCTCCATTTTTGTGGCGGAACTGCCCGAATTATTCCAACTCAAGTGCCCACGTCCCGCCTTAGAGGCTAGACCACACTTAAATGGGAATAACCCGTCAATCCCTCGGATCTAGTCCGACGCGGCCACTGACAGGATCAAGTACCACAATCTCACTCGAAGGTGAGTCACAGAGCAAATACAATAAAGCATAAAACCATACATGTCACAATGTTAAATTATTACATCACCATCATCATCATCGGAGTTTTGCAAAAGTAACCATCATTATTCGAAGTGCAGCGGAATAAAACTAACGATAATTAAACAGAGAGATGGGGAAGCCTGTCCCATCACTCCTCATGCTCCTCCTCAGCCGAGGCAGGGTCCCACTCAACAGTCCAACCCGGTGGTAAGGTGGACGGCCAAGTCACTCCAGCAACCATGTCCTCCAGAGAACCTGTAAAATTATGCCACAAGCAAGGCTGAGTATACTAATACTCAGCTAGACTTACCCGGTGTGAGGAGTCTACTCCTCTACCTCTAGACATGCAGCTGTTTGGCTGTGGGGTTTGGTTGCCAAAAGCACTAGCTGAGTTTCTACATCAAAGTTTTAACTTAGTCAAAGTTAAGTGTGACTCTCTTAAGGCTAAAAGTGGACTATCTACTCATACATGGTAGCAAGCATTATTAACAATCAACATCTTATCTCAACTCATCATACTTCCACTTATTACTCAATGCAGTACAATGGATCAAGCAGTCTCATTAGCTGCGAGAAGCAGACGATTCGAATCGAGTTTTTATCCTTGCAAGGTAAACCTAAACACACGACATGTAGGGGCACTCCGTCCCCACACACATCAACTGTCCCCATCGATTCCCTGGCAACAGATCAGGGCTCACCGCCTTGGCGTACAATGCCCCACTGACCCCGACTGGCCGTCGTGCAGTGACCGCACTTGTACCCACCATAACCGGAATGGGAGACCTCGTCTCAGGTCGCGTGAGGGGATATGTCTGCGGGCAGGTTCACTCAGGTACTAGGCTTACCGATTTACCATATTTCTCGGTATGTGTTTAGTACGTTCAAACGCTTGACACAGGTATCCGCACGTTAATCCTTATTCCATTTTCCATCTCGTAAACAACCAATCCCCATGGATTGTTGTCCACCAACTAGTATCATGACAGTGTGAAAAGTGGGTACAATCAATTTCCTGATCTCGCGCGAGTGCTAGAAAAATCACTCGTCTTCTACCGAGATCCTAATTAAATAAAGCAACTACTCGACCTGTCATACTAGTATTCACCTCAAAAGGATTCCTGAGATCATGCAACTAGGGTTTCAAACAACTCCTACACCTAAGTGCACAATCAAACCTACAATCATTAAGTGAAGTAAAATAGCATAAATAACAGGTTATGCATAAAACCGGGGCTTGCCTTCCAAAGCAGTGGCAGGCAGGTCCTCTGGTGCAGGCTCTGGTGCTGGATCTGGGGCTACCTCCTGAGCAGCTCCTTGCTCCGGCACGAGGATGTACTCTCCGTCAGCAAGATGACAGTCTATCGAAATGCAATGAACATGTATGTCATGATTATGCAAGATTTAAGAACATTACGAAAGAAACTAAGTTAAGAATTAACTTAGGGTTTCCTGGTTCTGTGGGGCTTCTAGTGGTTTACATAGACATAGACTTATTACCTTTTAAGCTTAGGTTTTCTTTTAGGATAACATTAATTTACATTATTCCTTTTCCTTTCCTTAATTTCCATTTAGGGTTTCTAAGGTAGGTTTGAACTACAACAGGGTTTTAATAATTTCCAAAAATTCTGTAAAAGTTGCAGTGGGTTGCCCTTTGCTATTCTAACTTGTTTTAAGAAGTTGAGGCTTTAAGTACCAAGGCTAGGCTTTAAACAAAAATAACAAAAGTTAGGCAAAATGGGCCACTTTACACTACACCTCTTAGCTGGGGGTAGGTTCTGTCCTAAAGGTTATTTTTGCTGGCATCCAATAGTAATAATAGGTCTCTGTGCTAAAAATCACAGAAAACTAAGGGGTGGTTATTTTGCTATGATTTTCTTAAGTTTAATGTTAAAAAGGCACTTTCTACTACATTATTATTTGAAAAATGTCAAACAGCAGATTTCATATTTTTCCTAAGTTCTCTTTAATAAAACAATAGTTGTCCCAAGGGTGGGGGTGTTTTTACCTTGGGGTTATTTTTGTAGAGTTTTTCTAAGTTTCACTTGTTTTATTAAAACAAAAGAGATCTCACTTATTTTACACTAAAACAGGGTATGATATATTTTTCCAGTGAACTATATTGAATAAATAATCTAACAAAAATAGAGGTACTCTCTGGTTCATTACTTAAATTACCTTTTCTATTTTCCCTATCCTTAAGCATATTCTAGAATAAGGGGTAAAACTAACTTAAATGGAGTGGACAGAGAGGTTTAATATTTTTATTTGGTTTAGTAGGTAATTACAAACTTCTCAAAATTTTTCTAACCCCAGTCAAATAGTGCAACTAATTTTGGCCCTATTATTAAGCTTTTGGTCAAAACTATAATTAAATCAGAGCTTTAAAATCTTCCTTAGTACCAAGGGGTTTTATATTTTTCTTAAGTAGGTTACATTATTTAGAATCTGACAAAATTGGTTTGACCAAATTTGGATGATTTAAACAGAAGTTATGCATTTTCAAAGTTTCTGTCCAATTTAAAAACAGATTTAATAAAGGTTTTCTGGAAAAACAGTTTACACCTGGGTCCCTGGGTTTAAACTAAATCCACCTTCACAAATCTACCCCCACGCCACTATTCCCCTGTGTCTCTGACATTTCACAAAACCCCCTGACCTTCTCTCCCTCTCACCCGCAGTCCTTCCCCTAACTGAAACAGTAACCGCGGGAAAGAAAAGGGTGGCGCGACTTACCGGCGGCGAGGGAGGTCCGGCGAAGGGTGGGGTTGGCTCGGGGAGACTCTGACGGTCACGTCGAGGTACGGCTCGACGTCGGGGATGGCCGGAATCGTCCGGTCCACGAGCGCAGGCGGGTGTGCTCGTCGGCGGCGAGTGTACCGGCCAAACCACGGCGAACTGGTTCAATCCAAGGGCATGGTGAGCTTCACGGGGTATCGCAGCGACCGTGTGCGCAAGGAATCGAAGGATGGTTGAGTGGTTTACCCGGTCCACGTACTCCGGCGGGGTTGAGAGCTCCGGCGAGCGTGGACTGGCTTCTCCGGCGAAGTACTCTCCGATTCCTTGCTCGGGGAGCCTCCCGGGGGTGTGCACAGTCTTCTCCGAGGGCTGGACGGGGTTGGGAATGGCTCTACCGGCCGGTCCACGGTGGCAGAGGGGTTAGGCGGCCGCGGACTCGCTGCGCACAGGCAAACGGCGACGAGCTAACTCCGGTGAGGTGTGGAGGGTGCGCGGAAGAGTACAATCTAAGTCTGGGAGGGTTTTATAAGCGCGGGCGCGGGCCATGGCGCTGGCTTGGCTCGGGCGCGGCGCTGGGCGTGCGGGGGCGCGCGCGAGCGTGCTCTGGCGCGGGCAGAAGGCGTCGAACACGTGGAGGTGTTTTTCTTCCAGTGTTCAAACGTCTCCAGAGATCGCAAACGTGCGAATCTCGCCATGAATCCGGCGCAGGCCTCTTCCTGACACCTAGGGCTATCTCACATGTGTGAGTTCCAATGGATGATACGCCCTAGATCGGGAGATAGACGGGCGCCAAATCTGGCTTGTCTCACTGCCCACTCAGCGACAAAACTGATGTCAAGAGCTGTCAAACGTCTGAGTCTTGGTCTCAAATTTTTCCAGGGGGTGCCTTAAGTGGTATACCACATTTTTGGTATAGAACCCAAGTGGTTTTGGCGCCATCTTCAAAGTGAACACGGCTGGTCTTTGGATTAGGGCTAAAATGTGACTTAGAGGGAAATAGAGAGCTCTAGCTCTCTTTCCACTTGGAGATTTGAATTGGGGTTTCTCCAGGGGTCTTTTTGCAACATTTTCCTCCCCTAAATGATGGTTACCAAGTTAGTTAGGGTTTGGGTAAAAGTTACACATGCTTTGCCCACTTGTTCACTCTCTTTCCCCCCCCCCTTGCCTAGGGTTTTGGAAGATAGGGTTTAGGAGAGGTCTAGGGTTCTTCTCCCCTCTTATCCAAGGTAGTAAGTGTGCAAGGACTAGAGTAATGCTTCTTATGTTATTGGCAACTTGATTAGCACATGAGCTCCAAAGTCCTTATGTGGTGCCCTAAGTCCTTACCCTTGTGAACACAGCTTCTAGTGCCAAGGTAACACCTGGGGTGTTACAGCCCTCCCCCCTTAAAGGAATCTCGTCCCGAGATTTAGGTAGAGTCCCTTGGAGGGGTGCTTGAAGGTGTGCTGGTGTTGTTTTTCCCTTTACACTTAAGTTTCTCTTGTTAACTGCTCTTCGAATGTCATCCTCTTTGCAACTTCAGAAGGAAGCCCTTCTTAAGTTAATTCCACAACTTAGACTATCCTTGTTATCTAAGTTTTTCTTATAATTGAATTCAAAGGGCAGGTGGGGGTGGGGTTTTGGGGTTACATACCGACTCCTTTGGGCAGAAAGTCGGGGAAGCGAGATCGTAGAAAATCCTCAGTCTCCCATGTAGCTTCTTCTGCTGAATGGTGACTCCACTGAACCTTGTACATTCTGACCGACCTTGCCCGAGTCGATCTTTCCTTCTGATCTAATACCTTGACGGGGTACTCTTGGTAGGACAAGTCTGGTTCTATCTCAATGTCGGGTTCCGGGAGCACTTCAGTGGGTAGACGAACACATTTCCGCAGCTGAGATACATGGAACACATTATGAACTGCTGACATGTGAGGTGGCAATTCCACTTGATAAGCTACGGGTCCACAAGTCTCCTTGATCTTGTAGGGCCCAATATAGCGAGGAGTTAACTTGCCCTTGATCCCGAATCTCTGGACACCCTTGGTGGGTGATACCTTAAGATAGACATGATCTCCCACCTCAAACTGTAGAGGCTTCCGTCTCTTATCATGATAGCTCCTTTGCCTGGCCTGAGCAGCTTCCATGTTCTTGGTAATAACCCTGACCTTTGCCTCTGCCTCGAGTACCAAGTCTGGTCCAAAAATTTCCCTTTCTCCTGCTTGAGACCAATTTAGTGGGGTCCTACACCTTCTCCCATACAATGCCTCAAAAGGTGCCATCTTCAGACTAGACTGATAGCTGTTATTGTAAGAAAACTCCGCCAAAGACAGACACTTGTCCCAATCCTTTCCATAATGTAGTGCACATGCTCGCAACATGTCTTCCAAAATCTGATTCACCCTTTCTGTCTGGCCATCCGTTTGAGGGTGATACGCTGAGCTTCGAATTACTTGGGTCCCAAGTGATTCTTGCAGTTTCTCCCAAAAGCGTGCCACAAACAGGGCTCCTCTGTCAGATATAATGGTCTTTGGAATACCATGCAGTCTTACTATCTGATCAACATAAATTTCAGCATACTTCTCTGTCTTGTGGGTGGTGTGCACTGGCAAGAAATGAGCAGTCTTGGTCAATCTGTCCACGATAACCCAAATAGAATCATGGCGTCTGGAGGTATTGGGTAATCCCACTATGAAGTCCATGCAAATGTCCTCCCATTTCCAAGATGGTATGGGAAGGGGTTGCAAAGGGCCTGCTGCCTTCAAGTGACTAGCCTTAATTCTCTGGCAGGTGTCACATTCGGATACGTACTTGGCAATTTCCCTTTTCATTCTAGTCCACCAATATAGAGATTTGAGATCATGATACATCTTGTTGCTACCAGGGTGCATGGAGAATTTTGAAAGGTGAGCTTCATCCAGTATTTGCTTTCTGAGCTCAGGGTCCTTGGGAACAACCAATCGATCTCCGAACCATAGAATTCCCTTACTGTCCTGTCAGAAACACTGGTATTTCTCTACCTTTTGCTTGATCATATCCTTGATAATCTGAACACCCTTATCCTCAACCTGTGCCCTGACTATCTGTTCTTGCAACGTGGGCTCCACCGAGATATAGCTTAGGTTACCCGAAGAAACAACTTCCAGGTTCAGCTTGCACAACTCATCACACAGGGTGGTCACTCCCACATCCATGCTCATACAATTACACTGGGCCTTTCTGCTTAAGGCATCTGCCACAACATTGGCCTTTCCTGGGTGGTAATGCACCTCCAAATCATAGTCCTTGATTAACTCCAACCATCTCCTTTGCCTCATGTTCAGATCTGCTTGAGTGAAGATGTATTTGAGACTCTTGTGATCAGTGTAGATGTTACAGTGAGCTCCCATCAAGTAGTGTCTCCATATCTTTAGAGCATGAACTACAGCTGCCAATTCTAGATCATGTGTAGGGTAGTTCTGCTCATGGGGCCTGAGTGCCCGGGAAGCATAAGCAATCACTTTGTTCTCTTGCATCAAAACACATCCCAAACCAGTACCAGAAGCATCACAATAAACTTCAAATGGCTTGGTGTTGTCAGGTTGGGCCAGCACTGGGGCTGTTGTCAAATGCTGCCTCAAGGCATGAAAGGCATCTTCACACTTTTGGCTCCACTCAAATTTGACTCCCTTCTTCAACAGTTCAGTCATTGGTTTGGCAATTCTGGAGAAATCCGGAATAAATCGTCGATAATACCCTGCCAATCCCAGAAAACTCCGAATCTGCTTCACTGTAGCCGGGGGTTTCCAATCCATTACCTCTTGTACCTTCTTAGGATCAACTGATATCCCATCTTGAGAAATTGTGTGGCCCAGGAATTTAATCTCCTTCAGCCAAAACTCACATTTAGACAATTTAGCATACAACTGATGATCACGCAATCTCTGAAGTACAGTATGCAAGTGTTTGGTGTGCTCGGCTTCATTCTTGGAATAAACCAGAATGTCATCAATGAAAACGACCACGAATTTGTCTAGCTCTGGCATGAATACTGAGTTCATCAAGTACATAAAATAAGCCGGGGCATTGGTCAGCCCAAAAGACATCACCAGAAACTCATACAGTCCATATCTGGTAGAGAAAGCCGTCTTGGGAATATCGCTGGCACGGATCTTGATCTGATGGTATCCTGAGCGAAGGTCTATCTTGGAGAATACCTTGGCTCCTACTAACTGATCAAACAAAACATCAATGCGGGGCAGTGGGTATTTGTTCTTGATAGTCACCGCATTGAGAGGACGGTAGTCAACACACATCCTCAAACTCTCGTCCTTTTTCTTCACAAATAAAGCTGGACATCCCCATGGTGAAGTACTTGGACGAATAAACCCCTTGTCCAGCAATTCTTGCAATTGCTTCTTCAATTCTGCCAATTCCGCGGGAGGCATCCTATAGGGTCTCTTGGAGATAGGAGCGGTCCCGGGTTGCAATTCGATGACGAACTCAATATCCCGGTCAGGTGGCATCCCTGGCAATTCATCTGGGAAAACATCTGGGTAGTCACAGACCACTGGGATCTTTTCCACTGGGGAATCTATCATAAGGAAAGCACAAGAACGGGTGCAACCCTGGTCAGGCAAATATAGTGTGGTTCCACCACAAGTTGGTGAGTGCACCTCAATGGCTCTAGCTGCAATATCTATCACAGCCTGATTTCTGGTCAACCAATCAGTTCCCAATATAATATCCACACTCTCCAAACCCAAAATGAGAAGGTTGGTTTTAATTATCAGACTACCAAACTTTATAGGCACATTCTTGTTAACTTGATAAGTGGCAACCCTGCCTCCTGGGGTTGAAATGGTGATACCTCCATTGGTGTGGTGAAAAGGCAATTGGCACTTGGCACTAAATTTTGCGCTAATAAAAATATGCGAGGCACCAGAATCAAATAGAATAATAGCAGGATAATTCAAAACGGTAAAGATACCAGTCATGACGGGTGCTCCCTCTGGAATATCAGCCATGGTGGTGAAGTTCAGCCTGCCCTGCCTCACTTGCACCTTCTGCCTCTTGCCTTGGTTCTGGTTAGCATTCTGCCCCTGCCTCTGCTGGTTCCTGGGGCAATTCTTGGCATAATGCCCAGTGTTGCCACAAGTGAAGCATCTGTTGTCATTTGCCTGGCGGTACTGTTGCTGCTGATTATTCCTCTGAGCTGGAAACTGGGTGCGGTTGGGTGCCTGCTGCTGCTGCTGCTGCGGTGGTCGGATCACCCATCTCCCTTGCTGCTGCTGGGGTCCCCTGCCCTGGGTGTCGGACACAATCCTGAAGCGCTGTGGCTGAGCTGAGGGTCCTGCCACAGGGGTCTTCCTCTTCTTCTCTGCCTGCCTAGCTGTAATGCAGTCCTCTTGGGAGATAGCCATGTTGACCAACTCATTGTAGCTGTTGGCCCTGACGGTGTTGAGACGATCCCGGAGCTTAGTGCTGAGCCCCCTTCTGAATCTGTCCCTCTTCTTCTCATCTGTATCTGCATGATATCCCGCGTACTGGCACAAGTCATTAAAGGCCTGGGCATACTGCAACACTGTCCTGTTGCCCTGAGTAAGTGCCAAAAACTCATTGAGCTTCCTGTCCATGATCCCGGCTGGTATATGGTGTCCTCTAAAAGCTGCCTTGAACTCCCTCCACTCCACCTCTCGGTCCTCTGGCTGCATAGCAAGAAAATGATCCCACCAAGTCCTTGCAGGTCCGCGAAGCTGCTGGGTGGCAAACCTGACTTTGGTGACCTCTGAGCAAGCTCCATGGAGTAGTGGGAATTTGGATTCCACCACTCGCAACCACACGTCTGCATCAAGTGGGTCCTCCGCCCTCGTGAACAATGGAGGCTGGGTGCTGAGGAATTCCTGATAGGTGGCCGCCGCGGGATGACGCTGGTGGTCTCCACCACCATAATGCTGAGGTGGTGGCTGACGCTGAGCCAGCTGCCTCAGGATCTCATTCTGCTGAGCCATGAGCTCCTGCGGAGTGGGAGGTGGTGGCGGCGGTGGAGGAACATGCTCGTTCTGGCCACGACGCTGCCTCCCGGCCATCTGAAAAATCACATACTTACTTAACACCACAGTTCCAAATTTCAAGATTTTATCACGGGGAAAAGTTAAAACAGCATGATAGACTCGACTTCAACAAAAGGGATTTCAAGAGGCATAAATTCTTCCTTCCCATTTTAACTGACAACAGCATCCATCAAACAAGCTCCCAAGAGAGTTTAGCGCTATTACATCAAATTGTTCCAAAATGACTCTACTCTATCTAGCCTAGTACCCCAAGGGTGCAAAAGCTAAGCTATCTGCGAGGAGTCCGACTATTCAACTTCTAAGCCTACCCTGAACACCTAGTGAGCGAACGAAGCAACACTCGACTCGGGGGAAGGTGGTCTTCCCGAGCCAGCAGTGTCCACACTGGAGGCAGGCTCATCTCCTCCCTCAATGTCGACGTCCTCGTTTGCCTCTTGGTCCTGGATCTCCTGGTGATGCATGTCCAGGTGCTCGTTAGCCTCAGCAAGCTGCTGCTGAGTGTTAAGGAGCTGATCCTCCAGAACCTCGATGGTGTTCTCCCTGGTGCCTACCAGCTCCTCCAACTCCTGAATATCCGTGGATAGCTGTTCCACCTGCAAGTCCTTCTCCACCATTTCTTGAGATAAATCAACCACGAGCTCCTCTCTGTTGTCCAATGTAATCTTTGTTGCCTCCAGCAGTGCCAGCAGATGGGACATTGCCTCACCGCGCATCACTTGCAGACGGTACAGAGCATTCATGTACCGTACTGTCAAGTGCGCAGTCTGACCTGGGTAGATGGCCCAGATATCCTTGGCATGCTCCACCCGATCCTTCCACATTGGGTCGTCCTCCTTCTCAGCGGAGAACAAGCCAATGGGGTGGGTAGCCAGCTCCAAGGGGTGGAATCCGCAGAAGGTAGTCAATCCATGCAGAGCGATCGCCTCGATCGTGTCCTCTGCCCGGTACCCGAAAGACTCGGAGTCCAAGGAGCGCCATCCTGGCTGCAGGGGATGAGGCTCCAAGGTCATCCTCACCTGACAGCGAGGCACTCGGTGCTTCTCGAACTGCTGCACCGCGTACTGAGGGGGTGTCGCGTATCCGGCCCCCTGAAGTACCTCCCACAGAATACGGGGAAAGCCCTCTCGTGCAAGTCCGTCAGTGTGGGTCAGTGCATTTCCGTCATCGGAGGATCCGTGGGAAGTCATCTGTGTACGGTTAAGCGTAAGTAAAAGAAAAAGAATTATAAAAAGAACAAGAAAAAGTAAAACTCAGCCTTTCTCTAGTTAAGTAAAAAGGCACTAGGGACCTAGTTGGTTGTTATTTCGTTTTTAAGTCCTTTACTCAGTTATCCATTTGCTTAAATATGAATGCATGCATGCTCGTCCTGAACGGCCTCACAATAAGTTAAAAGGAATAGGGAAGAACTCTCATCCTGTAAATGTGGCCTGTAGGGCCTAGTTACTTAGCCACCTAGCTACCCTTCTATTACCCTAAGGCTTCACGTCCTAGGTCTATCCTGCTTGTCCTACTATCTATCCAACCTTGTTTCTATCAAATTTTACTTGGAAAATTGATGGTATTTACATTTTATTGATTCCTCTATGGTGGTACAAGCTCCGATACCAGCTGTGGCGGAACTGCCCGAATTATTCCAACTCAAGTGCCCACGTCCCGCCTTAAAGGCTAGACCACACTTAAATGGGAATAACCCGTCAATCCCTCGGATCTAGTCCGACACGGCCACTGACAGGATCAAGTACCACAATCTCACTCGAAGGTGAGTCACAGAGCAAATACAATAAAGCATAAAACCATACATGTCACAATGTTAAATTATTACATCACCATCATCATCATCGGAGTTTTGCAAAAGTAACCATCATTGTTCGAAGTGCAGCGGAATAAAACTAACGATAATTAAACAGAGAGATGGGGAAGCCTGTCCCATCACTCCTCATGCTCCTCCTCAGCCGAGGCAGGGTCCCACTCAACAGTCCAACCCGGTGGTAAGGTGGACGGCCAAGTCACTCCAGCAACCATGTCCTCCAGAGAACCTGTAAAAATTATGCCACAAGCAAGGCTGAGTATACTAATACTCAGCTAGACTTACCCGGTGTGAGGAGTCTACTCCTCTACCTCTAGACATGCAGCTGTTTGGCTGTGGGGTTTGGTTGCCAAAAGCACTAGCTGAGTTTCTACATCAAAGTTTTAACTTAGTCAAAGTTAAGTGTGACTCTCTTAAGGCTAAAAGTGGACTATCTACTCATACATGGTAGCAAGCATTATTAACAATCAACATCTTATCTCAACTCATCATACTTCCACTTATTACTCAATGCAGTACAATGGATCAAGCAGTCTCATTAGCTGCGAGAAGCAGACGATTCGAATCGAGTTTTTATCCTTGCAAGGTAAACCTAAACACACGACATGTAGGGGCACTCCATCCCCACACACATCAACTGTCCCCATCGATTCCCTGGCAACAGATCAGGGCTCACCGCCTTGGCGTACAATGCCCCACTGACCCCGACTGGACGTCGTGCAGTGACCGCACTTGTACCCACCATAACCGGAATGGGAGACCTCGTCTCAGGTCGCGTGAGGGGATATGTCTGCGGGCAGGTTCACTCAGGTACTAGGCTTACCGATTTACCATATTTCTCGGTATGTGTTTAGTACGTTCAAACGCTTGACACAGGTATCCGCACGTTAATCCTTATTCCATTTTCCATCTCGTAAACAACCAATCCCCATGGATTGTTGTCCACCAACTAGTATCATGACAGTGTGAAAAGTGGGTACAATCAATTTCCTGATCTCGCGCGAGTGCTAGAAAAATCACTCGTCTTCTACCGAGATCCTAATTAAATAAAGCAACTACTCGACCTGTCATACTAGTATTCACCTCAAAAGGATTCCTGAGATCATGCAACTAGGGTTTCAAACAACTCCTACACCTAAGTGCACAATCAAACCTACAATCATTAAGTGAAGTAAAATAGCATAAATAACAGGTTATGCATAAAACCGGGGCTTGCCTTCCAAAGCAGTGGCAGGCAGGTCCTCTGGTGCAGGCTCTGGTGCTGGATCTAGGGCTACCTCCTGAGCAGCTCCTTGCTCCGGCACGAGGATGTACTCTCCGTCAGCAAGATTACAGTCTATCGAAATGCAATGAACATGTATGTCATGATTATGCAAGATTTAAGAACATTACGAAAGAAACTAAGTTAAGAATTAACTTAGGGTTTCCTGGTTCTGTGGGGCTTCTAGTGGTTTACATAGACATAGACTTATTACCTTTTAAGCTTAGGTTTTCTTTTAGGATAACATTAATTTACATTATTCCTTTTCCTTTCCTTAATTTCCATTTAGGGTTTCTAAGGTAGGTTTGAACTACAACAGGGTTTTAATAATTTCCAAAAATTCTGTAAAAGTTGCAGTGGGTTGCCCTTTGCTATTCTAACTTGTTTTAAGAAGTTGAGGCTTTAAGTACCAAGGCTAGGCTTTAAACAAAAATAACAAAAGTTAGGCAAAATGGGCCACTTTACACTACACCTCTTAGCTGGGGGTAGGTTCTGTCCTAAAGGTTATTTTTGCTGGCATCCAATAGTAATAATAGGTCTCTGTGCTAAAAATCACAGAAAACTAAGGGGTGGTTATTTTGCTATGATTTTCTTAAGTTTAATGTTAAAAAGGCACTTTCTACTACATTATTATTTGAAAAATGTCAAACAGCAGATTTCATATTTTTCCTAAGTTCTCTTTAATAAAACAATAGTTGTCCCAAGGGTGGGGGTGTTTTTACCTTGGGGTTATTTTTGTAGAGTTTTTCTAAGTTTCACTTGTTTTATTAAAACAAAAGAGATCTCACTTATTTTACACTAAAACAGGGTATGATATATTTTTCCAGTGAACTATATTGAATAAATAATCTAACAAAAATAGAGGTACTCTCTGGTTCATTACTTAAATTACCTTTTCTATTTTCCCTATCCTTAAGCATATTCTAGAATAAGGGGTAAAACTAACTTAAATGGAGTGGACAGAGAGGTTTAATATTTTTATTTGGTTTAGTAGGTAATTACAAACTTCTCAAAATTTTTCTAACCCCAGTCAAATAGTGCAACTAATTTTGGCCCTATTATTAAGCTTTTGGTCAAAACTATAATTAAATCAGAGCTTTAAAATCTTCCTTAGTACCAAGGGGTTTTATATTTTTCTTAAGTAGGTTACATTATTTAGAATCTGACAAAATTGGTTTGACCAAATTTGGATGATTTAAACAGAAGTTATGCATTTTCAAAGTTTCTGTCCAATTTAAAAACAGATTTAATAAAGGTTTTCTGGAAAAACAGTTTACACCTGGGTCCCTGGGTTTAAACTAAATCCACCTTCACAAATCTACCCCCACGCCACTATTCCCCTGTGTCTCTGACATTTCACAAAACCCCCTGACCTTCTCTCCCTCTCACCCGCAGTCCTTCCCCTAACTGAAACAGTAACCGCGGGAAAGAAAAGGGTGGCGCGACTTACCGGCGGCGAGGGAGGTCCGGCGAAGGGTGGGGTTGGCTCGGGGAGACTCTAACGGTCACGTCGAGGTACGGCTCGACGTCGGGGATGGCCGGAATCGTCCGGTCCACGAGCGCAGGCGGGTGTGCTCGTCGGCGGCGAGTGTACCGGCCAAACCACGGCGAACTGGTTCAATCCAAGGGCATGGTGAGCTTCACGGGGTATCGCAGCGACCGTGTGCGCAAGGAATCGAAGGATGGTTGAGTGGTTTACCCGGTCCACGTACTCCGGCGGGGTTGAGAGCTCCGGCGAGCGTGGACTGGCTTCTCCGGCGAAGTACTCTCCGATTCCTTGCTCGGGGAGCCTCCCGGAGGTGTGCACAGTCTTCTCCGAGGGCTGGACGGGGTTGGGAATGGCTCTACCGGCCGGTCCACGGTGGCAGAGGGGTTAGGCGGCCGCGGACTCGCTGCGCACAGGCAAACGGCGACGAGCTAACTCCGGTGAGGTGTGGAGGGTGCGCGGAAGAGTACAATCTAAGTCTGGGAGGGTTTTATAAGCGCGGGCGCGGGCCATGGCGCTGGCTTGGCTCGGGCGCGGCGCTGGGCGTGCGGGGGCGCGCGCGAGCGTGCTCTGGCGCGGGCAGAAGGCATCGAACACGTGGAGGTGTTTTTCTTCCAGTGTTCAAACGTCTCCAGAGATAGCAAACGTGCGAATCTCGCCATGAATCCGGCGCAGGCCTCTTCCTGGCACCTAGGGCTATCTCACATGTGTGAGTTCCAATGGATGATACGCCCTAGATCGGGAGATAGACGGGCGCCAAATCTGGCTTGTCTCACTGCCCACTCAGCGACAAAACTGATGTCAAGAGCTGTCAAACGTCTGAGTCTCGGTCTCAAATTTTTCCAGGGGGTGCCTTAAGTGGTATACCACATTTTTGGTATAGAACCCAAGTGGTTTTGGCGCCATCTTCAAAGTGAACACGGCTGGTCTTTGGATTAGGGCTAAAATGTGACTTAGAGGGAAATAGAGAGCTCTAGCTCTCTTTCCACTTGGAGATTTGAATTGGGGTTTCTCCAGGGGTCTTTTTGCAACATTTTCCTCCCCTAAATGATGGTTACCAAGTTAGTTAGGGTTTGGGTAAAAGTTACACATGCTTTGCCCACTTGTTCACTCTCTTCCCCCCCCCCCTTGCCTAGGGTTTTGGAAGATAGGGTTTAGGAGAGGTCTAGGGTTCTTCTCCCCTCTTATCCAAGGTAGTAAGTGTGCAAGGACTAGAGTAATGCTTCTTATGTTATTGGCAACTTGATTAGCACATGAGCTCCAAAGTCCTTATGTGGTGCCCTAAGTCCTTACCCTTGTGAACACAGCTTCTAGTGCCAAGGTAACACCTGGGGTGTTACAATTTTCAAATCCAATTTGAATTCAAGTTTAAATTCAAACTTTATGGCTCATCATTTACACTATGTTTGTACAGTTAAAAGTATTAAGTTTAAGGATATTTATATTTTTAAATTTTTATATCATTCCTCTTCTTCTTATTTTCAAAACCCTATTTTCAAATTTAGGGTTTAATCAAACTTCAAATAATTATTACCTTATTATTTTTATCCTCATTATTTTATTTAATGCACAAACATATAAAACTCCAACAAAATGCACTTTATTCGATTTTAGTATCATTGGTTTAATTTAATCATCCTTGATTTTATGTATGCTCTTTTCATGATGCAATTAAGGCACATAAAATGAGGAGCTCTCTCTATTATTCTTCGTATACAACTTTAAGTATTACAGAGACGAGGCTGGAACTGTGGCTCGCGGACTACCCACTGGCCTGCCAGCTGGGTGGAACGGGCGATGACAACCTCATCATCCGCAACCTCCCCCTGTTCCTCTCCGACACCGCTCGGGCCTGGCTGGAGCATCTGCCTCCGGGGCAGATCTCCAACTGGGACGACCTGGTCCAAGCCTTCGTCGGCAACTTCCAGGGCACGTACGTGTGCCCTGGGAACTCCTGGGATCTCTGAAGCCGCCGCCAGCAGCCAGGAGAGTCTCTCCGGGACTACATCCGGCGATTCTCGAAGCAGCGCACCGAACTGCCCAACGTCACCGACTCGGACGTCATCGGCGCGTTCCTCGCTGGCACCACCTGCCGCGACCTAGTGAGCAAGCTAGGTCGCAAGACCCCCACCAGGGCGAGCGAGCTGATGGACATCGCCACCAAGTTCGCCTCTGGCCAGGAGGCGGTTGAGGCCATCTTCCGGAAGGACAAGCAGCCCCAGGGCCGCCAGCCGGAAGATGTCCCCGAGGCGTCCACTCAACGCGGCACCAAGAAGAAGGGCAAGAAGAAGTCGCAAGCGAAACGCGACGCCGCCGACGCGGACCTTGTCGCCGCCGCTGAGTACAAGAACCCTCAGAAACCTCCTGGAGGTGCCAATCTCTTCGATAAGATGCTCAAGGAGTTGTGCCCCTATCACCAGGGGCCCGTCAAGCACACCCTCGAGGAGTGTGTCATGCTTCGGCGCCACTTCCACAGGGCCGGGCCACCGGCGGAAGGTGGCCGAGCCCACAACAACGACAAGAAGGAGGATCACAAAGCAGAGGAGTTCCCCGAGGTCCACGACTGCTTCATGATCTACGGTGGGCAAGTGGCGAACGCCTCGGCTCGGCACCGCAAGCAAGAGTGTCGGGAGGTCTGCTCGGTAAAGGTGGTGTCGGGGACCATAATTAGGGGTACCCTCAAGGCTCCTAATTCTCAGCTGGTAACCCCCATCAGCATAAAGTTGCAAAGGCCTGATGGGTGCGATTGAGTCAGGGATCAGTCCATTCGAGGGACTCGATCACGCCTCGCCAGAGCCTAGCCTCGGACAAGGGCAGCCGACCCCGGAGATCTCCGTCTCGCCCGAGGCCCCCCTCCAGCGGCGAACATATTTCCGGCTCGCCCGAGGCCCTGTCTTCGCCAAGAAGCAACCCTGACCAAATCGCCGCACCGACCGACCAAATCGCAGGAGCATTTAATGCAAAGGTGGCCTGACACCTTTATCCTGACGCGCGCCCCCCAGCCGACAGAGCCGAAGTGACCGTCGTCACTTCACCGCTCCACTGGCCGGTCTGACAGAAAGATAGCGCCGTCTGCGCCGCTCCGACTGCGGTGCCACTTGACAGAGTGAGGCTGATAGGCAGTCAGGCCCAGCCGCAGGCACCATAGGAAGCTCCGCTTCGCCCGACCCAGGGCTCGGACTCGGGCTAAGCCCCGTAAGACGGCGAACTCGGCTCCGCCCGACCCAGGGCTCGGACTCGGGCTAAGCCCCGGAAGACGGCGAACTCTGCTCCGCCCGACCCAGGGCTCGGACTCGGGCTAAGCCCCGGAAGACGGCGAACTCCGCTCCGCCCGACCCAGGGCTCGGACTCGGGCTAAGCCCCGAAAGACAGCGAACTCCGCTCCGCCCGACCCAGGGCTCGGACTCGGGCTAAGCCCCGGACGACGGCGAACTCCGCTCCACCCGATCCAGGGCTCGGACTCGGGCTCAGCCCCGGAAGACGACGAACTCCGCTCCGCCCGACCCAGGGCTCGGACTTGAGCTCAGCCCCAGAAGACGACGAACTCCGCTCCGCCCGACCCCAGGGCTCGGACTCCACCCTGGCCTCAGCCGACGGTCTCTGCCTCACCCGAACCAGGGGCTCGGACTCGACCTCGGCCACGGAAGACAGACTCGACCTCGGCTTCGGAGGAGCTTCCACATTGCCCAACCTAGGGCGCAGACCAGCCACGTCAACAGGAGGCGCCATCATCACCCTACCCCGAGCTGACTCGGGCCACGGGGAACAAGACCAGCGTCCCATCTGGCTCGCTCCGCCAGATAGGCAATGATGGCGCCCCGCATACTCTGTGACGACGACGGCTCTCAGCCCCCTTACGGAAGCAAGAGGACGTCAGCAAGGACTCAACAGCTCCGACAGCTGTCCCTCCGCCAGGCTCCAGCACTCCTCCGACGACCACGACATCACACCAGCTGGGTGCCAAAATCTCTCTGCCTGCCACGACGGCATGTACTTAGGGCGCTAGCTCTCCTCCGCTAGACACGTAGCACTCTGCTATACCCCCTATTGTACACCTGGATCCTCTCCTTACGCCTATAAAAGGAAGGACCAGGGCCCTCTTAGAGAAGGTTGGCCGCGCGGGGACGAGGACGAGACAGGCGCTCGCGTGAGGCCGCTCGCTCCCTCTCCCGCGTGAATGCTTGTAACCCCATACTGCAAGCGCACCCGACCTGGGCGCGGGATGAACACGAAGGCCGTGGGATTTCCACCTCTCTCACGCCCATCTCTGGCCACCTCACTTCCCCCCTTCGCGCTCGGCCTCGCGTCGACCCATCTAGGCTGGGGCACGCGGCGACATTTCACTCGTCGGCTTGGGGACCCCCCCCGGTCTCGAAACGCCGACAGTTGGCGCGCCAGGTAGGGGCCTGCTGTGTGTTGACGAACAGCTTCCCGTCAAGCTCTAGATGGGCAGTCTCCAGCAACCTCTCCGACCCGGGACGGTGCTCCGTTTCGGGAGCCTTGAGTTCATGTCCCTCGATGGCGGCTACGACATGATACTCCTTCCACTACCGGACGACAGCGATAATGGCGGCCGACAGCCCGCCCGCCGGCGGCGGAATCAACGACGTCTTCCCCGCGTGGTGGAAGAACAACCTTCGAGCTCGCCCCGCCCTCTTCCCCGCCGACGGAGGGGAAGGCGGGGCAACCAAGGCCAAGCAGGGGGTGGCGCCTCGTCGGCTGTCGAGTGAGTCGACAGCGCCGGCACCTCAACGGGGGGCGCGCCGGGCATCGACCTCGCGCTTGAGACGAAGACGAGCACTATCTCCCCGCGACACGCCAATCCCGAGCAAGCGCACGACGCCAGCACGCTCGCGAAAGGCTTGCTGGACGTCACCCTCGGACCTGAGACGACGGTGTAGTCAGTCCCCGACGTGACTTCATCACCGCCCGTCGACCAAGAGGTACCGACCGATTCCCATCCCACGTCTTTCGGATTCAGCCTTGACCCGCCTAGTGGCTTCGCTTTGGCGGGCGCTCTCGTAGAGGCGAGTCCAAACCCTCTGGGGTTTCGTATGCGGTCACCTTGGGACCGGCCGACGGACGTCTCGACCTACGGGCCCTATGGGTCCAAGGAAGACGACGAGCCCAACTTCTGTTGGGATTTCTCCGGACTTGGCAACCCCAGTGCCATGCGGGACTTCATGACCGCATGCGACTACTGCCTTTCCGATTGTTCCGACGGTAGCCGTAGCCTCGGCGACGAGGACTGCAGCCCAAGCCGCGAATGTTTCCACGTCGATCTAGGGGGTCCCTCCGAAGGCAATCATCTCGGCATGTCGGAGGACGGTGATCTCCCTAGGCTGGTGCCTCGCGTTGACATCCCACGGGAGCTAGTTGTGGTCCCCGTTCAGGCGGGGGGCCATGACCCACAGCTCGAGCAAATCCGCGGGGTGCAGGCCAGGCTCGACGAGGGAGCAGGAGCGCTTGAGCCGATCTGCCGGGACGTCGGGCAGGCATGGGTGGCCCAACCTCCAGCCAGAGAAATACGTCATCTGCCCCAGAGCTTTCAGCACCGCGTCGCCGACGACGTCAGGGTCAGGCCGCCACCCGCATCTAGTGGGGTCGGCCAGAACCTGGCTGCAGCAGCAATGCTCCTCTGCGTGATGCCGGAGCCATCAACCACCGAGGGGCGGCGAATCCAGGGAGAGCTCAAGAATCTCCTGGAAGGCGCCGCGGTCCGACGGGTCGAGAGCTCCGCCTCCCGAAGGCAGGGGTACCCCTCAGAACCTCATGCCGCGACTTCCCGATTCATGCGGGAAGCCTCGGTCTACACCGGGCGCACGCGCAACACAGCGCCTGCGGCCCCGGGTCGCCTCGGCAACGAGCACCATCACCGCGACCATCGAGCCCACCTCGACGAGAGGGTGCGCCGAGGCTACCACCCCAGGCGTGGGCGACGCTACGACAGCGGAGAGGATCGGAGCCCCTCGCCCGAACCACCCGGTCCGCAGGCCTTCAGCCGGGCCATACGACGGGCGCCGTTCCCGACCCGGTTCCGACCCCCGACTACTATCACAAAGTACTCGGGGGAGACGAGACCGGAACTGTGGCTCGCGGACTACCGTCTGGCCTGCCAACTAGGTGGAACGGACGATGACAACCTCATCATCCGTAACCTCCCCCTGTTTCTCTCCGACACCGCCCGCGCCTAGTTGGAGCACCTGCCTCCGGGGCAGATCTCCAACTGGGACGACCTAGTCCAAGCTTTCGCCGGCAATTTCCAGGGCACGTACGTGCGCCCCGGGAATTCCTGGGACCTCCGAAGCTGCCGATAGCAGTCGGGAGAGTCTCTCCGGGACTACATCCGGCGATTCTTGAAGCAGCGCACCGAGCTGCCCAACATCACCGACTCGGATGTCATCGGCGCGTTCCTCGCTGGCACCACCTGCCGCGACCTGGTGAGCAAGCTGGGCCGCAAGACCCCCACCAGGGCGAGCGAGCTAATGGACATCGCCACCAAGTTCGCCTCCGGCCAGGAGGCGGTCGAGGCTATCTTCCGGAAGGACAAGCAGCCCCAGGGCCGCCCATCGGAAGACGCCCCCGAGGCGTCAACTCAGCGAGACGCCAAGAAGAAGGGCAAGAAGAAGTCGCAAGCGAAACACGCCGCCGCCGACGCGGACCTTGTCGCTGCCGCCGAGTACAAGAACCCTCGGAAACCCCCCGGAGGTGCCAACCTTTTCGACAATATGCTCAAGGAGCCGTGCCCCTATCACCAGGGGCCCGTCAAGCACACCCTTGAGGAGTGCGTCATGCTTCGGCGCCACTTCCACAGGGCAGGGCCACCCGCGGAGGGTGGCAGGGCCCACGACGACGATAAGAAGGAAGATCACCAAGCAGGAGAGTTCTCTGAGGTCCGCGACTGCTTCATGATCTACGGTGGGCAAGCGGCGAATGCCTCGGCTCGGCACCGCAAGCAAGAGCGCCGGGAGGTCTATTCGGTGAAGGTGGCGGCGCCAGTCTACCTAGACTGGTCTGACAAGCCCATCACCTTCGACCAAGCCGACCACCCCGACCATGTGCCGAGCCCGGGGAAATACCCGCTCGTCGTCGACCCCGTCATCGGCGACGTCAGGCTCACCAAGGTCCTCATGGACGGAGGCAGCAGCCTCAACATCATCTACGCCGAGACCCTCGGGCTCCTGCGTGTCGATCTGTCCTCCGTCCGGGCAGGCGCTGCGCCCTTCCATGGGATCATTCCCGGGAAGCGCGTCCAGCCCCTCGGACAACTCGACCTTCCCGTCTGCTTCGGAACACCCTCCAACTTCCGAAGGGAGACCCTGACGTTCGAGGTGGTCGGGTTCCGAGGAACCTACCACGCGGTACTGGGAAGACCATGCTACGCGAAGTTCATGGCCGTCCCCAACTACACCTACCTGAAGCTCAAGATGCCGGGCCCCAACGGGGTCATCACCGTCGGCCCCACGTACAAACACGCATTCGAATGCGACGTGGAGTGCGTGGAGTACGCCGAGGCCCTCACCGAGTCCGAGGCCCTCATCGCTGACCTGGAGAGCCTCTCTAAGGAGGTGCCAGACGTGAAGCGTCATGCCGGCAACTTTGAGCCAGCGGAGACGGTCAAGCCCGCCCCCCTCGACCTCAGCGGCGACACCTCCAAGCAGATCCGGATCGGCTCCGGGCTTGATGCCAAATAGGAAGCAGTGCTCGTCGACTTTCTCCGCGCGAACGCCGACGTCTTCGCGTGGAGTCCCCCGGACATGCCCGGCATACCGAGGGATGTCGCCGAGCACTCGCTGGACATCCGAGCCGGAGCCCGACCCGTCAAGCAGCCTCTGCGCCGATTCGACGAGGAGAAGCGCAGAGCCATAGGCGAGGAGATCCACAAGCTAATGGCGGTAGGGTTCATCAAAGAGGTATTCCATCCCGAATGGCTTGCCAACCCTGTGCTTGTGAGAAAGAAAGGGGGGAAATGGAGGATGTGTGTAGACTACACTGGTCTGAACAAAGCATGTCCGAAGGTTCCCTACCCTCTGCCTCGCATCGACCAAATCGTGGATTCCACTGCTGGGTGCGAAACCCTGTCTTTCCTCGATGCCTACTCAGGGTATCACCAAATCAGGATGAAAGAGTCCGACCAGCTCGTGACTTCTTTCATCACACCCTTCGGCATGTACTGCTATGTCACCATGCCGTTCGGCTTGAGGAATGCGGGCGCAACGTACCAGCGGTGCATGAACCATGTGTTCGGCGAACACATTGGCCGCACAGTCGAGGCCTACGTCGATGACATCGTAGTCAAGACGAGGAAAGCCTCCGACCTCCTTTCCGACCTTGAAGTGACATTCCGATGTCTCAAGGCGAAAGGCGTCAAGCTCAATCCCGAAAAGTGTGTCTTCGGGGTGCCCCGAGGCATGCTCTTGGGGTTCATCGTCTTCGAGCGGGGCATCGAAGCCAACCCGGAGAAGATCGCAGCCATCACCGGCATGGGGCCCATCAAGGACTTGAAAGGCGTACAGAGGGTCATGGGATGTCTCGCGGCTCTGAGCCGCTTCATCTCACGCCTCGGTGAAAGAGGTCTACCTCTGTACCGCCTCTTAAGGAAGGCCGAGTGCTTCACTTGGACCCCTGAGGCCGAGGAAGCCCTCGGGAACCTGAAGGCGCTCCTCACGAAGGCGCCTATCTTGGTGCCCCCAGCTGTCGGAGAAGCCCTCTTGGTCTACGTCGCCGCGACCACTCAGGTGGTTAGCGCCGCGATCGTGGTCGAGAGGCAAGAAGAGGGGCATGCGTTGCCCGTTCAGAGGCCAGTCTACTTCATCAGCGAGGTACTGTCCGAAACCAAGATCCGCTACCCACAAGTTCAGAAGCTGCTGTACGCGGTGATCCTAACGCGGCGGAAGCTGCGACACTACTTCGAGTCTCATCCGGTAACTGAGGTGTCGTCCTTCCCCCTGGGGGAGATCATCCAGTGCCGAGAGGCCTCGGGTAGAATCGCAAAGTGGGCGGTGGAAATCATGGGCGAAGCAATCTCATTTGCCCCTCGGAAGGCCATCAAGTCCCAGGTCCTGGCAGACTTCGTGGCCGAATGGGTCGACACCCAGCTACCAACGGCTCCGATCCAACCGGAGCTCTGGACCATGTTTTTCGACGGGTCGTTGATGAAGATAGGAGCCGGCGCAGGCCTACTCTTCATCTCGCCCCTCGGCAAGCACATACGCTATGTGCTACGCCTCCATTTCCCGGCGTCCAACAATGTGGCCGAGTATGAGGCTCTGGTCAACGGGTTGCGAATCGCCATTGAGCTAGGGGTCCGACGCCTCGACGCTCGCGGTGACTCGCAGCTCGTCATCGACCAAGTCATGAAGAACTCCCACTGCCGCGACCCGAACATGGAGGCCTACTGCGATGAGGTTCGGCGCCTGGAAGACAAGTTCTACGGGCTCGAGCTCAACCACATCGCTCGGTGCTACAACGAGACTGCGGACGAGCTGGCTAAAATAGCCTCGGGGCGAACAACGGTTCCCCCGGACGTCTTCTCCCGAGATCTGCATCAACCCTTCGTCAAGATCGACGACACGCCCGAGCCTGAGGCACCCTCGGCACAGTCCAAGGCACCCTCGGTTCGGCCCGAGGTACCCTCGGCCCCCGAGGGCGAGGCGCTGCGCGTCGAGGGGGAGCAAAGCGGGGTCTTGCCTGATCAAAACTGACAGACCCCGTACCTTCAATATCTCCACCGAGGAGAGCTACCCTCCGATCGAGCCGAAGCTCGGCGGGTGGCGCGGCGCGCCAAGTCGTTCGTCTTGCTGGGAGATGAGAAGGAGCTCTACCACCGCAGCCCCTCTGGCATCCTCCAGCGATGCATCTCCATCGCCGAAGGTCAGGAACTCCTGCGAGAGATACACTCGAGGGCTTGCGGCCATCACGCAGCGCCTCGAGCCCTTGTCGGGAATGCCTTCCGACAAGGCTTCTACTGGCCCACGGCGGTGGCCGACGCCACGAAGGGTGTCAGTTCTACGCAAGGCAGACCCACCTGCCCGCTCAGGCTCTGCAGACGATACCCATCACCTGGTCTTTTGCTGTGTGGGGTCTGGACCTCGTCGGCCCCTTGCAGAAGGCACCCGGGGGCTACTCGCACCTGTTGGTCGCCATCGACAAATTCTCCAAGTGGATCGAGGTCCGACCCCTAAACAGCATCAGGTCCGAGCAGGCGGTGGCGTTCTTCACCAACATCATCCATCGTTTCGGGGTCCCGAACTCCATCATCACCGACAACGGCACCCAGTTCACCGGCAGAAAGTTCCTGGACTTCTGCGAGGATCACCACATCCAGGTGGACTGGGCCGCCGTAGCTCACCCCATGTCAAATGGGCAAGTAGAGCGTGCCAACGGCATGATTCTACAAGGGCTCAAGCCTCGGATCTACAACAACCTAAACAAGTTCGGCAAGCGATGGATGAAGGAACTCCCCTCGGTGGTTTGGAGCCTGAGGACAACGCCGAGCCGAGCCACAGGCTTCACGCCGTTCTTTCTAGTCTATGGGGCCGAGGCCATCTTGCCCGCAGACTTAGAATACGGTTCCCTGAGGACGAGGGCCTACACCGACCAAAGCAACCAAGCTAGTCGAGAGGACTCGTTGGACCAGCTGGAGGAGGCTCGGGACAAGGCCTTACTACACTCGGCGCGGTACCAGCAGTCCCTGCGACGCTACCACGCCCGAGGGGTCCGGTCCCGAGACCTCCAGGTGGGTGACCTGGTGCTTCGGCTGCGACAAGACGCCCGAGGGCGGCACAAGCTCACGCCCCCCTGGGAGGGGCCGTTCGTCATCGCCAAAGTTCTGAAGCCCGGAACATACAAGCTGGCCAACAGTCAAGGCGAGGTCTACGGCAACGCTTGGAACATCCAACAGCTATGTCGCTTCACCCTTAAGATGTTTTCAAGTTGTTCATATAACTCGCTCCCACGCAAAGTTTAGTCATCAAGGAAGGGTCGGCCTCGCCTCGGCAAAGCCCGACCCTCCCTCGGGGGCTAAAAGGGGGGAACCCCCTCTGCATCGAATTTTTTCCTCGAAAAAAAGATCCTTTCTACCAGAATGTCTTTCGTGCTTTTTGACTACTTCGAAAGTGGAACCTGAAAACGACGGAGTACACGTAAGCAGCCAAGGCTGACCGAGCCGAGGGACTCCTACGCCTCCGTGATATGGATACCTCACTCATCACCTTCTGCGATAAGTAACTCACGTTCGGATAAGTGATTCCGCGGACCGAACAAGTCTTCACGTTCGGAAGCTCTTCTGCCGAAGCGATTCTTCGAGCCTTCTCGACTGCGTCGGTGACAGAACCCCATGGACGGGTAAGAGTGCGCGTAAGCGGCAAGGCCGACCGAGCCGAGGAACTCCTACGCCTCCGGGATACGGATACCTCACTCATCACCTTCCGCGAGAAGCAACTCTCGCTCGCACAAACATTTCTGTTACCGACAAAAAGGTCCAGATACTCGGAATAAGAGGAAAAGAGACGCAGCTTTACAACACGGCGAGGGTGTGTGTTGGCCTCGGCGGCCGCAGAAAACACACGCTACAAGACGATCCGATCCTGCAGGCTCGGATCTTGACGCTTGAAGGGAGCAGCAGCACCCTCGGCGTCGACAACACCTTCGGCGAGGTCCGACCTGGCCTCGGACGGTGACACGGACCAAGGGTCTCTGCTCTGAACGACAACGTCATCACCAAGCCCGGGCCATCGCCGCCAGGGTCTTCTCCGAGAATTCGGCCCGAGCAGGCGGCTCGGTCGATCACCCCGGGGCCTCGGCCAGCTGTCCTCCGAGGACATCAGCCCAGCCCGAGGCCTCGGCAGTTCATTTCCAGCGTCGATCCCGCTAACGGACGACCCGGCCAGGCTCCGGCCGACCAGATCTTCTTTTCGAGCCAACTCTGCCTCTGTTCGCGCTGACACCGCTACCCCTGGCCTCGGCTCATCAAAGAGCGGTCGAGGGGTTCCTCTAACTAAGCAAGGGAAGCCTCAGACAACAAGGCTGACCGAGCCGAGGGACTCCTACGCCTCCGGGATACGGATACCTCACTCGTCACCTTTACACGGGGCGACTAACGCTTCGTGAAGCGGTTCAGGCAACCAACAGGCGAGTCTTAGTGCTCGAAAATGAGGGAAAAACACGGCTCCGTGCCGAAATTACATACATGTTCAGGCCTCGACAGCCACAATGAACAAAAACACTGGCATTCGAAGTGCCATTACAGACGGAACTCTGGTTCCGTCCCCGCGGGTATGTACCACCTCCACACCGGGGAGCCTGCGGGGCGACGAGCACCGGGGGACCCGCCAGCGACCTCTGCAGCAGCAGCCATGGTCCCAGGACGGACGCGGCCGCCGGAGGGCTCTCGTTCGCGTTCCCGCTCAAGGGACGCGAACCAGCTATTAAAGCCAAAGAGCGGGCCGCTCCAAAGCGCACCGGCAGGTCCTCGCTCCCGTCCTCGCCACAAAAGCGAGGAAGAGGGCGGAATGTTGCATCCTAGCTGGGCAGCAACAGTTCGCCTTCCCCGGCATGGCTGGAGGACGTCTCCTCCGCAGAGCTGGAGGATGGTTGCCACCACCAGAAGCTGGAAGAAGAGGTGGCCAGCCGGCCCGCGCGAGAGGTAGAGCCCCGGCTCGCCTCGCCCCCCGCCCCAGCAAGGATGACGAACATCCTCGAGGCTGAGGCGGGACCAAGATCACAGCCCGGTTTGCCTCTCCCCATCCAGGGGCTGGAGGTCACCGTTTTGGGTGACCACCGGCGGGGGGGTGCAACCGGGCTGTATGATGAAAATCCTTGAAGCCGAACGATGGCTGAAAGGTACCAACTCCCGCGGAGTTGCGTTCCTCCAACGACGAGGCGGAAAGACGGCGGGTATCCCCCATCCGGGGGCTTGGAAGGTGGAAAGACATGATGCATAAGGGAGCGCGAAGACATGGTCGCCTTCCAAGGGGGTCACCCTCCTTTTAAAGGCGACTCTCCCTACTTGCGTCCCCAGCTGTCGTGGGCTGAGTCTTCTCCAACACACTCCAAGGTCCTCCCCTACGGCGCGGGGGCTGGGTCCCACACGTCATGCAAGCCGGCTCAGAGCAGAAGAAGCCAAACCGCCGCACGCGGTGCGTGCAACCGCCCAGCGGTTGCAAGCGGCTCTCCACTTTTGCCCAGACCAACGGGCGGAAGGGCGGGCAGCCATGCAGGCGGCATGCAACCGCGCCAAGTGGGCGCACTTCTCCGACTCCCAACACGCCCGACATGGAGACCCGGGCCCACGCGTCATGCAACCGGCGCGCCGAATGCTTCGTGCATGCAACTGCACCGCCACTTGTGCCACCACCGCGCCTCCTCGACTGTGGAACCAATACCGCGACTCGAGGCGGCCCAGAGCACGACCCAGCAGCGCCAGCCTGGCGCGACGGACAATATGGCCAAAAATGGGCCAGCAGTAATGGCGGTGGCAGACGGGGCAGCGGTCACGTCGTCAGCCAAGCTTACGTCCCATCCGGGGGTAGCGAGAGAACCCACTCTCACGGCGTGAAGACGACGCGCCCGTGTTCCGTTCCTCGAACGGCTCGCGCACGCGCAACGGTCGCCCCGGGAACCACTCGCCCCGTCGCATTAACTCCGCGGCGAGACAGGCGGCGCCTCTGGCAGGAGAAGCGGGCGACGCTTCGCCTTCGCCATAATGACCGCGTCAGAAAAGGTACGCCGCGTCGTTCGATTTCGTATCCTTTTACTTTTTTTCCTCTTTCTCTCTCTTGCAACAGGGACCGGGAAAGGGGGATACCCCGAAAAGGATCCTTCCCCGTGAAGGAACCAGGCTCCGAGCCTCCCTACTAATCAGAGGTTCGAAGGCTGGCCCCTCGGAAGGGTTCAACAGCCGCCTCAGAGCGCGTGGGCTCCACACCCACTACTGGTCAGAGGTTCGAAGGCCGGCCCCTCGGAAGGGTTCAACGGCCGCCTCAGGCTACTCGGGCTCCGCGCCCACTACTGATCAGGGGTTCGAAGGCTGGCCCCCGAAGGGTTCACAGCGGCCTCAGACACAGAGCGAGGGATGACCATGGGTACGTTCGATACATAACCAAGGCTCGGGCTGCGCTCCCGAGGTACCCTAGGACATTTCCGAGACCAGCGGGAACGATCTTGTAACGGAATCCCATCGGAGGGAGGCATCGAGCCCTCGGACCCCGTCGCCAGGGGACCGGGTCCGGCAGATCACCCGCAGGTACTTTTGGGCGCGCCTTTGGGCCCCTAGCCGACCCCTAACGAACGGGGCATGGACGTCCACTCGGATTACCCGCCTGCAGCTCACCGGAGACACCATGTTCGGCGCCCACCGAGGGCAACATGGCGCTTCCCCCCCCTCCTCCTTGCGGAAAGGCGACGCAGGGGCGTATATAAAAAAGTCGAGTCTGTCCCTGATCGCCCTCTCGCCCTGTGCGGAGGCTCGGGGGCTGCTCTCGCAAACCCGGCTCCGGCCACACCGTTGACAGCGTCAACATACCAGCCCGAGAACTTGGGACCCGACCGTACACCCGGGCTACGGCCAGCTCGCATGAGGGAACGACCAGACCAGCCGAAGCATTGCGCGAGGCATTAAGACCTCGGAGGAGTCAAACCACTCCTCCGAGGCCTTGGGGGCTACACCCGGCGGGTGCGCTCGCACGCACCCGCCGGAACAAAACGCGACCGAGAAAGGCTGGTCCCCTTGCAAAAAAGTGCGACGAAAGCCTCCAAGCGAGTGCTAACACTCCCTTCGAGGCTCGGGGGCTACTGTCGGGGACCATAATTAGGGGTACCCTCAAGGCTCCTAATTCTCAGCTGGTAACCCCCATCAGCATAAAGCTGCAAAGGCCTGATGGGTGCGATTGAATCAAGGATCAGTCCATTCGAGGGACTCGATCACGCCTCGCCCGAGCCTAGCCTCGGACAAGGGCAGCCGACCCCGGAGGATCTCCGTCTCGCCCGAGGCCCCCCTCCAGCGGCGAACATATTTCTGGCCGACCCAGGGCTCGGACTCGGGCTAAGCCCTGGAAGACGGCGAACTCCGCTCCGCCCGACCCAGGGCTCGGACTCGGGCTAAGCCCCGGAAGACGGCGAACTCCGCTCCACCCGATCCAGGGCTCGGACTCGGGCTCAGCCCCGGAAGACGATGAACTCCGCTCCGCCCGACCCAGGGCTCGGACTTGAGCTTAGCCCCAGAAGACGACGAACTCCGCTCCGCCCGACCCCAGGGCTCGGACTCCGCCCTGGCCTCAGCCGACGGTCTCCGCCTCGCCCAAACCAGGGGCTCGGACTCGACCTCGGCCACGGAAGACAGACTCGACCTCGGCTTCGGAGGAGCTTCCACATCGCCCAACCTAGGGCGCAGACCAGCCACGTCAACAGGAGGCGCCATCATCACCCTACCCCGAGCTGACTCGGGCCACGTGGAACAAGACCGGCGTCCCATCTGGCTCGCTCCGCCAGATAGGCAATGATGGCGCCCCGCATACTCTGTGACGACGGCGGCTCTCAGCCCCCTTACGGAAGCAAGAGGACGTCAGTAAGGACTCAACAGCTCCGACAGCTGTCCCTCCGCCAGGCTCCAGCACTCCTCCGACGGCCACGACATCACACCAGCTGGGTGCCAAAATCTCTTCGGCTGCCACGATGGCATGTACTTAGGGCGCTAGCTCTCCTCCGCTAGACACGTAGCACTCTGCTATACCCCCCATTGTACACCTGGATCCTCTCCTTACGCCTATAAAAGGAAGGACCAGGGCCCTCTTAGAGAAGGTTGGCCGCGCGGGGACGAGGACGAGACAGGCGCTTGCGTGAGGCTGCTCGCTCCCTCTCCCGCGTGAACGCTTGTAACCCCCTACTGCAAGCGCACCCGACCTGGGCGCGGGACGAACACGAAGGCCGCGGGATTTCCACCTCTCTCACGCCCATCTCCGGCCACCTCACTTCCCCCCTTCGCGCTCGGCCTCGCGTCAACCCATCTGGGCTGGGGCACGCGGCGACATTTCACTCGTCGGCTTGGGGACCCCCCGGTCTCGAAACGCCGACAGGTGGCGGCGCCAGTCTACCTAGACTGGTCCGACAAGCCCATCACCTTCGACCAAGGCGACCACCCCAACCGCGTGCCGAGCCCGGGGAAATATCCGCTCGTTGTTGACCCCGTCATCGGCAACGTCAGGCTCACCAAGGTCCTCATGGACGGAGGCAGCAGCCTCAACATGATCTACGCCGAGACCCTCGAGCTCCTGCAGATCGATCTGTCCTCGATTCGGGCCGGCGCGGTGCCTTTTCACGGGATCATCCCCGGGAAACGCGTCCAGCCCCTCGGACAACTCGATTTGCCCGTCTGCTTTGGGACTCCCTCCAACTTCCGAAGGGAAACCCTCACGTTCGAGGTGGTCGGGTTCCGAGGAACCTACCACGCAGTACTGGGGAGGCCATGCTACGCCAAGTTCATGGCCGTTCCCAACTACATCTACCTCAAGCTCAAGATGTCGGGCCCCAACGGGGTCATCACCATCGGCCCCACGTACCGACACGCGTACGAATGCGACGTGGAGTGCGTGGAGTACGCTGAGGCCCTCGCCGAATCCGAGGCCCTCATCGCCGACCTGGAAAGCCTCTCCAAGGAGGCGCCAGATGTGAAGCGCCACGCCGGCAACTTCGAGCCAGCAGAGACGGTCAAGTCCGTCCCTCTCGACCCCAGCAACGACGCCTCCAAGCAGATCCGGATCGGCTCCGAGCTCGACCCCAAATAGGAAGCAGTGCTCGTCGACTTTCTCCGCGCAAACGCCGAAGTTTTCGCGTGGAGTCCCTCAGACATGCCTGGCATACCGAGGGATGTCGCCGAGCACTCGCTGGATATCCGAGCTGGATCCCGACCCGTGAAGCAGCCCCTGCGCCGATTCGACGAAGAAAAGCGCAGGGCCATAGGTGAGGAGATCCACAAGCTGATGGCCGCAGGGTTCATCAAAGAGGTATTCCATCCCGAACGGCTTGCCAACCCTGTGCTTGTGAGAAAGAAAGGAGGGAAATGGCGGATGTGTGTAGACTACACTGGTCTAAACAAAGCATGTCCGAAGGTTCCCTACCCTCTACCTCGCATCGATCAAATCGTGGATTGCACTGCTGGGTGCGAAACCCTGTCTTTCCTCGATGCCTACTCAGGGTATCACCAAATCAGGATGAAAGAGTCCGACCAGCTCGCGACTTCTTTCATCACACCTTTTGGCATGTACTGCTACGTTACTATGCCATTTGGTTTGAGGAATGCGGGTGCGACATACCAAAGGTGCATGAACCACGTGTTTGGCGAGCACATTGGTCGAACAGTCGAGGCTTACGTCGATGACATCATAGTCAAGACGAGGAAAGCCTCTGACCTCCTCTCCGACCTTGAAACGACATTCCGGTGTCTCAAGGCGAAAGGCGTGAAACTCAATCCCGAGAAGTGTGTCTTCGGAGTCCCCCGAGGCATGCTCTTGGGGTTCATCGTCTCCGAGCGAGACATCAAGGCCAACCCGGAGAAAATCGCGGCCATCACCAACATGGGGCCCATCAAGGACTTGAAAGGCATACAGAGGGTCATGGGATGCCTTGCGGCTCTGAGCCGCTTCATCTCGCGCCTCGGCGAAAGAGGCCTACCTCTGTACCGCCTCTTAAGAAAGACCGAGTGCTTCACTTGGACCCCCGAGGCCGAGGAAGCCCTCGGGAACCTGAAGGCGCTCCTTACGAACGCACCCATCTTGGTGCCCCCCGCTGCTGGAGAAGCCCTCTTGATCTACGTCGCCGCTACCACTCAGGTGGTCAGCGTCGCGATCGTGGTTGAGAGATGAGAAGAAGGGCATGCATTGCCCGTCCAGAGGCCGGTCTACTTCATCAGTGAGGTACTGTCCGAGACCAAGATCTGCTACCCACAGATTCAGAAGCTGTTGTACGCGGTGATTCTGACGCGGCGGAAGTTGCGACACTACTTCGAGTCTCATCCGGTGACTGTGGTGTCATCCTTCCCCTGGGGGAGATCATCCAGTGCCGAGAGGCCTCGGGTAGGATTGCAAAGTGGGCGGTGGAAACCATGGGCGAGACAATCTCATTCGCCCCTCGGAAGGCCATCAAGTCCCAAGTCTTAGCGGACTTTGTGGCTGAATGGGTCGACACCTAGCTCCCAATGGCTCCGATACAACCGGAACTCTGGACCATGTTTTTCGACGGGTCGCTGATGAAAACAGGGGCAGGCGCGGGCCTGCTCTTCATCTCGCCCCTCGGGAAGCACCTCCGCTACGTGTTGCGCCTCCATTTCCCGGCGTCCAACAACGTGGTTGAGTACGAGGCTCTAGTCAACGGGTTGCGCATCGCCATCGAGCTAGGGGTCTGACGCCTCGACGCTCGCGGTGACTCACAGCTTGTCATCGACCAAGTCATGAAGAACTCCCACTACCGCGACCTGAAGATGGAAGCCTACTGCAATGAGGTTCGGCGCCTGGAGGGCAAGTTCTACGGGCTCGAGCTCAACCACATCGCCCGGCGATACAACGAGACTGCGGACGAGCTAGCTAAGATAGCCTCAGGGCGGACAACGGTCCCCCCCGACGTCTTCTCCCGAGACCTACATGAACCCTCAGTCAAGACTGACGACACGCCCGAGCCCGAGAAGGCCTCGGCCCAGCCCGAGGCACCCTCGGCCCCCGAGGGTGAGGCACTGCGCATCGAGGAAGAGCAGAATGGGGTCACGCCTAATCGAAACTGGCAGACCCCGTACCTGCAATATCTCCACCGAGGAGAGCTACCCCTCGACAGAGCCGAAGCTCGGCGACTGGCGCGGCGCGCCAAGTCATTCGTCTTGCTGGGTGACGGGAAGGAGCTTTACCACCGCAGCCCCTCCGGCATCCTCCAGTGATGCATATCCATCGCCGAAGGCCAGGAGCTCTTACAAGAAATACACTCGGGGGCTTGCGGTCATCACGCAGCGCCTCGAGCCCTTGTTGGAAACTCTTTCCGACAAGGTTTCTATTGGCCGACCGCGGTGGCCGACGCCACTAGAATTGTCCGCACCTACCAAGGGTGCCAATTCTACGCAAGGCAGACCCACCTGCCCGCTCAGGCTCTGCAAACAATACCCATCACCTGGACGTTTGCTGTGTGGGGTCTGGACCTCGTCGGTCCCTTGCAGAAGGCACCCGGGGGCTACACGCACCTGCTGGTCGCCATCGACAGATTCTCCAAGTGGATCGAGGTCCGACCCCTAAACAGCATCAGGTCCGAACAGGCGGTGGCGTTCTTCACCAACATCATCCATCGCTTCAGGGTCCCGAACTCCATCATCACCGACAACGGCACCCAGTTCACCGGCAGAAAGTTCCTGGACTTCTGCGAGGATCACCACATCCGGGTGGACTGGGCCGCTGTGGCTCACCCCATGACGAATGGGCAGGTAGAACGTGCCAACGACATGATTCTGCAAGGACTCAAGCCGAGAATCCACAACGACCTCCACAAGTTCGGCAGGCGATGGATGAAGGAACTCCCCTCGGTGGTCTGGAGTCTGAGGACAACGCCGAGCCGAGCCACGGGCTTCACACCGTTCTTTCTAGTCTATGGGGCCGAGGCCATCTTGCCCACAGACTTAGAATATGGTTCCCCGAGGACGAGGGCGTACGACGACCAAAGCAATCGAACCAACCAAGAAGACTCACTGGACCAGCTGGAAGAGGCTCGGGACATGGCCTTACTTCACTCGGTGCAGTATCAGCAGTCCCTGCGACGCTACCATGCCCAAGGGGTTCGGTCCCAAGACCTCCAGGTGGGCGACTTGGTGCTTCGGCTGCGTCAAGACGCCCGAGGGCGGCACAAGCTCACGCCTCCCTGGGAAGGGCCATTCATCATCGCCAAGATTTTGAAGCTCGGAACATACAAGCTGGCCAACAGTCAAGGCGAGGTCTACAGCAATGCTTGGAACATCCGACAGCTACGTCGCTTCTACCCTTAAGATGCTTTCAAGTCGTTCGTACACCTCGTTTACATACAAAGTCTAACCATCAAGGAAGGGTCAGCCCTGCCTCGGCAAAGCCCGACCCTCCCTCGGGGGCTAGAAGGGGGGCACCCCCTCTGCGTCAAAATTTTCCTCGGAAAAAGTCTTTCTGCCAGAACGTTTTTCGTGCTTTTTGACTACTTCGAAAGTGGGATCCTGAAAACGACGGAGTACACGTAAGCAGCCAAGGCCGACCGAGCCGAGGGACTCCTACGCCTCTGGGATACGGATACCTCACTCATCACCTTCTGCGATAAGTAACTCACGCTCAGATAAGCGATTCCACTGACCGAACAAGTCTTAATGCTCGGAAGCTTTTCTGCCGAAACGATTTTTCGTGCCTTCTCGACTATATCGATAGCAGAACCCTACGGACGAGTAAGAGTACACGTAAGCGGCAAGGCCGACCGAGCCGAGGGACTCCTACGCCTCCGAGATACGGATACCTCACTCATCACCTTCCGTGAAAAGTAACTCTTGCTCGGACAAACAATTCTGTTACCGACAAATAAGTCAAGATACTCGAAACAAGAGGAAAAGAAACACAGCTTTACAATGTGACGACAATATGTTTGGGCCTCGGCGGCCGCAAAAAACATATGCATACTATAGGAGAATCGATCCTGCAGACTCAGACGTCGATGGAGGGGGAGCAGCAGCACCCTCGGCTGCGACTCCACCTTCGGTGAAGTCCGACCGAGCCTCGGACAGCAACGCGGGCGAAGGATCTCCGCTCCGAAGGACGACGTCAGCACAACGCCCGGGCCATCGCCGCCAGGGTCTCCTCTAGGAACCCGGCCCGAGCAGACGACTCGGCCGGCCGCCCCGAAGCCTCAACCAGCTGTCCCCCGAGGACACCAGCCTGGCTCATGGCCTCGGCAACCCGACTCCGGTGCTGGTCCCGCCAGTGGACGGCCCGGCCAGGCTCCAGCCGACGAAGTCTCCTTTTTGAGCCAACTCTGCCTCTGTCCACGCTGGCACCGCTGCCCTCGGCTCCGGCTCACCGCAGAGCGGCCGAGGATTCCTTTAACTAAGCAAGAGAAGCCTCGGCCGGCAAGGCCGACCGAGCCGAGGGACTCCTACGCCTCCGGGATACGGATACCTCACTCGTCACCTTCGCATGAGGCAACTCACACTTGGTGAAGCGGTTCAGTTAGCCGACAGGCGAGTCCTAGTGCTCGAAATGAGGAAAAAACACGGCTTCATGCCAAAAATACATACATGTTCAGGCCCCGACAGCCACAATGAACAAACACCGGCACTCAAAGTGCCATTACAAATGGAACTCTGGTTCCGCCCCCGCAGGTACGAACAACCCCCCACATTGGAGGGCATGCGGGGCGACGAAACCCCAGGTGGCTCACCGACGCCCGCTCCGGCAGCAGCGACAACGACCTCCGCTCCAGGTGGCCAAACAGCAGCAGCGATGACCTCAGGGCGGACGCTGCTGCAACAAGCCCCTCGCCCACGTCCCCACTCGAGGGGCGAGGACAAGCTATCAAAGCCAAAGAGCCTGAGGCCCGGAGCGCGGGTGGTGGCGGTGATCCCGTCGGTGACGAGGACTTCTTCAGCCGCCACCACCTCAGTGCTAGCGACGGAAGCCATCTGCCCACCGGCAGATCCCCACTCGGATCCTCCCGGACGGACGAGCACCGACCTCCGTGCAGAGGCGTCGTACCGGAGCAAAGACAGGACCGTCCAAGAACATGAACGCCGCCCTAGCAGCGCGCGACATCTAGGGCGGTCCTCCGGTGCACGCGGCGCGACAACCGCTCTCGCGGCGGGAGGGGGCACCGGGAGCCGAGCCAGAGCCAGCTGAGCCAGTGAGCCCAATGCGGTGAAGTTGACGACGCTCGCCACCGACCAGCCCCGCGTTGTCGAAGTCCGACCCTCCCGCTAGGCCGGTGAGCGCCCTCTCCCCTGAATGTTGGGGGAGAAGGTGACCCACGAACCCGCGCGGGAGGTAGAGCTCCGGCTCAGTCCGGCCTCCGCCCTAGCCAGGATGATGAAGATCCTTGAAGCTGAGGGCGGGGCAGAGGTCGCAGCCCGGCTTGCTTCTCCCCACCATCAAGCTGGTGGTCACCGTCTTGGGTGACCACCGGCGAGGGGATGCAGCCGGGCCGCCTGATGAAAATCCTTGAAGCCGAGCGATGGCTGAAAGGTACCAACTTCCGCGAAGTTGCGTTCCTCCAACGACAGCAAGACGGAAGCGACGCGAGTGTTCCCCATCCGGGGGCTCGGAAGGTGGAAGGATGCGATGCATGAAGGGAGTACGAAGACATGGTTGCCTTCCAAGGGGGTCACCCTCCTTTTAAAGGCAACTCTCCCCACTTGCGTCCTCAGTCGTCGCGGGCTGAGTCCTCTCCAACACGCTCCAAGGTCCTCCCCCTACGACACGGGGGCTGGGTCCCACGCGTCATGCAAGCTGGCCCAGGGCAGAAGAAGCCAAACCGCCGTGCGCGGCGCGCGTAACTGCCCAGCGGTTACAGGCGCTCCTCCACTTTCGCCCAAACCAGCGGGTGAAAGGGCGGACCGCCATGTAGGCGGCATGCAACCGCACCAAGGGGGCGCACCCTTTCGACTTCGACGTGTCCAGCATGGAGGCCCAGGCCCACACGTCATGTAACCGGCGCGCCGGTTACTACGTGCGAGAAACTGCACCGCCATTCGCGCTAGTACCGCGCCGACTGCGGAACCGGTGCCGCGACTCGAGGCGACCCTGCGCATGACCCGACAGTGTCAATCAAGCACATCGGTCACGGGTCAGTCAGCCGCGGGAGAAGGCGTGACGGTCCACACGGCCAGAAATGGGCCGGCAGTAATGGCGGTGGCAGGCGGGCGGAAGCAGCAGTCAAGTCGTCAGCAGGCTCACGTCCCCTCCTGGGACAGCGGGAGAGCCCTCTCCCACAGCGTGAAGACGATGCACCCGTGTTCCGTTCCCCGAACGGCTCGCGCACGCACAACGGCTGCCCCGCGAACCACTCGTCCCGTCGCATTAACTCTGCGGCAGGACAGGCGGCACCTTTGGCAGGCGAAGCAGGCGACACTTCACCTCCGCCATAATGACCGCGTCAAAAAAGGTGTGCCACGTCATTCGATTTCGTATCCTTTTCCACTTCCTCTTTCTCTCTCTTGCCACAGGGACCGGGAAAGTGGATACTCTGAAAGGGATCCTTCTCCGCGAAGGAAGCGGGCCCCGAGCCCCCCTACTGATCAGAGGTTCGAAGGCTGGCCCCTCGGAAGGGTTCAACAGCCGCCTCAGAGCACTCGGGCTCCGCGCCCACTACTAGTCAGAGGTTCGAAGGCTGGCCCTCGGAAGGGTTCAACGGCCGCCTCAGGCCACTCGGGCTCCGCGCCCACTACTGATCAGGGGTTCGTAGGCTGGCCCCCGAAGGGTTCTGACAGCCGCCTCAGAGCACGCAGAGCGAGGGATGACCCTAGGTACGTTTGATACATAACCAAGGCTCGGGCTACGCTCCTGAGGTACCCTAGGACATTTCCGAGACCCACGGGAACGATTTTGTAACGGTATCCCACCAGAGGGAGGCATCGAGCCCTCGGACCCCGTCAAAAGGGGACCGGGTCCGGCAAATCACCCACAAGTACTTTTGGAGCGCGCCTCCGGGCCACTAGCCGACCCCTAACGAATGGGACACGGGCGTCCACTCGGATTACCCATTAGCAACTCACTGGAGACACCATGTTCGGCGCCCTCCGAGGGCAACATGGCGCTTTCCCCCTCCTCCTTGCGGAAAGGCGACGTAGGGGCGTATGTAAAAAGCCGAGTCTGTCCTTGACCGTCCTCTCGCTCTGTGCGGAGGCTCGGGGGCTGCTCTCGCAAACCCGGCTCTGGCCGAACCGTTGATAGCGTCAACATACCAGCCCGAGAACTTGGGACTCGACTGTGCACCCGGGCTACGGCTAGTTCGCATGAGGGAACAACCAGACCGACCGAAGCATCACGAAACGCACTAAGACCTCGAAGGAGTCAAACCACTCCTCCGAGGCCTCGGGGGCTACACCCGGCGGGTGCGCTCGCGCGCACCCACCGGAACGAAACGCAACCGAGAAAGGCCGGTCCCCTTGCAAAAAAAGTGCGACAAAAGCGTCCAAGCGAGTATCAACACTCCCTTCGAGGCTCGGGGGCTACTGTCGGGGACCATAATTAGGGGTACCCCCAAGACTCCTAATCTCAGCTGGTAACCCCCATTAGCACAAAGCTGCAAAGGCCTGATGGGCACGATTAAGGTCAAGGCTCAGTCCACTCAAGGGACACGATCTCGCCTCGCCCGAGCCCAGCCTCGGGCAAAGGCAGCCGACCCCGGAGGATTCACGTCTCGCCCGAGGGCCCCCTCAAGCAACGGACACACCTTCGGCTCGCCCAAGGCCCAGTCTTTGCAGAGAAGCAACCTTGGCCAGATCGCCACGCCAACCGACCATATCGCAGGAGCATTTAATGCAAGGATGGCCTGACACCTTATCCTGACGCGTGCTCTTCAGTCGATAGAGCCGAAGTGACCGCAGTCACTTCGCCGCTCCACTGACCGACCTGACAAGAAAACAGCGCCGCCTGCGTCACTCCGACTGCTATGCCACTCGACAGAGTGAGGCTGACAGCAGCCAAGTCCGGCCTCGGGCGCCATAGGAAGCTCCGCTTCACCCGACCCTAGGGCTCGGCCCCCGTCTCGGTCTCGGAAGATGGACTTCGCCTCGCCCGACCCCAGGGCTCGGACTCAACCTCGACCTCGGACGACAAACTCCGCCTCGCCCGACCCCAGGGCTCGGACTCAGCCTTGGCTCCGGAAGACGACGAACTCCGCCTCGCCCGACCCCAGGGCTCGGACTCAGCCTCGGCTCCGGAAGACGACGAACTCCGCCTCGCCCGACCCCATGGCTCGGACTCAGCCTCGGCTCCGGAAGACGATGAACTCCGCCTCACCCGACCCCAGGGCTCGGACTCAGCCTCGGCTCTGGAAGACGACGTACTCCGCCTTGCCCGAGCCCAGGGCTCGGACTCAGCCTCGGTCTCAGAAGACGGACTCGACCTCGGCCCCGGAGGAGCCTCCGCCTCGCCCGACCTAGGGCTCGGACCGACCACGTCACAGGAAGGGCCATCATTACTGAAAGGGAATTAGGCTTACACCTAGTTCCTAAATAATTTTGGTGGTTGAATTGCCCAACACAAATATTGGACTAACTAGTTTGCTCTAGTTTACAAGTTATACAGGTGCCAAGGTTCACACATAGTCAATAAAAAGGACCAAGTGTTGAGTTCAAACAAAGGGTAAAGAGGCAACCGAAGGCTCCTCTGGTCTGGCGCACCGGACTGTCCGGTGTACCACCGGACAGTGAACAGTACATGTCCGGTGCACCAGAGGACTCGCACTCCAACTCTTCACCTTCAGGAAAATCCAGAGCCGGCGCGCTATAATTCACCGGACTGTCCGGTGTACACCGGACAGTGTCCGGTGCTCCACAGAGGCGCGGCTCAAGAACTCGCCAGTCTCGGGGAAATCACGAAGGCTGCTCCGCTATAATTCACCGGACATGTCCGGTGTGCACCGGACTGTCCGGTGCATCCTCGGAGCAACGGCTACCTCGCGCCAACGGTCGCCTGCAACTGCAATAAATGCGCGCCAGAGCGCGCAGGCGTCAGAGTCGCCCACGCCGGCGCACCGGACAGTGAACAGTGCATGTCCGGTGCGCCACCGGACATCAAGGCGGGCCCAGAAGTCAGAACTCCAACGGTCAATTTCCAACGGCACTGATGACGTGGCGGGGGCACCGGACATGTCCGGTGCGCCATCGAACAGACGGCCTCCACCAACGGTCAAGTTGGTGGTTGGGGCTATAAATACCCCAACCACCCCACCATTCATTGCATCCAAGTTCTCCACTTCCCAACTACTACAAGAGCTCTAGCATTCAATTCTAGACACACCAAAGAGATCAAATCCTCTCCAAATTTCACACAACGCCCTAGTGATTAGAGAGAGTGATTTGCTTGTGTTCTTTCGAGCTCTTGCGCTTGGATTGCTTCCTTCTTTCTTGATTCTTTCTTGTGATCAAACACTCACTTGTAATTGAGGCAAGAGGCACCAATTGTGTGGTGGCCCTTGCGGGAAGTTTGATTCCCAAGTAATTTGAGAAGAGAAGCTCACTCGGTCCGAGGGACCGTTTGAGAGAGGGAAGGGTTGAAAGAGACCCGGCCTTTGTGGCCTCCTCAACGGGGAGTAGGTTTGCGAGAACCGAACCTCGGTAAAACAAATCCACGTGTCACACTCTTCATTCGCTTGTGATTTGTTTTGCTCCCTCTCTTTCGCGGTCTCGTTTATATTTCTAACGCTAACCCGGCTTGTAGTTGTGATTATTTTTGAGAATTTCAGTTTCGCCCTATTCACCCCCCCCCCCTCTAGGCGACTTTCAATTGGTATCGGAGCCCGGTGCTTCATTAGAGCCTAACCGCTCAAAGTGATGTCGGGAGATCACGCCAAGAAGAAGATGGAGACCGGCGAAAAGCCCACTACAAGTCACGGGAGCACTTCATCGGAAGAATCCCGCACCAAGAGGAGGGAAAAGAAGAAGAGCTCCTCCAACAAAGGGAAGGAGAAGAAATCTTCTTCGCACCACAAAGAGAAGGAGGAGAGATCTTCCTCCCACAAGCCACATCGGAGAGGGGACAAGCACAAAAGGATGAGGAAAGTGGTCTACTACGAGACCGACACTTCATCAACATCGACCTTCGGCTCCGATGCGCCCTCCGTAACTTCTAAACGCCAAGAGCGTAAGAAGTTTAGTAAGATCCCCCTACATTACCCTCGCATTTCTAAAAATGCATCTTTACTTTCCATCCCATTAGGCAAACCACCAACTTTTGATGGTGAAGATTATGCTAGGTGGAGTGATTTAATGCGATTTCATCTAACCTCACTCCACAAAAGTATATGGGATGTTGTTGAGTTTGGTGCACAGGTACCAT
Organism: Zea mays; assembly: GCF_902167145.1. Lineage (NCBI taxonomy): Eukaryota > Viridiplantae > Streptophyta > Magnoliopsida > Poales > Poaceae > Zea > Zea mays. The sequence continues at coordinate 15,866,040 of NC_050103.1, forward strand.
CCGTAGGGGATAAAGACTATAATGAAGATGAGGTGGCCCAAATCGAGCACTTCAACTCTCAAGCGACAACAATACTCCTCGCCTCTCTAAGTAGAGAAGAGTATAACAAAGTACAAGGGTTGAAGAGCGCCAAGGAGGTTTGGGATGTGCTCAAGACCGCGCACGAGGGAGACGAGCTCACCAAGATCACCAAGCGGGAAACGATCGAGGGGGAGCTCGGTCGGTTCCGGCTTCGCAAAGGGGAAGAGCCACAACACATGTACAACCGGCTCAAGACCTTGGTGAATCAAGTGCGCAACCTCGGGAGCATAAAGTGGGATGACCACGAGGTGGTTAAGGTTATTCTAAGATCTCTCATTTTCCTCAACCCCACTCAAGTTCAATTAATTCGTGGTAATCCTAGATATACTAAAATGACCCCCGAGGAAGTTATCGGGAATTTTGTAAGTTTTGAGTGCATGATCGAAGGCTCGAGGAAGATCAACGAGCTTGATGATTCCACCACATCCAAAGCTCAACCCGTCGCATTCAAAGCAACGGAGGAAAAGAAGGAGGAGGCTACACCAAGTCGACAACCAATAGACGCCTCCAAGCTCGACAATGAGGAAATGGCGCTCGTCATCAAGAGCTTCCGCCAAATCCTCAAGCAAAGGAGAGGGAAAGACTACAAGTCCCGCTCCAAGAAGGTTTGCTACAAGTGTGGTAAGCCCAGTCACTTTATTGCTAAATGTCCATTATCAAGTGATAGTGACAGGGGCGACGACAAGAAGGGGAGGAGAAAGGAGAAGAAGAGGTACTACAAGAAGAAGGGCGGCGATGCCCATGTTTGTCGGGAGTGGGACTCCGACGAAAGCTCAAGCGACTCCTCCGACGACGAGGACGCCGCCAACATCGCCGTCACCAAGGGACTCCTCTTCCCCAACGTCGGCCACAAGTGCCTCATGGCAAAGGACGGCAAAAAGAAGGTAAAATCAAGATCCTCCACTAAATATGAATCCTCTAGTGATGATAATGTTAGTGATGAGGAAGATAACTTGCGTTCTCTTTTTGCCAATCTTAACATAGAACAAAAAGAAAAATTGAATGAATTGATTAGTGCTATTCATGAAAAAGATGACCTTTTGGATTCCCAAGAGGATTTTCTAATTAAAGAAAACAAGAAACATGTTAAGATTAAAAATGCTTATGCTCTAGAAGTAGAAAAATGTCAAAAATTATCTAGTGAGCTAAGCACTTGTCGTGAGATGATTGACAACCTTAGGAAAGAAAATACTAGTTTAAATGCTAAGGTTGATTCTCATGTTTGTAATGTTTCAATTTCCAATCCTAGAGATAATAATGATGACTTGCTTGCTAGGATTGAAGAATTGAACATTTCTCTTGCTAGCCTTAGAGTAGAAAATGAAAATTTAATTGCTAAGGCTAAGGATTTTGATATTTGTAGTGTTACTATTTCCAACCTTAGAAGTGAGAATGATATATTACATGCTAAGGTTGTTGAATTAAAATCATGCAAACCCTCTACATCTAATGTTGAGCATGTTTCTATTTGTACTAGATGTAGAGATATTGATGTAAATGCTATTCATGATCACATGGTCTTAATTAAACAACAAAATGATCATATAGCATTATTAGATGCTAAAATTGCCGAGCATAACTTAGAAAATGAAAAATTTAAATTTGCTAGAAGTATGCTCTATAATGGGAGACGCCCTGGCATCAAGGATGGCATTGGCTTCCAAAGGGGAGACAATGTCAAACTTAATGCCCCTCCTAAAAACTTGTCTAACTTTGTTAAGGGCAAGGCTCCCATGCCTCAGGATAACGAGGGTTACATTTTATACCCTGTCGGTTATCCTGAGAGCAAAATTAGAAAGATTCATTCTAGGAAGTCTCACTCTGGCCCTAATCATGCTTTTATGTATAAGGGTGAGACATCTAGCTCAAGGCAACCATCCCGTGCCAAGTTGCCTAAAAAGAAAACTCCTAATGCATCAAATGAACATAGCATTTCATTTAAGACTTTTGATGCATCTTATGTGTTGACAAACAAATCCGGCAAAGTAGTTGCCAAATATGTTGGGGGCAAGCACAAGGGATCAAAGACTTGTGTTTGGGTACCCAAAGTTCTTGTGTCTAATGCCAAAGGACCCAAAACCATTTGGGTACCTAAAGTCAAGAACTAAACTTGTTTTGTAGGTTTATGCATCCGGGGGCTCAAGTTGGATACTCGACAGCGGATGCACAAACCACATGACAGGGGAGAAGAAGATGTTCTCCTCATATGAGAAAAACCAAGATCCCCAACGAGCGATCACATTCGGGGATGGAAATCAAGGTTTGGTCAAAGGTCTTGGTAAAATTACTATATCTCCTGACCATTCTATTTCCAATGTTTTTCTTGTAGATTCTTTAGATTACAATTTGCTTTCCGTTTCACAATTATGTCAAATGGGCTACAACTGTCTATTCACTGATGTAGGTGTCACTGTCTTTAGAAGAAGTAATGATTCAATAGCATTTAAGGGAGTGTTAGAGGGTCAGCTATACTTGGTAGATTTTGATAGAGCTGAACTCGACACTTGCTTAATTGCTAAGACTAACATGGGTTGGCTCTGGCACCGCCGACTAGCCCATGTTGGAATGAAGAATCTTCATAAGCTTCTAAAGGGAGAACACATTTTAGGATTAACAAATGTTCATTTTGAAAAAGACAGGATTTGTAGCGCATGCCAGGCCGGGAAGCAAGTTGGCACCCATCATCCACACAAGAACATCATGACGACTGACAGGCCACTGGAACTCCTACACATGGATCTATTCGGCCCGATTGCTTACATAAGCATCGGCGGGAGTAAGTACTGTCTAGTTATTGTGGATGATTATTCTCGCTTCACTTGGGTATTCTTTTTACAGGAAAAATCTCAAACCCAAGAGACCTTAAAGGGATTCTTGAGACGGGCTCAAAATGAGTTCGGCTTAAGAATCAAGAAAATAAGAAGCGACAACGGGACGGAGTTCAAGAACTCTCAAATTGAAGGCTTTCTTGAGGAGGAGGGCATCAAGCATGAGTTCTCTTCTCCCTACACCCCTCAACAAAATGGTGTAGTGGAAAGGAAGAATCGAACTCTATTGGACATGGCAAGAACCATGCTTGATGAGTACAAGACTTCGGATCGGTTTTGGACCGAGGCGGTCAACACCGCTTGCTACGCCATCAATCGGTTGTATCTTCACCGAATCCTCAAGAAGACATCCTATGAACTCCTAACCGGTAAAAGGCCCAATATTTCATATTTTAGAGTCTTTGGTAGCAAATGTTTTATTCTTATTAAAAGAGGTAGAAAATCTAAATTTGCTCCTAAGACTGTAGAAGGCTTTTTACTTGGCTATGACTCAAACACAAGGGCATATAGAGTCTTTAACAAGTCCACTGGACTAGTTGAAGTCTCATGTGACGTTGTGTTTGATGAGACTAACGGCTCTCAAGTAGAGCAAGTTGATCTTGATGATATAGGTGAAGAACAGGTTCCGTGCATCACGCTAAGGAACATGTCCATTGGGGATGTATGTCCTAAGAAATCCGAAGAGCCTCCAAATGCACAAGATCAACCATCCTCCTCCACGCAAGCATCTCCACCAACTCAAAATGAGGATGAAGCTCAAGTTGATGAAGTAGAAGATCAAGCAAATGAACCACCTCAAGATGACGGCAATGATCAAGGAGGAGATGCAAATTATCAAGACAAGGAGGATGAAGAGCAAAGACCGCCACACCCAAGAGTCCACCAAGCAATACAACGAGATCACCCCGTCGACACCATCCTCGGCGATATTCATAAGGGGGTAACCACTAGATCTCGTGTTGCACATTTTTGTGAGCATTACTCTTTTGTTTCCTCTATTGAGCCACACAGGGTAGAGGAAACACTTCAAGATTCGGATTGGGTGGCGGCGATGCAAGAGGAGCTCAACAACTTCACGAGGAACGAGGTATGGCATTTAGTTCCACGTCCTAACCAAAATGTTGTAGGAACCAAATGGGTCTTCCGCAACAAGCAAGACGAGCATGGTGTGGTGACAAGGAACAAAGCTCGACTCGTGGCCAAAGGGTATTCACAAGTCGAAGGTTTGGATTTTGGTGAAACCTATGCACCCGTAGCTAGGCTTGAGTCAATTCGCATATTATTGGCCTATGCTACTTACCATGGCTTTAAGCTTTATCAAATGGACGTGAAAAGTGCCTTCCTCAATGGACCAATCAAGGAAGAGGTCTATGTTGAGCAACCTCCCGGCTTTGAAGACAGTGAGTATCCTAACCATGTCTATAAGCTCTCTAAGGCGCTTTATGGGCTTAAGCAAGCCCCAAGAGCATGGTATGAATGCCTAAGAGATTTCCTTATTGCTAATGGCTTCAAAGTCGGAAAGGCCGATCCTACTCTATTCACTAAAACTCTTGAAAATGACTTGTTCGTATGCCAAATTTATGTTGATGATATTATATTTGGGTCTACTAACGAGTCTACATGTGAAGAATTTAGTAGGATCATGACACAAAAGTTCGAGATGTCTATGATGGGGGAGTTGAAGTATTTCTTAGGATTCCAAGTCAAGCAACTCCAAGAGGGCACCTTCATTAGCCAAACGAAGTACACTCAAGACATTCTAACAAAAATTGGAATGAAGGATGCCAAGCCTATCAAGACACCCATGGGAACCAATGGGCATCTCGACCTCGACACGGGAGGTAAGTCCGTGGATCAAAAGGTATACCGGTCGATGATAGGTTCATTACTCTATTTATGTGCATCTCGACCGGACATTATGCTTTCCGTTTGCATGTGTGCAAGATTCCAATCCGACCCTAAGGAATCCCACCTTACGGCCGTAAAACGAATCTTGAGATATTTGGCTTATACTCCTAAGTTTGGGCTTTGGTACCCTCGGGGATCCACATTTGATTTGATTGGTTATTCGGATGCCGATTGGGCGGGGTGTAAAATTAATAGGAAGAGCACATCGGGGACTTGCCAGTTCTTGGGAAGATCCTTGGTGTCTTGGGCTTCAAAGAAGCAAAATTCGGTCGCTCTTTCCACCGCCGAAGCCGAGTACATTGCCGCAGGTCATTGTTGCGCGCAACTACTTTGGATAAGGCAAACCCTGCGGGACTACGGTTACAAATTAACCAAAGTCCCTTTGCTGTGTGATAATGAGAGTGCAATCAAAATGGCTGACAATCCTGTCGAGCATAGCCGCACTAAACACATAGCCATCCGGTATCATTTTCTTAGGGATCACCAACAAAAGGGGGATATCGAGATTTCTTACATTAACACTAAAGATCAATTAGCCGATATCTTTACCAAGCCTCTTGATGAACAAACTTTTACCAAACTTAGGCATGAGCTCAATATTCTTGATTCACGCAACTTCTTTTGCTAGATTGCACGCATAGCTCAGTTATATACTTTTGATCATATCTCTTTTATATGCTATGACTAATGTGTTTTCAAGTCTATTTTCAAACCAAGTCAAAGGTGTATTGAAAGGGAATTGGAGTCTTCGGCAAAGACAAAGGCTTCCACTCCGTAACTCATTCTTCGCCGTCACTCCAAGCTTCTCTCCATCTTTAGGGGGAGAATTCAAAGCAAAAGGACTTCGTCTTTGGGGGAGAGAGTAAGCCCAAAGCAAAAGGACTTCGTCTTTGGAATAATCTTAACTCATTTATTTATGACCAAAGGGGAAGAAAAAGCACTTTGAGGGCTCTAATGATTCCGTTTTTGGCGATTCATGCCAAAGGGGGAGAGAGTATGAGCCCAAAGCAAAAGGACCGCACCACCACCAATTTCAAAAACTTAATGTTTTCCAAGAAGTATTCATCAATTGGTATCCTATTGTGTTCAAAAGGGGGAGAAAGTAGTATTTCAAAAATGATATATCAAAACCCTCTTGAACACTAAGAGGAGGATCTCATTTAGGGGGAGTTTTGTGTAGTCAAAGGAGAAGCATTTGAAACGTAGGGAGAAAATTTCAAATCTTGAAAATGCTTTGCAAAATCCTACTCATTTACCCTTGACTATTTGCAAAGGAACTTTGAAAAAGATTTACAAAAGAGTTTGCAAAAACAAAACATGTGGTGCAAGCGTGGTCCAAAATGTTAAAAATGAAAGAAACAATCCATGCATATCTTGTAAGTACTTATATTGGCCCAATTCAAAGCAACCTTTGCACTTCCATTATGCAAACTAGTTCAATTATGCACTTCCATATTTGCTTTGGTTTGTGTTGGCATCAATCACCAAAAAGGGGGAGATTGAAAGGGAATTAGGCTTACACCTAGTTCCTAAACAATTTTGGTGGTTGAATTGCCCAAAACAAATATTGGACTAACTAGTTTGCTCTAGTTTACAAGTTATACAGGTGCCAAGGTTCACACATAGTCAATAAAAAGGACCAAGTGTTGAGTTCAAACAAAGGGCAAAGAGGCAACCGAAGGCTCCTCTGGTCTGGCGCACCGGACTGTCCGGTGTACCACCGGACAGTGAACAGTACATGTCCGGTGCACAAGAGGACTCGCACTCCAACTCTTCACCTTCGGGAAAATCCAGAGCCGGCGCGCTATAATTCACCGGACTGTCCGGTGTACACCGGACAGTGTCCGGTGCTCCACAGAGGCGCGGCTCAAGAACTCGCCAGTCTCGGGGAAATCACGAAGGCTGCTCCGCTATAATTCACCGGACATGTCCGGTGTGCACCGGACTGTCCGGTGCATCCTCGGAGCAACGGCTACCTCGCGCCAACGGTCGCCTGCAACTGCAATAAATGCGCGCCAGAGCGCGCAGGCGTCAGAGTCGCCCACGCCGGCGCACCGGACAGTGAACAGTGCATGTCCGGTGCGCCACCGGACATCAAGGCGGGCCCAGAAGTCAGAACTCCAACGGTCAATTTCCAACTGCACTGATGACGTGGCGGGGGCACCGGACATGTCCGGTGTGCACCGGACTGTCCGGTGCGCCATCGAACAGACGGCCTCCACCAACGGTCAAGTTGGTGGTTGGGGCTATAAATACCCCAACCACCCCACCATTCATTGCATCCAAGTTCTCCACTTCCCAACTACTACAAGAGCTCTAGCATTCAATTCTAGACACACCAAAGAGATCAAATCCTCTCCAAATTTCACACAACGCCCTAGTGATTAGAGAGAGTGATTTGCTTGTGTTCTTTCGAGCTCTTACGCTTGGATTGCTTCCTTCTTTCTTGATTCTTTCTTGTGATCAAACACTCACTTGTAATTGAGGCAAGAGGCACCAATTGTGTGGTGGCCCTTGCGGGAAGTTTGATTCCCAAGTAATTTGAGAAGAGAAGCTCACTCGGTCCGAGGGACCGTTTGAGAGAGGGAAGGGTTGAAAGAGACCCGGCCTTTGTGGCCTCCTCAACGGGGAGTAGGTTTGCGAGAACCGAACCTCGGTAAAACAAATCCACGTGTCACACTCTTCATTCGCTTGTGATTTGTTTTGCTCCCTCTCTTTCGCGGTCTCGTTTATATTTCTAACGCTAACTCGGCTTGTAGTTGTGATTATTTTTGAGAATTTCAGTTTCGCCCTATTCACCCCCCCCCCCCCCCTCTAGGCGACTTTCAATTACCCTACCCCTAGCTAGCTCAGGCTACGGGGAACAAGACCGGCATCCCATCTGGCTCGTCCCGGTAAACAAATAATGATGGCGCCCCGCGTGCTCCATGACGACGGCGGCTCTCAGCCCCTTACGGAAGCAAGGAGACGTCAGCAAGGACTCGACAGCCCCGACAGCTGTCCTTCCGCAAGGCTCCAGCGCTCCTCCAACGGCCACGACATCACATGAACAGGGTGCCAAAACCTCTCTGGCTGCCACGACGGCATGTACTTAGGGCTCTAGCTCCTCTCTGCTAGACACGTTAGCACACTGCTACACCCCCCCATTGTACACCTGGACCCTCTCCTTACGCCTATAAAAGGAAGGTCCAGGGCTCTCTACGAGGAGGTTGGCCGCGCGGGAGAACAGGCCGACGCGTAAGTCTCTCGCTCTCTCCCACGCGGACGCTTGTAACCCCCTACTACAAGCACACCCGACCTGGGCGCAGGGCAACACGAAGGCCGCGGGTTTCCCCTTTGCCTGTTCCCTTCCCCCCTTCGTGCTCCGTCTCGCGCCGACCCATCTGGGCTGGGACACGCAGCGACAATTTACTCGTCGGTCCAGGGACCCCCTGGGATCGAAACGCCGACAGAAAGTATTGGAGTGCGTTTAGAAATAAGGGGATAACGAAGTAGCATCTTACTATACTTCTTGCGCTCATGGCGCTTAGAAGTGACGGACACCGCGTCGGAGCCGGATGTGGAGGGCGATGAAGAGTCGGTCTCGTAATAGACCACTTTTTTCATCTTCTTCTTCTTGTCACCACTCCGATGCGACTTGACGTGGGGAGGGGATTCCTCCTTGCCTTTGGTGCCGGACTCCCTTGATGGAGCCTTCCCGTGGCTTGTGGCCTTCTCGCCGGTTTCCATCTCCCTCTTAGCGGATCCTCCCGACATCACTTCGAGTTGTTAGAATCTAATGAAGCATCGGGTTCTGATACCAATTGAAAGTCGGCTAGAGGGGGGTGAATAGGCGGAATCTGAAAATTATAAACTTAAGCACACACTACAAGCTGGGGGTTAGCGTTAGAAATGAATCTGAGTCCGAGAGAGAGGAAAAACAAATCAACCAACAAATAAAGTGAATGAACACGGTAATTTGTTTTACCGAGGTTCAGTTCTAAAGAATCTAGTCCCCGTTGAGGTGGTCACAAAGACCGGGTCTCTTTCAACCCTTTCCCTCTCTCAAACGATCACTTAGACCGAGTGAGCTTTCTTCTTTACTTCTCACGGGTCACTTAGACCCCGCAAGGACCACCACACAATTGGTGTCTCTTGCCTTGCTTACAAAGCACTTGAGAGTAACAAGGAAAAGAAAAGAAAGCCAACCAAGCAAACAAGAGCAACAAGAAACACAAGTGGTCCTCTCACAAGCCCTAATGCGTTAGAGTTGAATTTGGGACTTTGAGTAGATCGATCGCTTTGATTTGTGTCTTGGAGTGAAGTCTATTGCTCTTGTATTGAATGCAATGTGTGGAATGCTTGGATGGTTGGAGTGGTGGTGGTTGGGGGTATTTATAGCCCTCAGCCACCAAACAACCGTTGGGGGTGGCTGCTGTCGATGGGCGCACCGGACAGTCTGGTGCGCCACCGGACACTGTCCGGTGCACTAGCCACGTCACCCAACCGTTAGGGTTCGGGAGCTGACAACCGTTGGAGGCTTTAACTTCTAGTGGCACCGGACAGTCCGGTGTGCCTCTGACGGGCGGCTCTGACTCTACGCGCACTGTTCTTCACTGTAGCTCTGGTCTTCAGCTTTTGCAGGCGACCGTTGCGCGAAGTAGCCGTTGCTCCGCTGTCACACCGGACAGTCCGGTGCCACAACGGACAGTCCGGTGAATTATAGCGGAGCGCGCCCTGAGAAACCCGAGAGTGGTGAGTTTGAGACTGTACGGTCCTGGTGCACCGAACACTGTCCGGTGGCACACTGAACAGTCCGGTGCGCCAGACCAGGGCACACTCGGTTTCTTTGCTCCTTTGTATTTGAACCCTACCTTCAATCTTTTATTGGTTTGTGTTGAACCTTTGTGCACCTGTAGAACATATAATCTAGAGCAAACTAGTTAGTCCAATATTTGTGTTGGTCATTCAACCACCAAAATTAATATTGGGAAAAGGTTAGCCCTATTTCCCTTTCACTTCTTCACCCCTAGCTTTGGGTACCTCGGCCTCCTTGACTGTATCTCGTGCACTCGGTACCTCAGATTTCTTCTTGCCTCCATCCTTGGCTTGACCAATTGTCTCCGAGTTATACACATGAGTCTCACTTAGACAATGTTCATCCTTCACTTGTGATGTCCACTATTCATAGTCATTTTAGTCTTTGGATCATCACACTTGTGTTGAGCCCTGTAAACTTTACACTAAGCACTTGTTCAACACTTAGCCACATAGACTGGTCCTTTAATTGGGTTGTCATCCAAACCACCAAAACCCACACAGGAGCTTTCATAATCTATCATTGATTATGCATGCAACATGTATAATATAAAGTATAGATCGTTCATATACAATGTAATGATATGATATATATATCTTTATATATGTGTGTGTATATTGCTTTATTCATTTGATATAAAGTTTATTAATGTATTGTTTATTATTATTAATCCTATTTTTAGACAAATAAAAAATATTATTATTTATGTTTTTATATCTGAGTCAAAATGAATCAGCTACAACTCATAAATAAGTCGAATCAAACTAATTTTTAGCTCGTTAAGATAATAATCAAACCAAACTACGTTGTTATGTTAACAAGCTCGAACGAGCCACACTGACCAAGCTCATTATACAGCCCTATGTGATGGTTCATTGAAGAAGAATTGTCTACTATCTTTGGGTGCATAGGCAAGACGATAAAGTTATATCTAAATGAGATGGGTTTGTACACATGGTGTTTGTGTGTAGAGAAGGTTATACCTTCGATTATCATCAAGACAAGCTCAAAGGTCTTACATTTTCGGAGGCTGACTTTCGAGTCCATCAGAGAAAGAGTCTTGAGAACCTCCTGGGCCTCGACCAATAGGAGTACCTACTTTAAATAATGTTACAAAATGTCATTCAAATTAGCAGACTCGAATGTTGGATGACCTAGATCCTTTCAAGCTAGATACACATTGGAAGGCCTAAAGCCTTAAGCCTTTTGGGATCTCTAGTGTTAAAATATTCTAAGTCCTCAAGATGCCATGTGACATGGGATGCTAACCTAGGGCAGATCCTCGGGACCCTCCGAGCACCAGGGCACCCTCAAGACGACACATACCCCTTAGACGCTTGCAAGTATAAGTCCCTAGGACCCCTCATATCTCGAGGCATCTATTAGTATAAGAACCTAGGCCCCCACATGTTCTGATACACCTATAGGTGTAAGCCCTTGGGGTTCTTGTGCCCCAAAGCATCTATAGATGTAAGTCCCTAGGTCCCTCACGCACTGGGGCACTTATCGGTGTAAGTCCCCAACGGCCCCTCATGTCATGAAGTAATAAGGAGTGTCCGAGGCAGACTGCCCCCAAACACTCGTATTGCTTACCTATTCAGGGATCTTCATTAGGCCCAAGGCTCCTAAAGTAAGATTGGCCAACAATATTCGAAAGCTTGTTCTGTTTGTGCAAAGGACCAAAACACATGTTGTAGGACATGTGTTTCCTCATCGGTGGAGGAGCCGAAGTACATCCCTCCAATAAATAGAAACCATCTAAACCCAGGGATAAAGTACGCCATTGCATATAGTATCCTTGGAACCCTATTGTATGCTTCCTTGCATGCCAAGCATTCCCATACTTGGGAGTATAAACTTTGAAACCCATATGGAACGAATCAACATCGCACAAAAATGTTGTTATCCTCATCAATGAGGCCCAATATGTGATGGGCTAGGTAACATATCATGAGTTGAGAATGTTCTATTCCCCTTATTTGTTAGACATGTGTGCAATTAAACCACTTTTCTTATCCTCCATTTGCCATCACTGGACTTCTTGCAAGCACATACCCTCTAAAGACAACCTTGCTTGTATATCACATAGTACCTCTTGTTTTGATTAGAGTGTGTTGCAGTGTATGGCCTATGGTGATGCACCACATAGTGTTGAAGAGAGATATTCAACGTAGATAATGTATTGAATACCATCCCTGTGCTAATAATCCCATCCTAGGGGTCGTATGATGATTTTCTACACTGATGCAACCCAATGTCACAAACGATCTTATCGATCTTGCTAATGTATGTGTAGTTTGAAATGTCACAAATATCAACATTGACCAACCTCAATTTTGTCATCTTAGTAGTGGTGTAAGTCTCACAGGGAATGTATTGTCGTGATTCACTCAACATGTCCCATGAACCATACTCATTGACCACCTCTTCATGAGTATAGACATACATATCTATGACCTCTCTTACTCCATTGGTCATGGGTAACGCTTATGTCCCTCTTCTAAGGTACCTTCTTCATAATCATCATCCTGCTCTTCAGAGTTATTTGAATCACTGCTATCATCATTAACAATTCTTTCCTCCTCTTGTTGCCCCCACTTGTCCCACTTAGGGATGAAAACGAACAGGAATTATACCATCCCATCCCGTCCCGTATTCCCATTTAAAATCGTCTGTTTTCGTTTAATCGGGAAAATGTGAAAACGGTATGGGAACCGGGATAGGTATATCCGGGAACGGGACCGAAAACGGTTGAAGATGTTTCCCGCCCGTATTTACGGTATCCCATATTCTACCGGGAATTTCCCGTTTTATCCCGTTTTACGTTTTGTGGATCGTGTGCGTGCGTGAAAGCCCATGAGCCATGAATTCTTGGCCCATTAGCCACTGTCGTGTCGTTGCCCATAGAGAATTTCATGTGCACCGTCCCTAACCGTAACATACCTAATCAATAAACAATAGGAGACGGAGAGCACAGACGGACAGACCTTTGAGCGTGCGGCGGCAGCCGGTAGGACTCTGTCTCCAGTCTCCAAGTCAAAGTTGCGACGACGGCTTCTCCGGTTCTCCCTGTGGTGGATAGATCTGCTGCTCGACTTCTCCGGTTCTCCCTGCGGACGGCGCGTCGGCACGCCAGGTCACCAGCGGTCAGCACCAGTACACCACCGAGGCACCGACGCACATCTTCAGCAACACGCCAACACAGCTCGTCAGCTCTAAATCAGGTATACTGCCACCGCCTAGTAGTTGCCTGTTAATGTTGCCTGTTGTGGTTGACTGGTAAATTGATTTTTCATTGCTAAATTGTTTTGTCCTAGCACACAGAAATTTATTTTTTGTTGCTCACTGAGTCACTACTCGTTTGCTCCAGTTAGGAAATACTGATTGTGATTCATTGAATATTGTATGGAGCAGCAGCAGCTCTGCACCTGTGTGCCTTAGTGCCTATGTGTATTTAAATCCATGTGCAACTGTTGTCATTTGTAAAGTCTTCAAGGGTGCGCTTGTGTGCTGTCACCGCTGTGTGCATGTAGTTGTTCCTCCTGCTGTTCGGTTACCGTTCGTTTTCGGTGAATATTCGTTCGTATTCGTTCGTTTTCGTATACCCGTATATTTCGTAACCGTTTTCGTTACCGCCTTTTTCGCTCCCGCTTCCGTTTTCGGTAAAAAAAATGGTAACGGAAATGGGAGAGGTAGTTTCCCGTCCGTTCCCGTTCGTTTTCATCCCTAGTCCCACTCATGAACCCATGTCAAAGTCATTATTGACAACGCATGATGAACATCACATCGATTCATCAGCTGCCATAGGAGAATGATAAAGTGTCTTCTGAGTCAATTGATTGTCCAATACCATATTGACTGGTGGTGCATCCACATCGACCCCATATTGTTATTCATTGACTCTAACACCATAGAAAGACTTCCTATATCCATTCTCCAATAAAACCTCAAGCAATGTCATATTTGACCCTTGAACTACCATTTTGTAGCGTGACCAATAACCCTCATTGTGCAACGACATTAACATGTAGTGTGTCATACTCTTCCTAGTGTCACACATTTCGTTTAATGTAAAATTATCATCAAACTTTTCCTTAAGTCACAACAAAAGTTAATTAAGTTAGGCAACATATCAAACATTCTTGGTTCATCTTCCATATTCTCAAACATCCTATCTTCTTTTATAACAATTCCTCAATAAAACATACGAAATAAACAGTCCATCTACAAAAGCATTTCAACAAATTACATCAACTCCTTGAAATTATTCTAACGAATTTAACAGTTTACTACTTACATACAACCTATACTTACAAACTATGGTGTTACTTCTACAAATATTTGCAATAAACAAAATGCTAACCTAAACTTAAAGGAAAACTAAGATTGAACCTAAACTAAACTAAAGTAAACCCAATCTAAACCTAACTTAATACAAAACTTAAACCTAAACCTAGACCGAAGATATCTAAACTAAATAACTAACTAACTACAACTTGTAATATATTAACCCTACCAGAAGCTAAAAAAACTAAAACATTTAAAAACTAAAACATTTAGTGACCAGAAACTGAAAAAAAAACTGAAACTCGAGGAATGCCATATCACCGATCAACATCTGGTGCCTACCACGTTAGTAAAACTTGTATCAGACAAATCAGCGCAACAGACCAGTTAAGCAACTCCAGAGAAATTAACGTGACTAAGGCCTTGTTCGTTTGTGCCGGATTGGTGGGTCGGAATGATTCCTGACCAGATTGCTTCTCTAATTTATATAAACTTTGATTAGGCCTTGTTCGTTTCTGTCGGATTGGTAGGCCGGAACGATTCCTATCCGGATTGTTTCTCTAATTTATATAAACTTTGATTAGCTGGAACGATTCCGGGTGCAATCCGACGGAAACGAACAAAGCCTTAGGTGGAACGATTCCGAGTGCAATCCAACACAAACGAACAAGGCCTAAACAGATTAATTTTAGAAAATAAAACCTGTAGTATTATTTTTAGAAATAGTTTTAAAAAGGTTGAAAAAAAACCAAGTTAGTTTCAACGGATGCGCCGAGTGGATGTACTGAAAACTAAATTAGTTTTAGCATTTAGGTTTTATGTCTATATTCAGACGATGATAAACCTATACACAAATATAAAATACATACATTGAATTGCATGAATCCAATAAAATGCAAAAACGGATTTTAAATTGGAACAGAGGAAGTACATTTTAACAGATATAAGCGATGAATCATGTAGTAATTGTATCGTTTGTTCACTTAACAATGCAGAGTAGCAAAATAAAAATACAACAATACATCACGCATACAATTTCTAGTTTATAGTGACAAAAAGTGAGAAAACGGTGACATGTTTATGATCCTGCAAAACTGAATCCCTAACAACCATTAATTAATCCACATGTCAATACCGATTATTAGGCTCAAAGTAATTGTTTTATTTTACAACATTGCACCCCTCGGATACCTTTGACTCGCCCTCTGCTCTTCCATTTCGTTCATCCAGTCAGAAAGCCAGAAAATACCTTTCCACAACAGGTACAGACCAGCAGCAACGATTATTGACAGCAAAATAATCAGTAGCGCTCTCAGCACAAAAGTCTTCACTTCCTGCAAAATATAGATATGTTATAAGGACCACGGGTGTCAATGAAAGCAGCACATTTGCGTACATCACAAACCTGGAATTTCGAAATTTTAACTTCTTGTCCACGGTCACGCCGCTTCCTGCGTTTGGGTGCATTTACGACTTCCACAGCAGGGATCTGATTATTTGAAAGCACCGGAAATGAGCAGGAATGCACCAATATAGTTTGATGCTCAACATTTGCAAAGAAGTAAAAGAACAATACAACATAGCGCAATTTTTTGTACTAAAAAATGGTAAGGCTCAGTACCTTGTTCTCCTGACTTTTCCGGAGATGCAACTCTGAATCTGGAGCCTTCAGCTTCTTCTTGCAATCTTCACCGCAGGCAAGTAAGCCAACTCCAAACTGACTTTTAGGTACTTCTTTTGGATCCCGGCCAGACTTACGGTATTCCTTGAGGACATCTTGACATCGCCACTCTTGTTTCAGAGTGCTGCATGCACAACGGGTGTTGACCTTGATAGATATATCAAACAGTAAGTACAGATAAGTACAAACATAATTAAATGACAAATTCAAATTGTCAACAAACTTCTTATTTAGCAAAAATAAATTTTCACTATACTACAGTTCCAGCAGAAAGCTGGGTAATACCACAGATCAAGCATTGGTGTACCACTTGAACATTATTAGTATTCACTTATTCTACAGTCTGAACCTCTAACTATGTATGTCTGAGAGAATGAAAGCTCAGATCACACCTTTTTCATGCACTGATCAACCGATGGGCATACACCAGGGTGACATACTTCTGAACACAGATGGGGGCAATTTGGTAGCTTTCTGTTCAAAAAGCATGTTCAGATGCTTGGTAAAATCAAATAAATTTAAGGAAATTTGTGATAGGAGTTTAGTAACAACAGAAAAATTGTACAATTTTCGATACGGAAACAGTTAGGAGCCAAACTGACCTATGACATGGGCCACCACAAGATCTTATTTTAATCTGATCCTTTGCATTTAAGTTGTTATAAAACACACATTCAAAAGCATGCACCATAGCACCACAATGGCATGGTCTTTTAACAAGGACTTTACAAGAAGGACAATCGTTCAGATGACATGGCAAAGGGCAAGGATGTGAACAAGGAGGCTCCCTAACCTGAAATAAATATGTCAATATCCTGCACCAAGCTCAAAAGCATATGAAACCACAGTAGCTTCTTCATATTAAGCTTTGTAAAACAAACCAAACTGGAGTTCTTGAAAACGAAAAGAGAGTATCTAACCCTTTGACAAGGAAGATTGCATTGTTCACAAGGCATAGCAAGTGCGTTCACTTTACTGATAGATGTTGTACGATCTCCTTCAGGATGATTCAATGGGACTTCTAACACATGGCAAGATTTTGTACAATAATGGTTGCCACAAAGGAGAGGATTCCCACATAAATTTTCACAGGGAAAAGGCCTCCATTTGCAACATGGCATCTGTAATAAGAGGAAATGAAGCATATGTATTTTGTAGTCTGATTTTCGCATGTGCCACACATGTGAGAGAGAAGGCAGGTGGTAACAAATAAATCAAAAGACTGCATTGTTCCCAAAAACTTACAGTGCGTTCTTGGCCAAGATGCTGCCCAAAGCATGACACCAAAACCACCTCTTTGCATGGTGGGCACGGTGTCCCAGGTGTACATTCTATGTGCTTTCCCATTTTCTTTTTTGTCGGTTTCAGTGTGAACTCGGAGTTTGGAGGAGAAATAGGGCCATGACACCTAGATAATATATGAATATTGTTAAGATAACAGAAGTGATATTCCTTGATAGACAGCCAAGTGCAAACATGATTCAATTACACATTTCTTGTAGTTCAAATACAAACCTTTCTTTACACGTGTGCCCACATGGAAATTCTTCCCCGCAGATCAGCTTGCAAGGTGGGCAGGCTCCATAGTGGCATTTGTGGGGCTAAGGAAAGGAATTACATACCACATAATTCTTAGAATCCATTGAACCTACCAGGATAACTTCCTTACAAACACAGAAGGCTATTGAGATCTAAAGCCTAACAACAGGAAAAGAAGACAGCAGATTACCCGGCATTCAAGCTTGTGTCGGCAAAGGCGAGGTATATTGCATTTCTTTGAGCATTTGGGTGGTTTCTGATTCTTCTCAGTCCCACAAGGAACCTGCAATAGAGCTGTGCATATTAATCTTGGTGATTAAAACTTAGCAACAACGATACCACTATTCAACAAAATATACAGAAGTTGAGGCAGGAGACACTTTCACAAATTTTTTTCTTATGATGAGCAAGTATCTTGTGCATGATGGACAAAGAGAAAATTTTTAGCCGAAAAGAACCTGTCTAATGAAGCAGACAGAAGGAAACATAACTTCTACAAGTAAAGAAAAAACAGAACTGAGAGTCTACCGAATTCCACCTCAAAACATGTTTTTCCACAGGCGCAAGAAATGGTCTTCATCAGAGGACAAGGTGAACAAGCGCCTCTGTCAAACAACAGAGATATGTTAAAAAAGAACCTTGACAGCCTGGGCGTTAAGAAGCAAAATCCAAAGACAAATGTAACAATCTTGTGTATCTATTATGCACAGTAGAGGACAATCAACATATTAGCATGTGCTGCGAGCATATGCTTCAAAATGTAAACAATACATGGTAAGCCAATGTATATGTGTGTTGGAGCTCAGACAGTACCTGTGGCATGGTGAGAGACATTTATGGTTGCCACATCTGAGCTTCTTATCACAAGTCTAGAAAAAGATATGTATCTTTTAGTTATTGATGAATGGAATTTAATACCATGGCCAAAAAAAGTGGAAATGCACCTCAGAGCAGGGTGGGCAATCTCCAGCACAGCAACGTCGTTTACAAGCATGGCGACCACAGTTTCGCAAACGTTGACATTTTCTTTCACACGTCAATTCTTGGTAGCAGGGCACCTGATGCAGACATGCAATGCATCACATGAGCACGAAGGACTAAGAACTTGCATCCCGCTAATTTATAAAATAGAAGTATCCATAACCAGCTACAGCATTCAATGTTATACTAAGGACGTTGCTTGTTGCACAACCTACTAGCCAATACTGAGGAAAATGGTAAATGAAGAGGAACTACTTGTTGCTCTGCCAGGTGATATCTGCATATAAGTTAAAAAGTTTGACGGCACAATCTAATCTAAAGCAAAGGCCTCCAGACATCAAATGTGAATCCATTGATCTTAGAGATGTAAGCTATCTACAAGGTTCCAGAGCATTATCTTTTGATGTAGGCACTATGAGAATTAAGGTTGATAGTGCCTCTAAGTTAGGCAGATCTAGTGTCAGAGACTCCCACATGAGTGGGGTCTAGAGAAGGGATAAATTGAGGCAAGCCTTCTCCCCGCAAATGCGGAGAGGCTGCTTCGGACCTGCAACCTGGTGACACTATCAACAGAGTGTCTCTAAGTTGAATTTTGAATTTATATAACCAGATAATTCATTTGTTCGATTTATCCGCTTACATGGATTGATCCATTGTAAATAAACTAGATAAGACTGTACCTCCTTCTTCAACCCCCCGCAACGGCAGGCCTTAGTAACCACAAGACGGCAAGTCCCATCACATGGCCCACGATGGCAGCGCTCAGGGCACCTGTGTCGTCCACACCCAAGCACCTTCTCACAAGTTGATCCGCATGTGGCAGCCTCTGCATCACACTCCAACCTTGGATAATTTTTCTTCCCACACGGGCAAGTGCGTCGACCTCGGAGTGGGCATTCCCCACACTTGCCCCCATGGCACCCCCTCTCACACTTATGCTTACCGCAATCTAGCATCCCACCACACTCCCTCTTGCACTGGAAAATCCTTTCAGAGCACAATTTCTCCTCCAATATCTCTCCACACTCACATTTGTGACTCCCCAGCACTGCACACGGCGGGCAGGGGCCATCATGGCAATCCACTGGACAGTGGTGGAGTCCACAGCTAAGACGTTTGTTGCATTTCCCCCCACAAGAGTAACGCTGATGTGCGCAGCGTCGGGGCTCCCGGTGCACTCCACAGAAGCACGTCGCTTTAGGAACAACGGCCGGGCATGGCGGGCATGGCCCTGGGTGGCACAGCAGCAGGCAGGTATGCTCACAGCCGGAGTCGAGATTCGCATCAAGACGGCGGCCACAGACGTCGCCACAAGAGTGGGGGAGGATCCAGGGGTCCGGAGCCGGGTCTATGGTCTTGGAGCAGAAGCAGACGTAGGAGGAGGGGATCTCGGACTTGGGGTAGGCGAAGCGGCACTTGGGGCATCCCCAGGTTGGGCACGGCACGGCGGGCCCGGATGCTGACTGGTGCGCCCATGACTGGATGCAGGGGAGGTGGAGGATGGCAAAGCAGGATGAAGAGCATGACCACACCGGGTCAGAGGGGCGTATAGGATCGAAGCAGATAAGGCACGGCGGCGATCGGCGGCGCGCGGCGGATGAGAGGAAAATGCCAACTTTCGAGAGGTCGGCCCCCTCGCCAGCAACCGAGAGGTAGGCAGAGACAACAGAGGCAGTTGCGGAGTCGGAGGCGGCGAAATCGGCCTCATCCGCAGAGGAAGATGAGTAGGAGGAGGGGTCGGAATCAGAGATGACGCTAGGGTTCACCGCCAGGGGAGCGGGTGCCGGCGACGGTGAGGGTGCTGGTGGGCGAAGAGTGGGTGCGGCAGCGCTGGAGGTGCGATTCGGCTTGCGGGAAGAGGATCCGGCTGCAGCGGCAGCGTAGGAGGACGGCATGGCCGGCGGCGTGGTCGTCGCCGGAGACGGCAGTGGTGGTGCTGGTGCGCGCGCGATCTGTGAGGACTGAGACTCTCCAGCAGTAGTGTCCCCTAAATTCCCGTCCCCTAAAGCAATATTCTCTGTTTACAGAACACTCTAAAAAATTTTGTCATCTATATATTCTCAGTCTCCAGCATCGTCCTCTAAATTCTGTCCCCTAAAGCTACAGTGTTAACAGATTCCTTTTTTACATTTTTTTTCATTTTTCTTTGTTTTCTTCTCATTTCACGCTACACAAATGATGCGTCAAAAATGTATTTATTAATTTTTAAATTAATAAATTCAAATTGTCAATATTAATTACATTGCTTGTTTTGTTGTTGTGTAACTGTTGTCGATAAAGCGCCGCATAGTATATTATCGGTACGAAAATATGTTTTGAAATTGACAAGCTTCCACCGTAAGCCAGAACTCTTCTTTGAGAAGCCATGCTCTTACTTCCCCTGCACGGCAACCGCATTGCTTGTCTCCTGCCCTTCGCTCGATGCCTTCGCCAATCTCGCTGCGCCAACGGAGACAACGATCGGCAGTCTTCACTCTTCGTCCGGCACGCCAAAGGACGAAGACCTATGGCGAGGTCGCCCCATCCCGCGGCGTCGCCCAACACTGGAGCCCACGTGCAATCCGGCCCGTCATAACGGGCCCCGCGCTATCACTGCGCAGTACGGGCTCAAATTGTAAAGGTTTTTCTGTTATTACAGTCTGTAACCCTGCTTTAATGAGAATATTCAGGGGAACCTAGGCACCTGAGGGCACATGTGTCCTTAATCCTTGACGCTGGGCACTCAGACACCTATAAATACCCCCGCACAGTGCCCTTGAGAGGCCAGATTAACAGAGCTATT
Source organism: Zea mays (assembly GCF_902167145.1). Classification (NCBI taxonomy): domain Eukaryota; kingdom Viridiplantae; phylum Streptophyta; class Magnoliopsida; order Poales; family Poaceae; genus Zea; species Zea mays. The sequence goes on from NC_050103.1 coordinate 15,886,925, forward strand.
GCCATCTCAAGTTGAAACCTTGTTTACATCGCTTTCACTCCCACGTTGGATCAACTCGCCCAGGAAAACGAGTTCCAACATTTGGCGCCCACCGTTCGTGCTACGAAAAAACCACCCGCGATGGCACCCAAGAGAGCTACCTCGAAGGCTGACGAGGCTGCGAAGGCAGCACTGCTGGCCGAGAAAAAGGGCAAGGCCCTTGTCGACACCACCCACCAAGAGGCCTGCGAAGACGACGCACTCAGCAAGAGGCAGCGCAACGAGCAACCCACTCCCGAAGGCAATCTCCGCACCTGCAGCTCTGGAGGACAACCACAACTTCCCCCAGGCTTCGCTCCACCAGAGGGCGCGAACGCCACCGAGGACGGCGAAGTCATCGGCGTTTCGGCAGAAGAACAGCTACAACTGCGCGCCTTGCGCATCAAGAACCGCAACCTCCAGAAGCAAAAAGAGATCCTCGAGGCCAAGCGCCAACGCGTGTCCGCACAAGCCAAGGTGCGACAGATGATACGCGACGAAGAGCAGAAGGCTCAGGAGCTTGAACAAGAGATCGCCCTCATGCAGAGCGAAGGCCAACTCGGCCTGCAACACGGCCCACCCCTCCAACAGCGCGCATGAAAGTCGCCTAGAGGGGGGGTGAATAGGGCGAAACTGAAATTTACAAATATAAACACAACTACAAGCCGGGTTAGCGTTAGAAATATAATTGAGTCCGCGAGAGAGGGCGCAAAACAAATCGCAAGCGAATAATGAAGTGAGACACGCGGATTTGTTTTACCGAGGTTCGGTTTTCTCAAACCTACTCCCCGTTGAGGAGGCCACAAAGGCCGGGTCTCTTTCAACCCTTCCCTCTCTCAAACGGTCCCTCGGACCGAGTGAGCTTCTCTTCTCAAATCACTTGGGAATCAAACTTCCCGCAAGGGCCACCACACAATTGGTGCTTCTTGCCTCAATTACAAGTGAGTGTTTGATCACAAGAAAGAATCAAGAAAGAAGAAAGCAATCCAAGCGCAAGAGCTCGAAAGAACACAAGCAAATCACTCTCTCTAATCACTAGGACGTTATGTGGAATTTGGAGAGGATTTGATCTCTTTGGTGTGTCTAGAATTGAATGCTAGAGCTCTTGTAGTAGTTGGGAAGTGAAGAACTTGGATACCATGAATGGTGGGGTGGTTGGGGTATTTATAGCCCCAACCACCAAACTTGACCGTTGGCTGGTCTGTCTGTTCGATGGCGCACCGGACAGTCCGGTGCCCCCGCCACGTCATCACTGCCGTTGGATTCTGACTGTTGGAGCTTCTGACTTGTGGGCCCGCCTGGGTGTCCGGTGCACACCGGACATCTCCTGTTCATTGTCCGGTGCGCCAGTATGGGCACGCCTGCCTTCTGCGCGCGCAGAGCGCGCATTAAATGCAGCGCAGGTAGCCGTTGGCGCCGAAATAGCCGTTGCTCCGTAGATGCACCGGACAGTCCGGTGCACACCGGACAGTCCGGTGAATTATAGCGGAGCGGCTGGAGTGAAAACCCGAGGCTGGCGAGTTCCGAAGGCCGCGCTTCCTTGGAGCACCGGACACTGTCCGGTGTACACCGGACAGTCCGGTGAATTATAGCGCGCTAGCCTGACGAATTCCCGAAGGTAGCGAGTTCGAGTTGGAGTCCTCTGGTGCACCGGACACTGTCTGGTGGCACACCGGACACTGTCCGGTGTACACCGGACAGTCCGGTGCCTCCAGACCAGAGGAGCCTTCGGTTGCCTCTTTGCTCCTTTGTTGAATCCAAAACTTGATCTTTTTATTGGCTGAGTGTGAACCTTTTGCACTGTATAATCTATACACTTGGGCAAACTAGTTAGTCCAATAATTTGTGTTGGGCAATTCAACCACCAAAATTATTTAGGAACTAGGTGTAGGCCTAATTCCCTTTCAGCGCACAAATCGAAGACCTGTTCATCCCTCAGCGCGGACACGCCGTCCCACACGCCGCGGCATTCCAAGGCGTCAACTATCTTGACGAGCGAAGTCCCCTGGCGCCTCACCTGCAGGTGTCACCATGGCCCGCCAACTTCAGGGCAGGGACCTATCCCAAGTACAACGGCAGCACTGACCCAGCACAGTACATCATGAGCTATCAGGTCGCCATTGCATCATCCGGAGGGGACGACGCCACGATGGCCAAGTCATTTATCATCGCCCTCGAAGGCCCAGCCCAAACCTGGTACACCAGGTTGCCGCCATTGTCCATCGACTCCTGGAGAAGTCTCCGGGACAAATTCTTGCTCAACTTCCAAGGGTACCGCCCAGACACCGACGCCTTGGCCGAACTTTCACTCTGCAAGCAGCTGGAAAAAGAGACTCTGCGGGAGTACTACCACAAGTTTCTGACCCTCAAGTCACAACTGCCTTCGGTCGATGACCAAATCGCCATCCACTACGCCATCAGTGGCCTTCGGGCCGGCGTCCTTTACAGCCACTGCATCAGGGATCCGCCCAAGAACCTCCAGGAGTTGTATCAGCTATTTGAAAAATATGCCAGATCCGAAGAGCTCCACCAGCGCAAAGTCGAGTCTCAGAGGAAACCCAAAGACACTCCACAGTCCAGCCGCACGTGGACGAGGCCTTCGCAGCCAGACTCCGGTCGGGACGGCCGCAATCAGCAACAGGTGCACAACATCGCCAACCAGCACCCCGCAGGCGAGGCCCCTCACCGCCAGGAGTATCCCCCAGGGCCGCGGGAACGGAACTCGTGGTCGGGGCCGGGGACGTGCGCAGCAGCCGCGCAAATTTTACTGCCTGTTCCACGGCAAAGACTGCGCCCACCCTACCAGAGACTGCCCAGAGACGAAGGCCACCAGAGACAGGATGGCACGGGCCCAACCAGCCGACAACCCTAGAGTTGTCGCGCACACATATCAGCAACCCCCCCCCCCCCGCCATACATCCACGGCCCCGCTCCGCATCCACCGCACCACGCATACCAACACCACCAGGAGGTACAAATTGTACCTCCCCCACCCCCACCTCCACACCAGCAACAACAAAACATCCACCACCCCCACGCCCCAAAACAAAACATCAACCGTATCGCGGAGTCATTCATATGATCACTGGGGGGTCCAGCGCTGACTTCTACACAAAGCGGCAGAAGAGGGACCATTACCGCAGCGTCAACCACGTCGCCGTCACAGTCCCAGTCGTGTAGACAAAGTGGTCCCGTGTGCCACTAACCTTCGACGCCCGAGACGTCGATCTGCGCAGCGCACCCCACATCGACGCCATGGTTATCAACTGCAGCGTGGCAGGCTGGGACCTGCATAAAGTCTTAGTCGACAATGACAGCCAGGCGGATATCATCTTCCTCCATGCCTTCGATCGCATGGGCATAAGCCACAGCCTGCTCAAGCCTTCGGACAACCCACTGTACGGCTTCGGCGGCAAGGGCACCTTTCCTATCGGCAAAATAGAGTTACCTCTCTCCTTCGGTGTAGCACCCAATGCACGAAGTGTGATAGTCGCCTAGAGGGGGGGTGAATAGGGCGAAACTGAAATTTACAAATATAAACACAACTACAAGCCGGGTTAGCGTTAGAAATATAAACGAGTCCGCGAGAGAGGGCGCAAAACAAATCCCAAGCGAATAAGCAAGTGAGACACGGAGATTTGTTTTACCGAGGTTCGGTTCTTGCAAACCTACTCCCCGTTGAGGAGGCCACAAAGGCCGGGTCTCTTTCAACCCTTCCCTCTCTCAAACGGTCCCTCGGACCGAGTGAGCTTCTCTTCTCAAATCAAAGCCGGGAACAAAACTTCCCTGCAAGGGCCACCACACAATTGGTGCCTCTTGCCTTGATTACAATGGAGTTGTGATCTCAAGAACAAGTGAGAAAGAAAAGAAGCAATCCAAGCGCAAGAGCTCAAATGAACACGGCAAATCACTCTCACTAGTCACTAGGGCTTTGTGTGGAATTGGAGAGGATTTGATCTCTTTAGTGTGTCTAGAATTGAATGCTAGAGCTCTTGTAGTAGTTGAGAAGTGGAAAACTTGGATGCCATGAATGGTGGGGTGGTTGGGGTATTTATAGCCCCAACCACCAAACTTGACCGTTGGCTGGAGGCGTCTGCTCGATGGCGCACCGGACAGTCCGGTGCACACCGGACAGTCCGGTGCCCCTGCCACGTCATCACTGCCGTTGGATTCTGACCGTTGGAGCTTCTGACTTGTGGGCCCGCCTGGGTGTCCGGTGCACACCGGACATGTACTGTTTGATGTCCGGTGCACCGGTATGGGCATGTCTGACGTCTGCGCGCGCTGCGCGCGCATTAAATGCACCGCAGGGAGCCGTTGGCGCCGAAGAGAGCCGTTGCTCCGCTGGTACACCGGACAGTCCGGTGCACACCGGACAGTCCGGTGCACACCGGACAGTCCGGTGAATTTTAGCGGAGCGGCTGCCACGCGAACCCGAGGCTGGCGAGTTCCGGAGACCGCGCTTCCTTGGAGCACCAGACATGTCCGGTGCACACCGGACAGTCCGGTGAATTATAGCGCGCCGGCTTCCGAGAAATCCCGAGGGTGAAGAGTTTGAGTCTGAGTCCCCTGGTGCACCGGACAGGTACTGTTCACTGTCCGGTGGCACACCGGACAGTCCGGTGCGCCAGACCAGGGGTGCCTTCGGTTGCCCCTTTGCTCCTTTATTGAATCCAAAACTTGGTCTTTTTATTGGCTGAGGGTGAACCTTTTACACCTGTATAATCTACACACTTGGGCAAACTAGTTAGTCCAATTATTTGTGTTGGGCAATTCAACCACCAAAATTATTTAGGAACTAGGTGTAAGCCTAATTCCCTTTCAATCTCCCCCTTTTTGGTGATTGATGCCAACACAAACCAAAGCAAATATAGAAGTGCATAATTGAATTAGTTTGCATAATGTAAGTGTAAAGGTTGCTTGGAATTGAGCCAATATAACTACTTACAAGATATGCATGGAATGTTCCTTTCTTATTTAGTATTTTGGACCACGTTTGCACCACGAGTTTTGTTTTTACAAATTCTTTTGTAAATCCTTTTCAAAGTTCTTTTGCAAATAGTCAAAGGTAAATGAATAAGAATTTGTAAAGCATTTTCAAGATTTGAAATTTTCTCCCCCTGTTTCAAATGCTTTTCCTTTGACTAAACAAAACTCCCCCTAAAAGAGATCCACCTCTTAGTGTTCAAGAGGGTTTTGATATACCATTTTTGAAATACTACTTTCTCCCCCTTTTGAACATAATAGGATACCAATTGATAAATACTTTTGGAAAGCACTAAGTTTTTGAAATTGGTGGTGGTGCGGTCCTTTTGCTTTGGGCTCATACTTTCTCCCCCTTTGGCATGAATCGCCAAAAACGGAAGCATTAGAGCCCTCGAAGTACTATCTTCCTCTTTGGTCATAAGTAAATGAGTTAAGATTATACCAAAGACGAAGTCCGGTCCTTTTGCTTTTGAGCTTTTACTCTCTCCCCCAAGGATGAAGTCCTTTTCTTTGATGCTCATTTCTCCCCAAGGAATAGAGAGTTGCTTGGAGTGATGGCGAAGTATGAGTTACGGAGTGGAAGCCTTTGTCTTCGCCGAAGACTCCAATTCCCTTTCAATATACCTATGACTTGGTTTGAAATGCTCTTGAAAACACATTAGTCATAGCATATACAGAAGAGATATGATCAAAGGTATATACATGAGCTATGTGTGCAAGCTAGCAAAAGAAATTTCTAGAATCAAGAATATTGAGCTCATGCCTAAGTCTGGTAAAAGATTGTTCATCAAGAGGCTTGGTAAAGATATCGGCTAATTGATCTTTAGTATTAATGTAAGAAATCTCGATATCCCCCTTTTGTTGGTGATCTCTAAGAAAATGATACCGAATGGCTATGTGCTTAGTGCGGCTATGCTCGACGGGATTGTCGGCCATTTTGATTGCACTCTCATTATCACATAGCAAAGGGACTTTGGTTAATTTGTAACCGTAGTCCCGCAGGGTTTGCCTCATCCAAAGCAATTGCGCGCAACAATGACCTGCGGCAATGTACTCGGCTTCGGCGGTGGAAAGAGCGACCGAATTTTGCTTCTTTGAAGCCCAAGACACCAAGGATCTTCCCAAGAACTGGCAAGTCCCCGATGTGCTCTTCCTATTGATTTTACACCCCGCCCAATCGACATCCGAATAACCAATTAAATCAAACGTGGATCCCCGAGGGTACCAAAGCCCAAACTTAGGTGTGTAAGCCAAATATCTCAAGATTCGTTTTACGGCCGTAAGGTGGGATTCCTTAGGGTCGGATTGGAATCTTGCACACATGCAAACGGAGAGCATAATGTCCGGTCGAGATGCACATAAATAAAGCAATGAACCAATCATCGACCGGTATACCTTTTGATCCACGGACTTACCTCCCGTGTCGAGGTCGAGATGCCCATTGGTTCCCATGGGTGTCTTGATGGGTTTGGCATCCTTCATCCCAAACTTGGTTAGAATGTCTTGAGTGTACTTCGTTTGGCTAATGAAGGTGCCCTCTTGGAGTTGCTTGACTTGGAATCCTAGAAAATACTTCAACTCCCCCATCATCGACATCTCGAATTTCTGTGTCATGATCCTACTAAACTCTTCACATGTAGACTCGTTAGTAGACCCGAATATAATATCATCAACATAAATTTGGCATACAAACAAGTCATTTTCAAGAGTTTTAGTGAAGAGTGTAGGATCGGCCTTGCCGACTTTGAAGCCATTTGCAATAAGGAAATCTCTTAGGCATTCATACCATGCTCTTGGGGCTTGCTTGAGCCCATAAAGCGCCTTAGAGAGCCTATAAACATGGTTAGGATACTCACTGTCTTCAAAGCCGGGAGGTTGCTCAACATAGACCTCTTCCTTGATCGGTCCGTTGAGGAAGGCACTTTTCACGTCCATTTGATAGAGCTTAAAGCCATGGTAAGTAGCATAGGCCAATAATATGCGAATTGACTCAAGCCTAGCTACGGGTGCATAGGTTTCACCGAAATCCAAACCTTCGACTTGTGAATACCCTTTGGCCACGAGTCGAGCTTTGTTCCTTGTCACCACACCATGCTCGTCTTGCTTGTTGCGGAAGACCCATTTGGTTCCTACAACATTTTGGTTAGGACGTGGAACTAAATGCCATACCTCATTCCTTGTGAAATTGTTGAGCTCCTCTTGCATTGCCATCACCCAATCCGAATCTTGAAGTGCTTCCTCTACCCTGTGTGGCTCAATAGAGGAAACAAAAGAGTAATGTTCACAAAAATGTGCAACACGAGATCGAGTGGTTACCCCCTTATGAATGTCGCCGAGGATGGTGTCGACGGGGTGATCTCGTTGTATTGCTTGGTGGACTCTTGGGTGTGGCGGCCTTGGTTCTTCCTCATCCTCCTTTTCTTGATTATTTTCATCTCCCCCTTGATCATTGCCATTATCTTGAGGTGGCTCATCTTCTTGATTTTGCCCTTCATCAACTTGAGCCTCATCCTCATTTTGAGTTGGTGGAGATGCTTGCATGGAGGAGGATGGTTGATCTTGTGCATTTGGAGGCTCTTCGGATTCCTTAGGGCACACATCCCCAATGGACATGTTCCTTAGCGCGATGCATGGAGCCTCTTCATTACCTATCTCATCAAGATCAACTTGCTCTACTTGAGAGCCGTTAGTTTCATCAAACACAACGTCACATGAGACTTCAACTAGTCCAGTGGACTTGTTAAAGACCCTATATGCCCTTGTGTTTGAGTCATAACCAAGTAAAAAGCCTTCTACAGTTTTAGGAGCAAATTTAGATTTTCTACCTCTTTTAATAAGAATAAAGCATTTGCTACCAAAAACTCTAAAATATGAAATGTTGGGCTTTTTACCGGTTAGGAGTTCATATGATGTCTTCTTGAGGATTCGGTGAAGATATAACCGATTGATGGCGTAGCAGGCGGTGTTGACTGCTTCGGCCCAAAACCGGTCCGGTGTCTTGTACTCATCAAGCATGGTTCTTGCCATGTCCAATAGAGTTCGATTCTTCCTCTCCACTACACCATTTTGTTGTGGCGTGTAGGGAGAGGAGAACTCATGCTTGATGCCCTCCTCCTCAAGGAAGCCTTCAATTTGAGAGTTCTTGAACTCCGTCCCGTTGTCGCTTCTTATTTTCTTGATCCTTAAGCCGAACTCATTTTGAGCTCGTCTCAAGAATCCCTTTAAGGTCTCTTGGGTTTGAGATTTTTCCTGTAAAAAGAATACCCAAGTGAAGCGAGAATAATCATCCACTATTACAAGACAATACTTACTCCCGCCGATGCTTATGTAAGCAATCGGGCCGAATAGATCCATGTGGAGTAGCTCAAGCGGCCTGTCGGTCGTCATGATGTTCTTGTGTGGATGATGGACTCCAACTTGCTTCCCCGCCTGGCATGCACTACAAATCCTGTCTTTCTCAAAATGAACATTTGTTAATCCTAAAATGTGTTCTCCCTTTAGAAGCTTATGAAGATTCTTCATCCCAACATGGGCTAGTCGGCGGTGCCAGAGCCAACCCATGTTAGTCTTAGCAATTAAGCATGTGTCGAGTTCAGCTCTATCAAAGTCTACTAAGTATAGCTGACCCTCTAACACACCCTTAAATGCTATTGAATCATCACTTCTTCTAAAGACAGTTGTAGCCCATTTGACATAATTGTGAAACAGAAAGCAAGTTGTAATCTAAAGAATCTACAAGAAAAACATTGGAAATAGAATGGTCAGGAGATATAGCAATTTTACCCAATCCTTTGACCAAACCTTGATTTCCATCCCCGAATGTGATAGCTCGTTGGGGATCTTGGTTTTTCTCATATGAGGAGAACATCCTTTTCTCCCCTGTCATGTGGTTTGTGCACCCGCTGTCGAGTATCCAACTTGAGCCCCCGGATGCATAAACCTACAAAACAATTTTAGTTCTTGACTTTAGGTACCCAAACTGTTTTGGGTCCTTTGGCATTAGAAACAAGAACTTTGGGTACCCAAACATAAGTCTTTGACCCCTTGTGTTTGCCCCCAACAAACTTGGCAACGACCTTGCCGGATTTGTTAGTCAAAACATATGATGCATCAAAAGTCTTAAATGAAATGCTATGTTCATTTGATGCATTAGAAATTTTCTTCTTAGGCAACTTAGCATGGGTTGGTTGCCTAGAACTAGATGTCTCACCCTTATACATATAAGCATGATTAGGGCCAGAGTGAGACTTCCTAGAATGAATTCTCCTAATTTTGCTCTCGGGATAACCGGCAGGGTACAAAATGTAGCCCTCGTTATCCTGAGGCATGGGAGCCTTGCCCTTAACAAAGTTAGACAAGTTCTTAGGAGGGGCATTAAGTTTGACATTGTCTCCCCTTTGGAAGCCAATGCCATCCTTAATGCCAGGGCGTCTCCCATTATAAAGCATGCTACGAGCAAATTTAAATTTCTCATTCTCTAGGTTGTGCTCGGCAATTTTAGCATCTAATTTTGCTATATGATCATTTTGTTGTTTAATTAAAGCCATATGATCAAGAATAGCATTAACATCAACATTTCTACATCTAGTGCAAATAGAAACATGCTCAACATTAGATGTAGAGGGTTTGCAAGATTTAAGTTCTACAACCTTAGCATGCAACATTTCATTCTTAGTTCTAAGGTCGGAAATGGTAGTATTGCAAACATCAAAATTTCTAGCCTTAGCAATCAAATTTTCATTCTCTAATCTAAGACTAGTAAGAGAAATGTTTAATTCTTCAATCCTAGCAAGCAATTCATCATTATTATTTCTAGGATTGGGAATTGAAACATTACAAACATGAGTATCAACCTTAGCACTTAAAATAGCATTTTCATTTCTAAGGTTGTCAATCATCTCACGACAAGTGCTTAGCTCACTAGATAATTTTTCACATTTCTCAATTTCAAGAGCATAAGCCTTTTTAACCTTAACATGTTTTTTGTTTTCTTTAATTAGACAATCCTCTTGGGAATCCAAAAGGTCATCCTTTTCATGAATAGCACTAACCAATTCATTCAATTTTTCCTTTTGAGCTATGTTAAGGTTGGCAAAAAGGGAACGCAAATTATCCTCCTCATCACTAGCATTATCATCACTAGAAGATTCATATTTAGTGGAGGAGTTAGATTTAACCTTTTTCCGTTTGCCGTCCTTTGCCATGAGGCACTTGTGGCCGACGTTGGGGAAGAGGAGTCCCTTGGTGACGGCGATGTTGGCGGCGTCCTCGTCGTCGGAGGAGTCGCTTGAGCTTTCGTCGGAATCCCATTCCCGACAAACATGGGCATCGCTGCCCTTCTTCTTGTAGTACCTTTTCTTCTCCTTTCTTCTCCCCTTCTTGTCGTCGCCTCGGTCACTGTCACTAGATATAGGACATTTAGCAATAAAATGACCGGGCTTACCACACTTGTAGCAAACCTTCTTGGAGCGGGACTTGTAATCCTTCCCCCTCCTTTGCTTGAGGATTTGGCGGAAGCTCTTGATGACGAGCGCCATTTCCTCATTGTCGAGTTTGGAGGCGTCTATTGGTTGTCGACTTGGTGTAGACTCCTCCTTCTTCTCTTCCGTTGCCTTGAATGCAACGGGTTGAGCTTCGGATGGGTCGCCAAGCTCGTTGATTTTCCTCGAGCCTTCTATCATGCACTCAAAACTTACAAAATGCCCGATAACTTCCTCGGGGGTCATTTTAGTATATCTAGGATTGCCACGAATCAATTGAACTTGAGTGGGATTAAGAAAAATGAGAGATCTTAAAATAACATTTACCACTTCGTGGTCGTCCCACTTCTTGCTCCCGAGGTTGCGCACTTGGTTCACCAAAGTCTTGAGCCGGTTGTACATGTGTTGTGGCTCCTCCCCTTTGTGAAGCCGGAACCGACCGAGCTCCCCCTCGATCGTTTCCCGCTTGGTGATCTTGGTGAGCTCATCTCCCTCGTGCGCAGTTTTGAGCACATCCCAAATCTCCTTGGCGCTCTTCAACCCTTGCACTTTGTTATACTCTTCTCTACTTAAAGAGGCGAGGAGTATCGTTGTCGCTTGAGAGTTGAAGTGCTCGATTTGGGCCACCTCATCCTCATCATAGTTCTCATCCCCTATAGATGGTACCTGCGCACCAAACTCAACAACATCCCATATGCTTTTGTGGAGCGAGGTTAGATGAAATCGCATTAAATCGCTCCACCTAGCGTAATCTTCACCATCAAAAGTTGGTGGTTTGCCTAATGGGACGGAAAGTAAAGGTGTATGTTTGGAAATGCGAGGGTAGCGTAGGGGGATCTTACTATACTTCTTGCGCTCTTGGCGCTTAGAAGTGACGGAGGGCGCATCGGAGTCGGAGGTCGATGTTGATGAAGTGTCGGTCTCGTAGTAGACCACCTTCCTCATCCTCTTGTGCTTGTCGCCTTTCCGATGCGGCTTGTGGGAAGAAGATTTTTCCTTCTTCTCTTTGTGGTGAGAAGAAGATTTCTTCTCCTTCCCTTTGTTGGAGGAGCTCTTCTTCTTCTCCCTCCTTTTGGTGCGGGACTCTTCCGATGAAGTGCTCCCGTGGCTTGTAGTGGGCTTTTCGCCGGTCTCCATCTCCTTCTTGGCGTGATCTCCCGACATCACTTCGAGCGGTTAGGCTCTAATGAAGCACCGGGCTCTGATACCAATTGATAGTCGCCTAGAGGGGAGGTGAATAGGGCGAAACTGAAATTTACAAATATAAACACAACTACAAGCCGGGTTAGCGTTAGAAATATAAACGAGTCCGCGAGAGAGGGCGCAAAACAAATCCCAAGCGAATAAGCAAGTGAGACACGGAGATTTGTTTTACCGAGGTTCGGTTCTTGCAAACCTACTCCCCGTTGAGGAGGCCACAAAGGCCGGGTCTCTTTCAACCCTTCCCTCTCTCAAACGGTCCCTCGGACCGAGTGAGCTTCTCTTCTCAAATCAAAGCCGGGAACAAAACTTCCCCGCTAGGGCCACCACACAATTGGTGCCTCTTGCCTTGATTACAATGGAGTTGTGATCTCAAGAACAAGTGAGAAAGAAAAGAAGCAATCCAAGCGCAAGAGCTCAAATGAACACGGCAAATCACTCTCACTAGTCACTAGGGCTTTGTGTGGAATTGGAGAGGATTTGATCTCTTTAGTGTGTCTAGAATTGAATGCTAGAGCTCTTGTAGTAGTTGAGAAGTGGAAAACTTGGATGCCATGAATGGTGGGGTGGTTGGGGTATTTATAGCCCCAACCACCAAACTTGACCGTTGGCTGGAGGCGTCTGCTCGATGGCGCACCGGACAGTCCGGTGCACACCGGACAGTCCGGTGCCCCTGCCACGTCATCACTGCCGTTGGATTCTGACCGTTGGAGCTTCTGACTTGTGGGCCCGCCTGGGTGTCCGGTGCACACCGGACATGTACTGTTTGATGTCTGGTGCACCGGTATGGGCATGTCTGACGTCTGCGCGCGCTGCGCGCGCATTAAATGCACCGCAGGGAGCCGTTGGCGCCGAAGAGAGCCATTGCTCCGCTGGTACACCGGACAGTCCGGTGCACACCGGACAGTCCGGTGAATTTTAGCGGAGCGGCTGCCACGCGAACCCGAGGCTGGCGAGTTCCGGAGACCGCGCTTCCTTGGAGCACCGGACATGTCCGGTGCACACCGGACAGTCCGGTGAATTATAGCGCGCCGGCTTCCGAGAAATCCCGAGGGTGAAGAGTTTGAGTCTGAGTCCCCTGGTGCACCGGACAGGTACTGTTCACTGTCCGGTGGCACACCGGACAGTCCGGTGCGCCAGACCAGGGGTGCCTTCGGTTGCCCCTTTGCTCCTTTATTGAATCCAAAACTTGGTCTTTTTATTGGCTGAGGGTGAACCTTTTACACCTGTATAATCTACACACTTGGGCAAACTAGTTAGTCCAATTATTTGTGTTGGGCAATTCAACCACCAAAATTATTTAGGAACTAGGTGTAAGCCTAATTCCCTTTCAAAGTGAGCAAGTCACATTCGACATCGTCGACATGGTGTACCCGTACAACGCCATAATGGGCCGGGGCTCCATCAACAAGTTTGAGGCAGTCATTCACGGACTTTACCTGTGCATGAAGATACCAGGTCTGCAAGGCGCCATCACGGTCTACGGCAACCAGCAGGCTGCGCGTAACATAGAACGAGACTTCATCCCCGGAGAAAGAAACGTGCACTGCCTCACAGCCCAGCGTGAGGTCCCCGCGTCTGCCAGCCCAACTGACAAAGAACACGACAAAGCATAGCTGCAGAGCAACGACGGGACCAAGACTGTTCCCCTCGACCAGACCACGCCCAAGCAGACGGTCACCATCAGCGAAGACCTCACTTCGCATGATGAGGAGAGACTCCTCTGCTGCCTGTCCAAGAATAAAGACGTCTTCGCCTGGTCCGCCCTCAACCTAGTCGGAGTCAGTCGCTCCATCATCGAACATAGCTTGGGAATTGACCCTTCGGTAAGGCCGAAGAAACAGCGGTTGCGCAAGATGTCCGACGAGAAGACAGAGGCCGCCAAGGCCGAGGTACATCGCCTGCTGGAGGCCAAATTTATCGAGCAAATTGCCTACCCTACATGGCTCGCCAACGTAGTGATGGTGCAGAAGAAGAGCGGCAAATGGCGAATGTGTATCGATTTCACCAGTCTTAACAAGGCCTGCCCCAAGGACAACTTCCCGCTACCTCGGATCGACAAAATCGTCGATAGTGCGGCCGGGTGCGAAGTCATGTCACTCCTCGATTGCTTCTCCGGCTACCATCAAATATACATGAAGGAGGAGGACAAGGCGAGCACCAGCTTCATAACACCCTTCGACACGTATTGTTTCATCAGAATGCCGGAGGGACTTAAGAACGTCGGGTCCACTTTCTCTCGGCTCACCAAAACGGTGCTCGAGGGCCAAGTCAGCAGGAATATATTCACGTATGTGGACGACATCATCGTGGCCAGCAGAAGCAAGGAAGACCATCTGGCCGACCTCGCCGAAACGTTTGCGAACATGTGGGACGCACGACTTCGCCTGAACCCCGAAAAGTGTGTTTTCGGTGTTCGCCAGGGGAAAATCTTGGGCTACCTGGTGTCACACCGCGGGATTGAAGCCAATCCAACCAAAATCCAGGCTATCATCAATATGACGCCCCCGCAGTCAGCCAGAGATGTGCAACGACTGACAGGCAGGTTGGCTGCCCTCAACAGATTCATCTCCAAATCCGTAGAGCGAAGCCTCCCTTTCCTCAAAACACTCTATGGCGCAAAAGACTTCGCATGGGGGCCAGAGCAGGCAGCGGCCTTTGCTTCGTTGAAGCAGTACCTATCAGAATTGGCCATTCTTACAAGCCCCGACCCCTCGCTACCTCTGTTGCTCTACGTCGCGGCTTCGCCGCATGCGGTCAGCGCAGCGCTGGTTCAAGAGCATAGCAGAGAGGGCACAATCAGGCAATGTCCAGTTTATTATGTCTCCGAAGTACTTACGACATCCAAATGTAATATGATGGAACTGGAAAAAATAGCCTATGCAGTTGTTATGGCCTCGCGCAAATTGCGCCATTATTTTGAAGCATTCAAGGTCCGGGTTACCTCAGATAGGGGACTCGGCAAATTATTCAGAAACCCGGAGGCATCAGTGCGGATTGCCAAATGGGCAGTCGAACTCTCCGGCTACCACATCACATTTGAACCCAGGACAGCCATCAAGTCACAAGTCCTAGCAGACTTCGTCGTCGACTGGACCGGGCTAATAACACAGCCGGACCCGGCCGTAGAGAAGGTGTGGACGATCCATTGCGACGGCGCATGGTGCCATGCGGGGGCAGGCGCCGCTGCAGTCATTACTTCACCCACAGGGGTCAAGCACAGATACGCAGCACGCCTCAGCTTTGCTTTGGAGTCTGACAGATGCACTAACAACATAGTAGAATACGAAGCTGTCATCCTCGGCCTTCACAAGCTAAGGGCCCTTGGCGTCACCACCTGCATCATCAGAACAGACTCCAAGGTAGTCGCCGGCCAGGTCGAGAAAGACTACGCAGCGAAGGACCCCGCACTTATGCAGTACCTCGCAGCTATCCGTAGCCTCGAGAGGCAATTCAAAGGTTTCACCTTGCAGCATGTGGACCGTGCCAAGAATGAGGAGGCCGACGCGTTGGCCAAGCTAGACGCCCGAGGCAAGGCCCTGCCCTCCGACGTATTCTACCATGTCATCGGCACGCCAGCCGTCCGCAGCCCAGAGGGGCTCCAAATAACCAATGACAGCGAGGGCCACCGCATAGTCAACGTTATCATGACCGAAGACTGGCGGGCACCAATAACCCTGTTCCTGCAGGGGTACTATCATCCAACCGACATCAATGAGGCCAAGCGCCTCAAACATCGCAGCCGAGACTTCGCACTAATTGAAGGACAGCTTTACAAGAAGGGGGTCAGTCAACCCATGCTTAAATGTGTCACCGAGACCGAAGGCGTCCAAATTTTGCGCGAAGTCCACAGCGGGACTTGCGGCTCTCACGCAGGGCCCAGGGCACTAGCCGCAAAGGTAATCCGTCAAGGTTTCTACTGGCCCGCCATGATCTGCGCCGCAAATCGGGTCACAAGGTCCTACGAAGCCTGCCAGAAATTTTCTCCACTATCAGGAAGCCCTTCGCAGTTCACGAAGCTAATCGCCCACACATGGCCTCTTCAGCGCTGGGGCCTGGACATCATCGGGCCCCTACCCACGGCCCAAGGGAACCTCAAGTTCACCTTCATCGCTGTCGAATATTTTACCAAATGGATCGAGGCGAGGGCTGTATCCACAATAACATCGAAGACTGCCCAGAAATTCTTCTGGCAAAACATTGTTTGTCGCTTTGGAGTCCCGTCCGAACTCACAGTTGACAATGGCAAGCAATTTGACAGCCAAGACTTCAAGGATTTCTACTTCTCCATTGGCACCAAGCTTGCCTTCGCCTCAGTATACCACCCGCAATCCAACGGAGTTGTGGAACGCGCAAATGGCAAAAATTTTATAGCTGTCAAGAAGATGCTCCTCGACGATAAAAAGGGCAAGTGGGCCGATTTGTTACCTGAAGCGGTCTGGGCATTAAACACGACTGAGTGCAGGGCGACTGGATTCACCCCTTTTCGCCTTCTATATGGATCGGAGGCCATGACCCCGCAAGAAATAAAACATGGGTCCCCACGGACAGTCCCGTCAGTTGTCCCCGACGTGGACGAGCTCACTTCGAAGAACCTCATCGATGGAGACCGCGTCTTCGCCCTACAGGCTCTAAACAAATACCAAGCCCAAACAAAAGCATGGCGTGACCACACAGTCATCCCGAAGGAATTCAGCGAAGGAGACCTCGTACTCGTCCGGACAGCTCGGACAGAGTCCCGGGGCAAGATGGAGCCCAAGTGGGAGGGCCCTTTCATCGTCAAGACGAAAGCGTCCCCCAACACGTACAGGCTCGCAACACTATCCGGTGAGGACTTGGAGCATTCCTGGAACATTGATAATCTCCGAAAAATTTTTGTTTGACTCCTCAGGGCCTGCTCGCCCTTGTAATTCGCAAAACAATTTTATTCTGGCCCGCACTCTTTTCCTCCCGGGGGGTGAGGTTTTTAACGAGGCGGAGCCATGTAATATACAAGCGAAAAATCCCCCGCAAAAATCTACGTCGAAAAAAACCGCATCGACGGTCTTCGACATTCGACCAATACAAAGTCACCGCGAGGGGCAGCGCTAGCTACCCTCGCGTGCGATAATCCGCGCAAAAGTCGCCTAAGGGTGCAGCCGGACTAGCACAACAAGTGCGCAAAATCGAAGTCTTCCTCAAAAAGACTATCCGTGCAAAAGCCGCCTAAGGGTGCAGCCGGACTAGCACAACAAGTGCACAAAATCGAAGTCTTCCTCAAAAGACTATCCGTGCAAAAGCCGCCTAAGGGTGCAGCCGGAATCTCCATGCAAAAGTCACCTATGGGTGCAGCCGGACTAGCACAACAAGTGCGTAAAATCGAAGTCTTCCTCAAAAGACTATCCGTGCAAAAGTCGCCTAAGGGTGCAGCCGGACTAGCACAACAAATGTGCAAAACCGAAGTCTTCCTCAAAAGACTATTCGTGCAAAAGTCTACACCAAGAAACTGTCCGCGCAAAGACCAACAACAGGCGCAGCCGGACCGACATAATAAACATGCTAGACCAAGTGCGCAATGCCCCTATGGACATAGCCGGATGCGCGAAGGCGCACAGCCTCATCATACAAACTATAGTTACATATGTACAGCGAGGGCATCACACCTTACATTGGTTCAACCTTCGGAATGATTACCATCTCCCTATAGTTAAATAGCATTATCCTAAGTTCCTCACCCTCAAAAAGACTTCGCAACTCCCCCTCACCTACACTCGTCCCAACCGGCGAAGACAACAATTCCCGCTTGCCAGCCCTGCCCACACGAAGCCGACCGCCATCCACTTCACTCACTCTACGCTTTGCCACCGCCCTTCGCCGCCTACGCCCAGCACTCGAACCAGGCAAAACTTCAGCATCCGTAACATGCGGAGAAGCCTCCGCCGCAGCCACATCCAAGGCCGCAAAGTAATTCAAGTCCTCATTCGAAGACTCTTCCGTCCACTCAACCGAACTCCCAGAGTCATCAAAATCAGAAAACTTAAACGTAGACTCATCCGATTCATTTCCAGCGACCACGTTCGAAGCCGCCATAAAATTAGCAATAGCAGTTGCGTGCGCAGGCCCAAAATCCTGAACCTATGCAGCAACCAAGGTTCAGTAACATAGCCAAAATTCTCTAACTACCCCACACCCACTAAGCCACCTGTGAAGACCCAGCCGCCACCATGGGATCTCCGCTGCTGGCTCCGTCGCCGCCTTCGGGGGATTCTCCACCATCGGCGCAGTGGCTGGCGACGAGCCTCCACCAGACACAGCAGCCGCAGGGGCAGCGAGGGAGCCTTCACCCGTTTCCGGGGGTGGTGCCGGGTCGACTTCAGCCTCAGCCACAACCGGGTTGGCCTCCGCTTCGGGCTGCGCGCGGTTCAGGGGTCCAAAGTCCTCCACGTCCTCGGCACGCGCCATCTACAACATAGCACATCGATTCAGCAAAGCCCACGTATACCCACATTCAACGACACCATACACAAGACAAACTTTACCTGATCCCTCACCCGGTCAGACCGCTCCCTGACCACCTCCCGACCGTAGGGGCCCCACATCCGGTCGAAGAGGGCCCCGCGGAGTCCTTCACCACAGGGTCTTCGACTTTATAAATCTCGCGCCCAAAATCTTCATCAGATCGGTTGAAGACCTCATAGTGACTGCACCCCTCGCGGGACAGCGCGTTCAACGCCCCTTCACAGGTGATGAGGGAGGCAAAAGACATAAATCTCTCCATGATGGTCGGAAGCGCCAACAATTCCTCTTGCGGCCACTCGAGGAAGCGAAGGCCCGCCTCTCGGTCGGGCACTTCGAAGTCAGCAGTCCGCGCGCCCAGCTCGCGGTACGAGTCCACGAGCTGTTTGCGCGTCCGCTCAACCTCCGAGCGTGTAGAGGCCTCGGCCCTCTCCATGCGGGCCTGCAAAGCGTTGAACCGCACCTCCCATTCCTCGACGCGCTGGCTGGCAAGACTCCCCTCCACCCGCGCCAATTTGGCCTCCGCCTGCGCCGCCTGTGCCTTGGCGATGGCCTGGTTGGCCTCCCTCCTCTCCTCCACCAGCTGGCGCCGGAGGTCCGTCCTCTCGCCCTCCAGGGCGGCCACCTTCTCCGCCAGCTTGCGGCACTTGCTATCCGCAGCCGACTTTTCCCGGACGGCGTCAGCATGCTGCGCTCGAAGTTTCTCGACTTCGGCAGACACATCTGCAGTAAGGGCCCCCGACGCCACACGGTCGGTGAAGTCGGCCGCCTAACAGACACACATGAGACCACAATCCCCATGAAAGCGGTAAACACCGAAGTCCAGCTCAACTTACTTGACTCAGCTGTTGCGACGCCTCCCTCAATCGGCGGGACACAGTGCCCGCTTCGTCCTTGACGGCAGCGACCGCCAAAATCTCGCCGCCAGCGCTGAGAGCGCTACCCTTCACCCTAGGCACCGCGACAGACACCGTGGTCGCCACCGCAGGCGGAACAACAACAAGTTGCCCCTCGCCTGATCCTGCAACGTACCACCAGTCAAAAAAAAACTTACCAACGAGATAATCGTCCACACTAATATTCGTGCCGAAGTCGGCAATGCGTTTCCCCGGCGAAGGCAATTCCCTGGCCTTCGCGGCTCCGGCCGGGGCAGACTTGGTTCCACCGGCGCCGGCCGCCTTCACGCTCTCCGACACCTTGTTGGACCTAGGGCGACCGGCTTCTCCGCCAGCGTCGGCTGGCTACCGCCGGGGGCGGTAGCCTTCGCAGTCCCCCGCGCCCTCTTCGGTCTAGCCTCGGGAATCCTGATGACCGCCCGGCGCTTCTGCGCAGCTTCCTGGCGATCCTTGTTCATCACTGCCGACACAACAACAGCAATATTCCGTCCGTAAGGAAACACTCTCAAGTCACGAGCCATGCGAGATGTAAAGAAGTCTTCACCGGCCGCGCGGGGGATAGGAACGTTCTTAGGCCATCGACCCCCGGTAACCTCCAGCATCCGCGCCGAAGACTCCCGGAGCTCGGGCGAAGACATCCTTCCCCAGGGGCCGCGCATGTCCTCATCAACTCCATAGCAAAACTATCGGAGGCCCCCAGTTCTCCCATCGCAGTACCTAGCTTCCTCTTCTTAGTGGATGGGGCGGCCTCCGGCGCGGGGTCGTCTTCAGTCTCAGCCGCCGGTTTTTTCCCGCGGCGGTCGACAACGTCTTACCCGGGATAACCGCCATATGACAAACAATTCAACTCGAAGACCCTATTCAGGCGGTCGTTGATTCCGCGTATATCCCAACTCCGCTGGGCCTCCGTCTTTGGCACGTAGCGACCAACAATTCGCACCGCCCCATCCTCCGCCTCACGCACGAATGCGGCAGGATCTCGGCCATGCAAATCCAGTGCGAAGGCAAGACTCCGCACTAGCATCCCGCCACGGGAAGGCATCTGGCGAGGGCATACTTCGCCCAGCGCCTAGCCACGCGCCAAGGGCCATACCCCATACCCGACAAACTCCTCAACCAGATCGCGTCCGCTACTCATGCGAGCCGCGCACCGCAGGGCCCCTTCGTCTTCATCCTCCTCCGCTACCTCAAACTGCAGGTACGCTGAGTAATAATGCGAACACATGACGGCCACGGGGAGCCCCAAATGGTCTTCGACTGTGCCTTCGACAACGTAGAACCAAAATTCCCACCAGTTGCCCCATTTATTGCGGGCGCAGGGAACCAACTCAACGACTTCCATCGAAATCTTGCCGGTCTTCGGCGTAAATGTGCAAGATCCAAATTGAGCAATCTTATTTCCGATTTTCCTTTTCTGCCAATGCAGACAATAATGCTTCGCGAAGACTTCGATCAAGGGCTGCCCGCCGTATGAAGTCGGTGCCTAGACATATTTTGCCAGGGCCACCACAGCATTCGGCGTCAGCTGGTGGACCTGGACGTCGAATATACGTAGAACTTCTCCCACAAATCGATGTGTGGGCAGACGAAGGCCAGCGGCAAAAAAAGCCTCGAAGACGACCAACTCGCCTTCCGGCTCGAGGACCTCCTCTACCCCCGGGACACGTGCCACTCCGCCGCCAAAATACCCAAGCTGTTGCATGTCTTGCACACGGACCGAGGACATCCGCGACACGCCAAACTCCACTATGTCGCCGGTGCGCAACTCCTCCGCCGCCACATTGCTCAGCGTCTCCTCGGACGACGCGCCGGCCGGCGGTGTATCGGCAGCAGAAGAGGAAGAGGACGACATGGCTACGTACCATCGGCGGCGGTGGGCGGTCTGCTTCACACGGGCCAGATCTCCGACATGCAAGAGCAAGGAGGGCAGACGAGCAGCGAGCGGTTTGAGAAGGAAGTTAGGGTTTTCGCGGAGCGCAGAAAGATAAAGTTCAAAACGCGCCGCCCCCGTCCTCTTTTATACACAAGGCGTGGCGCTTCGGGAAACCCGCAATCCAACAGTACGGCGTCAATCAACGGTCATGTCAAAAACCCCCGCGAAACCACTTTGAGCGAGGGCAGCGTCTCCACCATCTAGCGACGCCTTCGGCACCAGATGACTTGGTCGAACTGGTCCCTCGGAGGGCAAATGTTGGGGCGAAGGCGAAGACGCTACCCTTCGCTCGATGCTTTCGCCAATCTCGCTGCGCCAACGGAGACAACGACCGGCAGTCTTCGCTCTTCGTCCGGCATGCCGAAGGACGAAGACCTATGGCGAGGTCGCCCCATCCCGCGGTGTCGCCCAACACTGGAGCCCACGTGCAATCCGGCCCGTCATAACGGGCCCCGCGCTATCACTGCGCAGTACGGGCTCAAATTGTAAAGGTTTTTCTGTTATTACAGTCTGTAACCCTGCTTTAATGAGAATATTCCAGGGGAACCTAGGCACCTGAGGGCACATGCGTCCTTAATCCTTGACGCCGGGCACTCAGACACCTATAAATACCCCCGCACAGTGCCCTTGAGAGGCCAGATTAACAGAGCTATTGCCATCTCAAGTTGAAACCTTGTTTACATCGCTTTCACTCCCACGTTGGATCAACTCGCCCAGGAAAACGAGTTCCAACATCTCCGAAGCGTACTTCCTTTATAAATACCGAGTGAGCCTTGCATACTTCACTCAACCTTGCCTTTACAAACTCCACAACAATGAACCCGTACTTAGAAAACAATTTTCTTGTGCGGTTGATGGAAGAAATGGAAGAGGAAGAAGAAGAGTTAGAGTTGGCGAGGCACATGCTCAATAGGAGGCGGCGTGCACGCAACGAGCGTCGTCATGGTGGTTCGATTCCAGGGCGTGTTAGGATTCATCGTGATCACATGAGCAGCGATGCAAGAATCCGAGCGGACTACTTTGGAGCGCACCCGGTGTACACGGATGCTCAATTTCGTAGGAGGTATTTAAATGTCCCACATTCATTTTGCCATGTACATAACTTCATGACCCCTATTATGACACATTAATTGTATGGTAGGTTTCGCATGCGTCGCCATGTGTTTGAGCGCCTTGTTGATGTTGTGCAACAAGTGGATCCATACTTTATTCAGCGGCCAAACTGTGCGGGTGAGATTGGTCTTTCTGCTCTACAGAAAGTTGTTGCTACTGTTCGAATCCTTGCTTACGGTATTTTGGCTGATGCCGTGGACGAATACATACGCATTGGTGAATCCACGGCTCATGAGGCATTGAAACACTTTTGCACGGCCGTCCAAACCGTGTTTGCTCCGTACTATCTCCGTGCACCAAATGCAGAAGATATCGCACGCCTTCTCCAAGTTGGCGAGTCACGTGGGTTTCCTGGTATGCTTGGTAGTGTTGATTGCATGCATTGGGAGTGGCGTAACTGCCCAA
Organism: Zea mays; assembly: GCF_902167145.1. Taxonomy (NCBI): domain Eukaryota; kingdom Viridiplantae; phylum Streptophyta; class Magnoliopsida; order Poales; family Poaceae; genus Zea; species Zea mays. The sequence continues at coordinate 15,909,451 of NC_050103.1, forward strand.
GTTCACGGAAGGGCATGTTTACAGGGCGTGGTAAACATCCTACCATGATCTTGGAAGCTGTTGCGTCGTATGACCTGTGGATATGGCATGCATATTTTGGTCTGCCAGGTAGCTGTAATGACATAAACGTTCTCCACCGTTCAAACCTTTTCCAAAGGCATCTGAGCGGTGACACACCTCCTGTTTCATTCACTGTGAATGGTCACACGTACAATATGGGATATTACCTAGCAGACGGGATTTACCCTGACTGGCCCGCATTTGTGAAGACAATCTGTAATCCCTATGACGTTAGAACGCAACACTTTGCAACAATTCAAGAGTCTGCTCGAAAAGATATTGAATGAGCTTTCGGTGTACTCCAGAAGAGATGGGGTGTGGTTCGTGGCCCTGCTTACGGTTGGAGTCCTGAACACATTGGGGACATCATGAAAACTTGCATAATATTGCACAACATGATAGTAGAAGACGAAGGTCCATTGTCTTTGAACACAACCTTTGAAAACATCGGAGTGCTGGCAGACACAAGTCAAGGTTCAATGGAAGAGCGCAATGACTTCGTCAATCAAAGGTACAACCAACTCGAAGACCGCAACAAATATACTTAGCTTCAGGTTGATCTGATACACCATCACTGGGCGGGACATGGATCCGGAGTTGCATAGGAAGCAATGAAACGAGTTGTCATGTCTATTCTTATCTAGTGTCGAACTGTTATTGTCTAGACATGTTTCTTAGTTTACCTTGTTCTAGTGTCGAAGTGTCTGTTGTCTGTACTGTCTGTCGTAGTGTCTCATGCTGCTCTTTCAATTCAATAACAAGAAGTACTACCGTCATGCAACCACATGTGTGTACAAATGGTAAACAAAAAAGTACAACATGCTCACAGTTATTCAAACTAAATAGTTCAAAAACATATAGTAAAACATTCAGGTACAAACCATGACAAATAGTTGAAAACAAATTGTTCAAACAAGTACTAAAACATTCTGGTACAAACCAGATTTGGGTCTGACGACAGCAAGCTCACACAAACAAGTCCGAGTACGCCTCATTCAGAAATGATAAACAAACAAATTAAGTAACCAACCATCACAGGCCAGATGATGTTGACCCAGTAACCCTAGCCAATATCTCTTGTTGCTTGGCTTCATAGTACTTGCGGAGAAGAGGGTTACATTTGCTCAAATCCATGCTTAAGATCATGATCTCCTCTTCCTTGTCCTCCTTTAGTTTCTGCCTTTCAAGCCTTAATTTCTCTAGGTTCAACTTCTTCTTTTCTAGGAGCAATTTCTGCCTCTCATTTTTGTTCATTGAATCCAACTTCTTTTCCTCAGTTGTAACAGCTGTTTTGTACACTGACAGGCGCTCCAAAGAAAGATCTCCCATGCGTGTCATGAACTCAGAATCTGATGAAGATGTGTCCACAGATTTAGTCCTCTTTGCCTTTTCCTTAGAAGAATCTCGACCCAATGGCCTCTTCGATGTGAAGCTAGATGGTACAGATTCTTCTACATCCACATCGACAGTGTTAGAATGGGTGGGATTAGCGTTGCCATGCTGATTTTGTTGGCCCATGTGGTTGTCCATCCATTTTGGTTGGTCCTTAAGTATGGCCCAGCAATGTAAAAAGTGGAAAGGCTTCTTCTTAATAGCTGCAAACCTAGAGGCTGCCAGTGATGTCTGCGACATAAAACAACTAGTTACAGCAGGAACATACTTGTAAATACCTACAATAGTTATGTGAAAATGTTACATTAAAGATGTACCTTGTCTGCGTCAGTGAGTCCACTAGGATTCTGTCGGAGGACTGCCATCATGTAACCAGCAAAAGTGGAACACTGTGTTTTGATAGTATCCCATCTACTCATCAAAGATTTTGTGGACCTTTCGGGCAATGTTCCTCGTCTTGAGTTGTATGCTTCAGTAATTCTACTCCAAAATCCTTGACGTTTCTGCCATGTGTTAATAATGGGATCGCAACTTACAGCAAGCCAAGCATGGCATACCCTAGTGTCCTCATCAGCAGTGAAGTTTGCTAGCTTTGTTCTTTGAGTTGGCTTTTTAGGAACAGTTGGTGTTCTTGAGCCCTCGGCTTGCCCATCAACTGGAAATTCAGAATGTTGAGTTCCCATAGGCTGCTCGTCAATCTGGCTAAGGAAGCTTCCATATTGAGACATCACCTGGTTCCAATCACTCCCCATTCTATGCAATAGAGGCAGATCAAACATGATATAAATGAACAGAACTGAACATGTAACATGATATAAAGTAACGCAAACATACTCCAACATAACAGAATAATAATTGTACTAGCTGAAATGGTTTGAGTTTACATAGACCAGAACATTGAAATCCCCCAAAAGCATGATCATACCAACCCTGTCACCTTTCCTAGTTTTCGTCATACAGACGTGGTTACCGTACATGCTACAATACTTCTACTTAAGTTAAACCTAGACACTAGTAGGGATATGTGTCGTCAGTTGAGTAGTCACGACCATCGTCGTAGCCCACAAGGTCTTCATAGTTAATTGGTGACTCTTCGTCTATCAGTAGCTCGTCTTCTGAACCATCTTCTATCAGAAGCTCCTCTACTGCTTCATCTTGTCGTGGATGTTCGTTTACTTGACAGTTAGCCATATTTTCTACCTCCCACTGAGTTTGCACTGCTACGTCTTCAAGATCCTTGGCGAGGTCGTCAATCTCAACTAGTGCTCGGTTCAATTCGTCCACCAAAGGTGAGTTGAAAGGCTGGAAGGCTGATTTGACGACATCAACGATGTCACAACTACGCTTTTGAACAACTCTGAGCAGAGTAGCCAGTGCTTTACGGAGCTTTTCGTTCTCCGATTCCATGGCTACATCAAACACAGTGTTCTATTAGTTAACACCGCCTACAAATTAGCTATCTTATACAAACTAGTGCATATAAGGGATTCGAAACTATGACTACACAGTTCAAATGAACCCTAAAACCATGAATGTACATTCCATCTATGTTATTTTCTGCAAACAATTATCTTAAATGTCAACCTGTTTTCAATTTGCAGATTACTGACCATGTTCGCATAAAAAGGCCTCATGATTTGCGAGACCCGACAAAACTACAAGGGAGAAAACACCCCGCTATTGAAGATTTCATGTTGATTAATTTGAATTCTCCGGATCTGGGAGGAACAACCCCCCAAACCCGAAATGGCTAGCCCCAAATCTGGTATAAATTAATGAATCCGGACACAACAATAAGGGATTCATGGATGAAATTCAAGCTCATTATTTTGAATGCTCCAGATCTGGGAGAAAACACCCCGCAAACCCTAACTTCCTTGCCCCAAATACAGAGAATACAATACGGTAATGAATCAGTAGTATACGCAATGGATTTGTGTAGATCGTACCTCGGTCTTCGTGGATCTGGCTCGGTGGACCGAATCGAAGAGGAAGACGACGACGGCGACGAGCTTCTCTTCCTTTTGCCGGCAGCCTTGGACGAAGTCGGCGAACGACGAAGTCGTTTGCCGATGGCGACTCTCCGGCGACGAGCTGGGGGAACCTCGCTTGGAACTTCGGTTGCGGTGGGTCGCGCGTCCTCGGTTCGAAGTGCTGCGACCTCTATGCCGCCAGACCCGCCACCGCACGCCCGCTTCTCGCCCACCTGCCTCGATGCCGGCGGCGAAGCACGCCGGATCGAGGGCTCAGCCCCAGGAGATGCAGTCGCCAGCGCGGGGTAGGAGGAGGCGGAAGTTTCCTCGCGGCGGCTGGTGGAGGAGTAGCGCGGATAGCGCACTCTCGGAGGCCTCCACATTTAGAGTGTCTGGCACATCCTCTAAAATTTAGAGGACGCTTTAGAGTCCCTTGCTGGAGGCGTAGGGGACCTGACAAACCCCTAAATTTACCGGACAGGACCCTTTATAGGGTGTTGTTGGAGACAACCTGAGGAAGAGTAACCTTTTGCAGGTAGATCCACGATACTTACTTTGCATTATTGCATATAAAGCACGACTCATACTTCTGATTTGTTCGTAACAATACCCACATAAATTATCCACCAAAAAGATTTTAATATTTTTTATTAATTGTCTTCGACCACTATATAATATTTTTTTATTTGACTAACTAATGTTTTTATTTACTCCATTCAATATGTCTTGGAACAACACAACTAATGAAATGAGCGATTAGAAAAGAGTTCACAACGACTCACTGAACAAACATAGATTATAGAATGACATAATCCCACCATACAGAGACCAAATAAAAAAGTTTGTGAACTCAAGTTTCTAAAATAAATCACATGAACTCAAACTTATAAAAAAATATAGATCAAAATATGGAGTAGATGTTAAAGTCAGGCATCAATAAAGACTGAATACGCTCCATACAAATTATGGTAATTTGTAACAATTACTAGTGTTTAAAACCAACAAATAACATTTCCTTTTATTGTTAGCGTAACAAATCATTGCTTCTTCATCTAATTCAGCAACCTCAATCATCATGGAGTCCATTGCATCAATGTGGTATCAGAAACGACCTAATGCATGCAAAAGCCAAGAACACAAGGAACGAACACCATGTGGTAGTGTGGTAGTGCTCGCATGGATCTCCAAATCCGGATCCATGAGCCATCATCAGAAGAACACAAACCATGTGCAAATAATAAATAAAGTATTAATACCTCAAATTATGTTCAGTCTTTAGCACAACAAAAACTAACACCCAAAACAATAGAAGGAACAACACAATAATTTTTGCAATGACAGAAGGATGGATAACAGATACATAGAAAAAGATAGAAGCATACCGAGTCGACATCGTGGTAAGGTAAAGGCCTTGTAGATAGGCGATGTCGAGCCACCGAACGGGTACCATAGATAGCAAATCAGGGACCTCAATCCCTCGCCTCCACTACTTCCAAGGTTTCGTAGAGCAGGAATGGAAGGGAAGAGAGGAGAAGAGGCATGCATACCTGTTCGTTGTCAGAGAAGGACACGACAAAGACCTAGGCATCTGAAGGCGACATAGGTAATATACCGCTAGATACATATAGGGAGAGAGCATGCAAGTGGAGAAAGAAGCACAACCGGAGCAGCTCCAAACCGAGAGCCACCCGCACCAGACGTCAGTCCGAGAAGGGCGAGAGAATGCGAGTGCCTTCCCAGCCCTGGACCCGCCGAGACGACACAACACCACCACTAACTCCATAGCATATGCCGACTGCTGCTCACGCTATAGGCCTTGGTTGTTCAATATTTTAGACCTGGACTCCTCATCGCCAAGATAAACTAAGCGTGACAGGCGCCACCGTGTCCTCCTCGGCGACATGCACGGAGAAAGGCCAGGAGCAAGATCGACTCGCCCTGTACCCGTGTCGACGAGCGTTGGTCGACTCGCGGCTGTGGCCGTGGGCGGGGGCGGTAGGTTGGGAGGAAGAATATGGCAAGGGCTGGGAAGACGGACGGGACATCCGATGACGGCGAAAACGATGGCACACGCATGCCGTGAAACGTCCTCGTGGACGTGCAATAGCCACTACGCGGGTCGGTGTTGGGACTGGTATCGGACGAATACAAGGAGGAGGCGCTTGCTCCCACGCCCTCTGCCGAGAATGGGGTGGCGCGGAGGCGGAGGCATAAGGGGAGAGAGAAAAGAAGTACGATGGCGAACAAGGTGGCGGCAACTGAGCGAGGACCATCATTATCGTGCGAGGGTATAGATGGCCAAATGGACCGTGTCTGGCGGGCCGGCCCGAGGTACGGTCCAGTTAATAGTGTCTGGACCAGCTCGACACGAGCGTCGTGTCGTGCTTGGGTTGTGCCTCGGCCCGTATTACTGAACCGGCCCAGCACGATTATATTTTTTATTTTACAAAAAAATGTATATATATATATATGTACAATTTATATTCAATATTAAAAACACTTGAGCACGATGTTCTACTAGTTAGACGGCTTCGTCCAGTGTCTTCCGCCCTTCTTCCATCAGAGCGTACGTGCCGGCCTAGCACGGTCAGCAGGCCGGTGTGTCGTGTCTAGGTCGGGCCGCTGTTTAGCCATATATATGCGGAGGTGTGATTTGGAACGTGGAGGTTAATTGCGCGGAGGACAGGCGTGTATCGGGTTAATTTGAAGTAGATGTGAGGAGTTATTTGTAAAAAGATGATGCAGAAGACAGTTGAAACTGTTGCTTTAATATAGTAAAGATAAAGTTTTTTTAGAGCATGCTTTGTTTATATAATAACTTGAGCTAAAATTTACTATTTTTTATTTTGATAATTGTTGGTGTCTGTTGGGTATGCTTTGGGCGGCACTCCTCTTGACACTCTTAGGATGTGTTTGGTTGTAATAACATAATGAGATGGGATAAGACGATCACTAAAAATAAAGTTGTTTGGTTTAAGGTTAAAGTTTGGAGTATGACTATCTCAATGTTGTTCTCAGTTGTCCCTCAAAATTAGAGGAACGAAAGAGAACGCCGAAGGATTTTGTATATTGTCTGTCCCGAGCTATCCTGCAACCAAATACATACTTAGTCAGCTTGGGTGAGTATCTAGTTTAGCTGGTTTTAGCCCGGTTTTCCGAATTAACCGAGCCGTATAGGGTTTTGCCTCGTTCCCTAAAATCTAAGTTGTTGATGTGTAGTTTCGCCATACAAATATCAATACAATTTAGGAGCGATGTGGGTTTTGCCTCGTTCCCTAAAAACAAAGTTGTTGATGTATAGCTTCGCCATACAAATATATCAATACAATTCAGATGGGGATGGTACCCCCGGTGACCGTCTAAAAACACAAGCGCCAACTTCACCATCGATTGTAACTTATCATCCAAAAGATAAGGATGGCGGAGAAATACCTCGCAACTAATTTCAAGTGCCGGTGAATCCGAAAACCATTCACGACATGCGCTTGCAACCACTTGATCAATTGCCTTCACCACTGGATTGTTTACAATGCAACAGGAGAATTTGGGCTAATGTAACCCAAGTGATAACTAAAATAACCAACACAGAGCATTTATTTACACGACTGCCAGGAATCAAAAGAATGGAACGGCATATATAATTCGACCTGAGCCTAAAAAATGAATGGATCGAGGAGGAGCACAAAATAGTTGCTCGCTCCTCTGGTGTCGTCCTAGGCGGCGGCGGCTTTGCACACCGGGCACGAGTTCTTCGTCTGCAGCCACTTCTTGATGCAGCCGGCGTGGAAGTCGTGCCTGCATTTCAGTATCCCCAGCATATCCTTGTCTCTGTAACCCTCCTGCCAGAATGCACCCATCGGTCAGCAACAGAATCCAACAGCTTTGAGCCATGGTTGAATAGTATTAGGCATCTTTAACAGGAACATGTTGCGAAAGTATGTATACCAGGCAGATGACGCAGCTTCCGTCGTCATCCTGGTCATCTTGATCGGTTTGCATCTGGTCGGAACTGCAGCAGACCACTTCTTTCACGCACTTCGAAATTTTCTCATCGGCCAAGCCTGTGTTGACATTGCCCATAGATTCTCCCAAAGCCAACAGGTCCTGAGGACAACGAAATATTGTATTAGTTGGAAGAAAATCTTCAGATTTCCGGAGCAAGGCAGTTGGAGCAAGATGCAGCACTCCTTACCTCGTAGCTCATGTTGTCGATGTCCAGTCTCATGTCCCTGTGGGGGTCAGCGGCTGCTGCTCTTGATTCGTAAAAGACCAACTGGTCCATCATGAACCGCTTCACAAAGCAGCAGCAACATCAGTTTCAGGCTCTACAACGCTAGCTTAACTTCATTGAGACGGGGGAAGAAAAGCTATCTACCTCTGCCTCTACCATCATCAGTGGATGAAGGCTGTAGTAAGAGCTCCTAGCCCTTCTGTACCTTCCATTGTTGGCAAGCCCTGCTGATACGCGTCTTGCATGTCTAGAAGCCGCAGCAGTTCTGGCAGGTAATGGTTGAGCGATCCACATGGATGTAGAGGTTGCTGCAGAGGTAGCAGGTGGATGGCTCTGAATGACCATCTGATGGAGCATGGGCATGGGCATGGTTATAGAGCCAGATGAAGTAGCAGGAGCTGGATTAGGGTAGATAGAAACAGTTCCAGCATCAGCATTAAGAGCATAGCCACCATTAGCAAATATTGCTGCGCCAGATGATCCACAGATAGTTGGAACGACATCAACGCTTGAGTTGCTACTTCCAACCACAGGATAGTAAGCCCTCCTTGTCAGGGACCTGCTAGTGATACCTGGTGCACCTACAAACCATAAAATTTTCTGCACTGTAAGTAAATCAATAACAGAAACTGCTACCATTAGAACAAAATGGATTGTTCAGTGCAAACTCTAAAGACATGTCGCATCATGTTTTAGATCACCTCAGACAGCAGCTCCTAACCAAACTATGAACAACTGTTTGCTTCCACCATGTAATGTTAAAACAATATTAGATATCTAGCATATTTAACTAAGCATCAAATACTAACCTGATGGTACATTTCTTGTTGGCACAGAAACAGATGCTTGGTTCCTTTCCACTGACATACTTAAGGAAGCACTTGTAGTTGAACCAAATGATGGCACATGAACACTGTTTAGTGGGTAGGTTGAAGCTGTTCTGGGCTCTAATGAAATATTATGGCTGTGGCGCTGGCGTGCTCTCACATTCCTCTGAAATCCTTCTTGATGAATTAAGTGTAGGCCATCCCAACCACTTCGGTCAATGCTTAAAGGTATTTGACGAAGTAAGGGCTCAGAAAGTGGAGCAGGATTTGGCTGCACAGAGTTAGATAGCTGAGTATTGGAAGAACTTCCAACATAATAACCAGTAGCACTGATCCCAGCAGGGTGCACAATAGGATCTTTTCGCTTCGTTGCAGCCCTTCTGTTGTCCATATGGGAACCCACTGGAGCAAAGCCTTCCTCCGACCTATGTGGATAATTCACAGCAGGTTCTGGTAAATGACTACTGGAACTTCCAGCATGACAATGAACAAAAGGAGCATGCGAGGCTCCTGGGTTCCCAACTCTATAACCTTGAGTTTGCACAGTGTGACTTAAAGGTGGAAGATCATTTGATCTAAGTCTCATATTCTCATGACTTGAATGACCAATTCTAAGGGGTGCATCACTTCCATGATGCAGCATAAGCTTCTGGCCTGAGATTAGAACACAAAATGTTATTCATTTTATCACAATTTTTTCCAAGTTTACAAGTATAGAGCACTGGAGTCAGTCTAGCTACCTAGAGGCAGTGGTTCATTGTGCGGGGTGTTCTTGGGTTGAATATGATCCATCTCTGGCAGCTGGAGATGACCCTCATTATTTCTAGCCATAAAACAAGTAATGTCTGCCTGCCCTTAATAATCTGGAAATGAAAACAAAAATCAATATCACTAATTCAGTATCACATAACATTAAGACACATATGAACGCATACCAAGATATCACAAAACAATTGCCAAAATCATCCAAGTTCATTCAATATTCGCTGTTTGATTTCCAGTTCATGGATACATAAACACAATTCTGAATGAGCACATCGATGCACAACAAGATGAAACAGCAAGAATTCAGAATTTCAACCAATTCATAAAAAAAACCACACCAAAAATATGGAAGAGGCACCCTTTTTGAGATGTGTACGTTGTGAAATATATGCAGTCCAAATTATTCTTCCTTAACTGACAAGAAAATGCACTATAAGGTTTTACACTGAATCGTTTGCATCCCTTGACAGATAAACAGCTAGTAAAGAGTATAAGGAATACTGATCTTGACACTTTTTTCTCGAATATACAGGAGAACTGCATATTAATTAAGAAGAAAGAGAAAAACCAAGCCCAAAAGGCCAATACAAAGTTTAGGTCTCCTCATGGAGGCCAAGTAGAAGCATACACAAAGGGGTCCATAGATAAGAAACTAAGAACAAATAATTACAGGGGCCACAGAGCCTCCAAACCAGCAGCCCCTGCTTTACACCACAGTGCAACCTCCTCTTTGATGATTCCAATTAGGGTAGGAGCGTGAGGCGATGTACCCTCAAAGATGCATGCATTCCCATGTTTCCAAATCCACCAAGCCCCCAACAGAACCAAAGAATTGAAACCTTTCCTGTGCTGTTTTGGTACCCCTTTTCCGCAACTCTCCACCATTCTTGCAAATTGACAACTTGAGAACTCGGGGCTAGGTGCTGGAGATTGACCAAGGCTAGGACCTCATACCAGATACCTCTAGCAAACACACATTGAATCATAAAGTGTTCCATGCTCTCCTCCTCCTGATCACAAAGAGAACATAGGACGGGGTGGTCGAGACCACGGCGTGCTAATCTGTCTGTTGTCCAGCACCTGTTCAAGGTGGCAAACCACATGAACTATTGGCACCTCGGAGGAGCCCAACTATGCCAAATGCGACTAGCTGGCTCGAACTGGATCGACCCCAAGAAGAAATCGCGATAAGCTGATTTCGAGGAAAAAAGACCCGATGCAGTAAGAGACCAGGAAAGGTGGTCAGGAACCCCTGGCGCAAGCTGAAAGTCCTCTAGCCTAGCATGTCCCATAACCAGAGATAATCATTTAAGACTTGAGCAGAAAGATGTCCCTGTATATCTTGAACACATTGAAGGTTATTGAGGGCCTCCTGAACAGAATGTCGTCCAACAATACGTTTAGGAATTGTAGCAACCAGAGCCGGAGCTAAGACTGAGATGGATGAACTATGAAGCCAATTGTCCAACTAGAAAAGAGTATTAGCGCCATCCCCCACCACTGAGACCATAGCAGCAGCAAAAAAAAGCTGCTGCATAAGCCACAGGTCTGTACCTGCAACTCCCTCCAAGGGCCCTCAGTTCTAGTCTTCCTCAACCATAGCCACCTCAAGTTTAATGCCCATCCAAGAGCTTCCAAGTTATGTAAGCCAAGACCCCCCAGGTCACGAGGTCCCAACTCACCAAACAGTGGCCACCTTGAGTATCTCTGCGACCCTTCCATAGAAAACTTCTCCAAATTTTATCAATTGCCTTTAACACCCATTTTGGACATTGTACGGAGGTGAAATGATATATGGGGACTGCTGTAAGAACCGCCTTGACCAGAGTAGCACGCCCTGCTGGGTGTAACAGAGATGCCTTCCATCCCAGGAGGAGGTAGGCGATCTTATCAATGAGTGAGATGAGGCCCCCCTTAGTGTTTTTTACTGACAAAGACAGCCCAAGATACTTGCAAGGAAATTCAGCAACACTTCAACGAAAGTTGGCTGCTCCTAGGTATATTTTACACAGGTCATCGGACCCAAAGGTTTTGGTTGTCGAACTCAAGGGCATCAAACCATATGGGCATAGTTGTTGGACAAAAAAAATTAAACGGCTAGTCCACATGGTTGCATCGGAGGGCGTTAGACCTTTGGTTATGGTCCGATGCTAGGGTTCAGATGGTTCGATGACCCACGGGCTAGAGTGGGTTGATTCCAACGCGAGTGGATCCTCTGTTGTACTTCCCGGGACGTAGCCCCTTGCCGGGTCACTGTGTGCAGGCCCCGCCACGCCCTGCGCCCACACGGTGGTGGCCGGGAAGTACTGCAGAGGATCCGGTTACGGTTCCAACAACTAGTTGAGCCTTACGACCTTATAAATAGATGTTGTGCGGTCTTAAGGGAGATATCATGGCTTATCAATATCAACTGAGTATACATCCTGGTAAGCACGAAAACATCTCTCACCCACATCTAGTGACAGTGATACATTCTTAGTGAGATTGAGGAGTAATCTAATGGCACTATTGATCTAGTTGAGCAGATTCTTGTTAGTTTTGGTGGTTGTCGCCACTTAATCGGCTTTGGTGCAACGAAGGATCATTAAGCGACAATTGCGATTGTTGCCATCTTTGATCATCGGAGGCTCTTGTGGTCGTCCCCATGGTAGATTCACAAAAACCAACTCTAGTGGAATAGTGGCTTGTTGAAGTGCTCTCCTAGAATGATTGCCATGGCGCCTTGTGTGAACCTTAGATTACTGCGTCAATAAGCATGTGAATCATCTAAGGTTAGACTCATCATAATGAAAACGTAGGTTGTCAACAAGCAATTGAACCTCGAGAATAAATATTATGTCTACCTCTTGCCCCTTGTGGTTTACGCTTACACTCACTATTACATATTGTTTTTTTAAGGGGGTCGCCATTACATATTGTTTTCATTAGCATATTGTGAAGTATTGTCTATTACTTCGCATGCTTCTGTATATAAGTTTTATCTAATACTTCTTATGCTTCCACATATAAGTTTTATCTTAGTTCTCGTGATAAAACCTTTATTAGAGAATTTTTTATACGCTATTCACCTTTCTCTAGCCATCTAGATCTTATCACCTTATCCCTCACACTGATAGTACTAATACAAATTGGCAAAAAAATCAACAAAACTTAACTACAGTGGAACCTAACAATGCAAATAACCCATAGCAATTTCAAGTAGAATTTCAAATATACCATAGAGGCCAGAAAAATAACCATTTTTTTATATAAATAGGCACTCATATATCAAATAGATTTACAGCCAGAATGTATATGACATTATTACTTCCAAGTTTTTTATACATCTTAGTAACAAATCAAACAAAGTTAATTTTACTTTACATAGCATGAAGAAACAAAATATAGAAAGAAAAATAAAAGCAGATGCAAATGAAAGAAGAAATGCTCCAAGCAATATATGCATGGAGGGGCCCATATTCTGCCATTCCTAAAATTCTTGGCGGGTGCACTTCTGCCTTTTGTCTGCTCATTGGTAAATCCAGCCAACTCCAAATTCAACAGATAACTAGCTTGGATTTCTTCTGGATAAGGTTCATCTTGCAAATACTAATAGGAACCAGCTTGCACAACTGGAGACAGGCTGCATTTTTTTTCTCGTGTATCAGTTCTTGCCTTCCAGTTCTACATAACTGAAGTTAGAAAACATCTTCCCTATGCATGTTCAATTTCGTAACCAAAAATGTGTTGAAGGATATTACTAAATAATCACTACGACTAGTCAATATTCAGTACAACCTAACATCATCCTACAAATGACAATGTCAGATTCATGTTTACACTATAGATAAAACACCAAAATAGAAGAAAGGGCCTCTAGCTGATTTGGTTAGGCGATTGAGTATGGGTAGGGCAGATTTAGAGGTTTCTCAATCAATACAATATCGAGAAACTGTTTTACCCTGTAGGTCAACTTTTTAAAAAAACACCAAAATAGGTTAAAATGAAGGTGTAAGGCAGCAAATGTCATATTAATCTAAATCCTCAAAAGGACAGGGTTAATCAAGACATCGCAGAACCAACCGAATAAATGACTACCAAACAGTGCTTCCATTAAACATCATTCGGATTCGAGAGCAGAATACATCATTCAAAAAAACAGATGTCTCATGCAGCAAAATCGCAACCAGCACATCCTAATACAGCTGAGGACAACACCAATGATACTTGGAGTACACCGATGACAGGTGCTCCAGAGGTACCGAAACGGTGGAGGTCTGAGAGGAAATCCTACTGTAGGTAGCATCGGCGCGTCCTATTTGAGTAGTCAAGAAAAACAAATGCAAACACCTACCAGCCCCATCTATCTGGAGTTCGCACATTCCCCGTCGATGGAACTCAAGATGTCAAAGCAATTCCCAAGGCCACAGATTAATGGAAACATCATACTTACTTGGCAGGCGTTTCAACATAAATAGTGTTTTTTTTGCCAATTTGAAAAAAAGATTTGAATGGAGACCACACACAGCATGGGAAGAGTAGAATCCGAAGATGCACAAGACATGGAAATGGTAATCGATGCTGAAATTACGCCGATTCGAATAGGTAAAAGAGACTCAGCGTCAGCGGTAGTGCATCCTAAAAATGGAAAGCACACACTTGTTCTTTTGAGTCCTAAAAAAGAAAACTCTGGCTGCGGAATTAAAACCGAACTCGTTCTATTAACTACACTGTATCCAGAAATTAATCGCGCTAGCTCCCATCAATCAATCATGGCTAACCAATCCATGTACCGCAATCATGCAAGCCCACAAGCAACACAAAATCCCACCCAACCCACACCAGGCCGATTATAGTTCTATCCCACAGGGGGGAGAATCTCGCCACGGCACAACATTTCCAGAGCACGCCTCGCCCACAAGCAACACAGATCGGCGAATCGCCGGCCGTGGCGCCGAATCCTGGGTCCACGAGCGTGTACCCGGACCAGACCACTGATGGCGCCAGGCAGGCGGTGGATCGCGAGGGCCAGAGGCGAAGCAGGTGGGTCGAGAAGGGGCCCGTACGTACCTCGTGGCCGGGCCGACCCAGTCCGGCGCCGGCGCGGAAGCCCGCTGCCGCCGGTGGAGACCGACTCGAGGGCTGGGGCGGAGGAAGGAAGAGGGCCCCCCGGAAGCTTCGCGGGGCGGAGAGGAGACGCGGCGGCGGCGGCGCGCTGCGTGGCTTGCGTCGCCTGCGTAAACAAAGCAGAGAGCGGAATTTGGCCGCGTGTGTGTGTGTGAAAGAGAGAGGAGAAGGACTAGTAGAGGAACGGGGCCGGCGGGAGAGAGAGGGGTGAGTGACGGGCCGGCAAGTAATAAGGCTAGCTGCAGCGCCATCCGCTACACCCGCGCTCCCCTTAGCGATTTAGAGCGACGCTCAGGCTGCAGCGGCGCGCCCTAAACGGCTCCCTACGTGCTACAGGCGTAGGGGAGGACGCGCACGTCCCCCAGGGGAGCACTGTAGCACCCCCTTGCACAGTGCTCCCCTATTTAATAGTTGAACAAAAATAGAAATAAAAGATGAATAGAGGTAGATAATAATATTTTATAGTTGTAGTGGAGTATAGGGAGATAATATAGGGGAAACCGTTGCGGGAGATGAAAATTTAGGGGGTGAAATGTTGATGATGTGACGCAAAAAAGTGATATAGGGGGGAAAATTTAGGGGGAACGCTTGCGGATAGCCTAATAGCAGACGGACAGACAGACGAGCGGGCGGGCGGGCGGAAGCGGAGGGGAAGGATGGGACGGGACGCGGGCGAGCCCCACCTCGACAACATTGCCTGTGGCTGGCCGTGTGGACTCGGGCCCCGTGGCTCGGCTTTACGGCGGGGAAAGGATAATGAAAGGTTCCTTTCCTAGTAAGGCTAATCACAATAAAAGTTTCACAAGGTATTTTATGTATTAATTAGTCTGTCATATCAGTTATTTGAATGACATATCATATTATTAGAATAAAACCATGTTAACTCGTTTCCAATGTCTTGGAACTGTACGTGAAATCTTCATTAAAAGTGTGTTGTTCCATCTTTAAATAATTGAGTAAATCTTATTAGTTATTTATATGCAGCATTTAAGAAGTATGTTGACATATGAAATAATGAGATGAATTTTTCTATTAAGAGAGTATTTCATTTATCCATAAAATTGACGTGACATTTTTTAAAATGGGACATGTGTGATTAGCCTAACAAGCGTAGTACTGATGTGCGTGGAGCTTGTGCTGGGCCCATGGGTCGGTGGGACCGAGGGGCCCTTTCTCGAGCCGACACGTGCTGGTATACGGACATAGTACTGTACTACGGTGTATGGTCTGGATGGGCGTAGCACGTGGTGGCCTGGTGGGTGGTGTGCTGTGTCGCAGAGGTGTTTGTTTGACTGACGCCGCGGGCCATCACGTGTCACGGACGCACGAGTAGCACTGTAGCAGTAGCACGGTGGTGGTGGTGGGGTGCCTGCCCGGCTGCCCCGTTTCTTTCGTTTTTGGCATGCGCTGCGAGTACTGACTGACCGAGAGAGATACCATGGCGTGGGGTGGGTACTGGCCTAATGGGTAGGGAGGGCATCAACGTGCCCCTGGGTTCTCTAGTTTTCCTTGTCTCCTACTCGTAGCGTAGACATGCTGCAAGGCCTTTGGATTCCAACCCACCGGCGGTAGAGATAGTAGGTGCTGTGGACTTGTTCTCAAATGCTATGAGTTAAGAAAAAGGTAACACAGAAAATATTAATCGGTAAAGTCCTTCGTCCTTCGAAGCATTATTTCCATTAGGATATAATAATTTTCGGACGATGGTTGTGAAGGACGTACCTTCATAAATACAGCATACGATGACGAAGAATAAATCATAAGGAATACGAAGGATAACTTAGACAATTATATATTATTATCAACTTATTTTTTGCATTATTGTTATGAATAAACAGAAATGACATCGAATTACAAATGTACTTACAGCTTGGAAGAAGATGAAAGTACAGGTGTGACACAAAAGCAGATGTCAAATCAGCGTGAACCGTACGGGGATACTGTTCACCTATTTATAGGCACGGGACACAGCCCATACAAAATTACATTCATGTCATTTACATTTGGTAATAATTCTATAGTAATCCACTGAGGTCTGAATGGCCTTTTCATCTTTAAGTCGGTTTCATTTTCTGCTACCACGCCGAAGCTTTCCCGCTCACATCTTCGGCGCTGTATCAACCTTCGTATTATTTTGGGTTTCTCCTACTGTGATACCGACTCGAGTCCGAAGATACCTGTTCACACATTATACTCCAGAAATACTGTTAAATCATGTTTTCGAGGACCTTCGTAAGCCGAAGGCCCCCAACAGTAGGACAGAGAGGACGGGAAAGAGAGGTGCTGCGATTGGCCCGGTCCGGTGTCAGGAGCAGAGCAGAGCAGAGGACCGGGGCGAGGACTGGAACGAGCATTGCGCAGAGCAGGCGAGCAGACTGGCAGGCAGGTTGTCCTGTCGGCCGATGGCAGCTTTGAAAAGTCCTGTCGGCCGGTTTGGCACAGAAGCCTAGCCTTCCCCTTCGCAGGAACAGGAATAGAGATGGCAACGGGTACAACCCGCTGGGTTTTGCCGTCCCAAACCCGTACCCGTGAAAAATATCCATGCCCATTAAAAAACCCGTACCCATGACGGGTTTGAGATTTTGCCCAAACCCGTACCCATCGGGTTAGCGGGTACCCATGGGTTACCCGCGGGTTTCATCTCCAATATACTTGTTCTTCTCATAATCAATAAGTATCGTAATGATTAATGATATCATGATCCAAAATCTATGTAATGAACAACGAGTTCATGATTTGGTATAAAAATTATTAGTAGAGAGAATGAAATATAAATAATAAGTTGTATAATTAAGTGACCTTGCACTAAGTTATCCATCCACCACATATATAACGCTAGTAAAAACTATAATAGCAAGCAAGTAACACTCTCACCGACTACTGATACATTCACCAATTGATAAAAATTATGAAGTAAATAAGGAATAACAAGGTTGTTGGTCGTTTATAAAATAAAATGACAATATGCACTAGGTTTGGTCGGGTTTAAAAAACCCACGGGTTCACGGGTTTGGGTAATATAGGAACAAACCCGTACCCATAAACCCACCGGGTATAGATTTATGCCCATTAACAAACCCATGGGTATGAAAATTGACCCAAACCCGTACCCTAATGGGGTAAAAACCCATCGGGTTTCGGGTTTCGGGTACCCATTGCCATCTCTAAACAGGAACAGGGGAGTCCCGAGAGAGCCTTTCCGTGCTCGCTTTGCGTGCCCCACGGCTCACGGCACGGGTCCCCTCTATCGGCTGTTGTCCCGCCAGATGCAAGTCTCCGGTAGACGAGGGGCATGTTTGGTTCAGCTTTTTTCTGACTAGCTTTTCTAAGAATCTGACTGTGAGGAGAATCTGGCTGTGTAGAGAATCTATGTATCATTATGATTACATGCGGAGGAAGATAAAGGTGTCCATAGGACTCAGGATATAGAAAGTGACGAATTCCTATTATTATAACGACTTAACCGATTATGTGTTTATGTTGATTTTGAATGATTTTTACCCAAACGAATTTTATATAAGCTGACTGAAAAGCTGAGCGTTTGGCAGTACGCAGCAGCTTTTAGTGGCCAGAAGCTCTAAAAAGCTGAAACAAACAGGGGCGAGAGGAGGCCGGACCACGGTTTACAAAGCTGTTTCATATGTAAAAATCACTCCCCACTGATAACGTTTTACCACCGATAAAAATCGGTAAAACCAACCGATTTAATCAATTAAAATCAATTTAAATTCACACCGGTTTATCGGTGAAAAACTGGTGAAAAATCGACGAAAAACCGCTCTAAACCGCTGGTTAACCGTGAAACAAACCGGTTTTTGCTGTTTTTTACAGAAAAATGGAAAATTTTGACAATATTTATTTGTAGTTTGCTCAATTCACATTGCACAACAAATATTAATTGATCCACACGATATGTGTTCACCAAAATAACATATAACATACATATGCAACCACAAACTCTAGTTCTCATGCAACAAGCAATCAACGAACTTCGCAATAGTCAAATACAAGTTCTTTTATAACTCTCCAACGAGGCAACGACACATAGGTCAGCTTATTTCACAATACTCACATGTTTATCTCGAGTCATAGTGATAGTACTCAGGTATGTTGTAAGGATCGTGATATTGTTCTAATCCGTTATAGTGATAATGATAGGTCTATACAAAATATATGAGATACATTAGCGAGAAAACAAGATCGGCAAATAAATATTTATACACAAAGCAAAAAAAACATACTGGTATATGTGTTCGATGTTTGTGTATTGCATGTGCACCTCACCAAGTGTTGGACTTTTCTCCCGATCAACAAATCTTAGGAACACATATAGAAGAACTAGAGCTAAGGGTTCTAGATTGAGTCTTGTCTAGACGAATAGTTATTAGAAGAACTGAAGCTACTTGATCTACGGATGATTTCATCTTGGTCAGGAAATAAAACCGAAATTGACCACTAAATGCCTAAACTGGACTTGAGCTATGGGTTTATCTTCACATATAACATATAACATCTTCACATATAGCATATAACAGTAAATAAGACTAATATGCCTAAATTGACCACTAAATACTTAGTTTTGGCATTAAATCCGATTTTTCAGCAAAAACTGGCGGTTTACCGATCTCAAATAACGGTTTACCGGTCCCAGAAAACGGTTTACCAGCGGTTTTCGTTTTTTATGTTTTTTTTCAAATTTTTTGAATTTAGAACGAATTTTGAAAAAGAACCGGCGGTTTCGGTAAACTGACCGGTTTACCGCCAGGTTTTACCGGTTTTGTAAACCATGGGCCGGACAGCGCCACAAGTACAAAGTACCCGTGTTGTAGCCTGTAGCTGTAGATTGGGGCCAGCACGGCGCTCGTGATCTAGGTGGATTAATTTTGAGAACCCATGTTTATTGTTAGCGTCGATCCGATCACCAACCACTGTGTTTGATAACCGGCGACGGTGCTCTCTGTGAAGGCGCGGACTGTTCGTGGTCAGGAGTCGGACTGTCCGCAACCTAGCGCAGGGCTCGGGTTCCTGTCGGACAGTCCGCGCGTGCGCAGGGGCGGCGGAGTTTGCCAGCAGGGCCTAAATCTCACTCCCGAGAGGTACCCCATCAGGGATAAGATATCCTAGGCTTTGTATAGGGTTGGCAGACCACCCTAGATACCTCTAAGCGACGTAGAGCCGACGAGAAGTGAAGAATTTGGGATGGAGAAGGGCTAAACTAAAGCTAAATTAGAACTACTCCTAATGTACAGGGTAAAATGAGAAATATATTGATGATTAATTCGATTATTGATGATTGAATCGGTTGTAGCCCTCTATATATAGAGATGGGGGTGTCTGGACCCGTTACACGCGATCTCCCGGGCTAATTCCGCATATCTAGCTAACCAATCCCGCAACAAACTCGAAACCCTAACTGATCCTGTGCGCGCGCGGACCGTCCGTGCCACCAGTGCGGACCGTTCGCTCAGCCAATTTGGTGCCCAACATATGTTTTGGCGACTATGATCTTGTGATTTTCTATTTCCCCTAAGACTGTCACTCTCTTGTCGGTCACTTCATCAATATTCATTAATATTGGTCCACAAAGCATATTATTCAAATAGAGATACTTTAGTAGCACAGTGTTTAGATATTCTATGAGCCCGTAAAGCTTCAGACAAAATCTTATGCCTATGCTTAGGATGATCAGATATATTTTTCTTTATCAGGCTAATCAATGTTCTATTACTAGACTCGGCCTGTCCATTGGCTTGAGCATAATATAGAGAAGAATTGAGCAATTTAATTCTATATAATTCAGCGAACTCACGCACCTCATTTGACATAAAAGAAGTTCCCTGGTATATAGTCAAAGACTTGGGAATATCGAATCTATGAATAATATGCTCAACAATGAACTCAATTACCTCTCGGTGTGTCATGTTCTTTAGAGCAACAACTTTAATCCATTTAGTAAAGTAGTCAGTGACAACTAACACGAACTGATGCCCTTTTTATGATAAAGGATGGATCTCTCCTATAAAGTCCAATCCACATCCTCTAAAAGGCCAAGGTGTAACGATATGATGTAATTCGACTGCGGGGACCAATTATAAGTCGTCGAATTTCTGACATACCTGGCATCCTATGTAGTACTTAAAACAATCAGCTATCATGTTAGGCCAATAGAAGCCAGATCTTCGTAATAATCACTTTATCTTTGGAGCCGATTGATGAGTACCACAAATCCCCTCATGTACTTTGACCATGGCTAATATAGCATCACTTGGGCCCAAGCATTTAAGCAGGACGTCACTGACTGTTCGGCGGTAGAGTTCATCACTCATTAAAACATACATGAAAGTTGTATGACGAACGTTCCTATCCGTCATAACACTAGGTATTCTGTAGGTAATTAATTATGGGTGTCCTCTAATCAATTGCATTGGCTCCGTTATCAGCCGAATCAATCAGGATAACCTTCCTAGCAACGTCGGACGGTCCGGCTCCCACACCCATTAAAATCAGGTGTATGAGTATTTTCTAATGCATGCGTCATATTCTCTATATCCTCCATTATAATTTTAATCCAATTATCAAAATAAATTTTAACAGATTGAATTTTGGCTAATGGCGTGGTGTTACTTACAATGGGGAGCTGATGCAGCAAGACTGACAATGAATCGTACTTTACTTCCCTCTCCTTGACGACCTTCTGGTGGTGATCTAACTAGAAGTGCGAGAGGTACCACTTTTCTGCCACCTTGCTTATCTAAGCCTGTTGACGTTGGAATTTCTAGCCCAGCCTTTTCATGTGGTCTTCTAATTTCTCATCCTCATCGGTCGGCGAGTTAGTCAGCCTTGTGTTAATATCTAGGACAACGTTGTTGTGATCTTTAGGATTGGCCATTGCGATCGATCTGATAGGTCTAATTTAATAGATCTAATCTAATGAATCAGATTTGATAGATCCGATTTTTCGTCCCCGACAGAGTCGCCAAAAAGTGTGTTGGCACCTTTCTGTCACCAAACACCATAATGAACCGAGTGACAGTACTTGGCACATTTAGATGATGTAGGGTTAAATAAAGTGGTTATCCTGAAGGTGGGGCAACACCTATATGATGGTCACCACCTATTTGGGACCAAACAACAATGAACCCTAGGGCCTTCTCGTGATGAGTAATATCTTGGGTCTGGCTCCGCGAGGTGAACAGTGGCGGCGGTCTGCAACGGGTCGCCGGGTCGCCTGGCGGCGCTCGCTGCAGGGGCGCAGATGCGGTTCGTGGCTCTGGGCCGGACGATCCGTGATCTGGCGGCAAGAGCGACTTCTTCCCTGCGTGTAGTCCGGACGGCCCGCGCTTTGGACCGGACAGTCCGTGATGGCATAGGGTCGTCTTCTTCTCCTTGTAGGATCTAGATCCCGCCCCCCGGGAAAGAGACCTTAGGTTGCTCCAGATCAGCAGGTCACCCGGGGCGTCACCAGACGACGTAGATGCGCATAGGAATTAAGAGATCAATTCAAGGAAGAGATCTTGATTAAAGTAGACGAAGTAGATCTTGCCCCTCAGGGTAAAGATCATAGGATCATCCTGAGGTCGGCATGCCACACCAGGACGGATCTAGACGATGTAGAGTCGAATAACGGTGGAGATGGATATGCGGAAGGATACAACTAGAACTACGCTACATCTACTCATAAGGCAGAAAATGTAAATAAAGTAGATAGATTCGATTGGAATGTGTTCAGGGTTGTCAATCGGTCGTACCCCTTTATATTTATAGATGAGGTGGTCTAGGCCTGTTCCTAAGAGATAGCCAACAATTCCCACGCGATTAGATGGATAACCACGCACTAGAAAAGGATAATCATCCAAGTTAATCTAATCGCGGGGCACACAGACTGTTCGGGCCCAAAAGCCGAACCGTTCACCACTTTTAGTGCTTAACAAGTAGTATGAATTAAAAAGAATCCAGCTTTTGAACCTACTATCACCGTCGCAAGAGAAGTGCTCCGGTATAAATGTCGAACAGCTTGCATCTACCACCCCGTGCAATTTCCGCCATAGCCAGAGCGCTCGCTGCGAATAGAGTTTAGGCTGTCTCCAACAACGTCCTTTAAATTTCATCCCCTAAAAGAATATTCTCTATTTTTTACAACACTCTCTAAAAGATTATATACTCTATTTCTTCATCATCTCCAAAAATATCCTCTAAATTTCATCCTCTATATCAACAGTGTTACCAGATTTGACATTCTATATTATTTTTTACCGCTCGTCAGCACGTGCACAGAAATCAACACAGTGTATAGAGCACCACCGTACATCCTCTATACATAGCGTATGCATGCCATCCTCTAAATTTTAGATGATCTTTTAGAGTCTCTTGTTGGAGGAATAAAGGATCTAACAAACCTCTATATTTAAAAGACAGGAGTTTTTACAGGATCCTGCTGGAGCCAGCCTCAGCCATATGAAACCAGTGGGGTATGTACGGTCTGTTGCATATACTATGAGTGAGTATATCGTACGTCTCCGGCTTCTTTCCAGAATAGAACGACCCACCATGCATGCCACTGCCACCTACGTCTGCTCTCGCCCACAACTATCTTAGGACAGCCATCCTCTACAAAACCTACAACTTCGGTCGACCGTTACATTGCAGAGAAAAAACAAAGCACCTCTCTCTAGCTAGCTACTAGACGACAGCTAGAGCTAGCTCCTCAACGACGACGCAGTAGTACATATGGAGAAGGCGGCGGGCGTGAGCGCGGCGAGGCTGGCCGTGGCGGCGGCGGCGGTGCTGCTGTGCCTGCTGCTGCTGCTGGCGGCGGGGCCGCAGGGGGTCTCCGGCGCCGACGGGAGGAGGAAGACGGCATCGCCCTACGATAAGTTGATCAGCTGCAGGGTGCTGGGCAACTGCGACAAGAACAAGGGCCCGGAGGCCACCCGCCCCGGGAAGCCGGTCAACAAGTACACCCGCGGCTGCAGCAAGATCGACAAGTGCCGCGACTGATCAACCGTCATCGATGCAGGCAGCCGGAGCTATATATATGTCGTGTCGTTCTCGTACCGTGTGTGCATGTGAAAGCCGACGTTTCTTGCGTTCAATCGATTGATGATTTGATGTACGTGGCCCAGCTTTTCATGATTAATGTACAGTCGCAGTGACGAATCAAAGTTTTATACTAATATAGTAATATATGGTATAAGTCAAGCAGTCTGCTAGAAACCTTATTAGTTGACACGCATGGTCATGGAGGTTAGACTGTATGCGGGTCGGTATCACTATTTGGGCTGCCGGTCTATTAGAGTTAAGATTTCCCCTGAATCTATATATGTAACCTTTCTTTATGTAATAGACATCAAGTTCTAGTTTCTAATAACGGACATAGATGGGAATCAAAATTTTGTAGCGACTGGTTTGTAGCTTCGTCATCCTACTACGATAGGTGTGTGGGCCGCACAACGTTTGCAGCAGAATGGACACCCATTAGCGTTCTTAGACTAACTGCAACGCAGCACTCTACGCAGTCCCCTCCCCTTGCATGCCAGCTGTAGGGGGCACTCCACACTACTACAGCATACCTCTGCACAGGCGGTCCGGTTAGCCTCTACACAGGCGGTTCCAGGAACCGCTTGTGGTGCACCGCCTGTGATGTAAAACAACATCACAGGCGGTCAATCAAAAACCGCCTGTGAAAAACACAGATTACAGGCGGTCCAGTTCAAAGGAACCGCCTGTGATAGACACACATCACAGGCGGTTTCTTATCCTAGCCGCCTGTGATAGACACACATCACAGGCGGTCTTTTATATAAGTCCGACTGCATACAATATAAATCACAGACGGTTTTCATTATACAGATTCATATATACAGAATTTTGAAACACAAAATATACACAGATTTCATACACAGATTATACACAGATTCACACAGATTGCATACACAGATTTCATACACATATTACAAGTTCCATAACAGGTATAATACACAGATTCATCCACATATCAAGTTCCATCGTCATACACAGATTTATACACATATCAAGTTCCATATACAACTAAACATCTCAAAGTTCCATAGACAACTAAACATCTAAAGTTTCTAACTAAAGGCCTAAACACTGTGTGATATTGTGTACAAACTTAGTTCTGGAAATTTTTGCAAATTTCCATTTGTATTGTAGAATAGCCCTTGTTGATGAAGAACTTCATGGCGCATAAAGTAAAGCAAGTCTCTTACAACCTTAGCAACGCCGACGGAAACCATATCTCTTTCTAACCATTCAGCATTGATCTTAGATTTAGGAACCTGCAATGAAAGCAAAAAACAAGCGGTGCTAAGAGTAATGTGATGAGCAACATTAATATAACATAAAAATTGCAACATAGACAATGATAGCGAACTTACATCCTCACGATTGACCATATAATGGAAGGTGACACGACACCATTCGCATACATAATAACCGCACAGGACAGTACCCGGAGGTTGTTTGTCACCATATGGAAATAATGATATTGACAAATTAGGCTTGTCCTCTGGATGTTCGCCGCCAAGATCTTTCCAATAAAAACGGTATGCACTGCATATAAGAATAGCATTGTGAGATTAAGAATACATTTGTTAAGTTGTAATAAGTACAAGTGTGCAATAATAATCATACTTCTCTAAAATCTTCAAGAAGTCATTATACGTAGCCTTTTCCATTCTCAGTGAGTCGAAGACCACGACTTTACCATCCTTTGGAAAGATC
Source organism: Zea mays (assembly GCF_902167145.1). Lineage (NCBI taxonomy): Eukaryota > Viridiplantae > Streptophyta > Magnoliopsida > Poales > Poaceae > Zea > Zea mays. Next base: position 15,934,548 of record NC_050103.1, read on the forward strand.
GTGATACAAATGTAGTGGTCACTATATAGACATAGACGAAAACACATGTTAAGATCACGATTGCCATAATTTATAGTTCAAAATTAAACCATGTCGATAACTTACTTAAAGTGGTGCGGAGCTATTATTAAGTCCTTGCCATGTTGTACATGATTATACATGGCTCGTCCAATGTATGCCGCCATTACCTTCATTTTGTTTCTCTGCTTCTGTTTGACGGCTTTCTCAAATTCAGCATCGTCCAAGTCTTTGTATTCTTCTCCATGCCTCCGAGCAACTACTTTGTAGCGAGCTTGGGATATCATCAACGGGTCAAGAAACCCTGTCTTAAGTTGTTTCTTCTTATCATCCATGTATTGCATCCTACGTGTAATAGTGTTAATCGTTGGACTCTCGTTTATGTGTGTGTGTACAAAACTAATAAATATGAAAGTTTAGAGGTACTTACAAGCAAAAGAGGGTTAAGTAGTTGGTTTCCATCCTTTGTCGGTGGTACAACGACCAGAGATCGTCAAAGAATAAATGCCGCACAGGATCTATATGATCATTGCTCCAAAATGCATCTTCTGGCAAAACAAATGTGAAGTCCTCGAGTTTGTATTTGTTGCTAGCCACCATGTACCACTCATGCATTCTAATCTCCGGAGTCGACAACTTAGAAAGTTGCACCGTCGTCAAGAACGGCCTCCCATTCACAAATTTTGGAGGAACATCCTCCTTCTTGTATACCGAGATATTGGTTTTAAGACGTAATGATTCTTGAGTAGAATCATTCCATCTTCCTCCCATACTTCGAAATTGTCTATTTGGGACCGTGTGCCTACTCCATGAGATGCTGATTCCGCTTTTGATTGATTTGTCATAACTCTCTGCAATTTATGCAGGTAGCGTGCCACTGATTCTGACGGTTTCTTGACATCGTCAGTGGCGATTCGATTATGAATTTTCTTTGAAATAGTTGGCCCTTCAACATTGGTGCCAACCTTTGGTTTCTTTTTGATGTTGACGTCGACATTCTGAGGAACAATTTTGTCTACGCCCCCTCGTCGAGTTCCTTCACAAGAGGCGATATGATTGTTTCAACGATTTTTTTGGAGGTCGGTGTCAGATCTTCCTGCACCATGGGGTGTGGAATAATCGAACTATCTTTTTGTTGCATTGGTGTTGAATTCGGCTCATCACCCAACTTGATGTCGCGTCGATGCCAAAGGACCAACTCGTTCATTGCCTCCTGCAAAGTTATGATCCCCTCAACTGGAAAATCTATCTCCCAATCTTCACAACCACTGTCTGTGATTTCTAGAACTTGGACCACAGCATAGTGTGGCGGGACAGGATTATCCTTGTAGTTAACAAGTCCTGGTTTTACCAAACCAGTAGCAGCTTGCTTTGTTTTTGTCCCAGATCGATTGATTGGAATATGAAGAAAGCAAGGCTTGTCCTCAACAATATCGTCTACAGGGTACTTGGTCAACTCTTGCACAGATCCTACGCTGCTAGGGACTATAGGTGGACTCATGTGGCTTGGCTTGAGTTCAAATGATATGCATTCTGTTTTCTTCATTTTGTTCATCACGTCATTAATAGCCTTTTGTACCCTTTCATCAATAGTCTCTTCAAGGGTCCTTTTCGACTTCTCGTGTTTCCTATATGACGATGCATACTCTGGAAAAGCCTCTCTCCAGGAAATCTTAGAAGAGATTCCCCGAGCCCGTCCAGTGTGTTCAGGATTGCCTAGTGCTGCAGTTAGTATGTCATTCTCCCTCCGAGGCTTAAATTCTCCTTTTTTTCTCTTATCTGCATATTCTTGAATTTTTGTCGAAACTTCGCCTACCAATTCTGGATGCAAAAGTTTGCCGTCCTCACTCAAACCTGCCCGACCTAAGATCCAACGAATAGCTCGCTCATCGATATCTTTTAATACTGGGTCCAAAGTGTCGTTAGCTATAGCTTCCTCGATTATCCTGTTCCACTTCACAACTTTATGGTGATATCCGGTTGACCCCAGGCGATGGGGGTGTTTGTTCATCTTCGCTCTCTGAGAATTAGTTTCGCCCAGTTCTTTGGCCTTCAGTTCGGTCTTCTGACGAACAAATTCCTCCCACTGAGCTTGAGTGATTTTCCCCATTTTCTTGGGCGGAGGAACCTTATTCTTCTTAACAAATTCCCTATTCATCTCGGCCTTCCACCCACGAAACATCTTGGCCATAGCAGAGAGCATCGACTTCCTTACTGCATCCTCTGTGCCTTTTGGGAACTTGAATGACTCAGACAACTTAGCCCATAGCTTATTGCAGGTGTCTTCATCTAAATCCTTCCATTTTTGAAGTGTGATTGGCACTATATCTCTAACAGTAGACCCGCAGGAATTTCGAAACTTTGTAACCACGTCAAGTGGTTCTTCAGGAAACCCCTCTGCATTTAGTTTTGTTACGTACATAATTGCACCTTCTTTCATCTGATTCGGACCTCGTCGCCCTCGTTTCCGCTTATGTGAAACGAATGATTCAGGCATCGGAGCATCCTCCGTGTTTCGTGTAGAACATGCATCCTCTTTCTTCTCTTCATTTGAAATCTATATAGTGAAACAATTAATGGCCTTTCATATATGAACATTATTTTAGAATATAGTCGGCATATTTCTATTTACCTCTTCATCGTTGGGAATATAGTCGGCATCAAGCTCATCTGATGTTTTTTTCTTCCTTGGAGGTATAGGAGTACAAGGATTGTCGTCACTAGAACTATCCTCCACGCTCCCTTCACCGGAGCTGCTCGTTGTCTACCATTCAAGTTTGGTCGCGTCTTCACCAACTTTGTTAGACGCACCGGTGCAGACCACATCCATACTAGGCTGCTCGTTGTCTACCATTCAAGCTGGTTCCATCGATAAAGGGATATACTGTTAGTCTGATATACTGGTTCCATCAATAAGGGAACTTGGAGAAAAGGTGATTCAAAAGAAATCGAGCCCAAACCCGCCTCCGGGGCAGGATCGGGTCGGGAAGCAAGCTTGCAGGTAGAAGTGCACTTTCCAATGCAGTTAGACAGAGAAGGCATGGCTATGATGTTATAATGTTGAAGGACCCCAAGAAGAGATTATGCCCTGTAGTCTACCACCTCCCGTTATTTGTGGGCTTCACCGAGGGCGGGAAACATTTGGTGACATCAAACGACCTTCGGGCTGGGGATGTCTGCGAGCTTGTTAAGGGGCCAGACGATGGTGAGCCGGTGTACTCTGTCTGGATGTGTGGTCACAAAATTTAAAGCCGCCCCGGCTTCATCTGTGCGCTTCTCTTCTCTTATGTCGGCTACTAAGATCACTTAGCACCCCACCTAAGAGAAGAGAAGCACACACATGCAGCCGGGGCGGCTGCAAAATTTTGTGACCACACATCTGGACATAGTACACCGGCTCACCATCGTCTGGCCCCTTAACAAGCTCGCAGACGTCTTCAGCCCGAAGGTCGTTTGCTATCACCAAATGTTTCCAGCCATCGGTGAAGCCCACAAATAACGGGAGGTGGTAGACTACAGGGCTTAATCTCTTCTTGGGGTCCTTCAGCATTATAACATCACAGCCATGCCTTCTCTGTCTAACTGCATTGGAAAGTGCACTTCTATCTGCGAGCTTGCTTCCCGACCCGATTCAGGCATTCCGCCGATGCCATTCTCCATATAAGTCCCAAATAGAGAATAGGGATGAGGTAGTCAAGATTGTAGGCGCTAGTTCTCAACTTCTAGCATATATAGATATGGACACAAGTCCAAATTTGGTGCTACTCGGCACCATCGATATCACTAGAAAAAAATACATCAAAGAGATCCACTTCCCAATAGTACTCGAAGATAGTTCATTGACTTGACACTCTCTAAGAGGTTCATACAAAATACATTATCTCTAAGAGTGAAACCTACGATACTCATATAGAGTGAAACATCAACAACCCCTTGACTGGTCGCTATCATACTCAATTCCAAAATATTTTTCCAATATGTCGGCTTGAGTAAGGAGATCTGGGCTTGGGAGTTCCTCCAAATCATCTGCAGCTTCATCATCTTCAGCATATTGCAGGGCTTCATCTTGAATAATTTTAGCCCTCTTGGAGTCAGCATACTTTTTGATGGACAGAGCACACTTCTCAAGCATGTCGCATACATCTCCAATTTGAAACAAAGTGGTCTTAAGTGTGTACACTGATTCCGGTTCACTAGTATCCACAACCCCATCAGTCACTAGACTGCGAATGATGTCAACATGTGTCTCGATGACTCGAACTGAGCTCTCAACCATGTCAAGTGGCTCCTTTTCCATCTCTAAAACTGAAAATGGCCAAGTCTCACAATCAAAATTGAGATCGCAACAAAGGCAGGGATCAGAGGGAAAACAAGGATGTGGCTTATAGGGCAAAAGAGGGGTCCAAATAACATTGTCATGGCTATGAACAAGTCAAAGATGGGAGATAAGAACAAGTCTTATAACATAGGGTTGGGAAGCAAAGATAGGTAGTCAAAAAACTAAGAAGGGAGATAAGAACAAGTCTTATAACATAGGGAGATAATAACATTGTCATGGCTATGTACTTCCATGATGTATGTGGCCATAAGCACATTTGCCCTAATGATTACCAAACAAAGATAGGTAGTCAAAAAACACTAAAAATAGACTTGTTGCCCCAATCACTATGGAGATTTTCTTATAACTGAATATGTAAGTGAAAAAACATTTAATCAGAAGGGATAAAAATAGATCCCAATCGATGGAGGGACACAAAATTGTTCATTCGAAGGATACTAACACCTTAATGGTATACAAACATTTAATCAGAAGGGATAAAAGAAATAAAAAAATTGATACATGAGAAGTAATTGACAACCAAGCAATAAGCATATGATTCACGGATAGCCAAACAAGTAATTGACAACCAAGCAATAAGCAATAAGCATATTGACAACCAAACAAAATATGTAAGTGAAAACACAAACAGTAATTATTCTAAGAACTGATAATCAGGGATAGCCATTGATTAACACATTAATGTGTTTGAACCATTGATTAACCTAAGCATTTGATTAACCTAACCATTTGATTAACCTAAGCTATGATTCAAACACATATATATCCAGCTGTGTATTCAAACACATATATGATTCAAACACAAGTAATTTGCCATCAATTAACATATATGATTCAAACACATATATGATTGAAACACATATAGGAAATTCGAGCCATGAACTTAGAAGAAATGAACCTGAACTTTGACCTTACTACGAGAGGAAGAAGAAAGAGCTTGGGGACGACGGCGCTCAGGGAAGGTGAAGGGGACGGCGGCGCTCGAGGAAGGTGAAGGGGATGACGGCGCTCGGGGAAGGTGAAGGGGACGGTGGCGCTCGGGGAAGGTGAAGGGGACGGCGTTGCTCGGGCTCGGGGACGGGGACGGCGGCGCTCGGGCTCGGGGACGGGGACGGGGACGGCGGCGCTCGAGCTCGGGGACGGGGACGGCGGTGCTCGGGTTCGTGCTCGGGGACGGGGACACGGCGCTCGGGGAAGATGAAGGGGACGGCGGCGCTCGGGGAAGGTGAAGGGGACGGCGTTGCTCGGGCTCGGGGACGGGGACGGCGGCGCTCGTGCTCGGGGACGGGGACGGCGGCGCTCGGGTTCGTGCTCGGGGACGGGGACACGGTGGCAGCCTGGCGGCGCTCGGGTTCGTGCTCGGGCGGGATCAGAGTTAGGGTTCCTATCGCGAGCTTTTTATATATTGTAAAGAACCCCAGGCGGATATTTAGCAAAACCGCCTGTGATAGACAACATCACAGGCGGTTGTTAATTCCGACCGCCTGTGATAAATTAACTTCACAGGTGGTCGACGTAAAAAACCGCCTGTGATGTTGTCTATCACAGGCGGTTTTGCTAAATATCCGCCTGTGATGTGTGTACACTAAAAAAGGACTCGCCCCCCACGGGTTCCAGAACCCTAACTCCCAGAACCTTCACAGCACTGTAGCGGCGGCGGTTTTTTTTGAGATCTACAGGGAGAAGGTTTTGTTTTTGAGTTTATTGATTGATTTCAATAGTTTATGCATATATATGATCTCCATTTGTTTTCTTTCTCATTTTGATGCGATTTTTTGCCTCAATTTTGTAATATAGACCGGATTTGAAGAAAAGCTTTGGAATTCAAGATTTGGACTTATAATAGTTGATCTAGTTTAAAGATTCTTTAAAAACACAGTTGTCTCACCTCAAGGTACCTATTGTTGCAATGTTTGTTTCATTTTCATGCACATCAATTCTTTTCATGTTTTATGGATGAATTCAATTAATTAATGATTTTATTGATGTTAATCAATATAAGGATAGGTAATGGACCGAGGTTGGATGTACAATGTGCCAAGACCACATCCGTTGTACATTCGAAATTTGAGAAGCTTTATTGAAGCGGCCAACAAGCACGCGAATTTGCGAAAGAGCAAGGAGATATTATGTCCGTGCATCGACTGTGATAATAAGATAGCTTGGAGAGATACAGGAGTAATCCAATCACATCTGCTAAAAAGAGGGTTTAAAGATAATTACACGATATGGTCAGAACATGGTGAGTTGGATCCGTCTGAAGTGCCTGGTAATGACGAGAGAGTTGTCGGAATTTTAGATCTTAAAGTTGATGGTAAAGTGGATAATGTGGATGCTAATCAAGATTTTGAAGAATTTGATTGCGAAGAGATGTTGCGCCATATGGAACCAGAAATGTTGAGTTCTGTGGGATCGCAGAAAGGGCTATCTAAAATGGAGGGACTGGAAAGTGCTTCAAAAGAACCTTTATATGATGAATCAAAGGGTTGTGACAAAGAGTTTACTACACTGCGTACAGTTCTAGAACTTCTGAAGTTGAAGGCTAGCGTCGGATGGTCTGATACTAGCTTCACAGATCTTTTGAATTTTCTGTCCCAATTACTACCAAAACCCAACAAACTACCAACAAGCACTTATAAAGCGAAGAAGCTTATATCTCCCATAGCTCTGGGTGTGCAAAAAATTCATGCATGTCCGAACCATTGTATTCTGTATCGTGGTGATTTTGAGAACGCATCAAGATGCCCAGTTTGCAATGTCAGTCGATACAAGAAGAGCTACAATCAAGACTGTGTAAAAAAAATTCCCGAAGAAAAATAAAAACAAGAAATCCACTATTGGACCTGAAAGTGACGATGACACTTTGGATGACATGGATGGGAAAAAGAAGTCAAAGAACCCAGCTTTGGTGATGTGGTATCTTCCAGTAATTGATCGCTTAAAACGTTTGTTCTCAAATCCTAGGGAGGCTGAGCTTATGCGTTGGCATGCTGAAAATCGCAAGCAGAATAACAAACAGATTCGACACCCTGCTGATGCATCACAATGGAAAAATTTCGATCTTATGTATCCTGAGTTTGCCAAAGAAACCAGAAATGTAAGATTTGCTTTGGGTACAGACGGAATGAATCCATTTGGTGAAAAAAGAAGTGTACATAGCACCTGGCCCGTGACTTTAACGATGCACAACCTTCCATCATGGCTGTGTCACAAAAGAAAGTACATTATGTTGACTATTCTTATTCAAGGTCCGAAATCAGTTGGTGTTGATATTGATGTGTTCCTAGAACCTCTTATGGAAGATATGACAAAGCTCTGGAATGAAGGAGTTAGAATATGGGATGAGTATTGCCATGAGTATTTCAACTTAAGAGCAATTATATTTGTTACCATTCATGATTCTCCCGGTGGCACCACACTATCAAGGCAAAAGACTAAAGGAAAGAATGGTTGTGTAGTGTGCGTCGATGGAACTGCTTCCATGTACTTTAAATCATCCAAGAAGTTGGTGTTCATGGGACACAGACGGTTCTTGATGAAGCAGCATAAGTACCGAAAGATGAAAGCGGAATTTAACAATCAACTGGAAAGTGAAGGTGCACCAAAGCCTTATAGTGGGAAACTTGTTTTTGAAATTGTAAAGAACATTCATGTTGTATTCGGAAAGGGAAAAACAAAGGAGAAAAGAGAAAGAGAACTGACCCTTCAACTTACACAACTTTCAAGAAGCAATCAATTTTTTTCAAGTACCTCCCATACTGGAAGGATATGGAAATTTGCCACAGCATTGATTTGATGCATGTAACAAAAAATGTTTTTGACAGCATCATTGGAACCTTGCTGGGCATGCCGAGTAAGACAAAAGACGGACTCAAATCACGCAATGATCTAGTAGATCTTCAAATCAGACCGGAACTTCATCCAGTGGATAGTGGCAAAGGGAAGCCTTACCTCCCCCCAGCTAGCTACAACTTGTCAGTTGAGGAGAGAACAAAGATTTGCAAATGTTTGCGTGGGGTCAAAGTGCCCACAGGTTTCTCATCCAATATCAGCAGACTAGTCAGGATGAAGGACTTGTCTCTATTTGGCTACAACTCTCATGACTGCCATGTGATGATGACGGTGTTCCTCCCAATTGTGGTAAGAGCCCTCGAAACAGAGCATGTCAAAGTTGTCATCACACGCTTGTGTTACTTTTTCAATGCGGTTTCACAAAAAGTAATAGCTTTAGAAGTCTTGGACTATCTAAAGGCATACATCATCGAGACTATGTGCAAGCTTGAAATGTGTTTTCCTCCATCATTTTTTGATATGCAAGTACACCTAATCATACATCTCGTGGATCAGATAAAAATATTAGGGCCACTATATTTACATCATATGTTTCAGTTGGAGCGATACTTGGGAGTATTAAAAGGTTATGTGCGAAATCGCGCTCACCCAGAGGGTTCAATCATGGAGGGATACACTACAGAAGAAGTGATTGAGAGCTGTATAGATTACATCAGTGATGGAACAATGATAGGTGTGCCTGTACCTAAACATGAGGGTAAACTATGTGGGAGAGGGAGAATGGGCAAGAAAAGTTTTCGCGTTGAGGATTACAAGCTAGTACATTGTGCTCATGGTAGTGTACTACAACATCTCACGATAGCCGAGCCTTACATAGAGGAACACCTGGATGAGCTTCGTAAAGAAAATCAGAACCGCACAGAGGACTGGATCATGAGGGAGCACAAACATCGTTTCAGCGAATGGTTAATGGACAAAAATATCCCATTCGGAGACTCTTTGGAAGAGAAAACAATGAAGAATTTGGCTTCTGGGCCATCGTGTTTTGTGACATCATGACAAGCATATGACATCAATGGGTACACATTCTACACTAAATCAAAAGACATGAAAAGTGTTGCACAAAATAGCGGTGTTCGTATCGATGCTTTTGACCTACATGGACAGAAGACCACATATTTTGGATTCATAGAGGAAATATGGGAACTTGATTATGGCCCAAGCATGAAAATACCCTTATTTAAGTGCCAATGGGTACAACATCCCATGGGGGTGATAGTGGATAACTACGGACTCACACTGGTAGACTTAAAGAAAGTAGGATATAAAGATGACCCGTGGGTTCTCGCCGAATGTGTTGCACAAGTGTTCTATGTACTCGATCCAGCAGATGAGAAGATGCATGTAGTTATTTCTGGAAAGCAAAAAATTGTTGGAGTTGAGAATGTGGGAGACCAAGATGAGGAATACAATAAGTATGAAGAGATGTTCGTCTTTAACGGTCCAGAGAGAATCAAGCGTGTGGAAAAGAAAATTGATAAGAACTTAAAGCCATACATGCGGAAAAATGGTAGTTCATGAAAAATTGTATGAATCAAATTGTACTTGTTATCATGTATGATCGACTATGAATTGTGGTTGCCAATTAATTTAAAATCTCTCTAGTTATCTATGTGTGCTATTATAATTCATTTAAATTGTATTTGCATATTATTGTTAAAAATTAAATATTAATTCATTTAAATTGTATTTGCATATTTCTGTTAAAAATTAAATATTAATTCATTTAAATTGTATTTGCATATTTCTGTTAAAAATTAAAATTATTTTTACAATCACAGACGGTTTTTTCTTAGGGTCCGTTTGTGAAAATGATAGAGCACCACAGGCGGTCCTAAACAAAAACCGCTTGTGATACTATTACATCACAGGCGTACTGAACCGCCTGGGACATCACAGGCGGTTTTCTAACCGAACCGCCTGTGATGTAAAAAGCCTACCGCTTGTATAGAGCCAAATTGTACTAGTGCCACGACCGCAGCGGTGCCCCCTACAGCGCCCCCTACGCGCCGGCCCCCTTCTCTCTCCCCCCAGATCTAGCGTGTCACTGTTCATCACCCTAAACACTGTGCTATGGGTCCACGAGTAATTGTTAGTAGATAAAAAAATGATAGTTCATGTAAAAAATGATATTTTATAGTTGTAGTGGGGTATAGGGGAGTATTTAGGGGGAACCGCTGCGGGAGATGAAAAAATAGGGGGGAAAATAGGGGGAAAAGTGATATAAGGGGAAAAATTTAGGGGTAACGGTTGCGGATAGCCTTAAGGGGCTAGGGTTAGAAAAAAAACTCGAGGCTCGCGAGCCGACTCGCTTGGAGCGGCTTGCCTTGGCTCAGAGCAGCTCGCGAGCTTTGAGCGAGCCAAGCCAACTCGTTCTGGCTCGTCGTGACCTGTGTCAAATTAATCAAACTATACAATAATAATGGATAACTTAGAATGTTGAATGATGATTATATTTTTCACATTTCTATACAATTAAATCACTATATAATACAATATTATTCATCAAAGTCCAGCTAGGGAGCCGAGCCGAGCCTCCTCTTTCAACTCGTTGAGTGAACGAGCCGAGCCGAGCTTGATCTGTCAACGAGACGCACCAAGCCGAGCCATCATATATTGGTGGACAATAATGTCATCATGGATTGTCGATGTCTCATTTAGAGATGGTAATAGGTAAATATCCACTAAATATTACTATCTATACTTATACCCACGACAAAAAAATAACTCCGTCGGATCACCCATATATATTGGTGGGTATGGATTTACCTCCATACCCATGTGGGTATGCGTCATCCGTACCCATAAAGATTAAACATCTATCAAAATAGTATATTATACAAATGTCAAGTATATCCATCTAAATATCATTACAAAATTTCTAGTATCATTAACCATCCATTTAACAATACCAAAGATAATTGAATAAAGTAGAAACACTAGGATCGTACTACATAACACATTACATTGTCATCGAATAGTCGTTAAACCTTCTATGATACTATAGCCAAAAGGTTGTTAAATAGTAAAAAAGATGAATGGCTGAAGTCTAAGTTCATGTTTTAGGCTAAGTTTATACCGGATATTTTATACCCACGGGTTAACGGGTATGGGTGAGGCCGAAATATTTTAGTACCCGTTTACCCATTATGTGAAGATTTTTGTCTAATAAAAGACACACGGGTAGAATATTTAGCACATATACATTTTCTAATGGAGTAAATACCTATTGATTACCGGATCACGAGTACCTATTATCATCTCCAGTGTCGTCGTGTCTATCGTCTCTCGGACCATGATCGAGTACTCAACAGCAAACTGTCAGTGCCAATTCTTCTTTGAGTTGGTCTTGGAGCTGAATCGCGCGTGAGACACAATTGGTAGTGAATTTCAGAAGGCTGATGAGACACAAGAACAAACACATTGTACGGGCAACGACAAGCGTGCAAGTAAACTATCTGATCTATTAGGTTTCTACGCATAGTGTGTCACAGCTTTCTCGAAACTTTCTCAAATTTTTATCACAGCCTCTATATATGATATCATGACACGTGGACAAATTTCATGATTTTTTGACTTTGTTTATGTCTTATACAATTTTTAAACATGTGGATGGCAAGTTCACGGCCATATTTAGTGAGCATGGTGCTCGAAGGTTTCGGTCTGCTCCGAAAATCGGTCGTAACTTGTGTTACCTAAAATAGATATCATTTTTGTATGCACGGTTTTCCATGTTTCGAGCCACTTGCAGTTTAAATGCGAATTTTCTGAAGAAATTCAAATAAACGAACTTGTCGGAGAAGGAATTCTCCGGCCGGGTGGCGGAACGCACTCGCCCTAAATCCTAAGATGAGAAGGGGCCTAAGCGTTTTGCCTGCTAGATGGAATCGGGAAGAACACAAGAACACACAAGGGTTTAGAGTGGTTCGGGCCGCCGGAGCGTAATACCCTACTCCACTGTGTGATGTATTGAGCTTGAGAGCTTGTATGAACTTGTGAGTTTGAGTGAGTGTGTGAGCCTTAGCCTAAGTTGGGTCTGCCTTGCAATGTAGCGTGCCCTCCCTTTTATAGCTCAAGGAGGCCACATACAAGGATACTGAGCCCCGACATGTGGGCCCAGGGACAAATGGAAGGAAGGAAGGTACCACTGCCTCTAACGCTAGGGAGATCTCTGAGCACCATAATTTCTGTAGTGTATACAGTATTGATATCTTGCGGCTGCTTCCTTGGTAACGCGCGAGCCATGATAAGCACAGTGTATACCGCAGCATGGGCGTACTGCCTGCCAACGGAATGGACAGGCACGCCGCCTGCAGGATGGTTTGGTCGCCGCCCGTCAGCAGAGTGGACAGGGCACATTTAATGCTGAGGCGGCACATCGCCTGCCAGTGGAGTGACAGGGCTCATTAAATGCTGAGGCGACACATCACCTGTCAGTTTGGCAGGCGACGCGCCTTATCCGCAATAAATGCAGAGGACACGCGGCCCAGAGGCCTTACGTCAGGCTCCGCCCGCTGGCTTACGTCACGGGCAGTGGGCCACGTGGCAGCATTGGGTCTCCGCCTAAGTGGGGAGCTGAGGCGTACACGGTATGGCCCGGACACATGTCAGCTCCGGACCCCCGCCTGGCCTTGACTAAGGTCCGGGTACTCTTTGTCCCAGAATCCTGGGACCCTGCTGTGAGTGGCCCGAACCCTTCACAGAAGGGTATGGGACCCGTCTCGGGGGTCCGGTTTGTAACCGTGGAAGTCCTGGACCTCGCTCGGAGGTCCGGCCTGTGTATATAGGGGTCCGGTACTCTCCTGTGGGGGTCCGGACCCACTGTTGACACCTTAGAGTATATCGTCTTCTCTGGCCACGTGGCGACCCCGGAGCCGTCCACGTGGTGGGGTCGGGTGCTGTTCACCACACGACTAGAGATAGTCGCATGGGCACCGTGCCTTCACACTGTAGTAAGGGGTACCCCTGTTTCAGGGTACCGACAGTGGCCCCCGGGCCTGCCTCAGGGGAGGATACAAGCCTGCAGGTGGGGCCAAAGCTTGACTGGCGATTGGCGCGCCGCTTCCGTGCGTCTGCTGACGTAATCACTGCCAGTCCGCCTTCGGTCACGCCAACTGCCACGTCTGTCCCCACGGCTGACTGACTCGTGGCCTCTGCACTTGGTGGTTTCGCCGGGCCACGCGCGGGGGGCCTCGATACCGCTGCATTGGTTTTGAAAATTCATCTCTTCCGTCCTCTGCCCAAGGAGGCGCGGTACTATCGTGAGCGGCGGTTCGACTTCTCTGCACCAAGGAACCAGCGCCAAGGAGGATGACTCGTGGGCCCAGGCCCCCGCGTCAGAGACTGGGCCGTTGGTTCCGGCGGAGGTGAAGAGGCGCGCTACCGCGGGCGGCAGCCCGCTCCTTTTGGCAGTTCGCCTTCCTCGCACCCGGAGACCGACGCCCAAGGAGCATGACTCATGGGCCCGGGCCCCGTGTCAGAGGCTGGGCCGCTGCTTTCGGCGGAGATGAAGAGGGGCGGTGGTTCGCCTTCTCTGCACTCGAAGACGGACGCCCAAGGAGTATGACTCGTGGGCCCGGGCCCCCGAGTCAGAAGCTAGGCCACTGCTTTCGGTGAAGATGAAGAGGCGCGTCGGTTCGCTCCTCGTGTGGCGGTTCGCCTTCTCCGCACTTGGAGACCGACGCCCAAGGATCATGACTCGTGGGCCTGGGCCCCCGAGTCAGAGGCTGGATTGCTTTGGTGTGCGTCGGGTGAGGTTTTCTACAGCGTCTCGGGACGCGAGCAAGGGAGACTTCCTTAAAAAGGGATTCACCCCGCGTGCAGCAGTTATGCTTTCGCATTCACTCCACTTGCTGCGCCCTTTCGCCTTCGAGCTCTCCGCACCCCTTTGCATTTGCACTCTTCTGTCGTCGTAGTCGCCATGGCCTTGCTAGACCCTCTCGAGTGCTTCCAGTCTGAGGTGGCACTCAACTCAGTGCGCAACCTGCTCAGAAGGGGTGTGTCGGCGTTTGCTAGAAGGATCCGTGTCGGCGCCACTCCCCTCGGCGATCTCGCCGCTGAGGAGTTCGTGCTCTCCGTCTCCAACTTTTCCTATGGGTTGGCGCTGCCGATCTCGCCTTTCTTCGTGCTGCTGCTGGAGGAGCTCGGCCTCCAACCTCAGCACTTCACGCTCCACTTCATCCTCCAAGCGGCCATCTTCGCCTACCTCTACGAGATGTCCGTGGGGGCGACGCATCATCTGTCAGCGCTCGGACGAAGGGGTGTTGTGCAGCAACCTTCCGGAGGTGGAAAGCGAGCCGAGCTGCGGCTCCATCTTTCTTGTGAGCATCACCAGCATCCCATGGTACACCTCCATGAATTGGTCTAGCTCCAACTCCATGAGGTGGGAAGCGAGCTGAGCTGTGGCTCCATTTCTTTGGCTTTAATGGCCTCGACGTTGCTTCCGACGATGACCGCTGGTCCGGTTGCCGATACTAGAGATGCCGCCCGGGAGGTCGTTCAAGATGCCGTGGAGACGGCGGCCGCGCGCTTCTAACGCGACCCTACTAATGTCGAGTAGCTCATACCTATAGAAATGAGGCTAGGGCTCCGCTTGAAGGCGGATGTAATAACTTTTGTTTTTGTAAGATACTTTTGGGAACTATCAATTAAACAACTCTTATCTGTATGGTGCTTGCTCTTGCTGTGTGTGGTTTTATCAACTCCTCTCCTGGTACTTGGCCCCCCTAGGATGTAGGCTCGATGTGTCGAAGCTAGATACCAGCATACCTAAGAAAGAGTTAGAGTCCCGGCCCCCAGGAGTTAGCCTCGACTGGGACCTGGACCTACACACAGCTTCAGCTAGGAAGTGTTAGTAGCACACCCATTAGGACCCATCGTCTGGTATCAGCCATCCTTTGATTGATGCAACAGGACCTACAGGATTTGGCCTGGGAAGCCAAGCCGTGTGCCCGGACCCCCTGAATCACAGTTCCAGATACTAGGACACCATCGCAGAGTGGTGGAGCGTGTAGGCTTACGGTACGGGACCAGGCTAAGCGGCTACACGGTTCCGGACCACCCCAGGGGACGTGCATCCATTCTCTAGAACCGGACCCCAGGTTCCCGAACCCACAGAGCTATAGTTCCAAATACTATGATACTGGTCAAAGAGTGCTGGAGCGTGCAGGCTTAGGGTGCGGAACCAAGCTAAGCGGCTACACAGCTCCGGACCACCCCAGGAGACGAGTACCCATTCTTTAGAACTAGCCCTAGGTTGTCGGACCCCTCCCTTCGTAGAGGGGTCCTAAACTGCAAGCCTGGCTACTCAATTCGGATGTCATCATACCAGCAAGGGTGGGCGACCGTATGGGTGGGTTAGAAAATAATAATATCTAGAATCTGTAGCAGAATAAAACCATCACAAGAGCACATCCGAGGGGGGGTAAGTCTTTCCTTTATAACTTGACATGCATGGGTGCAGACCAACAGGCCGGGCTTATGAGGGCGGACCTCACCGGGTTGGCATACACATATACATAACCTAGTTACAAAAAGAAGGAACCCCAACCCCTCAGACCTGCTCCTATGGATAGAACTTACGAAGAAGCTTTATGTTCTAGGGGTTGGGGAGAGGCACTCCTTCAGTTGTGGCAAGGCGGGCACACCCGGGCCGACTTATTTCTGTCACCTTGAGGGGTCCTTCCCAGCTGGGGGAGAGTTTGAGGAGCCCTTCTTGGTTTAGGATTCGCCTTAGGACCAGGTCCCGGACCCCGAGCTCCCTACTATGCACGATCCGCTGGCGGTAGTGCCCGAGCGTTTGGTTGTATCGTGCATTTTGGGTCGCCGCTTGCCATCTGCGTTGATGAAGTCCACGTCCTGACGCCGCAACCATTCCTGCATAGACTCATCAGAAGACTGGGCCCATGGGGAGCCCATAAGAGTTTTCGGGGGAAGACAAGCTTCGGACCCGTGGACCGGGAAGGGCGGGGTCGCCCCGGGAGCCTGGCTAGCTGTCTTCACCGGAGTCAGAGCCTCCGATGAAGACATCCTTCAGGACAACCTTGGGTGACTGATACCGAGGTCCCGTTCTCCCGTGGCCACTTCGCCGCTGTTGACCCTTTCCTTGCCAGGGCAGCGACGAGGTGGGGAGCCATCTCTAGAGGTCTGCTCGGGCCGCTCGCTGACGCACTTCGCGAGTTCGATGATCTTGCGACACTCCGCGATGCTATGGCGACTGTTGGGGTGTACAGGGCATGAGCCGCTGTTACCCCTCTATGGCTGTGGGCACTTGTTGCGCTTGTTCCGGCCCCTAGTCGCAGCTGCGACGACCAGAGCGGCAGACGACGGCTTCTCGTGGCCGCGGTTCTTTTTCTTCTTCTTTTTGCTGTCCTGAGCGGCGGCACCCGAGCCACCCATCTGGGCAGCTCCGGTCTATGGCGCCGAGTGCCATGCACGGCCCTCGCGGCTCTGGCGCACTTGTCGGCCAGAGCGAAGAGTGTGGTGACAGTCTCCACGTCATGCGTGGCTAACTTCTCCAACATTTTTTCATCACGTACTCCCTAGCGGAAAGCGGTGATGATGGAAGCATCGGAAATACGAGGTATGGTGCCTCGTACCTTGGTGAAGCGGGAGATGAACGTCCGGAGAGTTTCCCCGGGCTCCTGCTGTGGGGGACAGATATCCCCCGGGTCCACTAGAAGGATAAAAGACCTCACGAAAGGCCCAGGGGCCCAATAAATCATAAGGTCATCCTTTCGTGGGCCTGGGGAAGAACGACCAGCGAAGCAGATCGATGTAAGGCCGGATCGGCGCGAGCCTGGATGGCTCCAATAACATTGAGCAAGCAACCACAACAGAGACCCGACTTTCCTGCGCCTTGTACGATGGAACCAGGCAAGGATAAGTCGGCCGAATTATAGTAAGATAGACTCAATCAGTTCACTAACTTTTAGGTGCGCGTTGTTATCATATCTGCATGTATTGCTCCATGGTCGAATATATAAGGCCTAGGGGGCACCCCTTCAGATCGATCGATCTCATTACTTAGCCATCAACTCCAGCTCTCTACGTTTCCAATACTAGAGAACCTCCTTGTAATCTACCACCTAAAGCATACTCACCAGGACATAGGGTGTTACGCATCTCAAAGCGGCCCGAACTTGTAAACATTGTCCCTCGCTCCTCGTGCATCCGGCACGAACCATTTAGCTACAGTCGGCGACACCATCCTACTCCTAAAAACACCTTGAGGGGCAACCCCGGGTGTGCGGTCGGACCCAAAACACCGACAGCTGGCGCGCCAGGTAGGGGGTGTGTCGCCGATCTAAGCTAGCTCAATGGCCGTCACCTTCCACCGCAAGATCACCCTCCGCCCCAGATCTGTGTTCTGCTTTGGAACAATCTCATCCGTGGTGGACGAAGAAGGAACTCTACATCGCATCGCAGATCCGCCAAAGAAGAAGTCTCCTCCAACAAACTCCGAGAATGTCGGAGTAAGGAAGGAAAAAGCGCAACCTCCAGCGCTTCGAAAAGAGATCACCTTCAGCAAGCCAGGGACAGAGGGCCCGCTGACCCGGAGAACTCCGCTGTCTACTTCCCCGATGAAAGAATGGACACAAATCGCAAGGAAGAAAGAAACGAACGAAACCAGAAGGAAGCAAGTTTTTCTTTCCGTGCCTCTGCCCTCGAAGGAGAACGGAAAAAAGACTGCCAAGACAGCCACACCATTCTACCCCGACGTTCTTTTCATCGGAAGAGTGGAGTCGCCCCCCGTCTCCGACGACGAACCGACCGCGCCCGGAGAAGAACCACCTCAGCGGGAATCCCGTCGACGAACCGACCTGGAGGCGAGCACCTCAAATATGCCCTCCAGTTGCTATTTCCAGCCTCCAACAATGCAGCCGAATATGAAGCTCTGATTCATGGACTGAACATTGCTATATCACTGGGCGTCAAGAGACTGATGGTATACGGAGACTCCTTGGTGGTCATAAGCCAGATAAACAAAGAATGGGACTGTTCGAGCGATTCAATGGGAAAGTACTGCACCGCCGTCCGGAAACTAGAAGATAAATTCGAAGGTTTGGAATTTCATCATGTAGAAAGAGATCGAAACACGGCAGCTGATGTATTGTCCAAGTTAGGATCCAGTCGAACTCAGGCCCCACCTGGAATCTTTGTACAAGAAATACCGCATCCGAGCATCTCGATGGACCAGGCAGAAGAATGTAATATCATGAACCAATCAGAGTCAGATTTCGATGACTGGAGAAGGCCGATCATCAGATATATAAAGAATGAAGAGGAACCAGATGACAAAAACGCAGTCGAGCGCATCGCTAGACAGTCGGCTCACTACACACTCATCGGGGAGACACCGTACAGAAGAGGCGCATCGGGTGTCCTCATGAAATGCATTCTCTCATCTACGGGGAGGCAACTTCTAGATGAGGTCCATGCTGGGCAATGTGGAATACACACAGCATCCAGGACGCTAGTAGGGAAGGTCTTCAGGTCGGGATTCTATTGGCCAACGGCGAAAAGTGATGCGGCCGAGTTAGTTCAGAAGTGCGAAGCTTGCCAGTACTTGTCAAAGCAACAACATCTACCAGCACAGCAGCTGCAGACCATACCAGTAACATGGCCGTTCGCATGCTGGGGACTGGATATGATTGGACCTTTCAAGAAAGCTCAAGGAGGATACACTCATGTACTGGTAGCAATCGACAAATTCACCAAATGGATAGAATTCAAACCCATTGCTTCTTTAACCTCAGCCAAGGCCGTGGAATTCATATAAGACATAATATTCAGATTCGGAATACCAAACAATATCATAACTGACCTAGGATCCAACTTCACAAGTTCAGAGTTCTTCGATTTCTGCGAGCAAAAGAGCATTCAGATCAAGTATGCTTCGGTAGCACACCCGAGGGCCAACGGGCAGGTTGAACGAGCTAACGGGATGATATTGGAGGCACTCAGGAAAAAGGTCTTCGATAAAAGTGAAAAGTTCGCAGGAAAATGGATAAGGGAATTACCCTACGTTGTTTGGAGCCTAAGAACTCAA
Organism: Zea mays; assembly: GCF_902167145.1. Taxonomy (NCBI): domain Eukaryota; kingdom Viridiplantae; phylum Streptophyta; class Magnoliopsida; order Poales; family Poaceae; genus Zea; species Zea mays. Next base: position 15,953,807 of record NC_050103.1, read on the forward strand.
CCTAGCCGAGCTCTGCATGGAAACACTCCTTTCTTCATGGTTTATGGGTCAGAGGCAGTATTACCCGCTGATCTCAAGTTTGGGGCGCCAAGGTTAGTCTTTGAAAGCATAGCAGAAGCCGAAGCTACTAGGCTGGAGGATGTTGATGTACTCGAAGAAGAACGATTGAACACAGTAATTCAATCGGCACGATACCAGCAGACTCTGAGACGCTATCACGACAAGGTCGTGCGACGATGATCCTTTGCAGTGGGAGACCTCGTCCTCCGCCGAATTCTAAAGGGGGAGGGACGACACAAGTTGTCACCTCTATGGGAAGGACCATTCATAGTAGTGGAAGTCACTCGGCCGGGATCATACCGTCTCACTCATATGGACGGCACAGAAATTGGGAACTCCTGGAATATAGAACACCTCAAGAAATTTTATCCCTAAGCTGTATTTCAAAAGCTACTGGGACGACAATATACTCTATAAAATGGGAAATACGTCATCAATAAACAAGATTTCAAGAATACTCAGTTTGTTCATGATCGACCTACATTCTTACTTAACTCGGGGCGACCACTATGCCCTGCTAACGGAGCAATCGGCTTAAGTCGGCAACGACTTAAGACGGTGCAACATGCTCACACTTACTTAACTCGGGGTGACCACTATGCCCTGCTAACGGAGCAATCGGCTTAAGTCGGCAACGACTTAAGACGGTGCAACATGCTCATGCTTACTTAACTCGGGGTGACCACTATGCCCTGCTAATGGAGCAATCGGCTTAAGTCGGCAACGACTTAAGACGGTGCAACATGCTCGCGCTTACTTAACTTAGGGCGACCACTATGCCGTGCTAACGGAGCAATCGGCTTAAGTCGGCAACAACTTAAGACGGTGCAACATGCTCACGCTTACTTAACTCGGGGCGACCACTATGCCCTGCTAACGGAGCAATCGGCTTAAGTCGGCAACGACTTAAGACGGTGCAACATGCTCACGCTTACTTAACTCGGGGCGACCACTATGCCCTGCTAACGGAGCAATCAATCTAAGTCAGCAACGACTTAAGGCGATTCCACATGCTTACGATTACTCATATAGGGGTGATCTCTATATCCCGTGAAGAAACTTCAAAATCATCATACAACATTTTACTCCTGCAAATCTATGTATTGTTGAATTCTAAAACAGTAGGAGAGTAACAGTAGTATTCAAATGTCGAGTTGGTGTCCTCTAACAAATAGTCGGGCACGATAACCGCATGCTCAAAGCACGCAATGTTTCTCTATTTTGCAATACTTTTCTCAGGAGCAACCGACGAAGAAGGGCGAATCGAGGAATCAGGAGCAGCGTTCACATCAGCCCTTATATCGTCAAGAACAATCACGCCGGGTCTCCTCATCAAGATCCGCCCCGCGCGAATGGCTTTATCCATAGCCCTGTCGCGTTGGGCCCTCAGAGTAACGAAAGTTTCTTCAGCAACTTTGACGGCCAGCTGAGCGGTCTCCAGCTCCTGGGCGATGGACTTCTTAGAAGCGCGCAGTTCCTTGATAGCAGCATCCTTAGCCGATATCAACTGCCTGAGACGGATCACATCGTCCGTGGATTCATGCAGCTTACAGCGAAGATTGTCTAACTCCTCCATGGTGAAGCAATGACTCCTTTCCAGGATGGTCAACGAGTTGCTAGAGTCACGATATAGCCTATCAAGATTGTCACGAGAGGCAACAAGGGCACGTTTTTCTTCCTGCAAACAAGAATCAGCTTCTTCAAACATCAAGCAAGCAATAAGAACACAGCAACACAAGGCGCAGACTCATAAATCACCTTTTCAGAATCAAGCTGAGCGCGAAGAGTAGAATTCAGCATATTAGCATCATTCAGAGCAGCAGAGACCTGGGCCAGCTCAGTCTGGCTTTGGGAATACCTTTCCTCAAAATCAGAGCATCGCTGGACCAGCTCAGCCTGACTTTGAGAATGTTTCTCTTCAAGAACAGAAAACTGCCGAGCCATATCTAGCGAGAAACAATCAAGCGAAAAAGTCAAATTGAGAAGCAGTTTCACAAGGTAGACGAGGGGAAGCAGAAAGGCACCAACCAGCATTCGCCGCCTCTAAGTCAGAGACACGTTGTTGAAGCAGCACAGGATTCCAACGGGCCAGCGACGAAGCTCTTTCCGGAGCAGAAGCACCCTGTAATTTCAGCTGACTAGCCATCTCATCCACTAATGCCTGATAACGAGAGCAAATGAGTGCAAAGACAACAATTCGTCAGGTGTAAAAGTCAAATTAGAATATGGCATAGTACCTGGAGGTTGGAGAAGAATAAGGGGACCCCGAGATCGTGAGAAATCAATTGATGGCTTGGCATAGGGTCACCATCCGGAGCAACATGCAATGAACCAGCGGGAACCAATTCAGTGTCATTAGCGGAGCCCAAAGCTTGGTCATCAGGAACGCAGGCATCTAAAGCGACTCCCTGACCAGAAACTTGGGCCACCACCATGCCACCAAAATGTGGAGAAGATCCGACGTGAACATCCATGGAAGTACAAGAGGGAGACCCCGCTCGGACACACTCGGGGGCTGGGTCATAGCTCGCGCTGCCCACTTGAGCCGGATCGTCTCCGGCAACACCCTCGGGGGCTAGGTCGTGACTTACGCTTCCCATCCGAGCCGAATCATCCCGGGCAACACCCTCGGGGGCTGGGTAAGCGTCAACACCATCCCTGAGGGTCAAGTTCTCTGCGGCAGCCGCCTCTAAGGCTGAAGGCCCCTCAGTTACTTCCATAAGAGCAAGACGATCAAAGTCAGTTTCCTGGCCCTCAAGACCGCGCTCTAAGGTCGATGAGGCGCGGGACGCTGCCCGGGATGACCCCAACCCGACGTCAAACACATCAGCACAAACATCCATCGCGTCACCATCCGTTGGCTCTGATAACAGGTCCTCTAGAACCATATCTTCTAGAGTCTGATCAAAGTTCGCCAGAGATAATTCCTGTAGACCGATGAGGGCTGACAGAGCAGGAGAAGGAACCCCACTACTTTCCCCACTGGCAATATATTGCCGACTGTTTTTCCAAGTCAAAGGGACCTCATCTTCTTCCTCCCCCACGATTTCGTCAGCAACACAGACAGCACCCCCATTGGGATCAGCGACAGATGGAGCACACCCATTGGGATCAGCGACAGATGGAGCACACCCATTAGGATTAGCGTCGGTAAATTCAGGCACATGCACTTCCTCAGCGGTAGGAACCGAAGGACCAACTTCCCGATCCAAACTACGTACTCGCCGAAAATGTCTCCTTTTCTTTTTCTGCTCATCAGCAGGAGAATCAGGTTGATGGGCTCGGCAAGGGCGTTTCGGGCGAACACTGACAGGCTTCTGAACATCCAAGGTTGTACCAGCTTCTGGGAGAGGCACCACCGCCAATGTCCCAGCAGGAGCAGCATCAGAAGAGTCTTCAGCCAGCATATCAAGCATAGCATTTATTTCTGCATCATTATGATCCAAAGGCACCTCAAAGTGGACTTGTCGTTCATCATCGGGAATTTCTCCAATCGAAGCAACCAAAGCACTAACTTCTTCGGCAGAGGGTCGTACTCTAAGGCCCAAACCGCCGTCAGCAACAGGAGGATTCGACACAAAATGGGTAAAAGCCTTGGAAGGAGGCAGGTTCCAGGCCGAGTATGCGATAGGGGCACCAACATTGGACACCTTGCCTCTAAGTATCATTTCAAGCCGGTTCACTAAGTCTACAGCGGGAATTCTTCTATTGGTGACCCGGGTTGAGTCAGCTAAACCTTGGTACAAGTAGGCTGGGTATGCCCTATCCTTCAATGGCTGGATGTTCTTGAAAACAAAATCAACAACCACAGCCTCTGCAGTCAAACCCCTCTCCTTCAGCAGTCCAACCTCCGCCAGCAAAGCCCCTGCCTCAGCCACCTCCTGGTCTGTAGGAGACTCGGTCCAACTCGGGGTGCGAACATCCGGCTGTCTCCCTGACCATGGGGGGAGAGATTTTCCGTGGTTCTCAACAATAAACCATTCCAAGCGACATCCTTTGATACTATCCTTGAGTGGGATTTCAAGGTAGTCAGTCTTCCTCCCATGGCGCATCTCTAAACTCGCACCCCCCACTAGCTGATGCTGCCCCTCAGCCATCCCAGGGCGACAGTGATACAAGTACTTCCACAGTCCAAAATATGGCAGGACGCCAAGAAAAGCCTCACATAAATGAACGTAAATGGAAATTTGCAGAATGGAATTGGGATTCAGATGGGTCAAGTTAAGGGATAGAAATCAAGGAGACCGCGCAAAAAGGGAGAAATAGGAAGAGCGAGACCGCGGAGAAGAAAAGGAACATAAATCACGGATTCGTGGGTATCCTCTGTTGGGACAGTGACCCCGTGGCAAATCCGCCAAGAACAGAGCTCCTTCGGAGGAAAAACCCTGATGGACACGAGGTGGAGAAGGTCGGGCTCAAAAACGACAGACATGTGGTTACCTGCGAAAGGCAACTGGCTGTTGGGGTCGATAGGGGGAATCACCGTAGCGGATGAACTCGAGGCCTTTCGCTTGGGCGCCATCTCAATTTCACCGGCGAACAGAACGGGAGCCGAATTTCAAAAGGACAGAGAGGATCTGGAGGCAGGAAAGCAAGAACTAGGGCACGGAAAGCAAAGGCGGCTGAAAGCACAACGCATATGGGATCTTCCCGGGCCAGATACCGTTTCCAAAAAGCGCCCAGTCATCACCCGGCGGTTATTTCTAAAAGCACTGGTGCGCCACATCATCACTCGGCTATTACCTTCAAAGTGGCCGACGTCGTCTTCAGTCACTCGGCAGTTATCTCTAAAACGCCGACGTCGTCTTCAGTCACTCGGCAGTTATCTCTAAAACGCCGACGTCGTCTCCAGTCACTCGGCAGTTATCTCTAAAACGCCGACGTCGCCTTCAGTCGCTCGGCAGTTATCTCTAAAACGCCGACGTCGTCTCCAGCCACTCGGCAGTTAACTCTAAAACGCCGACGTCGTCATAAGCCACTCAACTATTACCTTTAAAAGCGCCGACATGGTTATCAGTCGTTCCAACGCTGATGTGGCTTTGTCATCACTCGGATGCCACTTCAAAGGTGTAAATGTTGACAATAATAACTCGGTCATCACCCTAAAAGCGACGATATGATGCCCGAATGACTCAACTACTACTCCAGAGAGATTGATTTCACAGACAAAGTAAATGAAGAAATGACTTGAAAATCCCAAGCTGTGACACAAACATAACAGACGGAGAACATCATTCTTCATTAAGGGAAGTTTCAGAACTTACAAATCAACTCATTATGAGTTGATACTACCCTATTGTTACTATTACACTACATTCTACCACTACACTACATTCTACTACTCTACACTACTAACTACTACAACATTATTTCACTATACTACTTCTAATCTATACTAACATCTAAAAACCAGTGGCATCTAGCCACTAGCCTTGCTGCTGCCGCCGCCGTTGCTGCCCCTGCCGCTGTCGCCGCTGCCGCCGTTGCCGCCCTTGCTGCCACTGTTGCCGCCCTCGCTGCCGCCGTCACCGTCATCATCGCCGTCGTCATCATCGCCCCTGCCGTCGCCGCCGTCTCCGTCATCACCACCGCCGCCCTCCTCGGATGAGTCCGAAGAGTCCTCCTCGTCCGAGGAGTACTCCGACTCATCCGAGCCCGCGAGCCCGGAGCGCTCGACGGCCCGGATGTAAGTCCAGACCTCCGTGGCAATCCCCTGGGAGTCGTCTGAATCGTCAGACGACGCCGGGGGAGAGACGGGAGTCGGAGACCCCTCGGACTCGGAGGAGAACTCCTCCTCCGAGTATTTCGAATCGCCGAAGTCCTCTGACGGAGGAGTTGGCTCGCGCTTGCGTTTGTTACTCTTGCCCATGGTGGAAACGAGGGGAGAAGAAGAAAGCAAGCAGTGGAGAACAGCAAAGAGGTGTGAAGAAACCGAAGAGGCAAAGGCACTATTTATATAAGAAGAAGGCAACCGCTCACCTCCTACCACGGTCGCCGAACAGTCGCAAAATATTCAATATACACTTCAACCCGTTTGAAGATACGTCAGGCGGCTGACACCGTTTCATGCAATGCAACACCCATTGGGTCTCCAGTCAACTGCACGGGCGATATGATTACACCCGCCGTCACATCACATTACTACTCAGAAGCGGCCGGCTAAAACATTCAGCGTACCAAGCCGTCCCTTGCCCACACCCATTGGGGGGGACGCCCAGGAATTATCAGTATATTTTTGAAAATTGTCACGTCCGTGCAGGGCATGCAATGAATACCTCAAGACAAAAATGAGATATCAGTAAGGATCAAAGGAAAGCCAAATATAGCCGGTGAAGTATAAAGTCCGACTGACAGAAACGACATGAAGATTAGCCAGGGAACGTCCATCGAATGTCCAATCAGTTGCAGATCAAATAAATCGCACCACCTAGCAAGATATGGGCAGATCACGAACTCGGCTCCAAAGACAAAATACATGCTGACCTCTAAAGCATAATATCGATGACATAATGCTGACCTCTGAGGCATTCGGAAGAAAAAAATAAAATATGACTCTCAACAAAAGGACACAAAATGAAGACCTTCGAGTGGATTATTTTCAAAAAATCCACTCGAAGCTCGGGGCTACACCCATTGGGTGCACCTCCGGTGCACCCCATGAATCGCCATTTCAAGTCAAGACAATGCTAACTTCTAAAGCATATGGCAAGATCAAAAGCAAGGCTGACCTCCAACAAAGTGCAAGCGGAAAATAAAATGATTTTTGATGAGGACCTTCGAGTGGATTATCTTCAAAAATCCACTCGAAGCTCGGGGGCTACACCCATTGGGTGCACCTCCGGTGCACCCAGTGAAGTTCAGGATCCTACAAATACGAAATGCTGACCTCCAAAGCACGAGTTTGAGACAGAACGCCAGTTTTCGAGCAGAAGGAGATAGTAAGAAATTGTTTTTACCAAACTACCCGGAAAGTATCCCTTGTCATAAAATGAAGACCGCAAGCTGGACCTAGGATCTTTGGGCCGATTATCTCAAAATCAACCCAAAGATCGGGGGCTTGTGGGGGACAGATATCCCCCAGGTCCACTAGAAGGATAAAAGACCTCACGAAAGGCCCAGGGGCCCAATAAATCATAAGGTCATCCTTTCGTGGGCCTGGGAAGAACGACCAGCGAAGCAGATCGATGTAAGGCCGGATCGGCGCGAGCCTGGATGGCTCCAATAACATTGAGCAAGCAACCACAACAGAGACCCGACTTTCCTGCGCCCTGTACGATGGAACCAGGCGAGGATAAGTCGGCCGAATTATAGTAAGATAGACTCAATCAGTTCACTATCTTTTAGGTGCGCGTTGTTATCATATTTGCATGTATTGCTCCACGGTCGAATATATAAGGCCTAGGGGGCACCCCTTCAGATCGATCGATCTCATTACTTAGCCACCAACTCCAGCTCTCTACGTTTCCAATACTAGAGAACCTCCTTGTAATCTACCACCTAAAACATACTCACCAGGACGTAGGGTGTTACGCATCTCAAAGCGGCCCGAACCTGGAAACATTGTCCCTCGCTCCTCGTGCATCCGGCACGAACCATTTAGCTACAGTCGGCGACACCATCCTACTCCTAAAAACACCTTGAGGGGCAACCCTAGGTGTGCGGTCGGACCCAAAACACTGACACCTGCCTCACTGCGTGGAGGTGGGCCTCCACGCCATGCTACTGATAAGCGCTGGCGAAGTTCGCTATGAACCTCACGTAGAGCTCTTCCCGAGAGTAGATCGACCCTGGGGTAAGGTTCATGAGCCATGTCCGGGCCGGCCCAGACAAGGCAACATGGAAGTATGTTGCCATTACGGTGGTGTCTCCACCCGCCACCGTAATGGCAGTGACGTACACCTGCAAGAATTCTGACGGGTTTGACATACCGTCGTACTTTTCCGGCAGGTGCGACCGGAACTTGGATGGCCAAGTTGTCGCGCGGAGATGATCCGCCAGCGCGGCGTGGCCTACGCCGGTTAAGGGGACACCCTCCTGGATCCGGGCGCCCGTTGGAGTCTGCGGTGCAACCACAACGAAGTCGTAGTCGAGGTTGCGACCCTCGACGTTCTATCGGCGCTCACGCGTCCTCTCTAGAGAGACGCAGGCATCCTCGCATGCACGCCTGCGGTTGAGTTCTGCCCGTAGGTCGTTAGACCACCCCAGAGAGACTAAAGCATCCTCTCCCGCATGCCGGCGGTTGAGCTCCGCCCGCAAGTCCTCGATCGGTGCGGCCCTCACTGAGGGGGAGCGCACTAATGCCGACGCCTCATGTTGACGCCGGGATGACCGAGGCCTGGCCCTGATTGAGCCAGAGTGCACCATGCCGAGCAGATGGTCGACATCGTCGCGCCACTGCTTCCTGGTCCCCGGTGAGGCCGTGGAGCTAGGAGGGTGGCGCAACAGTTCTCTGGCTGCAGACAGCGCCACAGGCGCAACCTTGGATGCCCTGGATGTCTGCGCAGGAGTGTGCTGTCGTGCAGAGTGCACAGCAGCAGCTGCACCAAGCGTAGGGAGGTTGGTGGCCCACGATGTGGAAGAGGCAGCCGCCTCTTCCACCATGAAATCCTCGGGCATGAAATCATGGTGCTCGATGATGTGAACCATGGCGTCGAGCAGAAAGACAAGCAAAAACCTAAAGCCAAGGCCCCTACCTGGTGCGCCAAATGTCGGAGAGGGAATTCTCCGGCCGAGTGGCGGAACACACCCGCCCTAAATCCTAAGATGAGGAGGGGCCTAAGCGTTTTGCCTGCTAGATGGAATCGAAAAGAACACAAGAACACACATGGGTTTAGAGTGGTTCGGGCCGCTGGAGCGTAATACCCTACTCCACTGTGTGATGTATTGAGCTTGAGAGCTTGTATAAACTTGTGAGTTTGAGTGAGTGTGTGAGCCTTAGCCTAAGTTGGGTCTTCCTTGCAACGTAGCGTGCCCTCCCTTTTATAGCTCAAGGGGGCACATACAAGGATACTGAGGCCTGACATGTGGGCCTAGGGACAAATGGAAGGAAGGAAGGTACCACTGCCTCTAACGCCAGGGAGATCTCTGAGCGCCATAATTTCCGTAGTGCATACAATATTGATATCTCGCGGCTGCTTCCTTGGTAACGCGCGAGCCATGATGAGCACAGTGTATGCCGCAGCACAGGCGTACTGCCTGCCAACAGAATGGACAGGCCCGCCACCTGCAGGATGGTTTGGTCGCCGCCCGTCAGTGGAGTGGACAGGGCACATTTAATGTTGAGGCGGCACATCGCCTGCCAGTGGAGTGACAGGGCTCATTAAATGCTGAGGCGGCACATCACCTGCCAGTTTGGCAGGCGGTGCGCCTTATCCGCAATAAATGTAGAGGACGCGCGGCCTAGAGGCCTTATGTCAGGCTCCACCCGCTGGCTTACGTCACGGGCAGTGGGCCACGTGGAAGCAACGGGTCTCCGCCTGAGCGGGGAGCTGAGGCGTACACGGTATGGCCCGGACACATGTCAGCTCCGGACCCCCGCCTAGCCTTGACTAAGGTCCGGGTACTCTGTCCCAGAATCCCGGGATCCTGCTGTGAGTGGCCCGGACCCTTCACAGAAGGGTCCGGGACCCGTCCCGAGGGTTCGGTTTGTAACCGTGGAAGTCCTGGACCTCGCCCGGTGGTTCGGCCTGTGTATACAGGGGGTCCGGTACTCTCCCGTGGGGGGTCCGGACCCACTGTTGACACCTTGTAGTATATCGTTTTCTCTGGCCATGTGGCGGCCCCAGAGTCGTCCACGTGGTGAGGTCGGGTGCTGTTCACCACGCGACTAGAGATAGCCGCATGGGCACCGTGCCTTCACACTGGAGTAAGGGGTACCCCTGTTTTAGGGTACCGACAGAACTAAATGTACTAGCTATAGAAAACACTTTTATAATTGTCCCAAAATGCTACATGTAGGTCTATATAGTGTAGGAACATACCACAAAAAGTTTGGTTGAGAAAATAAAAAAAATAAAAATGTACTTTGCCGAGTGTCTAGAGATGACACTCGGCAAAGAAGCCTTTGTCGAGTGTCAACTGGTTGAGACTCGGCAAAGTGTAGTGAAATAATCTTTGCCGAGTGTCGCCCGGGGGACACTCGGCAAAGAGGACTTTGCCGAGTGCCGGATCGGGGGCACTCGGCAAAGTGTATTTTAAAATTAAAAAAACTTTGCCGAGTGCCAGATCACGGGCACTCGGCAAAGAACACTTACTTACCAACGGTAAACCCTTTCTTCCTCACTCTCTCACTCTCATGCACCGCCGTCGCTGCCCTCAACGTTGCCCCGCCGCTGCCGCCGCGCCCGCGCTCCTCGCCCTCACCCGCCCGCCGTGCCACGCCCCATCATCGCCGCGCCCCACACCTCCGCGCCCCGTCACCGCCGACCGCGCCACCACTCCGGCGCGCCGCGCCCCACACCACCGCGCCCCCACGCCTCGCCCTCAACCGCCGTCGCGCCCGGCACCACGTCGCCGCTTGGTAAATCATTCTCTATATATGTGAGCATGTGATTGATAATGTGATGGATAGTTAGAGTTATATGATCTCTAGCCACTAGGTACTTAGAATTTATATACGGTCCCTATGCCATTGATATGATGTCCAATGCATTGTGTGGATTGTGTGGATAACCTTTTTCTAGTAGATTAATAAAAGAATGTCGAACTCTAAAACATGCATATTCAAAGGATGGAATAGAAGCATATATATATGAATTATGCCGTTGAATTATGCGTGGATGTCTCATGGATTGAATATATATATGTGTGATTGCCGGCCATCGTGCTGTTGAATTATGCGTGCATGTCAGCCATCGTGCTGATAGTTTTATTTGCAGGATTTCGAAACCTCCCCGTGCAGGGGAGGTGATGCCGAAATTTTCTATTGCTAGACTTCTATTAGGAGGACCGTGAGTGGATGTACATGGGCCGTAGAGGAAGGAACGATGTCACCCCTGAATGGATTAGAAAGACCGATGATTTTGTGAAATGAGCATATGGCGAAGCTGCTAAAGGAGCAAGTCTAGTCCCATGCCCGTGCAGCAAATGTGCCAACCGGAAAAGAAAACCAAAGAAGACCATGGTAGAACATATTTAGAAGAATGGATTTACGTCGGGCTATACTCGGTGGATCTTCCATGGTGAAGCGCATCGTACTAGAGAGGAAGTGCTGAGACAACGTGTCGAGGATTATGACATGGATGCGGGGGTAGCGGATATGTTGAACGACTATCAGGAGGCACAGTACACAGGAGGATGTATGGATGACGAGCTAGAGCCGGCTGCAAAGGTGTTCTACGACATGTTTGACGTGGCACAGAAGCCCATTCACGGCCAGACAAAGGTTTCTCAACTGGATGCCATTGGGCGTGTAATGGCGTTCAAGTCGCAGTACAGCATGAGTAGAGACGCATTCGGTGGCTTGTTGACGGTTATTGGGAGCCTGCTTCCGGATGATCACGTTCTGCCAAAGAGCATGTACGAGGCACAGAAACTCCTTCGTGCACTCAAGATGATGTATGAGCAGATTCATGCTTGTCCGAAGGGCTGTGTGCTATTTAGGAAAGAATACACGGTGGCAAAGTACTGTCCCAAGTGTAAATCGTCTAGGTTCATGGAGGTAGACTCTGGTGATGGACAAAAGAGGCAGCTCAACATCCCCTTGACAATCCTACGACACCTTCCGTTCATTCCGAGGATCCAGCGTCTGTACATGACAGAGGAATCCGCGAAACAGATGACATGGCACAAAAATGGAAAACGATACAATCCTTACAAGATGGTGCACGCATCTGATGGTGAAGCATGGAAACACTTTGATGCTATTCACCATGAGAAAGCCGAAGAGGCTCGTAATGTACGTGTTGCGCTGGCCACAGATGAGTTCAATCCCTATGGAATGAGCACTGCCCCATACACATGTTGGCCCATGTTTGTTATCCCAATCAATCTCCCCCCTGGTGTGTGCTTTCAAAGGCAGAATATTCGTGTTGTTGATAATTCCCGGACACCCGGGGAATAAAATGAGCGTGTACATGGAGCCTTTGATCGATTGGTACATGCCTGGGAGGAAGGGGTATGGACGTATGACCGAGCTACGAAGACAAACTTTAGAATGCATGTTTGATACCAGTACTCCATGCATGACTTACCGGCGTATGGGCTATTCTACGCCTGGTGTGTGCACGTAAGTTCCCATGCCCAGTTTGCAAGAAAGCTCTCAGGTTTATTTGGTTGAAAAAGGGTGGCAAATATTCGTCCTTCAATAAACATCGACAATTTCTTCCTCCTGACCATCCATTCCGCCTAGACATCAAGAACTTTACAAAAGGTGTCGTAGTGACAGACCACCCACCTGCAATGATGACTGGTGCCGGAATTCGTCAACAGATAGACGGGCTCGTGGCCAATATAGAAGGTGGTTTTGTGGGATATGGTGAGCAGCATATATGGACACATAAGTCTGGCTTGACTCGGCTCCCCTATTATGACAACCTGCTCCTTCCACACAACATTGATGTGATGCACACTGAAAAGAATGTTGTCGAGGCACTATGGGCAACAATTATGGACGTTCCTGATAAGTCAAAGGATAACGTAAAGGCAAGAGTGGATCTGGCAACGTTATGTGATAGACCAAACCAAGAGATGAAGCCGCCAAGTGGTGGAAAGACATGGAGAAGGCCTAAGGCCGATTTCGTCCTAAGCAGGGCCCAGAGGAATGAAGTACTTTAGTGGATCAAGATGTTGATGTTTCCTGATGGGTATGCTGCTAACCTGAGTAGGGGGTGAACTTATCTACTATGCGAGTCTTAGGGATGAAGAGTCTTGACTTCCACATATGGATTGAACGGATTCTTCCTGCGATGGTTCGAGGCTATGTCCCTGAGCATGTCTGGCTAGCGCTTTCAGAGTTGAGCTATTTCTTTCATCAGCTTTGTGCAAAAGAGTTATCTCGGACCGTGGTTGCAGACTTGGAAAGATTGGCACCCGTGTTACTGTGTAAGCTTGAGAAGGTATTTCCACCCGGTTTCTTCAATCCAATGCAGCATTTGATTCTTCATCTCCCCTATGAGGCACGAATGGGGGGGCCCGTGCAGGGACGTTGGTGCTATCCAATCGAGAGATGTCTAAACACTATTCCAAAGAAATGTAGAAATAAATGCGAAATCGAGGCTTCCATTGCAGAGGAATACATTCTAGAGGAGGTGTCAAACTTCACAACAACTTATTATGGTGACAAACTGCCGAGCGTGCATAATCCACCCCCTCGTTACAATGATGGCGACAATGAATCGAACCTTAGCATATTTCGAGGCCAACTCGGAAGCGCAAGTGGCTCGACCACCAAGACCCTGACACATGAAGAGTGGCGACATATCATGCTATATGTATTGACCAACCTTGAAGAGGTGACGCCATACATGGAACAATTTCTTCATAAATTCTGGCGTCGATCAAGGGACCCCACTCCACAGGAATATGACACTCTTCTTAGAAAGGGTGCGAGAAATGGGTTGCCCGATTTCATTTCTTGGTTCAAACGTAAGGTACGTGCTTAGTTTGTCAAAGAGATCTGTCTATGAACTCAATTTAGCGTCTTTTGACTTGTGAATACTTGCAGGGCCAAATAGATCCGTCTATGAGTGTCGAGTTGAGACAAGTAGCCAACGGCTTTGCTTATAGGGTCAAGAAATATTCTGGGTATGACATCAATGGATATCGTTTTCGCACAACAAACTACGTCCAAAGTAGGCCCAATCGGAAAACAACGTGTTCTGGAGTCTTTACGCCCGGCCTTGACGATGTCGATTATTTTGGACGAATCGAAGAAATATATGAGCTTAATTTTTATGGTTCCAAACCTCTTACTCCAGTGATATTCAAATGTCATTGGTTTGACCCTCAAGTGATGAGACGGACACATTCTAATCTTGGGATAGTCGAAATTCGACAAGATTTCATCTTACCAGGAGACGATGTCTATATCGTGGCCCAATAGGCCACACAAGTGTATTATCTCCCATATGCGTGCCAAACGAAAGAACATCTTAAGGGTTGGGATGTTATGTATAAGGTATCGTCGTACGGGAGGTTACCTGTTCCTAACGATGAAGATTATAACTTAGACCCGGGCACATATGATGGAGAGTTCTTCCAAGAAGATGGGCTAGAAGGGCGATTTGAGATAGACTTCACCGAAGCTATCAGAATGGACGTAGATATTGAAATGGTTGTTGATGAGGAGGATGATGAGGTGCAAAATGATAATGACTTAGTAATACTTGAAGGCAATGACATTAATGTCGAACTTGCGCCTTCCGATGGTGTTGACTATGAAATGGTTGATAGTGATTATGAGAGTTATGATCCGGCTAACCCCGACACATATGAAGATTATTTTTAATCGATGTAATGTTATATGACTTTTTATTTCGCACCTGTTTTTAAATACATCTTTTTATATGTGCTTATTTGTTTACTCTTAATTGCAGGTTTTTGGACAAATATGGTGGGCGGTTGGCTGAGAAGGAGGAGGGGGAGGAGGAGCAGGACGGCGGACGAGGCAGAGCAGGACGAGACACAGCAGGCGGCGCAGCAGGACGACCTTGTCCAGTAGCATGCGGCGTAGCAGGACGACGACGACCAGCAGCAGGACGACGATGAAGCTCAGCAGACCGCCTCAGGTTCTGGCACCTCAGGTTCGAGGAGCATCTACCTACGAGGTCCCGCGAGTCTCCCTCAGCGTCCCATACTTGCGGACAGGCGGCCGCTGATTCGGCCGGATGGGGAGGGGCATGTAACTTTATGTTCTTCATTCTTGTTCATATTATGTGTTCAAAATTATAATATAAACTAATACTTTTATTTATCACTTGGACAGGTCTTGGACGGTCGTGGATTATGCTGGGGGTCATCGTCGCCTCCCCAATGGCATCCTTAGCCTATTGTGTAGGGAACACTTCCCTGGACTGGTTGAGTACGCCGGAGTGATGAGTCCAGCCTACACCTTCGACCACTACGCCGTCGCCCCTGATGCAGTAGACCGGGACGGCCGGGAATTCAATAACAAGGCGGAGCGGGTGAAGCAAGAGTTGTGGGTAAGTCTTAGTATATTGTAAAATATGTCACATTCGTTGTAAATTCTTGAAATAATGTATGGATACATCATTTTTGTATGCAAGATTTCTTCAGATGCGAGTCTGGATACGAGGCTAGAGCAGATGTGGTGGCCACCACGAGCTGTAAGAAGCTCGTCGTGGACATGCACTATGAGGCCCGAATCTAGGCCATCGTCAGCTACCACGGCTCCGTCCTTGGGGAGAAGGTGACCAAGCAGCCAGTGGCGGAGCCAGAATCTCTCCGAGAATAGGGCCAGATATAACACTAAAAATTTACTCATGTCGGCTAATTTTTTAAATCATGCAAATGTATAGATATGATACATAAGAAGTTTATTTGAACACAATAATTGCAATTTAACATAAAATTGACTTAAACAAGTGATTACCAAATTAAGAAAATGATGTATCTTTAGCAATTGTGTGGTTGCTTTCATCAACAACAAGAAGACTTCCTAAAATTAAATGATATTACGTACATAACCAAAGAAAATAAATACAAAGTAAAAAATCGCTTGCTGAAAATTTGGAATAGAAGATTTTTTCTTTACAAAAAATTGGAATAGAAGATTTTTTTTCTTTACAAAAAAATGCCCGGTGCAGTCACGCACAGCCGCACATGCACTCACACTTGCTGCTTGCTTCGTTGTTGGCCAACTCGGCGGCCGTCCAGGTCTTGCGTGCTCAGGGCTTGATCCGCTGTGCTTCGCTAGTTCGATCGCACAACTGCACCCACTGCCTGGTTGACGCTTCGAGGGAGTGGCCACCACCCACTGGGACCCAGGCTCGCGCTCTCCCCTTCTACACGGCTACACCTATACTATACGCGCCCACCATCGGCTCCTAGAGGAGGTCGAGGGAGTAGACTCAGCGAACGAAGGGTTAAGTCGGTGCCGGTTCATAGACCTGAGGCCTCTACAGCTATTCTACCCAAGAGTAGGGCCCAGGCCCTAGTGGCCATAGGCCTGGTTCCGCCCCTGCAAGCAGCAAGCCTGAACCATGTCGTTGACCAGGGACTAGTACCTGCAGATAAAGTCATGCATGTTTGGTACCAGTACTCCATGCATGAATTTTATTTTATCTTCTCATATACACTTTACGTGTTTACTTTGTAGATGATTCCATATTGGTGCGTCGCATATCCTCTGTGCTGGAAGCAGATGGTGGATAGGTGGTGCTCGCCTGAGTGGGACGAGGCGCACAACACTAGCCGAGAACGGCGTATAATGATGCAAGGTCCCTCCCACCACCAAGGCAACCGGAGCCTGGGCCAATATGCAGAAGCATGGGTAAGCCCTCTTTTTTATTTAGGTATATAGCACTGGATTAGATATTATTTCTAACTATCTCGTTGGTTTTCTTGCAGTCGGCGTCATATGGTGGCCGACCTTGCTCCATCTTCTTGGCCTTTGCTATGGCCCATAAGGGCAAGGCGACGTTCGACGTAACCTACAAACCGGCTGACGAGCCCGAGACCTACACCAACCCCGTCATCTACAGCCACCTTCATGACTACACCGCCATGGCGCAGGAGGTCCATGGCCCAGAATATGATCCGAGCACCAAGCAGATCGACCCCGATGTGCTCATGAGGGTCGGAGGAGGCAAGAGACATGGGCGGTACTGGATTGCTGACGGGGCAATCGACTCGTCCTCCACTCCCACTCTGTCTCAGGTGCGAGCAAGGAGCACGGGCTCGAGTCCAGCCATACGACCTCGGCACGACAGCTCACAACATCGCATACAACAACTCGAGGTTAGTGCTTCTGTAACTCGTCCTTCCTTGAGTTATATACCTTCTATTTGAGTTACTGTAACGTTGGCTTGTAATATTACAGACCCAACTAGAAGAGATGGAGGCGAGGATGATGGCGGAGCGGGAGGCTCGCCTGGCAGATCATCAGAGGATCGGAGATGTTCCAGTACATGCAGAGCCTTGGCGCCGCACAGGGTTTCGCTCTGCCACCTCCATTGTTCCCTGCAGTTGACCCTGCTCTGTTCCATACTCCTTTAAGTATCAAATTGTAGTTAGATGTTGGTAATGCATCTGGTATAACACATGCAATCTCTTCTTTGTGCAGGGCCAATCTGGGGCGGCATCCAACAACCGTCATGGTTCGCCCAGCCCAACGCAGCACCAGTCCAACCGCCCCACCTCAATGAGAGTTATGTTTTTAGTGTTTAGACTATAAAACTTATGTTGAATACTTATGTCAGAGCTTTAGACTTATGTGTTCATACTTCTGAACTTGTGTTGATACTTCTGAACTTGTGTTGATACTGTTTGTGTTGAGAACTTCTAAACTTATGTTTGTATATTAATGTTTGTGTTGGATATTTATGTCTGTGATGATCTATGATGTATATATGTGATATCTGTGAAATATCTTTTGTTTGTTTGGATGGAATAGGAAAAACAAATAAAAAAGGTGTGTACTGGTCACTTTGCCGAGTGTGACACTCAGCAAAGAGGTAATTTGCCGAGTGTCAGGACCATAGCACTCAGCAAAGAACCAAGACCCGGGCACCGGTATAGGTTCTTTGCCGAGTGTAGTGGCCCTGGCACTCGGCAAAGAGGCACGCTTTCCCGAGTGCCATATAAAGCACTCGGCAAAGAACCTGACATGGGGAACTGCTAACGGATTCTTTGCCGAGTGCTGGCCGGTAGACACTCGGCAAAGGTAACTCGTTTGCCGAGTGTCACCTAGGGCACTCGGCAAAGACGCCGTCTCCGTCACCCCAGCACCGTGACGGTGGTTTTTCTTTGCCGAGTGCCCGAGAAAAGGTACTCGACAAAGAAGGCTTTGCCGATGAAATGTGTGCCGAGCCCTCTTTACCGAATGCGACACTCGACAAAGCCTTTTGTCGGTGTTTCGAAACCCGGGGGGTCCCTAGACCGACGAGTGAATTGTCGCCGCGTGCCCCAGCCCAGATGGGTCGGCGCGAGGCGGAACGTGAAGGGGGGAGAAAGCAGCCGGAGGGTGACAGGCGTGGGAGGTGGAACCCACGGCCTTCGTGTTAGCCCCGCGCCCAGGTCGGGTGTGCTTGCAGTAGGGGGTTACAAGCGTCCACGCGGGAGGGAGCGAGCGGCCTTGCGCGAGCGCTGTCCCGTCCTTCCCCGCGCGGCCAACCCTCTGCAAGAGGGCCCTGGACCTCCCTTTTATAGGCGTAAGGAGAGGATCTGGGTGTACAATGGGGAGTGTAGCAATGTGCTAACGTGTCTAGCGGGGGAGAGCTAGCGCCCTAAGTACATGCCATCGTGGCAGCCGGAGAGGTTTTGGCACCCAGTTCGCGTGGTGTCGTGGCCGTCGGAGGAGCGCTGGAGCCTGGCGGAAGGACAGCTATCGGGGCTGTCGAGTCCTTGCTGACGTCCTCTTGCTTCCGTAAGGGGGCTGGGAGCCGCCATCGTCATGGAGCGTGCGGGGCGCCATAATTACTCGTATAGTAGAGCGAGCCAGATGGGACGCTGGTCTTGTTCCCCATAGCCTAAGTCAGCTTGGGGTAGGGTAATGATGGCGCTTCCTGTTGACGTGGTCGGTCCGTGCCCTAGGTTGGGCGAGGTGGAGGCTCCTCCAAGGTCGAGGTCGAGTTTGTCTTCCAAGGTCGAGGTCGAGTCCGAGCCCCCAGGTCGGACGAGGCGGAGACCGTCGGCTGAGGCCAGGACTGAGTCCGAGCCCTGGGGTCGGGTGAAGCAGAGTTCGTCGTCCTTCGGGGCTGAGCCTGAGTCCGAGCCCTAGGGTCAGGCGAAGCGGAGTTCGTCGTCTTTTGGGGTTGAGCCCGAGTCCGAGCCCTGGGGTCGGGCGAAGCGGAGTTCGTCGTCTTCCGGGGCTAAGCCCGAGTCCGAGCCCTGGGGTCGGGCAAAGCGGAGTTCGTCGTCCTTTGGGGCTGAGCCCGAGTCCTGGGGTCAGGCGGAGCGGACTTCGTCGTTTTCCGGGGCTGAGCCCGAGTCCGAGCCCTGGGGTCGGGCGAAGCGGAGTCCGTCGTCTTCCGGGGCTGAGCCCGAGTCCGAGCCCTGGGGTCGGGCGAAGCGGAGTTCGTCGTCTTCCGGGGCTGAGCCCGAGTCCGAGCCCTAGGGTCGGGCGAAGCGGAGTTCGTCGTCTTCCGGGGCTGAGCCCGAGTCCGAGCCCTAGGGTCGGGCGAAGCGGAGTTTCCTATGACGCCTGAGGCCGGACTTGGCTGCTGTCAGCCTCACTCTGTCGAGTGGCTCAGCAGTCGGAGCGGCGCAGGCGGCGCTGTCCTCTTGTCAGACCGGTCAATGGAGCGGCGAAGTGACTGCGGTCACTTCGGCTCTGTCAACTGGAGGGCGTGCGTCAGGATAAAGGTGTCAGGCCACCTTTGCATTAAATGCCCCGGCGATTTGGTCGGTTGGCGTGGCGATTTGGCCAAGGTTGCTTCTTGGTGAAGACTGGGCCTCGGGCGAGCCGAAGGTGTATCCGTCGCTGGAGGGGGTCCTCGAGCGAGACGTAGATCCTCCGGGGTCGGCTGCCCTTGCCCGAGGCTGGGCTCGGGCGAGGCGTGATCGCGTCCCTCGAATGGACCGATCCTTGACTTAATCGCACCCATCAGGCCTTTGCAGCTTTGTGCTGATGGGGGTTACCAGCTGAGATTTAGGAGCCTTGAGGGTACCCCTAATTATGGTCCCCGACAGTAGCCCCGAGCCTCGAAGGGAGTGCTAATACTCGCTTGGAGGCTTTTGCCGCACTTTTTTGCAAGGGGACCAGCCTTTTTTGGTTGCATTTTGTTCCGGTGGGTGCGCGAGAGCGCACCCGCCGGGTGTAGCCCCCGAGGCCTCGGAGGAGTAGTTTGACTCCTTCGAGGTCTTAGTGCATTTCGCAACACTTTGGCTGGTCTGGTTGTTCCCTCATGCGAGCTGGCCGTAGCCCAGGTGCACGATCGGGTCCCAAGTTCTCGGGATGGTATGTTGACGCTGTCAACGGTTTGGCCGGAGCCGGGTTTGCGAGAGCAGCCCCCGAGCCTCTGCACAGGGCGAGAGGACGGTCAAGGACAGACTCGACTTTTTTACATACGCCCCTGCGTCGTCATTCCTCAAGGAGGAGGGGGGGGGGAAAGCGCCATGTTGCCCTCGGAGGGCACCGAACATGGTGTCTCCAGTGAGCTACTGGCGGGTAATCCGAGTGGACGCCCATGCTCCATTTGTTAGGGGTCGGCTAGAGGCCCGGAGGCACGCTCCAAAAGTACCTGCGGGTGATCTGCCGGACCCGGTCCCCTTTTGACGGGGTCTGAGGGCTCGATGCCTCCCTCTGATGGGATTCCGTTACAAGATCGTTCCCGCTGGTCTCGGAAATGTCCTAGGGTACCTCGGGAGCGTAGCCCGAGCCTTGGTTATGTATCGAACGTACCCAGGGCCATCTCTCGCTCTGTGTCTGAGGTGACTGTGAACCCTTCGAGGGCCAGCCTACGAACCCCTGATCAGTAGTGGGCGCGGAGCCCGAGTGGCCTGAGGCGGCCGTTGAACCCTTCCGAGGGGCCGGCCATCGAACCTCTGACCAGTAGTGGGCGCAGAACCCAAGTGCTCTGAGGCGGCCGTTGAACCCCTTCGAGGGGCCAGCCTTTGAACCTTTGATCAGTAGGAAGGCTCGGGGCCTGTTTCCTTCACGGAGAAGGATCCTTTTCGGGGTATCCCCCTTTCCCGGTCCCTGTTGTAAGAGAGAGAAAGAGGAAAAGGAAAAGGATACGAAATCGAATGATGTGGCGTACCTTTTTCGACGCGGTCATTATGGCGAAGGCGAAGCGTCGCTTGCTTCTCCTGCCTGAGGCGCTGCCTGTCCCGCCGCAGAGTTAATGTGACGGGGCGAGTGGTTCGCGAGGCGGCCGTTGTGCGTGCGCGAGCCGTTCGAGGAACGGAACACGGGCGCGTCGTCTTCACGCCGTGAGAGAGGGTTCTCTCGCTGCCCCTGGATGGGACGTAAGCTTGGCTGACGACGTGACCGCTGCTCTCGCCCGCCTGCCACCGCCATTACTGCCGGCCCATTTTTTGGCCGTATTGACCGTCGTGCCTGGCTGGCACTGCTGGGTCATACGCAGGGTTGCCTCGAGTCGCGGTACTGGTTCCGCAGTTGAGGAGGCGCGGTAGTGGTGCGAGTGGCGGTGCAGTTGCTCGCACGTAGCAACCGGCGCGCCGGTTGCATGATGCGTGGACCTGGACCTCCATGCTGAGCGCGTTGGAGTCAAAGGGGCGCGCCCACTTGGCGCGGTTGCATGCCGACTGCATGGCTATCCACCCTTTCGCCCGCTGGTCTGAGCGAAAGTGGAGGAATGCTTGTAACCGCTGGGCAGTTGCATGCCTTGCGCGCGGCGGGTTGGCTCCTTCTGCCATGGACCAGCTTGCATGACGCGTGGGGCCCAGCCCCCGTGTCGTAGGGGGAGGACCTTGGAGCGTGTTGGAGAAGACTCAGCCCGCGATGGCTAAGGACGCAAGCGGGGAGAGTCGCCTTTAAATGGAGGGTGACCTCCTTGAAAGGCGGCCATGTCTTCGCGCTCCCTTATGCACCCTGTCTTTCCACCTTCCAAGCCCCCGGATGGGGGACGCCCGCAATCCTTCCGCCTTGTCGTCGGAGGAACGTAACTTCGTAGAAGTTGGTACCTTTCAGCCATCGTTCGGGTTCAAGGATTTTCATCATGCAGCCCGGCCGCATCCCCTCACCGGTGGTCACCCAAGACGGTGACCTCCAGCTTGATGGCAGGGAGAAGCGAACCAGGCTGCGGCCTCTGCCCCTCCCTCAGCTTCAAGGATGTCCATCATTAGTGCTGGGGAGGGGAGTGTGCCGAGTTGGGGTCAGTCCCTGCGCGGGCGGCGGCCTGCTCCTTCCCTCAGTGATCGGGGGGAAGGGCGTTCGCCGTTCGTGGCGTTGGCAGCTACCGCGTGCCCGGCTCTCTGAGCCGAGTGGCTTCGGAGCCGCTCCCGGCGCCGCCTTCCGCCACCGCAGCCGGAAGAGGTTTCTCCGCCGACGAGCTAGCCGGTGCCGCCCACGGACTGACCTCCAACTCTACGGCCTTCTGCCCGTCCTTGCCTCTCGAGTGAGGGCATGGGCGAGGGCTTGACGGCAGCAGCATCCGCCCTGAGGTCATCGCTGCTGCTGTTCGGCCCCCCGGAGCAGAAGTTGTCATCGTCGCCGCTGCTGGGGCGGGCGACGGCGAGCCGTTCGTCGGTCTTCTGTTGCTCCGCAGGCCCCCCTATCGTGTGGGGTTGTTCGTACCTGCGGAGGTGGAACCGGAGTTCCGTTTGTATTGGCACTTGTGTGCTGGTCTTTTGTTCATTGTGGTTGTCGAGGCCTGAACATGTATGTAATTTCGGCGCGAAGCCGTGTTTTTTCCTCATTTTCGAGCACTAAGACTCGCCTGTTGGTTATCTGAACCGCTTCACCAAGCGTGAGTCGCCTCGTGCGAAGGTGACGAGTGAGGTATCCGTATCCCGGAGGCGTAGGAGTCCCTCGGCTCGGTCGGCCTTGCTGTCCGAGGCTTCTCTTGCTTAGTTAAAGGAACCCCTCGGCCGCTCTTCGATGAGCCAAAGCCGGAGGTAGCGGTGTCAGCACGGACAGAGGCAGAGTTGGCTCGAAAAGAAGATTTGGTCGGCCGGAGCCTGGCCGGGTCGTCCACTGGCGGGACCGACGCCGGAGTTGAGCTGCCGAGGCCACAAGCCAGGCTGATGTCTTCGGGGGTCAGCTGGCCGAGGCCTCGGGGTGGCCGGCCGAGCCGTCTGCTCGAGCCGGATTCCTGGAGAAGACCCTGGCGGTGATGGCCCAGGTGTGGTGCTGATGTCGCCCTTTAGAGTGGAGATCCTCCAACCGCGTCGCCGTCCGAGGCTAGGTCGGACCTCGCCGAAGGTGTAGTTGACACTGAGGGTGCTGCTGCCCCCTTCAACTGTCGACGTCCGAGCCTGCAGGATCAGGTTGTCTTGTAGTGTGTGTATGTTTTCTGCGGCCGTCGAGGCCCAAACGCACTGTCGTCGTGTTGTGAAGCTGTGTCCCTTTTCCTCTTGTTTCGAGTATCCGGACTTATTTGTCGGTAACAGAATTGTTTGTGTGGGTGAGAGTTGCTTTTCACGGAAGGTGATGAGTGAGGTATCCGTATCCTGGAGGCGTAGGAATCCCTCGGCTCGGTCGGCCTTGCCACTTACGCGCACTCTTACTCGTCCATAGGGTTCTGTCACCGACGCAGTCGAGAAGGTCCGAAAAATCATTCCGGCAGAGGAGCTTTCGAGCGTGAAGACTTGTTCGGTCCGCGGAATCACTTATCCGAGCGCGAGTTACTTATCGCAGAAGGTGATGAGTGAGGTATCCGTATCCCGGAGGCGTAGGAGTCCCTCGGCTCGGTCAGCCTTGGCTGCTTACGTGTACTCCGTCGTTTTCAAGATCCACTTTCGAAGTAGTCGAAAAGCACAAAAGGCATTCTGGTAGGAAAGATTTTTTTCCTTTTTTCGAGGAAAATTTCGACGCAGAGGGGGTTTCCCCCTTCTAGCCCCCGAGGGAGGGTCGGGCTTTGCCGAGGCAAGGCTGACCCTTCCTTGATGACCAGACTTTGTGTGTGAACGGGGTGTACGAATAACTTGGAAGCATCTTAAGGGTAGAAGCGACGTAGCTGTTGGATGTTCCAAGCGTTGCTGTAGACCTCGCCTCGACTGTTGGCCAGCTTGTATGTTCCGGGCTTCAGAACCTTGGCGATGACGAACGGCCCTTCCCAGGGAGGCATGAGTTTGTGCCGCCCTCGGGCGTCTTGTCGCAGTCGAAGCACCAGGTCGCCCGCCTGGAGGTCTCGGGACCTAACCCCTCGGGCGTGGTAGCGTCGCAGGGACTGCTGGTACCACGCCGAGTGTAGTAAGGCCATGTCCCGAGCCTCTTCCAGCTGGTCCAGTGAGTCTTCTCGATTGGCTTGATTGCTTTGGTCGGCGTAGGCCCTCGTCCTCGGGGAACCGTATTCTAAGTCTGTGGGCAAGATGGCCTCGGCCCCATAGACTAGAAAGAACGGTGTGAAGCCTGTGGCTCGGCTCGGCGTTGTCCTCAGACTCCAGACCACCGAGGGGAGCTCCTTCATCCATCGCTTGCCGAACTTGTTGAGGTCGTTGTAGATCCACGGCTTGAGCCCTTGCAGGATCATGTCGTTAGCCCGCTCTACTTGCCCATTCGTCATGGGGTGAGCCACGGCGGCCCAGTCCACCCGGATGTGGTGATCCTCGCAGAAGTCCAGGAACTTTCTGCCGGTGAACTGGGTGCCGTTGTCGGTGATGATGGAGTTTGGGACCCCAAAGCGATGGATGATGTTGGTGAAGAATGCCACCGCCTGTTCGGACCTGATGCTGTTTAGGGGTCGGACCTCGATCCACTTGGAGAATTTGTTGATGGCGACCAACAGGTGCGTGTAGCCCCCGGGTGCCTTTTGCAAGGGGCCGACGAGGTCCAGACCCCACACAGCAAACGGCCAGGTGATGGGTATGGTCTATAGAGCCTGAGCGGGCAGATGGGTCTGCCTCGCGTAGAACTGACACCCTTCGCAGGTGCGGACGATTCTAGTGGCATCGGCCACCGCCGTCGGCCAGTAGAAACCTTGTCGAAAGGCGTTTCCAACAAGGGTTCGAGGTGCTGCGTGATGGCCGCAAGCCCCCGAGTGTATCTCTTGTAGGAGCTCCTGACCTTCGGCGATGGAAATGCATCATTGGAGGATGCCCGAGGGACTGCGGTGGTAGAGCTCCTTCTCATCTCCCAGCAAGACGAACGACTTGGCGCGCCGCGCCACTCACCGAGCTTCGGCTTGGTCGAGGGGTAGCTCTCCTCGGTGGAGATATTGCAGGTACGGGGTCTGCCAGTTTCGATCAGGCGTGACCTCGCTCCGCTCCCCCTCGATGCGTAGTGCCTCACCCTCGGGGGCCGAGGGTGCCTCGGGCTGAGCCGATGGTACCTCGGACTGTGCCGAGGATACCTCGGACTGAGCTGAGGGTGCCTCGGTCTGGGTCGAGGCCTTCTCGGGCTCGGGCGTGTCGTCGGTCTTGACGGAGGGTTGATGCAGGTCTTGGGAGAATACGTCCGAGGGAACCGTTGCTCGCCCCGAGGCTATTTTAGCCAGCTCATCCGCAGTCTCGTTGTAGCGTCGGGCGATGTGGTTGAGCTCGAGCCCGTAGAACTTGTCTTTCAGGCGCCGAACCTCATCGCAGTAGGCTTCCATCTTCGGGTCGTGGCAGTGAAAGTTCTTCATGACTTGGTCAATGACGAGCTGTGAGTCACCGCGAGCGTCGAGGCGTCGGACCCCTAGCTCGATGGCGATTCGCAACCCGTTTACCAGAGCCTCGTACTCAGCCACGTTGTTGGAAGCCGGGAAGTGGAGGCGTGGCACGTAGAGTAGGTGCTTCCCGAGGGGCGAGATGAAGAGCAGGCCCGCGCCGGCCCCCGTCTTCATCAGCGACCCGTCGAAAAACATGGTCCAGAGCTCCGGTTGGATCGGAGTTGTTGGGAGCTGGGTGTTGTCGGCGTTTCGAGACCGGGGGGTCCCTCAGGCCGACGAGTGAGTGCCGCGTGCCCCAGCCCAGATGGGTCGAGCGCGTGGGCGAGCACGAAGGGGGGGGAAAGGAGCGAGGCGGCCGGAGACCGGCGCGAGAGAGGTGGGAATCCCGCGACCTTCGTGTTCGTCCCGCGCCCAGGTCGGGTGTGCTTGCAGTAGGGGATTACAAGCGTCCACGCGGGTGAGGGAAGCGAGCGACCCCAAGAGAGCGCCTGTCCCGTCCTCGTCCCGCGCGGCCAACCCTCTCTAAGAGGGCCCTAGTCCTTCCTTTTATAGACGCAAGGAGAGGATCCAGGTGTACAATAGGGGTGTAGCAGAGTGCTACGTGTCTAGCGAGGGAGAGCTAATGCCTTGAGTACATGCCAATGTGGCAGCCGGAGAGATCTTGGAACCCAACTAGCATGACGTCGTGGCCGTCGGAGGAGCGGCGGAGCCTGGCGGAGGGACAGCTGTCGGAGCGGTTGTGTCCTTGCTGACGTCCTCCTGCTTCCGTAAGAGAGCTGAGAGCCGCCGTCGTCACAGGGCATGCGGGGCGCCATCATTGCCTATCTGGTGGAGACAGCCAGATGGGACACCGGTCTTGTTCTCTGCGGCCCGAGTCAGCTCGGGGTAGGGTGATGATGGCGCTTCCTGTTGACGTGGCTGGCCTGCGCCCTAGGTTGGGCGACGTGGAGGCTCCTCCGAAGCCGAGGTCGAGTCTGTCTTCCATGGCCGAGGTCGAGTCCGAGCCCCTGGGTCGGGCGAGGCGGAGGTCGTCGGCAGAGGCCAGGGCGGTGTCCGAGCCCTGGGGTCGGGCGAAGCGGAGTTCGTCGTCTTCCGGGTCTTAGCCCGAGTCCGAGCCCCGGGTCGGGCGGAGCGGAGTTCGCTGTCTTCCGGGTCTTAGCCCGAGTCTGAGCACTGGGTCGGGCGG
Organism: Zea mays; assembly: GCF_902167145.1. Classification (NCBI taxonomy): domain Eukaryota; kingdom Viridiplantae; phylum Streptophyta; class Magnoliopsida; order Poales; family Poaceae; genus Zea; species Zea mays. Next base: position 15,980,447 of record NC_050103.1, read on the forward strand.
AGCGGAGTTCGCCGTCTTCTGGGTCTTAGCCCGAGTCCGAGCCCTGGGGTCGGGCGAAGCGGAGTTCGTCGTCTTCCAGGTCTTAGCCCGAGTCCGAGCCCTGGGTCGGGCGGAGCGGAGTTCGCCGTCTTTCGGGTCTTAGCCCGAGTCCGAGCCCTGGGTCGGGCGGAGCGGAGTTCGCCGTCTTCCGGGTCTTAGCTCGAGTCCGAGCCCTGGGTCGGGCGGAGCGGAGTTCGCCGTCTTCCGGGTCTTAGCCCGAGTCCGAGCCCTGGGTCGGGCGGAGCGGAGTTCGCTGTCTTCCGGGTCTTAGCCCAAGTCCGAGCCCTGGGTCGGGCGGAGCTTCCTATGGTGCCTTTGGCGGGGACTGGCTTCCTGTCAGCATCACTCTGTCAAGTGGCGCTGCAGTCGGAGTGGCGCAGGCGGCGCTGTCCTTCTGTCAGACCGGTCAGTGGAGCGGCGAAGTGACGGCGGTCACTTCGGCTCTGCCGGAGGGCGCGTGTCAGGAAAAAGGTGTCAGGCCAGCTTTGCATTAAATGCTCTTGCGATTTGGTCGGTCGGTGCGGCGATTTAGTCAGGGTTGCTTCTTAGCGAAGGCAGAGCCTCGGGCGAGCCGAAGATGTGTCTGCCGTTGGAGGGGGGCCTCGGGCGAGACGGAAATCCTCCGGGGTCGGCTGCCCTTGTCCGAGGCTAGGCTCGGGCGAGACGTGATCGAGTCGCTCGAATGGACTGATCCCTGACTTAATCGCACCCATCAGGCCTTTGCAGCTTTATGCTGATGGGGGTTACCAGCTGAGAATTAGGAGTCTTGAGGGTACCCCTAATTATGGTCCCCGACAGTAGCCCCCGAGCCTCGAAGGGAGTGTTAGCACTCGCTTGGAGGCTTTCGTCGCACTTTTTTGCAAGGGGACCAGCCTTTCTCGGTTGCATTTTGTTCCGGTGGGTGCGCGCGAGCGCACCCGCCGGGTGTAGCCCCCGAGGCCTCGGAGGAGTGGTTTCACTCCTTCGAGGTCTTAATGCCTTGCGTAATGCTTCGGCTGGTCTGGTTGTTCCCTCATGCGAGCTGGCCGTAGCCCGGGTGTACGGTCGGGGCCCAAGTTCTCGGGCTGGTATGTTGACGCTGTCAACGGTTTGGCCGGAGCCGGGTTTGCGAGAGCAGCCCCCGAGCCTCTGCACAGGGCAAGAGGGCGATTAGGGACAGACTCGGCTTTTTTACATACGCCCCTGCGTCGCCTTTCCGCAAGGAGGAGGGGGGAGAGCGCCATGTTACCCTCGATGGGCGCCGAACATGGTGTCTCCGGTGAGCTGCAAGCGGGTAATCCGAGTGGACGTCCGTGCCCCGTTCGTTAGGGGTCGGCTAGGGGCCCAGAGGCACGCCCAAAAGTACCTGCGGGTGATCTGCCGGACCCGGTCCCCTGGCGACGGGGTCCGAGGGCTCGATGCCTCCCTCCGATGGGATTCCGTTGCAAGATCTCTCCCGCTGGTCTCGGAAATGTCCTAGGGTACCTCGGGAGCGCAACCCGAGCCTTGGTTATGTATCGAACATACCCCTGGTCATCCCTCGCTCGGCGTCTGAGGTGGCTGTGAACCCTTCGGGGGCCAGCCTTCGAACCCCTGATCAGTAATGGGCAAGGAGCCCGAGTAGCCTGAGGCGGCCGTGGAACCCTTCGAGGGGCCGGCCTTCGAACCTCTGACCAGTAGTGGGTGTAGGGCCCACGCGATCTGAGGCGGCTGTTGAACCCTTCGGGGGGCCAGCCTTTGAACCTCTGATCAGTAAGGAGGCTCGGAGCCTGGTTCCTTCACGGGGAAGGATCCCTTTCGTGGTATCCCCCTTTCCCGGTCCCTGTCGCAAGAGATAGAGAAAGAGGAAAAAGGGAAAAGGATACGAAACCGAACGACGCGGCGTACCTTTTTTGGCGCGGTTGTTTCGGCGAAGGCGAAGCGTCGCCCGCTGCTCCTGCCAGAAGCGTCGCCTGTCGAGCCGCGGAGCTAATGCGACGGGGCGAGTAGTTGGCGGGGCGGCCGTTGCGCGTGCGCGAGCCGTTCTAGGAACGGATCACGGGCGCGTTGTCTTCACGCCGTGATAGGGGGTTCTCTTGCTGCCCCCGGATGGGACGTGAGCTTGGCTGATGACGTGACCGCTGCTCCCGCGCGCCTGCCACCGTCATTACTGCCGGTCCACTTTTGGCCGCGTTGACCGCCGCGTCAGGCTGGCGCTACTGGGTCGCGCGCTGGGTCGCCTCGAGTCGCGGTATTGGTTCCGCAATCGAGGAGGCGCGGTGGTGACGCAAGTAGCGGTGCAGTTGCTTGCATGCAGCATCCGGCGCGCCGGTTGCACGACGCGTGGGCCTGGTGATGGGTATCGTCTGCAGAGCCTGAGCGAGCAGGTGGGTCTGCTTCGCATAGAATTGACACCCTTTGCAGGTGCGGACAATTCTAGTGGCGTCAGCCACCGCCGTTGGCCAGTAGAAGCCTTGCCGGAAAGCATTCCCGACGAGGGCTCGAGGCGCTGTGTGATGGCCGCAAGCCCCCGAGTGTATCTCTTGCAGGAGTTCCTGACCTTCGGCGATGGAGATGCATCGCTGGAGGATGCCTGAGGGGCTGCGGTGGTAGAGCTCCTTCTCATCGCCCAGCAGGACGAACGACTTGGCGCGTCGCGCTATCCGCCGAGCCTCGGCTCGGTCGAGGGGCAGCTCTCCTTGGCGGAGATATTGCAGGTACGGGGTCTGCCAATTTCGATCAGGCGTGGCCCCGCTTCGCTCCTCCTCGATGCGCAATGCCTCGCCCTCGGAGACCGAGGGTACCTCGGATTGAGCTGAGGGTGCCTCGGGCCGTGCTGAGGGTACCTCGGGCTGGACCGAGGGCGCCTCGGGCTCGGGAGGGTCGTCGATCTTGACGGAGGGCTGATGCAGATCCCGGGAGAAGACGTCCGGGGGAACCGTTGTTCGCCCCGAGGCTATTTTTGCCAGCTCATCCGCAGTCTCGTTGTAGCGCCGAGCGATGTGGTTAAACTCGAGCCCGTAGAACTTGTCTTCCAGGCGCCGAACCTCATCGCAGTAGGCCTCCATCTTCGAGTCGCGGCAGTGGGAGTTCTTCATGACTTGGTCGATGACGAGCTGCGAGTCGCCGCGAGCGTCGAGGCGTCGAACCCCTAGCTCGATGGCGATTCGCAATCCGTTGATCAGAGCTTCGTACTCAGCCACATTGTTGGACGCCGGGAAATGGAGGCGTAGCACATAGCGTAGGTGTTTTCTGAGGGGTGAGACGAAGAGTAGGCCCGCGCCGGCTCCCGTCTTCATCAACGACCCGTCGAAAAACATGGTCCAGAGCTCCGGTTGGATCGGAGCCGTCGGTAGCTGGGTGTCGACCCATTCGGCTACGAAGTCCGCCAAGACCTGGGACTTGATGGCCTTCCGAGGCGCGAACGAGATGGTCTCGCCCATGATTTCCACCGCCCACTTCGCAATCCTGCCCGAGGCCTCTCGGCACTGGATGATCTCCCCCAGGGGGAAGGATGACACCACAGTTACCGGGTGAGACTCAAAGTAGTGTCGCAACTTCCGCCTCGTCAGGATCTCTGCATACAGCAGCTTCTAGACTTGTGGGTAGCGGATCTTGGTTTCGGACAGTACCTCGCTGATGAAGTAAACCGGCCTCTGAACGGGCAATGCATGCCCCTCTTCTTGCCTCTCGACCACAATCGCGGCGCTAACCACCTGAGTGGTCGCGGCGACGTAGACCAAGAGGGCTTCCCCATCGGCTGGGGGCACCAAGATAGGCGCCTTGGTGAGGAGCGCCTTCAGGTCCCCAAGAGCTTCCTCGGCCTCAGGGGTCCAAGTGAAGCACTCGGCCTTCCTTAAGAGGCGGTACAGAGGCAGGCCTCTTTCGCCGAGGCGCGAGATGAAACGGCTCAGGGCCGCGAGACATCCCATGACCCTCTGTACACCTTTTAAGTCCTTGATGGGCCCCATGCTGGTGATGGCTGCGATCTTCTCCGGGTTGGCTTCGATGCCCCGCTCGGAGACGATGAACCCCAAGAGCATGCCCCGGGGCACCCCGAAGACACACTTCTCGGGATTGAGCTTGACGCCCTTTGCCTTGAGACACCGGAATGTCACTTCAAGGTCGGAGAGGAGGTCGGAAGCTTTCCTTGTCTTGACTACGATGTCATCGACGTAGGCCTCGACCGTGCGACCGATGTGTTCGCCGAACACATGGTTCATGCACCGCTGGTACGTCGCACCCGCATTCCTCAAACTGAACGGCATGGTGACATAGCAGTACATGCCGAAGGGCGTGATGAAAGAAGTCGCGAGCTGGTCGGACTCTTTCATCCTGATTTGATGATACCCTGAGTAGGCATCGAGGAAAGACAGGGTTTCGCACCCAGCAGTGGAATCCACGATTTGATCGATGCGAGGCAGAGGGTAGGGAACCTTCGGACATGCTTTGTTGAGACCAGTGTAGTCTACACACATCCGCCATTTCCCCCCTTTCTTTCTCACAAGCACAGGGTTGGCGAGCCATTCAGGATGGAATACCTCTTTGATGAACCCGGCTGCCATTAGCTTGTGGATCTCCTCGCCTATCGCTCTGCGCTTCTCCTCGTCGAATCGGCGCAGAGGCTGCTTGACCGGTCGGGCTCCGGCCCGAATATCCAGCGAGTGCTCGGCGACATCCCTCGGTATGCCGGGCATGTCCGAGGGACTCCACGCGAAGACGTCGGCGTTCGCGCGGAGAAAGTCGACGAGCACTGCTTCCTATTTGGGCTCGAGCCCGGAACCGATCCGGATCTGCTTGGAGGCGTCGCCACTGGGGTCGAGGGGGACGGTCTTAGCCGTCTCCACTGGCTCGAAGTTGCCGGCATGACGCTTCACGTCTGACACCTCTTTGGAGAGACTCTCCAGGTCGGCGATGAGGGCCTCGGACTCGGCGAGGGCCTCGGCGTACTCCACGCACTCCACGTCGCATTTGAACGCGTGTTTGTACGTGGGGCCGACGGTGATGACCCCGTTGGGGCCCGGCCTCTTGAGCTTCAGGTAGGTGTAGTTGGGGACGGCCATGAACTTCGCGTAGCATGGCCTCCCTAGCACCGCGTGGTAGGTTCCCCGGAACCCGACCACCTCGAACGTCAGAGTCTCCCTTCGGAAGTTGGAGGGTGTTCCGAAACAGACAGGGAGGTCGAGTCGTCCGAGGGGCTGGACGCACTTCCCGGGAATGATCCCGTGGAAGGGCGCAGCGCCTGCTCGGACGGAGGACAGATCGACGCGCAGGAGCCCGAGGGTCTCGGCGTAGATGATGTTGAGGCTGCTGCCCCCGTCCATAAGGACCTTGGTGAGCCTGACGTCACCGATGACAGGGTCGACGACGAGCGGGTATTTCCCCGGGCTCGGCACGTGGTCTGGGTGATCAGCTTGGTCAAAGGTGATGGGCTTGTCGGACCAGTCTAGGTAGGCTGGCGCCGCCACCTTCACCGAGCAGACCTCCCGGCGCTCTTGCTTGCGATGCCGAGCCGAGGCATTCGCCGCGTGCCCGCCGTAGATCATGAAGCAGTCGCGGACCTCAGGGAACTCTCCTGCTTGGTGATCTTCCTTCTTGTCGTCGTCGCGGGCCCTGCCACCCTCCGCGGGTGGCCCGGCCCTGTGGAAGTGGCGCCGAAGCATGACGCACTCCTCAAGGGTGTGCTTGACGGGCCCCTAATGATAGGGGCATGGCTCCTTGAGCATCTTGTCAAAGAGGTTGGCACCTCCGGGGGGCTTCCGAGGGTTCTTGTACTCGGCGGCGGCGACAAGGTCCGCGTCGGCGGCGTCGCGTTTCGCTTGCGACTTCTTCTTGCCTTTCTTCTTGGCGCCGCACGGAGTAGACGCCTCGGGAGCATCTTCCAACGGGCGGCCCTGGGGCTGCTTGTCCTTTCGGAAGATAGCCTCGACCGCCTCCTGGCTAGAGGCGAACTTGGTGGCGATGTCCATCAGCTCGCTCGCCCTGGTGGGGGTCTTGCGACCCAACTTGCTCACCAGGTCGCGGCAAGGAACGCGCCGATGACATCTGAGTCGGTGATGTTGGGCAGCTCGGTGCGCTGCTTCGAGAATCGCCGGATGTAATCCCGAAGAGACTCTCCCGGCTGCTGTCGGCAGCTTCGGAGGTCCCAGGAATTCCCAGGGCGCACGTATGTGCCCTGGAAATTTCCGGCGAAGGCTTGGACCAGGTCATCCCAGTTGGAGATCTGCCCCGAAGGCAGGTGCTCCAACCAGGCGCGAGCGGTGTCGGAGAGGAATAGGGGGAGGTTGCGGATGATGAGGTTGTCGTCGTCTGTTCCACCCAGTTGGCAGGCCAGGCGGTAGTCCGCGAGCCACAATTCCGGCCTCGTTTCCCCCGAGTACTTTGTGATAGTAGTCGGGGGTCGGAACCGGGTCGGGAACGGTGCCCGCCGGATGGCCCGGCTGAAGGCCTGCGGACCGGGTGGTTCGGGCGAGGGACTCCGATCCTCCCCGCTGTCGTAGCGTCCCCCACACCTGGGGTGATAGCCTCGGCGCACCCTCTCGTCGAGGCGGGCTCGACGGTCGCGGTGATGGCGCTCGTTGCCGAGGTGGCCCGGGGCCACAGGCGCGGTGTTGCGCGTGCGCCCGGTGTAGACCGAGGCTTCCCGCATGAATCGGGAGGTCGCGACATGAGGTTCCGAGGGGTATCCTTGCCTTCGGGAGGCAGTGCTCTCGGCCCGTTGGACCGCGGCGCCTTCCAGGAGATTTTTGAGTTCTCCCTGGATTCGCCGACCCTCGGTGGTGGATGGCTCCGGCATCGCACGGAGGAGCATCGCTGCTGTGGCCAGGTTCTGACCGACCCCAATGGATGTAGGTGGTGGCCTGACCCTGACGACATCGGCGACGCGGTGCTGGAGACCCTGGGGCAGGTGACGTATTTCTCCGGCCGGGGGTTGGCCCGCCCATGCCTGCCCGACGTCCCGGCGGATCGGCTCAAGCGCTCCTGCTCCCTCGTCGATCCTGGCCTGCGCCCCGCGGACTTGCTTGAGCTGTGGGTCGTAACCCCCCGCCGGAACGGGGACCACAGCTAGCTCCCGCGGGATGTCAGCGCGAGGCACCGGCCCAGGGGGAGCACCGTCCTCCAGCATGCCGAGATGGTTGCCTCCGGAGGGACCCCCTAGATCGACGTGGAAACATTCGCGGCTTGGGCCGCAGTCCTCGTCGTCGAGGCTGCGGCTACCGTCGGAACAGTCGGAGAGGCAGTAGTCACATGCGGTCATGAAGTTCCGCATGGCACTGGGGTTGCCAAATCCAGAGAAATCCCAACAGATGTTGGGGTCGTTATCTTCCTCGGACCCAGAAGGCCCGTAGGTCGAGACGTCCGTCAGCCGGTCCCAAGGCGACCGCAAGCGAAACCCCAGAGGGTTTGTACTCGCCTCTACAAGGGCGCCCGCCAAAGCGAGATTGCTAGGCGGGTTGAGGCTGAGTATAAATGACGTAGGATGGGAATCGGTCGGTACCTTTTGGTCGTCGAGCGGCGATGAAGTCACGTCGAGGACTGACTGCATCGTCGCCTTCGGTACGAGGGCGACGTCCTGCAAGCTTTTCGCAAGCGCGCTGGCGTCGTCCACTTGCTCGGGATTGGCGTGTCGCGGGGAGACGGCGCTCGCCTTCGCCTCAAACGCGAGGTCGACACCCAACACGTCCCCCGTTGGGGTGCTAGGGACGTCGACTCGCTCGACAGCCGACGAGGCGCGGCCTCCTGCTTGGCCTTGGTTGCCCCGCCTCCTCCTCCGTTGGCGGGGGAGAGGACGGGGCGAGCTCGAATGTTGTTCTTCCGCTACGCGGGGAAGACGTCGTCGATTCCGCCGCCGGCGGGCGGGCTGTCGGCCGCCATTGTCGTTGTCGCGCGGCAGTGGAAGGAGTATCATGTCGTAGCTGCCGTCGAGGGACATGAACTCAAGACTCCCGAAACGGAGCACCGACCCGGGTTGGAGAGGTTGTTGGTGACTGCCCATCTGGAGCTTGACGGGAAGCTTTTCGTCAACACGCAGCAGGCCCCTACCTGGCGCGCCAACTGTCGGCGTTTCAAGACCGGGGGGTCCCTTAGGCCGACAAGTGAGTGACGCGTGCCCCAGCCCAGATGGGTCGAGCGCGTGGGCGAGCGCGAAGGGGGGAAAGGAGCGAGGCGGCCGGAGACCGGCGCGAGAGAGGTGGGAATCCCGCGACCTTCGTGTTCGTCCCGTGCCCAGGTCGGGTGCGCTTGCAGTAGGGGATTACAAGCGTCCACGCGGGTGAGGGAAGCGAGCGGCCCCAAGAGAGCGCTTGTCCCGTCCTCGTCCCGCGCGGCCAACCCTCTCTAAGAGGGCCCTGGTCCTTCCTTTTATAGACGCAAGGAGAGGATCCAGGTGTACAATAGGGGTGTAGCAGAGTGCTACATGTCTAGCGAGGGAGAGTTAATGCCCTGAGTACATGCCAATGTGGCAGCCGGAGAGATCTTGGAACCCAACTAGCGTGACGTCGTGGCCGTCGGAGGAGCGGTGGAGCCTGGCGGAGGGACAGCTGTCGGAGCGGTTGTGTCCTTGCTGACGTCCTCCTGCTTCCGTAAGAGAGCTGAGAGCCGCCGCCGTCACAGGGCATGTGGGGCGCCATCATTGCCTATCTGGTGGAGACAGCCAGATGGGACACCGGTCTTGTTCTCTGCGGCCCGAGTCAGCTCGGGGTAGGGTGATGATGGCGCTTCCTGTTGATGTGGCTGGCCTGCGCCCTAGGTTGGGCGACGTGGAGGCTCCTCCGAAGCCGAGGTTGAGTCTGTCTTCCATGGCCGAGGCCGAGTCCGAGCCCCTGGGTCGGGCGAGGCGGAGGTCGTCGGCAGAGGCCAGGGCGGTGTCCGAGCCCTGGGTCGGGCGAAGCGGAGTTCGTCGTCTTCCGGGTCTTAGCCCGAGTCCGAGCCCCGGGTCGGGCGGAGCGGAGTTCGCCGTCTTCCGGGTCTTAGCCCGAGTCCGAGCCCTGGGTCGGGCGGAGCGGAGTTCACCGTCTTCCGGGTCTTAGCCCGAGTCCGAGCCCTGGGTCGGGCGGAGCGGAGTTCGCCGTCTTCCGGGTCTTAGCCCGAGTCCGAGCCCTGGGTCGGGCGGAGCGGAGTTCGCCGTCTTCCGGGTCTTAGCCCGAGTCCGAGCCCTGGGTCGGGCGGAGCGGAGTTCGCCGTCTTTCGGGTCTTAGCCCGAGTCCGAGCCCTGGGTCGGGCGGAGCTTCCTATGGTGCCTTTGGCGGGGACTGGCTTCCTGTCAGCATCACTCTGTCAAGTGGCGCTACAGTCGGAGTGGCGCAGGCGGCGCTGTCCTTCTGTCAGACCGGTCAGTGGAGCGGCGAAGTGACGGCGGTCACTTCGGCTCTGCCGGAGGGCGCGTGTCAGGAAAAGGTGTCAGGCCACCTTTGCGTTAAATGCTCCTGCGATTTGGTCGGTCGGTGCGGCGATTTAGTCAGGGTTGCTTCTTAGCGAAGGCAGAGCCTCGGGCGAGCCGAAGATGTGTCCGCCGTTGGAGGGGGGCCTTGGGCGAGACGGAAATCCTTTGGGGTCGGCTGCCCTTGTCCGAGGCTAGGCTCGGGCGAGGCGTGATCGAGTCGCTCGAATGGACTGATCCCTGACTTAATCGCACCCATCAGGCCTTTGCAGCTTTATGCTGATGGGGGTTACCAGCTGAGAATTAGGAGTCTTGAGGGTACCCCTAATTATGGTCCCCGACAGGTGTCGACCCATTCAGCCACAAAGTCCGCCAAGACCTGGGACTTGATGGCCTTCCGGGGGCGAACGAGATCGTCTCGCCCATGATCTCCACCGCCCACTTTGCAATTCTACCCGAGGCCTCTCGGGACTGGATGATCTCCCCCAAGGGGAAGGATGACACCACAGTTACCGGATGAGACTCGAAGTAGTGTCGCAACTTCCGCCGCGTCAGGATCACTGCGTACAGCAGCTTCTGAATTTGTGGGTAGTGGATCTTGGTCTCGGATAGAGATGAAAACGGTCAGAAATGGTATTTATTCGGTAATCAGTTTTTTCTTTGATTGCGAATAAATAGGATATAGAATATACAATACAAATTTGTATTCTTGTTTTTAACATCTAGCTTGTTAAGATTCATAAAAGGTAAACCTCAAATTCATCCTACATTTTCTCAAATAATAGATATAAACTTCGGTATGGATTCGGAAACAAATTCGGTAATTTTTTCAACTTTTTGTGTTGTAGGAAGCAAATAATACATAAAACAACTTATATAATATTTTATTCATATTTGTATTAATGTGTTTGATAACATAAGAAAAGATCAACATCAAATTTTATACATATCTATTTTAAAATATTAAATTTGTTCTAACAGTTCGGATTACCACTTTCATCCCTAGTCTCGGACAGTACCTCACTGATGAAGTAGACTGGCCTCTGGATGGGCAATGCATGCCCCTCTTCTCGTCTCTCAACCACAATCACGGCGCTAACCACCTGAGTGGTAGCGGCGACGTAGATCAAGAGGGCTTCTCCGGCAGCGGGGGGCACCAAGATGGGCGCGTTCGTGAGGAGCGCCTTCAGGTTCCCGAGGGCTTCCTCGGCCTCAGGGGTCCAAGCGAAGCACTCGGCCTTTCTTAAGAGGCGGTACAGAGGTAGGCCTCTTTCGCCGAGGCGCGAGATGAAACGGCTCAGAGCCGCGAGGCATCCCATGACCCTCTGTACGCCTTTCAAGTCCTTGGTGGGCCCATGCTGGTGATGGCTGCGATCTTCTCCGGGTTGGCCTCGATGCCCCGCTCGGAGACGATGAACCCCAAGAGCATGCCTCGGGGAACCCTGAAGACACACTTTTCGGGATTGAGCTTCACGCCTTTCGCCTTGAGACATCAGAATGTCACTTCAAGGTCGGAAAGGAGGTCGGAGGCTTTCCTCGTCTTGACTACGATGTCATCGACATAGGCCTCGACCGTTCGGCCAATGTGTTCGCCGAACACATGGTTCATGCATCGTTGGTACGTTGCACCCGCATTACTCAAGCCGAACGGCATGGTAACATAGCAGTACATGCCGAAGGGTGTGATGAAAGAGGTCGCGAGCTGGTCGGACTCTTTCATCCTGATCTGGTGATACCCTGAGTAGGCATCGAGGAAAGACAGGGTTTCGCACCCAGCAGTGGAATCCACGATTTGATCGATGCGAGGCAGAGGGTAGGGAACTTTCAGACATGTTTTGTTTAGACCAGTGTAGTCTACACACATCCGCCATTTCCCCCCTTTCTTTCTCACAAGCACAGGGTTGGCAAGCCATTCGGGATAGAATACCTCTTTGATGAACCCTGCCACCATCAGCTTGTGGATCTCCTCGCCTATGGCTCTGCGCTTTTCTTCGTCGAATCGGCGCAGAGGCTGCTTCACAGGTCGGGCTCCAGCTCGGATGTCCAGCGAGTGCTCGGCGACTTCCCTCGGTATGCCGGGCATGTCCGAGGGACTCCGCGAAAACATCGGCGTTTGCGCGGAGAAAGTCGACGAGCACTGCTTCCTATTTGGGGTCGAGCTCGGAGCCGATCCGGATCTGCTTGGAGGCGTCGTTGCAGGGGTCGAGAGGGACGGACTTAACCGTCTCCGCTGGCTCGAAGTTGCCGGCGTGGCGCTTCACGTCTGGCACCTCCCTAGAGAGGTTCTCCAGGTCGGCGATGAGGGCCTCGGACTCGGCGAGGGCCTCGGCGTACTCCACGCACTCCACGTCGCATTCGTACGCGTGTCGGTACGTGGGCCCGACGGTGATGACCCTGTTGGGGCCCGGCATCTTGAGCTTGAGGTAGGTGTAGTTGGGGACGGCCATGAACTTGGCGTAGCATGGCCTCTCCAGCACTGCGTGGTAGGTTCCTCGAAACCCGACCACTTCGAACGTGAGGGTCTCCCTTCGAAAGTTGGAGGGCGTCCCAAAGCAGACGAGTAGATCGAGTTGTCCGAGGGGTTGGACGCGCTTCCCGGGGATGATCCCGTGGAAAGGCGCGGCGCCCGTCCGGACCGAGGACAGATCGATCCGCAGGAGCCCGAGGGTCTCGGCGTAGATGATGTTGAGGCTGCTGCCTCCGTCCATGAGGACCTTGGTGAGCCTGACGTTGCCGATGATGGGGTCGACAACGAGCGGGTATTTCCCCGGGCTCGGCACATGGTCGGGATGGTCGGCCTGGTCGAAGGTGATGGGCTTGTCGGACCAGTCTAGGTAGACTGTCGCCGCCACCTTTACCGAGCAGACCTCCTGACGCTCTTGCTTGCGGTGCTGAGCCGAGGCGTTTGCCACTTGCCCACCGTAGATCATGAAGCAGTCGCGGACCTCGGGGAACTCTCCTGCCTTGTGATCTTCCTTCTTAGCGTCGTCGAGGGCCTTGCCACCCTCCGCGGGTGGCCCGGCCTTGTGAAAGTGGCGTCGAAGCATGGCACACTCCTCAAGGGTGTGCTTGACGGGCCCCTGATGATAGGGGCACGGCTCCTTGAGCATCTTGTTGAAGAGGTTGGCACCTCTGGGAGGTTTCCGAGGGTTCTTGTACTCAGCGGCGGCGACAAGGTCCGCGTCGGCGGCATCGTGTTTCGCTTGCGACTTCTTCTTGCCTTTCTTCTTGGTGCCACGCTGAGTTGACGCCTCAGGAACATCTTCCGGTGGGCGGCCCTGGGGCTGCTTGTCCTTCCGGAAGATGGCCTCAACTGCCTCCTGGCCAGAGGCGAACTTGGTGGCGATGTCCATCAGCTCGCTCGCCCTGGTGGGGGTCTTGCGACCTAGCTTGCTCACCAGGTCGCGGCAGGTGGTGCTGGCGAGGAACGCACCGATGACATCTGAATCGGTGACGTTGGGTAGCTCGGTGCGCTGCTTCGAGAATCGTCGGATGTAGTCCCGGAGAGACTCTCCCGGCTGCTGGCGGCAGCTTCGGAGATCCCAGGAGTTTCCAGGGTGCACGTACGTGCCTTGGAAATTGCCGGCGAAGGCTTGGACCAGTTCGTCCCAGTTGGAGATCTGCCCCGGAGGCAGGTGCTCCAGCCAGGCTCGAGCGGTGTCGGAGAGGAACAGGGGGAGGTTGCGGATGATGAGATTATCATCGTCTGTTCCACCCAGTTGGCAGGCTAGCCGATAGTCCGCGAGCCACAGTTCCGGTCTCGTCTCCCCCGAGTACTTTGTGATAGTAGTTGGGGTTCGGAACCGGGTCGGGAACGGCGCCCGTCGTATGGCGCGGCTGAAAGCCTGCGGACCAGGTGGTTCGGGCGAAGGACTCCGATCCTCCCCGCTGTCGTAGCGTCCCCCACGCCTGGGGTGGTAGCCTCGGCGCACCCTCTCGTCGAGGTGGGCCCGACGGCTATGGTGATGGTGCTCGTTGTCGAGGCGATCCGGGGCCGCAGGCGCTGTGTTGCGTGTGCGCCCGGTGTGGACCGAGGCTTCCCGCATGAATCGGGAAGTCGCGACGCGATGTTCCGAGGGGTACCCCTGCCTTCGGGAGGCGGAGCTTTCGGCCCGTCGGACCGCGGCGTCCTCTAGGAGATTCTTGAGCTCTCCCTGGATACGCCGCCCCTCGGTGGTTGATGGCTCCGGCATCGCGCGGAGAAGTATTGCCGCTGTGGCCAGGTTTTGGCCGACTCCACTGGAAACCGGTGGCGGCCTTACCCTGACGTCGTCGGCGATGCGGTGCTGGATGCCCTGGGGGAGATGACGCGCTTCTCCGGCCGGAGGTTGGCCCGCCCATTCCTGCCCGATGTCCCGGCGGATCGGCTCAAGCGTTCCTGCTCCCTCGTCGAGCCTGGCCTGCATCTCGCGGATTTGCTCGAGCTATGGGTCATGACCCCCTGCCGGAACGGGGACCACAGCTAGCTCCCGAAGGATGTCAACGCGAGGCACGGGCCTAAGGGGATCATCGTTCTCCGGTATACCGAGATGGTTGCCTTCGCCGGGACCCCCTAGATCGACGTGGAAACATTCACGACTTGGACCGCAGTCCTCGTCGCCGAGGCTGTGGCTACCGTCAAAACAGTCGGAAAGGCAGTAGTCGCATGCGGTCATGAAGTCCCGCACGGCACTGGGGTTACCAAGTCCGGAGAAATCGCAACAGAGGTCGGGCTCGCCATCTTCCTCGGACCCCGAGGGCCCGTAGGTCGAGACGGCCGTCAGCCGGTCCCAGGGTGACCGCACACGATACCCCAGAGGGTTTGGACTTGCCTCTATGAGAATGTCCACCGAAGCGGAGTTGCTTGGCGGGTCGAGGCCGAATCCAAAAGGCGCGAGATGGGAATCGGTCGGTACCTTTTGGTCGACGGGCGGTGACGAAGTCACGTCAGGAACTGACTGCACCGTTGTCTCAGGTACTAGGGTGACGCCCAGCAAGTCCTTTGCGAGCGTGCTGGCGTCGTCCGTTTGCTTGAGGTTGGTGTGTTGCGGGGAGACGGCGCTCGTCTTCGTCTCAGACGCGAGGCCGATGCCCGACGCGCTCTCCGTTGGGGCGCCGGCGCCGTCGACTCGCTCGACAGCCAACGAGGTGTCGCCTCCTGCTTGGCCTTGGTTGCCCCGCCTCCTCCTCTGTCGGTGGGGGAGGGGACGGGACAAGCCCGGATGTCGTCCTTCCACCACGTGGGGAAGGCGTCGTCGATTTCCCCGCCGGCGGGCGGGCTGTCGACCGCCATTGTCGCTGCCACGCGGCGGGAAAAGGAGTATCATGTCGTAGCTGCCGTTGAAGGACATGAACTCAAGACTCCCGAAACGGAGCACTGTCCCGGGCTGGAGTGGTTGCTGGAGACTGCCCATCTGGAGCTTGACGGGAAGCTGTTCGTCAACACGCAGCAGGCTCCTACCTGGCGCGCCAACTGTCGGCGTTTCGAAACCCGGGGGTCCCTGGACCGACGAGTGAATTGTCGCTGCGTGCCCCAGCCCAGATGGGTCGGCGCGAGGCGGAACGCGAAGGGGGGAGAAAGCAGCCGGAGGGTGACAGGCGTGGGAGGTGGAACCCGCAGCCTTCGTGTTAGCCCCGCGCCCAGGTCGGGTGCGCTTGCAGTAGGGGGTTACAAGCGTCCACGCGGGAGGGAGCGAGCGGCCTTGCGCGAGCGCCGTCCCGTCCTTCCCCGCGCGGCCAACCCTCTGTAAGAGGGCCCTGGACCTCCCTTTTATAGGCGTAAGGATAGGATCCAGGTGTACAATGGGGAGTGTAGCAATGTGCTAACGTGTCTAGCGGGGGAGAGCTAGCGCCCTAAGTACATGCCATCGTGGCAGCCGGAGAGGTTTTGGCACCTAGTTCGCGTGGTGTCGTGGCCGTCGGAGGAGCGCTGAAGCCTGGCGGAAGGACAGCTGTCGGGGCTGTCGAGTCCTTGCTGACGTCCTCTTGCTTCCGTAAGGGGGCTGAGAGCCGTCGTCGTCATGGAGCGTGCGGGGCGCCATCATTACTCGTATAGTAGCGCGGAGTTCGTCGTCTTCCGGGGCTGAGCCCGAGTCCGAGCCCTGGGGTCGGGCGAAGCGGAGTTCGTCGTCCTTCGGGGCTGAGCCCGAGTCCGAGCCCTGGGGTCGGGCGGAGCGGAGTTCGTCGTCCTTCGGGGCTGAGCCCAAGTCCGAGCCCTGGGGTCGGGCGGAGCGGAGTTCGTCGTCTTCCGGGGTTGAGCCCGAGTCTGAGCCCTGGGGTCGGGCGAAGCGGAGTCCGTCGTCTTCCGGGGCTGAGCCCGAGTCCGAGCCCTAGGGTCGGGCGAAGCGGAGTTCGTCGTCTTCCGGGGCTGAGCCCGAGTCCGAGCCCTGGGGTCGGGCGAAGCGGAGTTCGTCGTCTTTTGGGGCTGAGCCCGAGTCCGAGCCCTGGGGTCGGGCGAAGCGGAGTTTCCTATGACGCCTGAGGCCGGACTTGGCTACTGTCAGCCTCACTCTGTCGAGTGGCTCAGCAGTCGGAGCGGCGCAGGCGGCGCTGTCCTCTTGTCAGACCGATCAGTGGAGCAGCGAAGTGACTGCGGTCACTTCGGCTCTGTCGACTGGAGGGCGTGCGTCAGGATAAAGGTGTCACGCCACCTTTGCATTAAATGCCCCGGCGATTTGGTCGGTTGGCGTGGCGATTTGGCCAAGGTTGCTTCTTGGTGAAGACTGGGCCTCGGGCGAGCCGAAGGTGTATCCGTCGCTGGAGGGGGTCCTCGGGCGAGACGTAGATCCTCCGGGGTCGGCTACCCTTGCCCGAGGCTGGGCTCGGTCGAGGCGTGATCGCGTCCCTCGAATGGACCGATCCTTGACTTAATCGCACCCATCAGGCCTTTGCAGCTTTGTGCTGATGGGGGTTACCAGCTGAGATTTAGGAGCCTTGAAGGTACCCCTAATTATGGTCCCGACACCTTTGTCGAGTGTTTTTCAGGCTTTGTCGAGTGCTTCAGACACTCGGCAAAGCCGTGGATTCTGGTAGTGATAGAGAAGGTTAAGATTGAGGAAAACATGTTAAAAGATATTGTATAGGATAAAGAGTTATAACCAAGTGGATGTTCCAATAATGAAATAGACTGAAATCTAGTTTAAGTCCATATTGTATTTATCTAGGACTCAATCAGCTTGTATATACTCAGACCCGAGTTTAGACTGTCCATGATTCCTCCAAGCGGCTCTCTAGTTTTACAACAAGGACTTGCAACATCAGTGAATTACAGGGACAATTTATTCAGAAATCGGCAGCATGTCATCGCCGAGACTTCTTGTTATGGGCGTCACCAGAAAGCGGATCGGTTTACAGGGCAATTCGGGAGACCTGATGTATTCACTGAGGATTAGGTGGACGGCTATTCGCCGCAGAAACCCTAGATCCCCACTCGAGAAGCGCTTTGCTGGTGTCATCCTTATGCACGATGACCTCGATGAAGCATAAGCAGTCCTTCTTAGGTCCTAGAGCTGCCTCCAGCGCCTCCGTCAGCTCCTCCTCTGTTCGAACCTGCGAAAAGAGGATGCGAAGTGTCAGTTGCAGTGTGGCATTTGGTGACCACAGAATTACAGCAATACGAAATACAGTCACCAACCAACCTTTGCTGTGTAGCACGCGCCCTCGCCATTGTGGAACGCTTCCACCAGACCGGTGTAGTTCCAGTTCTTGATAACGTTATAAGGGCCATCGTGAATCTCCACCTCGATTGTGTACCCTCCATTGTTTATCAGGAAGATGATGCTGTTCTGCCCCCACCGGAGCATCGTTGACACTTCTTGTGCCGTCACCTGAATCCGAGTCAAATGAAAACTCTTACCACATATTTTTCAAGGAATTGATATAGAAAACGTAGGAAGATTCCATCGTTTGGAATCACTACCAATCATACCTGAAAGCTGCCGTCTCCAATGCAGGCAATGACACGTTTATCCTTGGCAGCCTGTGCGTATCCTAGAGTTGCGCCCACTGACCAGCCAATTGATCCATACTGCATCTGGAATTCGTACCTGGTGATTGGTGAAAGCAAAAGATGCCTGGTTACTAGGAGTAACTCGATGACAGAAAGCATCTCAACATACTGAACCAAAGTTTGATGTCACTATCATATAGTATGAAATATATTCTCTTTATGGTGAAGACTGAAGAGGCCGACAACATTGAAATTCTAGTGGTGTAAAAGAATCAGAGCAACATCCATCAGATTTTTTTTTTATCTGACTCGGCCTAAATCAGCGATACCACTTGCTACCCCCGACCAAACAGTGCAGAAGAAACTGACAGATGAATTTTGCATCACTACAAAATTTCACAGCAAAATCATGATTCGAAAGAGGAGCTTACCCACATCCTTCCGGTAGCTTCAGCTTCTGGCAGTTAAACCACGAGTCCCCAGTCTCTGCGATGACAGCCATGTCGCCGGACAGCATTGCCTGAATATGCTTGAAGAGCACGTTCACTCTCAACGGCTCGCCAGGTTCAGATGAAAGTGGTTCGCCTGGAGGCACATAAATTCGACGGTAGTTCTCATACGCGACAGTGTTCTTCTTCAGACGGGTTGCAAGGGCATGAAGGAAATCCTTCATCAGAACACACCCAAACGCGGGTCCATGCCCGACCACCACCCGCTCTGGTTGGACAATGATGGCCTTCTCCTTCTTGAGGAGCAGCGAGTACCCAACCGAGCTGTAGTCGTTGAATACGGGGCCAGCAAATAGGTAGGCATCGGCAGACTCGACGATCTCAGCACAGAATGGAGTGCTCACCGCACCCCAGTACGTGCCAATGAACCTAGAGTGGTGCACTGGCACTAGCCCCTTCGCAGAAGGCATCACGGCAACGGGATAGCCGCAGGCATCTGCCAGCTCTGCCAAGGCTTCCCATGCTTTGGACACCCTCATCTTTGGCCCACCTACAAGCACTGGCTTGACGGCTTTGTTCAAGAAAGCCGCGGCGGCTTCCACTGCAGCCTCCAGGTTCATCTGGTTCGATAGCCTGCAAAATCGTTTTACAAACTGATCGTCACTTTGCCCTTATATATGCACAAGTCAGAGCTCTCGGAGTTTCTGAAATATACCTTGGGGAGAGGAAGAAAGGGACGGGATGGCGGCTGAAGGTGGGATGTGGGATCGAAGGGAGGTTGCAGCTGATGCTAATGTAAACAGGCTTGCTCTCCTTGATTGCCGTGGAGATGGCAGTGTCGATCTGCTCATGCGCATCTTCCAAGTTGTTCACCACAGCCTGTGACACATGAACAAAGAACGTAATGCCTTAGCAAAGGTTGAAATAGAAGAAAGGGTTTTGGAGTTTTGGTTAGTATAAATGGATGTTATCTGCTGTGGCACTCCGGTGTATGCGTTTGAACTGTCAATTTCACAAGTCTCTTATGCATGGTGCATCGATCAAGAGGTAGGTAGAGTCCAGAACTGATGTTTCATCAGTAAATACCATGCCATGTAAAAGTTAGTGCTTGCAGTAACCATTCATGGCTGCAAATGGTACCTTTTGAAAACAGATAGGTCATGGTCAACCAACTAGGATTATATAGAAATGGTTACGACAGTTTATTACAGTTTGAGTGTTTGACCAACATTGTGCTGCCACCTGACCGCAGTACCAAAAAGATGCAGGAAACCTGTACTGAACCAAATAGTGATTTCCAACAGAGTCATGGTAATTTCGGCAGTTAAGAAAAGCAACGTTTCATATATTTTTTCACCTGATAACCACACATGCAAGAAAAAAAACATAGCTTGTAGGGTCCTCCAACAGTGGACACGTAACGCAGTATTTTTTTTCTTTTTTGAGAAACGCGTAACGCAGTGGTAGGAGTGTGCTCGTTAGCAGACGTCTATAGAACTGGGCCCTGCGTTATTACCCGACACGCGAACAAAAAAAAAAGAAGAAGAATTAGAAGAGGAATTACCCCTACCTGATAGCACGTGACGTTCTGGAAGCACCTGAGCTCCTGCGTGAAATCAGGCAAGCCGATGGTATGGTGCAGGATCCTGTTACTCCCGTAGTCGTTGCTGTTGGGTCCGCCGACGATGCACACGACGGGGAGGTTCTCGCTGAAGGCGCCGGCGACGCCGTTGATGGCGCTGAGGCCGCCGACGGTGAAGGTGACGGCGCAGGCGCCGACCCCGCCGGCGCGCGCGCGGGCGTACCCGTCGGCCGCGTACGCCGCGTTGAGCTCGTTGCAGCAGCCGACGAGGCGGACGCCGCCCGGCTCGGCCTCCAGCTCGTCGAGGAGCGTGAGGTTGAAGTCCCCCGGCACCGTGAACACGTCCCGGGCGCCCACCTCCGCCAGGCGCCGCGCCAGGTGCCGGCCCAGCGTCGCGTCGCGCGGGGCGGACGCGGACGGCGCTGGGTGACGCGCCGCGTCGGAGGCTGCCGGGACGGAGCCGATCGCCGTGTCCATGGCGGGCGCGGGGGGAGGGTCGGCGAGGGAGTGGAAGGATGGTTCGGGAGGAAATGCTGGCTGGCGACTTGGCGTGTATACTAGGATGGTTGTCGGGTGGGTTGGAGCGTTGGAGTCCAGTGGAAGTCGTGCCCGTGGCATTTTACGGTGGAGCTGTGTCGCAAAGAAACAAAATCTATGGGTGGAACTGCGTGGGGCTGGGCGTGTCAGCGTCTCAGCGAGCCTGCTAGAAGGCCTAGAACAGATGGCGCCGGGGCGCCGGGCTTGCGTGGCCGTGGACTTTTGGGCAGGGTCAGACGGCACCTGCAAATCTACAACCGCAATGCAATCCGGGGGCGAGTGGGCGACTGACTCGCAAGCCGGAAGTTTCTTTATTTTTCTTTCTTGGGCCGCAAACCGGAGTAACAGGAGTATGTATCCAAATTTCAAATGAATATATATATACTAGATATATGCTCGTGCGTTGCCACGAGAGTTAAAAATTTGTATAAAACATAGATATGTAACGATAACTGTCACTATAATATAAAAATCTGTTTAGCAAAATATCACCTTAACACTAATATTATATTCTAAATATAGACTGAATGCTTTGGTATCTATTCACAGTCGAAGATTTAACTGGAAAAACTTGATTAATCATTCATTGCCAAGATGCAACTAAGAACATAATAAGAACCTAATTTGGAAGGACGAGAAAGAATCAAATGCACACGGTTCAGCTCATCCTTCTGAATTGAACATCCATCAAAGCAAGCATAGCATAGCTATATGCATTGATAAGTAGGTTAAAATAGATCAAACAATCTAGGAGATAAATAATATACTTATGTGAGTAGCTAACACGACATTTGGTATAAGTTTCATATCCTAACTTTTCACATATGAGCATGCCGCGCGATAAGGTAAGCGGGGGCACGTTTTGGTCTACGTTACCTTCTTTATAGTTAGTAGTGATTGGTTCTTCAGATTAAGCTAGCTGTCCTTTGGTAAGGCCTACTTATATGAGTACTCTCTCTCCCTGTGTGTGTAGATATATATATATACACTAAGTCCACAGTGCACACAACCGTACCTGAAAATTTGCAGAGTGAGCGCCACCCAAATGGTACCTAATTTCAGTAGCTACACCATCTCCAATGCCGCCTATGCACATGACTGGCGGCTACCGAAACAGGACGATGGAATTCGCCTCTGCAGTGGCCTCCCTGCACCGGCAGCAGCACACCATGTAGTCGACGTCGACACCAACCACTACTCATCAAACACTATCGCCGGCGCTGCATTCCAGACATCCTCCGATCCTGCTGCCACATACTGCCGAGCTCCATAGGCGTGATCACAAATAAAATGTAACATACTGCCGAGCTCCATAGGCACTAATCAGCGGTCCGTAACTTGGTTCTGGTTGCACACATAGAACTGCCACTACTGCCACCTGCAAAGGTACATAATATCAATCAGAATGATTGGAAGGGTAAATTCGTATGAAATAAAGACCATCAATATGCTATCGAAACAGTACTTGGTTTTATCTAGGCATAAAACATTTATTTGGCTGACAATTATATTTGCATTCCCTTTTTTCTATGCTAGCTAATATTTCTAAAACATATGATAACCTAACCCATCTAAGATCGAGATGGCAATTAGAGGCATATCTTAATCGACAAGTTGAACTATATCTATGAAAAATTTCTCAGAGCGAATGAATCTAAAAACATAAGGAATGAAAAGAGAATAAAATTCAGTATACTCGGTCTAGAACATGAGAAGATTCTAGATCCATCCAAGTCTATGATATTTCTATAAAAACAAAGGAATACCATCAAATTCTTCAAATTGTTCTTGATCACTATGTATATGTCCGAACAGATAGGAGAAAAAGAACTCTTGAACTCTATTGGAGACTCGGAGTGCGCATTTTAGATAAGTCTAACAGGACAATATAAATAACTTTCTTCTTCCAGTTTAAAGGGCAACAAATCAGTTCTCTTACAAGCAACCAAAGCTACTTACAATGTGCGCAAAACAAACAGACTGAAAGTGCATCCTACGTATAATCAAATGAGGGTTCATAAAGAAAAACAATATGTATAATTATGTGTATAACTAAATCCAACTAAACATCAGGCACTTAAAATAAGAAAACATCTTATCAGGGAACTGAACTTCATTATTGTTCACATGATTACTTAGAACAATGTCTCTCCTAATACGTTGGCTGCTTTGAAACCTGACATCAAGCATGGTCAACAAATTTGGTACAATGCAAATGATAAAAGGTTGCTTCGGAGTCATAAAGACAATACATTTTTTAGTTTTCCAGTTTTACTTGAGTCATTTAGGTGATACCAGAATTAATAAACAGAAATTGCTTAATGCAAGTTAATTTGATGTGTCTTACCATCGCCAACATCTGCAATAGCCAAAGAACCAGAAGTTTTGCCATGCAGTACGCTATTATGGATGAAGGGAACAAATGTTAACCACATGATTTGCATTTTCAATTCACCAAACAGAGATAGAAGGAAAAATTCGTGTCAACACTGTACCGAACAGTAGAACCAGCTGGATTTGTAAGTTGCCAAATCAAAAACAGTCATTTTCACCTGAGGTAGCACGACAAGACCGCACGACTGTGATGAAATCCTCCCACAACAGATAGAGGGTTCTAGAGATCCAGCCAAAGTAATTGATGAAGTTTAGGATGAGCCCAGTGGCCACAACAACTGAGACCAGTAAACCCATGTGAAGTACTTTTTATGCAGAGAACAACAGTAATAAATATAAATGTACATTGTGACATAGATGGGAGATCAGTAAACCTCAAATACTTTTCGCAGCTGTTTTCTAGGAACACTATTAATTGCATCCTTTTGGTCCTTCACACCATGTGTCCTCATAATGTATGAGGGCAGAAAAAGGTGACCGCATTTATCATAACTGCAGCAAATTATGGTTGGCACATTCAAATCACCCGCAACAAGCAGTAAGTACTATGAATTAATACAATCATAAACAGTCTCAACATGTAAGGAGTTTGCTGGAAAGGTACAGAAATTGAACACCAACATACCCTTTCCATTTCTTTGGAGGTACCAGCATAGGGAGGTAGGGTATATCAACATGCCGAGCCTGCAAGTTCGAATTAAAATAATCCTAAAATTCCATTTATGCAAACCGAAAAAAGGTATCGATCAGAAAAAGAAATTTGCAATTTGCCATCCCTGCTTTTGGCATGTGAGACAATGCCCACAGAAAGGAAGATGATAGAATTGTTCTCCATTTAATCTTTTGGTTGCCATGATCAATAAATCTATTTTATATAAAAAACTGATGTGGTTGGCAGAGCAAAGTAAACTTACAGTGCTTTCAAACCCCTCATGCACAAGATGGTCTATCACCCAATGCTTCTTCTTTAGCCTCCTGCAGGTTAAAGAGAAATATCACAAAAGGACCCTTCATGCATCTGCACAAGCATGCCTAAACAAGCATAGGATGGCGATGAAACAAGGCATCCCAGTGCAACAACAGCACATGGAACAGTGCAATACGATTGTAAAGAAAAAACACAGCCCTACCCATTTTCTATTATAGGCTTACATAGCACATGCTTAAATGTAGGTGGAGAACTATCCGGTGTTTGATCAGCTGGTGGCTGCACAAATGCTGAATCTAGTAATAATTCAATCTGGTATTTGAAAGGGAATTAGGCTTACACCTAGTTCCTAAATAATTTTGGTGGTTGAATTGCCCAACACAAATCTTTGGACTAACTAAGTTTGCCCAAGTGTATAGATTATAAAAGGTTCACACTCAGCAAATAAAAAGACCAAGTTTTGGATTCAATAAAGGAGCAAAGGGGCAACCGAGGGCACCTCTGGTCTGGGGCACCGGACTGTCCGGTGTGCCACCGGACAGTGAACAGTACCTGTCCGGTGCACCAGGGGACTCAGACTTCAACTCTTCGCCCTCGGGAATTCTCGGAAGCCGGCGCGCTATAATTCACCGGACTGTCCGGTGTGCACCGGACATGTCCGGTGCTTCAAGGAAGCGCGGTCTCCGGAACTCGCCAGCCTCGGGTTCGCGCGGCAGCCGCTCCGCTAAAATTCACCGGACTGTCCGGTGTGCACCGGACTGTCCGGTGTACCAGCGGAGCAACGGCTCTTTTCGGCGCCAACGGCTCCCTGCGGAGCATTTAATGCGCGCTCAGCGCGCGCAGAAGTCAGGATCGCCCATGCCGGTGCACCGGACATCAAACAGTACATGTCCGGTGTGCACCGGACACCCAGGCGGGCCCACAAGTCAGAAGCTCCAACGGTCAGAATCCAACGGCAGTAATGACGTGGCAGGGGCACCGGACTGTCCGGTGTGCACCGGACTGTCCGGTGCGCCATCGAGCAGACGCCTCCAGCCAACGGTCAAGTTTGGTGGTTGGGGCTATAAATACCCCAACCACCCCACCATTCATTGCATCCAAGTTTTCCACTTCTCAACTACTACAAGAGCTCTAGCATTCAATTCTAGACACACTAAAGAGATCAAATCCTCTCCAATTCCACACAAAGCCCTAGTAACTAGTGAGAGTGATTTGCCGTGTTCATTTGAGCTCTTGCGCTTGGATTGCTTCTTTTCTTTCTCACTTGTTCTTGAGATCACAACTCCATTGTAATCAAGGCAAGAGGCACCAATTGTGTGGTGGCCCTTGCGGGGAAGTTTTGTTCCCGGCTTTGATTAGAGAAGAAAAGCTCACTCGGTCCGAGGGACCGTTTGAGAGAGGGAAGGGTTGAAAGAGACCCGGCCTTTGTGGCCTCCTCAACGGGGAGTAGGTTTGCAAGAACCGAACCTCGGTAAAACAAATCTCCGTGTCTCACTTGCTTATTCGCTTGGGATTTGTTTTGCGCCCTCTCTCTCTCGGACTCGTTTATATTTCTAACGCTAACCCGGCTTGTAGTTGTGTTTATATTTGTAAATTTCAGTTTCGCCCTATTCACCC
The DNA here is from genome assembly GCF_902167145.1 of Zea mays. NCBI lineage: Eukaryota > Viridiplantae > Streptophyta > Magnoliopsida > Poales > Poaceae > Zea > Zea mays. The sequence continues at coordinate 16,005,257 of NC_050103.1, forward strand.
CCCCTCTAGGCGACTATCAATTGGTATCAAAGCCCGGTGCTTCATTAGAGCCTAACCGCTCGAAGTGATGTCGGGAGATCACGCCAAGAAGGAGATGGAGACCGGCGAAAAGCCCACTACAAGCCACGGGAGCACTTCATCGGAAGAGTCCCGCACCAAAAGGAGGGAGAAGAAGAAGAGCTCCTCCAACAAAGGGAAGGAGAAGAAATCTTCTTCTCATCACAAAGAGAAGAAGGAAAAATCTTCTTCCCACAAGCCGCATCGGAGAGGCGACAAGCACAAGAGGATGAGGAAGGTGGTCTACTACGAGACCGACACTTCATCAACATCGACCTCAGACTCCGATGCGCCCTCCGTCACTTCTAAGCGCCAAGAGCGCAAGAAGTATAGTAAGATCCCCCTACACTACCCTCGCATTTCCAAACATACACCTTTACTTTCCGTCCCATTAGGCAAACCACCAACTTTTGATGGTGAAGATTACGCTAGGTGGAGCGATTTAATGCGATTTCATCTAATCTCGCTCCACAAAAGCATATGGGATGTTGTTGAGTTTGGTGCACAGGTACCGTCGGTAGGGGATGAGAACTATGATGAGGATGAGGTGGCCCAAATCGAGCACTTCAACTCTCAAGCAACGACAATACTCCTCGCCTCTCTAAGTAGAGAGGAGTATAACAAAGTACAAGGGTTGAAGAGCGCTAAGGAGATTTGGGATGTGCTCAAAACCGCACACGAAGGAGATGAGCTCACCAAGATCACCAAGCGGGAAACGATCGAGGGGGAGCTCGGTCGGTTCCGGCTTCGCAAAGGGGAGGAGCCACAACATATGTACAACCGGCTCAAGACTTTGGTGAACCAAGTGCGCAACCTCGGGAGCAAGAAGTGGGATGACCACGAAGTGGTAAATGTTATTTTAAGATCTCTCATTTTTCTTAATCCCACTCAAGTTCAATTGATTCGTGGTAATCCTAGATATACTAAAATGACCCCCGAGGAAGTTATCGGGCATTTTGTAAGTTTTGAGTGCATGATAGAAGGCTCGAGGAAAATCAACGAGCTTGGCAACCCATCCGAAGCCCAACCCGTTGCATTCAAGGCAACGGAGGAGAAGAAGGAGGAGTCTACACCAAGTAGACAACCAATAGACGCCTCCAAGCTCGACAATGAGGAAATGGCGCTCGTCATCAAGAGCTTCCGCCAAATCCTCAAGCAAAGGAGGGGGAAGGACTACAAGTCCCGCTCCAAGAAGGTTTGCTACAAGTGTGGTAAGCCCGGTCATTTTATTGCTAAATGTCCTATATCTAGTGACAGTGACCGAGGCGACGACAAGAAGGGGAGAAGAAAGGAGAAGAAAAGGTACTACAAGAAGAAGGGCGGCGATGCCCATGTTTGTCGGGAATGGGATTCCGACGAAAGCTCAAGCGACTCCTCCGACGACGAGGACGCCGCCAACATCGCCGTCACCAAGGGACTCCTCTTCCCCAACGTCGGCCACAAGTGCCTCATGGCAAAGGACGGCAAAAAGAAGAAGGTTAAATCCAACTCCTCCACTAAATATGAATCTTCTAGTGATGATAATGCTAGTGATGAGGAGGATAATTTGCGTTCCCTTTTTGCCAACCTTAACATAGCCCAAAAAGAAAAATTAAATGAATTAGTTAGTGCTATTCATGAAAAGGATGACCTTTTGGATGCCCAAGAGGATTGTCTAATTAAAGAAAACAAGAAACATGTTAAGGTTAAAAATGCTTATGCTCTGGAAGTAGAAAAATGTCAAAAACTATCTAGTGAGCTAAGCACTTGTCGTGAGATGATTGACAACCTTAGAAATGAAAATGCTATTTTAAATGCTAAGGTTGATTCACATGTTTGTAATACTTCAATTACCAATCTTAGAGATGATAATGTTGACTTGCTTGCTAAGATTGATGAATTGAATGCATCTCTTGCTAGCCTTAGATTAGAGAATGAAGATTTAATTGCTAAGGCTAAAGATTTTGATGTTTGCAAAATTACAATTTCCAATCTTAAAGATAAAAATGATATTCTTCATGCTAAGATTGTGGAACTTGACTCTTGCAAACCCTCTACATCTACCATTGAGCATGTCACTATTTGTGCTAGATGTAGAGATATTGATGTTAATGCTATTCATGATCACATGATCTTAATTAAGCAACAAAATGATCATATAGCTAAACTTGATGCTAAAATTGCCGAGCACAACTTAGAAAATGAGAAATTTAAATTTGCTCGTAGCATGCTTTATAATGGGAGACGCCCTGGCATTAAGGATGGCATTGGCTTCCAAAGGGGAGACAATGTCAAAATTAGTGCCCCTCCTAAAAGACTGTCAAATTTTGTTAAAGGCAAGGCTCCCATGCCTCAGGATAACGAGGGTTACATTTTATACCCTGTCGGTTATCCCGAGGATAAAATTAGGAAAATTCATTCTAGGAAGTCTCACTCTGGCCCTAATCATGCTTTTATGTATAAGGGTGAGACATCTAGCTCTAGGCAACCAACCCGTGCCAAGTTGCCTAGAAAGAAAACTCCTAAAGCATCAAATGATCATGCCATTTCATTTAAAACTTTTGATGCTTCTTATGTGCTTACTAACAAATCCGGCAAGGTAGTTGCCAAATATGTTGGGGGCAAGCACAAGGGCTCCAAGACTTGTGTTTGGGTACCCAAAGTTCTTGTGTCTAATGCCAAAGGACCCAAAACCATTTGGGTACCTAAAATCAAGAACTAAACTTGTTTTGTAGGTTTATGCATCCGGGGGCTCAAGTTGGATACTTGACAGCGGGTGCACGAACCACATGACCGGGGAGAAAAGGATGTTCTCCTCTTATGAGAAAAACGAAGATCCCCAACGAGCTATCACATTCGGGGATGGAAATCAAGGTTTGGTCAAAGGATTGGGTAAAATTGCTATATCTCCTGACCATTCTATTTCCAATGTTTTTCTTGTTGATTCTTTAGATTACAACTTGCTTTCTGTTTCACAATTATGTCAAATGGGCTACAACTGTCTCTTTACTGATGTAGGTGTCACTGTCTTTAGAAGAAGTGATGATTCAATAGCATTTAAGGGTGTGTTAGAGGGTCAGCTATACCTAGTAGATTTTGATAGAGCTGAGCTCGACACATGCTTAATTGCTAAGACTAACATGGGTTGGCTCTGGCACCGCCGACTAGCCCATGTTGGGATGAAGAATCTTCATAAGCTTCTAAAGGGAGAGCACATTTTAGGATTAACAAATGTTCATTTTGAGAAAGACAGGATTTGTAGCGCATGCCAGGCGGGGAAGCAAGTTGGAGTCCATCATCCACACAAGAACATCATGACGACCGACAGGCCGCTTGAGCTACTCCACATGGATCTATTCGGCCCGATTGCTTACATAAGCATCGGCGGGAGTAAGTATTGTCTTGTAATAGTGGATGATTATTCTCGCTTCACTTGGGTATTCTTTTTACAGGAAAAATCTCAAACCCAAGAGACCTTAAAGGGGTTCTTGAGACGGGCTCAAAATGAGTTCGGCTTAAGGATCAAGAAAATAAGAAGCGACAACGGGACGGAGTTCAAGAACTCTCAAATTGAAAGCTTCCTTGAGGAGGAGGGCATCAAGCATGAGTTCTCTTCTCCCTACACACCTCAACAAAATGGTGTAGTGGAGAGGAAGAATCGAACTCTATTGGACATGGCAAGAACCATGCTTGATGAGTACAAGACACCGGACCGGTTTTGGGCCGAAGCGGTCAACACCGCCTGCTACGCCATCAACCGGTTATATCTTCACCGAATCCTCAAGAAGACATCATATGAACTCCTAACCGGTAAAAAGCCCAACATTTCATACTTTAGAGTTTTTGGTAGCAAATGCTTTATTCTTGTTAAAAGAGGTAGAAAATCTAAATTTGCTCCTAAAACTGTAGAAGGCTTTTTACTTGGTTATGACTCAAACACAAGGGCATATAGGGTCTTTAACAAGTCCACTGGACTAGTTGAAGTCTCATGTGACGTTGTGTTTGATGAAACTAACGGCTCTCAAGTAGAGCAAGTTGATCTTGATGAAGTAGGTGAAGAACAGGCTCCATGCATAGCGCTTAGGAACATGTCCATTGGGGATGTGTGTCCTAGGGAATCCGAAGAACCTCCAAATGCACAAGATCAACCATCCTCCTCCATGCAAGCATCTCCACCAACTCAAAATGAGGATGAGGCTCAAGTTGATGAAGGGCAAAATCAAGAAGATGAGCCACCTCAAGATAATGGAAATGATCAAGGGGGAGATGCAAATGATCAAGAAAAGGAGGATGAGGAAGAGCCAAGGCCGCCACACCCAAGAGTCCACCAAGCAATCCAACGAGATCACCCCGTCGACACCATCCTCGGCGACATTCATAAGGGGGTAACTACTCGATCTCGGGTTGCTCACTTTTGTGAACATTACTCTTTTGTTTCCTCTATTGAGCCACACAGGGTAGAGGAAGCTCTCCAAGATTCAGATTGGGTGGTGGCAATGCAAGAGGAGCTCAACAATTTCACAAGGAACGAGGTATGGCATTTAGTTCCACGTCCTAACCAAAATGTTGTAGGAACCAAATGGGTCTTCCGCAACAAGCAAGACGAGCATGGTGTGGTGACAAGGAACAAAGCTAGACTTGTGGCCAAAGGATACTCCCAAGTCGAAGGTTTGGATTTCGGTGAAACCTATGCACCCGTAGCTAGGCTTGAGTCAATTCGCATATTATTAGCCTATGCTACTTACCATGGCTTTAAGCTTTATCAAATGGACGTGAAAAGTGCCTTCCTCAATGGACCGATCAAGGAAGAGGTCTATGTTGAGCAACCTCCCGGCTTTGAAGACAGTGAGTACCCTAACCATGTCTATAGGCTCTCTAAGGCGCTTTATGGGCTCAAGCAAGCCCCAAGAGCATGGTATGAATGCCTAAGAGATTTCCTTATTTCTAATGGCTTCAAAGTTGGCAAGGCCGATCCTACACTCTTTACCAAAACTCTTGAAAATGACTTGTTTGTATGCCAAATTTATGTTGATGATATTATCTTTGGGTCTACTAACGAGTCTACATGTGAAGAGTTTAGTAGGATCATGACACAGAAATTCGAGATGTCGATGATGGGGGAGTTGAAGTATTTCTTAGGATTCCAAGTAAAGCAACTCCAAGAAGGCACCTTCATTAGCCAAACAAAGTATACTCAAGATATTCTAAGCAAGTTTGGAATGAAGGATGCCAAGCCCATCAAGACACCCATGGGAACCAATGGGCATCTCGACCTCGACACGGGAGGTAAGTCCGTGGATCAAAAGGTATACCGGTCGATAATTGGTTCATTGCTTTATTTATGTGCATCTCGACCGGACATTATGCTTTCCGTTTGCATGTGTGCAAGATTCCAATCCGACCCTAAGGAATCCCACCTTACGGCCGTAAAATGAATCTTGAGATATTTGGCTTATACACCTAAGTTTGGGCTTTGGTACCCTCGGGGATCCACATTTGATTTGATTGGTTATTCGGATGCCGATTGGGCGGGGTGCAAAATTAATAGGAAGAGCACATCGGGGACTTGCCAGTTCTTGGGAAGATCCTTGGTGTCTTGGGCTTCAAAGAAGCAAAATTCGGTCGCTCTTTCCACCGCCGAAGCCGAGTACATTGCCGCAGGTCATTGTTGCGCGCAATTGCTTTGGATGAGGCAAACCCTGCGGGACTATGGTTACAAATTAACCAAAGTCCCTTTGCTATGTGATAATGAGAGTGCAATCAAAATGGCCGACAATCCCGTCGAGCATAGCCGCACTAAACACATAGCCATTCGGTATCATTTTCTTAGGGATCACCAACAAAAGGGGGATATCGAGATTTCTTACATTAATACTAAAGATCAATTAGCCGATATCTTTACCAAGCCTCTTGATGAACAAACTTTTACCAAACTTAGGCATGAGCTCAATATTCTTGATTCTAGAAATTTCTTTTGCTAGCTTGCACACATAGCTCTTTTGAATACCTTTGATTATATCTCTTTTATGTACTATGACTAATGTGTTTTCAAGTCTATTTCAAACCAAGTCATAGGTATATTAAAAGGGAATTAGAGTCTTCGGCGAAGACAAAGGCTTCCACTCCGTAACTCATACTTCGCCATCACTCCGAGCAACTCTCTATTCTTTGGGGGAGAAATGAGCATCAAAGAAAAGAACTTCATCCCTAGGGGAGAGAGTAAAAGCTCAAAAGCTAAAGGACCGGACTTCGCTTTTGGTATAATCTTAACTCATTTATTTTATGACCAAAGGGGAAGATAGCACTTCGAGGGCTCTAATGATTCCGTTTTTGGCGATTCATGCCAAAAAGGGGGAGAAATGAGCCCAAAGCAAAAGGACCGCACCACCACCACCAAATTCAAAAAAAAACTTAGTGCTTTCCAAAAGTATTTATCATTTGGTATCCTATTGTGTTCAAAAGGGGGAGAAAGTAGTATTTCAAAAATGGTATATCAAAACCCTCTTGAACACTAAGAGGTGGATCTCTTTTAGGGGGAGTTTTTGTTAAGTCAAAAGAAAAGCATTTGAAACAGGGGGAGAAAATTTCAAATCTTGAAAATGCTTTACAAACTCTTATTCACTTTCCTTTGACTATTTGCAAAAGATCTTTGAAATGGATTTACAAAAAGAATTTGCAAAAACAAAACATGTGGTGCAAACGTGGTCCAAAATACTAAATAAGAAAGGAACATTCCATGCATATCTTGTAAAGTAGTTATATTGGCTTAATTCCAAGCAACCTTTACACTTACATTATGCAAACTAGTTCAATTATGCACTTCTCTATTTGCTTTGGTTTGTGTTGGCATCAATCACCAAAAAGGGGGAGATTGAAAGGGAATTAGGCTTACACCTAGTTCCTAAATAATTTTGGTGGTTGAATTGCCCAACACAAATCTTTGGTCTAACTAAGTTTGCCCAAGTGTATAGATTATAAAAGGTTCACACTCAGCAAATAAAAAGACCAAGTTTTGGATTCAATAAAGGAGCAAAGGGGCAACCGAGGGCACCTCTGGTCTGGGGCACCGGACTGTCCGGTGTGCCACCGGACAGTGAACAGTACCTGTCCGGTGCACCAGGGGACTCAGACTTCAACTCTTCGCCCTCGGGAATTCTCGGAAGCCGGCGCGCTATAATTCACCGGACTGTCCGGTGTGCACCGGACATGTCCGGTGCTTCAAGGAAGCGCGGTCTCCGGAACTCGCCAGCCTCGGGTTCGCGCGGCAGCCGCTCCGCTAAAATTCACCGGACTGTCCGGTGTGCACCGGACTGTCCGGTGTACCAGCGGAGCAACGGCTCTTTTCGGCGCCAACGGCTCCCTGCGGAGCATTTAATGCGCGCTCAGCGCGCGCAGAAGTCAGGATCGCCCATGCCGGTGCACCGGACATCAAACAGTACATGTCCGGTGTGCACCGGACACCCAGGCGGGCCCACAAGTCAGAAGCTCCAACGGTCAGAATCCAACGGCAGTAATGACGTGGCAGGGGCACCGGACTGTCCGGTGTGCACCGGACTGTCCGGTGCGCCATCGAGCAGACGCCTCCAGCCAACGGTCAAGTTTGGTGGTTGGGGCTATAAATACCCCAACCACCCCACCATTCATTGCATCCAAGTTTTCCACTTCTCAACTACTACAAGAGCTCTAGCATTCAATTCTAGACACACTAAAGAGATCAAATCCTCTCCAATTCCACACAAAGCCCTAGTAACTAGTGAGAGTGATTTGCCGTGTTCATTTGAGCTCTTGCGCTTGGATTGCTTCTTTTCTTTCTCACTTGTTCTTGAGATCACAACTCCATTGTAATCAAGGCAAGAGGCACCAATTGTGTGGTGGCCCTTGCGGGGAAGTTTTGTTCCCGGCTTTGATTAGAGAAGAAAAGCTCACTCGGTCCGAGGGACCGTTTGAGAGAGGGAAGGGTTGAAAGAGACCCGGCCTTTGTGGCCTCCTCAACGGGGAGTAGGTTTGCAAGAACCGAACCTCGGTAAAACAAATCTCCGTGTCTCACTTGCTTATTCGCTTGGGATTTGTTTTGCGCCCTCTCTCTCTCGGACTCGTTTATATTTCTAACGCTAACCCGGCTTGTAGTTGTGTTTATATTTGTAAATTTCAGTTTCGCCCTATTCACCCCCCCCTCTAGGCGACTATCAGTATTCCCGGTGTGACACAGTGCCGCCGATTCCTATGCAAAAGTGCAGGGCTAAGCTCCGATGACTAACCTTGGTTGTAGTGTACCCAGCTGCCAGCGCAAGGACAGGTTGGACTGCAATATAGAGGCTGGGCACATTGAACGTCTTGAACATGATCTCTCCGGTGTACTCCCGGGTCTCAGGGGCAGTCAGAGGGCTCTCAGTTAGAAGAAAATAATGATCTTCTAGGTCGCACGAGAGGTAATTGAAGATGCACTGTTGCCAGAACCTCTCCATGGTATCCCAATTCTCCACCTGAAAGAGTTCGCCCCAGCCCAAATCAATCGTAAGTAAGGTCGCGAAAAAAAACACCAGCAACTGGACACGGCAGTACACAGCTGGAGCGCCCACCTGACCTTTGCGGATGGGATAGCTCAAATTATGCGAGCTGCTGGCACGGGATCGGGCTAGCGCTTCGAGGTCAGCCATGACGCCGGCGCTGTGCTGAGCGAGCCAGTTCCCCCTGGCGGGGGTGCCCCTCGCCGCCGGCTGGGCGGAGCCGGAGAAGGACTCGTTGACGGCGACGACAGTGGGGCTAATGAAGCAGGGCTCCACGTTCCCCGCGAACCCCATCTTCGTGTACAAGCCGCGAGAGCCGGAACAGATCAGCAGCGTGGCTCACCGCCGTCGCGCCTCCGCGCGCAGATCTAGGGAGACTGGGAGAGGGAGGGGCGTACCCGGTGCCATTGTCGATGACGACAGCAGGGTGGGACAAGGCGTCCATGGCGCGCGCCAAGCGTGTGGCCGCTCGTCTCATCAGCGGTGGCGGCAGTCGGGGTGGCGCTGGCTCAAGCAGGGCGAGTGGTGGGCGGCTTTTGGCAGCGACACGCGAAGGCGGGCTACGGTCGCCGTCGCGGCGGGCATCCCAGCAACACCACCACCCGTCCACCCACCCATCGGCACCAGCGCCGAGGGAAGAGCCGGCGACTTCGTCTGTAGACAAAGCTTCGAGAGGAAGGGAGGTGGCATTCCGCGGTGAGACCGCGATGGGAAGATTTGGGAGGCACGAAGCCGCGGCGGCGGCGGCGCGGTACTGCGAGGAGAGCGAGTCGAGCAGGTAGAGGAGCGGCCCGAGGCAGCGAGGCGACGATTGATGGACTCCACGAGCGCGTGCTCATCGGGGAGGACCGCGGGGGCGAGGCGGCTGGAGAGGATTCGGTGCGCGGCGCGGCGGCGATGTGCGGTTGGCGGCGGGATGGCGCGAATCACGGGCGTGCGGGTGGGGTTATCGGCGAGCTGTTTGCGGCGGGGGCGAGCGAAGGGCGAGCAGAGGTCGGGCGCGGCGCGGCGGCGATTTGCGGTTGGCGGCGGGATGGCGCGAATCGCGTGCGTGCGGGGCGTGCGGGCGGGGTTTCGGCGAGCTGTTTGCGGCGGGGGCGAGCGAAGGGCGAGCAGAGGCGGGGGCGAACGGAGGTCGGGCGTGGCGCGGCGGCGATTTGCGGTTGGCGGCGGGATGGCGCGAATCGCGGGCGTGCGGGCGAGGCTATCGGCGAGCTGTTTGCGGCGGGGGCGAGCGAAGGGCGGGCGGGGGCGTGGTTATCGGGGGCGGGGGCGGTCTACACACCGCGCTTAATGTAGTACAGATACCAAATAATATAAACATTCGAGACTGTAAATATAGATATATTTTATCTGAATTTTTTTTCTCTCAAACATCTTTATCTCTACTTCTCTTTTATCTTTCACCTTGTTATTCTCTACATTATATTTTTAAAATTTTCTTCTTAATTCTTGTGCCTAGACGGAGGTGCGATGCACATATTAACATAAAACGCATACACCTCCGTATTAGTGTGCTGTTGCGTTGGAGGATAGTCGAGAGACGTGTTGCAACAAGTGCAAAAGTGACACGATGTGTTGTATATTTGATTACGGCCGGCGTTGGCAGTTGGCTTGGCACCCGTTGTTTCTGGAACGGGGTCAGGTCAGTCAGTGAATCTTTCTAGAACTAGAACGGCTGGGCGGAGACGATCCGTGGAAACGCTTCGACGCGTTTTTGACACCCTTGGTGGATTTGGACCCAAAATCGTGCACGTCTGTGAAGTGAGAACCGGCTTCTTTTTCTCCGGCATCTCTCTGCTTCTCACGACAGCATATGCACTGGGTTTTTTTTTCTCTCTCTCTGTCCTTTTCGCTAGTGTCTGCCACAGCCACTTTAGCTAGCTGTTCGGTTCATGAATAAAGTGCCGTTCGGTTCATAAAATATAACGATAATGATTTACACTCGACCACGCTGGCTAGAGGTGGACGTTCGGGTTACCCGAAAATTTCGGGTCGAGTAATTCGGGTTTTTAAAATTTCGGGTTTTGAGAATCGATACCCGAAATTACAACGGGTTTTGCAATACCCGAAAATCCGGGTACCCGGAATTTCGGGTTCGGGTATTCCCGAACTACCCGAACTATTGTGTCGGCCACATACACCCTATTACGTTGTCATTAATCACTAAAACCAACCATAGGCCTAGATGCTTTCACCCTCAATTTTCATCAATCCCCATGCAATTGAACAAGGTCTAAGGGTTTATTTGGTTAGGGGTGCATTGAATGGGATTAAATCTCTTCCTAGTCAAAACTGAATAGAATGAGATTTAATCTCCTCCCTTCGATCTAAATGCAGCCGAAGAGGGACTAAGGACTCCTTTGGATGGCCAAATCCCTGCAGGGATCCTAGCCCAATCCGTGTGGGGGACGAGGACCGCGTCTCCTCTTCCCCACCTATCCTAGGCTCCCGTTTGGGTGTGATATGGGCAAGAATTGCCACAAGCCTTCTTACCCCTATCCCTGTTGATCCACGGGGAAGGAAAAAAAACGCGTCCGCACTCGTGTTTCGCATTCCTGTCGTGACTCTCTCTCGTCTCTCCTGTCTCTCCCACAGTCTCGCAGCAGCCATGGCAACTAGGGTTTGTGTCACCGGTTGATATATGTTGCTGCTCATGGGGCCATGCTCCATTGCCCTCCATCCCCACGCGCCCACGCTTCTTGTCGCCCCTCTCCATCGCTGGGACATGTCAGCAACGGACCAAGAGCCGGTGACGCAGTTTGCAGCCACAAAGGAGAGAGGTAAGATGATGATCCACTAACGTTGCCTATTCTCTGGTAGTTTCTCCAGTTAACGAGCCACATTATGAAAGGGAAATGTGTCCTTGGGCCATTTCTAAGTATTTTGGTGATCTAGTGTCCAACACAAGTGTCTAAGTGTAAAATGTGGGCAAAGTACAAATCAAGGATAAAGGTATGGTTATCAGACTTAGTACATTATTTTAGAGACTAATGTATTGTGTCTAAGTGCTGGAAACAGGAAAAATCGAATTGGAATTGTCTTGGCTCGAGCAGCCAAGACTCTGCTCAGTCTGGGTGCACCGGACAGTGTCCGGTGCGCCAGGCTGACTCGAAGCGAACTGGTCGCTCTCGGAAATTCATCGGCGACGTACGACTATAATTCACCGGACTGTCCGGTGTGCACCGGACTGTCCGGTGAGCCAACGGTCGGCCGCGCGATCTGCGCGGGACACGTGGCCAAGCCAACGGCTAGAAGGGGGCACCGGACATGTCCGGTGCGCCAACGGCTCTCTGGCTGCCAACGGTCGGCTGCGCCATTTAAGGAAAGAAATCGGGCACCGGACAGTGTCCGGTGTGCACCGGACAGTGTCCGGTGTGCACCGGACAGTGTCCGGTGTGCACCGGACTGTCCGGTGCGCCACGCGACAGAAGGCAAGGATTGCCTTCCCAGATTGCTCTCAACGGCTCCTAGCTGCCTTGGGGCTATAAAAGGGACCCCTAGGCGCATGGAGGAGAACACCAAGCATTCCTAGAGCACTCTTGATCACTCACACTCCATTCATGCGCACTTGTTCGACATTCTAGTGATTTGAGCTTTGTTCTAGTGTGCTAGTCTCTTGAGCTCAAGTCTAGGTCTTGTGTGTGCGTATTTGCTGTGATCTTTGTGTCTTGTGTGAGTTGCTAATCCCTCCCTTACTCCGTGCTTCTTTGTGAACTTCAAGTGTAAGGGTGAGAGGCTCCAAGTTGTGGAGATTTCTCGCAAACGAGATCAAGAAAAGCAAAGCAAAACACCGTGGTATTCAAGTGGGTCTTTGGACCGCTTGAGAGGGGTTGATTGCAACCCTCGTCCGTTGGGACGCCACAACGTGGAGTAGGCAAGCGTTGGTCTTGGCCGAACCACGGGATAAACCACTGTGTCATCTCTGTGATTGTTCTCTTGTGGTTATTGTGTTTTGCTAAGACTTCTCTCTAGCCACTTGGCGATTACTGTGCTAACGTCTAACCAAGTTTTGTGGCTTAAGTTTAAAAGTTTTATAGGATCACCTATTCACCCCCCTCTAGGTGCTCTCACATTGTCCCCCGCCCCCGCCATGGCTTGCCCTCTTGACAAAGACGACAAGGGGCAAGTGACGCCAAACACAAGTACGCCTTGAGACAGGCAAAGATGTGTGAAGCAAAGATTTGGTCTATGCTCTATCATCGTTCTAAAAAAAGTTGTGTCTGAAGGTCCTTGATGCTAGTGAAACAGAAGTGGTGGTTGTTTTGGAGTGGCTAGAGTAGGGAAGACGACGTTCGTCACTGAAGTCTGCAGAAGTGAAACAGAAGTGGTTGCTATTGGTGGTGCATGAATGATGTGTTGGATGGTCAGAAATATCTGGTTGTGCTGGATGATGTCTAGAACGAAGATTCCTGCAAGTGGAACAATTTGTTGGAGTTACTATGGGGCAAGAAAACACTGGAAAACAAAATTATTGGTACTACCATGATTCCTACAATTGCAGCCGCAATACAGTTTGTAAGAACACACAACATTAACTTACAACCCTTGTCAACAGAAGTTTCACAGAAGCTACTAAAGACTACTGGTAAAGGTAATTTCTTTAGAGAAAACTACAATGCATATGGATTTAAGGGTTCAATCACTAAAAGTACTGTTGAAAGGTGCAGTGGGCTGCCCAAGCTTGTTTATTTAATGAGCTATTTCATAAGGGAAGATACATGGAGGAGCCATGCGTGCAGTTGAAGCATTTGAAGAAAAAATATTCTATGCACATACTAGTTGCTAGGTCATATGAACAATGCAGATAACAGTAGGTGACAATAAGTAGTAGATGTAAAGTTGTGTCTCTATACCCAAGTTATAAACCAAAATAAAATAGTTTCTAGGCCATGCCCGTATATATAAAATAGTCAGTTCGACCTGTGAACAATGCGGTCGACCAGGGTACCTACAACAAGCTGCTCTCGGAGGTGCCCAAGTACAAGCATATCACCCCTCCATCCTTTCTGAGTGCCTCACGGTAATCACTCATTTTATATCTGTGTTGTTTGTGTGCAAACCCTATGAATAACCTCAACAAAGATTAATTTGCTTCAACATCAGTGTAGATTATCTTTAATTACTTGGCGTACTACATGTTCAAAAGTATTCAATTGGAAAACATCAATACATCTACACAAGGATCTATGAGCAGTATAACAATCTCTACCTATAGTTGATGCTACCTGCTACTGTTTTACTTTTCCGTTTGGTAAAGCTCTCGAGGTAGCTAGTTAGGTATTTTAATCTACAAACTACATAACTGACATACATTGGGACCGATCGTTGTATAACATGTACAAGAACCTGAGTTGTTTGGACCAACTCTGGATTTTTTAAATCTAAATTAATCTGTAGGTTAACCTAGGCAAGAGCGTAGAAGATCAAGTACCTAAGGAACCAATAACTTTTCTATACGTATGTCATATAAAGGTAGTTAATATGAACTAATCCAATAAAACAACAAACTGTACTAAACAAAACGTATTATGTTGTCATAGAGAGGTAGTTCTGAATTGTCGAGACGAGTTAGTAATTTATTCGAAGTCGACTTTCTGAACAACAATCTGTACATCTGCTTAAATCATTTGTTAAGGCTGAATCATTTGAACTTTAGCATGGACAGTGATTTATTCAAACTCTACTTTCTGAAACAGTATTTGTCTTGTTGGAATTGTTGCTGTGTTTATACTTGTTGGTATTTACTTTTCAATATTGCTCATGTAGCTTGTTTAGTTCCACTCTGTGTACTTGACTGTTATCGTTGAGACTAGGTTTGTTGTATTTCAAACTCATTATGTTCGCACAATCTTACGTAATTGATTCATTTTTATCTAATTGTAGGCCTAATCTACATTTCCATCTTTGAATATTGGTTGCTGATGGTACTTACAAGGTGGACATATTGTACTTGTTTTACACTAGTCTGCTTGATGTCGTTATCTATTTTTTGAGACATTGGTGTGAAGATTAACATGAGAACCAACTGTATGAACTTTGGAACGATTAACTTTGGAGTGCCTTGTGGCAATTAGCCTTTTCTATCCGATGCATGTATTTATATTGAACAAAGTCTATCCTTACTACCAGTTTTGTGGATTGCAACAACATTTTAGAATTCTTTATTTTCCCTATTTTTTCTATTTTTTATTAGTCAAGATTTTAATCTATATCTCTTTCAAATGAACATAGGGTAAAATCACCCTAGATCATCACCCTAGATCGTAGGAGTGTCCACTTAAATTGATCATATAGATACATTGATTTTTATTGGTTCGTTTAATTGAGCCACTTGCAAAAACGATAATACCATTTCAAAAGCTCAATGGACTCAAAAGGAATATAGGAAAAGTTTAAAACCCTTTTTTCGCACGGACACTAGTGTCAATGTTTCGTGGGCCGGCTGATCGTCTTTCGGCCTGGTGGGAGCGTTCGTTTCGTTGGCCCGTGCCGGCGTGCCCTCCGGTCCTCTTCTCGTTCTCCCCCGAGCGGCTCTCGATCTGGTTTGCTCCGCGTCGTCGCTCCCTGGACGTCGCCGCCCTAGTGGTTCGCTTCGCCGCTTCTCGCGCTCTCCGGCTTCTACGCTGGTGGTCGGTTGTTCGAGAGCGGCTCCGGCGGGCGGCGTAGATCGGCGGTAGGTCTTTCACTTCCTCTCCGCTCTCTGTTTTCTCGGTGCTGCAATGGTGCGGCCTGCGTGTCTGTGTGGAGGGGCCGCCGCCCGCCGCGTTCTCCGATTTGGCTTTTCCGCTTGTGCGAACTGGTTCCAGGTGGGTCACCGTGGTAGGAATTTTTCTGCGCCGCTCGGCGCTCGCCTCTGTGCTACTTCTGCGTTTCTATAAACGCAACCCACTAACCCATTAGCCTGTTACCAAAAAAACCCAATAGCCCGTTAATGTACCCGAATCGGACTATTCGGATCATACACCCGCGAACCAACAGCCCCGTCTCTCTCAGCCTCCTCCGGTCCTCCCCCACCACTGTGCGTCTGTGCCTAGGGTTCGTACGGGGACGACAGGACAGCGGCCTCCGCCGTCCCTCCGCCGCCGTAGGTGCCCTGTTCGTGCCGCACGGGCGCTGCCAAAGCGCCCTCCATATCTGGCATGCCTCTGAGCCGCCGCAGCCGCGTCACCAGAGGGTTCGCAGACAAGGTGGTCTGTCTCTATCCTCCTGCCCCCTCTACCTCGAATTGCGGCAACCTCGTACCGCCTTTCGCCTAAGTGATTTGTGTTAGCTAGATTGGTAATTTGTGCCTGTTGATGCGTCCAGTGGTGTGCGGAGGATGCAGCGATTCCGGTTTTGTTTTGCCATACCTAAGAGTTGATTCAGAACTCCGTCCGGTTGTTGATAATTGAGCCGATTTCATGGGTTTTATTACTAGGGTTTAGCATGACTTGCTTATGTTGGTTGCCCCCCCTCCCCCCTCCGTGCATGCACATAGTTGAGTGTTCTGAATATTGGATCTACTTGTTTTATGAATGCTGTGAATTCTAGTGTTCCAGTGATGGGAAACTAAGACCATCTCCAACAGCTTACCTATAACCATATCCATATTCAAACTACACTATATAAACAGTGCAATCTACAATATAAAACGATGCAAAACGGTGTTTTTAGTGAGACAATATGTGTGCAATGTACAGTAGTTCATCCATATGGTCACCAAAAACACTTTTTTTTGTTGCTTTTTGACCCTTTTTGCAAAAGATTTTCATAACTACGCCCTTTTTGGTTTGAATTCAGGAAATTGACCCTTACCTTGGCGCCAATATAAATGACATCGAGATCTCACTCTGGTAAGTCGAGCTGGCGCCTATGTGGCAGTAGGTCGTCGTCGTGGTATTTGGCGCTGACCTCCTTTCCTAGAAACGGCTGCTCGGCCTCATCCTTCATTGACACACACACACACACCACTCATTGAGGCCGAGCGACCGTTCTTAGGAAAAGAGGTCGGCACCAATGACCACGACGCCGACCTCCTGCCACGTAGGCGGCAGCTCGACATACTAGAGCGAGGTCTTGGCGCCATTTATATTGGCGCCGAGACGTGTAAGCTAGGCGCCAATAATAATGGCGCTAAGGTAAGGGTCCATTTCCTGAATTCAAACCAGAAAGAGCGTAGTTGTGAAAATCTTTCGCAAAAAGGGTCAAAAAGCAAAAAAGACGGCCAAAAACACCTTTTGCACTATTTTGCACTGTAGATTGTATTGTTTGTAGAGTCTAGTTTGAATATGGGTATGAGTATGGGTAAGCTGTTGCAGATGGTCTAAGTGGTCCAGGAAGAAATTGCGGTTTTGCTTGTTAGGAGCCGGTGAGCTTGCAGGCTAGTATGTATCTATTAATATGAAAGGTGGATAATATAGGATGAATATATGTATATTACATAGCGTTTGGATCTCTGCCGTTTGTTGTTCTGTTGACATTGATGCTTAGAATAGCGAGTCGGAGAGGTTGAAGAGAAATTATCACTTTGTAATGTTTTACATATAAATAAACTGATATGCTTCCATGTGCTGATTATGTGGTCCAGTTTTGTGTACGAATATTACATACTTAACGTTTTGAATTCCTGCATTTGTTGTTCTGATGCTTAGGCGGCCGATTAGTGGGATTGTGGGAGAGGTTTAAGGGAAATTGTCGCTATGTAATGTTTAGATAAATAGACTGAGATGCTTGCATCAGCTGATTATATGGATACAAGTTCTTCTTTTGCTCCACAGTTCTGTGAGTTTTGCTTTCCTGTTTTTTGTTACCTACAATAATGTAGTGACAAGTTTTCTAAGTCCGTGAATTTTAACTTTAGGATAGATTCTTGCTTGCCTGTACTCTTGTACAATACACCACATTCCTTCTTAACTATGATTCCGCCATATCATTTCACTAGGTCGCAGGTTCGTAGCAGCCTCTTCTACATTTGCAGGGGAAAGACTTGCCTCGGTTTATCCCTTCCCTAGACCCCACTCTTGTGGGAGCCTCCGTCACTACTCACTGGGTCTGCCCTCTTTTTTATGATTTTGCCATATCATTTCAGTAGAGAAGTTGGTTTCGTTCAGTAACCATTTTTCTGGCATACTGTCAACTAGTTGCTGTGTTTCCCTTTTTCTTCTATTTCTGCATTTTAGGGTCTGTTTGGTTCACCTGTAGATTCCTGAAAATCTGATTTGTGAGAAAGCCGTTGTGAGACGACGATTATGAAAAAACTGAAATTTATTTGGTTGAAAGTTGAAACAACTGTCAACTATAGATTTTATAAGAGCATGACAATTTGTAACATGATTGCCAAGAATCTAGAAAATCTGGGGTAGAATGTGATTCTGAATCATACTAGAGGAATATGTAGATTTTTAGGAACCTTTTCTGCTGTTGTACCTGTTTGGTTGAAAATCTAGATTTTTGGTAGCGAATCCAGTTCAGAAATCTGAATCAAACACACCCTTATTTATGAGCTTCTAATTTATATCTTCGTCATTTACTACTTCTGAGGTAGTTAATTTTGTCTATGTAGATTCTTGTTCATTGCTTTACTTTTTTAGTAATTTAATTTAGAGTGTAAACTTATTCTTTACCATCTCCAGGTCCAGGTGGTGTATTAGACATGTCTTTCAGGAAGCGCCAACCTTCCAGTAACGGAGCTTCCATTAATTTAGCTCCCCTGGGTTTTCCAAGTCAGGAACTTGAGAAGGTTAATCCTGTAAATTCAGTGATGTCAACCGATTTTGAATCCATGGATGGTGTTGATATTGATATGAGGGAAGTTTACTTTCTCATTATGCATTTTTTATCTCATGGTCCATTCAAACGGACCTTTGGAGAATTGTGCAATGAACTCCTAGAACATCAACTGCTACCTAGAAGATACCATGCTTGGTATTCACGTGGTGGTTTCCATAGTGGCGAAGAAAATGATGATGGCATATCACTCCCTTTGGATTATGTAAAGCTAGCTGAGAGGTACAAAAATGTTACTCTGTTGTCTAATCAATTTGCTTCTGTTATTTTCTAATCATGTGGCAGTGAGGGACTCTTGATTGTTGATTCTGCAATTAATTAGGGGGACCGGAGAAACTTTCTAGATTTGAATACAATTGAAAAAATCTGTATTTAGATCAAAATTCAATGTTAATTCATGTGCTGCTTCTTTAGAGCCTTCTGTCCACACTTCATCCACAGTTTTAATTGATACTATTATTTTTCATATCTTATCTGGCCAGTCTTGCCTGATTAAACCTTTTGATTTTGAAATGATAATTATCTTAAAAAGTTGAAAATGTATACAGTCTAGAACAATGGGTTTTATTATGCTTTTATTTCTAAATGATCAGATAAAAACTCGACCTGCGGGGGGTAAGACAGCCCCCGGGCATTGAATTAAGAAGAAGACCTTCTCACACAGGTCGAGAAAACCCCCGAACCCCTGCCCCACCCACACACAGCGGCATCGAAGCCCATGTGAGAACGACCACTACTGGGGCTGAGCCTTAGACCTGTGCTTTGGCGTGGGACAGACGAGGGGATTTTTTTAACCATAGCCTGAAATTCGCTCCCACGGGGAGTCGAACCCAGGACCTAAGGAGTGCTACTGAGACCACCTAACCAACTCAGCTAACACTCAGCATTTTCTCACTTGTTTTATTTTAGGTACCCCCACATTGGTAAAGACCACTTGGTGAAGCTATTAAAGCAACTGATGGCTAGTTCTTATCACCCACACAACTTGATTGGAAGAGTTTCTCCAAATGCTGCTGATGTCCCAACACTTCTTGGCTCCAACTCCTTTTCACTTCTTCCATGTATGTGTATCAATGTTCTTCAATGTGTTACTTCTTAGTATTCTTTCCTGGAGCTATTTATTAGAGCATTTGTATTGTATATTCAACTTTGTGTTTCCAGTTTGGGTAGCCCCCAACTACTGTTTGGTTTTCCATGTTAATATCGCAATGTCTTCACACATTCTTGAATCCTTCAGCTGACAGGCAAGATAAGGGAACTCCCAGGCTGCCAAGTTATCTTCGTTGGCCTCACATTCAGACTGATCAAGTTCATGGTCTAAGTTTGAGAGAGATAGGTGGTTTCACTAAGCATTGTCGAGCTCCCTCTGTACGTGCATCTTGCTATGCCATCGCGAAGCCATCCACCCTTGTTGAAAAGATGCAAATCATAAAGAGATTGAGGGGGCATCAAAATGCTGTGTATTGTGGTTCGTTGAACTTTCTTGCTCTCTTAGCTATATATAAATGTTCAAAACATCTTAAGGCTTGTTTGTGTTAGACTGTGTTATGTCTATGGGCCTTGGGCCCAGTTAAGCCCTAGCCCGTATGTAGTATATACACTGTACTCTTTCCAATATTCAACTATTCTCCTCTATCTTGGTATCAGGCCAACCCTGTCCGCCTCCCCTGTGTGCTGTGTTCCCTGGCAGCCGCCCTCCCTCCCTCCCTTCCCCTGGCCGCCGCCGCCAGCAGGCCCTGCCCTGGCCGCCGCCGCTGCCAGCCCTCTCTCTCTGGTCACCACCACCACCAACCTTCCTTCTTGGTCACCGCAACATGCCCTCCCATGGCCGGTGTGCCCGTCTCCTCCCTTGGTGACTGATTTTACCACAATTTTTTAGGTGGCTAGCCTTAGTGCCTTACTATTGCCACATTTAGTCATGAAACTTGTCTAAAAGGCTATGTTAAGCCAACTAACATGTGGCAGCAACTAAATGCTGCCTAAGGAAACTGTGACCGATTAGGCTTAGGGTTTCTGAAAATCTAGTTATAGCTATGAGCTGTGAGAAAGCTATTGTGAGATGATAAGTGTGAAAGCTGAAATTTGTTTGATTGAAATAAGTGTTAACTTTAGATTCTATAATAGCATGACAACTTGTAACATGGATGACAGGAATCTGGAAAATCTGGAGTAGGAGGTGATTTTGAATTGAACTAGAGAAATATGTAGATTTTCAGAAATCTATTATGTTGTTGTACCCGTTTGGTTGAGAATCCAATTTTTGGCAGTGAATCTGGTTCAGAAAGCCGAACCAAACACACCTTAGACTTTAGAGCATCTCCAATAGTTATGTAAACAACTCCCTAAATATGAATTTAAGAAGTTTTCGGGGAAAACTCTTCTCCAACAATTATGTAAAGCAGGTCCTTAAATTTACAAACTCTCTACAAAACCCAATTTCATCCGTACATTTACCAACCTCGTTGGGACTCCCTAAATCAATGTTGGTTCTAAATCCATCGCAGAAACCATATTTCGGCCACCGCCGTCGTCCCACCGTCCTGTTGACCATAAATCTATCTCCAGTGCCCTATGCTGTCTTCATGCCGTCGCCACTACCTTTTGGTCTTCCATCGGCAACTTCGACCTTCCAAGACGTTATGTAAGGTTGTTAATGTGCTAGCTCAAATAAAAATAGAAAGCATGCTCCCTTTTTTGTTGACATGAACAATTTTAAAAAATTAGCAACTAATAAATAGAGAACTGTTGGAGCACACATATTTTTCTACTTCTTAAAGTGATTTAGCAACTTCTTATATCTATAATTTACGGTGCTAAATTTACATAACTATTGGAGATGCTCTTAGGTCTGGCAAGTTTAGGGTGCGATGCAAATTGGGAGTTCTTAGGATCGGGTCAAACTGCCCCCTATCCAAACAGGCCATGTTATGTATCTCTGTAGATATATGAACTATGTTAGGCCTATTATACATGCTAGAAAAGTTCTCGTGATTGATTATTATGTATTATTTCATTCAGTTAAAACCAATTTGTATATGCTATCCGTTTTGTTCGAGCTCCACAAGATCTTATTTTCCCCCATGATATATCTTTGACAAACTTAGCTGCTGCTTTGGTTTCTTTGCTCCCTCAAAGCCCAAACCCTCTTACCTTATCATCAATACACCTTTTTTATCTGCTGCATCACTTTCATTCTATTCCTGTATCTGCAGCTACCTTTGATCGCACAGGGCGTTATGTTATTACTGGTTCTGATGACCGCCTTGTTAAAATATGGGCGATGGAAACAGCGTTCTGCCTGGCTAGCTGCCGGGGCCATGAAGTAAGTTTTGCTTGCTGTGGCATATATATACATAATGTTTCATTGATAACTTAATCACACTTAATCTGTTCCATTTTTCAAATCAAGGGTGATATTACCGATCTTGCAGTGAGTTCCAATAATTCTGTGGTAGCATCTTCATCTAATGATTTCATTATTAGAGTGGTAAGTTCAGTAGTATTCATTCTTCATAAGTAAACTGCCATAACATCATGATGTTATTTCTTCCCTTTACCTTGAATATCTCCTTTTACCAATGAAGTGGCGTATGCCTGATGGAATGCCAGTCTCAGTGCTCAAGGGGCATACAGGGGCAGTTACTGCTATTGCATTTAGTCCAAGGCCAGGTGCTGCTTTCCAGCTGTTGTCGTGAGTGGCTCTTTTCTCTTGTTTCCTCATATTGTATAATTTTTGTGCTACTTAGTTGTTCTTGTTGCCCTCATGGCTCTGTGTCCAGATCAGTCTTTCTTTGACGTTCTCTAAGATACACAGCTTACAGATCAGTCATTCTTTGACTTTATCTGCTGTAGTTTGAGTGTTTGAATGAGGCTAACACTTATCTGAAAGCTAGATTGCCAATAGTGGAACATGTTCATTTTTCTCTTCACAAGAACTTTTTGGCGTACATTTACCCATACTGGAGGCAGTATATACAGCAATGAAATATCTAGTATAAGTTGATCCTATGTTTTCTGTGTGTACTTTGGTTTATATGAGCTTAGATTCTCTATGATCTAAGGGCAGTTAATTTGTGTGGATTATGTGCTGCTCCATACTCCCTCCCATAATATTAGGTATTTTATAAGTTTTTGAATAATTTAAGCCAGGTGAGAAATGGCGCATGTACCCTTCGTTAAAGCCAACTCTCGCTCCAACATTACATTAAAGACAGGTTTTTATTGGCTCATGTAACAGTAATGCTAAGGGAACAAAAACTGTATTCCTGGGAAGTGACAATGGTTTTAATTCTCCCCAAATCCCTTATATTATGCTGTTTTCTGAAATAAGAGACATGCTGCATTGCTGCTTATGTATTACATATTTGTAGTGCAGCTTTGTTTTGTGTGGATTTTCACTGTCATTTTAAACACTGATTATTTAATGACACATCTAAGGTGTATTGAAATGTGTTTGGTTCATATTGTTTGTGCTACAACTGGTTTTCTGTAGTACTTCACCGCACACAACTTTTTATAGGGTTTTACTTGCCATTGTTAGTTATGTTCCCTTTGAAGTAATCTAATAATATTTGTTGACAGGTCATCAGATGATGGGACATGCAGGATTTGGGATGCCAGATACTCTCAACAACCTCCAAGACTGTATACACCAAAGCCCCCAGATGTTGCCCCTGGTCAGTTAATTGAAGCATGCATCATGCATTAGTGATGTCGAATTCTGGATAATCCAATCCATGTGGTGTTGATGCCAGGTAAGAGTGGTGATGCATCTTCCAGCGCCGCTCAAGTTCAGCCAACAAATCACCAGATCTTATGTTGTGCATTTAATGCTAATGGAACCGTGTTTGTCACTGGCAGCTCGGACACTTATGCAAGGGTGTGTTTTTTCTTCTTACCTTCACATGTCAATTTCTACTGTAATTTTGGAAAATTGCCCTTTGTCATCAAGAAAGTTCATTTCAGGTCTGGAATGCTTGCAAGAGTTCTTCTGATGAACATGAGCAACCGATTCATGAGATGGATCTATTATGTGGGCATGAAAATGATGTAAACTATGTGCAGTTTAGTGGATGTGCAGTTGCATCAAGATCTTTTTCATCTGATTCCAGTCATACCTCTAAGGAAGAAAATAGCCTGAAGTTAAGAAATTCTTGGTCAGTATTTTGTTTGTATATACTGTTTTTTTTTCTTTTCTTCTTCTAATGAAATGATACGCAGCTCTCCTGCGTGTTCGAGAAAATAAGTATTTTGTTTGTCCTTATGTTTTGTTTTCTCCTTCTAAATGTTCTTATTTATTTCCATTAGGCATTAGCGGCATCAGTTCTTATTTGTTGACCCAAGGGTTTCCTTTTTATTCAGTCAGTTCTTAGTTGTTCACCTTAATCACCTTCACCAGCGTCAAATGGTGTCATTTTTTGTTTCAACAATCCTCCATCAGTTGAGTTGGTCACTATTTTTTTTTGCTAGGTTCACGCATAATATTGTTACCTGCTCCCGTGATGGCAGTGCAATTATATGGGTTCCACGATCTCGGAGGTCACATGTAAGCTGTTGTATCCTAGAACTTCATGATTTTGTTTTCCAAAAAATCTGTTTCCATGGACATTTTTATGATGATTGATGACATGCATAATTGCCCAATCTAGCTACTGCTATAGTGGTATCATCACCTCCTGAAATGCTGCCAATCATATTTTATGATTCAGTATGCAACTATGCATTGACTTTCTTCATTGTGTCATGTTCATTCAGTAATGATGTATCCAGTGCAATATCCAGTGGCAAGTCAGGTTTACTGGCTCATTTGCACTACTGCCAGTTTGTGCAACTGTAGATCACAAATGCCTTTGTTGTATGCTATAAATGTGTTCAAAGTAGTTTGTAATTTGTTCAATTGTTCCTGCATTGTTCCAGGGAAAGATTGGACGTTGGACGCGTGCTTACCATCTTAAAGTTCCCCCACCTCCAATGGCTCCTCAACCACCTCGAGGTGGTCCTCGTCAAAGATACCAGCCAACTCCTCGTGGTGTCAATATGATAGTTTGGAGTCTGGACAACCGCTTTGTGCTTGCTGCTATCATGGGTACTTTTGGTCTACTAATTCATATGTTTTCAGTAATTCACTGCAACCATATCCACATTTTACTTGAGTAAAATGCACCAGAGATCTTAACTTTTGAGTGGGTGTCATCTGGGTCCATCAACTTTTAAACTGCATTTTTGGGTCCCTGAACTTTTTAAGTGATTGTTTAGCCCTTAGATCAGCAACCAGCGTGGCAGTGGGATGTTAAAAATGCAATTAGCCACTCCTCACCCCATATTCTTCTCCTTGGCCAACTGTGACACCACCGATGCCCTCCATGCCTGCGTTCATCAAAGCTGTCCCCACACCTCTGCGCCACCTATGACTCCCTCTCTCGTGCTCGCTAGTGTCTGTTGTGTCTCCCTCACCCCTCCTTTGTGCTTGGCCTCGTAACCGACGGGGTAGGCTTGGTCATTGGCTAGCTAGAACAAGGAGGGTAGTAGGCGACAATTGTGTAGGCAGCCGTTGGTGATGGTTCCTGCCTTGCTCTTATGTCCTTGTCCATACCCCATGTGCCCCTATTATGTGCTGGCCATCATGGATGAGCCGAAGCTCAAGGTGTTGTCTCGTATGGCACCTTGTCTCTCCCAAGAGTGTCACTTGTCTTCTCGACTCTCCGACTAGCCCTTGCTTATGCTCATTGTGCCTCCTTTAGTTGGAACCCTTTCTTTCCACGCTACCCATTGGTCCGTCCTTGCCAGCCATGCACTCTATGGCTTGTGCTCGCTAGCTTCATGCCCTAGCTGCACTTGCACGCTGGCTCTACGCTCGTGCCTATTTACCGGCTCCATGTTGCATGTCGCTCCATTTGACCATGCTGCTGTGGAGCAGGAGGGCCTTTTCGGCTCAAGCTGAAGTCTACCGCCCAACAGGAAGCCTGTTGCAGTCGGAGCAGCCGTGCAGCCGCTTGTCTGTTGGATGCGTGTAGTTTGCCGTCAGTCCGCCACTAGAGCAATAGGCTTGCCATGGAGTCGCCGCCATTTCGGCCGTGCTGCTACACAGCTCCGCCGCTAGGCAGCATGATTCACGCTGGATTCGCTCTTTTGGTGGTCCCACACGCCCACACCGCACACTGCCCCCCGTGCCGACATCGCCCATCGATTTTGCGCTTCGGTACAATCGCACGCTGGCGCACTCGCACGCTGGCCTTGTGTGCCCTCGTCGCCCATTTGCTGTTTTCTCTAGGCGAGTGGCCCTTCGAGCAGATCAATGACCGGCAACGCTAGCTCCAACATCATTGGCGTGTGGAAGATGGTGCGGTGAGCATGTGAAAGATAGAGAAACATGGGGGTTATGCAAAAGTAACTGGCCATAAGATTTGACATGACCTGCATGAGGCATTTCCGCCATGTTGGTTGCTGATTCCATGTTGGGTCTAAGGGCCAAACAAAGGGTTATGGACCTCCAGTGAACCACTTAGAAGTTTTATAGGAAACAAAAAAACGCAGTTTGAGAGTGTAAGTAGTGGAACTCTTACTCTCATCGAGATGATGACACTAGGAGTTGAAACAAATTTTCTGGTTTATTTCTCACACACTCGCACAATGCCATACCAACCTGAGGGGTTGGGGTTGCATATTTATAGCTGGCCAGGCAACCAAGCATATGCTAAGATGCTGTCCTCTAGTCTAAGGCCCTGTTTGGGACCGAAGTAGGTCATTAAGAGCTCTAGAAAATCGTGAAGCTGAAGTTACAAACTTTTAGAAGGCATTTAGATAAGTCATTTTGTTTCATATTTAGATTATTTTTTAAAACCGTTTAAATTTATATTATACATCACAACTTCACGTTGAAGCTGAACCCAGAGCAGGGCCAAACACCCCCTAAGATACTGTCCTAGATGTCCTCTAGTCTAGGATGCTGTCCTAGATGCCATCCTCTAAGGATGTGTTTGGTTGCAATGACAGGACGGGACGGGATGGGACGATCCCTCAAATTTGTTGTTTGGTTCAAGGTCAAGGGTTGGGACAGGACTATCCCTGTGTTGTCCCTAGTTATCCCTCAAAATTGGAGGGACGAGAGAGGACGCCAGGAGACGTCCCTGTCCTGGCTGTCCCGCAACCAAACACACCCTAAGATGTCCTCCACAAAAGGACCACAAAGACCACCACAAAGACTTATTCCATCAGAGAGTTGGTGGACCTAGATGGCACCCCCTCAAGTAAATAGACCTATGACACATTTTACTCTTCTACTTATTTTTTTCACTAATATTTGCTTATATAGCCATTTGAATTGTTTAATTGCGCTCTTGGAATTTCCATGTTTTTGTCTTAGTTACAAAGTAATTATTCCATTGTTGCTTAATTAAGTATAGGGCTGGAAAATAAACTCGAGGCTCACGAGTCAGCTCGAGCTCGGAGCAGTTCGTCTCGGAGTGAGTCGAGCCGAGCCTGATTTTTGGGCTCGTCGGTGAAACGAGACGAGCCGTTCTGGCTCGCCAAGTCGCGAGCTGCGCCAACTGTGCTGAATTAACCAATCTGTAGAATCATAATGGATTATCGGTTCATTTCTTAGTCTTTAATGACGAATATATCGTATATGACAATTCAAAATTTAAATTGCTCATAATATTGAGTAATGATTTTATATTTCATATTAAAATACTACTAATTTAATATATAATACAATTATATTTAACAAGGTGTGGCTCGCGAGCCAACTTCGAGCCGAGCCTCATCCTTGAGCTCGTGCAGTGGACGTGCCGAGCCGATCCGAGCCAAGCTGAGCTTGGCTCGGCTCGTTTCCAGCCCTAATTAAGTATATATATAAGTATGAAGAACCAATCTAATCCTTTTATTTTGCTCCCATTTATGACCAAACAAGAGTGAATCAGATGATTGCTCTTTGTCAACCATTTTCCCAGCAACAACGAAAGGGCCTCTAGCGTAATGGTTAAGGCTTTCGAGTAGCACCTCCAGGTCCCGGGTTAGATCCCCCTCGAGAGCGAATTTCGGGCTTGTTTAAAAAAATCCCCTCGTTATGCCCCACCCGCTCTCGGGAATCGATATCCTACGCGCCACCCTCCGGCTAGGCCGTTGCAGAGTGGGCAGTTGATCGACCCGTTAGTGATGGGGGGCCAGGGTTTATCAGTCATTAAGACAAGGATACAAGACTTCAACACCACCTTCATAATTGCAACAAGTATCATAACCGTGTTGGATGTATACTCATTTAATCGTACTTGTATACTCATTTTATTCAAAAGAGATGCCTTATAACATGTAATGATTCGAAGGGGAAAAGATATATAATACAAGAAAACATAAACTTTAAATGTGAAGGAGCTCAGATATTACAATCGATCACAAATATAAGCTTCAACAATGAAGTTGTACCTTCGGAGGCTTTAAGATGACACGAGCGTGACAAGTACGAGAAAACAATGAAGTTCACCTGTTTTAGGGTTGAGCCCTTGTACAATCTTGTGTGAAATTACATCTTTACCCTTCCTTTTATATTGTAATGCTTCACATTCAAGGGTATACATTTATGACATTTCACCGTACAAACATGCCACACACGTCTTCTTTCTGCCGAAGCTCCTTTTGGGCATCTCCTCCCGACGGAGGTTTTCACCGTTGTTGCCGAAGCTTTGCTTGTAACACCTTCGTCTCTATGCTCTTTCAATTTGCTTGTGGGTAGCTAAAGCAGTCTGATGAGGGTTCGGTGATCAGAGATCAAATTTCTTCGGGGCACTTTAATTGGTGATCAGAGATCGAATACCTTCGGGCCACTTTAATCTTCTTGATCTGAAACACCATCTAAACACTGATTTGTTATTTTGGACCTTTGGCTGAAGGCCTTCTCTCCAACAACCCCCATGTTCAAACCATCCACCTACACATGGTTTGAGTTTCAGTTTTAGAAGCAATAATCATTTTCTTATTCTTATCATACCAGTATAGTTCAATTATCTCCGCTGTTACTTCTATTCATCTTCCTTATTTCTTATATTCTGCAGATTGCAGAATTTGCGTATGGAATGCTTCTGATGGGAGCTTGGTGCATTCACTGATTGGCCATAAGGAATCAGTAAGCATATTTCATGCATTCTATGCATTTTGTTTTCATTATGTGAATGATATGTTGTGTTTTGCCATTCATATGCTATTTCCTTTTTTTTCTCGAACGCGCAGGAGAACTGCGTATCCTTATAACAATTAGGGAATGGAAACAAAACAAAAGGGTTTAGAAAGCAGAGAACCCGCCAAAATAAAAAACACAAACACAAGACCAAAGAGCTAGAAAACAAAGGAACCAGCCACATTCAAGGCCTTAGCTACGTCTATGGAACCCAGACCCATAGCACCAGCCATAACCCAACAAACTGCTTCATCAAGGAAGCTCCTTTGACGCCTCTCCAATGAAGGGGAATCCCCATCAAAGACCACTGTGTTACGGTGAAGCCATATACACCACGCCCCTAAGATGATGGCACTGTTAAGCTCCTTTTTTGTGCTTTTGTGCACACGAAGCTCCACCTGTTTCCACCATTCTGCGAAGGAAGGAGCATCAATAGTCGGTGTGAGGTGACCCAATGCAAATGGGGATAATAAACTGTGCCAGAACTGACAGGCAAAGATACAAGTGATGAGAAGGTGCTGGATTGTTTCTTGCTCTTGATCGCATAAGGGGCAAACAACCGGGTGTGGTAATCCTCTCTTTTCTAATCTGTCAGGAGTCCAACACCTATTCTTCAGACCAACTCCAGCAGACTCCTTCTCCCTATCCGTATTTAGCACGGCCAACAGTATACAACGAGACAGTGCATCCGTCCCCGTTTCCAGCAGACTCCATATCCCACTCCGCATCCTTATTTTTTCTTTGCGCAGAGGAGAGAGACACCGGAGGGATGTGGAGTCTGAACGTGCGGCGCGCATTTTACACGGTCTTATACGAAGTCTGCTGGATCGCTGAACAGTGACTTACAACGTGTAAAATAGGGATACACGGCCACATACGAAGCCTGCTGAAGTTGGTATTATAGCCAACCAAAGAAAGAATTTGCATTTTGGTGGAGCCCAGGTTTTTCAAAGTCTTTTCCATGGTTCATAAGTAGCTGATCCTGCAAACAAGATTCGATAACATGATTTTGAGGAGAATTTTCCTGAAGCATCTTGCCTCCATCTATGTTGATCGGGATCCTATGATAATTCAACCTCCCCCAAAAAATCCCAAAGCAGCAAATATTGTTGAAGGCCCAACAGAGAAAGAGGAGTCCTGATATCATTGACCCACCTTGAAGTTATCAAGGGCCTGAGGTACGATTGTAGAAGACAGAGCTCTTTTTCCCACCTTGGCGATCACATCTGGGGCAATGTCCCTGATCGCAGCCCCATTCAACCAATTATCAGTCCAGAAAAGAGTGCTGGCCCCATTCCCAATTATGGATATCACAGATTCTGCAAACAAATCTCTGACATGCTGCTGCACAGGTAGGTTAAGAATCTGCCATGGTCTATTTGGGTCAGTTTTTTCTAGCCACAACCACTTTGCTTGCAATGCCCAGCTCTTAAACTGTAGGTTAGGGATCCCTAGACCCCCGGGACAGATAGGCTTTGTAACCGTTTCCCAAGAGACTAGACAACTGCCTACATTAACCTCCTTCCTTCCCTTCCAGATAAATCCCCTTCTAGTTTTGTCGATTTCCTTTAAACACCCACTTGGGAATATTCATTGCAATGAGAAGGTAGATTGGGATTGCCGAAAGCACAAACCAGATAAGAGCTGTCCTACCAGCAAGGTTAAGGAGGTGTGCTTTCCAATTTGGTAACCTCTCTGGATCCTATCTACCCAAAGCATAAAGTCAGTCACATCTTCTTAGCTTTTTATCTGCGAAAGGGCCTCTAGCTAAATTGTTTAGGTGGTCTGAATAGCATTCCTCAGGTCCTGGGTTCAACTCCCCGTAGGAGTGAATTTCAGGCTGTGGTTAAAAAAATCCCCTTGTTTGTCCCACGCTAAAGCATAGGTCTAAGGCTCGGCTCCGGTCGCAGTCGTTCTCACATGGGCTTTGATGCCGCTGTGTATGGGTGGGGTAGGGGTTCGAGGGTTTTCTCGTGTGACAAGGTTTTCTTCTTAATACAATACTCGGGGGCTGTCTTACCCCCCGCAAGTCGAGTTTTTTTAGCTTTTTATCTGAAATTAGAAGCCCCAAATAAGTGCAAGAAAAAGCAGCCGATGTACTGTTAAGAATGCTGCAGCCTTGCTGAATAGATGGCACATCACAACTTATAGGAATGACACATCTTTTGTGCATAGTAGCAACCAGACCAGATGCTGCACCAAAACAATCTAAAATGACCTTAACACAATTCAGATCTTCTACAACTGGCCTGACAAACAACACCACATCATTGGCATATAAGGATAGCTTGTTTCTGATATTTGCTTCATCTAAACCTTGCAATAACAATAACCCTCTGCTATCAGCCAGTTTAAAAAGGCTACTAAGCACATCCATCACCAAAACAAAAAACATAGGTGAAAGAGGGTCTCCTTGACGAAGACCCCTTCTATGCATAATGAGATTTCCGGGAGAACCATTCAACAGCACTTGAGTGGAAGATGAGCTAGAAGATTTGAAACCATGTTACACCATCTAACTTTTTTTGGAAAAACGCAGGAGAACTGCGCCTCAATATATTAAGAAGAAGAGATAAGTCCTGGACAGATTACAAGGCCTCCTCAGGGAGGCCAGAAACACAGGAAACCGAAAAAACCCATCAAACTCAAACTACAACACCCTAGTCTCCAGGAAATAGGGCAGCAAGGTATGAAAGACCCTTAGCCCCGACCATCTCCCAAGACTGTCTCTCCTCCCTAGCTAACTTAATGGACAGATCTAAACTAGGAGTACAACCATCAAAAACACAACTATTACGATGCTTCCACGTTATCCATGCTCCTAAGGCCACAAGAGAATTAAGACCTTTACCAGGAAGACCAGTAGCCAACCCAGAAATCTGCTCCCACCAAGCCATAAATGAAGAATGTCCTGGCTGGGGAGTCAGACTCTGAAACCCAAACAGTTTAAGAAGAGTAAACCAGAACACTCTTGTGAACACACAGGAGACGAGGATATGGTTAATAGTTTCAGCTTCCTGGTCACAAAAAGGCACCTAGCTGGATGATCCAAGCCTCTCTTTGCAAGCCTGTCAGCAGTCCAACATCTCTTGTTAGCCACCAGCCAAAGAAAAAACCGACACTTTGGAGGTGCCCAGGTTTTCCAAACCAGGTGATAGTGACTAAAGGACGTTGATCCAGCAAAGAGGCCTTCATATGCCGACTTAGCCGAGTATTTACCATCTGCCGCAATACTAAAAATATGCTTATCCTCCACTTCAGGCTGCAACACTATTTCTGAAAGAAGCTCCCAAAGATTCAAATAATTCACTAGAACTCCCACAGACAGAGCACCCTTTATATCAGATATCCATTTTCTGTTGGAAAGAGCCTCAAGCACAGTTCTTCTATTTGCAATCCTTTTAGGAACGATGGCAAATAACCTAGGCGCCAGACTACACACATTCTGTCCCAAGATCCATTTATCTGTTCAAAACAAAGAGTGTGCTCCATTTCCAACCTTAGAGACCAAAATAGTACTGTCAGACGAAATCAAACACATAATAAAAATAAGGTTTCGAGTCCTTTTGGACCTTTATCTCCTTCTTAATATATTTTCGCGCAGCTCTCTTGCGCTTTCGAGAAAAAAATAAAAATAAGGTTTAAAATAGATTAAGACAGCATTAAACAAACTCCATAAGTTTATAGCAGGTAGGAACATTGACCATACTGTGCACCTGCAAGTGCGCACAAAAAGGAGCCACATTCTCCATATCCATCCCCATGCCAATGCAATACAGAGTACCATATCCATCCGGCCATTCCATAGAAATAATGAAGTTGCAGCAACACCTTCGCCTTTGCTTTGCTTCAGGCTCAGCAGGGCTCAGCAACACCTTCGTCCTCTTGTACTAGGACCAGGCATACACCAACAGCTGGAGGATGACGTGCAAATATCAAATGGATGGGACTACGACTCATGGTGATGGCGAAGCTTCACCCCCACCCTCCGACTGAAATTAAAAAAAAAATCGCCGGGTGGATTTCAGTCGACCGTCTATCCCTGACTACGACTGCAGAAAAATTGAAGGAAGGGGTCAATTTCATTACCAGCCGCTGGAGATCCATGGATGGAGAGAGGTGGTCACTGCATCTGAACGTCGAAGCTGCTAGTGGATCTGAATCATCCCCGGAACAAGCTAACAACTGTGGCCGGGGTGGACCTCCACTTCGCAGTTCGACTCGGCCGCCGAGAACTCCAACACCGACTATCTGCCATTGGGGGAAATGTGCGTCGCTGGACACCATATTCAGACCATCCGAAGCAGCTAGTCTTGACGGATGTATTGTCTCCACTCTGCCGTCGGAACCCCCAACACCGACGATGATGGCTTTCCTGCCGTATCCTGCCATGGCTCCACGAAGAAAAAAGTGCGAGAGGGTGGAAAGCGGCTCGGGAAATCACTGCGATGTGCGCGCGTGAGTGGACTGGGAGACCTTGGTTCGCGCAAATATGCGGGGGATGAACCTGCGGATGCGGGTGGCGAAAAAATTGGGAAATGAATAACACTCTGTTGGGGACGTGATTTTCTCCGGTTGAGCGCTAAAATTGGTTTTAGGGGGCTTTCACCCATCCGCTTGGAGATGCTCTTAATAGACTACTGTACCAACATATAATTGTCATGGATCGATCTCCATCTCACAAACACACTCTGATTATCTGCAACCAAACGATGTAAATGGGGAGCCAAACGATTTGCAAGGATGTTGGTGATCAATTTAGCAAAACTGTGGATGAGGTTAATTGGCCTGTAATCAGCAGCTGTCGAAGCATCCACAGGACACTTAAAAGCTTTCCATTTCTGGGCAGTACTCAGCCAAGTCTGCTTATAATTTCTTCTTTATTGGATCTATTAAGTTCCCACCTTGGAAACAGATTTGGAAGTCTTGGGCCCCCTTAGGTGCAAGTTCTTCTTATGGCTGGCAATCAAGAACAGGTGCTGGACTGCGGAGAGATTACTTAAACATGGGCTGCCACACCATAGTGTTTGCCCCCTGTGTGATCAAAAGCAAGAGACCATTCAACATATTATGTTGAACTATATTTTCTTTAGGGAAACTTGGACAAAAATCCTGCTATGTGTTGGCCTGGTGGATTTGGCACCTAACCATGACGCCCCTGGTTTTTCGGCGTGGTGGAGCAGGGATAAGGGTGCCTAAGGAGAAAAGGGAATGGCTCAATTCTCTAATTATTCTGGTAGTATGGTCTTTATGGAAACATAGGAATGCTTGTGTGTTCGATGGCCGGGATCCCAGTGTGTCGGTAATTTGTCAGGAGGTAGAAGCTGAGAGTAGGCTTTGGG
The DNA here is from genome assembly GCF_902167145.1 of Zea mays. Lineage (NCBI taxonomy): Eukaryota > Viridiplantae > Streptophyta > Magnoliopsida > Poales > Poaceae > Zea > Zea mays. The sequence continues at coordinate 16,039,081 of NC_050103.1, forward strand.
TTATGGCTGGAGACAAGGTGCTCCATGAGCTGCTCGGCAGGGCTTCTTGGGTGCATGCCTGAGCATCTGGTAGGGTCGTGTTTTGTGCTGTTTAGGGAGTGAGTTGTAACCACTTCCTTTTGGGTTTGGGGGGGGGGGGTCTACCCCTTAGTAACCGGGAACTGGGAAAGTGGCCACGTCCCTCGTTCCGGGAACGTTCGTTCCGTTCCAGGAACGTGGGAACAATCTCGTTCCCGTAGTGTTAAAACCTAGTTTTAGTAGCGTACCGTGTACCACGTTCCCGTTCCTCGATCACATCGATCCAGGAACCTGGTTACTAGACCCCCTCTTGTTGTACCTTTATTCCTTTCTTAATGAAATAACACACAACTCTCCTGCATTGTTCGAGAAAAAAACCCCACCTTTTTAGAGGTAAGTGTGAGGTAAGCTAAATTCAACAGACCCAATTGCTGTGTGTTTCCCTGATGGAGTGTAATTAGGGCAGCCAACAAATCTGATTTAATAATATGCCAACAAGTCTTACAGAATCTACCTGTGAATCCATCGGGTCCAGGTGCTTTATCCGAAGGGAGGCCCAATATAGTGTCTCTGATCTCTTTTTCAGTGAAGGGAAGGTCCAGGACAGATAAATCAAGGGTAGCCCTATGGCAGCTTGCCAGATTAAGCGTATACTGCCTCTGGGAGTCAGAACCCTACAGATTATAATAATATCTATGCAGCACCTCTCATCTGCTCCTGAGAGGTGACCAACCGGTCACCATCCATCAGATTAGGGATGAAATTCTTCTTACTTCGATAACGGGCTTGGATATGAAAGAAGGATGTGTTGACATCACCCTCTTTCAAATAGAGAATCCGGGATCTCAACCGAGCGATAGTTCTTCTCACGAAGAAAGGACCAAGCAATGTTGCTTTACTTTTCGCATAGTTCTTCCCAGGTAGCAGTCTTCAGTCCTGGGTCATATCCAGTCTATGAAGTATCTCTCTAGCCAACCCGAGCTGGGCCCTCACATTTCCAACTTTCTTATGCCCCCAAGATTGCAACTTTCTGGCCAATCTTCTAAGCTTCAAAGACAGCCTTTCCAAAGGACATGAAGCATGAACTGGCAGATTCCAGGAAGCAGTCACTTCATCTAAGAAACCAGGCAACTTCTCCCAGAAACTTTCATAATGGAATCTACGCTTCCTCCTAAATTCCTCATGCAGCTTGAGAATTAGGGGGCAGTGGTCGGAGGTTTCAGAAGCATTACTAACCAGGGCATGGTCCGAAAACAAGTCCTCCTAGGTAGAAGTGCAGAAAACATGATCTAATTTAACAAGAGTGGGAGAATCTCTCTGGTTTGACCAAGTAAATTTCCTACCATGTAAAGGAATAACATTGAGATCCAAATCATTGATTAAACCTCTGAAGATCCTAAGCAACGTCCTGTTGATATTAGAGTTGTTTTTGTCTTCTGAACTATAAATCAGATTGAAATCCCCAGCCACGATCCAAGGATCACCACAAACAGCCCTGACTTCCCTTAGTTCTTGAAAGAAGCCATGTTTGAGGTTGTCCAAGTGTGGGCCGTAAACACCAGTAAACCACCAATGTGGCCCATCTTCTCGGTGCAGCCGCACAGGGACCGAGTACTTTTTGACAATAGAACTGCTAGCAGACCATCGCGCCAATCCACAAAAATTCCTCCCCTGGTCCCCAAAGCAGGAAAGAACACAAAACCACTAAAATCAGCACCCAGAATAGAAAGCACATCAAAAGCTGAAATGGAATTCAATTTAGTTTCCTGCAGATACACCAGCGAAGGTTTGAGATCCAATACCAAAGACTTGACATCATCTTTCTTGGCATGGTCATTGAGACCCCTCACGTTCCATATCAGAGAACAACGAGAATCCACAAGCAAGTATGTCACAACAAGGCTCCGGAAACAGAAGCCCTAGACTTGGCAAGTGTCAGGTACTTCCCAGCCAAAGGGGGCCACCAAAGCAGCTATATGATCTCTAGACAGAGCAGATTCAAACATCTTTGCATAATTTTTTTTGTCGAAGTCGCAAGAGGATTGTCGTGTTATATTAATAAGAGAAGAAGAAACATCTTTGCATAATTACTCACATCCTTGAAAGAAATGTTCTCTTGCTCATCACAAAATCCTAGGTGCCTGCATACCCGAGCCGCATGCAAGGAGCCCAACTCAGGGGGAATCTTGGCCACTCTCCAACTGCGCCTAGGTTTGACGTTGCATGGCATGACCTTCTTTCTACGCCTGGAGGACTATGGAGCATGGATCAAAAGTTTCAACCGGCTTGATAACACTATGTCTGAACATTTGTAGAACCGAAGAGAGACTAGAGTCTTCAGGCAGCACTGGATCAGGGAGAACCACCTTTCTCCGGGAATAAACCTTAAAGCAAGGAAGTTTAACTTCGAATCTGTCATCAAAGGGGGCCAGACCATCTAAATGCAGAGAGGATCCGATCTCAGAAGCATTCAAATCTGAGGGGTCCACCATCCCCATGCAAGTACTTGCATAATTGATTTGGAGCAAGTTCGTTGGCTGAATCAAATGAACTCTTGAAAGATCCTCCCTACTGAGCTGGTCCATTGCGGCACCTAAGATAATCTCTGGAGAAAGGAAGGGCGCCTGAGATGCTTTAGAAACAAGAACCACAGGGATCGAGGGTACATTCTCCACAATTAAGGGTGGGGCAGCTGTCAAAGGGCCATCCGGAAGAAGGCAGCCTAAGGTGTCGGGAACCGAAGCGCTCTCTTGAGACATTTGAAATGAAGACCCTGTTGAAGGCGCCGCTAGCTCGGGAAGCGAGGCACAAGCCGCAAGGCCTGAGGGAGACGAAGAGCCAGGTGCCGCCCACTCAGCAAAAGAAGCGTCCGGGAGAGCAGGGGCATCAACTGGCCCACCGCCATTCGCTCCAGACACCAGCGCAGGAGCCGAGACGCACACAGTTGAACTTGAAGGGGGTGAGGAGCCGGGCGCCGCTAGCTCTGCAACCGAAGGGCTCGGGAGAGCAAGGGCATCGACTGGCTCTCCGGAAGACATGCCTGAGCCAGAACATGGACCCAAGCGGGTGTGAACTGGTGCCCGAGAAGAAGACTGAGGGGGGTCCCACCGTCGAGGTTGCTGTCTGCGATGGTCCCGATCCAGGTCCTCATCCGACGCACCCGCGGACGGTGATGAAGGAGGAGCGTCCATTGGCGGAGAATCCAGACGATGTTCTGAAACAGAGATGGGAAAGACCAACGTCCGAGGAAACAAAGTACTATCTTCCCCAGCAACCGACGACTCTTCGACATGAAGATCCAATGAAACAGGAAGGTTCCTCGACCCAAAACACCAAGCCCTCAACATGAAAGCAGACATGTCCACAGCAGCTCTAGTATCAGGGTGCAAACCTTGAAGCAAGCAATAGTCACTGAGGAGAAGCTCTGCCATCTCAATCCTCCAAAGATTAGCCGGGATACCACACAACTCAATCTCTAGAATTAAAGGCAAAGCAACTTCGCCAGATGTCAGGGCCTGGCGTGACCACCTCCAAATATGCAAACGGAAAGGAGGGGCGTAGCATGGCTGACCACCGCTGAAGATTCGACGAGCTAAATCCTCACTCGGAAGATAGGCAATGAAGGTGCTCGGTGTTGCTCGTCAGAGATCGAGACATCAGCCTGAAGGCCAAACTTCAGAGCTAGTGCATCATAGACCTCCGCGGCGCAACTCGAGTCTTCATGACCAAGAACAATGATGATCAGAGCATGCGTGAGCTCTTCTTCCGCCTGGATGGACCTTCTGGAACACCCGATCACCTTCACAGACCTGCCCGACACCACTCGAAGAATTGGCACTTGATCAGCCTGGCGACTTCCACCGACATACTTCTTCCTCTGACCGCGACACATGTGCTTCTTCCCACTTCCACCAGAGGTGATTTCGTCACCGGCCGACGATAAACCATGTTGCAAACCGAGGTCGCCACAGGGAGGAGAGGTCGGATGATAGGCTGCCACACCAGGGAACACTGTGTACTTGACGGCGCCCCTCGCCGGTACGGGCACGCGTAAACATGGTGCCCAAACAGCTGACAGTGGAAGCACCACACTGCGTGACGACACACGACCACATGATGGGAAGGGGACAAGCAATTGAAACACTTCCCACGCATGTTGATAGGGTATGCTCTGGGAGGAGTTGAAGAGAGGGGGTGTTGCTGAAGAGATCGTCAACCCACAACCTTCACCCAACTTTCATCATCCCTCGCAGCAGGAGGATTGGAGGAGACAAGCACCTCCTTGAACGTGTGACGAGGTTGGAGGGGAGAAGGAACAGGTTCCAGTTTGTCACACCACCGTTGAGCCTTAGAGCGGCCAGTAGGCCGATGGGCCAAAGTGGAAGGGGAGAAGGGGAGATCCCTGGCGCAGGGGAGAGGTTGGCTATGGCCGCCGGACTTGGGGTAAGTATCGGTGTGAGGCTGGTGGAGGTAGGGGCGCCAGGGAGAGGGGGAGGGGGAGGAAGGCTTATGCGCGTCATCGTTCCTCCATGCTATTTCCTTTCCCTCTTTGAAGGAAAGTTCATTTACTTCTACCATCTTATGCACTTGGAAGCAACATCTATTATTGCCTAAAATTTTGTATCGAGAGCATTGATCAATGACGATGAAACTTAAATGGAATATAAAAAACTTGCAAATGAGATCTTTGAACGTTGAACTCAAGTATTTTCCTTTTCTTTTGGGAAACCCTTTGGCAGTATGGGTTTCTGCTGCTAATTTTTGCTGTAGAGGACTTATCCTTTTTCTTTCTGATGGATTCTTATATTTTTAATGTGCAAGAGCTTCTATTTAGTGACATCCTTGGCCTTGGTGTAGTTATGGTTTATGTTTAGTGACTGCATTTCACTCTTCCACTGCCGTTAAGTGCATCAATATTTGTTTTAACAATGAATTATGTTTTTAGAAGTTGTTCTGTGTGGTATATCATAAATAGAGTACTATTTTCACTTGCAGTTATATGATGATGCTTGTTTGACCCGTATCATTGCTGTTTTTTTAATTCTTTAATGATATAAACATCTATGTGTTATTTGGTTCTGATGTCATATTGTCATGATTTTTATTGTTTTGCTTTTCATCTGCATATTGCTATTCAATGTTTGTTTCCTCAAAATCTGACTCATGGTTGCAGAAATATTATCCTTTTTAATTTGATCAATTAACTTCATCCTTAACAGACGTTTGTGCTAGATGTGCATCCGTTCAATCCTCGTATAGCAATGAGTGCTGGATATGATGGGAAGACGATCATCTGGGATGTATGCTCCTGACTTGATGCCTTTCTTTCTGTTTTTCTTTTCACTAGATACCTTTGTTTGTGTCATAAAAAAGAAAAGAAAAACTAGATGCTTTTATTTTCTCAAATACGCAAACCTGATAAACTAATCCAAAATTTCTACACCAGATATGGGAAGGGAAACCTGTTCAGATCTATGAAACAGGACAATTTAAACTAGTTGATGGGAAGTTCTCTCCGTAAGTATCATTATATACTTTCTTGACAAGCTTTGTTTTTAACACTTTCCAAATCCCTTTGTATACTAAATTGATTTAATATGTACAGTATGCTTAACTTATGCTATGCAAGGATTCTAGGAATACCATGATCTAGTATAGCTCTTAGATTGCTACTTGATCTGATCAAGCTCCATAAGGGCATCTTTGGAAGCATGGTTTAGACGTGAAACCTGTGTAAGGGCCTGTTTGATAGAGCTCCACTACCTGATTCTAAGTTCCAGCTCTCTTCTCTGGTGGAGTGGTTTTGGGGTGTGTTTGTTGGGGGTGGGAAGTAATTTGGAGCTATTCATGGGAAGTGACCAGACTAACCGGCATTCGTTTTTTAATTCTCTTGAACCTTTAGGCATCATTTTACTTCTCTCTACAAGAATCGTGTGCAGAAGAAACTTTCTGGACGAGGTTAGGTTATTGAGTTGCAGTGGTCTCATAGCCTTGGATTTTCTTAGGTCCACATATAGTTAAGAATGAGTATAATTAGGAACACTTTAATTATCTTTGTATTGCATTTCTCTGACTGAATCGTAATAGGATTGTAGTATGAGTAGCCCCTTTTCCAAAGTTGATTTATCACATTGATTAATTACTTAATGTTGTTAATGGAAGTGAATTAATTATGTGTCATGTTTTTTTATTTTATGCTGGATGGTCATTTAGGGATGGTACATCACTTATTTTATCAGATGAAGTTGGGCGAGTATTCATTATTGGAACTGGGCAAGGAGAGTCCCAGAAAGATGCAAAATATGATCAGGTACATTAGCTGTTACTGGACTATCACATTCTTGGTGATTGCTTTGTGCAAACTAGTGTCTGGGGTCAACCATACAAATTGCTACAATCCCAGCGACAACGTGAATCATTTGCTGAGTAGCAGACATTGTAATTTATAATTCAGTTTTATCACGTATAAATTTCTGTAAGAGTGCAAATTTGGTGCCTAGGGGGCTGGTGTTCTCAGCTAAAATACCATATTGCAATATTTAAAAAATCATCGCAAAAATCATGTATGCAATACACATAAGGTTAAGTATAGCTGCAATAATTCAGTTTGAAATTCATCCTACATGCCAAGAAACAAAATAGGCAACCAATCAACCTGGCACTGTTCATCATGTGCTAACAGTGACATTTCTGTTTTTTTAATATTAGTGTGAAAGATGAATTTCAAAAGGGTCACCAGGTCGTGGTGAGAGCTGTCTGCATTTGCAGGGTCGCGAGTTTGAAGCAACCTCTCTGCATTTGCAGGGTCGCGAGTTCGAAGCAACCTCTCTGCATTTGCAGGGGAAGGCTTGCCTCAGTTTATACCTTTTCGAGACCTCACGTGTGAGGCACTGGGTTTACTCTAATGCCAAAGATGAACTTCAATCTCAATTGTTGCTGTCACACTTAACTTCTGGTGTCGTACATACATGATTTTTGTGAAGATATTTGAAATACTGTAACATTGTATTTTAGTCCTTTAGCTAACTAGGGCGCCATATGATTTTCCTTTCTATAATGTGGCTGGACTGTTGGGTTAGTGTTATTTCACAAAATTAACCACACATGTGCCTATATCCCCACTAATCTACGTACTTCATAGAGTTTGCATGAATGCACTCAGATATGTTTACACTACATAGTGCCTCCTCCCCACCAACCCACCCTGCAAAGATAAAAGAGTGAATTTTATCAGCAGACCCTAAACCTGCCCTGCGGTCTCATCTGGGGTCCACAACCTCTCAAATTGCCTATTCGGGACCTTAATAGTTGTCTTTGGCCTTTAGATTGGTCTAACCAGGTCTAAATTGGTCCGCTGCCTATGTGGCATGCAACCATTGTGCCTCCTGCTTGGTGGTAATCTGAATCATATTACTGCTCACCCCAGGGTAATACTTAACAGATTTGTTTAGTGCTCCCATGGCGTATCACATAGGTAGCTAGGACTGATTTGGACCCACCTGAAAACCATGATAAGTTTAAGGTCTGATATGCAATTTGAGAGTTTGTTAATTTGTATGATAATGTGGGACAAGTTTAAGGGCCACTTGTGAAATCTACCAATAATAGTAATAATAAACTATCATTTAGTTGAGTAACCATCTTTTTATGCATTTGGGATGCTGACTATTTGTGTTCTTCCTAACAGTTCTTCCTTGGAGACTATCGGCCTCTCATTCGTGATACCAATGGAAGTGTCATTGATCAGGTTTGTTACGAAAATGTGACTATTTTCTGATATTGGATTTTTTCAATGAAACTAGTTCTCAATTTACTGACACGCGTGCATGCACACACGCGCACGCGCACACAGGCTAGCACTACTTATCACCTAGGGTGAAGCTTCACCTGGACCAACCCCGTATCGCCCCTCGCGCCGCCTCATCCCAGCGAGTGCTGGGAATCAGGATGGCTCGACCTAGGCCCATCGTGCTTCGGTTCAAACAAGCTTGGGCTGATAAGGCCCAAAAAACTTTTAGGCCGTGTCGTGCCAGCCCAAAGAGTAGAAAAAGTTGTACGGCCCGACCCTAAAGCACACCGTGCCTTCATAGCACGACCCATATATTTGAACCACATAAAGTCCAAACATTTTTTAACATAATGACAGGAGCTCTGTCTTTCCATTAAGAAGATTAGAATTGACCCAGTTTTAGGGAAAACTGGGCCCTAAACCTACACAGAGTGCCCAAACAACACAGGCAACAACAACCCCACACACAAAGCCCATCCGGACTCCAGAGTCATCATTGCCGAGCTCAACACAAGGTACGGGCAGCTCTGACTTTGCCAGACGGGCCGCACATGGCCAAAAGAAACATGATGACGCCTACTCTAAAGTCTAAAACCTGACACAAAAGGAGGAAGATTGTGATGCGCCATCATTGCCAAACCTCAACACACCTACACTCGAGGCAGCTCCAATTCTTCATCAACGACCTCGATCCAACACCCACCTCCATTTTTTTGCCTGATGTCCAAAACAACCCAGGCCATGAGGAAGGGGGTTTGCCTCATGTCATCGTTGTCGAGCCACATCCTCTAACGTGGCAGCTTCGACTTCACGTTGCAAAAAATCCCACCTCCACTCGCAATCCAGACGCCGCTCCACTCGCAATCCAGACGCCGAGAAGCGAAAGCAGCAACTGAAGGCAACGTCGAGGCCGAGACGAACTTCAAACATGACGCCTTCAAGGAGTGACGTGTAGGAAGCCATCGTCACATGTCCGAGATGGACCGAGCTTTCGCCCAAGGAAGACAGAGCAACACGACACCCTCAATAGGGGGAAGTGGCGCCCACAGGCGTCATCCTCGCCGATGCTTTCGCCCAAGATGCCCTCCAACACATCGAGGCCAGGACCCAGGTCAAAGCATGCAGCCTCCGCCGTCGCCACTGCCCTGGCCCCCGCGCAAACCCCTTCAGACGGACATCGACGCGCTGGCTGCCGCAGCAGCCGCAAAGTTGCGTCAGCTGCCATCCCCCCGGGTTGGCACACAAAACCAGGGAACACCTTGTCGTGTGCGCCACATTGCCACCCGCCAGAGTCGAAACCGGTTGCCGCCATTGGCCCTGACACCCGCGACCATTGAAACTGGCACTCCAGCGCTCAACCCTGAACAATACAAAGGGGCCGGACCGACGGAGGACACCTTGCTCGCACCATGGCCTTTCATTGTGAACTCCAGCCGCGCAAGAGCCACGACCCAGATCCGGTCGAGGGAGGCACCGGTGCTCCACCCAGCACAAGATGAAGAGGCTGACCCGGCGATGGAAGCCCTGCACGCACCATGGCCTCCACCCGAGGGAGGATGGCCTGCTGCCGCTGCTGAGCCCGAGAGGCCGCCATGGAGCTCGTCGGGGACCACCTCCATGGGAGCACACTGGATTTGGCCTGGCCTCCAATGACCCACAATGATGACACGACCGTACGTGGCACCCACGCCGTCGCCACCATTCTTGCGCGGCCACCATCTCCCCGCACGCGACCAACACGACCTCGAACCGACCACGGCAACCTCGGATGCAGCAAAATCCGGCCACCCTGACCACGGATCTGCCCACCGCGACCACAAATCCGACCACGGCGACAGCGACCCGAAGGAATGACGACCTCTTCTTGTGCCACGACCGTGCCTCCCGACTTCAGGAAGGGACTAAAGCCTCGCAACCACCCTTCGCCAGCCGCACGACTCTACGGTGACTCGCTTCGGCCAAAGTCACCATAACGAGAGAGAGAAAGGGGAGGGGAAAAACTTTTGAGAGCACTAAAAGGGGAAAGACCTAATCACGGTTCGAGCACGTGGATAGCTTCTTTCCAAGCACTTGTATCCAAACACAACTCCATTGGGATATTCCATTCTTTCAAGTCCCTTTTGATTGCCTCCTCCCATGTCAAGTTTGGTTGTCCTCTACCTCTCTTCACATTATTGTCCCGTCTTATGATGCCTCTGTGCACCGGTGCCTCTGGGGGTCTCCGGTGGACATGCCCAAACCAACTCAACCTGTGTTGAATAAGCTTTTCTTCAATTGGCGCTACTCCTAGCTGATCGCGTATGTCATTGTTTCTCACTCGGTCCAATCTTGTATGTCCACATATCCAACACAACATACACATCTCTGCGACACTTAGTTGTTGGATATGTCGTCTCTTAGTAGGCCAACACTCAGCCCCACATAACATAGCAGGCCTAATCGCCGTCCTGTAGAACTTGCCTTTCAACTTCTGTGGCATTCTCTTGTCGCATAGGACTCCCGATGCTTGACACCATTTCATCCACCTCACTTTGATCCTATGGCTAACATCTTCATCAATATCACCATCTCTCTGTAGCATCGATCCCAAATAACGGAAGGTGTCCTTTTTTGGTACTACCTGGCCTCCCAAGCTTACATCTCCATTCTCACTAATTGTAGTACCAAAGTCACATCTCATATACTCGGTTTTGGTTCTGCTAATTTTAAATCCTTTTGACTCTAGGATCTGACGCTATAACTCTAGCTTTCTGTTTACCCCTTCGACTTTCATCTACTAGAACTACATCGTCAACGAAAAGCATACACCAAGGGGTATCTTCGTGTATATCCCTTGTGACCTCAACTATCACTAAGGCAAATAGATAAGGGCTCAAAGCTGAACCTTGATATAGTCCTATGTTAATCGGGAAAACATTTGTATCACCATCAATTGTTCGGACGCTAGTCACAACCTTGTCATACAGCTCCTTGATGAGCGTAACATACTTTGTTGCGACTTTATGCTTATCCAATGTCCACCACATGAGATTCTTAGGTATTTTATCATAGGCCTTTTCCAAGTCGATAAAAACCATGTGCAAGTCCTTCTTCTGCTCCTTATACCGCGTCATGACCTGTCTTATTAAGAAAATTCTTTCCATGGTTGACCTCCAGGCATGAATCCAAATTGGTTCATGGTGATATGCGTCATTCCTCTCAGGCGATGCTCAATGACTCTCTCCCGTAGCTTCATAGTGTGGCTCATGAGCTTAATCCCTCGGTAGTTGGTACAACTTTGAATATCTCCCTTGTTGTTGAAGATTGATACTAATGTACTCCTCCACTCATCGGGCATCTTGTTTGATCGAAAAATATGGTTGAACAACTTGGTTAGCCAAACGATAGCAATATCCCCAAGGTATTTCCACACATATATTGGGATACCACCTGGGCCCATCATCTTGCCCCCTTTCATCCTCTTTAAAGCTTCTTTGACCTCTGATTTTTAGATTCTGCGTACAAAGCATCTATTTAAATCATCAAAGGAGTCATCCAATTGGGTGTCCATAGTCTCATTCTCACCATTGAAAAGATTGTCAAAATACCTCTGCCACCTTTGTTTGATGTCTTGTCCTTTCGTGCTACACTGTTGTTATTTCCTGCTGCCCACTGTTGCTGTTGGTGCTGTTGCCTCTTATCATTGCTGCTGCACTTGGTCAACTGGATTGGTTTGGTGGGCTGGGCTTGCCTGTCGTTTCTCTCCGATACTGTTGTCGCATGTTGTTCATTACCCACTCTAAACACTGCTGCTTATAGCTAACATGACATTGCCTAGCTATGCACCCAGGAGTGCTTGACGTCTTAATAACCTTGGTTGAAAATATTTGTATAATTATGATTATGATCTTGTTACGAGTTACAACAATATGTTATTCAGTAACCGTGATGTTAGCTTATCATTCTGCCAGTGTCAAGAAGTTTTGTACAGTTATGTTAGGAGCTTTACAAATTTCATTTTACATTTGTAGCTGTCTGGTTTTGTAGGTTTTAGTGGAATGTTGAAACATCATTAAACACAAATGAGACAGCTCCCCTCAATTGAAATTTGAAATTACAAGAATTCATTCCAGTTCTTATATAATTTTTTTGAGTTGTTTTCTCTGTAAAAGCTCATAAGCTTGTTTTAGAAAAAAAAACTTAAGCTATTGAGCTATACAGCTGTTCCCTTCTGCTTCATATATGTAGGAAACACAGCTTGCACCATACAGGAGAAATATGCAAGACCTTTTGTGCGACGCTGGTATGTAACTTCCCTATTAATCTTCTAATAATTTGAATAGTCAATTGCACTCCTGTCATACCTGGCAATTTCAGGTATGATACCATATCCAGAGCCCTTCCAGAGTATGTACCAGAAACGCCGGTTGGGTACCCTTGGTCTCGAGTGGCGGCCTCCCTCTGTAAATTTTGCTGTTGGCCCCACTTACAATGCAACAACTGGTGAATACCAAACTATCCCAATTATTGATCCGGATAGGTGGGAACCGCTTCCAGAGATAACAGATTTCATTGAGCTTGAACCTGAAAATGAAGTTATCTCTGACGATACTGATTCTGAGTACAATGGCATGGATGAGTATTCAAGTGAAGGAGAACAGGATATTATGAGTGGTGATTCTTCAGGTACTTCATATTCGAGTGGAGAAATTGATGCAGATAACCCTGATAGTGCTCATCTCCGCCGATCAAGAAGAAAGAAGAAAAAATCTGAGGTAAGTACCAACTCTCAAGATCATCCTATATTACTTGGTGTCGTGTTCTAAGTTTCGACATGTTTTCTTTCTATTACATCTTCTGCAGGCTGATCTTGTTACTTCATCTGGTCGGCGAGTCATTAGGAAAAGATTTTTGGATGATCCTGGTGTAGCCACAGTGTCAAGGCCACATAGAGGAAGGAAATCTAGGAATGGATGTTCTAGTAAAAAGAAAAGATCCCCTAAATCCAGGGGTTTGCGACCTCGGAGACGTGCTGCTGAAACCGCATTAATTACTTTCCCAAAGAAAGGAGTTTCAACAGAAGAGGATGAAGATGACTCCGAGAGTTTCTCAGATAGTGAATTGAACACGGATAGCACTGAAGCTGAACAGTTAGAATGGAGTGGTCAGTTAAGAACTAGAAGAGAGATTAACTCCCCATTTGACATCGATGATGTTACAGATCCTTCTCAGTTTACTGATAATAAGGAAAATTCTGGAACTGGTAAGAAACTAGTTCTCAGAATACCACGACGTGATTTAAGAACTCAATTTCCTTTAGGAAGCGGAAAAGCAGAATGCTCCATACAGGATAAAGCAGTGAAGTCTCTTTCTCTAGCTAATCATGAACCAGTTGAGCACGAACTGACTATTGAACCAGGACATTCCCCTGCCTCCAAGGCTGAATTAACAATTGATGGTGATCTGCATGATAGTTCTGCTGTTTGCAGTAATAACTCAATTAGGTGGGGTGAGGTTAAGATGCGATCCTCAAAGCGTTGCAAGTACAGTGAGCCAGCTGGAGGTTTGTGGTCCTCTTCAAATAACGTTGCTTTGCAGGATATCGAGGGATCGAGCAGTCAGCAGATACCTCATGAATATGGCGATGGCATCCAGCCAAGTGTTGTGCAAAACGTACAAGAAGTGCAACATGGAACAATTCTAGATAACATTCCGGAAAACAACAGTACTGATGAACACACTAGAGAAAATTTTGGGGATTTAGAAAAGATAGCTAACAATATTAATGCTCATGCAGACGGAGTGAATGACACTGTACAAGTTCCCAATACTTCTCAGCCTCAACTAAAAGTTAAGTTTAAGTCAAGAGGCTCTGCAGATGCAGTAGGAAATATCATGAACTCCAAGCATGTCAAAGATTCAGTGCAGTGTGGCGATGATTCTTCCATCAATCAACCAAGAAATGCTGACTTCTATATTGTGCCCAAAAGTTCTCAGGAATGCCTAGATAAAAGCACTAGTTTGCATGATTCAAAAAAACCGTACTTGGATGCTTCAAAGAAGTACACTGCAGTGTACAAAAGGTCAAAGCGAAAGAACAAGAAAAAAATGGATTCAGATGAATGTCCGAACGAGGATAGCACTTCTATCTCCAATGACGATGGTGGATACCAACCTGCAGAATACAGTCCTGTTGCAGCTGCAAGCAGTAGATTGAGAAGAAGTGCTAGGAAGTCATTTGCATACAATATCAATGGTACAACACAGGATGATATCTCGGAAGTGAAAGTTTCTTACGGTTCCCATGAAGCATCAACTAGTGGAAGACGAGTTGTCACAGATGTGCGTGAAGGGATGTGGCGACAAAACTCAAGAAGTGTTGGTTTAAGGTCTGCTAGGAACAAAAGAGAAAGTAACAGCTTCCTTGATACACATCCATTGGGTAGAAGGCACCAGGTTTCTTTTAAGTATTCATGGTTAATGTTGCTTGAGCATGAAGATAGCTACCGTTATATTCCTCAACTCGATGATGAGGTTATGTACTTGGGGCAGGTAGTGTTATTTTTACGTTTTTTGTAAAATTTGTGTGGATGAAAGCTCACTCGTTTTATTTTGCTGCTTCTCATTGTCCCTAAGTGTAGGACTGCTAATTAGTGGAAAAAAGTATATGTAAATTGTAAAGTGAAATGAATTAAAAGCATGTGTAATCACTTCTTGGGTTGCTTTTTTTTAGTATTTCACTATTATAATACTTCTTTCTGGGCTTGCTATATTGTAGGGCCATGAGGAATATCTTAAACAAGTGCAATCATCTGAATTTTGCCCTTGGAACCGGATAAAAGGACTTAAAGCTGTAGAACTTTGCAAAATACAGGGTCTTGATTATGCCACCTACAGAGGATCTGGTGAAAGCTGCTGTAAATTAACCATTGAATTTGTTGATTGCACGTCCAGTGGATTTGGCAAAACATTTATGATCACGTTGCGTGAGCTGGTCAACTTTCCAGATTTTCTTGTGGAGAGAACAAGGTACGAAGCTGCTATGGAGCGGAACTGGACCCACAGAGACAAGTGCAAAGTCTGGTGGAGGGACGAAGAAGGACAGGTAGGAGGAACTTGGTGGGAGGGACGGGTGATGGCAGTAACACCTAAATCACCTGATTTTCCTGAGAGTCCATGGGAAAAATATGTCATACAGTATAAGGAGGATGGTTCTGATCACGCTCATAGCCCCTGGGAACTTCATGAGACAGGCAGTTTATGGGATCCATGGAAACATCCACATATGGATCTCACGGTTCGAGATAAATTGTTATCAGAAATGGAAAATTTACAGGAAATGTCACACAGGGATCAGGTGAAGCCATTTGATTTTTAATCGTCACACTTGCTACCATGTTTCTGTGGTACTGATCAGTCACAATACGAATTTATGGTTTTACAGGATCATTATGGTGTTTTTAAACTGGACAAGGTTGCAGAAAAGTCAGATTTCATCAACAGGTACTTCTAATATATTGTTTTTAACAAGTTTTCACCGAATTATAATTTGCAAGGCAATATTTGTTGAAGTTTTCTTCCCAAAAGTTTGATAAAAGAATTAATTTGATACTTCGTTTCTTTTTTATTTCATAATATATTCTTTTGTCAGACAACACAGAAATTTAGGAGATACCATGCACGGAGTACATTACTTTGATTTTTGTTGCTTAGTACAAAGATTACAAATTAATATTATACCTAACAGTAATGTTCATCTTAACTGACTCCTAGCCATACAATTCTTGCCCTAGGTTTCCTGTTCAATTTTCTATTGAGGTGATCAAGGCAAGATTAGCGAACAAATATTACAGAACTCTGGGGGCTGTCAGACATGATACCACTGTGATGCTTTCAAATGCAGAATCTTACTTTTCAAAGAGCAGTGAAATGACCAAAAAGATCCGCAAGCTCTCTGAGTTGCTCGACCAGATCTTTTCATCACTGTAGGGAACATTGCTTGATGCCTGATTGACAATTTCCCTTTTCGTTTCTGCAAAAAAAATTTGGCCTTAGGCATCGAGATGATTTTTACTGGTCCTACTGAGGCATTAGAGAATTAGCCAAAGTAGTTCTCAGGACAGAAAGGGTTTCCGGTGTAGCTCCAACCAGTTAAACTAGTTGCTGATACAAAGTGCTCGTTGCTAACACATTTGACCGTTTGATCTGTTGTCAAGATACAATGGTTCATCCTATTGGACATGAAATATTGGGGTTTTGTTAGAGAAGATGCCAAGGTGTAAATCTGGTGGAGGAAATGCATTAACTGATAATTTCATTTTGTACAGACACCCTCAGCAATAAAAGGAAAAAAAGAAATGTGCAACGTTGTCTATTACATTTTGGGGTGACACATGGTAACTATAATATAGGAAATTAGTGGCACTTTTTTCAGCGTGCCCAGGCACGTATTTTATGTTTTTTTTATGACATCTTTTTTGGTCGCAAGCTATATGGTCCCTCCATCCTAAATACAGAGTATTCAAGTGTTCAAAATTTCGATTAGTAAGGTATTTCTGAAGTACGGAGGGATTAGTAAGGTTCGTAAGACAAACACTTTAAAACCTCTACAACTTTAAAGTTGGTCTGCTCTACTTTAAAGTTCATGAAGATGAGCTAGTTTTTGTGAAGCAGAGCAGTGCTCTTGCTGTTTTGGACCTGCGAACCTAACCAACTAGTTAAATAACATCGCGTGTCCCGGACCTAGATGGCGATGTGAGTTGACACAAGTCGTTTATCCTGGTTTGGGCTAGGAGAGGCCCTACTTTCAGCAGAGGGGGATGAGACTTATATTACTCGCACCTAAGTGCTCGCAGTCTGATTTATAAGTACCGCGGGAGAGGGAAGGATTCCAAGTCCTAAGGGATGATTGAGGCAAATGCCAATACCGAATGGAGGAGAAGACTTGTGAAGTATTGGTCTGCCCCTTGAGAAGCCGTAGACTACTCTATTTAGGATGAGAGTTAGTTGCACGCTGCGAAGGGATGTCTTTGCGCCCTGTAGATGGTATGGTCTTGTACTTTGTTGTTGACTTGTGCCTGCTTGTTTTCTGCTGAGAGCCGAGGCCGAAGCCAAGGGCTCGGTCACGTTCCCGAGCCCTCCTGGATACCATAGTGGTTGACACAGGGCTAGATATGGGAAAACACTTCTTAAGGGGTGCGTCAGCCTTACTATATCTGTTGATGTTGGGACGTCCTCCGTCACAGATATCGAGGGCAGAGCCGGGCTCGGGCGAGGTGGAAGTCCGCCCGAGGTCACGACTGAGCCCTTCCTGGGATTCGATGACATGCACCACAATCGGCGGAGTGGCTTCCTGCGGGATTCCCGAGGGAGCAGGTAGCCGAGGCCAGGCTTGGGCGAGGCGGAGTTTGCACCCGAGGGCGAGCTCCGTGTCGGGTGAGACAGAGTTTGCGCCCAAGGGTTGGTCTACGCTCCTGTCGTATTACATGTCCCGTCAGGGGCGTGCAGACGGCGTGCATGTACAGTGGACACATGCGTAATCATGGTGGTGAATCTTTGATAAGACCGTGGTCTTGTTGCCACTGTACACCTGCAGCCCTGAGTGGGTAGGTACGCACATTGAATGCGGCTGTCCCCAGCGGCCTTCGGTCGTGCCTTGCTGCAGGCCTTGTCCTTATCGCCCGAGACAGGCTTGGGCGAGGCAAACATGGCTGCCCTGGGGTGAGCGGGCCTCGGGTGAGGCGGAGATTCTCTCGAGCTCACGCCCTGTCCGAGATCGGGCGAGGCGGAGTTTTTGGAAGACCCCTGAGGGGGACCTCGGGCGAGGTGGAATCCGATCCTTTTGACCTCGGGGAACGTCACCTAATGATGTCCTTGAGTTTTAAGCACGTTTTAGGAGGATAATCTGGGTACCCCTAATTATCATACCCGACAGTAGCCCCCCGAGCCTTCCAAAGAAGTGTTTTGACACTTGTTTGGAGGCTCTTGCTATCTTCCCCTAAGGAGTGGAAGGTTCTTGTTTCCGATGGGTGTAGCCCCCGAGACCCCGAAGGAGTGGTTTACTCCTTCGAGGTCATAATTTTTTCCACTGTAGGTGTGGTTGACTTCATCCATCACCTGGTCGTAGCCTCGGTGCGAAAGGAGCCCCCGAGCGTCTACATCGGATTGTTGGAGTTTCCAGCAAGCCTGCCGCAGCATAGGCGCAAGGGCAGCCCTAAGCCTCTACACGAGGCAAGAGGACGATCAAGGGGTACCCTGACTTTTTTGGTTATACGCCTCTTTGTCGCCTCTCCGCAAGGAGGAAGAGAGGGAAAGCGACATGCTACCCTCGATGGGCAATGAGCATGACATCTCATGTGAGCTGTTATCGGGTAATCCGAGCGAGGGTCCATGCTCCATTCGATTGGAGTCGGCTAGCGGTCCGGAGACACGCCCCAAAAAGTACCTGCAGATGATTAGCCTGGTCCTGAACCCATTTGATACGGTCTAAGGGCTCGATGCCTCCCTACGATGGGACACCATCACGAATCGCTCCCGGGGATCTCGGATATGCCTTAGGGTACCTCGGGATCGTAGCCTGAGCCTTGGCCATGTACGGACGTACCCATAGTCATCCCTGACTCTATGTTCTGGGGCAGTTATGGATCCTTTCTGAGGGGCCAACCTTCGAATCCCTGATCTGTAAAGGGCTCGGAGCCCACGTTGTTCTAAGGCGGTTTCCTGAACCTTGCCAAGGGTCCAACCTTCGAACCCCTAAGCAGCAGGTGACTTATCACCTCTTCCTTCTCGAGGAAGGAAGTCCAAGGTCTGGGCGCCTCTCCCTGTTATCTGCGAAGGGATGAAAAAGAGGAGGGATAGAGGGCCACACCTTTTGATGCGTAATGTGAAGCGACGCTTGCTGACCGACGTCATCCCGACAGGAAGGGCGAGAATTTAATGTGACGGGACGCGTTGGCCCGTAGGCCGACCATTGCAGCACGCGTGCGTGGGGAATTCGAAGTGACCCAACCCATTCCTGGCCTTGACTCGGGGTGGCTCGGCCCATATCTCGGTGACTCCGTTCGCCCCTATAAATCCGCCCGAGGGCTCTTTCGTTCTTTGCCTTCTGCTCTTGCTTTCCTGCCCTAGCCACAAAAACTCTTGCGCTCTCTTCTTGTCTTCTTCCTTAGCTCTGATGGACGAGAAACTAAGCGTCCTTCCTCCCCACGACCCATGGCCGATCTCCTCTATCACCGTCGATGACCTGCAGGCATTGGTGGACATCGGGCTGCTCCGTCCCAGCTCCCACGGGCCACAGCTGGAGTGGATTGCACCAGGCGACGAGCAAGAACTGTCTCTGCCTGCGGGTTATGTGGTGAGTTTCACCCCCTTCCACGAGCGGGGTCCAGAGTGCCTACGAGTCGCTTCATGCGGGCGCTCTCGCATTACTATGGGGTGGAGCTTCACAACTTCAACCCCAACTCCATCGCTCAGGCGGCCAACTTCGTCGCCGTCTGCGAGTAGTACATGGGGATTGAGTCCCATTGGGACTTATGGCTCCACCTATTCCGGGCGGAGCCGTTCTCCCTCTCCACCGACGTGATGATGGTGCGCAACATGGTACGGGTTGGCGGCTGCACGCTTCTGCTGCGCTCGGATCAGACGCAGTTGTACATCCTTGCCATCCTCACCTCATCGAACAAAGGGTGGCAGGGCCGATGGTTCTACCTCCGCAACGATGACGGGCAGCAGCCAGTGTATACGTAGCACATCGTCTTTGCGGCGATGGAACACTGGCGGTGAGCGCTCCACGGGAGCACCAGGTCCAGCTGCAGTGCAGCTGGACGCCCTATGGAGGCTTGGGACCGCGGACTTACCGCGGTTAGAGTCATCGCCGCCTCCCATCGGAGGAGGGTATTGCTGCTAACCGAGTGTCGGCTCTGCCTGGACGAGATGACGGTCGTGGCCTCCATAGAAAGCTCCCAGATGGCATCGGACACCCTCTCCACCAACGAACTCCTCTGGCGGGTGAAGGGGGCGGTGTGGAAGGCAGACTACACCGCCCCCGTCCTAATGCGCCCCAACCAAGGCTACGTGTCCCTGGTGAGTCTTCAGATTCTCCTTCCATTCTCTCTTCCCTTTTTTCTCCATCTCATCCTTCTCCTCCCTTTCCCAGAGGCTGCAGGACTACCGAATCGCCCGACCTCCAGTTCTAGAGGACGTTGCCGGCCGAACAATGCGTCAGTTGGCCGTCGAGGAGAAGAAGAAGAAAGATGCGGACAAGAAGCGGGCCCACGAGAAGAGGGTAGCCCGTGACACATTGGAGAAGTGTCGTAGGGCGCAGGCGAGGGAGGGGTTGCCGTTGAACCCTCTCCCAGCACGCAGGAGGAGGACGATGAGGGGATGGAGGTCCGGCTGGGCTTCAGTCCCGAGGCCAGACTTTGGTCTGAGCCAGCCTCGGTGGGTCTATCGAGCGGCACGAACGTGCCCTCACAAGGGACAACAGCGTCCCTGTGAGAGGCGCGGGTGTCGGGCGAGCCAGGCCCTGTCCCTGCAGTTGCAGAGGAAGTGGTGGCCGTGGAGGAGAAGGCAGCCGCCCCGCCCTAGGTGGCTGCCACGAAGCTCGTGGATGAGAGGGCTGCCGTCCCGCTCTAGGTGCCCATAACGGGGCAGAGGCTGGCCGTCGTACCCCAGACCAGGTACGCCGCTAAACCATAGGAGTATTTTCTTTGTCCTTGAGTTCTACTTATGACTTTTTGTCTTGTTATGCTTCAGCATAAAGCGCAAGGCCCGCAAGCCGGCCTTTATTGCCACTAAGGAGGTGAAGTCTGGTGTGGGACGTTGGCCGAGGCCGTGACTCGCTCGCACACGTGGCTCGACGCTGTCGTGGAGGCCATCCAGCGGGGCACCGAGGTGGTCCAGCTTGCCCTCGGTGGGCATACTGGGCAGGGTGCTACAGACGTCGAGGTGGCTGCGGCGCCTCCGACGACTTTGGCCGAGGCCATCACCGTCTCTTCCGGGGAGGAGGCGGGGTGTCGGACGCAATGTCGACCGGGCACCACCCACCATCTTGGACCTCCTGCGTGCCATCCCCGACTCCTCGGTTGTTGTCTGGAGCCTCGAGGTGGCAAGTGTCGAGGAGGTCGGCCCCTCGAAGCGGCCTGAGAAACCCTTTGTGAGATGTCCCTTTCTACGAGTGGTGTAGTGATGTTGCTTTTTTTCTTCTCAGGGGCTGATGGCGAAATCTGCTGCCAAGTCCATCTTCATCCGTCGTGAGTGTGACGTCTGGGCCGCGCTGCAGCGCCAGCAGGGCCTACTGTATCGCTCAAACGAGCAGCTAGCCCTGAAGAGCGCCGAGGCGCGGACCTGACTTCACTGTGCGTGGAGTTGAAGGACGAGGTCACGGCTATCCGCGGGAGAGTGGAGCCGCTTCAGGAGGAGGTGCGGCTGCTGAACACAAAGGTGTCGCCGTTGGCGGAGGAGGTGCAATAGTTGAAGGAAAGCC
The DNA here is from genome assembly GCF_902167145.1 of Zea mays. NCBI lineage: Eukaryota > Viridiplantae > Streptophyta > Magnoliopsida > Poales > Poaceae > Zea > Zea mays. The sequence continues at coordinate 16,060,350 of NC_050103.1, forward strand.
TCCTGGTGGTGACTGGCTGGTGGTGACTGGCGAATGAGATGAGTCTCGCCGCTAGGCCACCCAGGCCTCCTCCCGAGCCGACTTCCTTGCAAAGGAATTGGAGGCCGAGCGATCTGAGGCCCAAGGCCTGAAGGCCCAAATGGGAGGTACGCGTTGCTTCCTCCTCTTTGTCTATTTGGTTTTTGTCAGCCCTGGCTCAGTGTAACAATTATCCTCTAGAGCTCCGGCGGGATTTGGACACCTCCATCGAGACTTCCCAGACGCTCTCCCGGAATGAAAGGGAAATAGTCTCAATATTTCCTATAATCGATTTTGGTGTTTGACGACCATCACAAACCTTGTGGACTAACCAATATGCCTAGTTGATCATTTCATAGGTGCATAAGTTCATCTACAACTATTCTAAATCGACTGTCCAGAATACCGTAGATTATTCCGGACAGGAGAAGCTTTTTGGAAAAACACCTATGCGCGGACCGTCCGGGCCATTGCGGCGGACCATCCGCGGCACCAAGGTGAACCTCGGATAGGAACACTGCAAAAACACAAGTCTACTCTACGGATCGTCGAACGGAGAAGCGAGCACCGTCCGAGACCAAGCGCGGACCGTCTGGCTTCAGGCGCGGACCGTCCAGTCGGTGAAAACCAGAAAAAACCCGAAGGTGACGGGTTCGGTAAAATGTATTTTCAGCGTCCTCGCGGACCGTCCAGGGTGCACGACCGGACCGTTGAGAGCACCTAGAGGGGGGGGGGGGTGAATAGGTGATCCTGTAAAACTTAAAACTTAACACCACTAACTTGATTAAGAGTTAGAACAATGAAATCAAGTGAGTAGAGAGGAGAGCTCTTGTGAAGCACAATAGACACAATAAGGACAAGCACAAGAGACACGAGGATTTATCCCGTGGTTCGGCCAAGTACAAAACTTGCCTACTCCACGTTGTGGCGTCCCAATGGACGAGAGTTGCACTCAACTCCTCTCAAGTGATCCAATGATCAACTTGAATACCACGGTGTTCTTCTTTACTTTACTCTTTCCCGTTTGCGAGGAATCTCCACAACTTGGAGTCTCTCGCCCTTACAATAAGAATCACAATGAAGCACTAGAGTAAGGGAGGGAAGCAACACACTCAAATCCATAGCAAATACGCACACACAAGACCAAGACTTGAGCTCAAAAGAGTATCACAAGGTTCTCACTAGAACGGAGCTCAAATCACTAAGAATGTCGAACAAGTGTGCAAGAATGAAGTGTGAATGATCAACAATGCTCAAAGGTTGCTTGGTGTGCTCCTCCATGCGCCTAGGGGTCCCTTTTATAGCCCCAAGGCAGCTAGGAGCCGTTGAGAGCATTCCAGGAAGGCAATTCTTGTCTTCTGTCGCCTGGCACACCGGACAGTCCGGTGCACCACCGGACACTGTCCGGTGCACCACCGGACACTGTCCGGTGCAGATTTCTTTCCTTCTTTGGCGAAGCCGACCGTTGGCGGTTCAGAGCCGTTGGCGCACCGGACAGTCCGGTGCCCCCTTTTGACCGTTGGCTCTGCCACGCGTCGCGCGCGGATTACGCGGCCGGCCGTTGGCCCGACCGACTGCTGGCTCACCGGACAGTCCGGTGCACACCGGACAGTCCAGTGAATTTTAGCCATACGCCGCCGACGATTTCCCGAGAGCGGCCAGTTTGCCAGAGCCAGCCTGGCGCACCGGACACTGTCCGGTGCACCACCGGACAGTCCGGTGTACCCAGACTGAGCAGACTTTTGGCTGCTTCGAGCCAAGCTTTTCCAATTGAATTTTCTCTGATTCTAGCACTTAGACAAACATGTTAGTACACAAAAACCAATATACTAAGTCTAGAATCATACCTTTGTATTGATTTGCACCTTATCCACCATTTGGCATAGTTTATCACTTAAGCACTTGTGTTGGACACTAAATCACCAAAATACTTAGAAATGGCCCAAGGGCACATTTCCCTTTCAATCTCCCCCTTTTTGGTGATTTATGCCAACACAACAAAAAGCAACTAAAAGAAGTGCAACATCAATGCAAATGAAAACACAAATTTGTTTTGTCTCAAATTTGGCATATTTGGATCATCCTTTGCCACCACTTGGTTTGTTTTTGAAAATCAAACTCAATTCCCTATCTCTAAGTCAAACACACTTGTTGAGACATCAAGAGAGTTGTTCAAAGAGAAATTGATCAAGGATTTCAAAAACTCCCCCTATTTCCCATAATCAATTATTCTCCCCACAAGAGATCAACTTTTGACCATAAGAGACAAACAAGAGTATTTTGACAAACAAAAACTCCAACTCTACTTTTTCAAAATTCTCAAGTGGTAGCTGATCCATTTGTTGCTTTGGCCTTATTTTCTCCCCCTTTGGCATCAAGCACCAAAACGGGATCAATCTTGGCCCCTTAACCCCATTGCCTCACCAAAATCTTCAACTAAGAGTAAAAAGGCAATAAGAGTACAAAGATGAACTTGGAATCAGTTACTCTTTCATCGGAGTGGAGTGGAAGTCTTGCATGGTCCAAGTCCACTTTTTCCCTTTCAAACCTCCTTTGAGACTAAATTAAGCAAACTCAAGCACACAGTTAGTCTCAAAGGGTCAAGTTGTAGCACATCTCCCCCTAAATATGTGCATCACTTGCAAATGGACTTGTGAGGTCCGGGGAGTGCTTGTACAACTTGAGCACCATAAATAATCAACAAAATGCATTAAGGAACATGATCAAGGCATAAAACACATGGATGCTATAAATCAATCCAGGTTCCGCGAATCTAAGACATTTAGCTCACTACGTAGCTTGCAAAAGGTCGACTCATCTAGAGGCTTGGTAAAGATATCGGCTAGCTGGTTCTCGGTGCTAACATGAAACACTTCGATATCTCCCTTTTGCTGGTGGTCTCTCAAAAAGTGATGCCGGATGTCAATGTGCTTTGTGCGGCTGTGTTCAACAGGATGATCCGCCATGCGGATAGCACTCTCATTATCACATAGGAGTGGGACTTTGCTCAGATTGTAGCCAAAGTCCCTGAGGGTTTGCCTCATCCAAAGTAGTTGCACGCAACACTGTCCTGCGACAACATACTCGGCCTCAGCGGTGGATAGGGCAACAGAGGTTTGTTTCTTAGAGCTCCACGACACCAGGGACCTTCCTAAGAATTGGCACGTCCCCGATGTACTCTTCCTATCGACCTTACATCCAGCATAGTCGGAGTCTGAATATCCAATCAAGTCAAAGGTAGACCCCTTTGGATACCAGATCCCGAAGCAAGGCGTAGCGACTAAATATCTAAGAATTCGCTTCACGGCCACTAAGTGACACTCCCTTGGATCGGATTGAAATCTAGCACACATGCATACGCTAAGCATAATATCCTGTCTACTAGCACATAAATAAAGTAAGGACCCTATCATAGACCAATATGCCTTTTGATCAACGGACTTACCTCCTTTGTTGAGGTCGGTGTGTCCGTCGGTTCCCATTGGAGTCTTTGCGGGCTTGGCGTCCTTCATCCCAAACCGCTTGATCAAGTCTTGCGTGTACTTCGTTTGAGAGATGAATGTGCCATCCTTGAGTTGCTTCACTTGGAACCCAAGGAAATAGCTTAACTCGCCCATCATCGACATCTCAAACTTCTGAGTCATCACCCTGCTAAACTCTTCACAAGACTTTTGGTTAGTAGAACCAAATATTATGTCATCAACATAAATTTGGCACACAAAAAGATCACCATCGCAAGTCTTAGTAAAAAGAGTTGGATCGGCTTTCCCAACCTTGAAAGCATTAGCAATTAAAAAGTCTCTAAGGCATTCATACCATGCTCTTGGGGCTTGCTTAAGTCCATAGAGCGCCTTAGAAAGCTTACACACGTGGTCGGGGTACCGTTCATCCTCAAAGCCAGGGGGTTGCTCCACGTACACCTCCTCCTTAATTGGCCTGTTGAGGAAAGCGCTCTTCACATCCATTTGGAACAACCTGAAAGAATGGTGAGTAGCATAGGCTAACAATATGCGAATTGACTCTAGCCTAGCTACAGGAGCAAAAGTCTCCTCAAAGTCCAAACCTGCGACTTGGGCATAACCTTTTGCCACAAGTCGTGCCTTGTTCCTTGTCACCACCCCGTGCTCGTCTTGTTTGTTGCGGAGCACCCACTTGGTTCCCACAACGTTTTGCTTGGGACGAGGCACCAGTGTCCAAACTTCATTTCTCTTGAAGTTGTTGAGCTCCTCTTGCATGGCCAACACCCAGTCCGGATCTAGCAAGGCCTCTTCTACCCTGAAAGGCTCAATAGAAGAGACAAAGGAGTAATGCTCACAAAAATTAACTAATCTAGAACGAGTAGTTACTCCCTTGCTTATGTCACCCAATATTTGGTCGACGGGATGATTCCTTTGAATCGTCGCTCGAACTTGGGTTGGAGGTGCCGGTTGTGCTTCTTCCTCCATTAAATGATCATCTTGTGCTCCCCCTTGATCACACGCCTCCTCTTGATGAACCTGTTCATCTTCTTGAGTTGGGGAATGCACCGTTGTTGAGGAAGAAGGTTGATCTTGCTCCTTTTGTTCCAGTGGCCTCACATCTCCAATCGCCATGGTGCGTATTGCGGTCGTCGGAACATCTTCTTCATCTACATCATCAAGATCAACAACTTGCTCTCTTGGAGAGCCATTAGTCTCATCAAATACAATGTCGCTAGAGACTTCAACCAAACCTGATGATTTGTTGAAGACCCTATACGCCTTTGTATTTGAGTCATAACCTAACAAAAACCCTTCTACAGCTTTGGGAGCAAACTTAGAATTCCTACCTTTCTTCACTAGAATGTAGCATTTGCTCCCAAATACACGAAAGTAAGACACATTGGGTTTGTTACCGGTTAGAAGCTCATATGAAGTCTTCTTGAGGAGGCGATGAAGGTAGACCCGGTTTATGGCGTGGCAAGCCGTGCTCACGGCTTCCGTCCAAAACCGTTCAAGCGTCTTGAATTCACCAAGCATCGTCCTCGCCATGTCTAGTAGCGTCCTATTCTTCCTCTCTACCACACCATTTTGCTGTGGTGTGTAGGGAGCGGAGAACTCGTGCTTGATTCCTTCCTCCTCAAGATACTCCTCTACTTGAAGGTTCTTGAACTCGGACCCATTGTTGCTCCTTATCTTCTTCACTTTGAGCTCAAACTCGTTTTGGGCTCTTCTTAGGAAGCGCTTGAGGGTCCCTTGGGTTTCAGATTTGTCCTGCAAAAAGAATACCTAAGTGAAGCGGGAAAAATCATCAACTATAACAAGACCATACTTACTTCCTCCTATGCTTAGATAGGCGATGGGTCCGAAGAGGTCCATATGAAGTAACTCCAGGGGTCTTGATGTTGTCATCACATTTTTGGCATGATGAGAGCTTCCCACCTGTTTACCTGCTTGACAAGCTGCACAAGGTCTATCTTTTTCGAAAGTTACATTAGTTAGACCTATCACGTGTTCTCCCTTTAGAAGCTTGTGAAGGTTCTTCATCCCCACATGTGCTAAATGGCGATGCCACAGCCAGCCCATGCTAGTCTTAGCAATTAAGCATGCATCTAGACCGGCCTCCTCTTTTGCAAAATCAACTAAATAAAGTTTGCCGTCTAGTACACCCTTAAAAGCTAATGAACCATCACTTCTTCTAAAGACAGACACATCTACATTTGTGAATAAACAGTTATATCCCATATTACAAAGTTGACTCACAGACAACAAGTTATATCCAAGCGACTCAACTAAGAACACATTAGAAATAGAGTGCTCGGATGAAATAGCAATTTTTCCTAACCCTTTCACCTTGCCTTGGTTCCCATCACCGAATATGATTGAATCTTGGGGATCCTTGTTCTTGACGTAGGAAGAGAACATCCTCTTTTCCCCCGTCATGTGGTTTGTGCATCCGCTGTCGATAATCCAGCTTGAGCCCCCAGATGCATAAACCTGCAAGGCAAATTTATGCTTGGGTCTTAGGTACCCAACTCATGTTGGGTCCTACAAGGTTAGTTACAATAGTCTTAGGGACCCAAATGCAAGTCTTGTCTCCCTTACATTTGGCCCCTAATTTCCTAGCAGTTACCTTCTTATCCTTTCTACAAATAGCAAAGGAAGCATTGCAAGCATAATAAATTGTAGAAGGTTCATTCATTACTTTCCTAGGAACATGAACAATATTTCTTCTAGGCATATGATGAACTACATTTTTCCTAGCCAAATTTCTATCATGCATAGAAGAACTAGAAGCAATCATGGCATGAGCATCATAACTTTATAAGCATTCCTAGAATGTCTCCTATCATGATACATGAAAGCATGGTTCTTTTGAGCACTACTAGCCATAGGGGCCTTCCCTTTCTCCTTGGCGGAGATGGAAGCCTTATGGCTTGTTAAGTTCTTAACTTCCCTCTTGAAGCCAAGACCATCTTTAATTGAGGGGTGTCTACCAATCGTGTAGGCATCTCTTGCAAATTTTAGTTTGTCAAATTCACTCTTGCTAGTCTTAAGTTGGGCATTAAGACTAGCCACTTCATCATTCAAATTAGAAATTGAAACTAGATGTTCATTACAAGCATCAACATTAAAATCTTTACACCTATTGCAAATTGCAACATGTTCTACACAAGATGTTGATTTATTAGCTATTTCTAACTTAGCATTCAAATCATCATTTATGCTCTTTAAGCTAGAAATAGAGTCGTGGCAAGTAGACAATTCACAAGAAAGCATTTCATTCCTTTTAATTTCTAAAGCAAGGGATTTTTGTGCTTCTACAAACTTATCATGTTCTTCATACAAAAGATCCTCTTGCTTTTCTAATAACCTATTCTTATCATTCAATGCATCAATTAATTCATTAATGTTATCCACCTTGATCATCATCCGCCCGCTTACAAACTTTCCAAGTATCTCCTCGGGCGTCATCTTGGTGTACCTAGGATTCTCACGAATATTGTTCACAAGATGTGGATCAAGGATAGTGAAGGACCTTAGCATTAGGCGGACGACGTCGTGGTCCGTCCATCGCGTGCTTCTATAGCTCCTTATTTTGTTGACGAGGGTCTTGAGCCGGTTGTACGTTTGGGTTGGCTCCTCGCCCCTGATCATTGCGAATCTCCCAAGTTCACCCTCTACCAACTCCATCTTGGTGAGCATGGTGACGTCGTTCCCCTCATGTGAGATTTTGAGGGTGTCCCAAATCTGCTTGGCGTTATCCAAGCCGCTCACCTTATGTTATTCATCCCTGCACAATGATGCTAGAAGAACAGCAGTAGCTTGTGCATTTTTGTGAATTTGCTCATTGATAAACATGGGACTATCACTACTATCAAATTGCATTCCACTCTCTACTATCTCCCATATGCTTGGATGGAGAGAGAACAAGTGACTACGCATTTTGTGACTCCAAAATTCGTAGTCCTCTCCATCAAAGTGAGGAGGTTTACCAAGTGGAATGGAGAGTAAATGAGCATTTGTACTTTGCGGAATACAAGAATAATCAAAAGAAAAGTTTGAATTGACCGTTTTGTTTTTCTCGTAGTCGTTGTCGTCATCCTTTTGGGAAGAAGAAGATTCATCGCTGTCGTAGTAGACTATCTCCTTGATGCGCCTTGTTTTCTTCTTCCTCCCGTCTTTTCTTTTGTGGCCGGAGCCTGAGTCGGTAGGCTTGTCATCCTTTGGATCATTGACGAAGGACTCCTTCTCCTTATCATTGACCACCATCCCCTTGCCCTTAGGATCCATCTCTTCGTGCGATTAGTCCCTTTCTTGAAGAGAACGACTCTGATACCAATTGAGAGCACCTAGAGGGGGGGGGTGAATAGGTGATCCTGTAAAACTTAAAACTTAACACCACAAACTTGATTAAGAGTTAGAACAATGAAATCAAGTGAGTAGAGAGGAGAGCTCTTGTGAAGCACAATAGACACAATAAGGACAAGCACAAGAGACACAAGGATTTATCCCGTGGTTCGGCCAAGTACAAAACTTGCCTACTCCACGTTGTGGCGTCCCAACGGACGAGAGTTGCACTCAACTCCTCTCAAGTGATATAATGATCAACTTGAATACCACGGTGTTCTTCTTTACTTTACTCTTTCCCGTTTGCGAGGAATCTCCACAACTTGGAGTCTCTCGCCCTTACAATAAGAATCACAATGAAGCACTAGAGTAAGGGAGGGAAGCAACACACTCAAATCCACAGCAAATACACACACACAAGACCAAGACTTGAGCTCAAAAGAGTATCACAAGGTTCTCACTAGAATGGAGCTCAAATCACTAAGAATGTCGAACAAGTGTGCAAGAATGAAGTGTGAATGATCAACAATGCTCAAAGGTTGCTTGGTGTGCTCCTCCATGCGCCTAGGGGTCCCTTTTATAGCCCCAAGGCAGCTAGGAGCCGTTGAGAGCATTCCAGGAAGGCAATTCTTGCTTTCTGTCGCCTGGCGCACCGGACAGTCCGGTGCACCACCGGACACTGTCCGGTGCGGATTTCTTTCCTTCTTTGGCGAAGCCGACCGTTGGCGATTCAGAGCCGTTGGCGCACCGGACAGTCCGGTGCCCCCTTTTGACCGTTGGCTCTGCCACTCGTCGCGCGCGGATTACGCGGCCGACCGTTGGCCCGGCTGACTGCTGGCTCACTGGACTGTCCGGCAGTCCGGTGAATTTTAGCCGTACGCCGTCGCCGATTTCTCGAGAGCGGCCAGTTCGCCAGAGCCAGCCTGGCGCACCGGACACTGTCCGGTGCACCACCGGGCAGTCCGGTGTACCCAGACTGAGCAGACTTTTGGCTGCTTCGAGCCAAGCTTTTCCAATTGAATTTTCTCTGATTCTAGCACTTAGACAAACATGTTAGTACACAAAAACCAATGTACTAAGTCTAGAATCATACCTTTGTATTGATTTGCACCTTATCCACCATTTGGCATAGTTTATCACTTAAGCACTTGTGTTGGACACTAAATCACCAAAATACTTAGAAATGGCCCAAGGGCACATTTCCCTTTCAACCGTCCGCGAATGCTTTATCGGACATCTGACGACGAATTTAATGCATAGTAGCCGTTACTGCTGACCGTTGCGATTTCAGCCGTTGATGTGCAGGGGCGGATCGTCCGCGGTCGGCAGAAAGGGGGCAACGACTAGGAAGTGGTTAGGGGCTATAAATACAACCCCAACCACCTCCATTCACTTCACCCAAGCACTCCAATCCTTCACATTCAATACAAGAGCTAGCAATCCATTCAAAGACACAATCAAAGCTTCCAATCTCTCCAAGTTCCACAATTGAGACAAGTGATCATTAGTGATTAGTGACTTGAGAGAGAGAGAGAGAGTGATCTGTGTATTATTTGTCGCTCTTGTTGCTTGGCTTTTGCAATCATGCTTTCTTCTTCTCCCATTCTTATTCTCAAGTAACTTGTAATCAAAGCAAGAGACACCAAGTGTGTGGTGGTCCTTGCGGGGTCTAAGTGACCCGTTTGATTAAGGAGAAAGCTCACTCGGTCTAAGTGACCGTTTGAGAGAGGGAAAGGGTTGAAAGAGATCCGGTCTTTGTGACCACCTCAACGGGGACTAGGTTCTTTGGAACCGAACCTCGGTAAAACAAACCACCGTGTTCATCCGCTTTTATTTCTTGGTTGATTTGTTTTCCCTCTCTTTCGGACTCGGATTTTATTCTAATGCTAACCCCGGCTTGTAGTGTGTTTAAAGTTGTAAATTTCAGTTTCCGCCTATCCACCCCCCTAGGCGACTTTCAATTGGTATGAAAGCCTGGTGCTTCATTAGAGTCTAACCACTCGAAGTGATGTCGGGAGATCACGCCAATAGGGAGATCGTGACCGACGGCGACAAGTCCGCAAGCTCGGGGAGAACTCATTCGAGGAAGTCCGACCACAAGCATAAGGAGGAGTCCGCTTCCTCCATCAAGTCACAACGGAGAGGTGACAAGAAGAAGAAGATGAAGAAAGTGGTCTACTATGAGACCGACTCTTCATCACCCTCCACCTCTAGCTCCGAATCGTCATCCGTAACTTCTAAGTGCCATGAGCGCAAGAAGTATAGTAAGATGCCCCTCCGCTATCCTCACATTTCTAAACACACTGCATTACTTTCCGTTCCCCTAGGCAAACCACCATTTTTTTATGGTGAGGATTATTGTATGTGGAGTGATAAAATGAGGCATCATCTAACCTCACTCCACAAAAGCATATGGGATATTGTTGAGTATGTAGTGCAGGTACCGAAGGTAGGGGACAAGGACTACGATTCGGGCGAGGCCGACCAAATTCGGCACTTTAACTCCCAAGCCACAACTATACTCCTCGCCTCCTTATGTCGAGAGGAGTATAATAAGGTGCAAGGGTTAAAGACGGCCAAAGAAATTTGGGACGTCCTCAAAACGGCGCACGAAGGAGACGAGGTGACCAAGATTACCAAATGGGAGACGATCGAGGGGGAGCTCGGTCGATTCGTCCTCAACCAAGGAGAGGAGCCACAAGCTATGTACAACCGGCTCAAAACCTTGGTGAATCAAGTGCGCAACCTCGGGAGCACCAAGTGGGATGGCCATGAAATGGTCAAGGTTATTCTAAGATCACTCGTTTTTCGTAATCCTACGCAAGTTCAATTAATACGTAGTGATCCTAGATATAAGCTAATGTCTCCCAAGGAGGTTATAGGAAAATTTGTGAGCTTTGAATTGATGATCAAAAGCTCCAAACAAATAGTCAACTTGGAGCAAGGCGGCACCTCCACGCCCGAGGTGCAACCCGTTGCATTCAAAGCAACGGAGGACAAGAAAGAAAAGTCTACATCAAGTAGGCTCCCCATCGACGCCTCCAAGCTCGACAACGAGGAAATGGCGCTCATCATCAAGAGCTTCCGCCAAATCCTCAAGCAAAGGAGGGGGAAGAACTACAAACCCCGCTCCAAAAGGGTGTGCTACAAGTGTGGTAAGCCCGGTCATTTCATTGCTAAATATCCTATGTCAAGTGATAGTGACAGGGGCGACGACAAGAAGGGAAAGAGAAAGGAAAAGAAGAGGTACTACAAGAAGAAGGGCGGCGATGCCCACGTGTGTCGGGAATGGGACTCCTACATGAGCTCCACCGACTCCTCCTCCGACGAGGATGCCGCAAACATCGCCGTCAACAAGGGACTTCTCTTCCCCAACGTCGGCCACAAGTGCCTTATGGCAAAGGATGGCAAGAAAAAGAAGGTACAAGCTAGAACCAACCCCAAGTATAATACATCTAGTGATGAGGGTAGTTCTAGTGATGATGAAGATAACTTGCTTAGTCTTTTTGCCAACCTTAACAAGCAACAAAAGGAAAAATTAAATGAATTAATAGGCGCTATTCATGAGAAGGATGAACTCTTGGACAGCCAAGAGGAATTCCTCATTAAGAAAAACAAAAAGCATGTTAAAGTGAAAAATGCTTATGCTCAGGAGATAGAAAAATGTGAAACTTGACTAGAGAGCTTAGCATTTGCCATGACACTATCTCCAACCTTAGAACTGAGAATGTTAGTTTAATTGATAAGGTTGAAAAATCAAATGGTTGTCATGATTCAATTGCCAATCTTAGAAATGAAAATGCTAGTTTGATTGCTAAGATTGATAAATTGAATGAATCAATTTCTAGCCTTAAAATTTAAAATGCTAGTTTAATTTCAAAGGCTAAAGACTTGAATGTTTGCAATGTTTCTATTTCCAATCTTAGAAATGAGAATGCTATTTTACATGCTAAGATTGATGAATTAAATGCTTGTAAACCCTCTACATCTACTGTTGATCATGTTACTATTTGTACTAGATGTATAGACATTAATATTGATGCTATTCATGATCACGTAGATTTAATTAAAGAACAAAATGATCACATAGCTCAACTAACTGCTAAAATTAATGAGCATGAAATTGAAAATGAAAAATTTAAATTTGCTAGAAGCATGCTCTATAATGGAAGACGCCCTGGCATTAAGGATGGCATTGGTTTCCAACAGGGAGGCAATGTTAAACTTAATGCCCCCAAAAGATTGTCTAATTTTGTTAAGGGAAAGGCTCCCATGGCTCAGGATAACGAGGGTTACATTTTATATCCTGCTGGTTATCCTGAGCATAAGATTAGGAAAATTCATGCTAGAAAGTCTCATTCGGTTTCCCATCATGCTTTTATGTATAAGAATGAGGCATCTAGCTCTAGGCATTCTACCCATGTTAAAATGCCTAAAAGGAAAACTCCTACTGCATCAAATGAATCAAACATTTCATTTAAGACCCTTGATGCATCTTATGTGCTTACTAACAAATCAGGCAAATTAGTTGCCAAATATGTTGGGGGCAAACACAAGGGCTCCAAGACTTGTGTTTGGGTACCCAAGGTGTTTGTTTCTAACGTAAAAGGACCCAAGACTGTTTGGGTACCTAAGAACAAGGCCTAAAACTGTTTTATAGGTTTATGCATCTGGGGGCTCAAGTTGGATCATTGATAGCGGATGCACAAACCATATGACAGGGGAGAAAAGGATGTTCTCCTCCTATGAGAAAAACGAAGATCCCCAAAGAGCTATCACATTCGGGGATGGAAATAAAGGTTTGGTCAAAGGACTTGGTAAAATTGCTATATCACCTGACCATTCCATTTCCAATGTTTTTCTTGTAGATTCTTTAGATTATAACTTGCTTTCAGTTTCTCAATTATGTAAAAAGGATTGCAACTGTCTTTTTACGGATATAGGTGTTACTGTCTTTAGAAGAAGTGATGATTCAGTAGCATTTAAGGGAGTATTACAGGGTGTGTAGTGCATGTCAAGCAGGAAAGCAAGTTGGCTCCCATCATCCTCACAAGAACATCATGACGACCGATAGGCCGCTTGAGCTACTCCACATGGATCTATTCGGTCTGATCGCTTACATAAGCATCGGCGGGAGTAAGTATTGTCTTGTAATTGTGGATGATTATTCTCGCTTCACTTGGGTATTCTTTTTGCAGGAAAAATCTCAAACCCAAGAGACCTTAAAGGGATTCTTGAGACGAGCTCAAAATGAGTTCGGATTAAGGATCAAAAAGATAAGAAGCGACAACGGGACGGAGTTCAAGAACCCACAAATAGAAGGCTTTCTTGAGGAGGAGGGCATCAAGCATGAGTTCTCTTCTCCCTACACACCCCAACAAAATGGTGTAGTAGAGAGGAATAATAGAACTCTACTGGACATGGCAAGGACCATGCTTGATGAGTACAAGACTCTGGACCGATTTTGGGCTCAGGCGATTAACACCGCCTGCTACTCCATCAACCGGCTCTACCTTCACTGAATCCTCAACAAGACATCATACGAACTCCTCACCGGTAAAAAGCCCAATGTTTCTTATTTTAGAGTCTTTGGTAGCAAATGCTTTATTCTTGTTAAAAGAGGTAGAAAATCTAAATTTGCTCCTAAGGCTGCAGAAGGCTTTTTACTAGGATATGACTTAAACACAAGGGCATATAGAGTCTTCAACAAATCCACTGTATTAGTTGAGGTTTCTTGTGACATTGTGTTTGATGAGACTAATGGCTCCCAAGTGGAGCAAGTTGATCTTGATGAGCTAGATGATGAAGAGGCTCCATGTGTCGCACTAAGGAACATGTCCATTAGGGATGTGTGTCCTAAGGAATCCAAAGAGCACACACAAGTTCAAGATCAACCGTCATCTTCCAATCAAGCATCTCCACCAACTCAAGATGATGATCAAGCTCAAAATGATGAAGATGAAGATCAAGAAGATGAGCCACCTCAAGAGGAGGACAATGATCAAGGGGAAGATGAAGTTGATCAAGACAAGGAAGATGATCAAGAAATTCAGGGTCAAAGACTACCACACCCAAGAGTCCACCAAGCGATTCAAAGAGATCACCACGTGAAACTACATCCTCGGCGATATTCATAAGGGGGTAACCACTCGATCTCGAGTTGCTCATTTTTGTGAATATTACTCTTTTGTCTCCTCTATTGAGCCATACAAGGTAGAGGATGCACTAAGAGATTCGGATTGGGTGTTGGCTATGCAAGAAGAGCTCAACAACTTCATGAGGAATGAGGTATGGCATTTAGTTCCACATCCTAATCAAAATGTTGTAGGTACCAAATGGGTATTCCGCAACAAGCAAGACGAGCATGGTGTGGTGATAAGGAACAAAGCCCGACCTATGGCCAAAGGATATTCACAAGTCGAAGGTTTGGACTTTGGTGAAACATATGCACCCGTAGCTAGGCTTGAGTCAATTCGTATATTACTTGCCTATGCTACTTACCATGACTCTAAGCTTTATCAAATGGACGTGAAAAGTGCTTTCATTGGACCAATCAAGGAAGAGGTCTATGTTGAGCAACCTCCTAGCTTTGAAGATAGTGAGTACCCTAACCATGTTTATAAACTCTCAAAGGCGCTTTATGAGCTCAAGAAAGCCCCAAGAGCATGGTATGAATGCCTAAGAGATTTTCTTATCACTAATGGCTTCAAAGTCGGTAAAGTCGATCCTACTCTCTTTACTAAAACTATCGCAAAAGATTTGTTTGTATGCCAAATTTATGTTGATGATATCATATTTGGGTCTACTAACAAATCTACATGTGAAGAGTTTAGTAGGATCATGATTCAAAAATTTGAGATGTCTATGATGGGGGAGTTGAAGTATTTTCTAGGATTTCAAGTCAAGCAACTCCAAGAGGGCACCTTCATCAGCCAAACAAAGTACATACAAGACATACTTACCAAGTTTGGAATGAAGGATGCCAAGCCCATTAAGACACCCACGGGAACAAATGGGCATCTCGACCTTGACACGGGAGGTAAATCCGTAGATCAAAAGGTATACCGGTCGATGATAGTATCTTTACTCTATCTATGTGCATCTCGATCGGATATTATGCTTTCTGTATGCATGTGTGCAAGGTTCCAAGCCGATCATAAGGAAGTTCATCTTAGGGCCGTAAAAAGAATCATGAGATATTTAGTTTATACTCCTAAGTTTGGACTTTGGTACCGCAAGGGATCCACTTTTGATTTAATAGGATATTCAGATGCTGATTGGGCAGGGTGTAAAATTGATAGGAAGAGCACATCAGGGACTTGTTAGTTTCAGGGAAGATCCCTGGTGTCTTGGGCTTCAAAGAAACAAAACTCAGTAGCTCTTTCTACCGCCGAAGCCGAGTACATTGCTGCAGGCCATTGCTGTGCGCAATTACTTTGGATGAGGCAAACCCTCAGGGACTATGGCTACAAATTGAGCAAAGTCCCTCTCTTATGTGATAATGAGAGTGCAATCTGCATGGCAGATAATCCCGTTGAACACAACCGCACTAAGCACATAGACATTCGGTTTCACTTTCTGAGGGATCACCAACAAAGGAGGGATATCGAGATCGCTTATGTTAGCACCAAAGAACAATTAGCCGATATCTTTACCAAACCGCTAGATGAGAAAACCTTTACCAAACTTAGGAATGAGCTAAACATTCTTGATTCTCAGAATTTTGATTGAAACATTGCACACATAGCTCATTTATATACTTTTGATCATATCTCTTTTATGTCTACGACTAATGTGCTTTCAAGTGTATTTCTATGCTAAGTCGTATATTGAAAGGGAAATGGAGTACTCAACGAAGACAAGGCTTCCACTCCACTCTACCGGTATCATTCATCCTTCGTCGTACTCCGCACTCCAAATTGGTATAAACCCTTCACTCTTATTTACCTATACCAATGGGGAGAAAGTTTAAAAGGGCTCACAAAAGTCTCGGTTTTTGGCGATTAATGCCAAATGGGAGAAATATTAAGCCCAAAGCAAAAGGACCGCACCACCACCCTTCAAATTTTTTTAATTGATGTATTTCAAATTATTTTGATTATTTTCAATTGGTATATTTAAAGATAATTTTCAAAATGTTTCCAATTGGTATCTACTAAAACCCTCTTGAAAACTAAGAGGAGAATTTCAATTCATGGGGAGTTTTGTTTAAAGTCAAAGGAAAAGCATTTGAAACAGGGGGAGAAATTTCAAATCTTGAAAATGCTTCTTGCAATCTTATTCATATACTTTTGACTATTTGCAAAAGACTTTGAAAAGATTTTTCCAAAAGAATTTGCAAAAACAAAACAAGTGGTGCAAATGTGGTCCAAAATGTTAAATATCAAATCAAACTTATATACTTAGAAATGCTTTCATTTCAAAATAACTTATGCACATCTGTCAAAATGCAATCTAGTTACATTTCTACACTTTATATTTGCTTTGGTTTGTGTTGGCATCAATCACCAAAAAGGGGGAGATTGAAAGGGAGATAGTCTCAATATTTCCTATAATCGATTTTGGTGTTTGACGACCATCACAAACCTTGTGGACTAACCAGTTTGCCTAGTTGATCATTTCACAGGTGCATAAGTTCATCTACAACTATTCTAAATTGACTGTCCGACAGGAGAAGCTTTTTGGAAAAAACACCTACGCGCGGACCGTCCGGACCATTGCGACGGACCATCCGCAGCACCAAGGTGACCCTCGGACAAGAACACTGCAAAAACACAAGTCTACTCTACGGACCGTTCGACGAAGAAGCGAGCACCGTCCGAGACCAAGCGCGGACCGTCTGGTCGGTGAAAACCAGAAAAACCCGAAGGTGACGAGTTCGGTAAAATGTATTTTTAGCGTCCTCGCGGACCGTCCGGGGTGCACGACCGGACCATCCGTGACTGCTTTATCTTACATCTGACGACACATTTAATGCATAGTAGTCGTTACTGCTGACCATTGCAATTTCAGCTGTTGATGTGCAGGGGCGGACCGTCCGGACCAGGGGCGTAGACCGTCCGCAGTCGGCAGAAAGGGGGCAACGGCTAGGAAGTGGTTGGGGGCTATAAATACAACCCCAACCACCTCCATTCACTTCACCCAAGCACTCCAATCCTTCACATTTAATACAAGAGCTAGCAATCCATTTAAAGACACAATCAAAGCTTCCAATCTCTCCAAGTTCCACAATTGAGACAAGTTATCATTAGTGATTAGTGTCTTGAGAGAGAGAGTGATCTGTGTATTATTTGTCGCTCTTGTCGCTTGGCTTTTGCAGTCATGCTTTCTTCTTCTCCCATTCTTATTCTCAAGTGACTTGTAATCAAAGCAAGAGACACCAAGTGTGTGGTGGTCCTTGCGGGGTCTAAGTGACCCGTTTGATTAAGGAGAAAGCTCACTCGGTCTAAGTGACCGTTTGAGAGAGGGAAAGGGTTGAAAGAGACTGGGTCTTTGTGACCACCTCAACGGGGACTAGGTTCTTTAGAACCGAACCTCAGTAAAACAAACCACCGTGTTCATCCGCTTTTATTTCTTGGTTGATTTGTTTTCCCTCTCTTTCGGACTCGGATTTTATTCTAACGCTAACCCCGGCTTGTATTGTGTTTAAAGTTGTAAACTTTAGTTTCCGCCTATCCACCCCCTCTAGGCGACTTTCACGGACCGTGGACCAAATTAAAGATCACCGAGCTGAAGGACCTGTCCAACGCGGTGGCAAACTTCGGCCAAAGCTTCAGAGTTGGGACATTCCCTTGGGTCAGTCCTTGCGGAGCTGCATTCAAGCACTGAGTGGCTACGTGTGGAGCGAACTCCACGAGGCCGTCCACCCTTGGGGTGAAGCGGGCATTGGTCGTAGTCGCCTCCCACTGTGAGATCAATCTCGAAAGGGTGTGCAAAGGCTACATTCTGCCAGATGAGGATGACCTCATCGAAGCCGAGGTGCGGAGTCTCACTGACGTCGTTGAGGGGTTGGGCTTGGCTTTGGCATGCCACTTTGAAGATGAAGTGGTTCCGCTAGTGTCAACTCCTCCTGTCGGGTTCTACTTCGTCGTGGTGCCTCCTGATGACACTCTGGTGACGACTCGCCTCCCTCAGAAGTGTAGACTTTTTTTGCCCTGTGGGGTTTTGTAAAGAATTTTTAAGTTGTCTGTATAAACTTGTGAAAGGGAAATGGCCTTAACATTTCCTATAATCGATTTTGGTGTTTGACGTCCATAACAAATCATATAGACTAACTAGTTTGCCAAGTGAATGTTTTCTCAGGTGCATAAAGTTCAACATAAACATACAAAGAAAAAGACTTGAGGGAATTCTACAAAGTTTGGAGTATACAAGATTTGGTGCAGCCAGTGGCACACCGGACACTGTCCGGTGCCCAGGCTGCAGCCCTTCGTGAACTGGCCGCTCTCGGGTTTTCTCAACGCGCGTCTGCTATAATTCATCAGACTGTCTAGTGCACCACCGGACTGCCCGGCGAGACAACGAAGGAATGGTCAACTTCGCCCAACGGTCGACTGCACTGACTGTAGCACAGTCAGCAGAGCAAAAGTCAGAAGTCAGTCTGCATAGTCAGAACGCACCAGACTGTCCAGTGTGCCACCAGACTGTCCGGTGCCGCAAGATGACATAAGACTTCAACGGTCAACAACTCCAAACCCCAATGGTTGGCTAACGTGGCACTCACCGGATAGTCAACAGTAGAGTGTCCGATGCACCACCGGATTGCCCGGTGTGCCCATCGACAACAACGACTGGAATAGTGGTTGGGGATATAAATAACCCCCAACCACCACCATTCAAGCCATCTAAGCTTCTCACTCTTCTCATTCAATACAAGAGCAAAGAATACACTCCAAAGACACAATCAAAGCATCAAATCCTCTCCAAGCTCCAAAATCAAATCAAGTGCTTAGTGACTTGAGAGAGGGTGACTTGTGTTTCTTTTGTTGCTCTTGTTGCTTGGTTGCTTTCTTCTTCTCACTCTAGTCTTTCTAAGTGCTTTGTAAAGCTAGCAAGAGATACCTAATTGTGTGGTGATCCTTGCAGGGTCTTAGTGACCTGTGTGATTAAGAAGAAGCACTCGACCGGTCTAGGTGACCGATTGAGAGAGGGAAAGGGTTTAAATAGACCCGACCTTTGTGGCCTCCTCAACGGGGAGTAGGTTCTTTGGAACAAAACCTCGAGAAACAAATCGCCGTGTCCACTTGTGTTGATCTTCACCATTCGATTTGTTTCTTCCCTCTCCTCTCTCTCTAAAGTTCGCTTGCTCACATTGTTTTGAGTTAGCTCCAAAAGTTATCCGCATTGATTGAGCAACTCATAGCAAGAACTATCTTCCGCACTCTGAATTCAATATTATTTATTTCTAACCCTAACCCTAACCCCGGGTGAAGTGCGTGTTCAAAGTTTATAATTTTCAGGTCTCACCTATTCACCCCCCTCTAGGCGATTTTCAATTGGTATCGGAGCCCGGTTCTTCGTTAGAGTTTAACAACTCGAAATGATGTCGGGAGAACACGCCAAGAAGGAGATGGTAACCAGGGAAAGGTCGGATCTTTGGGGAAGAAGATCAAAGAAAGAACTCCATCGAAGGAGACCGGCAACAAGAATAAAGAGGAATCTGCAGGCTCCATCAAGTCACATAGGAAGGGAGACAAAAAGAAAAAGAAAATGAAGAAGGCGGTCTACTACGAGACCGGTTCTTCATCACCTTCCACCTCCGGCACCGAGTCTACATCTTCAAAACGCCAAGAGCGTGAGAAGTATAGTAAGATGCCTCTTCACTATCCTCGCATTCCTAAACATGCTCCTCTACTTTCCCTACCCCTAGGCAAACCACCATATTTTGATGGTGAAGATTATTGTATGTGGAGTGATAAAATGAGGCACCATCTAACCTCACTCCATGAAAGCATATGGGATATTGTTGAGTTTGGAGCGCAGGCACCACAGGTGGGCATCAAGGACTACGACTTCGATGAGGCCGCCCAAATATGGCACTTCAACTCCCAAGCCACCTCTGTACTCCTTGCTTCTTTGTGTCGAGAGGAGTACAACAAGGTGCAAGGGTTAAAGAGTGCCAAAGAAATCTGGGACGTCCTCAAAACGGCGCATGAAGGGGATGAGGTGACCAAAATCACCAAGTGTGAAACGATCGAGGGAGAACTCGGTTGATTCGTTCTCAACAAAGGAGAGAAGCCACAAGCAATGTACAACCAGCTCAAGATGATGGTCAACCAAGTCGCTACCTTGGGAGCACCAAATGGTATGACCATATATGAAATGGTCAAGGTTATTTTAAGATCTCTTGTTTTTCATAATCCCACTCAAGTGCAACTAATCCGTGGAGATCCTAGATATAAACATATGTCTCCCGAGGAGGTAATTGGCAAGTTTGTGAGCTTTGAACTTATGATCAAAGACTCCAAACATATTGTCAACTTGGAGCAAGGCGCCACCTCTACACCCGAGGTGCAACCCGTTGCATTCAAAGCAACGAAAGAAAAGAAGGAAGAGTCTACACCAAGTAGACTCCCAATCGACGCCTCCAAGCTCGACAACGAGGATATGGCTCTTATCATCAAGAGCTTTCGACAAATCCTCTAGCAAAGGAAGGGGAAGGTGAAAGTCACCTAGAGGGGGGTGGATAGGCGGAAACTAAAATTTACAACTTTAAACACACTACAAGCCAGGGTTAGTGTTAGAATAAAATCCGAGTCCAGGAGAGAGGGGGAAAACAAATCAACCAAGAAAATAAAGCAGATGACACTGTGATTTGTTTTACTGAGGTTTGGTTCCAATGAACCTAGTCCCCATTGAGGTGGTCACAAAGACCGGGTCTCTTTCAACCCTTTCCCTCTCTCAAACGGTCACCTAGACCGAGTGAGCTTTCTTCCTTGATTTCCTGGGTCACTTAGACCCCGCAAGGACCACCACACAATTGGTGTCTCTTGCTTCGCTTACAAGGCTTTGAGAGTAAGAATGTGAGAAAGAAGAAATCCAACCAAGCAACAAGAGCAACAAAGAACACAAGACGATCTTCTCACAAGTCCTAAAATACTAGAGTTGAATTGTGGACTTTGATTGGATCGGAGGCTTTGGTTTGTGTCTTCGAGTGTTGCACTTTGCTCTTGTATTGAATGAGGAGTAGTGAATGCTTGGATTTTTGGAGTGGAGGTGGTTGCGGGGTATTTATAGCCCCCAACCACCAATTCAACCGTTGGGGCAGGCTGCTATCGATGGGCGCACCGGACACTCCGGTGCTCCAACCACGTCACCCAACTATTAGGGTTCTGACGGTTTCGACCGTTGGAGATTTGTATCCATGTGGCACCGGACATGCACTGTTCAGTGTCCGGTGCGCCTTCTGTGGCTGCTCTGACTTCTACGCGGACTGTCCGCGCACTATGCGTTGTCAGATGACCGTTGAAGTCGACCGTTGCGCTGGCTAGCTGTTGCTCCGCTGGCACATCGGACAGTCCGGTGAATTATAGCGAAGCGGCTCTTCTGAAACCCGAAGGTGGCAAGTTTGAAGCCGTACGGCCCTGGGCACCGGACACTGTCCGGTGGTGCACCGGACAGTCCGGTGCGCCAGTCCAGGGTTCTCTTCGGTTTCTTTTGCTCCTTTCTTTTGAACCCTAACTTGATCTTTTATTGGTTTGTGTTGAACCTTTAGCATCTGTAGAATATATAATCTAGAGCAAACTAGTTAGTCCAATTATTTGTGTTGGGCATTCAACCACCAAAATTATATTAAGGAAAAGGTTAAACCCTATTTCCCTTTCAATCTCCCCCTTTTTGGTGATTGATGCCAACACAAAACAAAGCAAATATATAAGTGCAGAATTGAACTAATTTGCATAAGGTAAGTGCAAAGGTTGCTTGGAATTAAACCAATTGTTTACTTTTATTAGATATGCATGGTTGGTTTCTTTTATTTAACATTTTGGACCACGCTTGCACCACATGCTTTGTTTTTGCAAATCATTTGGAAAATTCTTTCAAAGTCTTTTTGCAAATAGTAGGTATATGAATAAAATTGCGAGAAGTATTTTTAAGATTTGAAATTTTCTCCCCCTGTTTCAAATGCTTTTCCTTTGACTTAAACAAAACTCCCCCTGAATATAAATCTCCTCTTAGCTTTCAAGAGGGTTTTAATAAATATCAATTGGAAATATATTTAGATACCAATTTTGAAAATACTAACCAATTGAAAACATACCAATTGAAAAGACACACACAAAACATTATTTCGAAATTTTTTTGAAGTTTGGTGGTGCGGTCCTTTTGCTTTGGGCTTAATATTTCTCCCCCTTTGGCATTAATCACCAAAAACAGAGTATTTTGAGAGCCCTTTTTATTTTCTCCCCAATGGTACACATAAATATGAGTGAAGATTATACCAATTTGGAGAATGGTGCGGAGTGACGGTGAAGGGTAAATAATACCGATAGAGTGGAGTGGAAGCCTTGTCTTCGCCGAAGACTCCATTTCCCTTTCAATCTATGACTTAGCATAGGAATACACTTGAAAACACATTCCTAAGTTTGGTAAAGGTTTTCTAATCTAAGGGTTTGGTAAAGATATCGACTATTTGTTCTTTGGTGCTAACATAAGCTATCTCGATATCCCCCCTTTGTTGGTGATCCCTAAAAAAGTGATACCGAATGTCTATGTGCTTAGTGCGGTTGTGTTCAACGGGATTATCCGCCATGCAGATTGCACTCTCATTATCACATAGGAGAGGGACTAGCCATAGTCCCTAAGGGTTTGCCTCATCCAAAGTAATTGCGCACAACAATGGCCTGCGGCAATATACTCGGCTTCGGCGGTAGAAAGAGCCACTGAGTTTTGTTTCTTTGAAGCCCAAGACACCAGGAATCTCCCCAGAAACTGACAAGTCCCTGATGTGCTCTTCCTATCAATTTTACACCCTGCCCAATCAGCATCTGAATATCCTATTAAATCAAAAGTGGATCCCTTGGGGTACCAAAGACCAAACTTAGGTGTATAAACTAAATATCTCATGATTCTTTTCACGGCCCTAAGGTGAACTTCCTTAGGATCGGCTTGGAACCTTGCACACATGCATACAGAAAGCATAATATCCGGTCGAGATGCACATAAATAGAGTAAAGATCCTATCATCGACCATTATACCTTTTGATCTACGGATTTACTTCCTATGTCGAGGTCGAGATGCCCATTTGTTCCCATGGGTGTCTTGATGGGCTTGGCATCCTTCATTCCAAACTTGGTAAGTATGTCTTGAATGTACTTGGTTTGGTTGATGAAGGTGCCTTCTTGGAGTTGCTTGACTTGAAATCCTAGAAAATACTTCAACTCCGCCATCATAGACATCTCGAATTTTTGAATCATGATCCTACTAAACTCTTCACATGTAGATTTGTTAGTAGACCCAAATATGATATCATCAACATAAATTTGGCATACAAACAAATATTTGCAATAGTTTTAGTAAAGAGTGTAGGATCGGCTTTACCGACTTTAAAGTCATTAGTGATAAGGAAATCTCTTAGGCATTCATACCATGCTCTTGGGGCTTGCTTGAGTCCATAAAGCGCCTTAGAGAGTTTATAAACATGGTTAGGGTACTCACTATCTTCAAAGCTGGGAGGTTGCTCAATGTAGACCTCTTCCTTGATTGGTCCATTGAGGAAGGCACTTTTCATGTCCATTTGATAAAGCTTAAAGCCATGGTGAGTAGCATAGGCAAGTAATATGCGAATTGATTCAAGCCTAGCTACGGGTGCATAGGTTTCACCAAAATCCAAACCTTCAACTTGTGAATAACCCTTGGCCACAAGTCGGGCTTTGTTCCTTGTCACCACAGTATGCTCATCTTGCTTGTTGTGGAATACCCATTTGGTACCTACAACATTTTGATTAGGACGTGGAACTAAATGCCATACCTCATTCCTCGTGAAGTTGTTGAGCTCTTCTTGCATTGCCAACACCCAATCCGAATTTCTTAATGCATCCTCTACCTTGTAAGGCTCACTAGAGGAAACAAAAGAGTAGTGCTCACAAAAATGTGCGACTCGAGATCGAGTGGTTACCCCCTTATGAATATCGCCGAGGATGGAGTTCACGGGGTGATCTCTTTGAATCGCTTGGTGGACTCTTGGGTGTGGCGGTCTTGGACCCTGATCATCTTCCTTGTCTTCATCAACTTCATCTCCCCCTTGATCATTGTCCTCCTCTTGAGGTGGCTCATCCTCTTGATCTTGATCTTCATTGTCTTGGGCCTGATCCTCATCTTGAGTTGGTGGAGATGCTTGATTGGAAGATGATGGTTGATCTTGTGCTTGAGTGGGCTCTTTGGATTCCTTAGGACACATATCTCCAATGGACATGTTCCTTAGTGCGACACACGGAGCTTCTTCATCATCTAGCTCATCAAGATCAACTTGCTCCACTTGGGAGCCATTAGTTTCATCAAATACAATGTCACAAGAAACCTCAACTGATCCAGTGGATTTGTTGAAAACTCTATATGCCCTTGTGTTTGAGTCATAACCAAGTAAAAAGCCTTCTACCGCCTTAGGAGCAAATTTAGATTTTCTACCTCTTTTAACAAGTATAAAACATTTGCTACCAAAGACTCTAAAATATGAAACATTGGGCTTTTTACCAGTGAGGAGTTCATATGATGTCTTCTTGAGGATTCGGTGAAGGTATAACCGGTTGATGGAGTAGCAGGCGGTATTAATCGCCTCAGCCCAAAACCAGTCCAGAGTTTTGTACTCATCAAGCATGGTCCTCGCCATGTCCAATAGAGTTCTATTCTTCCTCTCTACTACACCATTTTGTTGAGGTGTGTAGGGAGAAGAGAACTCATGCTTGATGCCCTCATCCTCAAGAAAGCCTTCTATTTGTGAGTTCTTGAACTCCGTCCCGTTGTCGCTTCTTATCTTTTTGATCCTTAATCCGAACTCATTTTGAGCTCGTCTCAAGAATCCCTTTAAGGTCTCATGGGTTTGAGATTTTTCCTGCAAAAAGAATACCCAAGTGAAGCGAGAATAATCATCCACAATTATAAGACAATACTTACTCCCGTCGATGCTTATGTAAGCTATCGGGCCGAATAAATCCATGTGGAGTAGCTCAAGCGGCCTGTCGGTCGTCATGATGTTCTTATGTGGATGGTGGGTACCAACTTGTTTCCCTGCTTGACATGCGCAACAAACCCTGTCTTTCTCAAAATGAACATTGGTTGGTCCCAAAATGTGTTCTCCCTTTAGAAGCTTGTGAAGATTCTTCATCCCAACATGGGCTAGACGGCGATGCCAGAGCCAACCCATATTAGTCTTAGCAATAAAGCAAGTATCGAGTTCAGCTCTATTAAAATCAACTAAGTATAGTTGACCCTCTAATACTCCCTTAAATGCTATTGAATCATCACTTCTTCTAAAGACAGTAACACCTATATCCGTAAAAAGACAGTTGTAGCCCATTTTACATAATTGAGAAACTGAAAGTAAGTTATAATCTAAAGAATCTACAAGAAAAACATTGGAAATGGAATGGTCAGGTGATATAGCAATTTTACCAAGTCCTTTGACCAAACCTTGATTTCCATCCCCGAATATGATAGCTCTTTGGGGATCTTCGTTTTTCTCGTAGGAGGAGAACTTCCTTTTCTCCCCTGTCATGTGGTTTGTGCATCCACTATCAATAATCCAACTTGAGCCCCCGGATGCATAAACCTGCAAAACAATTTAGGCCTTGTTCTTAGGTACCCAAACGGTCTTGTGTCCTTTCACATTAGAAACCAGCACCTTGGGTACCCAAACACATGTCTTAGAGCCCTTGTGGTTGCCCCCAACATATTTGGCATCTACTTTGCCTGATTTGTTAGTAAGCACATATGAAGCATCAAAAGTTTTGAATGAAACATTAGGTTCACTTGATGCAGTAGGAGTTTTCTTTTTAGGCATTTTAACATGGGTGGAATGCCTAGAGCTAGATGTCTCATTCTTGTATATAAAAGCATGATGGGAAACAGAATGAGACTTCCTAGCTTGAATTCTCCTAATCTTGTGCTCAGGATAACCGGCAGGATATAAAATGTAACCCTCGTTATCCTGAGCCATGGGAGCCTTGCCCTTTACAAAGTTAGACAATCTTTTGGGGGCATTAAGCTTGACATTGCTTCCCTGTTGGAAACCAATGTTGCCCTTAATGCCAGGGTGTCTCCCATTATAGAGCATGCTTCTAGCAAATTTAAAATTTTCATTTTCTATCTCATGCTCATTGATTTTACTAGTTAATTGAGCTATATGATCATTTTGTTGTTTAATTAAAGCAAGGTGATCATGTATAGCATCAACATTAACATCTCTACATCTAGTGCAAATAGAAACATGATCAATTGTAGATGTAGATGGTTTGCAAACATTTAATTCATCAATCTTAGCATGTAAAGAAGTATTCTCATTTCTAAGACTGGAAATAGCATCATTGCAAACATTTAAATCTTTATCCTTTGAAATTAAACTAGCATTTTCAATTTTAAGGCTAGAAATTGATTCATTCAATTTATCAATCTTAGCAATTAATTTAGCATTTTCATTTCTAAGATTGGCAATTGAATCATGACAATCATTTGATTTTTCAACCTTAGCAATTAAACTGGCATTATCAGTTCTAAGGTTGGAAATAGTGTCATGGCAAATGCTAAGCTCTTTAGTCAAATTTTCACATTTTTCAACTTCCTGAGCATAAGCATTTTTCACCTTAACATGCTTTTTGTTTTCCTTAATAAGAAATTCCTCTTGGCTGTCCAAGAGTTCATCCTTCTCATGAATAGCACCTATTAATTCATTTAATTTTTTCTTTTGTTGCATGTTAAGATTGTCAAAAAGAGTGAGCAAATCATCCTCATCTTCACTAGAGCTACCCTCATCACTATATGTTTTATATTTAGTGGAGGCTCTAGATTTTACCTTCTTTTTGTCGTCCTTTGCCATGAAGCACTTGTGGCCGACATTGGGGAAGAGAAGTCCCTTGTTGATGGCGATGTTGGCAGCGTCCTCGTCGGAGGAGTCAGTGGAGCTCACGTTGGAGTCCCATTCCCGCATGTGGGCATCGCCGCCCTTCTTCTTGTAGTACTTCTTCTTCTCCTTCCTCTTTCCCTTATTGTCGTTGTCCCTGTCACTAGACATAGGGCATTTAGCGATAAAATGACCATGCTTACCACACTTGTAGCACACCCTTTTGGAGCGGGGTTTGTAATCTTTCCCTCTCCTTTGCTTGAGGATTTGGTGAAAACTCTTGATGATGAGTGCCATCTCCTCGTTGTCGAGCTTGGAGGCGTCGATGGGAATCCTACTTGGTGTAGGTTCCTTCTTTTCTTCTTCCATTGCCTTGAATGTGACGGGTTGCAACTCGGGTGTGGAGGTGCCGCCTTGCTTCAAGTTGACGATATGTTTGGAGCCTTTGATCATCAACTCAAAGCTCACAAACTTTCCTATTACTTCCTCGGGAGACATTAGCTTGTATCTAGGATCACCGCGTATTAATTGGACTTGAGTAGGATTACGAAATACGAGTGATCTAAGAATAACCTTGACCATTTTATGGTCATCCCATTTGGTGCTCCCGAGGTTGCGCACTTGATTCACCAAGGTCTTGAGCCGATTGTACATGGCTTGTGGCTCCTCTCTTTGGTTGAGGATGAATCGTCCGAGCTCCCCCTCGATCGTCTCCCACTTGGTGATCTTGGTCACCTCATCTGCTTCGTGCGCTGTCTTGAGGACGTCCCAAATTTCTTTGGTCGTCTTTAACCCTTGCACCTTATTATACTCCTCTCGACACAAGGAGGTGAGGAGTATAGTTGTGGCTTGGGAGTTAAACTGCCGAATTTGGTCGGCCTCGTCCGAATCGTAGTCCTTGTCCCCTACCTTCGGTACCTGCGCTCCATACTCAACAATAACCCATATGCTTTTGTGGAGTGAGGTTAGATGATGCCTCATTTTATCACTCCACATACAATAATCCTCACCATCAAAAAATGGTGGTTTGCCTAGGGGAACGAAAAGTAATGGAATGCGTTTGGAAATGCGAGGATAGCGGAGGGGCATCTTACTATACTTCTTGCTCTCATGGCGCTTAGAAGTGACGGACGCCGATTCGGAGCTGGAGGTGGAGGGTGACGAAGAGTCGGTCTCGTAGTAGACCACTTTCTTCATCATCTTCTTCTTGTCACCTCTCCATTGTGACTTGATGGAGGAAGAGGATTCCTCCTTATGCTTGTGGCCGGACTCCCTCGAATGAGTTCTTCCCGAGCTTGCGGACTTGTCGCCGCCGGTCACGATCTCCCTCTTGGCGTGATCTCCCGACATCACTTCGAGTGGTTAGACTCTAATGAAGTACCGGGCTCTGATACCAATTGAAAGTCGCCTAGAGGGGGTGGATAGGCAGAAACTGAAATTTACAACTTTAAACACACTACAAGCCGGGGTTTGTGTTAGAATAAAATCCGTGTCTGGAAGAGAGGGGGAAAACAAATCAACCAAGAAAATAAAGCGGATGACACTGTGGTTTGTTTTACCGAGGTTCAGTTCCAATGAACCTAGTCCCCGTTGAGGTGGTCACAAAGACCGGGTCTCTTTCAACCATTTCCTTCTCTCAAACGGTCAAATAGACCGAGTGAGCTTTCTTCCTTGATTTCCCGGGTCACTTAGACCCCGCAAGGACCACCACACAATTGTTGTCTTTTGCTTCGCTTACAAGGCTTTGAGAGTAAGAATGTGAGAAAGAAGAAAGCCAACCAAGCAACAAAGAACACAAGACGATCTTCTCACAAGTCCTAAAATACTAGAGTTGAATTGTGGACTTTGATTGGATCGGAGGCTTTGATTTGTGTCTTGGAGTGTTGCACTTTGCTCTTGTATTGAATGAGGAGTAGTGAATGCTTGGATTGTTGGAGTGGAGGTGGTTGTGGGGTATTTATAGCCCCCAAACACCAATTCAACCGTTGGGGCAGGCTGCTGTCGATGGGCGCACCGCACCGGACAGTGTCCGGTGCGCCAGCCATATCACCCAACCGTTAGGGTTCTGATGGTTTCGACCGTTGGAGCTTTGTCTTCATGTGGCACTGGACAGGCACTGTTCAGTGTCCGGTGCGCCTTCTGCGGCTGCTCTGACTTCTGCGCAAACTGTCCGTGCACTGTGCGTTATCAGATGACCATTGAAGTCGACCGTTGAGCTGGCTAGCCATTGCTCCGGTGGCACACCGGACAGTCCCGTGAATTATAGCGGAGCGGCTCTTCTGAAACCCGAAGGTGGCAAGTTTGAAGTCGTACGGCCCTGGGCACCGGACACTGTCCGGTGGTGCACCGGATAGTCTGGTGCGCCAGTCCAGGGTTCTCTTCGGTTTCTTTTGCTCCTTTCTTTTGAACCCTAACTTGATCTTTTTATTGGTTTGTGTTGAACCTTTAGCATCTGTAGAATATATAATCTAGAGCAAACTAGTTAGTCCAATTATTTGTGTTGGGCATTCAACCACCAAAATTATATTAAGGAAAAGGTTAAACCCTATTTCCCTTTTAGAAGGACTACAAACCCCATTCCAAAAGGGTGTGCTACAGGTGTGGTAAGTGAAAGTCGCTTAGAGGGGGTGAATAGGTGAAACCTGAAATTTATAAACTTAAACTCGCACTAAGGCCAGGGTTAGTGTTAGAATTAAATCCGAGTGTGGAAGATTGTTTCTCTTGCTAAGAGTTGCTCAAATAATGCGAATGACGTTTGGGAGCAAACTCAAATCAATATTGGCAAGGAAACTTTAGAGAGAGGAAAGAGGGCAAACAAATCAAATGGAAATCAACACAAGTGGACACAGTGATTTGTTATTCCGAAGTTCGGTTCCAAAGATCCTAATCCCTGTTGAGGAGGCCACGAAGGCCGGGTCTATTTCAACCATTTCCCTCTCTCTCAAACGATCACTTAGACCGAGTGAGCCTTCTCCTTAATCAAACGGGTAACTAAGACCCCGCAAGGACCACCACACACTTAGGTGTCTCTTGCTAGCTTTACAAACACTTAGAAATAAGAATGGGAAGAAGAGAAGGTAATCCAAGTGACAAGAGCAACAAAAGAACACAAATGATCCTCTCACAAGCCCTTAAGCACTAGCGTTGATTTTGGGAACTTGGAGTGGATTGATAACTTTGATTGTGTCTTGGAGTGTTGGACTTTGCTCTTGCAATGAATGAAAACTTCAGAATGCTTGGATGGCTTTGAATGAGGTGGTTGGGGGTATTTATAGCCCCCAACCACTTCCTAGTCGTTGGCTGACTTTGCTGTCGATGGGCGCACCAGACAGTCCGGTGATGCACCGGACACTGCACTGTTCATTGTCCGGTGCGCGCCACATCAGCTATCTGTTAGGGTTTGGAGCAGTTGACCATTGGCACCCTTTGTCCTTTTGCTGCACCAGATAGTCCGGTGCCACACTAGACGTTGTCCGGTGACCTCTGACTTCTGTGCGGCACTGTTCATCACTGTATACTCTGCAGTCGACCGTTGGCGCGCAGGGAGCCATTGCTCCGCTGGCTCATCGGACAGTCCAGTGCACACCAGACAGTCTGGTGAATTATAGCGGAGGGCGCCCCTTGAATTCCCAAGAGTGACTGGTTTGTTGCGCGCGGGCCTAGTGCACCGGACATTGTCCGGTGCGCCAAAGGCAGCACACTCTAAGTCCTTTTGCTCCAATTTTGTTTGTGTCCCCAACTGAATTTCTTTCTTGGTTTGCGTTGATCCTTATGCACCTGAGATAAATAATATCTAGACAAATTAGTTAGACCACGTGGTTTGTGTTGGACGTCAACCACCAAAATCGAATATAGGAAATGATTAAGTTCATTTCCCTTTCAATCTCCCCCTTTTGGTGATTAATGCCAACACTAACCAAAGCAAATATGAAGTGTAGAAATGTAACTAGTTTGCAATTGAGATAGATGTGCATAGGTTACTTAGAATTAAACCAATGAAATGATTTATACATATGAATGGATTGCTTTTCTCTTATTTAACATTTTGGACCACATTTGCACCACTTGTTCGTTTTGGCAAATCTTTTTGGAAAATTCTTTTCAAAATATTTTGCAAATAGTCAAAGGTATAGGAATATGATTGCAAGAAGCATTTTTAGATTTCAAATTCCTCCCCCTATTTCAAATGCTTTTCCTTTGACTAAATTAAAGCTCCCCCTGAAGAAATTCTCCCCTTTGTCTTCAAGAGGGTTTTTGAAATGATTTTTCTTTTTTGATTTGGATACCAAATTATATTATACCAATTGAAATTTTTCATACTAACTTGTTATTTTGAAACTAAATAAGATACCAATTGAAAATTGACTTAAATACCAATTGAAATAAACATTTTAAAATTTTTGAAATGGTGGTGCGGTCCTTTTGCTTTGGACTTAATACTTTCTCCCCTTTGGCATTAATCGCCAAAAACGGAGAACTTGAGATCCCTTTACAATTCTCCTAATACTTTCTCCCCATTGTAAAAGAAATATGAGTGAAGGGTTATACCAATTGAGAGTTATATGAGTAACGACAAAGGGTAAATGATATCGTCAGAGTTGGAGTGGAAGCCTTGTCTTTGTCGAGTACTTCATTTCCCTTTAAATAATCTAAGACTAACCATAGAGATATACTTGAAAACACGTTAGTCTTAGCCTTGGCTGAAGAAGAATAAGAAATATGCATGAAAGGGAAATAGTCTCAATATTTCCTATAATCGATTTTGGTGTTTGACGACCATCACAAACCTTGTGGACTAACCAGTTTGCCTAGTTGATCATTTCACAGGTGCATAAGTTCATCTACAACCATTCTAAGTCGACTATCTGGAATACTGTAGATTATTCCGGACCGGAGAAGCTTTTTGGAAAACACCTACGCGCGGACCGTCCGGGCCCTTGCGGCGGACCGTCCGCGACACCAGGGTGACCCTCAGACATAACCAATGCAAAAACACAAGTCTACACTATGGACCATCCGACAGAAAAGCAAACACTGTCCGAGACCAAGCGCGGACCGTCCGGCCTCAGGCGCGGACCGTCCGGTCGGTGAAGAACCAAAAAACCCGAAGGTGACGGGTTCGGTAAAATGAATTATAGCGTCCTCACGGACCGTCCGGGGTGCACGACCGGACCGTCCACGACTACCTTTATCTGACATCTGACGACACATTTAATGCATAGTAGCCGTTGATATAGCCGTTACTGCTGACCGTTGCGATTGTAGCCGTTGATGTGTAGGGGCGGACCGTCCGGACCAGGGGCGCGGACCGTCCGCGGTCGGCAGAAAGGGAGCAATGGCTAGGAAGTGGTTGGGGGCTATAAATACAACCCCAACCACCTCCATTCACTTCACCCAAGCACTCCAATCTCTCACATTCAATACAAGAGCTAGCAATCCATTCCAAGACACAATCAAAGCTTCCAATCTCTCCAAGTTCCACAATTGAGACAAGTGATCATTAGTGATTAGTGACTTGGGAGAGAGAGTGATCCGTGTATTATTTGTCGCTCTTGTCGCTTGGCTTTTTGAAAGTCGCCTAGAGGGGGGTGCATAGGCGAAACCTGAAAATTATAATTCTAAATCCAAACTAGATCCCTTGATTAGTGGTTAACAAGATTCACAATTATCGGAGTATAAAACTAAGTCCTTTGCTTGCAACGAGTATTGTTTTCAAAGAGTGCGGAATTTAATCACTAGCAATACTAATAGAAATGTTAGTGGAGAATAATGCAAGAGGGCTTAGATAAGAAGAGGATAAACACAAGTTCTTTCTTGCAAGGAGTTGCTTCTCTAAATGAGAATTTAACTTGAAGCAACACAAAGTAAAATAAGCAAAGAGTAGCGCAAGAGAACTTAGAATGGGAGAGAACAAACAAATCACAATCAATAAACACAAGGGACACAGGTGATTTGTTTTACCGAGGTTCGGCCCTCGAAGGCCTAGTCCCCATTGAGGAGTCCACTAAGGACGGGTCTCTTTCAACCCTTTCCCTCTCTCCACCGATAACCAAGACCGGCGAGATCTTCTTCTTCTTCTCAAGGATTACTTAAGACCCCGCAAGGATCACCACACACTTAGGTGTCTCTTGCTAGCTTTACAAGCCTCCAAAACTTTGGAGGAAGTTCAATGGGAGTCAAAACTCCACGCACGAATGATCACAAGATGTAGCACACACTTTCTATCAATGATTCTCACAAGGCACTATTGCTAAACTCATAAGAGAAGCTTTCTTTTGCTTGCTCTCTCTTTTGTGGCACTTGTGTGGGTTGTAGTGGTCTAAATCTTGTGTATAGGATGGATCAATGAATAGAGGTGGTTGGGAGGGCTTGGATATGTCAACTATATGACTTGGAAATTTGCTTGGACTCCCACACCTTGAAGTGGACGATTGGGGTGGTATTTATAGCCACCAACCAAATTGTAGCCGGTGGAGAAGGCTGCTGGCGATGGGCGCACCGGATAGTGTCCGGTGCGCCGCCATGTCATCTTGTCGTTAGGGCTTGGAGCTGGTCGACCGTTGGAGGCTTTGTCCTCATGTGGCACTGGACAGTCCGGTGTCACACCGGACAGTCCGGTGCCCCTCTGACCTACTGCTCTGACTTCTGCCGCGGACTGTGCTGCACTGTTCATCCATCAGAGTCGACCGTTGCACGCAGATAGTCGTTGCTCCGCTGGTGCACCGAACAGTCCGGTGAATTATAGCGGAGCTGCGCCTGGGAAACCCGAAGCTGAGGAGTTTGAGTTGATTCACCCTGGTGCACCGGACACTGTCCGGTGGCACACCGGACAGTCCGGTGCGCCAGACCAGGGCACACTTCGGTTTCCTTTTTGCTCCTTTCTTTTGAAGCCTAACTTGTTCTTTTTATTGGTTTGTGTTGAACCTTTGGCACCTGTAGAATGTATAATCTAGAGCAAACTAGTTAGTCCAATTATTTGTGTTGGGCAATTCAACCACTAAAATCATTTAGGAAATGGTTTGACCCTATTTCCCTTTCAATCTCCCCCTTTTTGGTGATTGATGCCAACACAAACCAAAGCAAATATTTAAGTGCAGAACTGAACTAGTTTGCATAAGGTAAGTGCAAAGGTTGCTTGGAATTAAACCAATTTAAACTTTCATAAGATATGCATGGATTGTTTTCTTCTTATTTAACATTTTGGACCACGCTTGCACCACATGTTTTGTTTTTGCAAATGTTTTTGGAAATTCTTTTTCAAAGTCTTTTGCAAATAGTCAAAGATATATGAGTAAGATTTCGAGAAGCATTTTCAAGATTTGAAATTTTCTCCCCCTGTTTCAAATGTTTTTCCTTTGACTTAACAAAACTCCCCCTTAATGAAATCCTCCTCTCAGTGTTCAAGAGGGTTTTACCAATTGAAAGAATGTCAAGTATTTTAGATACCAAATTTTGAAAAACTCCTCCTTATCACATAGATATAGTTTGATATAGAATTTCTTAGAGGAATATTAATTTCAAAAATACTAATTGAAGAATATTTAAAAACTTAAACTTGTTTCGAAAATTTTTGAAATTGGCGTGGTGGTGCGGTCCTTTTGCTTTGGGCTAATACTCTCTCCCCCCTTTGGCATTAATCACCAAAAACGGAGTCTTTAGAGCCCTATTTACTTTCTCCCTTAGTGGTACAAATGAATATGAGTGAATATTATACCAATTTTGAGAGATGGTGGAATACCGGCAAAGGATAGATAATACCGATGGTGTAGAGTGGAAGCGATGTCTTTGCCGAATACTCCATTTCCCTTTCAATCTAAGACTTAATACACAAGATACTCATGGAAACATATTAGTCTTAGCCTTGGCACAATAGAGATAGGAAATATGCAAATGTACCAAAGGAAAGAGATATGGATAAAAGGATATGTTAATTAAGCGTAAGTAGTTCTATATAATATAGATTGCTCCCCCTAAATATGTGCCTAGAGAGGGATACAAATTTTGGCCTTAAATGCCAAGTGCACATAATTAGGTTAATGAGAACATATCTATATCATAGAAACTGTGAAGTGCAATGTGTCATAATAAAAGTGTGATGTTCACGACAGACTATGCACTTATGAAAGCATGTTGGAAACATTTTAAGCAATTACCCTTAAGGATTTCAAAGAGACTTAAGGACCCTCCACCTTTGAAACAAAGGTAGCTTATCCTCGTTACAAGGTTAAGTTTTAAGCTCTTTGACAATAAAATCACTTCACCTAGTTTTAACAGAAATGCATTAATGCAAGAATGAAATTTTTGAGAGGTTAAACTAGGTATGAAGCAGGGATATGCATAGACATGCTTTATCTTCCTTTTATACAAGATATGCAGGAATGTATAAAAGAGGAAGATTTAGGTACATGTATAAATGAGAGGAAGTAGTTTTACCTTTTTGTACCTTCACATAGAGACGCTCTCTTCATTGTGCTTTGTCCTTAGTCTTAATAACTTAAGACCTATATTCAAGATAGTGTACGAAAAAATTTTCCACAAGAGAGGGTTCTACAACTAGTGATCCTTTTCTAAGTTACTGTTATTATATATCAAATAGATCACAAATTGCATAAATGAGTCATGAATTCTCCTTTTAACTTAGTGCATATCAAGAGAGATGTTGATTGAATTTTTATGAGGCACTAAGAAACATAAGTGTTAATTGAAGTTATTCAATGATCAAACACATAACAGATGCGATCAAAAGAACAACATATGCGTTAGATTATCAAACAAGCTTAAACTAGGAGAATCCAGTACATATGCTACTTTAACATTGAAAGTTACAATCCTTGATAAAGGTGACATTACTTTACCAAGATGGATTGAAATGAGTAGCATACTCTATGAGAGACTTATTCTCATACTTGAGACTATATGAGATTACTAAGATAAAGTGTTAGTCTCAATATAATCAAGATATAGAAATAGGCTCCCCCTAAAGATATGCATCAAGGTTTGAAAGAATTGGACTCACTTTTTGTAACACCCTGAATTTGGGGGTATAAAATTTCTTTGCTCATATTCACAAATTCAGGTGTTACTTCCCTTTTCTCATCCTTCCTCATTCTTTTCTTTCTTATTTCTATAGGAGAAAAGTGCTTATCTTATTTGTAATTATAGTTTATTATGTTAAACCCTAAGGGAGTATGAATTGTTGCATCATGTTGAACCCTAGATTTCACTTTTGTTTGGTGCATAATTCTTTGAAAGTTTGATTTGAATTTGTGGCTCATTTGGATTTGAATCAATTGGAGAAAATAAAAAGAAAAAGAGAAAACAATTCCAGAATAAAAAGAAAAAGGAAAGAAGCCCACTCCCCCGCCCTCCTCGGCCTTTCGGCCCGGTCGGCCCAATCCCCCGCGCGCGCCCTCTTCCCCCGCTCTCTCTGCCCTGGCGGGCCCGCCCGTCAGCGCAGCCGCCGCTCGCGCGCCCGCCCCCTCTCTCCCCTCTCTCTCTGCTCGCGGGCCCGGGCTGTCAGCCCCGTCGTCCCCGCGTAACCGCCGCCGAGCTGCGTGCGCCCGCCTTCCCCGCGCCCACGTCGCGCGTGGAGCTCGCAACTGACCCGCCCCTGGCCACTTGAGCCCCGAGCCCCACTCGCCCTCGCCCCCTCCCCCATTTGTGCTCCAGTAGACCCTCTTCCCCCCTGGCTGCGCGCACGCAGAGCGCCGCCGCCATAACCCCCGCCGTCCCGAGCTCGGTTCCCCGTCGCCGTTGGAGCTCCGCCGCGCCCTTTGCCCCGGTGAGCTCCGCCCCGACGTCCGCAACCCGGGACGCGCCCCAAATTCCCTCTCCCCCCTATTTCTCTCTGCCCGAGCTCACCCGCCGTTCCCCGTGCAGCCGCGGAGGTCCCCCACCGTCGCCCCGGGCCACCGTCGCGCCATTCCCGCCGCCGAGGAGTCCCCGGAGCCCGCCTTGAGGTAAGGGACCCCTCCCGCCCCTATCGACCTTTGTTTTGCTCTCTGCCGCGTGTAATTCCTCGCCGGAGTAGAGTAATCCCGCCGCCGAGCCGCTCCGCCGTGAACCGCCCCCCTCCGGTGCCCCTGCCCCGACCCAGACCCCACCAGAGGATTCCCCGTGCCCTCCCCAACCTTCCCGGCCACTCAGGTCGCCCCAGAGGCCCGCCAAACGCCCGCGCCCCTCGTCTCCGGCGAGCCCTCCGCCGCGGGGACAAGCGCCGCCGCCCCAGCTAGCCGTAGGAAAGACCCAGGCCGCCCACCCGATCCCCGTCGTTCATCCCAGATCAGGCGGCCCTGATTCAACTCGCCCGGACCCAATCCTGGCCGTCCGCCGGAGATCCAGCGGCCCAGGCCCGCTTCCCCCTCACCCCGTCTCCCTGCTGTTTGGGCCCCGCCTGTCAGCCCGCCCGCGCGCTCGCTCTGCCCGCCGGCCCCGCCTGTCAGCCCGCCCGCGCGCTCGCTCTGCCCGCCGGCCCCGCCTGTCAGCCTGCCTGCGCCCCGCGCTGCCCGCCCGGCCCCGCCTGTCAGCCGCCCAGGCCGCCGCGCGCTCGCGCGCCCCGCCCGCAGTAGCCCGATACCCCTTCGCCCGCGCGTTTTCTTAAAGAGACCCCCGGTTTTCTGGAATTTGAACCCGCCGTCCCTGGTTTCTCGCAGATAAGTCCCTAGACCTTTTATTTAATTCAAAATAGGTATTTAGGGTATAATTTTAATCCCCAAACTTGTAAAATTCATAACTTTGTCATATGAACTCCAAATGGGGTGCTTCAAATTGCAAAATGCTCATTATGTTTTTGTCTATCTATTCAAACAATGTTTCCCTGCTGTTTCCATGTACCAATTAATAGTTAATCACTAGGATAGGATTAAGACTATTGGAACCTTAATTGAGATAATTAGAAATTGGTAGACTTTAATAAGAGTTGGATTACTTAAGTTTATGGACTTAAACACTTAAGTTTAGTAACTTAAAACCATGTAATAATTTAATCCCACCACTGACTTAAACCTGATTAGTGGATAGTGAATCCCTTTGTATAGTCCTCTACCCCAGACCTAGGGAACACCAGAGTGCCTATCCCTTTTCTACTATGAACTTATGATCTCTCTGCTGCATATGTTTGGCATGTTGCTTTTTGTTTGTTATCTTCCCAAGTGCATAGTGTGAATGATTACTTTACGTAGACAACGAGCAGTCTGTGTTTCCCGAGGAGGTTGCAGAGGAAGTCCCTGATCAGCAGTTTGGTGAAGGCAAGTGTCCTCTGTCCCATTACGTCCTATTCATTTATAACTTACTACCCCGCACTACTTACTTGAAACCTAAGGATGACTAGCTTTACATTTTACTTTATCCTTGATGACCTTATGGGCTATTATGGT
This sequence comes from Zea mays, assembly GCF_902167145.1. Taxonomy (NCBI): domain Eukaryota; kingdom Viridiplantae; phylum Streptophyta; class Magnoliopsida; order Poales; family Poaceae; genus Zea; species Zea mays. The sequence goes on from NC_050103.1 coordinate 16,098,606, forward strand.
TAGCACCTTGCTATTGCTTTAACATAATCAATGAACATGATGTGACTATTTATGATACTGTTATCCTGATGATGTTGATGATCTTGTGATACTCTAGGGGGCTCAGGCTGTTTCCTGAGTACCTCTCCGTAAGGACTGGTTCGTTGAGAGACCACCCGGGATAACAGTGCAACCATGAGGGTGAAATGGGATGCCCTTAGCTGATTAATTAGATGAACTAGAGGTGTAGTTGCTTAGCCGTCGTGCCGTCAATGGGGTCCAGGCACAGTGCTTGCTCTGCCGAGGCTGAGTGCCGAGGTTCTTTCGTTTTGCTCTTTGTTAGTCACTCTCCTGCGGGGAGGGGTACTGTGTTTATCAAACTGGAGAAACCTAACGGGCAGCTATGATCTTTAGGGAATCTTTGTAAAAGCTACGTAGTGATGCCCTGCCGGACCACCTAGGTAGTGGTCAATGGGGATTAGCTCTCCCCGGGTAGAAAGGGAATCATGACTCATGGGTAAAGTGTGCAACCTCTGCAGAGGGTAGTGAAACTGATATATCAGCCGTGCTCACGGTTAAGAGCAGCCTTGGGATCCTCTTTGATTAGAGATACAGATGGTTCGAGATGCAAGGATTATGTTATGGTTTTGGTTCGAATATGATGATGTTGTTCCTCGATGAGGAAATGGTTTACGGGTTGGTTAATGCTAAAATCTGGCTTCTACTAATGATAAATACCTGACCAACTAAAAGCAACTGCTTGAGCCTAACCCCACATAAAGCTAGTCCACTTCAGCCAAACGGGACATTTGCTGAGTACGTTGATGTGTACTCATCCTTGCTTTACCACCAAACACCAGGTTGTCCGCATTGTAACCACTGCTCAGGGGAAGGTGAAGCCGTGGAAGGAGACTTCCAGGAGTTCCAAGACTACGATGAATTCTAGGTGTGGGTTGGCGGCAACCCCCCAGTCAGCTGCCTGTGAAGGCCTTATCCTTACTGCGTTTCGCTAGTACTTTGATTTACTTGTTAAGACAATGTCTATGTGGATGTCTATGACTCTATGATGTAATAAGTACTCCTTTATGTTATTATTCGAGCATTGTGTGATGATGTTCATTTATGTAATCGCTGTGTACGTGAGTTCTGATCCTGGCACGTACATAGTTCGCATTCGGTTTGCCTTCCAAAACCGGGTGTGACATAAGTGGTATCAAAGCCATGCTGACTGTAGGACCGCTGACCTAGAGTAGCACTGGTCGTACTAAGGACTATTGACCCTCCCCCTCACCTTGACATCTGATGTTACTTCAAAAGTCGGTCACCTCGACCAACCCTATGTTTTACTATCTATATATACTATACCTTGTTAAAAATTTTTATCTCATTCTGTTTATGGTTTACTCATTTGTCATATTAGTTCTGCCCTTACTCTTGTGCTTACGGTGTCTTTTGTAGATGGCTCGTCTTAGACACACTGCACGTAAGTCGGTGATTCCTTTCCTGCCGTCTCGACTTGCGGAGCGTCCTCTGCACCGCACCGTGTCTGGTCAGTCGAGTCACCTGGAGAGGCTGCACCACCGCCTGCGTGAGGAGCAGGAACGCCGGTGTCAGCACAGAGAGCGGCAGGGCTCTTCCTCCCCACCCCAGCGAGAGGTGGAGTCTGTGAGGCCCCGTTCCTCTGTGGCCCAGCTGGAGGCGCCCCCTACACCACCGCGGGACGCCCCGGCTGTTGGAGGAGCTACTGGAGGAGACCCCGACGACGACGACTCAGACCACAGCACGGAGTCTTCTGAGCCGCAGGAGGCGGAAGGATGGGTCGCCCGACCCATCACCCGTGACGCCGCTCGCGGTTGTCACTTCCACGACGCACTCGACACCTTGCTGCGCCAGGCTTTCGACCGGCACACCTGGTCGATCGAGTATCGTTGTGTAGTCTACCAGCACAGTCGCGGGAGGTACCCGGACCGCTGGGAGGCTACCTGCCTAGTTCGCCGTCCGGAGGATGACCTCCGGGGTGCGGAGGCCGTTTCGGAGCACTATTCCATCTCCGAGAGGGACACTGCAGAGGCGGCTATGCAGGATGCAGCACGACGTGCACTCTCCCAGTACTGTTCTTTGTTCGGTGGCGTGGCCGACGGTCTTAACCTTCGGTACTACCCCCGCCGCCCTACTGGCAGCACAGAGAGTGTGGTTGTCTCACCTGTTGGTGAGGGTAACCCTAGGTTGAGCAGCACAGTCAACCTAGTCGCAGTGCTTAACACTGAGCTGGATCACTCTCTGGACGAGCTAAGCAGGGCTCGAACGGAGATTGCGGAGTTGCGTGCTGAGTTGGCAGAGCGCCATCACCAGGAGGGTGGTTCTCCCGCTCCTGTTGGGACTCAGCACCCATACCGCTCACCGCCACGTGGTCACCACACTTATGGTTCCCCTGTCTGTAAGACCAGGATAGATCTGGATCCTTAGATCGTTAGCGTCAGAGTTTGTAATAATTCTTAAGTCAGATGTCTCAGTCTTAGGTAGTCAGTTTAGTTTGCTTATTAGTTGCTTCCATTTAGTTTAGTTTGCTTATCAGTTGTTTGCATGCTTGTTATGATGAACCTGTGTTGGATTTGGATCTTTGTAATGACTGTAGCCAACATGTGGGTTTCCCCTGCAGTTTGGCTTAGCTAGTAATGTTAATGAAGTCAGTTGTTTAGTTGGGAAACCATTTACTTCTACTCTCCTCCTTATCTGAGAAGCTGTGTTGAATCATAATGAGGATCAGTGAAGCTCTTTATTCACTCAGTGTCATGAAGAATTATGTATTCCCTTTTCTTATGCTGAAGGATTGTAAGATCAATGCTGATGTATGAATGTCTTCCACAGATGTCTGACAACAGGCGCCGATGCAACAGGCGTGCTCAGCTAGAGCAGCATGACCAGCAGGAGGAGCAACAGAGGCAGCCTCCCCCACCACCCCCGATGTCAGTGGAGCAGATGTTCTTGATGCAGACCCAGGCAGTGCAGGCCATTGGGCAGACTCTGGCAGCCATGCAGCAGGCTCAACAGCAACCCCAACCCCAATTGCAAGTGCAGATGCCCCAGATGCCACGAGATAAGCGTGGTGAGTTCATGAGAGGGCACCCTCCTACCTTCGCCCATTCTGCCGACCCCATGGATGCAGAAGACTGGCTGTGCGCAGTGGAAAGGGAGCTGCGCACCGCCCAATGTGACGACAGGGAGAAGGTTCTGTATGGTCCCCGCCAGCTAAGGGGAGCAGCCCAGTCCTGGTGGGAGTCCTACCTCGCCACCCATGCTGACCCTGAAGCCATCACTTGGGAGGAATTCAGCGAGAGTTTCCGTCGGTATCATGTTCCAGAGGGACTGATGATCGTGAAGAAGGAGGAGTTTCTGGCTCTGAAACAGGGACCCCTATCTATTAGTGAATACAGAGACAAGTTTCTGCAGCTATCTCGTTATGCACCTGAAGATGTCAACACTGATGCTAAAAGGCAGTACAGGTTCATGAGAGGTTTGGTGGATCCCCTGCATTACCAGCTGATGAATCATACCTTCCCAACCTTCCAGCACCTGATCGATAGGGCAGTGATGACTGAGAAGAAGCGTAAGGATATGGAAGATCGGAAGCGCAAGATGAGTGGACCCCAGTCCGGAGGCATCAGCCGTCCACGTTTCTCAGGCAGTTCATCTCAGCAAGGCAGGCCTGGTCACCCACAGGGATATCAGAATCAGAATCAGCGTCCGCATCAGCAGCAGTTTTAGAGGCAGTACCCACAGCAGCAGCAGCAGTATCGTCAGCACATCCAGCAGGGAGGTAATCAGTATCAGAAGCAGAACAACCAGGCACCTCGCCTTCCTGCCCCAGCAGCAAATCAGAGCAACCAAGCAGCCCCAGCACAAGGAGGAGGCAGAGGATGTTTCCACTGTGGAGAACAAGGCCACTGGGCGATGCAGTGCCCAAAGAAGATGGCTCAGCAGCAGACCAACCCCAATGCTCCAACAAGGCAAGGTGTACTGCAGCCGGCAGCAGGCAATCGTAACCAAGCGTACAACCGTGGAAAGGTGAACCACTTGGAGGCCGAAGCGATCCAGGATGCACCAGATGTGGCAGTAGGTATGTTCTCAGTCGAATCTCATCCCGCAAAAGTGCTATTTGATACTGGTGCAACTCATTCATTTGTCACTGCAACCTGGGTAGAATTGCATAACATCTCAGTAGAGGCAATGATGCCGCCCATGAGGATTAATTCGGTTGGTGGTAAGGTGCAAACAGATAAAATATGTTCAAATATAATGGTGAAAATAAGGGGGATAGGATTCCCCAGTGACTTAATAGTAATAGACACCCCTGGGATAGATGTTATTCTAGGGATGAATTGGTTAATGAAGTATGAGGCAAATGTTAGTTGTGACAAGAGGACCGTAACATTGAAGTCCCCGTCAGGAGAAGAGGTAGTGGCCGGGCTATGGATGCCTAAATCAGAAGAGGGAGTCTGTCACCAGATTTCAGTGTATAGTAAAGAGCCCAACCCGCTCGAGGCTATCAAGGTTGTGTCAGACTTTCCGGACGTGTTTCCCGAGGAGCTAACGGGCATGCCACCCAAGAGAAAGGTTGAATTTGCCATAGAGCTTATCCCTGGTACCGCCCCCATTTCCAAAAGAGCCTATCGAGTGTCTGGACCAGAATTGGTGGAACTCAAGAAGCAGATAGATGAGATGTTAGAGAAGGGTTACATCAGGCCAAGCACCTCGCCCTGGGCCGCTCCAGTGTTGTTTGTAGAGAAGAAAGATGGTACCAAAAGAATGTGCATAGACTACAGAGCCTTGAATGAAGTCACTGTCAAGAACAAGTACCCCCTGCCAAGGATAGAAGATTTGTTCGACCAGCTCAGAGGTGCCAGCGTATTCTCGAAGATAGACCTGAGGTCAGGTTACCATCAACTCAGAATCCGACCCTCGGATATACCGAAGACGGCGTTCATCACCAAGTATGGGTTATATGAATTCACAGTTATGTCCTTTGGTTTGACAAATGCGCCAGCCTTCTTTATGTACCTGATGAACAGCGTGTTCATGGACTATCTAGACAAGTTTGTGGTAGTGTTCATCGATGACATTCTCATATACTCTCAAAGTGAGGAAGATCATGTAGAGCATTTGAAGATGGTATTGCAAAGACTTCGAGAGCATCAGTTGTATGCCAAGCTGGGCAAATGCGAGTTCTGGATTCTTGAAGTCTTATTTCTGGGTCACATCATAAATCAAGATGGGTTAGCAGTGGATCCAAAGAAAGTAGCAGATATCCTAAACTGGAAAGCACCGAAGGATGTTCGTGGGATCAAGAGCTTCATTGGGATGGCCGGATACTATAGGCGTTTCATTGAAGGCTTCTCAAAGATTGCTAGACCAATGACAGCGTTACTAGCAAAGAAGGTTGAGTTTAAATGGACTCAAAAGTGTCAGGAAGCATTTGAAGAACTGAAGAATAGATTGACTACAGCTCCTGTGTTAGTCCTGCCTGATGTTCACAAGTCATTCTCAGTGTATTGCGACGCTTCGTACACCGGATTGGGATGTGTGCTAATGCAAGAAGGAAGAGTTGTAGCATACTCGTCTCGACAGCTGAAGATCCATGAGAAAAATTATCCCACACATGACCTGGAGTTGGCAGCAGTGGTTCATGCCTTAAAGACCTGGAGACATTACCTGTATGGACAGAAGTGCGACATCTACACAGATCTTAAAAGTCTGAAGTACATATTCACCCAGTCAGAGTTAAACATGAGGCAGCGAAGATGGTTGGAATTGATCAAAGACTATGAGTTGGAGATACATTACCATCCAGGCAAAGCCAATGTGGTCGCAGATGCTCTGAGCAGGAAGAGTCAAGTCAATATGTTGGCCTCGTACCCGATGCCGTATGAGTTAGCCAAAGAATTCGACAGACTGAGCCTCGGTTTCCTGAACAGTACGCAAGGAGTAACAGTGGAATTAGAGCCCACCCTAGAGCGGGAGATCAAAGAAGGACAGAAGGATGATGAAAACATCAACAAGATCCGATAGCTGATCTTAGAAGGAAGAGGAAAAGACTTTCGAGAGGATGAAGAGGGAGTAATATGGTTCAAGGATCGATTGTGTGTTCCCGACCTCAAACCTATTCGGGAACTGATCCTCAAGGAAGCTCATGAGACAGCTTACTCGATACACCCTGGAAGTGAGAAGATGTACCAGGATTTGAAAAGAAGGTTTTGGTGGTATGGCATGAAAAGAGAGATCGCAGAATATGTCGCCATCTGCGATAGCTGTCATAGAACCAAAGCAGAGCATTAAAGGCCCGCCGGATTGTTGCAGCCTTTGCGGATTCCTCAGTGGAAGTGGGATGAGATCGGGATGGATTTTATAGTTGGCCTACCTCGTACCCGGGCCGGTTATGATTCCATCTGGGTGGTTGTGGACCGCTTAACAAAGGTGGCCCATTTCATACCTGTGAAGACAACATACACCGGAGCAACGTTAGCTGAGTTATACATGTCACGGATAGTCTGCCTTCATGGCGTGCCGAAGAAGATAGTGTCAGATCGAGGAACGCAGTTCACCTCTCATTTTTGGCAGCAGCTACAAGAAGCTTTGGGCACACATTTGAACTTCAGCTCAGCTTATCACCCGCAGACAGACGGTCAGACTGAAAGAACCAATCAGATCCTAGAGGATATGTTGAGAGCCTGTGCGTTGCAAGACAAGTCAGGATGGGACAAAAGGTTACCTTATGCAGAATTCTCCTACAACAATAGTTACCAGGCCAGCTTGAAGATGTCGCCGTTTCAGGCACTCTATGGACGGAGTTGTAGGACTCCGCTGCATTGGGACCAGCCTAGAGAGAGACAGGTGTTTGGCCCCGACATTTTGCTTGAAGCCGAAGAGAATATCAAAATGGTTCGGGAGAACCTGAAGATAGCCCAGTCAAGACAGCGAAGCTATGCGGACAGAAGGAGAAGAGAACTGAGTTTTGAAGTGGGAGACTACGTCTATCTGAAGGTGTCACCTATCAGGGGAGTCAGAAGGTTCGGGGTAAAAGGCAAGTTAGCACCCCGGTACGTCGGACCATATCAGATTCAAGCAAAGCGTGGAGAAATGGCCTACCAGCTTGACCTACCAGAAAGTTTGTCGGCAGTGCACAACGTGTTCCATGTGTCGCAATTGAAGAAGTGTCTGCGAGTACCAGAAGAACAGTTGCCAGTGGAGGGTTTGGAAGTCCAGGAGGATCTGACCTACATAGAGAAGCCAACGCAGATTCTGGAGTTTACAGACAGAGTCACCCGGAGGAACACCATCAGAATGTGCAAAGTCAGATGGGGTCACCACTCCGAAGAAGAAGCAACCTGGGAACGAGAAGATGATCTGAAGGGCAAATACCCTGAACTCTTTGCTGACCAACCTTGAATCTCGGGGCGAGATTCTTTTAAGGGGGATAGGTTTGTAACACCCTGAATTTGGGGGTATAAAATTTCTTTGCTCATATTCACAAATTCAGGTGTTACTTCCCTTTTCTCATCCTTCCTCATTCTTTTCTTTCTTATTTCTATAGGAGAAAAGTGCTTATCTTATTTGTAATTATAGTTTATTATGTTAAACCCTAAGGGAGTATGAATTGTTGCATCATGTTGAACCCTAGATTTCACTTTTGCTTGGTGCATAATTCTTTGAAAGTTTGATTTGAATTTGTGGCTCATTTGGATTTGAATCAATTGGAGAAAATAAAAAGAAAAAGAGAAAACAATTCCAGAATAAAAAGAAAAAGGAAAGAAGCCCACTCCCCCGCCCTCCTCGGCCTTTCGGCCCGGTCGGCCCAATCCCGCGCGCGCGCCCTCTTCCCCCGCTCTCTCTGCCCTGGCGGGCCTGCCCGTCAGCGCAGCCGCCGCTCGCGCGCCCGCCCCCGCTCTCCCCTCTCTCTGCTCGCGGGCCCGGGCTGTCAGCCCCGTCGTCCCCGCGTAACCGCCGCCGAGCTGCGCGCGCCCGCCTTCCCCGCGCCCACGTCGCGCGTGGAGCTCGCAACTGACCCGCCCCTGACCACTTGAGCCCCGAGCCCCACTCGCCCTCGCCCCCTCCCCCATTTGCGCTCCAGTAGACCCTCTTCCCCCCTTGCTGCGCGCACGCAGAGCGCCGCCGCCATAACCCCCGCCGTCCCGAGCTCGGTTCCCCGTCGCCGTTGGAGCTCCGCCGCGCCCTTTGCCCCGGTGAGCTCCGCCCCGACGTCCGCAACCCGGGACGCGCCCCAAATTCCCTCTCCCCCCCTATTTCTCTCTGCCCGCGCTCACCCGCCGTTCCCCGTGCAGCCGCGGAGGTCCCCCACCGTCGCCCCGGGCCACCGTCGCGCCATTCCCGCCGCCGAGGAGTCCCCGGAGCCCGCCTTGAGGTAAGGGACCCCTCCCGCCCCTATCGACCTTTGTTTTGCTCTCTGCCGCGTGTAATTCCTCGCCGGAGTAGAGTAATCCCGCCGCCGAGCCGCTCCGCCGTGAACCGCCCCCCTCCGGTGCCCCTGCCCCGACCCAGACCCCACCAGAGGATTCCCCATGCCCTCCCCAACCTTCCCGGCCACTCAGGTCGCCCCAGAGGCCCGCCAAACGCCCGCGCCCCTCGTCTCCGGCGAGCCCTCCGCCGCGGGGACGAGCGCCGCCGCCCCAGCTAGCCGTAGGAAAGACCCAGGCCACCCACCCGATCCCCGTCGTTCATCCCAGATCGGGCGGCCCTGATTCAACTCGCCCGGACCCAATCCTGGCCGTCCGCCGGAGATCCAGCGACCCAGGCCCGCTTCCCCCTCACCCCGTCTCCCTGCCGTTTGGGCCCCGCCTGTCAGCCCGCCCGCGCGCTCGCTCTGCCCGCCGGCCCCGCCTGTCAGCCCGCCCGCGCGCTCGCTCTGCCCGCCGGCCCCGCCTGTCAGCCTGCCTGCGCCCCGCGCTGCCCGCCCGGCCCCGCCTGTCAGCCGCCCAGGCCGCCGCGCGCTCGCGCGCCCCGCCCGCAGGATCTAATCCTGGCCGTTCGCTTTAGATCTGACGGCCGTAGTAGCCCGATACCCCTTCGCCCGCGCGTTTTCTTAAAGAGACCCCCGGTTTTCTGGAATTTGAACCCGCCGTCCCTGGTTTCTCGCAGATAAGTCCCTGGACCTTTTATTTAATTCAAAATAGGTATTTAGGGTATAATTTTAATCCCCAAACTTGTAAAATTCATAACTTTGTCATATGAACTCCAAATGGGGTGCTTCAAATTGCAAAATGCTCATTATGTTTTTGTCTATCTATTCAAACAATGTTTCCCTGCTGTTTCCATGTACCAATTAATAGTTAATCACTAGGATAGGATTAAGACTATTGGAACCTTAATTGAGATAATTAGAAATTGGTAGACTTTAATAAGAGTTGGATTACTTAAGTTTATGGACTTAAACACTTAAGTTTAGTAACTTAAAACCATGTAATAATTTAATCCCACCACTGACTTAAACCTGATTAGTGGATAGTGAATCCCTTTGTATAGTCCTCTACCCCAGACCTAGGGAACACCAGAGTGCCTATCCCTTTTCTACTATGAACTTGTGATCTCTCTGCTGCATATGTTTGGCATGTTGCTTTTTGTTTGTTATCTTCCCAAGTGCATAGTGTGAATGATTACTTTACGTAGACAACGAGCAGTCTGTGTTTCCCGAGGAGGTTGCAGAGGAAGTCCCTGATCAGCAGTTTGGTGAAGGCAAGTGTCCTCTGTCCCATTACGTCCTATTCATTTATAACTTACTACCCCGCACTACTTACTTGAAACCTAAGGATGACTAGCTTTACATTTTACTTTATCCTTGATGACCTTATGGGCTATTATGGTTAGCACCTTGCTATTGCTTTAACATAATCAATGAACATGATGTGACTATTTATGATACTGTTATCCTGATGATGTTGATGATCTTGTGATACTCTAGGGGGCTCAGGCTGTTTCCTGAGTACCTCTCCGTAAGGACTGGTTCGTTGAGAGACCACCCGGGATAACAGTGCAACCATGAGGGTGAAATGGGATGCCCTTAGCTGATTAATTAGATGAACTAGAGGTGTAGTTGCTTAGTCGTCGTGCCGTCAATGGGGTCCAGGCACAGTGCTTGCTCTGCCGAGGCTGAGTGCCGAGGTTCTTTCGTTTTGCTCTTTGTTAGTCACTCTCCTGCGGGGAGGGGTACTGTGTTTATCAAACTGGAGAAACCTAACGGGCAGCTATGATCTTTAGGGAATCTTTGTAAAAGCTACGTAGTGATGCCCTGTCGGACCACCTAGGTAGTGGTCAATGGGGATTAGCTCTCCCCGGGTAGAAAGGGAATTATGACTCATGGGTAAAGTGTGCAACCTCTGCAGAGGGTAGTGAAACTGATATATCAGCCGTGCTCACGGTTAAGAGCAGCCTTGGGATCCTCTTTGATTAGAGATACAGATGGTTCGAGATGCAAGGATTATGTTATGGTTTTGGTTCGAATATGATGATGTTGTTCCTCGATGAGGAAATGGTTTACGGGTTGGTTAATGCTAAAATCTGGCTTCTACTAATGATAAATACCTGACCAACTAAAAGCAACTGCTTGAGCCTAACCCCACATAAAGCTAGTCCACTTCAGCCAAACGGGACATTTGCTGAGTACGTTGATGTGTACTCATCCTTGCTTTACCACCAAACACCAGGTTGTCCACATTGTAACCACTGCTCAGGGGAAGGTGAAGCCGTGGAAGGAGACTTCCAGGAGTTCCAAGACTACGATGAATTCTAGGTGTGGGTTGGCGGCAACCCCCCAATCAGCTGCCTGTGAAGGCCTTATCCTTACTGCGTTTCGCTAGTACTTTGATTTACTTGTTAAGACAATGTCTATGTGGATGTCTATGACTCTATGATGTAATAAGTACTCCTTTATGTTATTATTCGAGCATTGTGTGATGATGTTCATTTATGTAATCGCTGTGTACGTGAGTTCTGATCCTGGCACGTACATAGTTCGCATTCGGTTTGCCTTCCAAAACCGGGTGTGACACTTTTAAAGACAAATAGGGAGAAGCATTATTCATCTTGATCAAGGCTTATAAGATTTGCAATAAATAACTTATGCCTAGTATTCTCACAATGAAAAAGATTTAGAATGCTTACAACCACACCATTGATTGTTTTGAAGACCTTATTGTCCAAATAGGTGTTGTTGTTCTTGATGTCTTCCTCTTTCATTTGAGTGTCCTCCCTTTGTAGTTGTCTCTTTTTCCTTCCAAACTTATTGAAAATACTCAAAGAGAGATGTTAATAGCACAAGATAGTATATGATGAAGGATGATTTCCTTAGATAAGAAATATAAACAATTCATCATCCATACGTCACACAGACATGAAGTAAAATCCTAAACATTAGTGCACATCATTAGAAAAGAGGAATAAGCACCTTTTAAACATTTTGATCAATCATAGGAATTTTACTTCTTCATATTGATTTTATTATCACAACTTAAAAGCATATCAATATGAGAACAGATATAGCAAAGGCATGAATTAGATTTTAATGGACAAGTGCATCTATGAGAACGAGATTGAATGCACATCTGGCTGATTTAAGTCCAATAAAGAATCTATTCTTTACTTAGGTAGAATATGATAAGTTAGAGTAAATAACCATTGATGGGAACTATATTTGATTAAGAAGATGAGTTCCCATACCTTTGCTTTTACCTTTCTTCCTTTGGGTGAAGAGTAACCCTTAAGGCTTGCGGCTTGCACTTACTCTCTTGTAGATTTTCATAAGTAAGCTCAAGAGATATGGCATTAGTAACACAAGCACTAGTTTCCCTTTTTTTTGTAATCATTTCGATAAGGTATGGAAAATGGATTACTAAAGCATGAAAACTTTAAAATATGAACTAGGTTATTCCATGATGTATGCTTAATTTTACTTACAAAACAAGCATAGTTAATTCTTAAAGATTATGGGAATAAATCTAATTCATAACATGGAGAGCGATAAATATAGAAGAATCATATCCAATTTAAGCAAGAGGAAAAACAACATAAATCATTGGATTGACTTTTCTTTTCATGTTAGATTACGCATCTCCAAAGAGAAACTTATTCTCTACATGTGAGACTACTTAGGTTATTTAGACAAAAACATTAGTCTCACGATTTCTAGATATAAAGAGAGATTCCCTTTATAAGTGTCCTAAGGAATTGAATTCCTTACGTGACACCTTATTCTTTTAAGAACTTGGAATATCTCTCTATATCTAGAACATGACAATAATAGGATGATTAGTGTAAAGCATGCCATGAGATACTTACAACAATTTAAAGCATGTAGATTGCCATGGTATAGAAATGATGAATATACAATCTACCATATGAGAGGAATTTCTTCAAAGAATGGTGACATAATTTAAAAACATTTGAAGTGCTTTCTTTTTCTATGTGACTACACAAGACACATAAGAAATGATAATTTAAGATACTTGCACTTAAAAGCATAATTGTTACCATCTTTTGGCTTTCCTCCATGTTGTAGGTCTTGACTTTTCGGCACAGGATAATTCTTTATTTCCTACAACATCAATATCTTCCCCGAGATGATATGAGTGTTAGACATAACAATTCAAAATAACTTTGGGTTAATCTTGGATATAGATCATTGAAGATTGATAGCTTGAGTTAATGAAAATTGAATTGACTCTCTCAAGCACCCCAAAGCTTCATACCATCTCCTTTTCCTGCAAAGCTTGTCAAGCATATTTTGGTACCCATCGCTTGATGGGTCCATCAAGGTTAGTCAACAAATATCTAGGAACCCAAGAGTCCTTTGTGTTAGCACTTGGTAAACTCATTACCTTTCTAGCACAAGTTGCAATATTGGGTTGCCTAGTTACATGTGAAATAATTGACAAGCTAGAGGTGAGATAGTTACCAATGGGACAATCCTTGCATTGATGTCCCTTCTTTCGGCATATGTAGCAAAGGCGATCTTCAAGTTTTGAAGATTTCTTCTTTCCTTGTTTCTTGCTTGCTACATGGTTAGTTAATATTTTCTTTTCTAACACTATGCCTTTTTGTTTCAAATAGGGACAAGACTTAATTAAGTGTCCCTTCTTTGAGCATTTAAAACAGAGTTTATCATCCTTGTTAGTAATCAAGTCATTTTTAATATAGGGACATGACCTAATCGAGTGTCCCTTTTCAAAGCATTCACTACACTTCTTACTTCTCTTAGTATGAAGTGTGACTTGATTATTTGAAAGGGAAATGTACCCTTGAGACATTTCTATAAGATTTTGGTGATTAAGTGCTCCACACAAATGCTTTGAGTAATATTTGTGCCAAAGACTTAAGAAGTGCAAATCAAGAGTAAAGGTATGTTTCCAAGACTTAGTACATAGTTTTGGAGACTAATGTATTGTGTCTAAGTGCTAGAAACAGGAAAAGACCAATTTGGAAAACACTTGGCTGAGCAGCCAAGACTCTGCGCAGTCTGGGAGCACCAGACTGTCTGGTGGTGCACCAGACAGTGTCCGGTGCGCCAGGCTGGCGTCTGTCAACTGGCTGCTCTCGGGACTTCGACGATGGTGTACGGCTATAAATCACCGGACTCTCCAGTGGTGCACCTGACTGTCCGGTGAGCCATTCACAGGCGAAGTCGTCGCTCTCGGGAAGCGATCAACGACGTACGGCTATAAATCACCGGACTGTCCGGTGGTGCACCGGACTGTCCGGTGAGTGTAACACCCTGAATTTGGGGGTATAAAATTTCTTTTCTAATATTCACCAAATTCAGGTGTTACCCTCTCTTTTCCTTGCTTTCCTTATCTTTCTTTCTAAATGATGAAGAGTTATTATATATATATATATGTGTGTGTGTGTGTGTGTGTAATCCTAATATAGTAAATTTCTATAAGAACTTTGAATGTTGCATTCATGCCGATGCAAAGTGTTTATGAGTGCAAAATGTTATCGTAACAGGTTAAAGTATCTCGAGGATGTTTCCAATACTTTTTCGAATCTTTGGAACTTCTCTTCGAGTATTAAATATGGAATTTAGTTTTTCTAATATTAATTAAATACCTAAATTTTAGTATTTGAGAAAACTATAAAATTTTGGAAACTCAGAAATATTTGTGTGTTGTATTGCATGCCGAAACATATTTTCTTGGTTGCTAAAAATAGTCTTGGTGGTGTTTTCGTTCAAAAAAGGAGAAATAGAAATCAGCCCCCCTCTCCTTCCCTGGCCCATTCGGCGGCCCACCCCAGCCCCCTTCTTCCCCTCTTTTCCCCCCCGCTCGGCCCAGCGCCATCTCCCCCTCGTGGGCCCACGCGAGGCAGCCCAGCGCGCCCAGCGCGCGTCGTCCCTGCGCGCAGCGGCCAAGTAGCTGCGCGCTCGGCGCGCTCAGACTCGTACCCATGCCGCGCAGCCCAAGCCAGTGCGCGCTCGCCGCACGCCCAGCACCTCGCCATGGCTAGCTATGGTGACCGAATCGTCGTCAGTCGTGTCGTGCACGTCAAATCGCGCGCGCGCAGCGCCTCGCCGTGCTCTCGCAGTCGTCATCGCGCAGCTAGTGCGCGCACTCGCGTTCGCTTGCGCGCAGTGCGTCGACGGGACTCCGTCTACCCCCGTCTACCCTCCCCCCGTGTGCACTCATGTCGCTCGCCATCGCCCGCGCGTCGCGCCTTAAATCGTCGCGTGTCGTTCTCACGCGTTGCGCGTGCTGTTCGCACGCGTCGTCGTGCGTTCTACGCACGTTAATAATTCGCTTCACCTAGAATAGCTCGCGTTAATTAAATACATATTTAAACAACGGTTATTCGAACAGCAAACTAATCGGGACTAAGTAGTAATTTTACCTGGCATATGATTAATGTCCGTCAATATGATTAAGCCGAATTAAATATTATAATTCATATCCGCTTAGTGTACACGTAATATCCCTCGACCGTAGCGCCAGTCGTCTCAGTTCCTTTCTCGCGTAGTCGTAGATGCGAATTCTATGTCGTGTGCCTATTCATTTGATCTATATTGTTGTATGGTGTATTGTTCTGCCGTTTCAAGAATGTTGGATGTATGTTTGCACTCGCGTAGATATCGGGCCGTTCGTGGAGTCTGAGGGAATTGCAGGAGAAGACCCTGAACAGCAGCAGCTTGGTGAAGGCAAGTGTCCTCTGACCCATTATGTCCCATTTACTTTATAATACACCGTCTCGCATACTATGAACAACCTAAGGATTTACTAGCTTTCTATTTACCTGGTCCTTGATTTACCTTTTGGGTTACTATGGTTATCTACATGCTAGCGCTTTACTTTAATCAATGAACATGATGAGATACAATGATGATACTATGATTTTATTCTGGATATGATAATATACTTGTGGCATTTAGGGGACTCGGGCTGTTTCCCGAGTACCTCTCTGTAAGGACCTGTTCGTTGAGAGACCACCCGGGATAACAGTGCAACCATGAGGGTGAAATGGGATGCCCTTAGCTAATTAATTAGAGGAACTAGAGGTGTAGTTGCTTCGCCGTCGTGCCGTCAATGGGGTCCAGGCACAGTGCTTGCTCTGCCGAGGCTGAGTGCCGAGGTTCTTTCGTTTTGCTTTTGTTAGTCACCCTCCTGCGGGGAGAGGTACTGTGTTTATCAAACTGGAGAAACCTAACGGGCGGCTATGACCTCTAGGGAATCTTTGTAAAGGCTACGTAGTGATACCCTGCCGGACCACCTAGGAAGTGATCAATGGGGAGTCATGATCCCCGGGCAAAACGGGAATCACGGCTCATGGGTAAAGTGTGCGACCTCTGCAGAGGGTAATGAAACTGATATATCAGCCGTGCTCACGGTTAAGAGCAGCCTTGGGATCCTCTTTGATTAGAGATACTCCGGATACACCTCAGATGATGACTTTAATGATGATGGTTAATGATGGTGACTTTAATTATGTATTCTAGTATTTCCTATCCGAGGAGGTACTTTTTGGGATTATAACTTGGGTTTTATGGTAAAACCTGGCTTCTACTAACAATAAATACTTGACCAACTAAAAGCAACTGCTTGAGCCTAACCCCACATAAAAGCTAGTCCACTTCAGCCAAACGGGGCATTTGCTGAGTACGTTGATGTGTACTCATCCTTGCTTTACCACAAAACACCAGGTTGTCCACATTGCAACCACTGCTCAGGAGAAGATGAAGCCGTGGAAGGAGACTTCCAGGAGTTCCAAGACTACGACGAGTTCTAGGTGTGGGTTGGCGGCAACCCCCAGTCAGCTGCCTGTGAAGGCCCTATCTTTACTGTGTTTCGCTTAGCACTTTGATTTACCCGTTGAGTTGATGACTATGTGGATGTCTTTGACATCGTGATGTAATAAGTTAATGTAACACCCAAAATTCTAGTTTAAGATTCATATGTGTTTCTCCAAAAATATGGAGAAAGTCATAGAACCCTTTACTAAGTATATCCCCCTAAAGTAAATAAATAGTAATGTCAAAAGCTTCGTAGTTTAACACTTAGACCCAAATCTTGAAACTAAAGTTCAAGTTGAAACTATGGAACAATAAGTAAAAGAAACACCTTCAACATATTTATTATAACTTTAAAATTAACACACTCCTTGAAGAAAATATTTGAATCAAGAGATAAGTTATGGTGGAGATTTTTATGTTTTCTCCTAAACTAAAAGTATTGAAATTATAGATAGTTTTTACTACACATTCAAAAAAATATACTTGCACTTCATGCTGGAATTTTGAAGTGAGCACTTTGTTTTGAATTTGGAATTTAATCTTAATTTGAATCAGAAATTAGAAAAGGATAAAAGACTTACCTGTCTGCGGTTTGGGCCAAATCTGCGCACCGGCCCATCCTCACTCCCCCCACTCAGCCCACGCCATGACACTGCGCCACTGACGCATGGGTCCCGCTTGTCATCGTTCTCATCCGCACCTGAACAGAGTCCGCGCGGAAGCTGGCTCTCAACCCCCCCCCCCCCCCGAGTTCGCCGACACCGCGGGGTCACTAGTCATCCTACCTCTCTCGCGCGCCTGTGTCACGCTATCACCGGCGGGTGGGCCCCCCTTGGTCAGGTCATTCGTTCCCAACGGAATGCAACTCGCGGGCGGAAATCTCTCGCCGAGATCGGCGGACGGCGGATTCCGCGCGGGGGTAGTTGCTGGCGCCAGGGTCGGACTCCCCGGGGCTATAAAGCCGTTGGTCTAGGACCGGTCTTCCCCTCCTCTTGTATAGCTCACGAGTTCAAGTCGGGCGCCGTCGCTAACCAATTTCCGAGTGTGAGAAAGAGTCGGGCCGCCGGAGTTGCCCCGCGTCCTCATCTTCACTGGGGCCTTGGAATCGGACCGGGAAAGGATCGGTCGAAGTCGCCTGCGCGTCTGGAAACTG
Source organism: Zea mays (assembly GCF_902167145.1). Lineage (NCBI taxonomy): Eukaryota > Viridiplantae > Streptophyta > Magnoliopsida > Poales > Poaceae > Zea > Zea mays. The sequence continues at coordinate 16,116,017 of NC_050103.1, forward strand.
TCCGTGGTCTTTCCGGGAGCGATTGAGGGCCAACGATGTCGGAAGCGCTCGCCGTAGCTCAAGCGCCACCGCGGATCCGCTCTCCTCCGTGGGTAGTCGTCTCTGCGCCATAATCCGGAGTAAGAATCCTCTTCTATCTTTTCCTTGTTCCCTGCCTCATGTAGCGGCGCTCGAATCGTATTTTAGGCGCGCTAGGGCGTGGTCCGTATTCGGCAGCCATGGCGCCGCCGCATGGTTGGGTGCGCCGCCGCCGCCTGGTTACGTCGTGTGGAAGAAAGGCACCGACCGTTGGATCCCTTTCTTGTGGCTGTGATCTGATCGCCTGAGAGAGCTATTCGACCGATTGAATCCTGACCGTTGATTAACCAGTTGAAGGGCTAAGATTAGATCTCGGTAATGTTTCGCCCGCGACCGTCGGATCACAGTGAACGGCTCGGATTGATGCCAGCGATAGCCCTTCGCGTGTGTGATCCTAGCCGTAGACATAGGATCGGTCGGATCAAAACGAATCAGGTTACTTTAAAAATCTGCACCGTAGATCTTACATCCGATGGCGCGCGCTGCGTACCGCTTCGTTTTAACCTAGTTCTAATCTGGACTCTAGAGTTCAGATCGGACGGTCCAGATTAAAAGATACCCTTTCGGCCGGCGCTAATGCAAAAGAGACCCTGTATTTTAGGTGATTCAACCCGCGGTCCATTCGGACTATTCACTGAGTCTTAGGAATCTTGCGGGTTAGCCCCTGTATTTTCTGATAAATGAGGCCTAGTCCGGAGCATTATAAAACCAGAGAAAATAATTTATAAATGGATTTTAATAGGAAAATAATTGCTAGAACTTCAATAAATCATAGAAAATTCATATGATATCCAAATTGATTCATTCCAATTCCTATAATTCTATAATATTATTGCTTATCACATAGTACCTCTGGTTTGACATGAAAGCTGTATTAAAATTTATCTCTTAATTAATCTCGTATCAAATACATAAAACCTTAGGAAATTCGTAACTGCTTCGTTTTAACTCCGATTTGATCCGTTCAAGTTGCGTTAGTCTCGTAGAAACGCATAGATCATTATTATGCGGTACATTCTTATGTTTGGTGTGATGTTAATTTTATCTATACCATGTTTGTTTGTATTGCTACGACTAGCGCGAGGAGACGTGTTATCTGAAAAGCAAGTTGGTACCTGGAATCTCAAGTCCCAGGCAAGTTGTGCCCTTGATCACTTCTTTTACCCACTCATGTTCTAATTAATCATAATGATCTGCATAGGTTAATTTGATGGGACCTAATAGGTTACCCTAGTTTGTTTATCCTGAATACCTTGTTTACCCCTGAATCACTTGGGTAGTTCTGCTACTGCTTTATATGGTTCTGGGTTAATATTTCATTATATCTATGTTCCAATTATGTTGTTATTTTATTTATGTTCATGATAAGATCATTATGTTAATTGGAACATGGAGAACCACCCGGGAAAACAGTGCTACCACAAGGGTTTAATGGGACGCCCTTGGCCGATTAATTAGGAAAGCTAGTGGAAGACTACCTTACCCAAAAGGGGCAAGGGCAGTAGGGGAGTGGTCAGTGTAGGGAGGCCCTCGGGAGGATTTTGCTGCGATGGCGGTCCTGCAAGGGATTCCTGCATTGGAGCTTCCTATAAACTGTAGCGGGTTTTCTGAAGCTAGTGGAACTTTATAAAGGCCTCGTAGTGTTACCCTGCCGCGCCTTCTCGGTAGAGGTGTATGGGAAGTCGCGATCCCTTGGCAGATGGGTAACATGACTTGTGGGTAAAGATGCAACCTCTGCAGAGTGTAAAACTGGTATACTAGCCGTGCTCACGGTCATGAGCGGCTCGGACACTCACATGATTAAATTATGGAACTTAAACTCAATTTGTCATATGCATTGCATCGCAGGTGAGGTTGTTACTTTTGTTCTACTACTTAATTGGGTTGGTATTTACTTATACTTAGTAATTGCTAATAAAATTTTGACCAACTTTAAAAGCAATGCTCAGCTCTAACCATCCTCTTTGGTAAGCCTTACACTTCACGTGAGCTCCCACCTTTGGCGAGTTCATGCACATTATTCCCCACAACTTGTTGAGCGATGAACGTATGTGAGCTCACTCTTGCTGTCTCACACCCCCCACAGGTCAAGAACAGGTACCGCAGGATGAGGCGCGTGGAGGATGCTGTGATGAGTTCGTGAGAGGTCTAGGCCGTCGTCTCCCAGTCAACTTTGGGTTGCTGGACCGTTGTCTCCATATAATGTAATTATTTATTTATTTTGTACAAAACTCTGATTATATAGTAAAGATGTGACATTCGATCCTGTGCCATGATTCATCATATGTGTGAGACTTGGTCCCAGCACACCTGGTGATTATGTTTGCGCCCGGGTCTTGGTGCCCCGAAATCCGGGTGTGACAGAAGTGGTATCAGAGGAATGTTGACTGTAGGACGAAACCTAGATAGAACTGGACAACCAATACTTACTTACCTTTGCTACTCTGATTCTTTCTAAACTTTTCTTAATCTTTTCTCATCTATTTCCGCTTACCCTGATTATTCTTACCTTTTTTTTTCTAAAGACAAATGTGGATTTCACACTTTGAAATCCTGTGCCTAAAGTGACTTTTAGGAATAGGACACCTAATCTTAGGAACAAAAACAAAACTATTTTATTATATAGATGTATATGAATGTTTGTTCTTATGATACTTGCCTGATTTGGATCTTTGATTGAGTGTGATGGTTGTGGAGTAATGTCCACAATTACATCTACATATACGTATAGGCATAAATATATATATATATATAAAAAACATAAGATGACTATACAAACTAAGAATACCCCCATTAAAATATATCTAGTTTAATATATCCATCTTATCTACAAGATTCTCTCTTATCTTAATAGATCCATCTTATCTCAAAAGATTCTAACATATCCTAATGATATTTATCCTACCCTAGTAAATCTTTATAACTTAAACTAGTTTGATCTAGTCATACCAACCTAATCTAGACTTTATCTAATCTAGTATGATCTAATCTAGAGTGAGTTACTTAATGCTGGTACAAGGAATAAGGCCATACTCCTAATTCACCTAAACCTAAATTGGTGTCTTAGACCAACTCGTCTGTGGAACCACCACAACCTAGCCTATGTTATAGGTTGCAAAACCATTTATCCCAAAAGCAAAGTAAACCTTGTTGGGCCTACCCAGCCCAAGCACCCGACAACTATCTTAACCATACGTCCATAACACGGATGGAAACTCTAAGGATGAAGGCCAAAGAAGACCAACCATGTCAAAGGAGGATAAGCATCAACTCAAGTCTTCAAAGATCAAGTTGGACCGCCAAAGGAATCAAGATTCGCTATGCATGACGGAGTCTTTCCCTTACCCTACTCTTTCTTACCAACACCTACTCATACTTCTAGGACATCTTTTATCCTACATAATAAGGTGGCCATACATATGCCTTCCTAATCACCTGATAATTTGATATAGACTATAAAAAAAATCTTTTCGTACTAGAACTAATTAGAAAATGAAATCTAGACTACAAGATAGACTTGTATCCCCTTTCTTGCAAATCTCGAGGACGAGATTATTTTTAAAGGGGGTAGGATTTGTAACACCCAAAATTCTAGTTTAAGATTCATATGTGTTTCTCCAAAAATATGGAGAAAGTCATAGAACCCTTTACTAAGTATATCCCCCTAAAGTAAATAAATAGTAATGTCAAAAGCTTGGTAGTTTAACACTTAGACCCAAATCTTGAAACTAAAGTTCAAGTTGAAACTATGGAACAATAAGTAAAAGAAACACCTTCAACATATTTATTATAACTTTAAAATTAACACACTCCTTGAAGAAAATATTTGAATCAAGAGATAAGTTATGGTGGAGATTTTTATGTTTTCTCCTAAACTAAAAGTATTGAAATTATAGATAGTTTTTACTACACATTCAAAAAAATATACTTGCACTTCATGCTGGAATTTTGAAGTGAGCACTTTGTTTTGAATTTGGAATTTAATCTTAATTTGAATCAGAAATTAGAAAAGGATAAAAGACTTACCTGTCTGCGGTTTGGGCCAAATCTGCGCACCGGCCCATCCTCACTCCCCCCACTCAGCCCACGCCATGACACTGCGCCACTGACGCATGGGTCCCGCTTGTCATCGTTCTCATCCGCACCTGAACAGAGTCCGCGCGGAAGCTGGCTCTCAACCCCCCCGAGTTCGCCGACACCGCGGGGTCACTAGTCATCCTACCTCTCGCGCGCGCCTGTGTCACGCTATCACCGGCGGGTGGGCCCCCCTTGGTCAGGTCATTCGTTCCCAACGGAACGCAACTCGCGGGCGGAAATCTCTCGCCGAGATCGGCGGACGGCGGATTCCGCGCGGGGGTAGTTGCTGGCGCCAGGGTCGGACTCCCCGGGGCTATAAAGCCGTTGGTCTAGGACCGGTCTTCCCCTCCTCTTGTATAGCTCACGAGTTCAAGTCGGGCGCCGTCGCTAACCAATTTCCGAGTGTGAGAAAGAGTCGGGCCGCCGGAGTTGCCCCGCGTCCTCATCTTCACTGGGGCCTTGGAATCGGACCGGGAAAGGATCGGTCGAAGTCGCCTGCGCGTCTGGAAACTGTCCGTGGTCTTTCCGGGAGCGATTGAGGGCCAACGATGTCGGAAGCGCTCGCCGTAGCTCAAGCGCCACCGCGGATCCGCTCTCCTCCGTGGGTAGTCGTCTCTGCGCCATAATCCGGAGTAAGAATCCTCTTCTATCTTTTCCTTGTTCCCTGCCTCATGTAGCGGCGCTCGAATCGTATTTTAGGCGCGCTAGGGCGTGGTCCGTATTCGGCAGCCATGGCGCCGCCGCATGGTTGGGTGCGCCGCCGCCGCCTGGTTACGTCGTGTGGAAGAAAGGCACCGACCGTTGGATCCCTTTCTTGTGGCTGTGATCTGATCGCCTGAGAGAGCTATTCGACCGATTGAATCCTGACCGTTGATTAACCAGTTGAAGGGCTAAGATTAGATCTCGGTAATGTTTCGCCCGCGACCGTCGGATCACAGTGAACGGCTCGGATTGATGCCAGCGATAGCCCTTCGCGTGTGTGATCCTAGCCGTAGACATAGGATCGGTCGGATCAAAACGAATCAGGTTACTTTAAAAATCTGCACCGTAGATCTTACATCCGATGGCGCGCGCTGCGTACCGCTTCGTTTTAACCTAGTTCTAATCTGGACTCTAGAGTTCAGATCGGACGGTCCAGATTAAAAGATACCCTTTCGGCCGGCGCTAATGCAAAAGAGACCCTGTATTTTAGGTGATTCAACCCGCGGTCCATTCGGACTATTCACTGAGTCTTAGGAATCTTGCGGGTTAGCCCCTGTATTTTCTGATAAATGAGGCCTAGTCCGGAGCATTATAAAACCAGAGAAAATAATTTATAAATGGATTTTAATAGGAAAATAATTGCTAGAACTTCAATAAATCATAGAAAATTCATATGATATCCAAATTGATTCATTCCAATTCCTATAATTCTATAATATTATTGCTTATCACATAGTACCTCTGGTTTGACATGAAAGCTGTATTAAAATTTATCTCTTAATTAATCTCGTATCAAATACATAAAACCTTAGGAAATTCGTAACTGCTTCGTTTTAACTCCGATTTGATCCGTTCAAGTTGCGTTAGTCTCGTAGAAACGCATAGATCATTATTATGCGGTACATTCTTATGTTTGGTGTGATGTTAATTTTATCTATACCATGTTTGTTTGTATTGCTACGACTAGCGCGAGGAGACGTGTTATCTGAAAAGCAAGTTGGTACCTGGAATCTCAAGTCCCAGGCAAGTTGTGCCCTTGATCACTTCTTTTACCCACTCATGTTCTAATTAATCATAATGATCTGCATAGGTTAATTTGATGGGACCTAATAGGTTACCCTAGTTTGTTTATCCTGAATACCTTGTTTACCCCTGAATCACTTGGGTAGTTCTGCTACTGCTTTATATGGTTCTGGGTTAATATTTCATTATATCTATGTTCCAATTATGTTGTTATTTTATTTATGTTCATGATAAGATCATTATGTTAATTGGAACATGGAGAACCACCCGGGAAAACAGTGCTACCACAAGGGTTTAATGGGACGCCCTTGGCCGATTAATTAGGAAAGCTAGTGGAAGACTACCTTACCCGAAAGGGGCAAGGGCAGTAGGGGAGTGGTCAGTGTAGGGAGGCCCTCGGGAGGATTTTGCTGCGATGGCGGTCCTGCAAGGGATTCCTGCATTGGAGCTTCCTATAAACTGTAGCGGGTTTTCTGAAGCTAGTGGAACTTTGTAAAGGCCTCGTAGTGTTACCCTGCCGCGCCTTCTCGGTAGAGGTGTATGGGAAGTCGCGATCCCTTGGCAGATGGGTAACATGACTTGTGGGTAAAGATGCGCAACCTCTGCAGAGTGTAAAACTGGTATACTAGCCGTGCTCACGGTCATGAGCGGCTCGGACACTCACATGATTAAATTATGGAACTTAAACTCAATTTGTCATATGCATTGCATCGCAGGTGAGGTTGTTACTTTTGTTCTACTACTTAATTGGGTTGGTATTTACTTATACTTAGTAATTGCTAATAAAATTTTGACCAACTTTAAAAGCAATGCTCAGCTCTAACCATCCTCTTTGGTAAGCCTTACACTTCACGTGAGCTCCCACCTTTGGCGAGTTCATGCACATTATTCCCCACAACTTGTTGAGCGATGAACGTATGTGAGCTCACTCTTGCTGTCTCACACCCCCCCACAGGTCAAGAACAGGTACCGCAGGATGAGGCGCGTGGAGGATGCTGTGATGAGTTCGTGAGAGGTCTAGGCCGTCGTCTCCCAGTCAACTTTGGGTTGCTGGACCGTTGTCTCCATATAATGTAATTATTTATTTATTTTGTACAAAACTCTGATTATATAGTAAAGATGTGACATTCGATCCTGTGCCATGATTCATCATATGTGTGAGACTTGGTCCCAGCACACCTGGTGATTATGTTTGCGCCCGGGTCTTGGTGCCCCGAAATCCGGGTGTGACAGTTAATACTCTTTTATGTTATTATTCGAGCACTATGCGATGATGTTCATTTATGTAATCGCTGTGTACGTGAATTCTGATCCTGGCACGTACATAGTTCGCATTCGGTTTGCCTTCTGAAACCGGGTGTGACATAAGTGGTATCAAAGCCTTGCTGACTGTAGGACCGCTGACCTAGAGTAGCATTGGTCGTTTTCAGGACTTATTGACTATTAATTCACCTCATCCTTGATGCTGCTTCAAAATATTAGTCATACCGACTAATTCTATGTTGTGCTCTTATATATCCCCTTGCCAAAAGTATTTTGTTCGAATATGGTCTATACTTTTCTCAATCTATTAGATCTGATCCCACCCTTGTGCTTGCGCCATCTTTGTAGATGCCCCTGACCTTAACCTTTTGATCTTTTGGAATTCTTTCCTCTTCCATTGTTAAATTGCTACCATTTGGCAATCTCTATTCCCCTGGTATTGACATGCTCGTGTCCCTGGATTCTTTAATACCCTTGTTTCAATACCTACCTCTAATAAAAACTCTGCTGCCTATTTAAACATTTCAGTTTATATGTCCATGATCTTACTGTCTTTTGAGATCCTTACCTATTCTATTGTTAAGTCGCTATCTTTTGCCTATTTGTACTCTCTTGATCTTAGTATGCTCGTACCATTGGAATCTTGCATACTATTTTTTTATATATGCTTACATTTATATCTCAATGTCTGTTTAAGACATTTCAGTTAACATGCTCTTGACCACCCTTGTTTCTTAATGATCCATGAGCGGTGTTTTACTTACCACACCCTTGGCTATATCCTCTTCTTTACCGTGTGTAAGCTTGGGCGCAACTCCATTCTTTGTTGTACTGATACCACTGGCTCTCCAATGCCTTAATCTTTTCTCTCATACCCTTGTCTATTGTTGCTTTTGACCCTTACGATATTGAGGTCTTCTACCTAAATGATCACCTTGAACTTATCCTTTAAAAGCCTCCCCTTTTTTTCAACCCAGTTTGAGAGTTGCGAGGTACCTATCTCTCCCTTGATTTCTTTTCACTTCTTGTCGCCTTACAGGTTTTGTGTTAATTCCATCCCTTGCTGTGTTTTTATTTGCTATCACCCTCACCTTGTCGTCCATCAATCTCGCCTTGATACTCATCTTTATTCCTACTCTTTAAAAATCCCCTCTCTTCCACCTCAATTTGAGAGCGACAACTTACCTATCTGGCCCTTGGACGTACCCTCTCCTTTTCCACTTGTAGGTCTTGTATTAACTCCATACTTGGTGGTACTTATATTCTTGGTTCTTATGCCCATTTACCTCCACTCCTACACCTTTGTTCGTCAACACCTTTAAACCCACGTGATGTCTATGCCCTGACCTTCACGCTTACCTTGAACCTACCCTTTGAAACCTCCTCTTTTCCATCCCTGTAAGAGGATAATGCCTTATCTATTTCATCATTGACTGCTCCCCCATCTTTGGCACCTTGCAAGTTTTGCCTAAAGTACATCCTTTGTTGTGTATTTGTCTGTTACCACCCTCACCGTTGTCATCCCTCGTTCCTTACCTTGATGCTTATCTCGTACCGGTATTTTAAAGCCTCCTTTCTCGTTTCAGTTCAAGAGTGTTGTCTTACCCCTCCCCGCTGTTGTTCGTTCCCTCTCCCTCTACCGTGTTGCAAGTCTTGTCTTAACTCGATCTTTTGGTGTGCTTTTGCCTGTTACCTCCTGTACCTTTGTAATCACTAGATCTTTCCATGATGCTTTCTTATGCCTACCTTTAGAAATATCATCTTTTCCGTCTCGATTTGAGAATGTTGTTTTAACTATCTTGACCTTGGTTGCATTCTCTCCTTGTCGGTTACAATCCTTGCTTTAGCTCCATTCTTTATTATGCTCGTGCCCCTATCCTGCATGTCTTATTATTCCCCTTGTCTTTCGAAGGCCTTAGAGTAGTTTCCCCTTTGTAAGGAAAGACCACCATCTAGTTAACATTAACGTATAGCAACGAGATGTTTGTTGTTGTGTGCTCGTGATGTTTGTCTTTGTGTTAGGACTGATTTGCTTCTTTGAAATGAGTGTTGGTGTGTTGTGGCCTTTGGTCCGCAATGGAATCAGTTTACTAAGTGAGTGCCATATAGCTAGGTAGTTGGGTGTTCTCCCTTTTCTTTCTTTAGTCTATCTATGCTCACCTTTTCTATCTATACCTTTTCCTCTTGCACTTGTCCGGTTGGCATCCTACCACCTCTCTTAATCAGTTAAGATCGGAGTCGGTACCATCTTCACCAAGTGCCCATCAACGCTCATGTTAAGGGGGTTAGCCGCTAACCCCAATGAAGTGTAAGGCCTAAAATGCGTATAAGAAAAAAAATAATATAATAATGATGGAAAGTTTAGATTAAACCCTAAATTGAAGCTTGGATTTGAAACTAGGAAGTGAGAAGAGAAAGAGGTAAAGAGTATAAAAGTTACATAAAATATATATATAATTAAATGCTCAAAGTTAGTACCCAATCTAATCTGAAGACAAATTTGTCACAGGATTTGAATTTAAATTCAAAATGAAGTGAATTTGGAAAGAAGGGAAACAGAAAATAAATAAAAGAAAAAGAGAAATGCTTGAATGGGCTGAGATCCCGCTTTTCGGCCCACTTGGGAATCACCTCTGCGCGGCCCATCCACTGCGCACCCGCGCCTGCTGACGCCGGGGCCCACCAATCAGCCTCCGCGGACATCTGTTTGAACCAATGACGTGTGGGGCCACGTCGTCAGCTCATCCGTCTTCCTCGCGCTAGCGTGCACTGCTGGAATCGCACGGACTCTGCGCAACGAAATCCGCGGGCGCCGGGGCGTTGAGCCACCTCCGCCGTTCTCGCGCCCTCGGTAAACCGCCCAACAACCTCCGCCGCTCACGTGGATTCGGCACGGGCAGTCCACCAAACCACCGCGGATCTCGCGGCGTGCTTCGACTCGGAATTTGGTTGCCGTCGTGGTAACAACCAGGCGGAGCTAGCGGCGAATTATCCGGCGATGGCTTGCGCTCCTCAACGGTCTCCACCCATCTATAAAACCATGGCGTGGGTTCCCCCCCCCCCTCCTCCATCATCAGTGCCAAGCCGACCTGGCCGCCGTTGGTTTCCATTCGGACGGCTCAGATTAGAAGGCGCATAACGCTTCGGACGGATTCACGTTGGCCGTTGATATCCGATCGGATGGATCGGGTGGCTCTGGGAAAAATTAGATCTGCGCTGTAGGATCGTGATCCTATGGACGACATTGCGTACCAATTCACGCCGTCACGGATCTAATCTGGGCGCCTCGTTTCTGATCGGACGGTGGATCGTGGCCCGTACCCTTTCGGCCGAGCGAACATTCAAAAGCGTCCCTGTAGTTTATAGAAATCAACCCGCCGTCCAGGGACCCTGTTCCCTGTGTCTTAGAAAACTTGCACCGAGCCCCCTGCTGTTATCAGAAATTGAGGCCCAGTCCAGAGTATTATAAAACCCGAGAAATTGAATTATAAAAGGATTTTTAATGTGAAAATATATGCTAGAACTTTGATAATTCATAGAAAATTCATATGAGCTCCAAATTACTCCATTCCAGTTTCTAAAATTTTGTACTTTTATTCTCCATCACTTAGAGCCTCTGTTTGGTCATGAAAACAGTAAGAAAATTTATTCCTCATCTAATTCTATTTCAAACACATAAAACCTTTGAAAATTCATAACTTAAAATCTGTAACTCCAAAAATTATAATTCATGTTCCTGTGATCTTATTTCAATATATAGATCATTATTATGTATTTTGCATATATGTTTGATGTGATGTTAATTTTGCATATGCCATGTTTGTTTGTATTGCTACGACTAGCGCGAGGTTACGAGCCACCTGAAGATCATCCTGGTACCTGGAATCTCAAGTGCGAGGCAAGTTGTGCCCTTGATCACTTCTTTTACCCACTCATGTTCTAATTAATCATAATGATCTGCATAGGTTAATTTTGATGGGACCTAATAGGTTACCCTAGTTTGTCTATCTTTATGCCTTGTTTACCACTGAACTTTTTGGGTAGTACTTGCTAGTGCTATATGTGGTTTTGGGCATTGAGATACACATTATTCATGATTATACTTTTGTTATCCGTTGTTATTTACTGTTCATGTCAAGATCATTAATGTTAATTGGAACATAGAGCTTAACTTGAGAAACACGTGCCACCACAAGGGTTTATGGACGCCCTTGGCTGATTAATTAGGAAAGCTAGTGGAGGACTACCTTACCCGAAAGGGGCAAGGGCAGTAGGGGAGTGGTCAGTGTAGGGAGGCCCTCGGGAGGATTTTGCTGCGATGGCGGTCCTGCAAGGGATTCCTGCATTGGAGCTTCCTATAAACTGTAGCGGGTTTTCTGAAGCTAGTGGAACTTTGTAAAGGCCTCGTAGTGTTACCCTGCCTCGCCTCCTCGGTAGAGGTGTATGGGAAGTCGCGATCCCTTGGCAGATGGGTAACATGACTTGTGGGTAAAGGGTACCACCTCTGCAGAGTGTAAAACTGGTATACTAGCCGAGCTCACGGTCATGAGCAGCTCAGGACTCTCTGATGATTAATTTATGGAACTAAATTCAATTTGTCATATGCATTGCATCGCAGGTGATGTTACTTTTGTTCCACTACTTAATTGGGTTGGTATTTACTTATACTTAGTAACTGCTAATAAAATTTTGACCAACTTTAAAAGCAATGCTCAGCTCTAACCATCCTCTTTGGTAAGCCTTACACTTCACGTGAGCTCCCACCTTTGGCGAGTTCATGCACATTATTCCCCACAACTTGTTGAGCGATGAACGTATGTGAGCTCACTCTTGCTGTCTCACACCCCCCCCCCACAGGTCAAGAACAGGTACCGCAGGATGAGGCGCATGGAGGATGCTGTGATGAGTTCGTGAGTGATCTAGGTCGTCGTCTCCCAGTCAACTTTGGGTTGCTGGACCGTTGTCTCCTTATAATGTAATTACTTAATTATTTTGTATAGAACTCCTGTTATGTAGTAAAGATGTGACATTCGATCCTGTGCCATGATTCATCATATGTGTGAGACTTGGTCCCAGCACACCTGGTGATTATGTTCGCGCCCGGGTTTTGGACCCCTAAAATCCGGGTGTGACAGAAGTGGTATCAGAGGAATGTTGACTGTAGGACGAAACCTAGATAGAACTGGACAACCATTCTCTACTTATCTTTGCTACTCTGATCCTTTCTAAACTTATCTTAATCTTTTCTCATCTAATTCCGCTTACTCTGATTATTCTTATCTTTTTTTCCAAAGACAAATGTGGATTTCACACTTTGAAATCCCGTACCTAAAGTGACATTTAGGAATATGAGACCTAATCTAAGGAACAAAAACAAAACTATTTTTTTTTGATATCTATGTACTTCGATGTTTGTTCTTATGATACTTGTATGATTTGGATCTTTGATTGAGTGTGATGAGTTGTGGAGTAATGTCCACAATTACATCTGCATATACATATAAAAAAATGTTTATAAAAATAACTAGATAAACTAGATTATTCCCCTAAAAAAATATCTAGTATTTCGTATCTATCTCATCTTATCAGATTCTATCTTACCTTTGGACATTCACCTCATACAACTAGTTACCCTAGTCTTGACATAAAATATCTGGTCAAGCCCTACCAAAGAATCTTCAGTACATAACCAACTATTAGCTTATTCATTCTGCCTACCAAATGATTCCCTTGCAAAACTATCTTACGATATGCTTCTAACTTAGATGGTCAATACCAGGAGGGGTGGTGGAATTGATTTACCTCCTAATCGACACACTCGGCAGATATATAGACAACCCCAGCCACAGCCAGTAGAGATGAATCCTCCTAATCCTCCACCAGGCGGAGTTGACCCACTAATTGCAGCTCAAATGAGGATGATGCAGCAAATGGCTGACACTATGGCAGATATGCGCGCCCAAATGCAGCAAGAACGCCAGGAAATGCGCCAGGAAAGAGAGGATGCACGTCGGGAGATGCACCAAGAGCGGGAAGAGATACGCCAGGAGAGAAGGGTGCAACAACAGCAGCTGCAACAACAACTTCAACAACAGCAGCAATAGCAACAGGTGCCATTGCCTCCACCTCCACCACCAGTTCCACCCCGAGATAAGCATCGGGAATTCATGAGCCACAAACCACCAACCTTCTCCAACTCCACGGATCCACTACAAGCTGATGACTGGCTAAAGTCTATAGAGAAGATGCTCAACATAGCTCAGTGCTCGGACCGAGAGAAAGTACTCTACGCATCAGGTCGTCTCGCTGGTCCTGCTGCAGATTGGTGGGATGCGTACTGCGCTGCTCATGCTGCTGTCGATACAATTACCTGGGCAGAATTCTCCACACAATTCAGGAATTACCATATTCCTGCTGGACTCATGAAGATTAAGAGAAAGGAGTTTCTCTCCCTCAAGCAAGGAAGTATGTCCGTGAGTGAATATAGGGACAAATTCATCCAGTTATCTCGATATGCTCCTAGAGATGTTGAGGATGATGAGCAAAAGCAGGAGCTTTTTCTGGACGGTTTGATTGGACCCTTGCAATATCAACTGGTATTGCACACATTCCCATCCTTCCAAAGGCTACTTGACAAAGCTATTGCTGTAGAAAACAAGAGGAGTATATTTGGAGAGCAAAGAAAGGCTGCTAACCAAGGGCAGGCTGGAAGTAGTTCCCATCCTCGCTATACTACCACTCCAAGTACACCAGCTAGTGGCAGTTCTGGACAACAAACTCAACAGGCACCAACTGCTCCTCCAAAAGCAAGCACCCCCGCAGGACCTGTTGCTCCCAACACATCCACCAACAGGGCATGCTTCAAATGTGGACAACCGGGACACTACGCCAACTACTGTCCCAACAGGGCTGCCTACACTACACCAGCTCCAATGAAACAAGGTCAGGCCTCGGCAGGAAAGAGTCAGCCCCTATCTGTCAACCGAGGACAAGCCTATCATGCAGAAGTAGAAGCTGAACCAGGTGAACTGGAAATTCAAGAAGAAGAGCCAGTGGAAGAGGAAATAGTCGGTGAAGAGGTCAATGAACAACAAGAATAGAGATAAACATAAACATAGATATATATTTTACTATTTGTAAGGCCTAAATATTAGTTTAGCTAGTAGAAGTATTTTACTCTTTTAGTAATAATAATAAGGTCTGTTGACCCTATGTGTTGCTAATGAGTTATGCATCATGCTCAGATTTCTTTGTTTGTGCATATGTTCTAAGATAAAATGAGTATATACCCTCTCCTTACAAATCTCGAGGACGAGATTTCTGTTAAGGGGGGTAGGATTTGTAAGGCCTAAAATGCGTATAAGAAAAAAAATAATATAATAATGATGGAAAGTTTAGATTAAACCCTAAATTGAAGCTTGGATTTGAAACTAGGAAGTGAGAAGAGAAAGAGGTAAAGAGTATAAAAGTTACATAATATATATATATAATTAAATGCTCAAAGTTAGTACCCAATCTAATCTGAAGACAAATTTGTCACAGGATTTGAATTTAAATTCAAAATGAAGTGAATTTGGAAAGAAGGGAAACAGAAAATAAATAAAAGAAAAAGAGAAATGCTTGAATGGGCTGAGATCCCGCTTTTCGGCCCACTTGGGAATCACCTCTGCGCGGCCCATCCACTGCGCACCCGCGCCTGCTGACGCCGGGGCCCACCAATCAGCCTCCGCGGACATCTGTTTGAACCAATGACGCGTGGGGCCACGTCGTCAGCTCATCCGTCTTCCTCGCGCTAGCGTGCACTGCTGGAATCGCACGGACTCTGCGCAACGAAATCCGCGGGCGCCGGGGCGTTGAGCCACCTCCGCCGTTCTCGCGCCCTCGGTAAACCGCCCAACAACCTCCGCCGCTCACGTGGATTCGGCACGGGCAGTCCACCAAACCACCGCGGATCTCGCGGCGTGCTTCGACTCGGAATTTGGTTGCCGTCGGGGTAACAACCAGGCGGAGCTCGCGGCGAATTATCCGGCGATGGCTTGCGCTCCTCAACGGTCTCCACCCATCTATAAAACCATGGCGTGGGTTCCCCCCCTCCTCCATCATCAGTGCCAAGCCGACCTGGCCGCCGTTGGTTTCCATTCGGACGGCTCAGATTAGAAGGCGCATAACGCTTCGGACGGATTCACGTTGGCCGTTGATATCCGATCGGATGGATCGGGTGGCTCTGGGAAAAATTAGATCTGCGCCGTAGGATCGTGATCCTGTGGACGACATTGCGTACCAATTCACGCTGTCACGGATCTAATCTGGGCGCCTCGTTTCTGATCGGACGGTGGATCGTGGCCCGTACCCTTTCGGCCGAGCGAACATTCAAAAGTGTCCCTGTAGTTTATAGAAATCAACCCGCCGTCCAGGGACCCTGTTCCCTGTGTCTTAGAAAACTTGCACCGAGCCCCCTGCTGTTATCAGAAATTGAGGCCCAGTCCAGAGTATTATAAAACCCGAGAAATTGAATTATAAAAGGATTTTTAATGTGAAAATATATGCTAGAACTTTGATAATTCATAGAAAATTCATATGAGCTCCAAATTACTCCATTCCAGTTTCTAAAATTTTGTACTTTTATTCTCCATCACTTAGAGCCTCTGTTTGGTCATGAAAACAGTAAGAAAATTTATTCCTCATCTAATTCTATTTCAAACACATAAAACCTTTGAAAATTCATAACTTAAAATCTGTAACTCCAAAAATTATAATTCATGTTCCTGTGATCTTATTTCAATATATAGATCATTATTATGTATTTTGCATATATGTTTGATGTGATGTTAATTTTGCATATGCCATGTTTGTTTGTATTGCTACGACTAGCGCGAGGTTACGAGCCACCTAAAGATCATCCTGGTACCTGGAATCTCAAGTGCGAGGCAAGTTGTGCCCTTGATCACTTCTTTTACCCACTCATGTTCTAATTAATCATAATGATCTGCATAGGTTAATTTTGATGGGACCTAATAGGTTACCCTAGTTTGTCTATCTTTATGCCTTGTTTACCACTGAACTTTTTGGGTAGTACTTGCTAGTGCTATATGTGGTTTTGGGCATTGAGATACACATTATTCATGATTATACTTTTGTTATCCGTTGTTATTTACTGTTCATGTCAAGATCATTAATGTTAATTGGAACATAGAGCTTAACTTGAGAAACACGTGCCACCACAAGGGTTTATGGACGCCCTTGGCTGATTAATTAGGAAAGCTAGTGGAGGACTACCTTACCCGAAAGGGGCAAGGGCAGTAGGGGAGTGGTCAGTGTAGGGAGGCCCTCGGGAGGATTTTGCTGCGATGGCGGTCCTGCAAGGGATTCCTGCATTGGAGCTTCCTATAAACTGTAGCGGGTTTTCTGAAGCTAGTGGAACTTTGTAAAGGCCTCGTAGTGTTACCCTGCCTCGCCTCCTCGGTAGAGGTGTATGGGAAGTCGCGATCCCTTGGCAGATGGGTAACATGACTTGTGGGTAAAGGGTACCACCTCTGCAGAGTGTAAAACTGGTATACTAGCCGAGCTCACGGTCATGAGCAGCTCAGGACTCTCTGATGATTAATTTATGGAACTAAATTCAATTTGTCATATGCATTGCATCGCAGGTGATGTTACTTTTGTTCCACTACTTAATTGGGTTGGTATTTACTTATACTTAGTAACTGCTAATAAAATTTTGACCAACTTTAAAAGCAATGCTCAGCTCTAACCATCCTCTTTGGTAAGCCTTACACTTCACGTGAGCTCCCACCTTTGGCGAGTTCATGCACATTATTCCCCACAACTTGTTGAGCGATGAACGTATGTGAGCTCACTCTTGCTGTCTCACACTCCCCCCCACAGGTCAAGAACAGGTACCGCAGGATGAGGCGCATGGAGGATGCTGTGATGAGTTCGTGAGTGATCTAGGTCGTCGTCTCCCAGTCAACTTTGGGTTGCTGGACCGTTGTCTCCTTATAATGTAATTACTTAATTATTTTGTATAGAACTCCTGTTATGTAGTAAAGATGTGACATTCGATCCTGTGCCATGATTCATCATATGTGTGAGACTTGGTCCCAGCACACCTGGTGATTATGTTCGCGCCCGGGTTTTGGACCCCTAAAATCCGGGTGTGACATGAAGACAATGCGATCAACATCAACCAACAAGATTGAAGTGGCGTGGCGGAAGCGTGTGTGGGTCCTAACCCGCAGGTCCAAGGGATCCTCAAGAATTGTATCAATTGGTCGCGAGCATCTGAAGGTCAAAGCAACCAATCCACAAGTTAAGCTTGCAGAAAGTCAACTCAAGAAAGCTGTGAATAGCCTATGAACCAACCTTGTTTTCTTGCTAGCTTCTCCTTGAATCTCGGGGGCGAGATTCCTGTTAAGGGGGTTAGATTTGTAACACCCTGAATTTGGGGGTATAAAATTTCTTTTCTAATATTCACCAAATTCAGGTGTTACCCTCTCTTTTCCTTGCTTTTCTTATCTTTCTTTCTAAATGATGAAGATTTATTTTATATATATATAGGTGTAATCCTAATATAGTAAATTTCTATAAGAACTTTGGTTGTTGCATTCATGCCGATGCAAAGTGTTTATGAGTGCAAAATGTTATCGTAACAGGTTAAAGTATCTCGAGGATGTTTCCAATACATTTTCGAATCTTTGGAATGTCTCTTCGAGTATTAAATATGAAATTTAGTTTTTCTAATATTAATTAAATACCTAAAATTTAGTATTTGAGAAAACTATAAAATTTTGGAAACTCAGAAATATTTGTGTGTTGTATTGCATGCCGAAACACATTTTCTTGGTTGCTAAAAATAGTCTTGGTGGTGTTTTCGTTCAAAAAAGGAGAAATAGAAATCAGCCCCCTCTCCTTCCCTGGCCCATTCGGTGGCCCACCCCAGCCCCCTTCTTCCCCTCTTTTCCCCCCGCTCGGCCCAGCGCCATCTCCCCCTCGTGGGCCCGCGCGAGGCAGCCCAGCGCGCCCAGCGTGCGTCGTCCCTGCGCGCAGCGGCCAAGTAGCTGCGCGCTCGGCGCGCTCAGACCCGTCCCCATGCCGCGCAGCCCAAGCCAGCGCGCGCTCGCCGCACGCCCAGCACCCCGCCATGGCTAGCTATGGTGACCGAATCGCCGTCAGCCGTGTCGTGCACGTCAAATCGCGCGCGCAGCGCCTCGCCGTGCTCTCGCAGTCGTCATCGCGCAGCTAGTGCGCGCGCTCACGTTCGCTTGCGCGCAGTGCGTCGACGGGACTCCGTCTATGCCCGTCTACCCCTCGTCTACCCCCCCCCCCCCCCCCCCCGTGTGCACTCGTGTCGCTCGCCATCGCCCGCGCGTCGCGCCTTAAATCGTCGCGTGCCGTTCGCACGCGTCGTCGTGCGTTCTACGCACGTTAATAATTCGCTTCACCTAGAATAGCTCGCGTTAATTAAATACATATTTAAACAACGGTTATTCGAACAGCAAACTAATCGGGACTAAGTAGTAATTTTACCTGGCATATGATTAATGTCCGTCAATATGATTAAGCCGAATTAAATATTATAATTCATATCCGCTTAGTGTACACGTAATATCCCTCGACCGTAGCGTCAGTCGTCTCAGTTCCTTTCTCGCGTAGTCGTAGATGTGAATTTTATGTCGCGTGCATATTCATTTGATCTATATTGTTGTATGGTGTATTGTTTTCTGCCGTTTCAAGAATGTTGGATGTATGTTTGCAATCACGTAGATATCGGGCCGTTCGTGGAGTCTGAGGGAATTGCAGGAGAAGACCCTGAGCAGCAGCAGCTTGGTGAAGGCAAGTGTCCTCTGACCCATTATGTCCCATTTACACTACAGGAAACGCCTAAATTTTCGTGGGCCAAAAACCCACGAAAATAGGCCTAAACCGACGAACATACAGTATTTTCGTCGGCAGGCCGACGAAAATAGCCGCCGAAAATAATTTCGACGAAAATAGGCATCTATTTTCGTCGGTACCGACGAAAATCACCTATTTTCGTCGGCATTGAGCAAACCGACGAAAATAGTGAGGCGACCATTTATTTTCGTCGGCCTAGGTGGCCGACGAAAATAGCTCAGGGTATTTTCGTCGGCATAGGTGGTGGCCGACGAAAATACCCTGGAACATATTTTCGTCGGCCTGGATGGTGGCCGACGAAAATAGCCTGGGAACATATTTTCGTCGGCCACCATCTAGGCCGACGAAAATTGATGGTTCCCCCCCCAAAACAGATTTTTCTGCACCTATTAATAATTCACAGCAATATACACAATATCACAATTCACATATACAGATTCACAAGCCTAATACATAATTCACAAAACACATTCACATATACATAAGTCTAGAGTCCATAAGTCTAGACACATTCACAGAGTATCCATAAGTCCAAAAGTCCATTGTCCATTCAAATACACAATTCACAAAACTCTAGTCCATAAGTCTAGAGTCCATAAGTCCATAAGCTACTAACTACTCGCTACTCACTCCTCAATGATCACTCCGGCGGGCTGTGGGAGTTTTGGCCACTCCCTCCTCCGCCACCAGGAAGGTGGCCACTCCCTCCAGCACCATGGACGAGGAAGTCTTGGACGTTGACACCACCCTCTGATCCATGAGCATGTGACGCTGAACCCTGCAATTCATCAATCATTCAAATAAGGCTGTATACATATACATTGCTGTGTTTGGTCAATATTTGCATAAAACTAAACATGGAACGTCACCTGTGATCCATGGTGAGGAGGAGGTTGTCCATGCATCCACGGGTACTGTTGTGCTGGCCACCCCATAGGTG
This sequence comes from Zea mays, assembly GCF_902167145.1. NCBI lineage: Eukaryota > Viridiplantae > Streptophyta > Magnoliopsida > Poales > Poaceae > Zea > Zea mays. The sequence goes on from NC_050103.1 coordinate 16,135,995, forward strand.
GTGGCACCCACCCCATCGGTGGCGGTGCCATCCACGCTTGAAATGGCTGAGAGCCCGCCGGTGGCTGCGAGCCCGCCGGTGGCTGCGAGACCGGTGGCACCCATCCCGGGACTGGCTGCGATCCTTGGGGTGGAGGCGTCCAAGTGCCTGGAGGTGGCTGCGTCCACCCAACACCGGTCCACTGTGGCTGCGACGCTGGAGCTTGTCCTGGCCACTGTCCCCATCCTTGTGCCTGCGAGCCATTTTTGATAATAAAGAAAGAGTTGCTATGGAATTGAAGTGTTCAGATAGTGTTACCTGGGGAGGGCGAAAAGCGGGCAAGTTCATATCAGGGCCGAGTCGAGTAGTCATTTCCTGCAAATGGATGCAACGTTAGAATCGCAACATTATACTTTGAATTCAAAGACGACACGTGATGAGATAGACGGATTACCTGAAAATAAGAAGCCATATATTGCGTCAGCTGCCCAACCTGCTCCTGCGCTGCTCGAGCCTGCTCCTGTGCTGCTCGAGCCTGCTCCTGTGCTGCCCGAGTCTCCTCCTCCAGCTGAGCCTCTCGAGCAGACCTGGAGGAGCGAGAACTCCCTCCCGAAGACGATGCCTTCCCTTGACCTATAGTCCTGTTGTACTCCACAACGCCGGTGCCAAAGGCAAACCTGCATGATACACATAGTTGAGCAATTAAGTGGACACATTCTTGTTAATGAAATCGTCGAATCAAACACAAACACCTCACCTGCCATGCTTTCTACCCCCACCACTGTGGTACAACGCCGAGGCATCTAAGTCTGAATGCATCCAGTCGAAGTCAGGCCCATGGCGTTGAGTCATTTCCTCCCCATATGCATTCTGCAAAGAAAGTTGGAGTTAGACACAAAACATGCAATTTAATTCGTAAATACAAACTTGTTTACCATTTTCTCCCTTGCCGCCTCGCTGCATAGCACATCAGGGTTCGCCGGATCAGGGCCACGGTGACCACGGACGTAAACCTCCATAAAACTTGGAGAAACTCCACTTTCAGCTTCCTGCATGAAAAAAGAAGAGTTAAACCATATAATTTTCATAGATGTAACATACAAGTTTGATTTATATACTTACCATGCGGCGTGCGGTACCAAGGTGTCCATCGGCGCCGTACCTGTGCCCCGGTCCTTCAGTGCCACGGTTGGCACGGTGCTTGTTGGACTCTGCAATCCACTCAGGCGACGCCCATCTCTTAGCCAACCACCTCCAGGCTTCCATGTCCTTCGACAGCCAATCCACAACGCTCTCCAGGTACTGCTCCTCTGTGAGGTAGATCTCATTGGCCCCTAATGCTTTGCTCATTTTCTGACCCTTTATCTTCTTGTAGTAGTAGTTGACGGCCGCGATGCGAGCATTGTACATGGCATCCTTGATTATCTTATCAGCGCACTTCCGAAAGTGCCTCTTCACACGTGTCCACTGAGCCTGATCCTCCTCGATGTCATCCGGCAATTGGAACCTCCCCTACATATCAATGGAGAAGTTAAGTTAAAGTAAGATTAGGAGAAGCAATAATTCAATGAATTGCTTATATACGAAAGTAAACTCACCCAGAACTCGTCCCACACAGCCACCTGACAAGTCCTTCGTTTTTTTTCCGAACTTCCCCCTCCGCTACTGCTTTCCCCTGACTCCCCTGGCTCGACATAGTCCTTTAGACCCCAGTCAGCCCACTGCATAGCCGCGAACCTCTCGCCATTGAGCTCCACCATGCCAGGGTAGTAGAAGCGACAGAGGCTACCCAACACCGCGTTCACCTTAGGACGTCTGCCTGTACCGTCCCAAGTCAAGTCTTCCCATGACCTACAAAAATTAATAAAACAAGTAAACTAGTGCAATCACGTTCACATTAAAAAATTAACAAAACAGAAATAAGCCCCACCATTCTCCATGCGGCCGGATGAGCCTCCTCTCGGCAGGTCTCGGACCAAGCGCATTGCTCTTCTTATACCTAAGTATACAAGTAAATTCAATATGATGAAATGATTAGAAACTAATATCAATTAAAGTAATATGCATAATAATACCTGAAGGACGTAGAACCATCTGACGCGTCGCCCGCGCTGCCTGCCCCCATTGGGTCAACCTCCTCATCCTGCTCACCCTCCTCACCCTGCACATGAGCATCCTGCTGAGGAGTCTCCTGCTCACCCTCCTCACCCTGCACTTCGTCTAGACAGTCGAGAAGTTGTTGCTGCCTCTGTCGGCTCTGTGAGGTGCCCTGAAAAAGCCCACTGCCCGAGCTGTCCTCGCTGGCCGCGCTGCCCCCACTCCTCCTCGATCTCCTATGCTTGAACATGTTCAACTGTAGATAAATTAATGTCAAACCACAGTATATGAAACAAATAATATGAAAATTAATAATGTGGAAATTGGAATACATAGCTAAAAGAAACATACTAATCAAAAGTCATCCGCATCCGATGATGCTTCTTCGGCTCGTTGTTTATTCATACGCTCTTGATTTCGTTGGATCCTTACTGATCTTCTAACGACGACAGGTCGTTTGCGCTTTGACCTAGGTTCTTCAATTAAGTCGCTTGAATTGCAACAGAGATTTTCAAGTCCTTCTCCATTGGTCACATGGAATCGGTGAGCTATGTCTTGATTCGACGCCGCTTCTGGTTGAAAAACAGCATCATCGTTGTCCCTGATTATACTCACGTAGTCAGCACTCTCTGGAGCGACGACTTGTGGGTTGACTTTGATTGCAACCCACCAAGCCCTAAGGCTTGGGTGAGGATATGGCAGGTAGTACACCTGTTTTGCCTGATTTGCAAGGACAACATCGCTCATACTGCTCGGAATCCTAGAGCTATGCTTCACCTCGACATTACCATACTTGTCGACACGAGTCCCACTATGAGCATCAAACCAGTCGCACTCGAAAAACACGACTTTAAGTTCTTTGGGGCCATCGAAAATCAACTCTACAATGTTTTGAAGAACACCGTAATAGTCCACTACTTTGTCATCGTCAACATATGAACTTGCCAACACACCACTATTGGTGGTGGCTGCCAATGGTCGACTCTTCTCCAATTTCGCGGTTCGGAAGCGATATCCATTTACATCATAGCGAGTATAGTTTCGGACGGACACAGAGGTATGTGCCATTTGCTGCAAGTCCGGGTGCACAGAGTTTTTGGAAACCTATACAAGTAATTAGTATATGCATTATATCTTCCAAGTCCAAAATTCAAAGATTAAGTATGGACAATGAGAGAACGACAATTACTAACATAATTACGAAACCACTGCACGAAGTTTGGTCCACCTTTCAACCCATCACGTCGAAGATTTTCTAATTGGATGGCCGTAGGTTTACTAGTAGATTTCCAACATTCTTCATCAAACATGCTGGACATATTACAAACATGGAGATTACACACTATAGAAATTATGAGATGAGAAAATGGACGTAACTATGAGGAAAACTTACTCGAACGCCTCCTGTGTGCTGTCAATATTGCTATACATATATAGCATTAGCGTGTTCAAATCTGATGCTTCAATGTGACGTACACTCCCTTTTCCAACTGCTTTACCCGGATTCGCAAAAATTTGAAGGGTGCTTTGGGGTGATTCATTATCGACATGAAGTCGCACTGAAGGCGCAAACACATTGTTGGCTCGAGCGAAATACCTGGTTGAGAATTGAGATATCTCCTTAAGGGCAAAAGCCTCCGCAATACACCCTTCGACTCTAGCCTTGTTCCGAACAGACGCCCTGAGCTTTTTCAACGCCCTTTCTATAGGATACATCCACCTGAATTGCACTGGTCCGCCTACCAAAGCTTCCCAAGGCAAATGCACAATTAGATGTTGCATCACATTGAAGAATCCTGGCGGGAAAACCTTTTCAAATTTACAAATAAGAATTGGAATTTCTTTCTCAAATTTCTGCATCAACCTCTTCGATACCGTCTTTGCGCATACTTCCCTATAGAAGTAACTCAACTCTGCAAATATGCTCCAAAGCTCATCCTTAAAATAGCCTCGAAACATCACGGGCATCAGCCTCTCCATAATAATATGGTAGTCATGGCTTTTCAAACCGATCAATTTACCGGTCTTCAGATTGACTGCCCGTTTCAGATTTGCCGCATACCGATCTGGAAATTTCAGATTCTTCAACCACTTAAATATTTCTTTCCTTTCATCCGGCTTGAGGCAGTAATCAGCTCGCGGCCTACTTTCATGCCCTTTATCGCTTACTTTCAACTCGAGCATCGGCCTCTTACAAATTTCAGCCATGTCTTTTCTTGCCTTCATATTATCTTTCGTTTTATCAGTCACATCGAAACATGTGCTTATGATGCTTTCAGCAACGTTACGCTCTTGGTGCATCAAGTCTATGTTGTGCGGCATGATCAAGGCTTTTGCATACGGAAGCTCCCATATTGATGAAATATGGGTCCAGTTATGGTCCTCCCCGTAGCCTTGGAACCTATCATTTTCTCCTTGCTTCAGACAAGCATGCCATGCCATTATCTGCGGTGCAGTTTGCCTCTTTGGTGGCCCATTTCTGATTTTGGCTCCACCTCTGAATGCAGTAAGCGAATTCCTAAAATCATGCTTGAATGGAGTCCAACGTCGATGAGCATCAAAGAATGACACTTTCCCACCATGCTTCAATCTGAATGCATCCGTATCATTCATACATATGGGACAGCACAACCGACCATGGACACACCATCCAGACCAATCTCCATACGCCAGCAGATCATGCACTGACCACAAATAAGCAGCGCGCATGGTAAACTCCTTTTCAGTATGGCTGTCATAAGCCTTCACACCTCTCCACAATTGTTTCAGCTCTTCGATTAAAGGGCGAACAAACATATTCAGCTTTGGCCCTGGATGCTCGGGGCCTGGGATGACTAGTGCAAGGAACATGAACTCTTCTTTATTGACCAACTCAGGAGGAAGATTATATGGCACAATGAAGACAGGCCAACATGAGTAAGGGCTTGCACTGGTATTGAAAGGTGTGAATCCGTCCGTCGATAGACCAAGCCGTACACTCCTAGGGTCATTTGCAAATTCGGGATCAAACTCGTCAAATGCCTTCCACGCATCACCGTCCGACGGATGGACCATTATGTCTGGATCAGTGACGAGACGTACACCATTCTTTGGCCACGTCATATGCAGAGCTATTTCCTTGTTGAGGAACAGCCTTGAAAGCCGAGGAATGATGGGCAACCGACGAAGTTGCTTAGCTGCGACCTTCGTAACTACCAATTCACCCTCATCATTTGTCACCTCGACATATCTAGAAGCTTCACAATGCTTACAACGGTTCAGCTTGTCATCCTCCTCAAAGAATAGCATGCAACTGTTGGGACACACGTCGATCTTCTCATATGTCATCCCAAGACCAGCCAACATCTTCTTTGCGAAGTACATATTCTTTGGCAACTTATGATTCTCCGGGAGAACCTCGCCCATTAGTTGGACGATGTCGTTGTAAGCACTGTTTGAAATGTTGTGCTTCGACTTTATCGCCATTAGTCTTGTGAGAGTCCCAAGAACTGACATCTGAGTGTGCTCGTGCAGTCTCTCTTCCCCCGCGGCGAGTAGCCGGAAGAATTCCTGAGCATCGCGTGGAAGCTGCCCCGGCTCCTCAGCGTTCATTTCAACCTCCCTACCAAGATCATGCAACATGTCGTCCATCCTATCATGATCATCATCAAGTTCCACCTCTGCGTCAACGTGTCTAATACACTCTCCATGCCAGTACCATACAAGGTAGTTCGGCATAAACCCACTTTTGCAAAGGTGTTTCTCCATTTCTTCCTTCTTCTGAGGCCACTTGTTCTCGCAACGATTGCAAGGACACTTCACTAGACGACCAGTTGCGTCTTTGAAAGCATGCTCAAGAAAAGCCTTTGTTACAACCATCCATTCATTCGAATGTGCCCCATCCTTTCTCCACCCGTCATACATCACCCTCCGATCACCGTCCATTTCAAAGGCTAATTAAACAAAAGACAAATAACATCAACGATCGTCCGTGGCTTAGGTGAACTCCCTATTAGGTAAAGGCCCTAAACCCACCCAAGAGTGTAGGCCGATGCTTGTGATTTGTGACGTGTAGCCTACGATTGCCGTGAAATTTTGGCAGCATAACCCCGCTGCTCTCCAAGCACACGCCTGAACATGGTGTGTTGGAGAACAACTGGGTTACACAACCGAAATTCCGCGTCAATCGTAAGGCACATGTCACAAATCACAAGCATCGGCTTACACTCTCAGGCTGTCCAAAATACGTGGACAATTCCGGAACGGCGAACCTCACAAGCCAATGTGACGTTCGCCGTTCCCGAACGGGTGACGCATAAGGTTCGCTACGGTTAACGATTAAAACTGAGAATAATGTATACATGATAAATTACGAAAACAATGTATACCTGAGAATAATGTACGAGTCTAGCTAACGGTGGAGAAGGTCAAGTCGGAAGAACACCTATATACAAAAAATATTATTGTCAATAAAAAATTCGGCAGCACCTCCCCTATAAAGTGATGTTTCTAAAACCTGCAAATAAACGACAACACGATGGTTGCCAAGAAAACTACATGATAGCTACATAATAAACAATATGCTGACCAGTATATACTAAACAATATGTTGACCAGTATATTATAGCACTGAAACAGTTGAAGGTCCAAGCAAGGAGGTGCGGCCAACAGAAGTGGGAGCCTGGGAAACAGTGAATAGCTGTGTATGTATTGTATTGTATTGTATTGTCGAATGTATTGTATTGTCGAATGCTCTGCTTGTGCAATACTATCTGTTCCCACAAAAAGGTGTTCATTGTTACTCCAGTTGTGGAGTCTATTCTGTAGATTGTAGTATAGCACATATATAAACTAAAAAAACATAGAGCATTCAATTCTGAAGGGCAGGCCGGCATGATACGTAGTCTTGGTTTATCCCTTCTCCAGACCGTTTAAGGATTGGTGTGCTAGTCTAGTCAATTAGGTTTCTGTTTCTTCTTTAGTCATTGTCCACATTAAATCCATTGAACCAGAACCATCTATCCTGTCAGTTAGCTTTCCATTGCGTGTGCAAATTTAAGTATCAGTATTAGGTTATGTGGAGGGCCTAAAATGACAAAAAGGAAATCATAGCTCATGCTGTGTAGCTCCTTCTCAGGCAGCTATGCCAAGGCAAATAGGTTTGTGCTTCTCCCTCAGTCAAGACAAAACAGTTTTTGGTGGCGGGGTGGTGACGCCGCCCATGCACTGACGAGCAATTAAGCTCCCACTTCTACCTAATCACGTGTTCAGCTAGGTGCTAGAGAATGCGAAGATGAAGGTGGACAAGATGAAGGATACCTCAATGGCGGTGGAGGCAGTGACAGAGATGGCGTCGAATTCCCGTCGGTGGAGCGCGGCGGGCGCGCAGAGCGACGGGCGCGCGCGCAGAGCGACGGGCGCGCGGCACGGCGGGCGGCGTTGCGGCGTTCCGGCGTTCCGGCGAGGGAGGACGGCGGACGAGCGCGCGCGGCCGGCGAGGGCGCGCGGGCTGCGAGCGCGCGCGGGCGGCGAGCGCGCGCGGGCAGGAGACCTCGGGCAGTGCGGCGGCGAGGGCAGGCGAGTGCGGCGGTGAGCGCGCGCGCGACGGACGGCGAGGGCAGGTGACGGCGCGCGCGACGGACGGAGTGCGGCGGCGCTCAAAACAGAGAAACGAGCGAAAGGAGAGAGAGGGAGAGAGAAGGTGCGGTCGCGCGATTTAGGGCGTCTATTTTCGTCGGCCGCATTGAGGCCGACGAAAATAAATGCCGTATTTTCGTCGGCCCCCCTAAAGCCGACGAAAATGGATGGCGTATTTTCGTCGGCACAGCCCCGGCCCACGTAAATAACACCTATTTTCGTCGGTTACTAGGCCGACGAAAATAGCGTCCTTATTTTCGTGGGCCTGCCGACGAACATATGCTCGGGCCCACGAAAATAGGCTTCATTTTCGTCGGTCCCAAAGGCCGACGAAAATAACCTTCTATTTTCGTGGGCCGGCCGACGAAAATATATCGGCCTACGAAAATTTAGGCGTCTCCTGTAGTGTTACTTTATAATACATTGTCTCGCATACTATGAACAACCTAAGGATTTACTAGCTTTCTATTTACCTGGTCCTTGATTTACCTTTTGGGTTACTATGGTTAGCTACATGCTAGCGCTTTACTTTAATCAATGAACATGATGAGATACAATGATGATACTATGATTTTATTCTGGATATGATGATATACTTGTGGAATTTAGGGGACTCAGGCTGTTTCCCGAGTACCTCTCCGTAAGGACCTGTTCGTTGAGAGACCACCCGAGATAACAGTGCAACCATGAGGGTGAAATGGGATGCCCTTAGCTAATTAATTAGAGGAACTAGAGGTGTAGTTGCTTCGCCGTCGTGCCGTCAATGGGGTCCAGGCACAGTGCTTGCTCTGCCGAGGCTGAGTGCCGAGGTTCTTTCGTTTTGCTTTTGTTAGTCACCCTCCTGCGGGGAGAGGTACTGTGTTTATCAAACTGGAGAAACCTAACGGGCGGCTATGACTTCTAGGGAATCTTTATAAAGGCTACGTAGTGATACCCTGCCGGACCACCTAGGAAGTGATCAATGGGGAGTCATGATCCCCGGGCAAAACGGGAATCACGGCTCATGGGTAAAGTGTGCGACCTCTGCAGAGGGTAATGAAACTGATATATCAGCCGTGCTCACGGTTAAGAGCAGCCTTGGGATCCTCTTTGATTAGAGATACTCCGGATACACCTCAGATGATGACTTTAATGATGATGGTTAATGATGGTGACTTTAATTATGTATTCTAGTATTTCCTCTCCGAGGAGGTACTTTTTGGGATTATAACTTGGGTTTTATGGTAAAACCTAACTTCTACTAACAATAAATACTTGACCAACTAAAAGCAACTGCTTGAGCCTAACCCCACATAAAAGCTAGTCCACTTCAGCCAAACGGGGCATTTGCTGAGTATGTTGATGTGTACTCATCCTTGCTTTACCACAAAACACCAGGTTGTCCACATTGCAACCACTGCTCAGAAAAGATGAAGCCGTGGAAGGAGACTTCTAGGAGTTCCAAGACTACGACGAGTTCTAGGTGTGGGTTGGCGGCAACCCCGAGTCAGCTGCCTGTGAAGGCCCTATCTTTACTGTGTTTCGCTTAGCACTTTGATTTACCCGTTGAGTTGATGACTATGTGGATGTCTTTGACATCGTGATGTAATAAGTTAATACTCTTTTATGTTATTATTCGAGCACTATGCGATGATGTTCATTTATGTAATCGCTGTGTACGTGAATTCTGATCCTGGCACGTACATAGTTCGCATTCGGTTTGCCTTCTGAAACCGGGTGTGACAGTGAGCCAACGGTCGGCCGGGCCAACGGTCGGCCGCGCAATCTGCGCGAGACACGTGGCCGAGCCAACGGTCAGAAGGGGGCACTGGACTATCCGGTGTGCACCGGACAGTGTCCGGTGCGCCAACGGCTCCAAGACTTCAACGGTCGGCTGTGCCAGAATAGGAAGGAAATCCGCACCGGACTGTCCGGTGGTGCACCGGACTGTCCGGTGGTGCACCGGACTGTCCGGTGCGCCAGTCGACAGAAGGCAAGATTTGCCTTCCTGGAATGCTCTCAACGGCTCCTAGCTGCCTTGGGGCTATAAAAGGGACCCCTAGGCACATGGAGGAGGACACCAGGCATTCTCTAAGCATTCCTAAGCACCAAGACTCCAATTCCGCGCATTTGATTCTTTGTGATAGCAATTAGAGCTCCATTTGAGTAGAGAACTCTTCGGGTTGTGTTGTGAGCTCGAGTTGTGACTTGTGTGCATGTTGTGCTCTGATTTTGTGTCTTGAGTGCATTGCTCATCCCAACCTTACTTCTGTGCTTCTTTGTGAACATCAAATTGTAAGGGCGAGAGGCTCCAAGTTGTGGAGATTCCTCGCAAGCGGGATATAGTAAACAAAGCAAAACACCGTGGTATTCAAGTGGGTCTTTGGACCGCTTGAGAGGGGTTGAGTGCAACCCTCGTCCGTTGGGACGCCACAACGTGGAGTAGGCAAGTGTTGGACTTGGCCGAACCACGGGATAAACCACTGTGCCTATCTGTGTTGATCTTCTTGTGGTTATTGTGTTTTGCAAGAACTCCTCTCTAGCCACTTGGCTTTACTGTGCTAACTCCTAATCAAGCTTTGTGGATTAAGTTTCAAGTTTTTATAGGATCACCTATTCACCCCCCCCCCCCTTTAGGTGCTCTCAATTGGTATCGGAGCCGTTCTCTTCAAGAAAGGGACTAATCGCTCGAAGGGATGGATCCTAAGGGAAAGGGGATGGTGGTCAATGATAAGGAGAAGGAGACCATCTTCAACGAGCCAAGGGATGACAAAGCTACTGACTCCGGCTCGAGTCAAAAGAAGAAGGAAGGGAAGAAGAAGAGGCGCATCAAGAAGATCGTCTACTACGACGACAGCGACGAGTCCTCTTCTTCCCAAAAGGACAACGACGACAACGACTACGAGAAAAAGAAGACGGATAACTCTAATTTTTCTTTCGATTACTCTCGTATTCCTCAAAGTACCAATGCTCATTTACTCTCCATTCCACTTGGTAAACCTCCTCACTTTGATGGAGAGGACTACGGATTTTGGAGTCACAAAATGCGTAGTCACTTGTTCTCTCTCCATCCAAGCATATGGGAGATAGTAGAAAGTGGAATGCAATTTGATAGTACTGATAGTCCCATATTTATCAATGAGCAAATTTACAAAAATGCACAAGCTACTACTGTTCTTCTAGCATCATTGTGCAGGGATGAATACCATAAGGTGAGCGGCTTGGATAACGCCAAGCAGATCTGGGACACCCTCAAGATCTCGCATGAGGGGAATGACGTCACCATGCTCACCAAGATGGAGTTGGTGGAAGGCGAACTAGGAAGGTTCGTGATGATCAGGGGAGAGGAGCCAACCCAAACGTACAACCGGCTCAAGACCCTCATCAACAAAATAAGGAGCTATGGAAGCACGCGATGGACGAACCACGACGTCGTCCGCCTAATGCTAAGGTCCTTCACTGTCCTTGATCCACATCTTGTAAACAATATTCGTGAGAATCCTAGGTACACCAAGATGATGCCCGAGGAAATACTTGGGAAGTTTGTAAGCGGGCGGATGATGATCAAGGAGGCAAGATACGTTGATGATGCGTTGAATGGCCCAATCCACGAGCCTCAAACCTTTGCTCTCAAAGCAACGAGGAGCAAGGAAGTGCTACCTAGCAAGGTGGCACAAGTTGAGGCGGCGGGGCTCAATGAGGAAGAGATGGCCCTCATCATCAAGCGTTTCAAGACGGCGCTAAGGGGTCGCAAGGAGCATCCCAACAAGAACAAGACGAAGGGGAAGCGCTCATGCTTCAAATGTGGTAAGATTGGTCATTTTATCGCTAATTGTCCCGATAATGATAGTGACCAGGAACAAGAGAAGAAGAGGGACAAGAAGAAGGCCTACAAGAAGGCTAAGGGCGAGGCACACCTTGGCAAGGAGTGGGACTGGGATTGTTCGTCATTCGACTCCGACAACGAAGGACTCGTCGCCTCGGCCTTCAACAAATCGTCCCTCTTCCCCAACGAGCATCACACTTGCCTCATGGCAAAGGAGAAGAAGGTAAACACTCGAAAGACTACTTATGCTTCTTCTAGTGATGATGAATCTAGCGATGATGAAATAGATTATGCTAGTTTGTTCAAGGGCTTAGAAAGAACTAAGATTGATAAGATTAATGAATTAATCGATGCCTTGAATGACAAGAATAGATTGTTAGAAAAGCAAGAGGATCTTTTGTATGAAGAACATGATAAAGTTGTAGAGGCACAAAAATCTCTTGCTTTAGAAGTCAAAAGGAATGAAATGCTTTCTTGTGAACTATCTACTTGCCATGAGACCATTTCTAGTTTAAAAAGTGTTAATGATGATTTAAATGCTAAACTAGAAGTAGCAAATAGATCTAACTCTTGTGTAGAACATGTTGTAATTTGCAATAGGTGTAAAGATTTTGATGTTGATGCTTGTAGTGAACACCTAGTTTCTATTGCAAAGTTAAATGATGAAGTGGCTAGTCTTAATGCCCAACTTAAGACTAGCAAGAATGAATTTGACAAACTAAAATTTGCAAGGGATGCCTACACTATTGGTAGACACCCCTCAATTAAGGATGGGCTTGGCTTTAAGAGAGAAGCCAAGAACTTAACAAGTCATAAGGCTCCCATTCCCGCCAAGGAGAAAGGGAAGGCTCCTATGTCTAATAGTAGTCAAAAGAATCATGCTTTCATTTATGGTAATAAGAAATATTCTAGAAATGCTCATTATGATAGGAGTTGTAATGCTTATGATTCAAATGCAATGTTTGCTTCAAGTTCTTCCTATGTGCATGGTAGAGATATGCCTAGGAGAAATGTTGCTAATGTTCCTAGGAAAATTAATGAACCTTCTACAATTTATCATGCTTGCAATGCTTCCTTTGCTATTTGTAGAAAGGATAATAAGATGATTGCTAGGAAATTAGGGGCAAAATGCAAGGGAGATAAAACTTGCATTTGGGTCCCTAAGGCTATTGTTACTAACCTTGTAGGACCCAACAAGAGTTGGGTACCTAAGACCCAAGCCTAATTTACCTTGCAGGTTTATGCATCCGGGGGATCAAGCTGGATTATCGACAGCGGATGCACAAACCACATGACGGGGGAGAAGAAGATGTTCACCTCCTACGTCAAGAACAAAGATTCCCAAGACTCAATCATATTCGGTGACGGGAATCAAGGCAAGGTCAAAGGACTAGGAAAGATTGCTATTTCATCCGAGCACTCTATTTCTAATGTGTTCTTAGTTGAGTCACTTGGATATAACTTGTTGTCTGTGAGTCAACTTTGTAATATGGGATACAATTGCTTATTCACAAACGTAGATGTGTCTGTCTTTAGGAGTGATGGTTCATTAGCTTTTAAGGGTGTATTAGACGACAAACTCTATTTAGTTGACTTTGCAAAAGAGGAGGCCGGTCTAGATGCATGCTTATTTGCTAAGACTAGCATGGGCTGGCTGTGGCATCGCCGCTTAGCACATGTGGGGATGAGGAACCTTCACAAACTTCTAAAGGGAGAACATGTGATAGGTCTAACAAATGTTACTTTCGAAAAAGATAGACCTTGTGCAGCTTGTCAAGCAGATAAACAAGTGGGAAATGCTCATCACAGCAAGAACATGATGACCACATCAAGACCCCTGGAGCTGCTTCATATGGACCTCTTCGGACCCGTCGCCTATCTAAGCATAGGAGGAAGTAAGTATGGTCTTGTTATAGTTGATGATTTTTCCCGCTTCACTTGGGTATTCTTTTTGCAGGATAAATCTGAAACCCAAGGGACCCTCAAACGCTTCCTAAGGAGAGCTCAAAATGAATTTGAGCTCAAGGTGAAGAAGATAAGGAGAGACAACGGGTCCGAGTTCAAGAACCTTCAAGTGGAGGAGTACCTTGAGGAGGAAGGAATCAAGCACGAGTTCTCCGCTCCCTACACACCACAGCAAAACAGTGTGGTAGAGAGGAAGAACAGGACGCTCATAGACATGGCGAGGACAATTGTCGGGGACCATAATTAGGGGTACCCCCAAGACTCCTAATCTCAGCTGGTAACCCCCATCAGCACAAAGCTGCAAAGGCCTGATGGGCGCGATTCAGGTCAAGGCTCCGTCCACTCAAGGGACACGATCCCGCCTCGCCCGAGCCCAGCCTCGGGCAAAGGCAGCCGACCCAGGAGGATTCACGTCTCGCCCGAGGGTCCCCTCAAGCAACGGACGCACCTTCGACTCGCCCGAGGCCCAGCTCGGACAGGCTTCGCAGAGAAGCAACCTTGGCCGGATCGCCACGCCAACCGACCGTATCGCAGGAGCATTTAATGCAAGGATCGACTGACACCTTATCCTGACGCGCGCTCCTCAGTCGACAGGGCCGAAGTGACCGCAGTCACTTCGCCGCTCCACTGACCGAACTGACAGGAAAACAGCGTCGTCTGCCCTGCTCCGACTACTGTGCCACTCGACAGAGTGAGGCTGACAGCAGCTAAGTCTAGCCTCGGGTGCCATAGGAAGCTCCGCCTCGCCCGACCCCAGGGCTCGGACTCAACCTCGACCTTGGAAGATGGACTCCGCCTCGCCCGACCCCAGGGCTCGGGCTCAACCTCGACGCCGGACGACGGGCTCCGCCTCGCCCGACCCCAAGGCTCGGACTCGACCTCGACCTCGGAAGACGGACTCCGCCTCACCCGACCCTAGGGCTCGGATTCAGCCTCGACCTCGGACGACGGTCTCCGCCTTGCCCGACCCCCGGGACCGGACTCAACCTCGACCTCGGAGGAGCCTCCGCCTCGCCCGACCTCGGGCTCGGACCGACCACGTCACAGGGGGCCATCATTACCCTACTCCTAGCTAGCTCAGGCTACGGGGAACAAGACCGGCGTCCCATCTGGCTTGCCCCGGTAAACAAGTAATGATGGCACCCCGCGTGCTCCATGACGACGGCGGCTCTCAGCCCCTTACGGAAGCAAGGATACGTCAGCAAGGATCCGACAGCCCCGACAGCTGTACTTCCACGGGGCTCAAGCGCTCCTCCGACGGCCACGACATCACATGAACAGGGCGCCAAAATCTCTCCGACAGCCACAACGGCATGTACTTAGGGCTCTGGCTCCTCTCTGCTAGACACGTTAGCACACTGCTACACCCCCCATTGTACACCTGGGCCCTCTCCTTACGTCTATAAAAGGAAGGTCCAGGGCTCTCGTACGAGAAGGTTGGCCGCGCGGGAGAACGGACCGCCGCACAGTCTCTCTCGCTCTCGCTCTCTCCCACGCGGACGCTTGTAACCCCCTACTGCAAGCGCACCCGACCTGGGCGCAGGACAACACGAAGGCCGCAGGTTTCCCCTTTGCTGTTTTCCCCCCTTTGTGCTCCGTCTCGCGCCGACCCATCTGGGCTGGGATACGCGGCGACAATTTACTCGTCGGTCCAGGGACCCCCCTGGGTCGAAACGCCGACAGTTGGCGCGCCAGGTAGGGGCCTGCTGCGTGTTGACGAACAGCTTCCCGTCAAGCTCCAGATGGGTAGTCTCCAGCAACCTCTTCAACCCAGGACGATGCTTCGTTTCGGGAGTCTTGAGTTCATGTCCCTCGACGGCAGTTACGACATGATACTCCTTCCTCCGCCGCGCGATAACGACAATGGCGGTCGTCAGCCCGCCCGCCGGCGGCGGAATCGACGACGTCTTCCCCACGTGGCGGAAGAGCAACACCCGGGTCTGTCCCGTCACCTTCCCTGCCGACGGAGGAGGAGGCGGGCTGGCATGGCCAAGCAGAAGGCGGCACCTCGTCGGCTGTCGAGCGAGTCGACGCCGCCGGCGCCCCAACGGGGGACACGTCGAGCGTTGACCTCGCGTCTGAGACGAAGACGAGCGTCGTTTCCCCGCAACACGCCAACTCCAAGCAGACGGACGACGCCAGCACGCTCACGAAGGACTTGCTGGGCGTTAGCCTCGTACCTGAGACAACGGTGCAGTCCGCCCCTGACGCGACTTCGTCACCACCCATCGATCAAGAGGTACCATCCGTTTCCCGTTCCATGCCTTTTAGATTCAGCTGCGACCCACCAAGCGACCCCGCTTCGGTGGACGCTTTCATAAAGGCATGTCCAAACCCTCCGGGGTATCATATGCGGTCACCCTGGGACCGGTTGACGGTCGTCTCGACCTACGGGCCTCTGGATTCCGAGGAAGATGACGAGCCCGACTCTGGTTGGGATTTCTCCGGGCTCGATAACCCCAGTGCCATGCGGGACTTCATGACCGCATGTGACTACTGCCTCTCCGATTGCTCCGATAGCAGCCACAGCCTCAGCAACGAGGACTGTGGCCCAAGTCGCGAATGCTTCCACGTCGATCTAGGGGGTCTCGACGAAGGCAACCATCTTGGTATGCCGGAGGACGGTGATCCCCCTAGGCCTGTGCCTCGCGTTGACATCCTTCGGGAGCTAGCTGTGGTCCCAGTCCCTGCGGGGGGTCAGGACACACAGCTCGAGCAAATCCGCGAGGTACAGGCCAGGCTCGACGAGGAAGCATGACAACTTGTGCAGCTTCGGCAAAAATATCGGGCAGGAGTGGGCAGGCCGAGCACCGGCCGGAGAAGCGCGTCACCTGGCCCAGGACGTCCAGCACCGCATCGCCGACAATGCCAGGGCAAGGCTGCCCCCGGCTTCCAGTGGGGTCGGCCAGAACCTGGCTACAGCAGCGATACTACTCCGAGCAATGTCGGAACCATCCACCACCGAGGGGCGGCGTATCCAGGGAGAGCTCAAGAATCTCCTGGAAGATGCCGCGGTCCGACGGGCCGAGAGCTCTGCCTCCCGAAGGCAGGGGTACCCCCCGGAGCATCACGTCGTGACTTCCCGATTCATGCGAGAAGCCTCGGTCCACACCGGGCGAACGCAGAACTCAGCGCTTGCGGCCCCGGGTCGCCTCGGCAACGAGCACCACCGCCGTGACCGTTGAGCCCACCTCGACGAGAAGGTGCGCCGAGGCTACCACCCCAGGCGTGGGGGACGCTACGACAGCGGGGAGGATCGGAGCCCCTCGCCCGAACCACCCGGTCCACGAGCTTTCAGCCGGGCCATACGATGGGCGCCGTTCCCGACCCGGTTCCGAACCCCAACTACCATCACCAAGTACTCGGGGGAGTCAAAGCCGGAGCTATGGCTCGCAGACTACCGGCTGGCCTGCCAGCTGGGTGGGACGGACGATGACAACCACATCATCCGCAACCTTCCCCTGTTCCTCTCCGACGCCGCCCGAGCCTGGCTGGAGCATCTGCCTCCTGCGCAGATCTCCAACTGGGATGACCTGGTCAAAGCCTTCGCCGGCAACTTCCAAGGAACATACGTGCGCCCTAGAAACTCCTGGGATCTCCGAAGCTGCCGCTAGCAGCCGGGAGAGTCCCTGCGGGACTACATCCAGCGATTTTCGAAGCAGCACACCGAGCTGCCCAACATCACCGACTCGGATGTCATCAGCGCTTTCCTCGCTGGCACCACTTGCCGCGACCTGGTGAGCAAGCTGGGTCGCAAGACTCCCACCAGGGCGAGCGAGCTGATGGACATTGCCACCAAGTTCGCCTCTAGGCAGGAGGCGGTCGAGGCCATCTTCCGGAAGGACAAGCAGCCTCAGGGGCGCCAGCCGGAAGACGTCCCCGAGGCGTCCGCTCAGCGCGGCGTGAGGAAGAAGGGCAAGAAGAAGTCGCAAGCGAAACGCGACGCCGCCGACGCAGAGCCATAGGCGAGGAGATCCACAAGCTGATGGCTGCAGGGTTCATCAAAGAGGTATTCCATCCCGAATGGCTTGCCAACCCTGTGCTTGTGAGAAAGAAAGGAGGGAAATGGCGGATGTGTGTAGACTACACTAGTCTAAACAAAGCATGTCCGAAGGTTCCCTACCCTCTACCTCGCATCGACCAAATTGTGGATTCCACTGCTGGGTGTGAAACCCTGTCTTTCCTCGATGCCTACTCAGGATATCACCAAATCAGGATGAAAGAGTCCGACCAGCTCGCGACTTCTCTCATCACACCCTTTGGCATATACTGCTACATTACTATGCCATTTGGTTTGAGGAATGCGGGTGCGACATACCAAAGGTGCATGAACCACGTGTTCGGAGAGCACATTGGTCGAACGGTCGAGGCTTACGTCGATGACATCGTAGTCAAGACGAGGAAAGACTCTGACCTCCTCTCTGACCTTGAAACGACATTCCGGTGTCTCAAGGCGAAAGGCGTAAAACTCAATCCCGAGAAGTGTGTCTTTGGAGTCCCCCGAGGCATGCTCCTGGGGTTCATCGTCTCCGAGCAGGGCATCGAGGCCAACCCGAAGAAAATCGTGGCCATCACCAACATGGGCCCCATCAAGGACTTGAAAGGAGTACAGAGGGTCATGGGATGCCTTGCGGCCCTGAGCCGTTTCATCTCGCGCCTCGGCGAAAGAGGCCTACCTCTGTACTGCCTCTTGAGGAAGACCGAGCGCTTCACTTGGACCCTCGAGGCCGAGGAAGCCCTCGGGAACCTAAAGGCGCTCCTTACCAGCGCGCCCATCTTGGTGCCCCCCGCTGCCGGAGAAGCCCTCTTGATCTACGTCGCCGCTACCACTCAGGTGGTCAGCGCCGCGATCGTGGTCGAGAGACGAGAAGAGGGGCACGCATTGCCCGTCCAGAGGTCGGTCTACTTCATCAGTGAAGTACTGTCCGAGACCAAAATCCGCTACCCGCAAATCCAGAAGCTACTGTACGCGGTAATTCTGACACGGCGAAAGTTGCGACACTACTTCGAGTCTCATCCGGTGACTGTGGTGTCATCCTTCCCCCTGGGGGAGATCATCCAGTGCCGAGAGGCCTCGGGTAGGATTGCTAAGTGGGCGGTGGAGATCATGGGCGAGACAATCTCGTTCGCCCCTCGGAAGGCCATCAAGTCCCAAGTCTTGGCGGACTTTGTGGCTGAATGGGTCGACACCCAGCTTCCAGCAGCTCCGATCCAACCGGAACTCTGGACCATGTTTTTTGACGGGTCGTTGATGAAAACAGGAGCGGGCGCGGGCCTACTCTTCCATTTCCCGGGAAGCACCTCCGCTACGTGTTGCGCCTCCATTTCCCGGCGTCCAACAATGTGGTCGAGTACAAGGCTCTGGTTAACGGGTTGCACATCGCCATCGAGCTAGGGGTCCGACGCCTCGACGCTCGTGGCGACTCGCAGGTTGTCATCGACCAAGTCATGAAGAACTCCCATTGTCGCGACCCGAAGATGGAAGCCTACTGCGATGAGGTTCGGCGCCTAGAGGACATGTTCTTCGGGCTCGAACTCAACCACATCGCCCAACGATACAACGATACTGCAGATGAGCTGGCTAAGATAGCCTCGGGGTGGACAACAGTCCCTCCCGACGTCTTCTCCCGAGACCTACATCAACCCACAGTCAAGACCGATGACACGCCCGAGCCCGAGAAGGTCTCGGCCCTGCCCGAGGTGCCCTCGGCTCAGCCCGAGGCACCCTCGGCCCCCGAGGGTGAGGCACTGCGCGTCGAGGAAGAACGGAATGGGGTCACGCCTAATCGAAACTGGCAGACCCCATACCTGCAATATCTCCACCAAGGAGTGCTACCCCTCGACAGAGCCAAAGCTCGGCGACTGGCGCAGCGCGCCAAGTCGTTCGTCTTGCTGGGTGACGGGAAGGAGCTCTATCACCGCAGCACCTCAGGCATCCTCCAGCGATGCATATCCATCGCTGAAGGTCAGGAGTTATTACAAGAAATACACTCAGGGGCTTGCGGTCACCACGCAGCACCTCGAGCCCTCGTTGGAAATGCCTTCCGACGGGATTTCTACTGGCCAACCGCGGTGGCCGACGCCACTAGGATTGTATGCACCTGCCAAGGGTGTCAATTCTACGCAAAGCAGACCCACCTGCCCGCTCAGGCTCTACAGACGGTACCCATCACCTGGCCGTTTGATGTGTGGGGTCTAGACCTCGTCGGTCCCTTGCAGAAGGCACCCGGGGGCTACACGCACCTGCTGGTCGCCATCGACAAATTCTCCAAGTGGATCGAGGTCCGACCCCTAAATAGCATCAGGTCCGAACAGGCGGTGGCGTTCTTCACCAACATCATCCATCGCTTTGGGGTCCCGAACTCCATCATCACCGACAACGGCACCCAGTTCACCGGTAGAAAGTTCCTGGACTTCTGCGAGGATCACCACATCCAGGTGGACTGGGCCGCCGTAGCTCACCCCATGATGAATGGGCAAGTAGAGCGTGCCAACGGCATGATTCTGCAAGGACTCAAGCCACGGATCTACAATGACCTCAACAAGTTCGGCAGGCGATGGATGAAGGAACTCCCCTCGGTGGTCTGGAGTCTGAGGACAACACCGAGCCGAGCCACGGGCTTCACGCCGTTCTTTCTAGTCTATGGGGTCGAGGCCATCTTGCCCACAGACTTAGAATACGGTTCCCCGAGGACGAGGGCGTACGACGACCGAAGCAATCGAACCAATCGAGAAGACTCACTGGACCAGCTAGAAGAGGCTCGGGACATGGCCTTACTACACTCGACGCGGTATCAGCAGTCCCTGCGACGCTACCACGCCCGAGGGGTTCGGTCCCGAGACCTCCAGGTGGTCGACTTGGTGCTTCGGCTACGACAAGACGCCCAAGGGCGCCACAAGCTCACGCCTCCCTGGGAAGGGCCATTCATCATCGCCAAGATTTTGAAGCTCGGAACATACAAGCTGGCCAACAGTCAAGGCGAGGTCTACAACAACGCTTGGAACATCCGACAGCTATGTCGCTTCTACCCTTAAGATGTTTTCAAGTCGTTCATATACCTCGCTCACATATGAAGTCTAACCATCAAGGAAGGGTCAGCCTTGCCTCGGCAAAACCTGACCCTCCCTCGGGGGCTAGAAGGGGCAAACCCCCTCTGCGTCAAAATTTTCCTCGAAAGAAGTCTTCCACCAAAACGACTTTCGCGTCTCCCGGCTATATCAGTAACAGGACCCCGAGAAACGAATAAGAGTGCATGTAAGTGGCAAGGCCGACCGAACCGAGGGACTCCTACGCCTCCGGGATACGGATACCTCACTCGTCACCTACCGCGAAAAATAACTCTTACTTGGGTAAGCAATCCTGCTACTGACGAACGAGTCCGGATACGCGAAACAGGAGGTAAAGAGACACAGCTTTATATCACGGCGACAAAGTGTTCAGGCCTCGGCGGCCACAAAAGACACATATGCATTGAAAATAAACTGCTCCGGCAGAATCAGGCGTCGCCCGGAGAAGGAGTCACGCCCTCGGCTTCGTTTCCACCCTCGGCGAGATCCGCCCCGGCCTCGGACGACGGCGCAAGCGAAAGGATCTCTGCTTCAAAGGTGGTCGCCAGCACCGCGCTTGGGCCCGCGGCGGCCGCGTCAAGCCTCTGGACTTCAGCCAGGGCAGCTTCATCCTCGTCGGGAAGGCAGTACCCCTCGCTGACCCACTCTAGATCCACGTCGTAGTGGGAAGCGAGCACGGCGAAGGCCCGCCTGACGCCGTGATGCAGCGCCTCGTGGAGTCTGCCGCGTGTGTGGTCACCCAAGGCCTGCAGGCGACTCTGAGGGGAGCTCCCCGAGGGGACGTCGTCGAGACCAAAGACCTGGCAGAAGGCCAAGATAGCCTCAGACATGGCCACGTGGTTGGCCTCCCTCCGCTCGGCCGCCTGGGCAAGTGCCTTGGCAGACTCGTTGAGGGCACACTCGAGCCCAGCAGACAGCCAAAGCAGAAGTCTTCAAACGCAAGTTGAAGAATGAAGCTGAATCGAAATCTCGAAACAGCCAAGACATACCTTCGGTCCGGGCACGCTACTCTGAGACTTCGGCTTGGGCGGACTGAGCAGACCCGACGGCCACGGCCAGGTCCGCCGCAAGGGCTCCGGCCCAGGCAGACGCCTCGGCTAGCTGGCCTCCAAGGGCCTCAGCCCGACTCTCAGCCTCGGCGGCCTGGCCCAGAGATTGGTCCCGTTCGCCGAGGGCCTGGCCAAGCTTCGACTGCTGCCGCTGCGCCTCTGCGCGCGTCGCCGCTGCCTCTGCCCCCAGCTCGTCGCAGAGCAACCGAAGGTCCGCCACCTCGGCGCTCCATTGGGAGAGGCGCTCGGCAGTCTCGGCAAGCGTGGTCCTCAGGAACCACAGCGAACCCCAGACATCAGCCTCGCGGTGGATGAACGACGACTTGGCGGCGCTCAGATCCGTCAGATCCTGAGGAAAGGAAGCGGGGCGTCACAAAGAATGCCTTGATCACGTGAAAGGTATGCCTAAAATCCTTACTTGGAGGATCTTGGGAACGTCCCTGCAAAGGACCTCCAAGGTCAACCGAAGCGACCCCACCGTCGCCTCGGCACACTCACAAAGCCCGTCCCAAGACTGCTCCTCTCGCTCATCGTCGAGAACGAAGAGGGCATCCGAAGCACCACGGGTCCAGAACCGGAGCGACTGACGCCGCCCGTCGGGACTGCGCCGCGCGGGGACGAGGTTGCCGCTCCCCGAGACGGGTCACGGTTCTGCGCCCCCCTCCTCCGAGGCATCAAGTAGCGACGCCTCGGCCATCTCAGCGTCGGCGGCGACGGGTGGCTCCACGGCCAGAACGGCAACAGCCTCGGTAGCAGCCGGTGCTAGTGCCGGCAACACGTCTGGTGGGCTCGAGGCTGCAGCCGCGCCAGCAGTCTCCCTCGGCACGACGGTCGCCTCGACGGAGGGGTCAGCCTCGGGAGCTCGCCCCACGGCAACTTGTGCCGCCTGAGCCCCCCGCTTTGGGGCATCTTGTGAGGAGGCCAGCTGGCCGGCAAGGCCCGGCGCGGCACTGGATGCAGAAGCCAACGCCGTCTTGAGGACCTTCCGGGGAGCCAGACCGGTCGAACCGTGCCTCCGTTTGCTGGGAAGAAAAGGAAGAGCAGGATCAGGACACACGAAGGAGGAGTCAGGACGAAGATATCCTAAGATACTTACCCACTCCGGGCCACGACCAATCGTGCCTGCGGGGAGGCCCTCGAGCCTCGGTCCCCACGGGTACCACCGAGGTTAGCCCCGCTACCGGCTTTGGCACCATCCTTGCCTCGGGCGCCCGAGGCACCAGAGGGACGAACTGCCCAAGCGCAGCCACGACGACCCGAGGATCAGCCTCCCATGCAGTCGGCACGGGCAACGGCTCTTAGGAAATAGGCGGGTCGGCCTGACTACCCGGGGTCACCTCAACTACCTCGGCCAAGGGGTCAAGTACCCCCTCGGCCTGCCCCTGTTCTTCGGACTGGGACCCTGATGTCCCGGCCCCGGATACCGGCGGCGCCAGCCCACTCGGGGGCTGGCTCGACGACCCCTGACCTAGCCTCAGATCCGGGCTAAGGCCAAGGCAGGCAGCCATGTCATCGTCTTCATCATCGTCATCATCGTCGTCGTCGTCATCGTCAGGCGTCTCCGGCGACGGCTCCCTCGGGAGCCCGTCCCTCTCCTGCCGCCGACGACGCCTCTCCAAGGCATCCCGAGCCCGCGCCCGCTCGTGGGCCCGAGCCTTTTCCGTGTCCTTCTTCTCTTTCTTCTTCTCCGCAGCGACCCTCCGCGCGGCTCGGTCCATCGCGTCCTCTAGGACCGGTGGCAGAAAAGGCTTGTGAAACCCCACCTCCTGGAGACGGACGGAAATCTAAGCTGTGAGAACCTAGGGGGTAGTCTTACACAAGAAGGAAGAAGGAGCGGACACTCACCAGGGATATGCACCCGCGCTCGGGGCGCATCGAGGGCTGGGTAAGAGCACCGGCGTCCAGCTTTCCTACCGTGGCGGCTACCCGCCTGTGGAGGTCATCAGCGGGGAGGGGGACCGAGGACATCTGCGAACCCTCTAGGTCGACCCCCGGCATCATCTCCGAAAGCGGCAGTCGCCGCTCCGTCAAGGGGAGCACCCTCCGGCGATGGATGGCGGCAACCACCCCTGCGGCGGTGAGCCCCCCATTTCGCAGCAGCTGCAAGGCCTCCAGAAGAGGCTGGAGATTTTTCTGTCTCTCGCGCGGGGCCCCGTAGCGCCAGTTGGTGCCGGAGGTGGTCACCACTCGTTGAGAAAACGATGGGAGCCTCCCATCGTCGTTCCGAAGGTAAAACCACTGGCGCTGCCACCCCTTGTTCGAAGAGGCAAGGATGGCGGGGATATACAGTTGCGCACGCGCCTGCCTCAACGGGAGGATGCAGCCACCGGCCCGCACCGCCATGCGAACTCTCCTTAATCCCGTCGCCAAGGCAAAAGGCTCCGCGGAGAAGAGATAGGTCCACAGATCCCAGTGGGGGCCAATCCCCAAAAACCCTTCGCAAACCGCCGCAAAGATGGCTGCTTGCGCGATGGAGTTGGGGCTGAGATTGTGCAGCTCCACCCCATAGAAATGCAGGATCGCCCGCATGAAACGACTCGCCGGCACTCCAAACCCCCGCTCATGGAAAGAGACGAAACTCAGCACATACCCTGGCAGCGGGGATGGGGCGGCTCCGCTAGGGGGAGCAATCCACTCCGGCTGCGGGTCACCAGAGAGGGGATGAAGCAAGCCATCGGCAACAAGGGCCTCCAAATCGTCCACCGTGATGGTAGAGAAAGGCCACGGGTCGCGCGGCGGAATAATGGCCACCCGGTCGGCCATCACCAAGCAAAATAGGTGGCGGCGGAGCGGACAAGGGGTGCGGTTTCCTTTCTCTGGCTATTCCCTCAGGTTGCGGAAACCTAAGCGGGAGACGAGCAGCAGAGTAAAGAACCGTCACCGGTCCCTCTCCCGAATATATAAAGGCCCAGGTGAGACCCGTTCAACACTTCGCCCGAACCCGCCGCGAAATTTAAAACTCGGAGGCGAAACGCCCGTTCCTCGAACGGCTCGCGCACGCACAACGGCAGCCCCGCGAACCACTCGTCCTGTCGCATTAACTCTGCGGCAGGATAGACAGTACCTTTGGCAGGCGAAGCAGGCGACGCTTCACCTCCGCCATGACGACCGCGTCAAAAAGGTACGCCACGTCATTCAAATTCATATCCCTTTTTCTCTTCCCCTTTCTCTCTCTTGCTACAGGGACCGGGAAAGGGGATACTCCGAAAGGGATCCCTCTCCACGAAGGAAACGGGCCCCGAGCCCCCTACTGATCAGAGGTTCGAAGGCTGGCCCCTCGGAAGGGTTCGACAGCCGCCTCAGAGCACTCAAGCTCCGCGCCCACTACTGATCAGAGGTTCGAAGGTTGGCCCCTCGGAAGGGTTCGACAGCCGCCTAAGAGCACTCAGGCTCCGCGCCCACTACTGGTTAGAGGTTCGAAGGCTGGCCCCTCGGAAGTGTTCGACAGCCACCTCAGGCCACTCGGGCTCCGCGCCCACTACTGGTCAAAGGTTCGAAGGCTGGCCCCTCGAAAGGGTTCGACAGCCGCCTCAGGCCACTCGGGCTCCGCGCCCACTACTGATCAAGGGTTCGTAGGCTGGCCCCCGAAGGGTTCGACAGCTGCCTCAAAGCACGCAGAGTGAGGGATGACTCTGGGTACATCCGATACATGGCCGAGGCTCGTGCTACGCTCCTGAGGTACCCTAGGACATTTCCGAGACCAGTAGGAGCGATTCTGTAACGGAATCCCATCAGAGGGAGGCATCGAGCCCTCGGACCCTATCAAATGGGACCGGGTCCGGCAAATCACCTGCAGGTACTTTTGGAGTGCGCCTCTGGGCCACTAGCCAACCCTTATCGAACGGGGCACGGGCGTCAACTCGAATCACCCGTTAGCAACTCACTGGAGACACCATGTTCGGCGCCCTCTGAGGGCAACATGGCGCTTTCCCCCTCCTCCTTGCGGAAAGGCGACGCAGGGGCGTATGAAAAAAGCCGAGTCTGTCCTTGACCGTCCTCTCGCTCTGTGCGGAGGCTCGGGGGCTGCTCTCGCAAATCCGGCTCCGGCCAAACCGTTGACAGCGTCAACATACCAGCCCGAGAACTTGGAACCTGACTATGCACCCGGGCTACGGCCAGTTCGCATGAGGGAACGACCAGACCGGCCGAAGCATCACAAAACACGCTAAGACCTCGAAGGAGTCAAACCACTCCTCCGAGGCCTCAGAGGCTACACCCGGCAGGTGCGCTCGCGCGCACCCACTGGAACGAAACACAACCGAGAAAGGCCGGTCCCCTTGCAAAAAAAGTGCGACAAAAGCCTCCAAGCGAGTATCAACACTCCCTTCGAGGCTCGGGGGCTACTGTCGGGGACCATAATTAGGGGTACCCCCAAGACTCCTAATCTCAGCTGGTAACCCCCATCAGCACAAAGCTGCAAAGGCCTGATGGGCGCGATTCAGGTCAAGGCCCCGTCCACTCAAGGGACACGATCCTGCCTCGCCCGAGCCCAGCCTCGGGCAAAGGCAGCCGACCCAGGAGGATTCACGTCTCGCCCGAGGGTCCCCTCAAGCAACGGACGCACCTTCGACTCACCCAAGGCCCAGCTCGGACAGGCTTCACGGAGAAGCAACCTTGGCCGGATCGCCACGCCAACCGACCGTATCGCAGGAGCATTTAATGCAAGGATCGACTGACACCTTATCCTGACGTGCGCTCCTCAGTCAACAGGGCCAAAGTGACCGCAGTCACTTCGCCGCTCCACTGACCGAACTGACAGGAAAATAGTGTCGCCTGCCCTGCTCCGACTGTTGTGCCACTCGACAGAGTGAGGCTGACAGCAGCTAAGTCCAGCCTCGGGCGCATAGGAAGCTCCGCCTCACCCGACGTCAGGGCTCGGACTCAACCTTGACCTCGGAAGATGGACTCCGCCTCGCCCGACCCCAGGGCTCGGACTCAACCTCGACACCGGACGACGGGCTCTGCCTCGCCCGACCCCAGGGCTCGGACTCAACCTTGACCTCGACCTTGGAAGACGGACTCCGCCTCGCCCGACCCTAGGGCTCGAACTCAGCCTCGACCTCGGACAACGGTCTCCGCCTCGCCCGACCCCCAGGCCCGGACTCAACCTCGACCTCGGAGGAGCCTCTGCCTCGCCCGACCTCGGGCTCGGACCGACCACGTCACAGGGGGGGGTCATCATTACCCTACTCCTAGCTAGCTCAGGCTACGGGGAACAAGACCGGCGTCCCATCTGGCTCGCCCCGGTAAACAAGTAATGATGGCACCCCACATGCTCCATGACGACGACAGCTCTCAGCCCCTTACGGAAGCAAGGAGACGCCAGCAAGGATCCGACAGCCCCGACAGCTGTACTTCCACGGGGCTCAAGCGCTCCTCCGACGGCCACGACATCACATGAACAAGGCGCCAAAACCTCTCCGACAGCCACGACGGCATGTACTTAGGGCTCTGGCTCCTCTCTGCTAGACACGTTAGCACACTGCTACACCCCCCATTGTACACCTGGGCCCTCTCCTTACGTCTATAAAAGGAAGGTCCAGGGCTCTCGTACGAGAAGGTTGGCCACGCGGGAGAACGGGCCACCGCACAGTCTCTCTCGCTCTCGCTCTCTCCCACGCGGACGCTTGTAACCCCCTACTGCAAGCGCACCCGACCTGGGCGCAGGACAATACGAAGGCCGCGGGTTTCCCCTTTGCTGTTTTCCCCCCTTTGTGCTCCGTCTCGCGCCGACCCATCTGGGCTAGGACACGCGGCGACAATTTACTCGTCGGTCCAGGGACCCCCCGGGGTCGAAACGCCGACAACAATGCTTGGAGAATTCAAGACGCCTGAGCGGTTTTGGTCGGAAGCCGTGAACACGGCTTGCCATGCCATAAACCGGGTGTACCTTTATCACCTCCTCAAGAAGACTTCGTATGAGCTTCTAACCGAGAGCAAGTTGTTGATCTTGATGATGTAGATGAAGAAGACGTTCCAACGGCCGCAATACGCACCATGGCGATTGGAGATGTGCGGCCACAGGAACAAAAAGAGCAAGATCAACCATCTTCCTCAACAATGGTGCATCCCCCAACTCAAGATGATGAACATGTTCATCAAGAGGAGGCATGTGATCAAGGGGGAGCACAAGATGATCATGTAATGGAGGAAGAAGCACAACCGGCACCTCCAACTCAAGTTCGAGCGACGATTCAAAGGAATCATCCCGTCGACCAAATTTTGGGTGATATTAGCAAGGGAGTAACTACTCGCTCTAGATTAGTTAATTTTTGTGAGCATTACTCTTTTGTCTCTTCTATTGAGCCTTTCAGGGTAGAAGAGGGCTTGCTAGATCCGGACTGGGTGTTGGCCATGCAGGAAGAGCTCAACAACTTCAAGAGAAATGAAGTTTGTACACTGGTGCCTCGTCCCAAGCAAAACGTTGTGGGAACCAAGTGGGTGTTCCACAACAAACAAGACGAGCACGGAGTGGTGACAAGGAACAAGGCTAGACTTGTGGCAAAAGGTTATGCCCAAGTCGCAGGTTTGGACTTTGAGGAGACTTTTGCTCCTGTGGCTAGGCTAGAGTCAATTCGCATATTGTTAGCCTATGCTGCTCACCATTCTTTTAGGTTGTTCCAAATGGATGTGAAGAGCGCTTTCCTCAACGGGCCAATCAAGGAGGAGGTGTACGTGGAGCAACCCCCTGGCTTTGAGGATGAACGGTACCCTGACCACGTGTGTAAGCTCTCTAAGGCGCTCTATGGACTTAAGCAAGCCCTAAGAGCATGGTATGAATGCCTTAGAGACTTTTTAATTGCTAATGATTTCAAGGTTGGGAAAGTCGATCCAACTTTATTCACTAAGACTTGTGACAGTGACTTATTCGTGTGCCAAATTTATGTCGATGACATAATATTTGGTTCTACTAACCAAAAGTCTTGTGAAGAGTTTAGCGGGGTGATGACTCAGAAATTCGAGATGTCGATGATGGGCGAGTTGAACTACTTCCTTGGGTTCCAAGTGAAGCAACTCAAGGATGACACCTTGAAAGGGAATTAGGCTTACACCTAGTCCCTAATTAATTTTGGTGGTTGAATTGACCAACACAAATAATTGGACTAACTAGTTTGCCCAAGTGTATAGATTATACAGGTGTAAAAGGTTCACACTCAGCCAATAAAAAGACCAAGTTTTGGATTCAACAAAGGAGCAAAGGGGCAACCGAAGGAACCCCTGGTCTGGCGCACCGGACTGTCCGGTGTGCCACCGGACATGTCCGGTGCACCAGGGGGACTCAGATTCAAACTCGCCACCTTCGGGAATTTCCGGAGGCGACTCGGCTATAATTCACCGGACTGTCCGGTGTACACCGGACATGTCCGGTGCTCCAAGGAAGGTCGTCCTCAGGAACACGCCAGCCTCGGGTTTTCTCCCTCGCCGCTCCGCTATAATTCACCGGACTGTCCGGTGTGCACCGGACTGTCCGGTGCAACCTCGGAGCAACGGCTACTTCGCGCCAACGGCTACCTGCAACGGCATTTAATGCGCGCGCAGCGCGCGCAGGAGTCAGAATCGCCCATACTGGCACACCGGACAGCAAACAGTACCTGTCCGGTGTGCACCGGACACCCAGGCGGGCCCACAAGTCAGAAGCTCCAACGGTCAGAATCCAACGGCAGTGATGACGTGGCAGGGGGCACCGGACTGTCCGGTGTGCACCGGACTGTCCGGTGCGCCATCGAGCAGACAGCCCAGCCAACGGTCAAGTTTGGTGGTTGGGGCTATAAATACCCCAACCACCCCACCATTCATTGCATCCAAGTTTTCCACTTCCCAACTACTACAAGAGCTCTAGCATTCAATTCTAGACACACCAAAGAGAACAAATCCTCTCCAAATTCCACACAACGCCATAGTGACAAGAGAGAGTGATTTGCTTGTGTTCTTTCGAGCTCTTGCGCTTGGATTGCTTTCTTCTTTCTTGATTCTTTCTTGTGATCAAACACTCACTTGTAATTGAGGCAAGAGGCACCAATTGTGTGGTGGCCCTTGCGGGAAGTTTGATTCCCAAGTGATTTGAGAAGAGAAGCTCACTCGGTCCGAGGGACCGATTGAGAGAGGGAAGGGTTGAAAGAGACCCGGCCTTTGTGGCCTCCTCAACGGGGAGTAGGTTTGCAAGAACCGAACCTCGGTAAAACAAATCCACGTGTCACACTCTTCATTTGCTTGCGATTTGTTTTGCGCCCTCTCTCGCGGACTCGTTTATAATTCTAACGCTAACCCGGCTTGTAGTTGTGATTATTTTTGAGAATTTCAGTTTCGCCCTATTCACCCCCCCTCTAGGCGACTTTCAATTGGTATCAGAGCCCGGTGCTTCATTAGAGCCTAACCGCTCGAAGTGATGTCGGGAGATCACACCAAGAGGGAGATGGAGACCGGCGACAAGCCCACTACGAGCCAAGGGAGCACGTCTTCGGAAGAGTCCCGCACCAAGAGGAAGGAGAAAAAAAAGGACTCCTCCAAACGGAAGGAGAAAAGATCTTCTTCCTCACACCACAAGGAGAAGAAGGAGAAATCTTCTTCCCACAAGTCGCATCGGAAAAGAGACAAGCACAAAAGGATGAGGAAGGTGGTCTACTACGAGACCGACACTTCATCAACATCTACCTCCGACTCCGATGCGCCGTCCGTAACTTCTAAGCGCCAAGAGCGCAAGAAGTTTAGTAAGATTCCCTTACACTATCCCCGTACATCTAGACATACTCCATTGCTTTCCGTTCCATTAGGCAAACCGCCAACTTTTGATGGCGAAGATTATGCTAGGTGGAGTGATTTAATGAAATTTCATCTAACCTCACTCCACAAAAGTATATGGAATGTTGTTGAGTTTGGGGCACAGGTACCTTCTGTAGGGGATGAGGATTATGACACGGACGAAGTGGCCCAAATCGAGCACTTCAACTCACAAGCCACAACCATTCTCCTCGCCTCTCTAAGCAAGGAGGAATACAACAAAGTACAAGGGTTGAAGAATGCAAAAGAGATTTGGGACCTACTCAAGACCGCGCACGAGGGTGATGAACTCACCAAGATCACCAATCGGGAAACGATCGAGGGGGAGCTCGGTCGCTTCCGTCTTCGCCAAGGAGAGGAGCCACAAGATATGTACAACCGGCTCAAGGCCTTGGTGAACCAAGTGCGCAACCTCGGGAGCAAAAAATGGGATGACCACGAGGTGGTTAAGGTTATTCTAAGAGCTCTTATTTTCCTTAACCCCACTCAAGTTCAATTAATTCGTGGTAATCCTAGATATCCACTAATGACCCCCGAGGAAGTTATCAGGAATTTTGTGAGCTTTGAATGCATGATTAAGGGATCA
Source organism: Zea mays (assembly GCF_902167145.1). Lineage (NCBI taxonomy): Eukaryota > Viridiplantae > Streptophyta > Magnoliopsida > Poales > Poaceae > Zea > Zea mays. The sequence goes on from NC_050103.1 coordinate 16,166,938, forward strand.
AAGAAGATCAACGAGCTTGATGATCCCTCCACGTCCGAAGCACAACCGGTGGCATTTAAGGCGACGGAGGAGAAGGAGGAGTCTACACCAAGTAGACAACCAATCGACGCCTCCAAGCTCGACAATGAGGAGATGGCTTTAATCATCAAAAGCTTTCGCCAAATCCTCAAGCAACGGAGGGGGAAGGACTACAAATCCCACTCCAAGAAAGTGTGCTACAAATGTGGTAAGCCCGGTCATTTTATTGCAAAATGTCCTATGTCTAGTGACAGTGACAGGGGCAACGACAAGAAGGGAAAGAGGAGAGAAAAGAAGAAGTACTACAAGAAGAAGGGCGGCGATGCCCATGTTTGCCGGGAGTGGAACTCCGACGAGAGCTCCACCGACTCCTCCTCTGACGATGAGGACGCCGCCAACATCGCCGTCACCAAGGGACTCCTCTTCCCCAACGTCGGCCACAAGTGCCTCATGGCAAAGGACGGCAAAAGGAAGAAGGTAAAATCAAGATCCTCCACTAAATATGAAACCTCTAGTGATGAGGATGATGCTAGCAATGAGGAGGATAACTTGCGCGTTCTTTTTGCCAACCTTAACATAGAACAAAAGGAAAAACTAAATGAGCTAATTAGTGCCATCCATGAAAAGGATGACCTCTTGGACTCCCAAGAGGACTTCCTTATTAAGGAAAACAAAAAACATGTTAAGGTTAAGAATGCATATGCTCTAGAAGTAGAAAAATGTGAAAAATTGTCTAGTGAGCTAAGCACTTGCCATGAGACCATTGACAACCTTAGAAATGAAAATGCTAGATTAAATGCTAAGGTTGATTCTCATGTTTGTGATGTTTCAATTTCCAATCCTAGAAATAATAATGATGATTTGCTTGCTAGGATTGAAGAATTAAACATTTCTCTTGCTAGCCTTAAAGTAGAAAATGAAAATTTGATTGCTAAGGCTAAAAACTTTGATGTCACTACTTCCGATCTTAGAGATAATAATAATATCTTGCGTGCTAAGATCGTTGAACTTAATTCATGCAAACCCTCTACATCTAGTGTTGAGCATGTTTCCATTTGTACTAGATGTAGAGATATTGATATTGATGCTATTCATGATCACATGACTTTGATTAAACAACAAAATGATCATATAGCAAAACTAGATGCTAAAATTGCCGAGCACAACTTAGAAAATGAGAAATTTAAATTTGCTCGTAGCATGCTTTACAATGGGAGACGCCCGGGCATCAAGGATGGCATTGGCTTCCAAAGGGGAGACAATGTCAAAATAAGTGCCCCGCCTAAGAACTTGTCTAACTTTGTTAAGGGCAAGGCTCCCATGCCTCAGGATAACGAGGGCTACATTTTGTACCCTGCCGGCTATCCTGAGAGCAAAATTAGGAAAATTCATTCTAGGAAGTCTCACTCTGGCCCTAATCATGCTTTTATGTATAAGGGTGAGACATCTAGCTCTAGGCAACCAATCCGTGCCAAGTTGCCTAGAAAGAAAACTCCTAATGCATCAAATGATCATACCATTTCATTTAAAACTTTTGATGCTTCTTATGTGCTTACTAACAAATCCGGCAAGATAGTTGCCAAGTTTGTTGGGGGCAAACACAAGGGGTCAAAGACTTGTGTTTGGGTACCCAAAGTTCTTGTGTCTAATGCCAAAGGACCCAAAACCATTTGGGTACCTAAAGTCAAGAACTAAACTTGTTTTGTAGGTTTATGCATCCGGGGGCACAAGTTGGATACTCGACAGCGGGTGCACAAACCACATGACAGGGGAGAAAAAGATGTTCTCCTCATATGAGAAAAACCAAGATCCCCAACGAGCTATCACATTCGGGGATGGAAATCAAGGTTTGGTCAAAGGATTGGGTAAAATTGCTATATCACCTGACCATTCTATTTCCAATGTTTTTCTTGTTGATTCATTAGATTACAATTTGCTTTCCGTTTCACAATTATGCCAAATGGGCTACAACTGTCTATTCACTGATATAGGTGTTACTGTCTTTAGAAGAAGTGACGATTCAATAGCATTCAAGGGAGTGTTAGAGGGTCAGCTATACTTGGTAGATTTTGATAGAGCTGAACTCGACACTTGCTTGATTGCTAAGACTAACATGGGTTGGCTCTGGCACCGCCGACTAGCCCATGTTGGAATGAAGAATCTTCATAAGCTTCTAAAGGGAGAACACATTTTAGGATTAACAAATGTTCATTTTGAGAAAGACAGGATTTGTAGCGCATGTCAAGCCGGGAAGCAAGTTGGAACCCAACATCCACACAAGAACATCATGACGACCGACAGGCCGCTTGAGCTGCTCCACATGGATCTATTCGGCCCAATTGCGTACATAAGCATCGGCGGGAGTAAGTATTGTCTTGTAATAGTGGATGATTATTCTCGCTTCACTTGGGTGTTCTTTTTGCAGGAAAAATCTCAAACCCAAGAGACCTTAAAGGGATTCTTGAGACGGGCTCAAAATGAGTTCGGCTTAAGGATCAAGAAAATTAGAAGCGACAACGGGACGGAGTTCAAGGACTCTCAAATTGAAAGCTTTCTTGAGGAAGAAGGCATCAAGCATGAGTTCTCTTCTCCCTACACTCCACAACAAAATGGTGTAGTGGAGAGGAAGAATCGAACTCTATTGGATATGGCAAGAACCATGCTTGATGAGTACAAGACTTCGGATCGGTTTTGGGCGGAGGCAGTCAACACCGCTTGCTACGCCATCAACCGGTTATATCTACACCGAATCCTCAAGAAGACATCATATGAACTCCTAACCAGTAAAAAGCCCAACATTTCATATTTTAGAGTCTTTGGTAGCAAATGCTTTATTCTTGTTAAGAGAGGTAGAAAATCTAAATTTGCTCCTAAGACTGTAGAAGGCTTTTTACTTGGTTATGACTCAAACACAAGGGCATATAGGGTCTTTAACAAGTCCACTGGACTAGTTGAAGTCTCATGTGACGTTGTGTTTGATGAAACTAACGGCTCTCAAATAGAGCAAGTTGATCTTGATGAGATAGGTGAAGAACAGGCTCCATGCATAGCGCTAAGGAACATGTCCGTTGGGGATGTGTGTCCTAAGGAATCCGAAGAGCCTCCACATGCACAAGATCAACCATCCTCCTCCACGCTAGCATCTCCACCAACTCAAAATGAGGATGAAGCTCAAGTTGATGAAGTAGAAGATCAAGCAAATGAGCCACCTCAAGATGACGGCAATAATCAAGGGGGAGATGCAAATGATCAAGACAAGAAGGATGAAGAGCAAAGGCCGCCACACCCAAGAGTCCACCAAGCAATACAACGAGATCACCCCGTCGACACTATCCTCGGCGACATTCAAAAGGGGGATATCGAGATTTCATACATTAACACTAAAGATCAATTAGCCGATATCTTTACCAAGCCACTTGATGAACAAACTTTTACCAAACTTAGGCATGAGCTCAATATTCTTGATTCTAGAAATTTCTTTTGCTAGTTTGCACACATAGCACACAAGTATACCTTTGATCATATCTCTTTTGTATATGCTGTGACTAATGTGTTTTCAAGAGTATTTCAAACCAAGTCATAGGTATATTGAAAGGGAATTGGAGTCTTCGGCGAAGACAAAGGCTTCCACTCCGTAACTCATACTTCGCCATCACTCCAAGCAACTCTCTATTCTTTGGGGAGAAATGAGCATCAAAGAAAAGGACTTCGTCTTTGGGAGAGAGTAAGAGCCCAAAGCTAAAGGACCGGACTTCGCCTTTAGTTTAATCTTAACTCATTTATTTATGACCAAAGGGGAAGATAGCACTTCCGGGGCTCTAATGATTCCGTTTTTGGCGATTCATGCCAAAGGGGGAGAAAATATGAGCCCAAAGCAAAAGGACCGCACCACCACCGATTTCAAAAACTTAGTGTTGAATATTTATCAATTGATTTTCCTATTGTGTTCAAAAAAGGGGGAGAAAGTAGTATTTCAAAATGATATATCAAAACCCTCTTGAACACTAAGAGGTGGATCTCTTCTAGGGGGAGTTTTGTTTAGTCAAAGGAGAAGCATTTGAAACAGGGGGAGAAAATTTCAAATCTTGAAAATGCTTTGCAAACTCTTATTCATTTACCTTTGACTATTTGCAAAAGATCTTTGAAAAGGACTTACAAAAGAATTTGCAAAAACAAAACATGTGGTGCAAGCATGGTCCAAAATGTTAAAAATGAAGAAACAATCCATGCATATCTTATAAGTATTTATATTGGCTCAATTCCAAGCAACCTTTACACTTACATTATGCAAATTAGTTCAATTATGCACTTCTATATTTGCTTTGGTTTGTGTTGGCATCAATCACCAAAAAGGGGGAGATTGAAAGGGAATTAGGCTTACACCTAGTCCCTAATTAATTTTGGTGGTTGAATTGACCAACACAAATAATTGGACTGTCGGTGTTTTGGGTCCGACCGCACACCCGGGGTTGCCCCTCAAGGTGTTTTTAGGAGTAGGACGGCGTCGACGACTGTAGCAAAATGGTTCGTGCCGATCGCACGAAGGACAGTGGACAAGGTTTACAGGTTCGGGCCGCTTAAAGATGCGTAATACCCTACATCCTGGTGAGTATATGAGCGAGATTACAAGAGGACTCTCTGGATTGAGGGCGCAGAGAGTTTACGTGAGTGGCTAAGTAAAAGTAAGGCTGATCCTTCTGAAGGGGTGCCCCCTAGGCCTTATATACTCGACCGTGGGGCAGTACATGTGGATATGATAGCTACAAGTAGCTGAAAGATAGTAAACCTCTCGAGTTTATCCCTACGTAACCCTTGCCGACTTATCCTCGCATGGCTCTGTTGCATGGGGGCTTCAGCGCGGGAAAGTCGGGTCTCTGTTGCGATTTACTCGCTCGACGTTGTGGGCCGTCTGGGTTTGCTCCAATCTAGTCTTACGTCTTCTCCGCTTCGTTGATTGTCTTACCCCAGGCCCACGAAAGAACGACCTTACGATTTATTGGGCCTTTGGGCCTTTCGTGAGGTCTTTTATCTCTTTAGTGGACCCGGGGGATATCTATCCCCCACAAGCCCCCGATCTTTGGGTTGATTTAGAGGTAATCAACTCAAAGATCTAAGGTCCGAAAAATGACTTCATGCTGTCTTCTCTTGCTCCGATCACTCATTCGACCGAAGTTTAGTTTTGTGCTTGTGCCTTAGAGGTCGGCATTTTGAATTGTAGGATTCTGGACTTTATTGGGTGCACCGGAGGTGCACCCAATGGGTGTAGCCCCCGACCTTTGAGTAGATTTTAGAAGATAATCTACTCGAAGGTCTTCCCCAAAGATTATCTCCATTCGCGCTCCTGCATCTCGGTTGAGAATTGGCCTTTTCAATCTTGTCCCACGCCTTAGAAGTCGGCGCTATATCGGTTTAGAATGATAATCCATGGGGTGCACCGGAGGTGCACCCAATGGGTGTAGCCCCCGACCTTCAAATGGATTTTTTAAGGATAATCCATTCGAAGGTCTTCCTTTCGTGCCTCTTTGCTGAAAATCATCTCTTTCGTTTGTAGAATTTAGCATGAAGTTATTTGCATTATGCTTTGGAGGTCAGCATTATGTCATCAATATTTTGCTGCAGAGGTCAGCATATATTTTGTCTTTAGCAGCCGAGTTTGCAATCCATCCATATCTTGCTAGGTAGTGCAATTTATTTGCTTCTGCGACTGATTGGACGTTTGATGGACGTTTTCTGTCTAGTCATTGCATCGCTTCTGTCGGCCACATCTTGTACTTTGCTGGCTATATTTGGCTTTCCTCTGATCCTTACTGGTATCTCATTTTTGTCTTGAGGTATTCACTGCGTGCTCTACACGGATGTGACCGTTTTGAAAAATATACTGATAATTCCTGGGCGTCCCCCCCAATGGGTGTGGGCAAGGGACGGCTTGGTGCGCTGAGTGTTTTAGCCGGCTGCTTCTGAGTAGTAATGTGATGGGACGGCTAGTGTAATCATATCCTTTGCGCTGTTGACTGGAGTCCCAATGGGTGTAGTGTTGCATGAAACGGCGTCAGCCGTCTGACGTGTCTTCAGATGGGTGGGAGTGCTTATTGAATGCTTTGCGACTGTTCAGTGACCGCGGTTGGAAGTGAGCGGTTGCCTTTCCCTTCTATAAATAACGCCCTTGCTCCTCTGGTTTTTTCACATCTCTTCGCTGTTCTTTACTGCATCCTTCTCCTCCCTTCTATCTGCTTTCGCCATGGGCAAGGGTCACAAACGCAAGCGTGAGCCGACTCCTCCGTCGGAGGATTTCGGCGACTCGGAATACTCGGAGGAGGAGTTCTCCTCCGAGTCCGAGGGATCTCCAGCTCCCGTCTCTCCCCCGGCGTCGTCTGATGATTCAGACGACTCCCAGGGGATTGCCGCGGAGGTCTGGACGTACATCCGGGCCATCGAGCGCTCCGGGCTCGAGGGCTCGGATGAGTCCGAGTTCTCCTCGGACGAGGAGGACTCGGACGGCGGCGAGGACGAAGATGACGACGACGACGACGACGGCGACGACGACGACGGTGGCGACGGCGACGGTGACGGCGGCTACGGCGGCCGGGGCAGCGGCGGCAAGGGCAGCACCAGAGGCGGCAGCAGCACGGGCAGCACCAGGGGCGACGGCGGCAAGGGCAGCAGCAGCAAGGCCAGTGGCTAAACGCCACTGGTCTTTAGATATTAGTATAGTGTAGTTAGAATAATGTAGTGGTAATGTAGAGTAGTATAGTGTAGTTTAGTAGTAGTAGTAATGTAGAGTAGAAGTAGGGAAGCACCAACTCGTGAAGAGTTGGTTTGTAATTTCATTAACTTCCCCTTAATGAAGAACTGCCGTTTACCCCCCTTTTCGATGACTCGGTGTTGCTTTTTCTGAATGTTGAACTGTTTCTTTTGATATAGTAGAAACAACGCCGAGCGATGTGAAGGTTGACATCAGCGTTTTTAGAAGTAACACCAAACAATCGAACACAAGACCAGCGTTTTAGAGGCAACGCCGAATGATAGAAGGTCGGCGTCGGCATTTTAGAAGTAATGCCGAGCGATAGAATGCGAGTTTGGCGTTTTAGAGGCAACGCCGAGTGTTTAAAGGTCGACATCGGCATTTTAGAAGTAACGCCGAGCGATTGAATATGTGGTCGGTGTCGGCATTTTAGAAGTAATGCCGAGTGATAGAATACGAGTTTGGCGTTTTAGAGGCAACGCCGAGTGTTTAAAGGTCGACATCGGCATTTTAGAAGTAACGCCGAGCGACAGAATTCGAGGTCGGCGTTTTAGAAGCAACGCCGAGTGATTGAAGGTTGACACCGGCATTTTAGAAGTAATGCCGAGCGATTGAACACGAGATCAGCGTTTTAGAGGCAACGCCGAGTGATTGAAGGTTGACGCCGGCATTTTAGAAGTAATGCCGAGCGATTGAACACGAGGTCAGCGTTTTAGAGGCAACGCCGAGTGATTGAAGGTTGACGCCGGCATTTTTAGAAGTAATGCCGAGTGATTGAACACGAGGTCAGCGTTTTAGTGGCAACGCCGAGTGATTGAAGGTTGACGCTGGCATTTTAGAAGTAATGCCGAGCGATTAAACACGAGGTCAGCGTTTTAGAGGCAACGCCGAGTGATTGAAGGTTGACGCCGGCATTTTTAGAAGTAATGCCGAGCGATTGAACACGAGGTCAGCGTTTTAGTGGCAACGCCGAGTGATTGAAGGTTGACGCTGGCATTTTAGAAGTAATGCCGAGCGATTAAACACGAGGTCAGCGTTTTAGAGGCAACGCCGAGTGATAGCCAGCCTCATGAGTTATTTTGAGGATAATAACCGAGTGATGAAGTGGCACGTCGGTTTTCTTAGAAATAACTGTCGGATGTCCACGTGGCATGCTGGGGTTTCGGAAATAACCGCCGGGTGATGACTGGGCACTTTTTGAATGGGTATCTGGCTCAAGAATATCCCATAAGAGTTGCGCTTTTAGCCGCCTTTGCTTTCCGTGCCCTAGTTCTTGCATTCCCGCATCTGAATCTCCTCTGCCACTCGCCTCCTACCCTGCCCGCCAGTGAGAAGCAAGATGGCGCCCAAGAGAAAAACTGCGAACTCGTCTGCTACGGTGATCCCCGCAATCGACCCCAACAGTTAGTTACCTTTCGCAGGTAACCACATGTCCGTTATTTCCGAAACTGATCTTCTCCGTCTTGTCTCCATTGGGGTTCTTCCTCCGCGGGAACTCTGTTCTTGGCGGATTTGCCATGGGACTACTGTCCCAACCGAAGATACCCATGAGTCAGTAGTTTATGCTCCTTTTCTTCTCCGCGGCCTCGGCCTTCCAATCTCTCCTTTTTTCCGTGGCCTTCTTGACTTTTATCATATCAACTTGACCCACTTAAACCCTAATTCCATTCTCCAAATCTCCATTTTCGTTCACCTATGCGAAGCCTACCTCGGTGTGCTGCCGCATTTTGGTTTATGGAAGTATCTGTATCACTGCCGCCCTGGAATGGCTGGGGGGCAACATCAGCTGGTCGGAGGTGCTAGTTTGGAGATGCGCCGTGGGCGGAAGACCGAGTATCTTGAGATTCCCCTCAAAGATAGCATTAAAGGGTGGCGTCTGGAGTGGTTTATAGTTGACAATCATGGAAATTCTCTCCCTTCCCGGTCAGGAAGACAGCCAGACGTTCGTACTCCGAGTTGGACTGAGTCTCCCACAGATCAGGAAGTTGCCGAGGCAGGTGTGTTGCTTACCGAAGTTAGATTACTGAAAGAGAGAGGTTTGACTGCCGAAGCTGTGGTCACTGATTTCGTTTTCAAGAACATTCAGCCACTGAAAGATAGGGCCTATCCAGCATATCTGTATCAAGGGCTGGCCGACTCAACTCGGGTTACCAATAAGAGAATTCCTTCTGTTGACTTGGTAAACCGACTTGAAACGATCCTCAGGGGTAAAGTTTCGAATGTTGGTGCTCCAGTGGCATACTCGGCTTGGAACCTACCTCCTCCCAAAGATTTCATCCTTTTTGTGTCCAATCCGCCTGTGACTGACAGCAATTTGGGTCTTAGAGTGCGACCCTCTGCTGAGGAAGTCAGTACTTTGGTTGCTTCGCTCGGGTCAATTCCTGATGATGAACGGCAGGTTTATTTTGAAGTGCCTCTAAACCCCAGTGATGCTGACATAAATGATATGCTTGATCTATTAGCTGAGGATTCGTCCGATGCTGCTCCTGATGGTACCTTGGCAGTGGTGCCCCTTCCAGAGATTGATACAACTTTGGATGTCCCGAAACCTGTCAGCACTCGCCCAAGGCGCCCTAGCCGAGCCAGTCAGCCCGAGCCTTCTGCTGATGAGCAAAAGAAGAAGAAAAGACGCCTCCGGCGAGTATCCAGCTTTGATGAAGACGCCGGTACCTTAGCTCCTGCTGCTGAAGAAGTGCCTGCAACCAGCCTTACCGACGCTGACCCCAATGGGTGTGACCAAACTGCTGCTGATCCCAATGGGTGTGCTCCATGTGTTGCCGATCCCAATGGGGGTGCTGCTTGCGTTGTTACTGTGGAAGATGAGGAGGAAGAAGATGAAGTTCCTTTAACTCGGAAAAACAGTCGGCAGTTCATCGCCAGCGGTGGAAGCAGTGGAGTTCCTTCTCCTGCTTTGTCTGCCCTTATTGGTCTGCAAGAACTGTCCCTGGCCAACTTTGAGCAAACTCTGGAGGATATGGTCCCAGAGGACTTGTTATCAGAGCCTGTGGATGTTGACGCAACTGAGATCTGCGCTGCCGTGCCTGATGCTGGGCTGAGGTCGTCCCGTGCCTCGTCGACCTTAGAGCGCGATCTCGAGGGTCAGGATGCTGACTTGGATTGTCCTGGTCCCATGGAAGTGGCTGAAGGCCTGTCAACCTTAGAGGTGGTTACTGCAGAGAGCATGGGCCCCAAGAATGGTGCTGACACATGCCCAGCCCCCGAGGATGTCACCAGGGATGGCTTAGCTCGGGCGAAGAATGTAAGCCACTGCCCAGCCCCCGAGGGTGTTGCCGGGGATGATCCGGCTCAAGTGGGTAGTGCCAACTGTGTCCCAGCCCCCGAGGGTGCCCGAGCAGGGTCTCCTTCCTGCACTTCCATGGACGTTCATGCAGGTTCGCCTCTACACTCTGGCTGCATGGTTGTAGCCCAAACTCCGGACCTGGGAGTCGCTTTAGAGGGCAGCGTCCCCGCTGATCTGGCGTCTGGCTCTGTTGAAGGCACCGGGCTGATTCCTACTGGTCCGTTGCAAGCTACTTCGGATGGTGGTCTTGCACCTGGTTATCAGCTGATCTCTCCTGATTTGGGGATCTCTTCGTTCTTTTCCAACCTCCAGGTACTGTGCTGTACTTTTAGCTTAATCTTTACGTTGCATGAATTTTTGTCATTATGCTCATCCGCTCTTCTCATCAGGCTTTGGTTGATGGGATGGCCAGCCAGCTGAGATCGCAGGGTGCTTTCATCCTAGAAGTGGCTTCATCTCTTGAGCGTTGGAATCCGATGTCGCTTCATTGTCGTGTATCCGAGTTGGAGGCAACTAACGCTGGTTAGTGCTCTTATTCTTCTTCCTTGCCTTTATTCGTAGATTGTTTTACCTTCTGACCTCCTTTCGCTTGATTACCTCTTGATAGGAATGACTCGGCAGATCGTAGCCCTTGAAGAGAAACATTCCCGAGATCGAACTGAAATGGCTCAACGGTGTGCTGACTTCGAAGAGAAGTATTATCAGAGCCAGACTGAACTGAATCAGGTCTCCGCTGCTTTGGATGACGCCAATGCTCTGAGCTCTTCCCTTCATGCTCGGCTTGACTCTGAAAAGGTAACTTACAAAACCGTCCTTTGCCTTATTACATGCTTGGATTCTGAATGAGTTGATTTTTGTTTGTAGGAAGAAAAACGTATCCTTGCTGCTTCTCGCGACAATCTAGACAGACTATATCGTGACTCTAGCAACTCGTTGACCATCTTGGAGAGGAGCCACCGCTTCACAATGGAGGAACTGGACAATCAGCGTTGTAGGCTGCAAGAATCTGTGGACGAAGTAACCCACCTTAAGCAATTGATGTCAGCGAAGGATGCCACTGTCAAGGAACTCCGAGCTTCCAAGAAAACCATTGCCCAGGAGTTGGAGGTTGCTCAGCTGGCTGCTAAAGTTGCCGAAGAAACTGCTGCTACTCTTAGAGCCCAGCGCGATAAAGCCATGGACAAGGCTATTCGTGCTGGACGAATCTTGATGAGAAGACTCGACGTGGTTGTTCCTAAAGACATAAAGGCTGATGTGAATGCTACCCCCGATTCCTCGAATCGCCCTTCTTCGTCAGTCGTTCCTGAGAAAAATATTGAAAAATAGGGAAACATTTTGCGTGCTCTGAGCGCGCAGTTAGCTTGATCAAGCATTCGTTAGAAGACATCAGCTTATCATTCGAATGATATGATTACTCCCTTATTGTATCAGAATTTGTTAGTTCGTAGATTTGTGGTAATGTTGTGTGATGATTATGAAATTTGTTCGTGGGATATGGAAATCATCCCTTGCATTATGTAGGTGTGAGTATGCTGCATCGGCTTAAGCTACCACCAACTTTAGCCGATAGCTCTGTTAGTAGGGTATAGTGGTCACCCTGAGTTGAGTAAGCGTGAGCATGTTGCACCGACTTAAGTCGTCGCCGACTTAAGTCGATTGCTCCGTTTGTAGGGCATAGTGGTCACCCCGAGTTAAGTAAGCGTGAGCATGTTGCACCGCCTTAAGTCGTTGCCGACTTAAGTCGATTGCTCCGTTTGTAGGGCATAGTGGTCACCCCGAGTTAAGTAAGCGTGAGCATGTTGCACCGCCTTAAGTCGTTGCCGACTTAAGTCGATTGCTCCGTTTGTAGGGCATAGTGGTCACCCCGAGTTAAGTAAGCGTGAGCATGTTGCACCGCTTTAAGTCGTTGCCGACTTAAGTCGATTGCTCCGTTTGTAGGGCATAGTGGTCACCCCGAGTTAAGTAAGCGTGAGCATGTTGCACCGCCTTAAGTCGTTGCCGACTTAAGTCGATTGCTCCGTTTGTAGGGCATAGTGGTCACCCCGAGTTAAGTAAGAATGCAAGTCAATCGTAAACGAACTGAGTATCTTTGAAATCTATCTTTATTGATGACATATTTCCACTTTACAGAGTACATGGTCGCCCCGGCTGTTTTGAAATACAGCTAGGGGTAAAACTTTCTGAGGTGCTCTATGTTCCAGGAGTTCCCAACTTCTGTGCCATCCATCTGAGTGAGACGATACGATCCGGGCCGAGTGACCTCTGATACTATGAAAGGCCCTTCCCATAAGGGTGACAACTTGTGCCGTCCCTCCCCCGTTAGAATTCGGCGGAGGACGAGGTCCCCTATCGAAAAGGAACGTTGCCGCACAGCCTTGTCGTGATAGCGCCTCAGAGTCTGCTGGTACCGTGCAGATTGGATCACTGCATTCAGTCGTTCTTCCTCGAGTACATCAATATCCTCCAGCCTGGTGGCCTCGGCTTCTGCTATGCTTTCGAAGATCAATCTTGGCGCCCCGAATTTGAGATCAGCAGGCAGCACTGCCTCCGACCCATAGACCATGAAGAAAGGAGTGTTTCCATGCAGGGCTCGGCTAGGTTGAGTTCTCAGGCTCCAAACAACATAAGGCAGCTCTCTTATCCACTTTCCTGCGAATTTTTCATTCTTATCGAAGACTCTTTTCCTGAGTGCCTCCAGTATCATTCCGTTGGCTCGCTCAACCTGCCCGTTGGCTCTTGGATGTGCTACAGATGCGTACTTGATCTGAATGCTTTTTTGCTCGCAGAAGTCAAAGAATTCTGAGCTGGTGAAGTTGGATCCTAAGTCAGTGATGATGCTGTTTGGTATCCCGAATCTGAATATTATATCCTGTATGAATTCCACGGCCTTAGCAGAGGTTAAAGAAGCAATGGGCTTGAACTCTATCCATTTAGTGAATTTGTCAATCGCCACCAGTACATGAGTATATCCCCCTTGAGCTTTCTTGAAAGGTCCAATCATATCCAGTCCCCAGCATGCGAAAGGCCAGGTTACTGGTATGGTTTGCAGTTGCTGTGCAGGCATATGTTGTTGCTTTGACAAGTATTGGCAAGCTTCGCATCTCTGAACTAACTCGGCTGCATCGCTCTTCGCCGTCGGCCAATAGAATCCTGACCTGAAAACCTTCCCGACCAGTGTTCTGGATGCTGCATGTATTCCACATTGCCCTACATGGACTTCCTCCAGAAGTTGTTTCCCGGTGGACGGAAGAACGCACTTCATGAGAACTCATGATGCTCCCCTTCTGTATAATTTCTCCCCAATGAGTGTATAGTGAGCTGATTGTCTGGCAATGCGCTCTGCCGAGTTCTTGTCATCTGGTTCTTCTTCATTCTTTATATACTTAATAATCGGTTGTCTCCAGTCATCAGAGTCTGACTTGGGTTGATCTATGATGTTGCACTCTTCTATTTGATCCGTCGAGATGCTCGGCTGGAGAATTTCTTGCACGAAGACCCCGGGCGGGACCTGAGTCCGACCGGATCCGAGCTTGGACAGTACATCGGCTGCCGTGTTCTGATCTCTTTCTATATGATGAAATTCCAGACCCTCGAATTTATCTTCCAGCTTTCGGACGACAGCGCAGTATTTTCCCATTGAATCATTTGAACAATCCCATTCCTTGTTTATCTGACTGATGACTACCAGAGAGTCTCCATATACCATCAGTCTCTTGATACCCAGTGATATGGCGATATTTAATCCGTGTATCAAAGCTTCATACTCGGCTGCGTTGTTAGAGGCCGGGAATAGCAGCTGGAGAGCATACTTGAGGTGTTCGCCTCCAGGTGCAGTGAAGAGAATCCCTGCTCCTGCTCCCTGCAGCTTCAGCGAGCCATCAAAATACATTCGCCATACTTCTGCCGTTTCTGGATTGTCTGGAACTTGCTGTTCTGTCCACTCTGATACGAAATCGACCAGTGCTTGAGTTTTGATGGCAGTGCGAGGTCGGAACTCGATATCATGGGATCCCAACTCGCAAGCCCACTTGGCTATTCGGCCAATGGCTTCCTTGTTGTGAAGAATGTCCCCTATTGGAAAACCAGTAACTACTATGACCTTGTGATCGTCAAAGTAGTGACGCAGCTTGCGGGCAGTTAGAAGTACTGCATATAATAGCTTCTGAACCTGAGGATACTTTTTCTTTGATGGGCCTAGAACCTCACTGATGAAGTAAACAGGATGTTGTACCGGATAGGCATGCCCTTCTTCCACTCGCTCGACTACCAACGCAGTGCTTACCACGTGAGTCGTGCAAGAGATATATAGCAGTAAATCTTCAGCCGGTTGAGTCAGCATAGCTCGCCGGGGCGGTTTTAGTACTGGTGGTGTTGTCAGGAATTTCTTCAGTGCGTCTAGAGCTTCTTGTGCTTCTGAAGTCCATTGGAACTTATCCACCTTCTTGAGTAGTTTATAAAATGGAAGACCTTTTTCTCCCAACCTGGATATAAATCTGCTCAAGGCTGCCATACATCCAGTGAGTCGCTGAACCTTCTTTTGCGACCGAGGAGCTTCCATCTTCATGATAGCTTCAATCTTATCTGGATTAGCCTCAATTCCCCGGTGGCTGACAATAAATCCGAGCAACTTTCCTGCTGGTACCCCGAAAACACATTTTTCAGGATTGAGCTTCCATCTATATCTTCTCAGGCTGTTGAAAACCAGTTGTAAGTCTTCGATGAAGTTTTCCGGATTCTCCGTTTTGATCACCACGTCATCTACGTAAGCCTCCACACGCTTGCCCCAGTGATCGGCTAAGCATGTTTGAATGGCTCTCTGATAAGTCGCTCCAGCGTTTTTGAGGCCGAACGGCATGGAGGTATAACAGAAAGCACCAAACGGGGTGATGAACGCCGTTTTTTCCTCGTCTTCTTTTGCCAAACTAATCTGATGATACCCGGAATAGCAATCTAAAAAAGACAGCACAGAACACCCAGTGGTGGAATCCACCACCTGATCTATCCTCGGGAGCCCGAAGGGATCCTTCGGACAGTGTTTGTTGAGATCAGTATAGTCGACGCACATGCGCCAATCCACTTTATTCTTTTTGAGTACAAGAACAGGGTTGGCTAACCACTCGGGGTGTAATACTTCTCTAATAAATCCAGCCGCGACCAAGCGAGCTAACTCGGCACGAATGGCCTCTCTCTTGTCGGGCGTGAAACGACGCAGCTTTTGCCGGATCGGCCTCGCCTGAGGATAGACTTTCAATTTGTGCTCGGCCAACTCCCTCGGGACTCCCGGCATATCCGCAGGTTGCCATGCGAATACGTCTCGGTTATCTTGCAGGAACTGGACGAGCGCACTTTCCTATTTGTCATTCAAACTGGAGCTGATGATGGCCGTCTTGCGCTCATCAGCAAACCCCAGGTTGATCCGCTTGGTTTCTTCAGTCGGCCGCATAGAGGTCGCGGCCTGAGCTTCGTTTGCCGGTACAGCGAGGTCTTCCTCAGGCTTAGAGTTCGCCGGTGTAGAAGGAACCGTTGACGGCTTGGTGGTGAGGGCTGCTTGGATGGCCACTCGGAAACATTCTGCGGCGCCTTGGAAGTCGGCGCGCACAGTTATGATTCCTTGCGGTCCTGGCATCTTCAGTATCATGTATGTATAGTGCGGGATGGCCATGAATTTGGCCAGCCCCGGCCTCCCGATGATGGCGTTGTACCCGCAGTCGAAATTTGCCACTTCGAACCTCAGGAACTCGGTTCGGTAGTTCTCCGGAGTTCCGAAGGTGACCGACATGTAGATGTGGCCCAGCGGGTATTCCCCTTCCGTCGGCACGATGCCAAAGAAAGGAGTGTCCGACTCGTGGAGCTCTTTGAGGTGAACTCCCAAGCCTTGAAGTGTTCGGGGGAAAGTGACGTTGATGCTGCTCCCCCGTCCACTAGCACCTTCTTTACCCGGCTTTCTCGGATCACCGGATCGACGAGAAGCGGGTATTTGCCTGGATGGTCGAAGTTGAGCCATTGATCCTCCCGAGCGAAAGTAATCGGGTGCTCCGACCACCGGTATGGGGCGGGAGGACCGGTGGTTGCCACCAGTATCTGGCGGTCGTTGAGCTTTTGTTGTCTTTTGTTCTCCTGCGACCCATGTCCGCCGAAGATGACGTTGACCTCCCTGTCAACGCGTGGGAAAGCTCCTCCTCCCCCCTCCTCCTGCCGATGGGGCTGCCGTGGCTCATCTGGTCCTCCCCTCGGCGGAGGAGGCGGTAGAGGTTGGAAGGGTCGGCCGTGCCCGACGGAGTGCTTGAAGTCCCGGCAGTTTCGAAGAGTGTGGCGCATGTCCTTGTGGTACGGGCACTGGGCGTCGAGGATGTCGTCCAGCGTGCGCTCGCCCCCACGAGGTCCTCCTCGGGCGCGAGAGGCGGGTGGTCCAGCGGCGTGTACTTCTTCTCGAGGCCTCTTCTCCCAGCGTTTGTCGGATGGCTGGTTCGCGTCACGTCGTGGTGCTGCCGGTGCAGGCTTTGCTCCTCCGATGAGATCCTGGGCCCGCTCGTCGGCGGTGATGTAGAGGTTGGCTTCCCGGAACAGCTCCTCAGAGGTAGTCGGCGCCTTTTGTAGTATGGCTCGGACGAAAGCCGAGTCATTAGATCCTCTGTAGAAGTCCTCGATCACGGCCACCTCCGTGACCTCGGGGATGCGGTTTCTCATGGTCCGGAACCTTTTGAGGTATGACCGGAGAGTCTCATCCCCTCGGCGCTTGATGGATTTGAGGTCCCATGGTTGCGCTGGCTTGTCGGAGAGAGACTGGAAGTTGGCGGTGAAACGTCGACTGAAGTCTCCCCAGTCGTCGATGCAGTGTCGGGGTAGATGTCGTAGCCACTGCAGCGCGTCTTGCCCAAGGACGATGGGCAGATACGCGGTCATGACGTCTTCGGATGCTCCGGCAGCCCGAGCAGCGGTGGTGTAGACGGCTAACCAACCCCCTGGATCCTGCTTAGGTTCATATTTGTCGACATTGGATACCTTGAAGTTGGGAGGCCATTGGATGGCTCTAAGGCGCGGAGTAAGAGCGGATACTCCGCACGTGTCCTCCTGTCGTCGGGGATGACGTCTGTCCCGGGGAGGGGAGTGGTGGTGGTGGTTCCTCGACCGTCCCCGGGTGGTACCGCCAGTTGAGGCTGTTGCCGACTCAGTCCTGGTGGCCTGGCTTTGAGTCGGGAAGCCATGATCTCGGTCATACTCCTCCCGACGGCGAATTTCGTTTTCATGCCGCCGTTCGCGCGAAGCATTGATAGGGCTTCGCACGTCTCGGCGACTGTTGATGGTGTGTCGCAGATCGTTCGGCGGGTGAGCGAGTGGCAGAAGATGGTTGGCCGCCTGAGTGAACAGGCGTCGGTATCCCTCGGCGTCGGGAGTCCGAGGAAGTCCGTCAGCTATCCGAGCTAGAACGCCTCCGACTTCGCTCGGCGTGTTCATAGCTCGGGCGAAGTCGGGGTTCAGGTTGCGCCCGAAGAGCGGATTCTCGCGTCGTTGCCTTGCATTTTGCTCGGCTTGCTCCTGAGTCCGCCGGCGATCACGTCGTCGGGAGTTCCTTCGTTCCCTGAAGACGCGTTCTTCCGGGGTTTCTCCTATCTCTGAGACCTCGTCTCGCGAGACAGGCTGCTCCGGATCCCGTTCTCCGGCTGCGTGATGTCGTCGAACGTTCCTGCGTCGGTTCCTTCGTCGGCGGGATTCTCGCTGAGGTGGTTCTTCTCCAGGCACGGTCGGTTCGTCGTCAGAGATGGCGGGCGACTCCACCCTCCCGATGAAGAGGACGTCGGGGTAGAACGGTACTGCTGTCGTGGTGTCTTTCTTTCCGTTCTCCTTTGAGGTCGGAGGAACGGGAAGAACGACTTGCCTCTCCCTGGTCTCCTCCTTTCCCGCGACCCGCGTCCATTCCTTCGTCGGGGAAGTAGACAGCGGAGTCTTCCGGGTCAGCGAGCTTCCAGCTCCAGCCTTCCCGGAGATAATCTTTTTCCGAAGAGCCGGAGGTAGCGTCTTTCCAGCATTTTCGGAGTTTGCTGGAGGAGACTTCTTTTCCGGTAGATCCGCGATGCGGTGTAGAGTTCCCTCTTCATCCGCTATAGATGAGATTGTCCCGAAGCAGAATACAGATCCGAGACGCACGGTGATCTTGCTGCGGAAGGTGACGGCCATTGAGCTAGCTTGGATCGTCGACACACCCCCTACCTGGCGCGCCAGCTGTCGGTGTTTTGGGTCCGACCGCACACCCGGGGTTGCCCCTCAAGGTGTTTTTAGGAGTAGGACGGTGTCGACGACTGTAGCAAAATGGTTCGTGCCGATCGCACGAAGGACAGTGGACAAGGTTTACAGGTTCGGGCCGCTTAAAGATGCGTAATACCCTACATCCTGGTGAGTATATGAGCGAGATTACAAGAGGACTCTCTGGATTGAGGGCGCAGAGAGTTTACGTGAGTGGCTAAGTAAAAGTAAGGCCGATCCTTCTGAAGGGGTGCCCCCTAGGCCTTATATACTCGACCGTGGGGCAGTACATGTGGATATGATAGCTACAAGTAGCTGAAAGATAGTAAACCTCTCGAGTTTATCCCTACGTAACCCTTGCCGACTTATCCTCGCATGGCTCTGTTGCATGGGGGCTTCAGCGCGGGAAAGTCGGGTCTCTGTTGCGATTTACTCGCTCGACGTTGTGGGCCGTCTGGGTTTGCTCCAATCTAGTCTTACGTCTTCTCCGCTTCGTTGATTGTCTTACCCCAGGCCCACGAAAGAACGACCTTACGATTTATTGGGCCTTTGGGCCTTTCGTGAGGTCTTTTATCTCTTTAGTGGACCCGGGGGATATCTATCCCCCACATGGACTAACTAGTTTGCCCAAGTGTATAGATTATACAGGTGTAAAAGGTTCACACTCAGCCAATAAAAAGACCAAGTTTTGGATTCAACAAAGGAGCAAAGGGGCAACCGAAGGCACCCCTGGTCTGGCGCACCGGACTGTCCGGTGTGCCACCGGACATGTCCGGTGCACCAGGGGGACTCAGATTCAAACTCGCCACCTTCGGGAATTTCCGGAGGCGACTCGGCTATAATTCACCGGACTGTCCGGTGTACACCGGACATGTCCGGTGCTCCAAGGAAGGTCGTCCTCAGGAACACGCCAGCCTCGGGTTTTCTCCCTCGCCGCTCCGCTATAATTCACCGGACTGTCCGGTGTGCACCGGACTGTCCGTTGCAACCTCGGAGCAACGACTACTTCGCGCCAACGGCTACCTGCAACGGCATTTAATGCGCGCGCAGCGTGCGCAGGAGTCAGAATCGCCCATACTGGCACACCGGACAGCAAACAGTACCTGTCCGGTGTGCACCGGACACCCAGGCGGGCCCACTGTAACACCCAAAATTCTAGTTTAAGATTCATATGTGTTTCTCCAAAAATATGGAGAAAGTCATAGAACCCTTTACTAAGTATATCCCCCTAAAGTAAATAAATAGTAATGTCAAAAGCTTGGTAGTTTAACACTTAGACCCAAATCTTGAAACTAAAGTTCAAGTTGAAACTATGGAACAATAAGTAAAAGAAACACCTTCAACATATTTATTATAACTTTAAAATTAACACACTCCTTGAAGAAAATATTTGAATCAAGAGATAAGTTATGGTGGAGATTTTTATGTTTTCTCCTAAACTAAAAGTATTGAAATTATAGATAGTTTTTACTACACATTCAAAAAAATATACTTGCACTTCATGCTGGAATTTTGAAGTGAGCACTTTGTTTTGAATTTGGAATTTAATCTTAATTTGAATCAGAAATTAGAAAAGGATAAAAGACTTACCTGTCTGCGGTTTGGGCCAAATCCGCGCACCGGCCCATCCTGCCAACCCCTCCTTCCCTTCTACTCCCCCTGGGCAGCCCATTTCCCTTATTTCACTTCGCGGCCCATCCTCACTCCCCCCACTCAGCCCACGCCATGACACTGCGCCACTGACGCATGGGTCCCTGCTGTCAGCTCATCCCTCCCCCAAGCGGGATCTACTCGCACCAACAAGCCTGCCCCACTTGCAGCCTCCTTTGCGCATCTGGACTCGTTGTTGTGTCACTGTCGGTGGGCCCTGGACACCAGAATTGTCTTCCCCGCCGTGTAAATCCCTGGGCGCAACAGAATCCACGGGTGGCGCGCAACAAACTTGCGCCCTGGCCGGGAATTGCCGTACGCATTCATCGGGTAGTTATTCCCTCGGACTCTTCCTCTGCTGCGTTATAAGAGGTCTGGTCGTGCCCTTTTCGCACCACAACTATGTTGCCTCGCCATGCTAATAGCTGTGAATAGAAGATGAGACCGAGAGGGAGAGAAGGCTAGCCGCCATGGGAAATCAGTGTTCGGTCGTCGTGAGGGCCTCCAAGCTTTGCCGAGAAGCTTCGCCATGGCGCAGGGAACGTTTCTGTGGCCCCTTCTGGCGGATTGGGCTGTTCGTGGCATGGAATCGCTCACCGGAGCAACCCCAACGCCGCAGATTCGCCATGACCGTGGATGGGTCCCTGCGCCTCGACGTTCGCCGGTAAGTTGCCCTCCCATGGGTTTGCCATCCACTGCTATACGTGTAGAGCCCATTTTCCGGAAGTATTGTGCGTAGGAATCAGGTTCTGGCGTGGTCCGGGGATGGCGCCGCCATAGATCCCTGGCCGTCGTGTTTTCTGGTCGGGGGAAGGAGGTGGAAGAACATACGTGCGCCGTTGGATTGGAGCTGGGCAGAGGAGATTGGATCGCGCTAGTTTAGAATTGTGTCCGTTAGATCGTGAATGCACGGTTGGGATTAGAAGTCGCGTACCCCTTCGCTGCGTTGATCCGAGTCGTTGATCCCGTATTGGGCGCATCAGATTAGATCGGGTCTCATTAAACCGTGGCCGTGGATCTCGGATCCGGCGGCTAGTATCGTGTACCGCTTCAGTTAAGTTAGAACTAATCTGCGCCCTCGAATTCTAATCGAACGGACCACGGTAGCCCATACCCCTTCGCGGGTCAGTTTTATTAAAGAGCCCCTGAGATTCCAGAGAATCAACCCGCCATCCGCGGGGGCATGTTCTCTGTGTCTGCGGATTATTACCCCGAGACCCCTGTACTTTTATGAATTTGAGGCTCAGTCCAGAGATTGTGAAATAGAAAATATATTTTTAATAGGAAAATAATTGCTAGAACTTCAATAATTCATAGAAAATGCATATGAACTCCAAATTACTCCATTCCAGTTCCTAAAATTTTGTAATTTTATTCTCTAACACTTAGAGTCTCTGTTTTATCATAACAACAGTAAGAAAATTTATCCCTCATTTAATCTATTTTAAACACATAAAATCTTTGGAAATCCATAACTTAAAATCTATAACTTCAAAATTAATAATCTCTGTTCTTGTGATCTTATTTCGATATGTAGATTATTAATATGTATTTTCCCTATATGTTTGGTGTAATGTTAATTTTGCCTATACACTGCTTGTTTGTATTGCTACGACTAGCGTGAGGTCACGAGTCACCTGAAGATCATCCTGGTACCTGGAATCTCAAGTCTCAGGCAAGTTGTGCCCTTGATCACTTCTTTTTACCTACTCATGTTCTGATTAATCATAATGATCTGCATAGGTTAATTTTGATGGGACCCAATAGGTTACCCTAGTTTGATTATCTTTATACCTTGTTTACCACTGAACTTTTTGGGTAGTACTTGCTAGTGCTTTATGTGGTTTTGGGTATGAAGGTACATTATTCATGATCACACTTTTATTATATGTTTATTATTACTGTTCATGATAAGATCATTATGTTAATTGGAACATGGAGCGACCACCCGGGAAAACAGTGCTACCACAAGGGTTTAATGGGACGCCCTTGGCTGATTAATTAGGAAAGCTAGTGGAAGACTACCTTACCCGAAAGGGGCAAGGGCAGTAGGGGAGTGGTCAGTGTAGGGAGGCCCTCGGGAGGATTTTGCTGCGATGGCGGTCCTGCAAGGGATTCCTGCATTGGAGCTTCCTATAAACTGTAGCGGGTTTTCTGAAGCTAGTGGAACTTTGTAAAGGCCTCGTAGTGTTACCCTGCCTCGCCTCCTCGGTAGAGGTGTATGGGAAGTCGCGATCCCTTGGCAGATGGGTAACATGACTTGTGGGTAAAGATGCGCCACCTCTGCAGAGTGTAAAACTGGTATACTAGCCGTGCTCACGGTCATGAGCAGCTCGGACCCTCACATGATTAAATTATGGAACTTAAACTCAATTTGTCATATGCATTGCATCGCAGGTGAGGTTGTTACTTTTGTTCTACTACTTAATTGGGCTGGTATTTACTTATACTTAGTAATTGCTAATAAAATTTTGACCAACTTTAAAAGCAATGCTCAGCTCTAACCATCCTCTTTGGTAAGCCTTACACTTCACATGAGCTCCCACCTTTGGCGAGTTCATGCACATTATTCCCCACAACTTGTTGAGCGATGAACGTATGTGAGCTCACTCTTGCTGTCTCACACCCCCCCACAGGTCAAGAACAGGTACCACAGGATGAGGCGCGTGGAGGATGCTGTGGCGAGTTCGTGAGAGGTCTAGGCCGTCGTCTCCCAGTCAACTTTGGGTTGCTGGATCGTTTCCTCATATGATGTAATTATTTAATTATTTTTGTACAGAACTCCTGTTATATAGTAAAGATGTGACATTCGATCCTGTGCCACTATGCATCATATGTGTGAGACTTGGTCCCAGCACACCTGGTGTTTATGTTCGCGCCCGGGTTTTGGACTCCTAAAATCCGGGTGTGACAGAAGTGGTATCAGAGGAATG
This sequence comes from Zea mays, assembly GCF_902167145.1. Classification (NCBI taxonomy): domain Eukaryota; kingdom Viridiplantae; phylum Streptophyta; class Magnoliopsida; order Poales; family Poaceae; genus Zea; species Zea mays. The sequence goes on from NC_050103.1 coordinate 16,189,823, forward strand.
TTGACTGTAGGACGAAACCTAGACAGAACTGGACAACCGTTATCTACTTAACCTTGCTACTCTGATTCTTTCTAAACTTTTCTTAATCTTTTCTCATCTATTTCCGCTTACTCTGATTATTCTTACCTTTTTTCTTCTAAAGACAAATGTGGATTTCACACTTTGAAATCCTGTGCCTAAAGTGACTTTTAGGAATAGGACACCTAATCTTAGGAACAAAAACAAAACTATTTTATTATATAGATGTATATGAATGTTTGTTCTTATGATACTTGCCTGATTTGGATCTTTGATTGAGTGTGATGGTTGTGGAGTAATGTCCACAATTACATCTACATATACGTATAGGCATAAATATATATATAAAAAAACATAAGATGACTATACAAACTAAGAATACCCCCATTAAAATATATCTAGTTTAATATATCCATCTTATCTACAAGATTCTCTCTTATCTTAATAGATCCATCTTATCTCAAAAGATTCTAACATATCCTAATGATATTTATCCTACCCTAGTAAATCTTTATAACTTAAACTAGTTTGATCTAGTCATACCAACCTAATCTAGACTTTATCTAATCTAGTATGATCTAATCTAGAGTGAGTTACTTAATGCTGGTACAAGGAATAAGGCCATACTCCTAATTCACCTAAACCTAAATTGGTGTCTTAGACCAACTCGTCTGTGGAACCACCACAACCTAGCCTATGTTATAGGTTGCAAAACCATTTATCCCAAAAGCAAAGTAAACCTTGTTGGGCCTACCCAGCCCAAGCACCCGACAACTATCTTAACCATACGTCCATAACACGGATGGAAACTCTAAGGATGAAGGCCAAAGAAGACCAACCATGTCAAAGGAGGATAAGCATCAACTCAAGTCTTCAAAGATCAAGTTGGACCGCCAAAGGAATCAAGATTCGCTATGCATGACGGAGTCTTTCCCTTACCCTACTCTTTCTTACCAACACCTACTCATACTTCTAGGACATCTTTTATCCTACATAATAAGGTGGCCATACATATGCCTTCCTAATCACCTGATAATTTGATATAGACTATAAAAAAAAATCTTTTCGTACTAGAACTAATTAGAAAATGAAATCTAGACTACAAGATAGACTTGTATCCCCTTTCTTGCAAATCTCGAGGACGAGATTATTTTTAAGGGGGGTAGGATTTGTAACACCCAAAATTCTAGTTTAAGATTCATATGTGTTTCTCCAAAAATATGGAGAAAGTCATAGAACCCTTTACTAAGTATATCCCCCTAAAGTAAATAAATAGTAATGTCAAAAGCTTGGTAGTTTAACACTTAGACCCAAATCTTGAAACTAAAGTTCAAGTTGAAACTATGGAACAATAAGTAAAAGAAACACCTTCAACATATTTATTATAACTTTAAAATTAACACACTCCTTGAAGAAAATATTTGAATCAAGAGATAAGTTATGGTGGAGATTTTTATGTTTTCTCCTAAACTAAAAGTATTGAAATTATAGATAGTTTTTACTACACATTCAAAAAAATATACTTGCACTTCATGCTGGAATTTTGAAGTGAGCACTTTGTTTTGAATTTGGAATTTAATCTTAATTTGAATCAGAAATTAGAAAAGGATAAAAGACTTACCTGTCTGCGGTTTGGGCCAAATCCGCGCACCGGCCCATCCTGCCAACCCCTCCTTCCCTTCTACTCCCCCTGGGCAGCCCATTTCCCTTATTTCACTTCGCGGCCCATCCTCACTCCCCCCACTCAGCCCACGCCATGACACTGCGCCACTGACGCATGGGTCCCTGCTGTCAGCTCATCCCTCCCCCAAGCGGGATCTACTCGCACCAACAAGCCTGCCCCACTTGCAGCCTCCTTTGCGCACCTGGACTCGTTGTTGTGTCACTGTCGGTGGGCCCTGGACACCAGAATTGTCTTCCCCGCCGTGTAAATCCCTGGGCGCAACAGAATCCACGGGTGGCGCGCAACAAACTTGCGCCCTGGCCGGGAATTGCCGTACGCATTCATCGGGTAGTTATTCCCTCGGACTCTTCCTCTGCTGCGTTATAAGAGGTCTGGTCGTGCCCTTTTCGCACCACAACTATGTTGCCTCGCCATGCTAATAGCTGTGAATAGAAGATGAGACCGAGAGGGAGAGAAGGCTAGCCGCCATGGGAAATCAGTGTTCGGTCGTCGTGAGGGCCTCCAAGCTTTGCCGAGAAGCTTCGCCATGGCGCAGGGAACGTTTCTGTGGCCCCTTCTGGCGGATTGGGCTGTTCGTGGCATGGAATCGCTCACCGGAGCAACCCCAACGCCGCAGATTCGCCATGACCGTGGATGGGTCCCTGCGCCTCGACGTTCGCCGGTAAGTTGCCCTCCCATGGGTTTGCCATCCACTGCTATACGTGTAGAGCCCATTTTCCGGAAGTATTGTGCGTAGGAATCAGGTTCTGGCGTGGTCCGGGGATGGCGCCGCCATAGATCCCTGGCCGTCGTGTTTTCTGGTCGGGGGAAGGAGGTGGAAGAACATACGTGCGCCGTTGGATTGGAGCTGGGCAGAGGAGATTGGATCGCGCTAGTTTAGAATTGTGTCCGTTAGATCGTGAATGCACGGTTGGGATTAGAAGTCGCGTACCCCTTCGCTGTGTTGATCCAAGCCGTTGATCCCGTATTGGGCGCATCAGATTAGATCGGGTCTCATTAAACCGTGGTCGTGGATCTCGGATCCGGCGGCTAGTATCGTGTACCGCTTCAGTTAAGTTAGAACTAATCTGCGCCCTCGAATTCTAATCGAACGGACCACGTTAGCCCATACCCCTTCGCGGGTCAGTTTTATTAAAGAGCCCCTGAGATTCCAGAGAATCAACCCGCCATCCGCGGGGGCCTGTTCTCTGTGTCTGCGGATTATTACCCCGAGACCCCTGTACTTTTATGAATTTGAGGCTCAGTCCAGAGATTGTGAAATAGAAAATATATTTTTAATAGGAAAATAATTGCTAGAACTTCAATAATTCATAGAAAATGCATATGAACTCCAAATTACTCCATTCCAGTTCCTAAAATTTTGTAATTTTATTCTCTAACACTTAGAGTCTCTGTTTTATCATAACAACAGTAAGAAAATTTATCCCTCATTTAATCTATTTTAAACACATAAAATCTTTGGAAATCCATAACTTAAAATCTATAACTTCAAAATTAATAATCTCTGTTCCTGTGATCTTATTTCGATATGTAGATTATTAATATGTATTTTCCCTATATGTTTGGTGTAATGTTAATTTTGCCTATACACTGCTTGTTTGTATTGCTACGACTAGCGTGAGGTCACGAGTCACCTGAAGATCATCCTGGTACCTGGAATCTCAAGTCTCAGGCAAGTTGTGCCCTTGATCACTTCTTTTTACCTACTCATGTTCTGATTAATCATAATGATCTGCATAGGTTAATTTTGATGGGACCCAATAGGTTACCCTAGTTTGATTATCTTTATACCTTGTTTACCACTGAACTTTTTGGGTAGTACTTGCTAGTGCTTTATGTGGTTTTGGGTATGAAGGTACATTATTCATGATCACACTTTTATTATATGTTTATTATTACTGTTCATGATAAGATCATTATGTTAATTGGAACATGGAGCGACCACCCGGGAAAACAGTGCTACCACAAGGGTTTAATGGGACGCCCTTGGCTGATTAATTAGGAAAGCTAGTGGAAGACTACCTTACCCGAAAGGGGCAAGGGCAGTAGGGGAGTGGTCAGTGTAGGGAGGCCCTCGGGAGGATTTTGCTGCGATGGCGGTCCTGCAAGGGATTCCTGCATTGGAGCTTCCTATAAACTGTAGCGGGTTTTCTGAAGCTAGTGGAACTTTGTAAAGGCCTCGTAGTGTTACCCTGCCTCGCCTCCTCGGTAGAGGTGTATGGGAAGTCGCGATCCCTTGGCAGATGGGTAACATGACTTGTGGGTAAAGATGCGCCACCTCTGCAGAGTGTAAAACTGGTATACTAGCCGTGCTCACGGTCATGAGCAGCTCGGACCCTCACATGATTAAATTATGGAACTTAAACTCAATTTGTCATATGCATTGCATCGCAGGTGAGGTTGTTACTTTTGTTCTACTACTTAATTGGGCTGGTATTTACTTATACTTAGTAATTGCTAATAAAATTTTGACCAACTTTAAAAGCAATGCTCAGCTCTAACCATCCTCTTTGGTAAGCCTTACACTTCACATGAGCTCCCACCTTTGGCGAGTTCATGCACATTATTCCCCACAACTTGTTGAGCGATGAATGTATGTGAGCTCACTCTTGCTGTCTCACACCCCCCCACAGGTCAAGAACAGGTACCACAGGATGAGGCGCGTGGAGGATGCTGTGGCGAGTTCGTGAGAGGTCTAGGCCGTCGTCTCCCAGTCAACTTTGGGTTGCTGGATCGTTTCCTCATATGATGTAATTATTTAATTATTTTTGTACAGAACTCCTGTTATATAGTAAAGATGTGACATTCGATCCTGTGCCACTATGCATCATATGTGTGAGACTTGGTCCCAGCACACCTGGTGTTTATGTTCGCGCCCGGGTTTTGGACTCCTAAAATCCGGGTGTGACACCCACAAGTCAGAAGCTCCAACGGTCAGAATCCAACGGCAGTGATGACGTGGCAGGGGGCACCGGACTGTCCGGTGTGCACCGGACTGTTCGGTGCGCCATCGAGCAGACAGCCCAGCCAACGGTCAAGTTTGGTGGTTGGGGCTATAAATACCCCAACCACCCCACCATTCATTGCATCCAAGTTTTCCACTTCCCAACTACTACAAGAGCTCTAGCATTCAATTCTAGACACACCAAAGAGAACAAATCCTCTCCAAATTCCACACAACGCCATAGTGACAAGAGAGAGTGATTTGCTTGTGTTCTTTCGAGCTCTTGCGCTTGGATTGCTTTCTTCTTTCTTGATTCTTTCTTGTGATCAAACACTCACTTGTAATTGAGGCAAGAGGCACCAATTGTGTGGTGGCCCTTGCGGAAAGTTTGATTCCCAAGTGATTTGAGAAGAGAAGCTCACTCGGTCCGAGGGACCGATTGAGAGAGGGAAGGGTTGAAAGAGACCCGGCCTTTGTGGCCTCCTCAACGGGGAGTAGGTTTGCAAGAACCGAACCTCGGTAAAACAAATCCACGTGTCACACTCTTCATTTGCTTGCGATTTGTTTTGCGCCCTCTCTCGCGGACTCGTTTATAATTCTAACGCTAACCCGGCTTGTAGTTGTGATTATTTTTGAGAATTTCAGTTTCGCCCTATTCACCCCCCCTCTAGGCGACTTTCACACCTTCATCTCACAAATGAAGTACACGCAAGACTTGCTAAAGCGGTTTGGGATGAAGGACGCCAAGCCCGCAAAGACTCCAATGGGAACCGACGGACATGTCGACCTCAACAAAGGAGGTAAGTCCGTTGATCAAAAGGCATACCGGTCTATGATAGGGTCTTTACTTTATTTATGTGCTAGTAGACCGGATATTATGCTTAGTGTATGCATGTGTGCTAGATTTCAATCCGATCCAAAGGAGTGTCACTTAGTGGCTGTGAAGTGAATTCTTAGATATTTAGTCGCTACGCCTTGCTTCGGGATCTGGTATCCAAAGGGGTCTACCTTTGACTTGATTGGATATTCAGACTCCGACTATGCTGGATGTAAGGTCGATAGGAAGAGTACATCGGGGACATGCCAATTCTTAGGAAGGTCCCTGGTGTCGTGGAGTTCTAAGAAACAAACTTTCGTTGCCCTATCCACCGCTGAGGCCGAGTATATTGCCGCAGGACAGTGTTGCGCGCAACTACTTTAGATGAGGCAAACCCTCAGGGACTTTGGCTACAATCTGAGCAAAGTCCCACTCCTATGTGATAATGAGAGTGCTATCCGCATGGCGGATAATCCTGTTGAACACAGTCGCACAAAGCACATAGACATCCGGCATCACTTTTTGAGAGACCACCAGCAAAAGGGAGATATCGAAGTGTTTTATGTTAGCACCGAGAACCAGCTAGCCGATATCTTTACCAAGCCTCTAGATGAGTCGACCTTTTGCAGGCTGCGTAGTGAGCTAAATGTCTTAGATTCATGGAACTTGGATTGATTTATAGCATACATGTGTTTATGCCTTTGATCATGTTCCTTTATGCATATTGTTGTTTATTTATGGTGTTCAAGTTGTACAAACACTCCCTGGACCTCAAAAGTCCATGTGTGAATGATGCACATATTTAGGGGGAGATGTGCTACAACTTGACCCTTTGAGACTAACCATGTGCTTGAGTTTTCTTAATTTAGTCTCAAAGGAGGTTTGAAAGGGAAAAGGTGGACTTGGACCATGCAAGACTTCCACTGAACTCCGATGAGAGGGTAACTTATTACAAGTTCATCTCCATGCTCTTATTGCCTTTTTATTCTTAATTGAAGATTTTGGTGAGGCAATGGGGTTCTAGGGCCAAGATTGATCCCGTTTTGGTGCTTGATGCCAAAGGGGGAGAAAATAAGGCCAAAGCAATAAATGGATCAGCTACCACTTGAGAATTTTGAAAATAGTAGAATAGAGCTTTTGGTTTGTCAAAAGTTGGCCTCTTGTGGGGAGAATGGTTGATTATGGGAAAAAGGGGGAGTTTTTGAAATCTTTGATCAATTTCTCTTGGAACAACTCTCTCAACAAGTGTGTTTGACTTAGAGATAGGAAATTGAGGTTGATTTGCAAAAACAAAACCAAGTGGTGGCAAAGAATGATCCAAATATGCCAAATTTGATTCAAAACAAATCTGTGTTCTTATTTGCATTGATGTTGCACTTCTTTTAGTTGCTTTTTGTTGTGTTGGCATTAATCACCAAAAAGGGGGAGATTGAAAGGGAAATGTACCCTTGGGACATTTCTATAAGATTTTGGTGATTAAGTGCTCCACACAAATGCTTTGAGTAATATTTGTGCCAAAGACTTAAGAAGTGCAAATCAAGAGTAAAGGTATGTTTCCAAGACTTAGTACATTGTTTTGGAGACTAATGTAATGTGTCTAAGTGCTAGAAACAGGAAAAGACCAATTTGGAAAAGACTTGGCTGAGCAGCCAAGACTCTGCGCAGTCTGGGTGCACTGGACTGTCCGGTGGTGCACCGGACAGTGTCCGGTGCGCCAGGCTGGCGTCTGTCAACTGGCTGCTCTCGGGACTTCGACGGCGGTGTACGAATATAAATCACCGGACTGTCCGGTGAGCCATTCACAGGCGAAGTCGTCGCTCTCGGGAAGCGATCAACGGCGTACGGCTATAAATCACCGGACTGTTCGGTGGTGCACCGGACTGTCCGGTGAGCCAACGGTCGGTCGAGCCAACGGTCGGCCGCGCAATCTGCGCGAGACACGTGGCCGAGCCAACGGTCAGAAGGGGGCACCGGACAGTGTCTGGTGCGCCAACGGCTCCAAGACTTCAATGGTCGGCTGCGCCAGAATAGGAAGGAAATCTGCACCGGACAGTGTCCGGTGGTGCACCGGACAGTGTCCGGTGGTGCACCGGACTGTCCGGTGCGCCAGTCGACAGAAAGCAAGATTTGCCTTCCTAGAATGCTCTCAATGGCTCCTAGCTGCCTTGGGGCTATAAAAGGGACCCCTAGGCGCATGGAGGAGGACACCAAGCATTCTCTAAGCATTCCTAAGCACCAAGACTCTAGTTTCGCGCATTTGATTCTTTGTGATTGCAACTAGAGCTCCATTTGAGTAGAGAACTCTTCGGGTTGTGTTGTGAGCTCGAGTTGTGACTTGTGTGCGTGTTGTGCTCTGATTTTGTGTCTTGAGTGCGTTGCTCATCCCATCCTTACTTCCGTGCTTCTTTGTGAACATCAAATTGTAAGGGCGAGAGGCTCCAAGTTGTGGAGATTCCTCGCAAGCGGGATATAGTAAACAAAGCAAAACACCATGGTATTCAAGTGGGTCTTTGGACCGCTTGAGAGGGGTTGAGTGCAACCCTCGTCCGTTGGGACGCCACAACGTGGAGTAGGCAAGTGTTGGACTTGGCCGAACCACGGGATAAACCACTGTGCCTATCTGTGTTGATCTTCTTGTGGTTATTGTGTTTTGCAAGAACTCCTCTCTAGCCACTTGGCTTTACTGTGCTAACTCCTAATCAAGCTTTGTGGATTAAGTTTCAAGTTTTACAGGATCACCTATTCACCCCCCCCCCCCCCCCTCTAGGTGCTCTCATTATTACCTTGCATGGAGGCATGGTTGAGGCTTTTGGAAGAGGTATTGATTTTCTTCTTTTGTTCCCTCCTCTTGGCAATCCTCAAGTCCTTGACATTTTCTTTAAGGGATTTAGTGCATGCCACGGTTGTTCCCGTCTCAAGCTTCTTCACCATGTGATCACGGTTATCTTGAGAAGGTTGAGCAATGCACTTCCCTTTAAGTTGTGTCAAGCTCATCTTTAACCTCTCAATTTCTTCTTTGAGCTTTTGATATGTATCATCTTTTGTTCCTGCAAATTCTAGCTCAAAGGAAGATTTGCTTGTCGACGGACAACAAGCATTAGCACATGGCAATATAGTTTCAATTTGAGTACATGTGCATGAGTGAGGTTGTTGGGATTTTAAGTTTTCTATCACAACCTCATGAGCAATGTTTAATATGATATGATCATCCATAAGATTTTCATGAGAATATAGAAGCATATCATATTTTTCTTGAAAAGCAAGATGTCCAACTTTTAGCTTTTCTACTTGGTCCTTAAGCAAGGCATTCCTATTTACTAATTGAGCGATACAATAATGTAAAGAGTTATCTTGCTCAATTGAAATAATTTCATACCTTTGGACCAAATCAATATGAGAGCACTTTAGCTCCTTATGTTCTTTAGTCAACTTGTCAAAGCTTAGCATTTTCATGGAGAGAACATCTTCTAGCATTTGACGAGCTTCGCTTTGCTCTCTTGCTCTTTTTAGAAGTTTGAGCATGGCCGCCTTATCTTCTAGGCTTAGATGAGCGTAGAGTTGCATGAAGCTTCTTTCATCCTCCTCATCCTCATTTTTGCTTCCACCATCATTTTCATTAGCCACACAACATATGTGGGAATTGAAATTGGAAGACAAACCTTTTGGAGAGGTGGATTCATTGTTTGGTTTCCATCGTTCATTTTCTTCTTCTTCCTTCAAAGGGTTAGTTTCACAAGGACCAAAGGAAGTAGAAGCACAAAATGAACCATCATGTTTGGACTCATCAAATTTAGTTTTAATTCTAGTCCAAATATCATGCGCATCAGGCATAATAATTCATTATGAAGGCATGATAATGTTCCTTGCTAAGAGAATTAACTAGGATGTCAAAAGCTAGATAGTTTAAGCGAATACATCCTTGATCTTCTTCGGAAGTATTTTTTATCACAACTAGAAGGTATAATATTCTTGTATAAGATTTGTTCTAATCGTGGATCTACGGTTCTAAAAACATTTAGCACCCTAGTAGACCATGAATCATAATTAGAACAATCAGAAAGTAATATCTCAAGAGTTACCTCCTTGGTCTTCTTGTTCTTTTGGGATCTTCTTCAAGCCATCACTTCGAGTTGTTAGACTCAATATGAAGTGCCTAGCTCTGATACCAATTGAAAGTCGCCTAAGGGGAGTGGATAGGCGAAACCTAAAAATTATAATTCTAAATCCAAACTAGATCCCTTGATTAGTGGTTAGAACAAGATTCACAATTATCGGAGTATAAAACTAAGTCCTTTGCTTGCAACGAGTATTGTTTTCAAAGAGTGCGGAATTTAATCACTAGCAATACTAATAGAAATGTTAGTGGAGAATAATGCAAGAGGGCTTAGATAAGAAGAGGATAAACACACGTTCTTTCTTGCAAGGAGTTGCTTCTCTAAATGAGAATTTAACTTGAAGCAACACAAAGTAATATAAGCAAAGAGTAGCGCAAGAGAACTTAGAAAGGGAGAGAACAAACAAATCACAAGCAATAAACACAAGGGACACGGGTGATTTGTTTTACTGAGGTTCGGCCCTCGAAGGCCTAGTCCCCGTTGAGGAGTCCACTAAGGACGAGTCTCTTTCAAACCTTTCCCTCTCTCCACCGATCACCAAGACCGACGAGCTCTTCTTCTCAAGGATCACTTAAGACCCTGCAAGGATCACCACACACTTAGGTGTCTCTTGCTAGCTTTACAAGCCTCCAAAACTTTGGAGGAAGTTCAATGGGAGCCAAAACTCCATGCACGAATGATCACAAGATGTAGCACACACTTTCTCTCAATGATTCTCACAAGGCACTATTGCTAAACTCACACGAGAAACTTTCTTTTGCTTGCTCTCTTTTATGTGGCACTTGTGTGGGTTGTAGTGGTCTAAATCTTGTGTATAGGATAGATCAATGAATAGAGGTGGTTGGGCGGGCTTGGATATGTCAACTATATGACTTGGAATTTTGCTTGGACTCCCACACCTTGAAGTGGCCGGTTGGGGTGGTATTTATAGCCACCAACCAAATTATAGATGTTGGAGAAGGTTGTTGGCGATCCGGTGCGCCGCCACGTCATCTTGTCGTTAGGGCTTGGAGCTGGTCGACCGTTGGAGGCTTTGTCCTCATGTGGCACCGGACAGTCCGGTGTCACACCGGACAGTCCGGTGCCCCTCTGACCTGCTGCTCTGACTTCTGCCACGGTACTGTGTTGCACTGTTCATCCGTCAGAGTAGACCGTTACACGCAGATAGTCCGGTGAATTATAGCAGAGCTGCGCCTGGGAAACCCGAAGCTGAGGAGTTTGAGTTGATTCACCCTGGTGCACCGGACACTGTCCGGTGCGCCTGACCAGGGCACACTTCGGTTTCCTTTTTGCTCCTTTCTTTTGAAGCCTAACTTGTTCTTTTTATTGGTTTATGTTGAACCTTTGGCACCTGTAGAATGTATAATCTAGAGCAAACTAGTTAGTCCAATTATTTGTGTTGGGCAATTCAACCACCAAAATCATTTAGGAAAAGGTTTGACCCTATTTCCCTTTCACTTTTGCAATCGTGCTTTCTTCTTTTCTCATTCTTATTCTCAAGTGACTTGTAATCAAAGCAAGAGACACCAAGTGTGTGGTGGTCCTTGTGGGGTCTAAGTGATCCGTTTGATTAAGGAGAAAGCTCACTCGGTCTAAGTGACCGTTTGAGAGAGGGAAAGGGTTGAAAGAGACTCGATCTTTGTGACCACCTCAACGTGGCTAGGTTTGCAAGAACCGAACCTCGATAAAACAAATCACCGTGCCACTCGCTCTATTTCTTGGTTGATTTGTTTTCGCCCTCTCTTTTGGACTCGGTTTTATTTCTAACGCTAAACCCAGCTTGTAGTTGTGCTTTAAGTTTTTAAATTTTAGTTTCCGCCTATCCACCCCCCCTCTAGGCGACTTTCAATGCATTTGTACCAAATGATCAAAGGTATATAAATTAGCGATGTGTGCAATGTTTCATTCAAAGTTCCGAGAATCAAGTATATTTAGCTCATTCCTAAGTTTGCTAAAATTTTTCTCATCTAGTGGCTTGGTAAAGATATCGACTTATTGGTTGTGGATGCTCACATACACGATTTCGATATCCCCCTTTTGTTGGTGATCTCTCAGAAAGTGATACCGGATGTCTATGTGCTTAGTGCGGTTGTGTTCAACGGGATTATCCTCCATGCGAATTGCACTCTCGTTATCACATAGGAGAGGGACTTTGCTCAATTTGTAGCCATAGTCCCTAAGAATTTGCCTCATCCATAGTAATTGCGCACAACAATGGCCTGCGGCAATGTACTCGGCTTCGGTGGTGGAAAGTGCCACTGAATTTTGTTTCTTTAAAGCCCAAGATACCAGGGATCTTACTAGAAACTGACAAGTCCTTGATGTGCTCTTTCTATCAATTTTACATCCGACATAATCGACATCGGAATACCCAATTAGATCAAAGGTAGATCCCTTGGGGTACCAAAGCCCAAACTTAGGAGTGTAAACTAGATATCTCATGATTCTTTTCATGGCCCTAAGGTGAACTTCCTTAGGATTTGCCTGGAACCTTGCATACATAAAGTATAATATCCAGTCGAGATGCACATAAGTAGAGTAAAGAACCTATCATCGACCGGTATACCTTTTGATCCACGGACTTACCTCCTGTGTCAAGGTCGAGATGCTCATTGGTTCCCATGGGTGTCTTGATGGGTTTGCCATTCTTCATTCCAAACTTCTTAAGTATGTCTTGAATGTACTTAGTTTGGCTGATGAAGGTGCCCTCTTGGAGTTGCTTGATTTGAAATCCAAGGAAATACTTCAACTCCCCCATCATAGACATCTCGAATTTCTATATCATAATCCTACTAAACTCTTCACAAGATGACTTGTTAGTAAACCCAAATATAATATCATCAACATAAATTTCGCATATAAACAAGTCATTAGCAACAGTTTTAGTGAAGAGAGTAGGATCGGCCTTTCCAACTTTGAAGCCATTAGTGATAAGAAAGTCTCGCAGTCATTCATACCATGCTCTTGGGGCTTACTTGAGCCCATAAAGCGCCTTTGAGAGCTTATAAACATGGTTAGGGTACTCAGTATCTTCAAAGCCGGGAGGTTGCTCAACATGTACCTATTTCTTGATAGGACCATTGAGGAAGGCACTTTTCACGTCCATTTGATATAACTTAAAGCCATGGTAAGTAGCATAGGCAAGTAATATACAAATTGACTCAAGCCTAGCTACGGGTGCATAGGTTTCATCAAAATCCAAACCTTCGACTTGTGAATAACCTTTTGCAACAAGTCGGGTTTTGTTCCTTGTCACCACACCATGCTCGTCTTGCTTGTTGCGGAATACCTACTTGGTACCTACAACATTTTGGTTAAGATGTGGAACTAAATGCCATACCTCATTCCTTGTGAAGTTGTTGAGCTCCTCTTGCATTGCCACCACCCAATCCAGATCTATTAGTGCATCCTCTATCCTATATGGCTCAATAGAGGACACAAAAGAGTAATGTTCACAAAAATGTGCAACTTGAGATCTAGTGGTTACCCCCTTATGAATGTCACCGAGAATGGAGTTGATGGGGTGATCTCTTTGAATTGCTTGGTGGACTCTTGGGTGTGGCGGTCTTTGATCCTGAATCTCTTGTTCATCTTCCTTGTTTTCATTGTCATCTCCCCCTTGATCAATGTCTTCCTCTTGAGGTGGCTCATCGTCTTGATCTTCATCCTCTTCTTCTTGAGCCTCGTCCTCATCTTGAGTTGGTGGAGATGCTTGCATGGAAGATGAGTGCTAAGTATCAATGAATTGTGGACATATAGATTAGCAATAGGATCTTTATTTTTTATTTGTTCATACTATAAAAGAGGGAATGTATGGATATCTTGATAAAGGAGGGAATCGATGGGTATCTTGACCTAGGTAAGTCTAGTGATGAGTGGAGATTCACACGTGTGACATTTAGTGCTATGTAACCCTATGAAAGCCTACAAAAAGTTTGACATCGAACCCAACTCGATAAGCATTTGAAACAAGCGAGGTGGCAACACAGCAGAGGCACTGAATGTGTTCGTTGTGCACTAGATATGTGTCATTAGACATGGGTCTGTCCTATTTAGAATTGAGTCTACACTAGTGCGTCTTGTGTATACCATACATGGTGCGTTGGACAAGGCACCCAGAGAGCTATGTAGATGAGTTTGTGAGGCCATACACTCATCGAACATGTCTGATGTAGCACCAAACACTACATCTAATAGGGCACCTAGAAAGGTTGCAAATCGAGTGTGAGAGGATGAGTACTCACTGAACGAATGTAGTGTGGCACAAACCTAACATCGGACAGAGCACTCAGAGAGGTCTATAAACTGTGCACCTCAAGTGGTATACTCACCAGACGTGTTTGGTGAGGCATTGGTCATGGCATAGAATACCCGTAGAATAACGAGTAGAATTCTGAAACTACCCGTTAGAGCTACATCAAATTGTCCGAGCAGGGAGTTGGTATGCACCAAACATGCCCAATACACCAATGAAAGATGAGTGGAAGGACAATGACTGCTTCCATGCCTTAGAGCTATACTAGCCAGTTGCTCGTGCTTTGCTACGCTTGTTATATATCATATAATTAGGTATTGAGATATTTATTTAAATATAATTATTGTTTATTTCTAAACATTAAGGTACATGTGGTCTGGTGGTTAGTCCCAAATTTCTAAAATAGGGGGCGTGGGTTCGAGTTCTCGCTCTGCACTATTTTTTGCACGAGCGGGGTCGGATGATGGGCACGCGCAGTAGCTGGCTGCGCGGGCGCTGGGGGTCTACAGGGCAGTAGCTGGCTACTGTTCTTAGTAAAGTAGTATAGATATACTCCACCCCATCATTTGAGTTCTCTTGTCTATTTGTTCTGCTAAAGAACCCACTTAGAGAGAAAGGGATATACTTTGTCTAGTGAGGTGATTAAGTTATGATATTCACAAGATCAGTGCATCATTAGTGTACTAAGACAAGCAAGTGTGTATCCACTGTTCTCATTAGCCTTTTTGTTAGGTCAAGTGAGAGTTTTGTTCTTGTTATTCTTGGTGATTGGCATCAGCATGACCTACATGGCTTGGCGTTAAACGAGAGTTTGGAGAGTAGAGAATGTGGGTAGCCCAACTCAAGGTGTAAACGGTTCTGAGTGATTCACCATGCTAGAGGGACGAAGAATCATCTCATAAAAAACACTTGGTCTCTGCGTGGATCAGGAGAACGACACTAGGTGCTCCATCAAATACTAGTGGGGAGAACGATTCTCAAATACTGTCGGTGTTTTGGGTCCGACCGCGCACCCGGGGTTGCCCCTCAAAGTGCTTTTTGGAGTAGGACGGTGTTACCGACTGTAGCTCGTTGGTTCGCGCTAGATGCACGAGAGATGGTGGACAGTTTTGTACAGGTTCGGGCCGCTTTGAGATGCGTAACACCCTACGTCCTGGCGTGAGCACTTTATGTGGTGGGTTTACAAGGAAGCTCTCTAGTGTCGAGGACATAGAGAGCCGGGTAGATGGCTAAGTAGTGAGATGTTTTTGAGGGGGTGCCCCCTAGGCCTTATATACTCGACCGTGGGTTGTTACATGTGGATATGATAACAACGTGTGCCTAAGTAATAGTGAATCGACTGAGTCTATCTTCCTATAATTCAGCCGACCTATCCCCGCTTTGTTCCGATGTATGAGGCCCCTACGCGGGAAGGTCGGGTCACTGTTGCGGTCATTGCTCAACTTCATCGGGTCGTCTGGGTTTGCGTCGATCCGGTCTTGTGGTCTTGTGTCAATCCGCTTCACCAGACGTTCCTCCCCAGGCCCACGAAGGGACGACCTTACGAATTATTGGGCCCATGGGCCTCTCGTGAGGTCCCTTATCCTTCTGGTGGACCCAGGGATATCCTTCCCCCACAAGCCCCCGATCTTTGGCTTGATTTTGAAATAACCGGCCCAAAGATCCTAGGTCCAGCTTGCAGTTTTCGATCTTAATAAGGAATGCCTTGAAAATAAGTCTGTCGAGCTATTGCTTCTGAACTTTGAGTGACCCGATAAAAACGATCTTCTATTGTCTTCTTCTGCCTTTATTCGTCGGCCTTCGCTTTATTCCTCAAAAATCGATGCTCTGTCTTGGGTTTATGCTTTGGAAGTCAACATTTTGCTCTTTAGAATTCAAATTTCATTGGGTGCACCGAAGGGTGTAGCCCCCGAGCTTCGAGTGGATTTTTGTAAATAATCCACTCGAAGGTCTTCATTTCAAGTCTTCTCAGAAGTCATTTTTATCTTCTACTCGTGCTTTTAGAAGTCTGCCTTGTCTTAGTTTCATCTTATGCTTTAGAAATCAGCATTCTGTCTTTTGGGGTTGATGGTTCATTGGGTGTAGCCCCCGGGCTTTGAGTGGATTACTGAAAATAATCCACTCGAAGGTTCTCATCTCCTGCTGTTTTTCAGAAATCATCCTTTTCTTTTGTCGAATGCCTTAGAGATCAGCATTGTATCATCACCTTTTATGCTTTAGAGGTCAGCATACAGCCTTGCATTTGAGATCGAGCACGCGATCTACCCATATCCTGTTAGGTCTTGAGATTTATTTGATCTGCGACCGATTGGACGTTCAGTAGATGGCTTCTGGCTAGTCTTTATATCACTTTGTGCTTTAATGCTTCTGTTGATTAGACTTGTATTTTATCGGCTATTTTTGGCTTTCCTCTGATCTCTGTTGATATCTTCCTTCTGTCTTGAAGTATTCATTGTGTATATTGTATGGATGTGACTACTTGAGAAAATCTATTGAAAATTCCTGGATGTCCCCCCCAATGGGTGTAGGCAAGGGACGGCTTGGTGCACTGAGCATTTAGCAAACTGCTTCTGAGTAGTAACTTGACATGACCGCTGGTGTAATCATATCGTCCGAGCAGTTGACTGGAGTCCCAATGGGTGTTGTGTTGCGTGGGGCGGTGCCAGCCGCCTGACGTGTTTCCAGACGGTTTGAATCGCATATTGAATTTTTGCGACTGTTCGGTGGCCGTGGTAGGAGGTGAGCGGTTGCCTTCTCCTTCTATAAATAGTGTGCTTGCTTCTCCGGTGTCTTCACATATCTCACTGCTGCCTGTTGGTTTACTCCCTTCTCTTCCCTTCTACTCCGCCATGGGCAAGAACAAGAAAGGTGGGAGTTCTTCACACCATTCCGGCGATAAGCGGAAGCGCGAGCCGACTCCTCCCTCGGAGGACTTTGGCGATTCCGAGTACTCGGAGGAGGAGTTCTCTCCTCCTCTGAGTCAGAGGGTTCGCCGGTCCATGCCTCTCCCCCGGCGTCGTCTGACGACTCAGATGACTCCCAGGGGCTCGCCGTGGAGGTGTGGACCTACATCCGGGTCGTCGAGCGCGCCGGGCTCGAGGGCTCAGATGAGTCAGAGGTCTCCTCAGACGAGGAGAACTCCTCGGACTCGTCCGAGGAGGGTGGCGGTGACGGCGACGGCGAGGGCGACGACGACGACGGAGGCGACGGCGACGGCAAGGGCGGCGGAGGCAATGGTGACGGCTTGGGCGGCAGCAAGGGCAGCAACAAGGCCAGTGTCTTGGCGCCACTGGTTTTAAATGTTAGTATAGATTAGTAGTAGAAGTAGTATTAATGAAATAATGTAGTTGTAGTTAGTAGTATAGTGTAGCGAAATGTAATGTAGTAGTGTAGTGTGTCGAACAGTGGGAAGAAGACCAACTCATAATGAGTTGGTTTTTAAGTTTGGTAATGCTTTCCCTTCCTTTATAATGAAGGAGATTTCGCCCCATTCTGTGTGCGTTTCCTTGCTTTCCCGTCGCTTCTTTTCCCGTCGATCGGTCGATCGTGCTTATGCTTAATGTAGTCGTTGTTCTTGGATGTAATGCTTGAGTAATGACTTAGAATCGTCGAGTCGCATTTTAGATTTGCCAGCATATTCATAGAGAAAAAAAAGAAAACGTCCGATTTACTGTTAGTATTTTCAGAGGTGGTAACCTAGTGGTTCTCCTTTTTTGCGATGTCGGCGTTTTGGAGGTAACATCCGAGTCCTTTTGAACCACGTCGTCGATTTAGGAATAACGGTCGAGTGATTACTGGCGATGTCTGCGGCGACTCGACTAGATTTATAAGAGACCAAATACGAAAACCAACTGCCCAGCAGTGATTTAGCACACTTGGACCCATATAAACCCAGGGTCTAATGAAATCGCGAAGGATCTCACACTTTTCCTTCGCAACCAAGATCGTAATAAATTAGCATTCACTGCGCCACATGGAACAACATTTCACATAAAACAAGTAGATCGGAGTGAACAGAGTTATTACAACTTAGGGGCACGAAGGCCCAATTGTAGCAACAAGAGTAGCATCGTTATCACGATGAGATTTAGCGGAAGCAGTTGTTCAAAGTAGCACCCATAACACATATGGGGTTTTTGGAATACAGTGCCAACATCAGGGTTGTCAACCCACCAAAAGCATGAGAGAAGAACGGAGAAGCCATGCCCATGGCCTAGTCATCTCCCGTAGCCGGGTACAGGCAGTGCTCACAATATCCATAGAACACCTGGCCATCTGCAACAACATTGGGAATAGAACCCTGAGTACTCGAATGTACTCAGCTAGACTTACCCGTCCAAAACCAGAAAATAAGAAGGTAAAAGACACCAAGGATTATGCAAGGCTTTATCTGGAGCTGGCTCTTTATTTTGGAAGAGTACAGAGATTAATGTAATTATTGGCAACTTAAAAGGGGTATCGCGAAGATTATTCATCTTTTAGCAGTTCATTCACTTTTTACCTATTCCGCAGCAAGTCTAGGTTAGCACCTAATTAGCTAGATGACAATTGCCAGTTTACTATAAGTCTAGTTCTAGCTTTAGTGACGAATCAAGTTGAGTAAATCTCTTAATTTATATACAAGCAAGAGTAACCCAATGTCTTGATTATAACTTAATATCATCATTCCTACTCAATCACTGGTTACTATGGTGAGGTTCTTACTACGATGAGATAGCAAGAGTCAGGTGCTCACTGTCCAGGAGCGATGGCGATTCGAATCGATTACTAACCAGCTGGCGGGGTATTCCTAACACAAACCATACCCACAGTACTTCATGGGATACGATCACCACCATACACATTCCAGCAACAGCCCAGCTGCACGCCGCGGATTCCACAGAGGTCACCATACCCGGGGACCGCCCGACTACGACTACCAGAGGGATAGGGCGCACCATTCTCCGTGGGTTAACTCGCCGCGTCCCCGTCACTCTTCAACCACTCCAGTAGGTGCACCGCAAGGTCGAATCCGGCTGGAATAGTACTCTGGCTTCGCGGTCGGAACGAGTTATCCGGCCAGCTAAGTGATTAGGCATGCGTTCAACATGACTCGAGGGATCACAACGGTACGGTCCTTAATCGACACAGGCGGGGTCACTATGGCCTAAATTTCCCCCATAAGACTCCGCCCGGTCTCAAATTAACATTTATACTTCATAGGAATATTTCCAATTGTTTTATCCCAATCAAGCATAAGGTAACCACCTATATCTCGCAGGTGACAGGAAATCACCCGACTTCTACCGTCTAAGCAGGCCTAAGCAAATTAAGCGTACTCCATTCAATCAGGTATCAAGGATAGGATAACCAATGGTAATCAAGGATAAATGCAGCAATTTGTTTCCAAACAACTCCTATCACTTAATGCAACAAGTATAGGCAGGTATAGTGAATAAACCAATTATTGTAAATCATGGGAAATATATGTCGGGGCTTGCCTTTCTCAAAAGTACTGGGGCGGTGGTCAGGGCACTCTTGGACTTCAGCTTCAGGCTCAATCTCCTCGGCAGGAGTTTCCTGCAGTTCCTCGGCAACTGCTACTGGCACTTCCTCCTGCGATCCTGTATGATGCATGTATGCAGGTATGAGAGTAGTGATGCGGGGTGCAAGAGATGCATGATGTTTAGGGATGCATGTTGCTTGTAATATCTTTTATGGTTTTCCAATACAAGTCGATATCATAAGGTAGTCTACGTCATCCAAGAACATGTAGCCTGTCTTTTCTTGGTCGGTCTAGACTACTATTTTAAGAGATCATACAGCCCATCACCTTCTCCTCTACAAGGTAGTCCTACCTAGTAGAGTATTTACCCTTAAGCAAGCCATTACTCCCAAACATAGTCTACTACTATTATCTCCTTTTATTACTACTTGTCTACCTGAGGCAGGGTGGAGGGCTTAACTTAACCTTACTCCTAAGCACACCACACATGCAATTCATACACATTCAACATACCACACATACTTAGGAATTTGGTTATTGCTTAAGAAGAACTATTTACTAGATAAACCTAGTAGTCACAACAGCAAGACTTACTATCAATTATCATGTATTACTCATGTTGGAGCTAAGAATCATTTCAAATACTTGAATTCCTATACTCTCCTTATTGGGACTTACACTGCATCTAATAAATCGACTTCTCCAAAAATTCTACAAAAATTACAGCGAATAGCTATCAGATACTAGAGTCTACCATAAAAATTTCAACTCATTTTGACCAATACTTTTCACTGCACAAAAATAACAAATAACAGTACAGAGAAGCACTTTACACTACTTTGCACTGTCAAACTGACTAAACAGCATAGATTAAAATTTTACCACGATCTACTGAGTATAAGAACATAGCACAAAAGTTTTCATAGCTAGTCTCACCAAGAGTCTTTTTCTATGCTTTTCTAAAGAAATAGCCTTTTCTATTTTTAGTTCTTAACTCAAATATTTCTAGACTACCAGTGGGTCATATTGGATTTACAGGTGACCAAACACATAAGAAATGCTCACAAAAGTTTCACACTAAACTCACCTCATTTCCTATTTATTTCTTAGTTTCTAAGAAATCAGCACTTTCCATTTTTCTACCATACCAGCCATTTTATCCACAGAACATACCAATAAAAATTTTATCACAGAGAGGTGTTCCTATGAGAAACCTAACAAAATTGGAATCACATTTTTCTGACCACTATTCTATTTACTATGACTTTTGGTAGGAAAACCTCATTTCTTTGCTTAAATCAAAACCCTATATAAAAGTACCAGAAACTCAACATGCACTATTTTTAAACTGTAGATCTATTCCATAGAAGCATCACAAAATTTGTTTCACTAATTTTGGAGCCCTAGAACTCAAGTTACGATTTTTTTAAAGTTTCCTATCAGCTTTTTCAAAAGAGAAAAACGAAAATAGAAAAGGAAAAATCCCATCACCTTTTTACGTAACTCCCAGGACGGGGCTTTCTTCTCACCCGTGAGGCCCTTCTCTCTTCTCTCTCATATACACGCACAGCCACTGCAAGCGAGCACCAGTGGTGAGCGATAGAGGAAGAGGAGCTCGGCAAGAATGGAAATGGAGGGCGCGGAGGAGAACCAAGGCAACCCACCCCAGCAGGCGGCAAGCGGCGGCGCAGAACACTAGAGCAGGGAGGCGCCAGTCACAGTGAAGAAGAAAGTCCGGCGTCGCAGGTCATGGCAATTCTCCGGCGAGCTACTGCCAAGGGAGCCTCGACGCGGCGTCGGGGTTAGGCTCGGCCGGCAGCTGCGGGCTATGGCTGAGGAAGGCGCGAGCTCGCGGATGAATGGAGCAAAGCTCACACGGCTGGGCTGCTGCTGGCTTTAATGGCGTGAGCGCGCCCAGGACTCAGTTTCCACGTGTCCTCATGTCGAGCACGTGGCGGGCGACAAAATGGACGATTTCAAACGGGCAAACAACCATGAGATCGTGCGAACTGGGTCTTGTGCACTGTAGCAAAGTTGTTCTCCATGTTCCCGGCTACAACTTTGATATAGGACTTGGGTTATTTAAGTGCTCGGTTTAAAAGTTAATGACCTCCTAACTTGGGTTTGTCAGAGGGACTGTTTTGCGTGGAAACTGATGTCAAACCTCATCAAATCAATTCAAATGCTTGCCAAAATTTTTACATGGTGTGCCCTAAGTAATTATCTACAATTTTTTGTATTTGGAGCCATTTGATTTGATGCCAAATTCTTAATGAACATGGCAAAGTTTGAAGCTAGGTGAGCAAATGGACTTAGAAAAATTTCAGATTTTTCTCTATTTTTCCTTGCCTATTTCTTAATCACTCCCAAGCACTTAACCCTCTTTTCTTGACTTGGGTCCACAACCTATTAGTTGTTTATAAGATTATCTACACCTTTTATTTAGATATCTTACCAAATTAGCAATCTCTACCAGGTTTTCAATAGGCAAAATTCATAACTCTTTAACTCGACTAAGCCGATATAAAAGGAGAAACTCGATCAACCAATTTGATCCAAACAAGCACCACATAAAATAACCTCCCTAATGATCTTAATACATTTTAGGATCTACTAATCTTTTTCTTAACAAGATTTTCTATGGTGCACAGTGAAACAAGCAGATCCATCACTTAGGCAAACATACCACAAGTTTAATAGACAAACACTACATGTGATAATGGTTCACAAACCTCGATCAAGCAAGTCTAGTTCATTCTAAGCTAATTTAGCATACATACACCACTCCCTAGTAGGATAGAATTTAATAACGTAAGCTTCTAGCGTGTCAAGCACATTCACAAACCACATCAAACGATAAGCAACTCATGAATTAAATTCAAGTTATGAGTGATTAATGATGCTCATGATGATGCTTTAATGATGCATATGAGGATGTATAAGCATGCTTAACACTAGAGGTGTTACAATCCTCCCCCCTTAAAGGAATCTCGTCCCGAGATTTAGGGTTACTAACCATTTTTTGTAAAAGTCAGGGTAAACTTCTCGCAAATAGGCATCAGTCTCCCACGTTGCGTCTCGCTCATCGTGGTGACTCCACAACACCTTATACGTCTTGATTACACTGCTTCTTGTAACTCGGTCCTTAGTGTCCAAGATCTTGACAGGTTTCTCTTGATATACTAAGTCCGATCCAACCTTCAAATCTTTAGCTGCGACTCCTTCTTCGGGTACTCTTAGACATTTCTTCAGTTGAGAGACGTGGAATACTGGAAAAATAGTTCTCATGTCCTCTGGTAACTGGAGTTTATAAGCAACTTCACCTTTTCTCTCAATTATCGGGTAAGGACCTACATATCTCGGCGCAAGCTTTCTTTTTATCCCAAATCTTCGCACACCTTTCATTGGTGATACCTTTAGATACACAAAGTCACCAACTTGAAAAGTAAGGGGTCTTCGCCTTTGATCCGCATAGCTTTTCTGACGATGTTGTGCAGTCTCCATATTTTGTCGAATTATTCGAACTTTTTCTTCAGCTTTAGCCACTAGGTCATTTCCATAATATCTTCGTTCTCCAGCTTCTACCCAATTCAACGGTGTTCTGCATCTTCGGCCATACAGAGCTTCGAATGGAGCCATCTTAATGCTCTCCTGATAGCTGTTGTTGTAGGAAAACTCGGCTAATGGCAGCCAGGATTCCCACGAACCTTTTGATGATAGCACACAAGCTCGCAACATGTCTTCAAGAATTTGGTTGAGCCTTTCGGTCTGTCCCGAAGTCTGAGGATGATACGCTGAGCTATGCACTAGCTTAGTCCCTAAGCCTTTTTGTAATTGTTCCCAGAAATGAGCTGTGAATTGTGATCCTCGATCTGACACAATAGTTTTGGGTATTCCGTGCAAACGAACAATCTCTGCAATGTATAGATCAGCATACTTTGGTGGTCGATAGGTGGTCTTGACGGGTAGGAAATGAGCAGACTTGGTAAGTCGATCAATTATCACCCAAATAGAATCATTGCCCTTAGGAGTAACAGGAAGTCCTGTAATGAAATCCATGCTTATCTCTTCCCATTTCCATTCGGGAATAGATAAAGGTTGCAATAATCCTGCGGGTCTCATATGGATGGCCTTGACTCTGCAACAATTATCACATCTTGCAACATATGCTGCGATCTCTTTCTTCATCTTGGTCCACCAAAACTTTGACTTCAAGTCACGGTACATTTTGCTGCTGCCTGGGTGAATTGATAACTTAGAAAGATGAGCTTCATCTAGAATCTTGGTTCTAAGGTATTGATCCTTGGGTACAACAAGACGGTCTTCGAACCACAGTACACCTTGTTCATCCTGTTTGAAGTGGCTGTTGGGATTGCTCTTCATCTTTTCCTTGATGTGAGATATACCTATATCGGATTCTTGTCCCTGGATAATCTGATCTTCGAGTGAGCAACGAACTTGAATGTTGAATAAGACTGCCGGATGCAATAAATTAAATCCGTCTTCCAGTAATGGTTGGAGGATATGACAATGCGACTTCCGGCTCAAGGCGTCAGCCACAACGTTGGCCTTGCCCGGATGATAATGCACTTGCAGATTGTAGTCCTTGATTAATTCTAACCATCTGTGTTGCCTCATATTCAGCTCTGGTTGGGTGAAGATGTACTTTAGGCTTTTGTGATCGGTGTAGATATTACACACATTTCCTAGCAGATAATGCCTCCAAATTTTCAATGCATGAACGACTGCAGCTAGTTCCAAATCGTGTGTTGGGTAGTTTGCCTCATGTTTCCTTAATTGGCGCGAAGCATAAGCAATTACTCGGCCTTCTTGCATGAGAACACAACCAAGTCCAATCCCTGATGCGTCGCAGAACACATCAAAGGGTTTCTCAATATCCGGTTGAGCTAAGACAGGCGCAGTGGTTAACAACGTCCGTAGAGTACGGAAAGCTGTTTCACACTCTTCAGTCCAAGCAAACTTATAATCCTTCTGTAATAATCGGGTCATGGGTTTGGCAATTTTTGAGAAATCCGGTATGAAGCGACGATAGTAGCCAGCCAATCCTAAGAAACTTCTGACTTCTGTGACAGAGGTGGGTGCTTTCCACTCCATTACTTGCTGAACTTTACTTGGGTCCACGGAGATTCCCTTTTCTGACAAAATGTGCCCCAGAAATTGTACTTCTTTTAGCCAAAACTCACACTTGCTGAATTTGGCATACAACTTGTGTTCCCTAAGTCTGGTCAGTACAATCCTCAAGTGTTCCTCATGTTCCCTTTGGTTTTCAGAGTAAACAAGAATATCATCTATGAAGACCACGACGAATCGGTCCAATTCAGGCATGAAGGCCGAATTCATCAAATACATAAAGTATGCAGGAGCATTCGTTAAGCCAAAAGACATAACGAGATACTCATACAACCCGTATCTGGTGGAAAATGCGGTCTTAGGAATGTCCTGAGGTCTGATCCTGATTTGGTGGTATCCCGATCTAAGATCGATCTTGGAAAATATTTTAGCCTTGGCCAATTGGTCAAACAGAATATCAATACGAGGCAAAGGGTACTTGTTCTTGATTGTCACTGCATTGAGTGGGCGATAATCCACGCACAATCTTAAGGATTGATCCTTTTTCTTGACGAACAGTGCCGGACAACCCCATTCTGATGTGCTAGGTCTAATCAAGCCTTTGTCCAACAAGTCCTTTAATTGAACCTTCAGCTCGGATAGTTCATTGGGTGGCATCCGATATGGTCTTCGGGAGATTGGTGCTGTGCCTGGTACCAGCTCTATGGCAAACTCCACATCTCTCGTAGGTGGAAGTCCGGGTAAATCTTCAGGAAAAACATCTGGAAACTCGCAAACCACTGGTATTTCCTCTAAAGAAGTTACTTGGGTTGCAAAAGATACACTGGTTAACTCAAGGCGGCGAGGTAAGGTTACTTGGAACATCCCGGTACCCCGCGGTTCCCTAAGTGAAAGGATTCGGGTTGTGGTGTTCAAGATAACATCCCACTCCTTCATCCAATTCATACCCAGAATTACATCCAAGGATAATCCTGGCATAACTACCAAATGTGCTCGAAAGTTTCTTCCCTCAATCCTAAGGGTTGCCCCTCGGACTGCACGATTTGTTAACACGTCAGCCCCAGCTGAACTTATTCGATACTTGTGTCCACACTCTACTGATGGTTGGTTATACCGATGAGCAAATGCATCACTCATAAAAGAATGCGACGATCCGGAATCGAATAAGACAACAGCGGGGTGATCGTTCACAGAAAACGTACCCGCCATGATAGGTCCTCCCTCGATGACCTCACTAGCTGTCGTATGATGAGCACGAGCGGGATACACATTTGTCTTCCTTTTTGGGCGAGGGCAATACTTGGCGAAATGCCCCATCTGATCACAGTTGAAGCATGGCCCTTTTACTTGATTAGAATTCCCGGCTGAGTGCCCTTGTCCAGCTTTAGCTTGTGGTAGAGCCACTTTGAAAGCTTTCTGACCCTTGAATCCCTGTTGCTGGGTCTTCCTCTGTGGAGGACGGAATCTTGCACCAGGTAACACTGGCCTGAAATTCGGGCGAGCCATCACTGGGGTTCTAGGCTGTGATGGTCCAGACTCCAATGCTCTCTTACGTCCCTTTGACATGGTGTAGAGGTTATTGTTGTTCTCTTGAGTCAGACAATCACTGATGAACTCATTGAAGGAGGTACGAGCTGAGATTCCCATGCTCTTCATCATCTTTGGGCTCAAACCTCTCTTGAAACTTGCGATTTTTTTGACTTCTGTGTCCACATACTCAGGCGCGTAGCGAGACAAGTTGTTAAAAGCATGCAGATACTCTGTCACTGACTTGGTACCCTGAGTCAACCTCATGAATTCAGACACCTTCATTGCCATTAGACCAGGTGGAATGTAGTTTCCGCGGAAAACTGCGGTAAACTGTTGCCAAGATATTGGAGCATTCTCGGGATAGGTGGTACGATGATGAGACCACCACATCCCTGCAGGTCCCTGCAACTGGTGTGCCGCGTACTCGGTCTTGAGATCTTCTGTGAGCCTCAGCAAGCGGAACTTCTGCTCCATAGTATTCAACCACTCATCCGCTTCCAAGGGTTCTGTTGCTTCCTTGAACACAGGCGGCCTAGTATCCAAGAAATCCTTGAAGCTGCTGTACTGGTTAACCTCGTGCACTTCCCGAGGCTGTCCATGACGAGTATTATCAGCAATATTGCGAAGCGCTGCCTCCATGTTTCGCTGCAAGTTCTCCATATTTCGCTGAGCTCCCAGGAACTGCGCGAAAAACTGCTCTGCGGTGTACGGCGGAGGTGGAGGCAGAGGTCCGTCTTGATCATTTCTTTGACTACTGCCACCGGGGTTTCCACTAGCCCCAGCACCAACACGGCGAGTGTTCACCATCTGCATAATTTATCATGAGGTAGGTGTTGAGACATGTCGTAAACATTATGAAAGAATGAAACTATGCCATATGAAATTTCATAGAAAATGATTTCATGTGAAATTCACCGGGGCAAGAATCACATTCCATACATGCACAACAGTTCCATCACATACGTCATAAGATAAAAGTGCATACAAGCCAAGAGTTTTTGCTAGCATACACAAGCTAGGCCAAAAGAGTGTTCATCAAGCACACTTCAGCAACCACAACATAGCAGGATTTATATCACCAGATCCACTTTCTACATCTGGATCACTTAGCAAAAGAACTGAGTCTAGCACCTAGCAACGGGCTACAGACTACTCCTGGTCACTATCGACCTCAGAAACTTCCCCACCATCATCTGCTGCAGCTTCCTCCTCTTCTTCAGGTGCAGGTGGATCAACAGGGTTAAGCTGGGCATGCAACTGGTGAATCTCCTCATGCAGGTTAGCATTCCATGCCTCTGCATTATTCAACTGCTGCATTAGGTTGACCTGAGTTGCCCTAAGTTGATCTATCTCGGACCAGGCTGCATTCCTTTCTCTGATGATCTCCACCAGCATTGTCTGGTAGTCCTGACATTCCCCAGTCCACAAGGTGTTGTCAAGCATAACCACATCTCTTTCCTGAATTGCCACACTCTTCACTAAAGTCATCTGAGCCAGCTCCGCCTGCATTCCTACTAACTCTGCAGTATGAGCCTCTCGAGCCTGGAGCAACTCATCCTTGGCCACAGCAAGAGAGCTTGTGACCATCCCCAAATTGCGCTCAGAGCGGTCATAAAGCTGCATAACCGCAAACATAGCACTCATAGCTGCTGTGTCACTGTGCTGCTGCTCACTAGCACCTCCTGCTAGTGCACTACCTTCCGGCTGCTCCCACTTAGAGTTGGAAGGATCGTCCCTAGGAAAGATCCCAGGCATGGCAATAGCAAGCTCTTCAGGGAAGTTGTCCATCAAGTCCCGGAGTATCAGATATGCTGCTTTCCCAGCTCCTTCCTTGGGCGTGCGGCCTGACGATCCAAAGTGCCAGCCACCCCAAGCTGGGTCATCACCTCTAGGCTTTACCACTGCTGTCACCCAGATACCTTCTCCATCAGGTGCAGGCTCCCGATCCCAGAAGTAACGCGGCTCCTTTCCCTCTGGATATCCCAGAGCGAAGAGAGTGCGCCACAACAAGGTAGGCATGCCGTACTCTGACAGAAAGGTGCTGCGGCGGCGGGAAACACGCTCTGCCAGCTGGTGACGAGGAACGCGTCCTCCCGTAGACTTACGGGCAGTGAGCCTGCGGCGAGCCATCTGTTACAAGGTTATACTCTCATGAGATGCCAGGAGGGATTTTATAGACTTAAATTATTCAAATACTTTATACATCTTTTAATGGAAGAGAATGCAATGAATGATGAGAATGATTTTAGTGGCATGATGCATGTGCGTAACTTATGACCTCACATCCTATTCATCCTACGTTTTAAGCGGTGGCATACACGTGCACTCAATGCGCAACTAAACGACTATACGTTTCGTAGTTAGTGTACCTGCAGAAAATTCACTCCAGCCCTTCCCCATGATGCAACAGTTATAAGTGAAGGGTAAAACAACCTATCATCTACTCATCATGCATTGCTGAAAGTAAATCTACCAGTCCTTATACAACATGTATGGTTGCCCACACATGAGGGCAGCCGACTAGTCCCAGTCTGCATGGTCCTACACTTACCTTGACGACGAGGCGATGACATTCCATGAAAACAATATAATTTGCAGAATTTTAACATGATGCATGACCTCCCCCCAGAGTTAGTACTTAACTAAGCCACCTAGAGTCCTTATATGGGCATAAGGGTTGACAGTTGGCACATACTTAGTTTAAAAAAAACTATAGCTTTAAACAGCTAGTATAACTATAAGTTTGAGAAATAGTTTTTGAAAAAACCAAACTTATTTTGTTTGAAATGCCCATGTGAGCAGTAATATGCTAATTTTGCTCCGATGCCAGCTGCGGCGACTCGACTAGATTTATAAGAGACCAAATACGAAAACCAACTGCCCAGCAGTGATTTAGCACACTTGGACCCATATAAACCCAGGGTCTAATGAAATCGCGAAGGATCTCACACTTTTCCTTCGCAACCAAGATCGTAATAAATTAGCATTCACTGCGCCACATGGAACAACATTTCACATAAAACAAGTAGATCGGAGTGAACAGAGTTATTACAACTTAGGGGCACGAAGGCCCAATTGTAGCAACAAGAGTAGCATCGTTATCACGATGAGATTTAGCGGAAGCAGTTGTTCAAAGTAGCACCCATAACACATATGGGGTTTTTGGAATACAGTGCCAACATCAGGGTTGTCAACCCACCAAAAGCATGAGAGAAGAACGGAGAAGCCATGCCCATGGCCTAGTCATCTCCCGTAGCCGGGTACAGGTAGTGCTCACAATATCCATAGAACACCTGGCCATCTGCAACAACATTGGGAATAGAACCCTGAGTACTCGAATGTACTCAGCTAGACTTACCCGTCCAAAACCAGAAAATAAGAAGGTAAAAGACACCAAGGATTATGCAAGGCTTTATCTGGAGCTGGCTCTTTATTTTGGAAGAGTACAGAGATTAATGTAATTATTGGCAACTTAAAAGGGGTATCGCGAAGATTATTCATCTTTTAGCAGTTCATTCACTTTTTACCTATTCCGCAGCAAGTCTAGGTTAGCACCTAATTAGCTAGATGACAATTGCCAGTTTACTATAAGTCTAGTTATAGCTTTAGTGACGAATCAAGTTGAGTAAATCTCTTAATTTATATACAAGCAAGAGTAACCCAATGTCTTGATTATAACTTAATATCATCATTCCTACTCAATCACTGGTTACTATGGTGAGGTTCTTACTACGATGAGATAGCAAGAGTCAGGTGCTCACTGTCCAGGAGCGATGGCGATTCGAATCGATTACTAACCAGCTGGCGGGGTATTCCTAACACAAACCATACCCACAGTACTTCATGGGATACGATCACCACCATACACATTCCAGCAACAGCCCAGCTGCACGCCGCGGATTCCACAGAGGTCACCATACCCGGGGACCGCCCGACTACCAGAGGGATAGGGCGCACCATTCTCCGTGGGTTAACTCACCGCGTCCCCGTCACTCCTCAACCACTCCAGTAGGTGCACCGCAAGGTCGAATCCGGCTGGAATAGTACTCTGGCTTCGCGGTCGGAACGAGTTATCCGACCAGATAAGTGATTAGGCATGCGTTCAACATGACTCGAGGGATCACAACGGTACGGTCCTTAATCGACACAGGCGGGGTCACTATGGCCTAAATTTCCCCTATAAGACTCCGCCCGGTCTCAAATTAACATTTATACTTCATAGGAATATTTCCAATTGTTTTATCCCAATCAAGCATAAGGTAACCACCTATATCTCGCAGGTGACAGGAAATCACCCGACTTCTACCGTCTAAGCAGGCCTAAGCAAATTAAGCGTACTCCATTCAATCAGGTATCAAGGATAGGATAACCAATGGTAATCAAGGATAAATGCAGCAATTTGTTTCCAAACAACTCCTATCACTTAATGCAACAAGTATAGGCAGGTATAGTGAATAAACCAATTATTGTAAATCATGGGAAATATATGCCGGGGCTTGCCTTTCTCAAAAGTACTGGGGCGGTGGTCAGGGCACTCTTGGACTTCAGCTTCAGGCTCAATCTCCTCGGCAGGAGTTTCCTGCAGTTCCTCGGCAACTGCTACTGGCACTTCCTCCTGCGATCCTGTATGATGCATGTATGCAGGTATGAGAGTAGTGATGCGGGGTGCAAGAGATGCATGATGTTTAGGGATGCATGTTGCTTGTAATATCTTTTATGGTTTTCCAATACAAGTCGATATCATAAGGTAGTCTATGTCATCCAAGAACATGTAGCCTGTCTTTTCTTGGTCGGTCTAGACTACTATTTTAAGAGATCATACAGCCCATCACCTTCTCCTCTACAAGGTAGTCCTACCTAGTAGAGTATTTACCCTTAAGCAAGCCATTACTCCCAAACATAGTCTACTACTATTATCTCCTTTTATTACTACTTGTCTACCTGAGGCAGGGTGGAGGGCTTAACTTAACCTTACTCCTAAGCACACCACACATGCAATTCATACACATTCAACATACCACACATACTTAGGAATTTGGTTATTGCTTAAGAAGAACTATTTACTAGATAAACCTAGTAGTCACAACAGCAAGACTTACTATCAATTATCATGTATTACTCATGTTGGAGCTAAGAATCATTTCAAATACTTGAATTCCTATACTCTCCTTATTGGGACTTACACTGCATCTAATAAATCGACTTCTCCAAAAATTCTACAAAAATTACAGCGAATAGCTATCAGATACTAGAGTCTACCATAAAAATTTCAACTCATTTTGACCAATACTTTTCACTGCACAAAAATAACAAATAACAGTACAGAGAAGCACTTTACACTACTTTGCACTGTCAAACTGACTAAACAGCATAGATTAAAATTTTACCACGATCTACTGAGTATAAGAACATAGCACAAAAGTTTTCATAGCTAGTCTCACCAAGAGTCTTTTTCTATGCTTTTCTAAAGAAATAGCCTTTTCTATTTTTAGTTCTTAACTCAAATATTTCTAGACTACCAGTGGGTCATATTGGATTTACAGGTGACCAAACACATAAGAAATGCTCACAAAAGTTTCACACTAAACTCACCTCATTTCCTATTTATTTCTTAGTTTCTAAGAAATCAGCACTTTCCATTTTTCTACCATACCAGCCATTTTATCCACAGAACATACCAATAAAAATTTTATCACAGAGAGGTGTTCCTATGAGAAACCTAACAAAATTGGAATCACATTTTTCTGACCACTATTCTATTTACTATGACTTTTGGTAGGAAAACCTCATTTCTTTGCTTAAATCAAAACCCTATATAAAAGTACCAGAAACTCAACATGCACTATTTTTAAACTGTAGATCTATTCCATAGAAGCATCACAAAATTTGTTTCACTAATTTTGGAGCCCTAGAACTCAAGTTACGATTTTTTTTAAAGTTTCCTATCAGCTTTTTCAAAAGAGAAAAACGAAAATAGAAAAGGAAAAATCCCATCACCTTTTTACGTAACTCCCAGGACGGGGCTTTCTTCTCACCCGTGAGGCCCTTCTCTCTTCTCTCTCATATACACGCACAGCCACTGCAAGCGAGCACCAGTGGTGAGCGATAGAGGAAGAGGAGCTCGGCAAGAATGGAAATGGAGGGCGCGGAGGAGAACCAAGGCAACCCACCCCAGCAGGCGGCAAGCGGCGGCGCAGAACACTAGAGCAGGGAGGCGCCAGTCACAGTGAAGAAGAAAGTCCGGCGTCGCAGGTCATGGCAATTCTCCGGCGAGCTACTGCCAAGGGAGCCTCGACGCGGCGTCGGGGTTAGGCTCGGCCGGCAGCTGCGGGCTATGGCTGAGGAAGGCGCGAGCTCGCGGATGAATGGAGCAAAGCTCACACGGCTGGGCTGCTGCTGGCTTTAATGGCGTGAGCGCGCCCAGGACTCAGTTTCCACGTGTCCTCATGTCGAGCACGTGGCGGGCGACAAAATGGACGATTTCAAACGGGCAAACAACCATGAGATCGTGCGAACTGGGTCTTGTGCACTGTAGCAAAGTTGTTCTCCATGTTCCCGGCTACAACTTTGATATAGGACTTGGGTTATTTAAGTGCTCGGTTTAAAAGTTAATGACCTCCTAACTTGGGTTTGTCAGAGGGACTGTTTTGCGTGGAAACTGATGTCAAACCTCATCAAATCAATTCAAATGCTTGCCAAAATTTTTACATGGTGTGCCCTAAGTAATTATCTACAATTTTTTGTATTTGGAGCCATTTGATTTGATGCCAAATTCTTAATGAACATGGCAAAGTTTGAAGCTAGGTGAGCAAATGGACTTAGAAAAATTTCAGTTTTTTCTCTATTTTTCCTTGCCTATTTCTTAATCACTCCCAAGCACTTAACCCTCTTTTCTTGACTTGGGTCCACAACCTATTAGTTGTTTATAAGATTATCTACACCTTTTATTTAGATATCTTACCAAATTAGCAATCTCTACCAGGTTTTCAATAGGCAAAATTCATAACTCTTTAACTCGACTAAGCCGATATAAAAGGAGAAACTCGATCAACCAATTTGATCCAAACAAGCACCACATAAAATAACCTCCCTAATGATCTTAATACATTTTAGGATCTACTAATCTTTTTCTTAACAAGATTTTCTATGGTGCACAGTGAAACAAGCAGATCCATCACTTAGGCAAACATACCACAAGTTTAATAGACAAACACTACATGTGATAATGGTTCACAAACCTCGATCAAGCAAGTCTAGTTCATTCTAAGCTAATTTAGCATACATACACCACTCCCTAGTAGGATAGAATTTAATAACGTAAGCTTCTAGCGTGTCAAGCACATTCACAAACCACATCAAACGATAAGCAACTCATGAATTAAATTCAAGTTATGAGTGATTAATGATGCTCATGATGATGCTTTAATGATGCATATGAGGATGTATAAGCATGCTTAACACTAGAGGTGTTACAATGTCAGCGTTTTAGAAATAACGGTCGAGTGATAACGGGCCACGTCGGTGTTTTAGAAATAACGACCGAGTGGTTACTGGTGACGCCGGCGTTTTAGAAATAACAGCCGAGTGATAACAGGCCACGTCGACCGTTTTGGAAACAACGGCCGAGTGAAGACTGGTAACGTCAGCGTTTATAGAAATAATAGCTGAGTAATATTGGGCCTCGTCGGTCGTTTTGGAAATAACGGCCGAGTGATGACACGGCACGCCAGCGTTTTAGAAATAACAGCTGAGTGATGACCGAGCACTTTTTAGGAATGGCGTCTGGCCCGGGAAAACCCCATTTGTACTGTGTTGTCGCATGCCTCCGCATTCTGAGCCCTAGTCTTGCTTTTCTGCATCCAGACCTTCTCTGCTTTCTTGCTATATCGCTTCCGCCTAGCTCGCCAGCAGGATTGAGATGGCGCCCAAGCGGAAGAATCAGAGTTCATCTGCCGCGACCATTCCTCCCCTCGATCCCAACAGCCAGTTGCCTTTCGCAGGTAACCACATGTTTGTTGTTTCTGAGTCCGACCTTCTTCACCTCGTCTCCGTCGGAGTTCTTCCTCCAAAGGAACTTTGTTCTTGGCGGATCTGCCGTGGGGTCACTGTCCCGACAGAGGACACCCACGAGTCCGTTATCTATATTCCTTTTCTCATCTGCGGCCTTACTCTTCCTATTTCTCCTTTCTTCCGCGGTCTCCTTGATTTCTATCATTTGAATCTAACCCCTCTGAATCCCAATTCTATTCTGCAAGTTCCTGTTTTTGTTCATCTGTGTGAAGCCTACCTTGGTATTCTGCCACATTTTGGCTTGTGGAGATACTTGTATCACTGTCGGCCTGGGATGGCCGGGGGACAGCACCAGCTCGTGGGGGTGCAAGTTTAGAGATGCGTCGTGGGAGGAAGACCGAGTACCTCGACATCCCACTCAAGGACAGCATCAAAGGATGGCACCTGGAATGGTTTATCGTAGAGAATCACACGAATTCCCTCCCCCCTCGGTCAGGGAGATAGCCGGATGTTCACGCTCCAAGTTGGACTGAATCCCCCACGGACTTGGAGATAGCTGAGGCTAGGGTTTTGCCTGCAGAGATTGGCTTGCTAAAGGAGAAGGGTCTGACTGCCGAGGCTGTGGTCGCCGATTTTGTTTTTAAGAACATTCAGCCGCTGAAGGACAGAGCGTACCCAGCTTATCTGTATCATGGCATCACTGATTCAACTCGGGTTACCAATAGAAGGATTCCTGCTGTGGACCTGGTAAGCCGACTTGAGATGATTCTTAGAGGCAAGGTGTCGAATATCGGTGCTCCTGTTGCGTATTCAGCCTGGAATCTGCCTCCTCCCAAGACTTTCATCAGTTTTGTGTCAAATCCTCCTGCTGGTGACAGTGGTTTGGGCCTTAGAGTGCGACCCTCTCCCAAAGAGGTTGAGGCTTTGGTTGCTTCGCTTGGTGAAATCCCCAATGACGAGAGGCAGGTTCATTTTGAGATGCCTACAAGCCCGAGCGACGCAGAAATAAGTGCCATGCTGGACATGTTGGCTGAGGATACCTCTGATTCGGCTCCTACTGAAACACTAGCTGTAGCACTCATCCCAGAGTCTAGAAAAACTTTGGACCTTCAAAGATCTGATAGTATTCGCCCGAAGCGTCCCCACCAAGCTAGTCATCCAACTTCTCCTGCTGAGGGGAAGAAGAAGAAAAGGAGACGACTTCGGCGAGTGTCATGCTTGAATCAGGATGCCGACCCTTCTGCTCCTGCTGCTGAGGAAGTGCCAGTGCCGATTTTTGCTGAAGCTGACCCTAATGGGTGTGACCCTACTGATGCTGATCCCAATGGGTGTGACCTTGATGATGTTGACCCTAATGGGTGTAACCCGGCCAAAGCTGACCCCAATGGGTGTGATGTCTGTATTATTGATGAGGATGAGGAAGAGGAGGAGGAAATTCCCTTAATACGGAAGAACAGTCGGCGTTATATAGCCAGTGGGGAGAGTAGCGGTATTCCTTCTCCAGCTTTGTCTGCTCTCGTTGGTCTGCAAGAATTGTCTCTGGAAAATTTTGATCAGACTCTCGAAGACATGGTCCCTGAAGATCTGTTGTCCAAGCCCACAGATGGTGGAATGATGGAAGTTTGCGCTGATGTGCCTGATGTCGGGTTAGAGTTATCCCGAGCAGCGTCTCGTGCCTCATCGACCTTGGAGCGCGGTCTTAAGAGTCGAGAGGCTGATCTGGATTGCTCTGTTCCCATGGAAGTGGTTGAAAATCCTTTAGCCTTAGAGGTGGCTGCTACAGAGAACTCGGTCTCCAAGGACGGCGCTAACGTTTTACCCAGCCCCCGAGGGTGTTGCCGGTGATGATCCGGCTCGGGTGGGCAGCGCGAGCTATAACCCAGCCCCCGAGGGTGTCCGAGCGGGTTCTCCTTCTCATACTTCCATGGATGTTCACGTCGGGTCTTCTCCTCCACATTCTGGTTGCATAGCAGCAGCACGAGCTTCGGGTCAGGAAGTCGCCTTAGAGGCCGGCGCTCCTGATGCTAGAGTTTTGATTTCTGCTGGTGACGCTGAATTGGTCCCCACTGATGCTCTGCAGATTGCTTCGGTTGATAATCCTTCATCAAGCCACCAACTGATTTCCCATGATTTGGGGGTTCATTCGTTCTTCTCCAACCTCCAGGTAATTTGGTTTTTCCTGATCTGACTATACTCCGGGTGAAATACTGTTCTTACACTCATTTGTTTTCAATGTCAGGCATTGGTTGACGAGATGGTTGGTCAGCTGAGGTCGCAGGGTGCTTTTGTCTCGGAAAGAGCTCTGTCTCTAACACATTGGAATCCAGTGCTGCTTCAGCAGCGGGTATCTGATTTGGAGATGGCAAATGCTGGTTAGTGCCCTTTGTTTTCTCCTTGGCTACTTGACTGATCTGCTCTTTGGCTGAATATCCTTGTTTAATCGTTTCTTGCTAGACATGGCCCAGCGGTACTCTGATCTTGAGGAGAAATATTCTCAAGGTCAGGCGGACTTGGCCCGGGTTTCTGCTTCTCTAAATGATGCCAACATGCTGAATTCCTCTCTCAATGCTCAGCTTGACTCTGAAAAGGTAGCCACTGAATTAAGCTTTACTTGACTTCCTCTATTGTGTTCTTAATGCTTGCTTGACGTTGGAGCTGATTCCTATCTGCAGGAGGAAAAATGTGTCCTTGCAACTTCTCGTGACAACCTTGACAAGTTGTATCGCGACGCCAGCAACTCTTTGACTATCTTGGAGAGGAGCCATCGTTTCACCATGGAGGACTTGGATAATCATCGTTATAAGCTGCAAGAATCCCTGGATGATATGATTCGTCTTAGGCAATTGGTGTCGAGCAAAGATTCTATCATCAAGGATCTGCGCGCTTCCAAGAGATCAGTCGTCCAGGAGCTAGAAGCTGCTCGACTGGCTGTCAAGGCTGCTAAAGACACTTCCGTTACTTTGAGGGTGAAAGGGAATTAGGCTTACACCTTTTTCCTAATTGATTTTGGTGGTTGAGTTGCCCAACACAAATAATTGGACTAACTAGTTTGCTCTAGTCTATAAGTTTTACAGGTGCCAAAGGTTCACAATAAGCCAATAAAAAGACCAAGAAAGGGTTCAAACAAAGAGAGCAAAAGACAACCGAAAGGCACCCTGGTCTGGCGCACCGGACAGTGTCCGGTGCACCAGGGAACTCGAAGCTGAACTTGCCACCTTCGGGAAAATGGGAGGGCACTCCACTATAATTCACCGGACTGTCCGGTGACGCACCGGACAGTGTCTGGTGTCACACCGGACTGTCCGGTGTGCCAACGGAGCAACGGCTACTTCACGCGCAACGGTCGACTGCAACGCATTTAATGCGCGCCTGCGCACGCAGAGGACAGAGCAGCGCCAGACAGCGCACCGGACCTATCCGGTGCACCACCGGACAGCCCAGAGGTCCCACTAGTCAGAGCTCCAACGGTCAGAACCCAACGGCCGGCTGACGTGGCTGGCGCACCGGACAGTGTCCGGTGGCGCACCGGACTGTCCGGTGCGCCATGCGATAGCAGCCTTCCACGACCACATTTTGGTGGTTGGGGCTATAAATACCCCCAACCACCCCACATTCAATGGCATCCAAGTTTTCCACCTTCAACACATTACAAGAGCCATAGCATTCAATTCTAGACACAACCAAAGAGATCAAATCCTCTCCAAAGTCCGGAATCACTCCAAATCAAATAGTGACTAGAGAGAGCGACATTTGTGTTCATTTGAGCTCTTGCGCTTGGATTGCTTCTTTTCTTTCTCATTCTTTTTGTGATCAAACTCAATTGTAACCGAGGCAAGAGACACCAATTGTGTGGTGGTCCTTGCGGGAACTTTGTGTTCCGTTTGATTGAGAAGAGAAGCTCACTCGGTCTAAGTGACCGTTTGAGAGAGGGAAAGGGTTGAAAGAGACCCGGTCTTTATGACCACCTCAACAGGGAGTAGGTTTGCAAGAACTGAACCTCGGTAAAACAAATCATCGTGTCTCACTCTTTATTCGCTCACGATTTGTTTTTTCGCCCTCTCTCTCGGACTCATTTATATTTCTAACGCTAACCCGGCTTGTAGTTGTGCTTAAGTTCATAAATTGCAGATTCGCCCTATTCACCCCCCTCTAGGCGACTTTCAATTGGTATCGGAGCCCAGTGCTTCATTAGAGCCTAACCGCTCGAAGTAATGTCGGGAGCATCCGCCAAGAGGGATCTTGGGACCAGCGACAAGTCCGCAAGATCGGGGAGAACACACTCAAGGGAGTCCGACCACAAGCACAAGGAGGAATCCTCTTCCTCCATCAAGTCCCATCGGATGGGTGACAAGAAGAAGAAGATGAAGAAGGTGGTCTACTACGAGACCGACTCTTCGTCACCCTCCACCTCCGGCTCGGTATCGGCCTCCACTACTTCAAAGCGCCATGAGCGCAAGAAGTATAGTAAGATGCCCCTTCGCTATCCTCGCATTTCTAGACGCATTCCATTACTTTCCGTTCCATTAGGCAAACCACCTATGTTTGAAGGTGAAGATTATTCTATGTGGAGTGATAAAATAAGGCATCACCTAACCTCACTCCACAAAAACATATGGGATATTGTTGAGTATGGAGTGCAGGTACCAAAGAAGGGAGATAAGGATTACGACTCGGAGGAGGTCGAACAAATCCATCACTTCAACTCCCAAGCCACAACTATACTCATCGCCTCTCTAAATCGAGAGGAGTATAATAAGGTGCAAGGATTGAAGAGCGCAAAGGAAATTTGGGACGTGCTCAAGACCGCGCACGAAGGAGACGAGGTGACCAAGATCACCAAGCGGGAGACGATCGAGGGGGAGCTCGGTCGCTTCCGGCTTCGCCAAGGGGAGGAGCCACAAGAAATGTACAACCGGCTCAAGACCTTGGTAAATCAAGTGTGCAACCTCGGGAGCAAAAAATGGGATGACCATGAAATGGTCAAGGTTATTCTAAGATCACTCATTTTCCTTAACCCTACGCAAGTTCAATTAATTCGTGGTAATCCTAGATATACACTAATGTCTCTCGAGGAAGTAATAGGAAACTTTGTGAGCTTTGAGTTGATGATCAAAGGCTCAAAGAAAATTATCGAGCACGACGGCTCCTCCACGCCCGAAGCACAACCGGTCGCATTCAAGGCGACGGAGGAGAAGGTGGAGGAATCTACATCAAGTAGACTACTCATCGACGCCTCAAAGCTCGACAACGAGGAAATGGCGCTCATCATCAAGAGCTTCCGCCAAATCCTCAAGCAAAGGAGGGGGAAGGATTACAAGCCCCGCTCCAAGAAAGTTTGCTACAAGTGTGGTAAGCCCGGTCATTTCATTGCAAAATGTCCATTATCCAGTGATAGTGACAGGGGCGACGACAAGAAGGGAAAGAGGAGAGAAAAGAAGAGGTACCACAAGAAGAGGGGCGGCGATGCCCATGTGTGCCGCGAATGGGACTCCAACGAGAGCTCCACCGACTCCTCCTCGGATGAGGACGCCGCCCACATCGCTGTCACTAAGGGACTCCTCTTCCCCAACGTCGGCCACAAGTGCCTCATGGCAAAGGACGGCAAAAGGAAGAAGGTAAAATCAAAATCCTCCACTAAATATGCATCCTCTAGTGATGAAGATCATTCTAGTGATGAGGAAGATAACTTGCGCACCCTTTTTGCCAACCTAAGCATGCAACAAAAAGAAAAGTTAAATGAATTAATTAGTGCTATTCATGAGAAGGATGAACTCTTGGATTCCCAAGAGGACTTCCTAATTAAGGAAAACAAGAAGCATGTTAAGGTTAAAAATGCTTACGCTCTAGAAGTAGAAAACTGTGAAAAACTATCTAGTGAGCTAAGCACTTGCCATGATATTATTGTCAATCTTAGAAATGAGAATGCTAGTTTAATAGCTAAGGTTGATTCAAATGTATGTGATGATTCAATTTCCATTCTTAGAGATGATAATGTTAATTTGCTTGCTAGAATTGAAAAATTGAATGATTCACATGCTAGCCTTAGGATTGAAAATGAAAAATTAATTGCTAAGGCTAAAGACTTAGATGTTTGCAATGCTTCCATTTCCAGTCTTAGAAGCGAAAATGACATTTTACATGCTAAGATTGTTGAACTAAAAACTTGCAAACCCTCTACATCTACCGTTGAGCATGTTTCCATTTGTACTAGATATAGAGACATTAATGTTGATGCTATCCATGATCACCTAGCTTTAATTAAGAAACAAAATGATCACATAGCTCAACTTAATGCTAAGATTAATGAGCATGACTTAGAAAATAAAAAATTTAAATTTGCTAGAAGCATGCTCTATAGTGGGAGACGCCCCAACATCAAGGATGGCATTGGATTCCAAAAGGGAGACAATGTCAACTTAATTCTCCTCCTAAAAGATTGTCAAACTTTGTAAAGGGCAAGGCTCCCATGCCTCAGGATAACGAGGGTTACATTTTGTACCCTACCGGTTATCCCGAGAGCAAAATTGGGAGAATTCATTCTAGGAAGTCTCACTCTGGCCCTAATCATGCTTTTATGTATAAGGGTGAGATATCTAGTTCTAGGCAATCAACCCGTGCAAAATTGCCTAAGAAGAAAACTCCAATTGCATCAAATGATTCTAAAATTTCATTTAAAACTTTTGATGCATCTTATGTTTTAACTAACAAATCCGGTAAGGTAGTTGCCAAATATGTTGGGGGCAAGCACAAGGGGTCAAAGACTTGTGTTTGGGTACCCAAAGTTCTTGTATCTAATGTCAAAGGACCCAAAACTATTTGGGTACCTAAAATCAAGAACTAAATTTGTTTTGTAGGTTTATGCATCCGGGGGCTCAACTTGGATCATCGATAGCGGGTGCACAAACCACATGACAGGGGAGAAGAAGATGTTCTCCTCCCACGAGAAAAACCAAGATCCCCAACGAGTTATCACATTCGGGGATGGGAATCAAGGTTTGGTCAAAGGATTGGGAAAAATAGCTATATCACCTGACCATTCCATTTCAAATGTTTTTCTTGTAGATTCTTTAGATTACAACTTGCTTTCAGTTTCGCAATTGTGTAAAATGGGTTACAACTGTCTTTTTACGGATACAGGTGTTACTGTCTTTAGAAGAAGTGATGATTCAATAGCATTTAAGGGAGTGTTAGAGGGTCAGCTATACTTAGTAGATTTTGATACAGCTGAACTCAACACTTGCTTAATTGCTAAGACTAACATGGGTTGGCTCTGGCATCGCCGACTAGCACATGTTGGAATGAAGAATCTTCACAAGCTTCTAAAGGGAGAACACATTTTGGGACTAACAGATGTTCATTTTGAGAAAGACAGGATTTGTAGCGCATGTCAGGCAGGGAAGCAAGTTGGTATTCATCATCCACACAAGAACATCATGACGTCTGACAAGCCACTCGAGCTCCTACACATGGACCTATTCGGCCCAATAGCTTACATAAGCATCAGCGGGAGTAAGTACTGTCTAGTTATTGTGGATGATTATTCTCGTTTCACTTGGGTGTTCTTTTTGCAGGAAAAATCTCATACCCAAGAGACCTTAAAGGGATTCTTGAGACGGGCTCAAAATGAGTTCGGCTTAAGGATCAAAAAGATTAGAAGCGACAACGGGACGGAGTTCAAGAACTCTCAAATTGAAGGCTTCCTTGAGGAGGAGGGCATCAAGCATGAGTTCTCTTCTCCCTACACCCCACAACAAAATGGTGTAGTGGAGAGGAAGAATCGAACTCTATTGGACATGGCAAGAACCATGCTTGATGAGTACAAGACTTTGGATCGGTTTTGGGCCGAGGCGGTCAACACCGCTTGCTACGCCATCAACCGGTTATATCTACACTGAATCCTCAAGAAGACATCTTACGGACTCCTCACCGGTAAAAAGCCAAATGTTTCATATTTTAGAGTCTTTGGTAGCAAATGCTTTATTCTTGTTAAAAGAGGTAGAAAATCTAAATTTGCTCCTAAGGCTATAGAAGGCTTTTTACTAGGATATGATTCAAACACAAGGGCATATAGAGTCTTTAACAAGTCCTCCGGACTAGTTGAAGTTTCTTGTGACATTGTGTTTGATGAGACTAACGGCTCTCAAGTAGAGCAAGTTGATCTTGATGAGATATGTGATGAAGAGGCTCCGTGCGTCGCACTAAGGAACATGTCCATTGGGGATGTGTGTCCTAAGGAATCCGAAGAGCCACCACATGCACAAGATCAACCATCTTCCTCCACACAAGCATCTCCACCAACTCAAGATGAGGATAAGGCTCAAAATGATGAAGGAGAAGTTCAAGAAGTTGAGCCACCTCAAGAGGAGAGCAATGATCAAGGGGGAGATGCCCATGATCAAGATGAGGAAGATGAACAAGTTCCAAGACCGCCACACCCAAGAGTCCACCAAGCAATTCAACGAGATCACCCCGTGAACACCATTCTCGGCGACATTCAAAGGGGGGTAACCACTCGATCTCGTGTTGCTCATTTTTGTGAACATTACTCTTTTGTTTCCTCCATTGAGCCACACAGGATAGAGGAAGCACTTCAAGATTCGGATTGGGTGGTGGCGATGCAAGAGGAGCTTAACAACTTCACTAGGAATGAGGTATGGCATTTAGTTCCACGTCCTAATCAAAACGTTGTAGGAACCAAGTGGGTCTTCCGCAACAAGCAAGATGAGCATGGTGTGGTGACAAGGAACAAAGCCCGACTTGTGGCCAAGGGGTATTCACAAGTCGAAGGTTTGGATTTCGGTGAAACCTATGCACCCATAGCTAGGCTAGAATCAATTCACATTTTACTTGCCTATGCTACTTACCATGTCTTCAAGCTTTATCAAATGGACGTGAAAAGTGCCTTTCTCAATGGACCAATCAAGGAAGAGGTCTATGTTGAGCAACCTCCCGGCTTTGAAGATAGTGAGTACCCTAATCACGTATATAAACTCTCTAAGGCGCTTTATGGGCTCAAGCAAGCCCCAAGAGCATGGTATGAATGCCTAAGAGATTTTCTTATTACTAATGGCTTCAAAGTCGGAAAAGTCGATCCTACTCTATTCACTAAAACTCTTGACAATGATTTGTTTGTATGCCAAATTTATGTTGATGATATTATATTTGGGTCTACTAACGAATCTACATGTGAAGAATTTAGTAGGATCATGACACAAAAATTCGAGATGTTGATGATGGGGAGTTGAAGTACTTCTTAGGATTTCAAGTGAAGCAACTCCAAGAGGGCACCTTCATCAGCCAAACGAAGTATATTCAAGACATTCTAAACAAGTTTGGGATGAAGGATGCCAAGCCCATCAAGACACCCATGGGAACCAATGGGCATCTCGACCTCGATACGAGAGGTAAATCCGTAGATCAAAAGGTATACCGGTCGATGATAGGTTCTTTACTCTATTTATGTGCTTCATGACCGGACATTATGCTTTCCGTATGCATGTGTGCAAGATTCCAAGCCGACCCTAAGGAAGCTCACCTTACGGCCGTAAAACGAATCTTGAGATATTTAGTTCATACTCCTAAGTTTGGGCTTTTGTACCCTCGGGGATCCACATTTGATTTAATTGGCTATTCGGATGCCGATTGGGCAGGGTGTAAAATTAATAGAAAGAGCACATCGGGGACTTGCCAGTTCTTGGGAAGATCCCTGGTGTCTTGGGCTTCAAAGAAGCAAAATTCCGTAGCTCTTTCTACCGCCAAAGCCGAGTATATTGTCGCAGGCCATTGTTGCGCGCAATTACTTTGGATGAGGCAAACCCTTAGGGACTACGGTTACAAATTAACCAAAGTTCCTCTTCTATGTGATAATGAGAGTGCAATCCGCATGGCGGATAATCCCGTTGAGCGTAGCCGCACTAAAC
This sequence comes from Zea mays, assembly GCF_902167145.1. Taxonomy (NCBI): domain Eukaryota; kingdom Viridiplantae; phylum Streptophyta; class Magnoliopsida; order Poales; family Poaceae; genus Zea; species Zea mays. The sequence continues at coordinate 16,233,692 of NC_050103.1, forward strand.
ACATAGCCATTCGGTATCATTTTCTAAGGGATCACCAACAAAAGGGGGAGATCGAGATTGCATATATTAACACCAAGGAACAATTAGCCGATATCTTTACCAAGCCACTAAATGAACAAACTTTTAACAAACTTAGGCATAAGCTAAATATTCTTGATTCTCGGAATTTCTTTTGATATTTTGCACACATAGCTCATTCATATACCCTTGATCATGTCTCTTTCATATGCTATGACTAATATGTTTTTCAAGTATATTTCAAACCAAGTCATAGATTGAAAGGGAATTGGAGTCTTCGGCGAAGACAAAGGCTTCCACTCCACTCTATCAAATTACTCATCCTTCGTTGTCGCTCCGAGCAACGCCACTTTCCAACTTTGGTATAATCTTCACTCATATTTTGTTCGCCAAAGGGGGAGAAATTAGTTAGAAGGGCTTATATTTCACTCTAATATCCGTTTTTGGCGATTCATGCCAAAGGGGGAGAAGGTATTAGCCCAAAGCAAAAGGACCGCACCACCACCAATTTTTGAAAATTTAAGTTAAGAAAAGGTCTTGAAATGATGAATTTTTCAATTGGTATCTTATTTTTGATAGAATTTCAAATTGGTACATCCTCTTCAAAAACTAATATCTAAAACCCTCTTGAACACTAAGAGGAGGATTTTATTGAGGGGGAGTTTTGTTTAGTCAAAGGAAAAGCATTTGAAACAGGGGGAGAAAATTTCAAATCTTGAAAATACTTATCAAAATCTTATTCATTTATCTTTGACTATTTGCAAAAGGACTTTGAAAAGAATTTACAAAAGAATTTGCAAAAACAAAACATGTGGTGCAAGCGTGGTCCAAAATGTTAAATAAAGAAACAATCCATGCATATCTTATGAAAATATTTATTGGTTCAATTCTGAGTAACCTTTGCACTTACATTATGCAAACTAGTTCAATTACGCACTTCTATACTTGCTTTGGTTTGTGTTGGCATCAATCACCAAAAAGGGGGAGATTGAAAGGGAATTAGGCTTACACCTTTTTCCTAATTGATTTTGGTGGTTGAATTGCCCAACACAAATAATTGGACTAACTAGTTTGCTCTAGTCTATAAGTTTTACAGGTGCCAAAGGTTCACAATAAGCCAATAAAAAGACCAAGAAAGGGTTCAAACAAAGAGAGCAAAAGACAACCGAAAGGCACCCTGGTCTGGCGCACCGGACTGTCCGGTGCACCAGGGAACTCGAAGCTGAACTTGCCACCTTCAGGAAAATGGGAGGGCACTCCGTTATAATTCACCGGACTGTCCGGTGACACACCAAACAGTGTCCGGTGTCACACCGGACTGTCCGGTGTGCTAGCGGAGCAATGGCTACTTCGCGTGCAACGGTCGACTGCAACGCATTTAATGCGCGCCTGCGCGCGCAGAGGACAGAGCAGCGCCAAACGGCGCACCAGACAGTCCACAGGACCTGTCTGGTGCACCACCGGACAGCCCAGAGGTCCCACCAGTCAGAGCTCCAAAGATCAGAACCCAACGGCCGGCTGACGTGGCTGGCGCACCGGACAGTGTCCGGTGGCGCACCGGACTGTCCGGTGCGCCATGCGATAGCAGCCTTCCAACGGCCACATTTTGGTGGTTGGGGCTATAAATACCCCAACCACCCCACATTCAATGGCATCCAAGTTTTCCGCCTTCAACACATTACAAGAGCCATAGCATTCAATTCTAGACACAACCAAAGAGATCAAATCCTCTCCCAAGTCCGGAATCACTCCAAATCAAATAGTGACTAGAGAGAGCGACATTTGTGTTCATTTGAGCTCTTGCGCTTGGATTGCTTCTTTTCTTTCTCATTCTTTTTGTGATCAAACTCAATTGTAACTGAGGCAAGAGACACCAATTGTGTGGTGGTCCTTGCGGGAACTTTGTGTTCCGTTTGATTGAGAAGAGAAGCTCACTCGGTCTAAGTGACCGTTTGAGAGAGGGAAAGGGTTGAAAGAGATCCGGTCTTTGTGACCACCTCAACGGGGAGTAGGTTTGCAAGAACCGAACCTCGGTAAAACAAATCATCGTGTCTCACTCTTTATTCGCTCACGATTTGTTTTTTTGGCCTCTCTCTCGTACTCGTTTATATTTCTAACGCTAACCCGACTTGTAGTTGTGCTTAAGTTCATAAATTTCAGATTCGCCCTATTCACCCCCCCTCTAGGCGACTTTCAGAGGGCCCAGCGCGACAAAGCTATGGACAAAGCCATTCGTGCGGGGCGAATTTTGATGAGGAGACCCGGTGTGATTGTTCCTGACGATATAGTTGCATATGTGAATGTTGCTCCTGATTCTTCGAGTCGCCCCTCTTCATCGGTCGCTCCTGAGAAAAACATTACCAAGTAGAAACACTGAATGTATGTGGTTAGTGTTCTCGAATGTTCTGTCAGAAAGTGTTTTCAGTACTGGATGTCATTATTATTTTCCTGTTGTTAGAATTCAACAGTAGTTACAATTGTGGAAGTAAATGTAGTGTGATGGTTTTGAAATTTCTTCATATTTCGCGAGGCATAGAGATCTCCCTAAGATGAGTAATTGCAAACGTGATTGTGTTGGATTGAGCAGACGTGAGCACGTCGTGCCGATTTAAGTCACTACCGACTTAAACCGACTGCTCTGTTGGTAGGGTATAGTAGTCACCCTGAATTACGCGTGAGCATGTCACACCGCCTTAAGTCGTTGCTGACTTAAGTCGATTGCTCCGTCAGTAGGGTATAGTGGTCACCCTGAGTTAAGTAAGCGTGAGCATGTCACACCGCCTTAAGTCGTTGCCGACTTAAGTCGATTGCTCTGTTAGTAGGGTATATTGGTCACCCTGAGTTAAATAAGCGTGAGCATGTCACACCGCCTTAAGTCGTCGCTGACTTAAGTCAATTGCTCCGTTAGTAGGGTATAGTGGTCACCCTGAGTTAAGTAAGCGTGAGCATGTCACACCGCCTTAAGTCGTCGCTGACTTAAGCCGATTGCTCCGTTAGTAGGGTATAGTGGCCACCCTGAGTTAAGTAAGCATGCAAGTTGACAGTAAACAATTTGAGTGCCTTTGAGAATGAAGTCTTTTTATTGATGATATATTTCCCAATTTATAGAATACAAGGTCGTCTCAATAGCCTTTGAAATATAGCTAGGGGTAAAATTTCCTGAGATGTTCTATATTCCATGAGTTCCCAATTTCTGTGCCGTCCATTTGAGTAAGACGATATGAGCTAGGCCGAGTGACTTCTGCTACTATGAATGGTCATTCCCATAGTGGTGACAATTTGTGTCGTCCCTCCCCCGTTAGAATTCGGCGGAGGACGAGATCTCCCACTGCGAAGGATTGATGTCGTATGGCCTTATCATGATAGCGCCTCAGGGTTTGCTGATACCGGGCTGACTGAATCACCGTATTCAATCGTTCCTCTTCTAGTATATCAACATCCTCCAATCTAGTGGCCTCAGCTTCTGCTATGTTTTCAAAGATTAATCTCGGTGCCCCAAACTTGAGATCAGCGGGTAGCACTGCCTCCGAACCATAGACCATAAAGAAAGGAGTGTTTCTATGCAGAGCTCGGCTAGGTTGAGTCCTCAGGCTCCAGACAACATATGGCAACTCTCTGATCCACTTTCCTGCGAACTTTTCATTCTTGTCGAAGACTTTCTTTCTGAGCGCCTCCAATATCATCCCGTTGGCTCTTTCTACCTGCCCGTTGGCTCTTGGGTGCGCCACCGAGGCATATTTGATCTGAATGCTTTTTTGTTCGCAGAAATCGAAGAACTCTGAGCTTGTGAAATTGGATCCCAGGTCGGTTATGATGCTATTCGGTATTCCGAACCTGAATATTATGTCTTATATGAATTCCACTGCCTTAGCTGAAGTTAGAGAAACAATGGGTTTGAACTCTATCTACTTAGTGAATTTGTCGATAGCAACCAGTACATGAGTGTATCCTCCTTGAGCTTTCTTGAAAGGTCCAATCATATCTAGTCCCCAGCGCGTGAACGGCCAGGTTATAGGTATGGTTTGCAGTTGCTGTGCTGGTAGATGCTGCTGTTTTGATAAATACTGACAGGCTTCGCACCTCTGGACTAACTTGGTTGTATCACTCTTTGCCGTTGGCCAGTAGAAACCAGACCTGAAGACCTTCCCAACCAGAGTCCTAGATGCTGCGTGTATCTCGCATTGTCCAGCATGGACCTCATCCAGCAGTTGTTTCCCAGTAGTCGAAAGAATGCATTTCATGAAGACTCCTGATGCGCCCCTTCTGTATAGTGTTTCCCCAATGAGAGTATAATGAGCTAACTGCCTTGCAATGCGCTCTGCTGCATTTTTGTCGTCTGGCTCTTCCTCATTCTTTATGTACCTGATGATCGGCTCCCTCCAGTCATCAGAATCTGACTCTGGTTGGCTCAGAGTGTTGCATTCCTCTACCCGATCTAGTGAAATGCTCGGGTGCAGTATTTCTTGGACAAAAACTCTAGGTGGGATCAGAGTCCGACTGGATCCTAGCTTGGATAATGCATCAGCTGTCGTGTTGCGGTCTCTCTCCACATGATGAAATTCCAGACCTTCAAATTTGTCTTCTAGCTTTCGGACGGCAGTGCAGTATTTCCCCATGGAATCATTCGAGCAATGTCATTCTTTGTTTATCTAACTTATGACCACCATAGAATCCCCATATACCATCAGTCTCTTGATACTCAACGATATGGCAATGTTCAGTCCATGAATGAAAGCTTCGTATTCTGCTGCATTGTTGGACGCTGGGAATAGCAATTGAAGAGCATATTTGAGTTGTTCACCTCCAGGTGAAATGAAGAGGATCCCTGCACCTGCCCCCTACAGCTTCAACGAGCTATCGAAATACATTCACCATACTTCTGCAGTTTATGGGTTATCTGGCACTTATTGTTCGGTCCACTCTGATACGAAGTCAACCAGTGCTTGAGTCTTGATTGCGGTGTGAGGTCGAAACTCAATGTCATGAGATCCCAGTTCACATGCCCACTTGGCTATTCTTCTGATGGCTTCTTTATTGTGGAGAATATCCCCTATTGGAAATTCAGTGACCACTATGACTTTGTGGTCATCGAAGTAGTGATGGAGCTTGCGTGCAGTTAGAAGTATAGCATATAATAGTTTCTGAACTTGAGGGTAATTCTTCTTCGAGGGACCCAGGACTTCACTGATGAAATAGACAGGATGTTGTATTGGGTATGCATGTCCTTCTTCTGCTCGCTCGACTACCAACGCGGTGCTCACCACGTGAGTCGTGCAAGAGATGTATAACAACAGATCTTCAGCCGGTTGAATCGGCGTGGCTCGGCGCGGGGGTTTTAGCACTGGTGGTGTTGTCAGGAATTTCTTCAGTGCATCTAGAGCTTCCTGAGCCTCTAAAGTCCACTAGAGCTCATCTACCTTCTTGAGCAGCTTGTAGAACGGTAGGCCTTTTTCTCCCAGCCTTGATATGAATCTGCTTAGAGCTGCCATGCATCCGGTAAGTCTTTGTACTTTCTTCTGTGATCGTGGTGCTTCCATTCTCATGATAGCCTCAATCTTTTCTGGATTGGCCTCAATTCCCCGGTGGCTGACAATAAACCCGAGCAATTTTCCTGCTGGTACTCCGAAGACGCATTTTTCAGGATTAAGTTTCCATCGATATCGTCGTAGACTGTTGAAAACCAGCTGTAAATCTTCAATGAAATTTTCTGAGTTCTCTGTCTTGATTACCACATCATCCACGTAAGCTTCCACACTCTTGCCCCAGTGGTCGGCTAAGCATGTCTGAATAGCCCTATGGTAAGTCGCTCCAGCGTTTTTGAGGCCGAACAGCATAGAGGTATAGCAGAAGGCTCCGAACGGGGTGATTAATGCTGTTTTTTCCTCGTCTTCTTTTGCCAGGCTGATATGATGATACCCAGAGTAGCAATCCAAGAAAGACAACATAGAACATCTGGCGATCGAGTCTACCACCTGGTCTATTCTAGGAAGTCCGAAGGGATCCTTCGGACAATGTTTGTTGAGATCCGTATAGTCGATGCACATGCGCCAATCAACTTTATTCTTTTTTAGTACAAGAACAGGGTTAGCTAACCACTCAGGATGCAACACTTCTCTAATGAATCCGGCCGTGACCAAGCGAGCCAGCTCTACACGGATGACTTCTCTCTTGTCAAGCGTGAAGCAACGTAATTTTTGTCGGATCGGCCTCGCTTGGGGGTAGACCTTCATTTTGTGCTCGGCTAGTTCTCTCGGGACTCCCGGCATATCCGCAGGTTGCCATGCGAATATGTCTCGGTTATCTTGCAAAAACTGGACGAGCGCGCCTTCCTATTTGTCATCCAGGCTGGAACTGATGATAGCTGTCTTGCGCTCATCGGCGAACCCAAGGTTGATTCTCTTGGTTTCTTCAGTCGGCCGTATAGAGGTCACGACTTGAGCTTCATTCGCGGGTACCGCGAGGTTTTTCTCAGGCTTTGAGTTCGCCTGTGCAGAAGAAGTCGCTGATGGTTTGGTGGTGAGGGCCGCCTGAATGGCTACTCGGAAACATTCTGCGGCGCCTTGGAAGTCAGCGCGCACAGTTATGATTCCTTGTGGTCCTGGCATCTTCAATATCATGTACGTATAATGCGGAATGGCCATGAACTTCGCCAATCCAGGCCTACCAATGATGGCGTTGTATCCACAGTCGAAGTTTGCCACCTCGAACCTCAGGAACTCAGTTCTGTAGTTTTCCGGAGTTCCGAAGGTGACCGACATGTAGATGTGTCCCAGTGGATATTCTCTTTCAGTCGGCACGATGCCGAAGAAAGGAGTGTCCGACTCGTGGAGCACTTTGAGGGGAACTCCCAAGCCTTAGAGCGTCCGAGGGAAGGTTATGTTGATGCTGCTTCCCCCGTCCACTAATACCTTCTTTACCCTGCTCTCTCGGATCACTGGATCGATGAGGAGAGGGTACTTGCCCGGGTGATCGAAGTTGAGCCACTGATCTGCCCGGGTGAAGGTGATCGGGTGCTCGGACCATCGGTACGGGGCGGGAGGACCGGTGGCCGCCACCAGTATGTGACGATCGTTGAGCTTTTGTTGTCTCTTGCTTTCTTGCGACCCGTGTCCGCCGAAGATGACGTTGACTTCTCTATCAACATGCGGGAAGGCTCCACCTCCTCCCTCCTGCTGCTGCTGCTGGGGTTGTCGAGGTTCTCCAGGTCCTCCTCGTGGCGGGGGAGGAGGCAGAGGTTGGAAGGGTCGGTCATTCCCCACGAAATGCTTGAAGTCTCTGCAGTTCCGGAGGGTGTGGCGCATGTCCTTGTGGTACGGGCACTGGGCGTCGAGGATGTCGTCCAGCGTGTGTTCGCCTCCGTGAGGTCCTCCTCGGGCGCAAGAGGCGGGCGGTCCGACGGCGTGGACTTCTTCACGAGGCCTCTTCTCCCAACATTTGTCGGGTTGTTGGTTCGTGTCGCGCCGCGGTGCCGCCGGTGCAGGCTTTGCTCCTCCGATGAGGTCCTAAGCTCGTTCATCGGCGGTGATGTAGTGGTCGGCTTCTCGGAATAGCTGCTCGTAGGTGGTCGGCGCCTTCTGCAGTATGGCTCGGACGAAAGCCGAGTCATTAGATCCCCGGTAGAAGTCCTCGATCACTGCTGCTTCTGCGACCTCGGGGATACGTTTTCTCATGGTCTGAAATCTTTTGAGGTATGACTGGAGAGTCTCGTCCCCTCGGTGCTTGATGGATTTGAGGTCCCACGGTTGCGCTAGTTTGTCGGAGAGAGACTGGAAGTTGGCGGTGAAGCATCGACTGAAGTCGCTCCAGTCGTCAATGCAGTGTTGGGGTAGGTGTCGCAGCCATTGCAGCGCATCCTACCCAAGGATGATAGGCAAGTACGCGGTCATCACATATTCGGTTTCCCCAGCGGCTCGGGCGGCAGTGGTGTAGACGGCCAGCCAGCCTCCCGGATCCTGCTTAGGTTCATATTTGTCGATGTTGGAGACCTTGAAGTTAGGGGGCCACTGAATGGCCCTAAGGTGTGGAGTAAGCGCCGATACTCCACACGTGTCCTCTTGTCGTCGATGATGATGTCTGTCCCTGGGAGAGGAGTGGTTGTCATGGTGCCTCGACCGTCCCCGGGTGGTGCCACCAGTCGAAGCCGTTGCCGACTCAGTTCTGGTGGCCTGACTCCGCGCCAGGATGCCATGATCCCGGTCATACTCTTCTCGGCGATGGATCTCGTTCTCGTGTCGTCGTTCGCGCGAAGCGTTGATGGAGCCTCGTGCATCCCGCCGACTGTTGATGGTGTGTCGTAGATCGCTCGACGGATGAGCGAGTGGTAGAAGGTGGTTGGCTGCCCGAGTGAATAACCGCCGATAGCCCTCGGCGTCTGGAGTCCGTGGGAGGCCATCGACTATCCGAGCCAATACTCCACCAACTTCACTCGGGATGTTCATGGCTCGGGCGAAGTCGGGGTTCAGGTCGCGTCCGAAAAGTGGATTCTCTCGGCGTTGCCTTGCTTCCTGCTCAGCCTGCTCTTGAGCCTGCCGAAGGTTACATCGTTGAGAGTTCCTCCTTTCTCTGAAGACCCGTTCTTCTGGAGTTTCTCCCACCTCTGAGACCTCGTCTCGTGATATGGGCTGCGCCGGATCCCGCTCTACGGCTTTGTGATGTCGCCGAATATTTCGGCGTCGGTTCCTCCACCGGTGAGATTCCCACTGAAGAGGCTCTTCTCCTGGTGCGGTCGGTTCATCGTCGGAGACAGGATTCGATTCTACTCTTCCCCCGATGAAGAGGATGTCAGGGTAGAATGGAACAGTTGTCGTGACGAGCCTCTTTCTGTTCTCCTTTGAGGACGGAGGCACCGAAAGAGCAGTTTGACGATCCTTTGCCTTATTCGCTTCCTTTTTCCTTGTGATCCGTGTCCATTTTTCCGTCGGAGAGGTGGACAACGGAGTTCTCCGGGTAGACGGACCCTCGGCCCCTAGCTTGCTGAAGGTGGTCTTTGCTCGGAGCACTGGAAGTTGCGCTTTTTCCTGCTTTGCTCCGATTTTCTCGAAGATTTTTGAGGAAGACTTTCTCTCCGGTGGATCCACGATGCGACGCAGAGTTCCCTCTTCATCTGCTACGGACGAAATAATTCCAAAGCAGAACACGGACCCGGGGCGGAGGATGATCTTGTGCTAGAAGGTGACGACCATTGAGCTAGCTTAGATCAGTGACACACCCCTACCTGTCGCGCCAGCTGTCGATGTTTTAGGTCTGACCGCGCACCCGGGGTTGCCCCCCTCAAAGTGCTTTTTGGAGTAGGACGGTGTTACCGACTGTAGCTCGATGGTTCGCGCTAGATGCACGAGAGATGGTGGACAATTTTGTACAGGTTCGGGCCGCTTTGAGATGCATAACACGCTACGTCCTGGCGTGAGCACTTTATGTGGTGGGTTTACAAGGAAGCTCTCTAGTGTCGAGGACGTAGAGAGCCGGGTAGATGGCTAAGTAGTGAGATGTTTTTGAGGGGGTGCCCCCTAGGCCTTATATACTCGACCGTGGGGTGTTACATGTGGATATGATAACAACGTGTGCCTAAGTAATAGTGAACCAACTGAGTCTATCTTCCTATAATTCAGCCGACCTATCCCCACTCTGTTCCGATGTATGAGGCCCCTGCGCGGGAAGGTCGGGTCACTGTTGTGGTCATTGCTCAACTTCATCGGGTCGTCTGGGTTTGCGTCGATCCGGTCTTGTGTCAATCCGCTTCACTAGACGTTCCTCCCCAGGCCCACGAAGGGACGACCTTGCGAATTATTGGGCCCACGGGCCTCTCGTGAGGTCCCTTATCCTTCTGGTGGACCCGGAGGATATCAGTCCCCCACAAATACCTCAACAAAACGTCACTATCTTTTAACGTTTTATATTAAACATTTACATTTGAGCAACTGTCGCACTCACTGAAAGCCTAAAACATAGTGATAATGGGCTTAAATTGAGTCCAACAATGACCCCTTAAGACCTTGTTTGGTTATTCATATCCCATATGGATTGGAGAGGATCGAGAGGAATTAAGTGATATTTTGATGTGCTATGGATTTAAACTCATTCAATCCCCTCCAATCGATATGTATTGAGATAAAAACGAACAAGCCCTAAAGGGTCCTCTATCCTATATTTAGGGAGAATCCCCCTCTATCTCTCAAGCAGCGTTCTCTAAACGATACTATAAATATAGAGGACGTTCCTCTCTCTATATTTTTTCTACTCTTTTTTGTCTATTTTAATACTTTAAATCGCATACTCCATCTATCACAAAATATAGTTTTATAACCCTCTTCTTTTGCGTCTACATTCGAATGAATGATAATGAATGTAGACATACATACAAACCACTTTCATAGATTAATCAATTAATATATACTTAGTCTAAAATGAATACTATTTTGGGACGAGGGTATTTAGTAAAATTAAAATATGTATAAAAATGTGTATATATAAAAAATTAAAGTAAAATATATATCTCATTAAAATATATTTATGTATAGAAGACGAGATATAAAGAATGTTGTTGAAGAAGAAAGAGACGTAGGGGGTGTTTGAATGCACTAGAACTAATAGTTAGTAGCTAAAATTAGTTGGTGACATCCAAACAACTTAGATAATAGTTCAACTATTAGCTATTTTTAGTAAATTAGTTAATCATTAGCTAGTTAATTTCACTAGTAATTTTTTAGCCAATTAACTATTAGCTTTAGTGCATTCAAACATCACCATAGAAAAGATAATCTTTCAAGAGAATATGGCCCTGTTTGGGAGAGCCACACTTCAAGAATTTTAAGTCTATTTATGGCCTGTTTGGTTCAGCTTTTTTCTGACCAGTTTTTCCGAGAATCTAGCTGTGGGGAGAATCTAGTTGTGTAGAGAATCTGAGTATCATTAGAATTACGTGCGGAGGAAGATAAAGTTATACATGGGGCTCAGGATCTATAAAGTGATGGATTACTACTATTGCGACGACTCAATCGATTATATGTTTATGTTGATTTTAAATGTTTTTACCCAAACAAATTTTATAGAAGCTGACTGAAAAGCTGAGTGTTTGGCAGTCCGTAACAACTTTTGGTGGCCAGAAGCTGCGAAAAGTCGAAACAAACAGGGGCTTAAGCTTTTATATCTAAACAGGTCCAGCTACACGAGCTCTAACTTTTTTTTGAAACTATAGGCTAATTTCATGAATTTTTTTAAGTTCCTTAAATGGTGCTTAAAAACACTTTTTCATACCCTCTCGTAAAGTTATAAAAAAATTAATCATCATGTCATTTGTTACATGACCTACCGATTCAAGTCTTTTTCTCCACCGCTAATCATTAAAGGTAATTAAAAAAACTCACATAAATTAATTGTATTATAGAAGTTGGAGTTTATGTACAAGCCAAATAATCTTGAACCCCACGTAATTAATTTGTTGAAGTTGTTTCGGGGTGAAGCCGGTAAACTGAAGTTACAATTCATAAACGAAGCCCTACTAACCCGAGCCTATAAAAAAACGAATATAGGTAATGGATTCAAAGAGCTAAATCCGCCGCCATCCCAACCGCCCTATAGCAGTCCACCGCTGTTAAGCACAGTACGATTTGCCACTCTTCTTTTTGCCCTAATACATATTCCATATATCTATCCCTGTTCGCATCACGACTCGCGAGCTCCCGGTCCCAAACCCTAGGCCTAGGGGGCGACCTGACCCGATGTCAGCGTCTTACGGATCCGAAGACTACCGCGGCGGCGGCGGTGGCGGAGGCTACGGTGGCCGAGGTTGCGTTTGGATCCCGCGAGCTGCGTGCGCTTGTCTGTCTCCCTGGAATCTGCTTCTGAGCGATTCGTGCTTGTGCAGGTGGCGGCGGCGGTCGTGGGCGCGGAGGCGGGGGAGGATATGGAGGTGGCGGCGGTGGAGGAGGATATGGAGGTGGCGGTAGTGGAGGCTACGGCGGCGGCGGGGGTGGAGGTGGCCGAGGCAGTGGCGGCGGAGGGTTCGGTGGTGGAGGACGAGGAGGTGGTGGAGGTGGCCGAGGCGGTGGCGGGCGCGGGGGTGGACGCGAAGGAGACTGGGTTTGCCCTGACGCGAGGTGCTTTTCCAATAGTTTGTTCATCGATTTTCTGTTGGACTAGATTCCTTCAATTGTGTTATTCCGGACTGTCCTTCGAATTCTGGCGTGTAGACTCGAGACAAGTACAACTGTTTCGAGATGTTTTTTACGTGTTTGGGTAATTGAATCACTATGCTGTCGGATAATGATTTGCATGCGGCATGGTGTGCAGGACCTAGCTCCCTGTTCCTTTAGTTTGATTTGATCCATGAGCTGGATGGTATATAGCTTCCTGTCATTTGCGTTGTCTGGTTTACCGGACTTCAATAAGCTTCTATGGATTGAAGCTGGTTGTCTTCACTATAATTCTAAAAGATTTGTGCTAGATGGCTACTGATGACAACTTAAAGCTGATTCCATGGCTTTGTAAATTTATTTGACTTTGAAATGTAATTCAGTATAACTGTAGTCCATACATGTATACATCTGATTATGATTATAGGAAATGTTTATGTTTTTTTGGCTGTACTTTCATAATGTGTTATTTTCTTTGTATGTACTTTTAGTTCTTCCATGATCCAGAAATTTTAATTGTTTTATTATAACTGGTTTCTTGGTTTATTTATTTCCTGAAAATTTACAATCTTGATGCAGTTGTGGCAATGTGAACTTTGCGAGGAGGGCTGAATGCAATAAGTGTGGAGCACCTTGCCCAAGTGGAGGTGGTGGCGGCGGGGGTGGGGGTTATAATAGATCTGGTGGAGGTGGTGGAGGATACAACCGTGGCAGTGGTGATTATGGTTCTGGAGGTGGTGGTTTCGACCGAGATGGTGGAGACTATAATTCTGGTGGGCGTGGTGGTGGAAGCGGGGGTGGAGGAGGCTACAATCGAAGTGGTGGCAGTGACCGTGGTTTTGATGACCACCGTGGTGGCAGAGGTGGCAGCTATGGGGGACGAGATCAGGAGAACCAAAGGGGTAGTGAAGGTGGCTACAGTGCTGGTGGCTATGGGCAAGCTCCTCCACAAGCTCCTCCTTCGTATGGTGGTCCTGCGGGTGATTATGCAGCACCTCCGAGCTCCTATGGAGGCAACAATGCTTATGGTTCAGATTCTGCAGTGCCGCCTCCTAATAGCTACAGTGGTGGCCCAGGCTCATACCCACCAAGCTATGGTGCCCCGCCTCCACACCAATATGGTGGTGCCCCAGGGGGGCAAGGGGGTCTGCCTCCTACATATGATGGTGGATATGGTGGTCGGTCCATGCCTGGGGGTGGAGGATCTGGGGGTGCACCACCGCCTTATCATGGTGGCGGCAGCGGTTATACTGGTAGTGCTGACCCTGAACCAGCTGGAAAAGTTAAGCAGTGCGATGAAAATTGTGACGAGACATGTGACAACGCAAGGATTTACATCTCAAATTTGCCTCCTGATGTCACTGTTGAGGAATTACAAGAGCTATTTGGAGGAATCGGCCAGGTATAATTTAATTTTACATCGCTTCCTTTTGAGTGATAGTAATTGTATGTTGTACAAGATTATCGTGTTCTCCAATGGTATATATTTTATATTTCTGCAACAGAATTCATTACTTTTTTTTACTACTTTGCTAATTAGATTTGTACTTCTGTGATGCTCACTACGATTGTGCATTTTATAGCCAAAATTTCTACTACTGAATTGGTAATACAACCTTTAGTAGTTAATACTTATACTTATGCAATCGTGTAATGTGACTTTTGGTGATGGAAAATGTTATGTATTACATCAAATTTGGTATTAGTGTTTCACTGCTTCCTTGATTGTTATTAGGGTTCTCAGAATTTTAGCTTATTTGAGTAGAACATTGGTATGGAACCGATTTTTTCTATTTGCCTTTTCTTTCTATATTGAGTAGAGTACAGTTGGTTTCACATTATGTTGAGCCTTTGTTATTAACTAACACTTTTTTAGAGTTTCCTTTTCAGATTCTTTATCATCTATCGCCACTTCTTTACAGTTTCTTGGTTTTACATGAGCTATCATGCTGTTGAAACCAATTCATTTATTTAATGTGTTGCCCTTCATCTTCGTGTTATCTTTGCATTGGATGATTTTGGATTGTTTGCGCCTTTGCGGCGTTTTTTTAAAGGTCGGAAGGATCAAGCAAAAGCGTGGTTACAAAGATCAGTGGCCTTGGAACATAAAAATCTATGCTGATGACTCTGGAAAAGCCAAAGGAGATGCTTGCCTTGCTTATGAAGATCCTTCTGCTGCTCATTCAGCTGGTGGATTTTACAATAGTAAGATTGCTGTCGAGTTTGCAATGTTTAGTGATATCAATTTCTCCAATGCAAAGTCCAGTTCAGTTTCTAATGCATTTATTCCGTATTTCCGTTCATGTTCTAGATTATGACATGAGAGGTTATAAAATCAGTGTTGTGATGGCTGAGAAATCAGCACCCAGAGCGGCACCCTCATATGGGCATGGGTAAGTAGTTTTTATCTGTTTCTCTGCTAGAGGCAAAGTGTGGACTGCCATATCAATTTGAATCAAGTAGTACTGATATTGGATTTCCATAAAGGACAGACCCAGTGCTAGAGGCTCCACATCAGTGGGGTCTGGGGAAGGAATAACTGGGGCAGACCTTATTCCTGCATTTTGCAGAGAGGATGCGTTGAACCATGGACCTTTGGCTCAGTGGAAAGGCTTCTCACCACTGTGTCAGGCCTGTCTTCCATAGTCTATGGAATTTCATCTGCGTGACACTTTCAGCTACAAATGCTAATTCCCACCAGAAATAAAAACACATGATCAACTTTATATGCCGTGCACTGTTACCACTTCCATTTTGATTTAGCTTTTGAATTAGCTTTATTTATAGAAGGATAGATATTGTCCAACCAAACTGAGTTTGCAAATTGTTCTATCATACATAAGATACTAACGGTTGATCAGAAACACATAGTCGAAAGGTCATGACTTGTGCTTTCATTGAGGCCCTTTTGTTATATAATTCTAAATAAGTAATACATGGGTGGTAAATGTTGATGTTATCAGCTTTGGTTGGCTTGAACTCTCCTATAACTTCACTGAAGCTAATTAGTTGAACAGAGTAATATTGTGATGGATCGCAGTACCAAATGCTATTAAAAAATACTGAGGGGGGGATAGTTTGAATGTGGCCACAGGCGAAACAGTTACGTTTTGGTGTGCTATATTCTCGTGTGCTTATGTTTACATATTGAAATTGTGTTTGTAATATGTGAACCATGAGTGATTTCATCAAGGTGATTGCACAAGTGGAAAAGGAAACTCTTCAAATTTGTGTACTTAATCATGCTTCATGTGGATGCTCCTTTTATGTAATTTGGGTTGGGTTGTGTGATGTGGTGTGCAGCGGTGGTCGTGGTGGTGGCCGCGGTGGTGGTGGACGCAGGGATAATTACAGAGATGGCGGGGGGCATGGACCCAATAGAAACCAGGGTGGTGGTTCACGTTCACGACCATACTGAAAACAAAACAATTGTTGTTACTGTGATTGTCATCTATGAGAAACCATTTCTATTCCTGTTATACAGATTTGTACTCATACAGGCTCATAAGGTAGGTTGTCAGCTTTCCTTATTGAACTTATGTTAAATTGTCATACACCAGTCTTGGTCGGACTTATGTTTGTCCACAAGTGATTGATCTATGTTGTATGAATTTTTGCATAGAGGCAGATGGATATAAGCTCCAAATGCTGGTAGGTTTGTGATGTTATTTCAGGTGAGTGCCAAACCATTATGATTGGTTATATTTCTTTGTTTTCTCTTTGTTATTAATCTAATGCTAACATTCCACATGGTACCTCAGCCGGTGGATCACTCATGTAAGCTTTGGATTTTGCTGCGAAGAACAGGTAGGGAGGTTTTGTTCTGTGTTAGGTTTATTAGATTTCGTGTACATTAGACGACATATCAACCACCAATCATAGAACGTTCCATATCCGTTTCTGCTTCTGGGCACTCAGCTTATTTTGGTGAAAGAGCCAATTTTTTTATCAAGGTTGCAGCCCCATCACTTGTGCCCTAACTCATCGTCCCCAGCAACACGATATGACGTGTGTTGAAGTGGTGATCTATAAGTAGAAAAGGAGCTGAATTGAGTGAATTGTTGCTTCATCTGCCCCCGTGATGCCTCTCGAATTGGGACTGGGAGCTCGTGACTTACAGCACTTGCCACGAATGGGAAACCCTCTGCTCCAAAGGAAGC